>NC_132909.1:35093864-36509519 GCF_047675955.1 Chlorocebus sabaeus
ATATTTCCTTTTTCACCATAGCCCTCTATGGGCTTCCAAATATCGCTTTGCCAATTCCACAAGAACAGCCTTAGCGAAAGGCTTCTTGAAGGGAAAGATGTAACTCTGTGAGATGAATTAACACAACACAGAGCAGTTTCTCAGAAAGCTTCTTTCCAGTTTTGAACGGAAGATATTTCCTTTTTCACCATAGGCCTCTATGGGCTTCCAAATATCCCTTTGCCAATTCCACAAGAACAGCCTTAGCGAAAGGCTTCTTGAAGGGAAAGATATAGCTCTGTGAGATGAATTAACAGGACACAGAGAAGTTTCTCAGAAAGCTTCTTTCCAGTTTTGAACGGAAGATATTTCCTTTTTCACCATAGGCCTCTATGGGCTTCCAAATATCCCTTTGCCAATTCCACAAGAACAGCCTTAGCGAAAGGCTTCTTGAAGGGAAAGATGTAACTCTGTGAGATGAATTCACAGAACACAGAGCAGTTTCTCAGAAAGCTTCTTTCCTGTTTTGAACGGAAGATATTTCCTTTTTCACCATAGCCGTCTACGGGCTTCCAAATATCCTTTGCCAATTCCACAAGAACAGCCTTAGCGAAAGGCTTCTTGAAGGGAAAGATGTAACTCTGTCAGATGTATTAACAGAACACAGAGCAGTTTCTCAGAAAGCTTCTTTCCAGTTTTGAACGGAAGATATTTCCTTTTTCACCATAGGCCTCTATGGGATTCCAAATATCCCTTTGCCAATTCCACAAGAACAGCCTTAGCGAAAGGCTTCTTGAAGGGAAAGATGTAACTCTGTGAGATGAATTCAGAGAACACAGAGCAGTTTCTCAGAAAGCTTCTTTCCAGTTTTGAAAGGATGATATTTCGTTTTTCACCATAGCCGTCTATGGGCTTCCAAATATCCCTTTGCCAATTCCACAAGAACAGCCTTAGCGAAAGGCTTCTTGAAGGGAAAGATGTAACTCTGTGAGATTAATTCAGAGAACACAGAGCAGTTTCTCAGAAAGCTTTTTTCCAGTTTTGAACGGAAGATATTTCCTTTTTCACCATAGGCCTCTAAGGGCTTCCAAATATCCCTTTGCCAATTCCACAAGAACATCCTTAGCCAAAGGCTTCTTGAAGGGAAAGATGTAAGTCTGTGAGATGAATTAACAGAACACAGAGCAGTTTCTCAGAAAGCTTCTTTCCAGTTTTGAACGGAAGATATTTCCTTTTTCACCATAGCCCTCTATGGGCTTCCAAATATCCCTTTGCCAATTCCACAAGAACAGCCTTAGCGAAAGGCTTCTTGAAGGGAAAGATGTAACTCTGTGAGATGAATTCACAGAACACAGAGCAGTTTCTCAGAAAGCTTCTTTCCAGTTTTGAACGGAAGATATTTCCTTTTTCACCGTAGCCCTCTATGGGCTTCCAAATATCGCTTTGCCAATTCCACAAGAACAGCCTTAGCGAAAGGCTTCTTGAAGGGAAAGATGTAACTCTCTGAGATGAATTCACAGAACACAGAGCAGTTTCTCAGAAAGCGTCTTTCCAGTTTTGAACCGCAGATATTTCCTTTTTCACCATAGCCCTCTATGGGCTTCCAAATATCCGTTTGCCAATTCCAAAAGAACAGCCTTAGCGAAAGGCTTCTTGAAGGGAAAGATGTAACTCTGTGAGATGAATTCAGAGAACACAGAGCAGTTTCTCAGAAAGCTTCTTTCCAGTTTTGAACGGAAGATATTTCCTTTTTCACCATAGGCCTCTATGGGCTTCCAAATATCCCTTTGCCAATTCCACAAGAACAGCCTTAGCGAAAGGCTTATTGAAGGGAAAGATGTAACTCCGTGAGATGAATTCAGAGAACACAGAGCAGTTTCTCAGAAAGCTTCTTTCCAGTTTTGAACGGAAGATATTTCCTTTTTCACCATAGGCCTCTATGGGCTTCCAAATATCCCTTTGCCAATTCCACAAGAACAGCCTTAGCGAAAGGCTTCTTGAAGGGAAAGATGTAACTCTGTGAGATGAATTCACAGAACACAGAGCAGTTTCTCAGAAAGCTTCTTTCCTCTTTTGAACGGAAGATATTTCCTTTTTCACCATAGCCGTCTATGGGCTTCCAAATATCCTTTGCCAATTCCACAAGAACAGCCTTAGCGAAAGGCTTCTTGAAGGGAAAGATGTAACTCTGTGAGATGAATTAACAGAACACAGAGCAGTTTCTCAGAAAGCTTCTTTCCAGTTTTGAACGGAAGATATTTCCTTTTTCACCATAGGCCTCTATGGGCTTCCAAATATCCCTTTGCCAATTCCACAAGAACAGCCTTAGCGAAAGGCTTCTTGAAGGGAAAGATGTAACTCTGTGAGATGAATTCACAGAACACAGAGCAGTTTCTGAGAAAGCTTCTTTCCAGTTTTGAACGGAAGATATTTCCTTTTTCACCATAGGCCTCTAAGGGCTTCCAAATATCCCTTTGCCAATTCCACAAGAACAGCCTTAGCGAAAGGCTTCTTGAAGGGATAGAAGTAACTCTGTGAGATGAATTCACAGAACACAGAGCAGTTTCTCAGAAAGCTTCTTTCCAGTTTTGAACGGAAGATATTTCCTTTTTCACCGTAGCCCTCTATGGGATTCCAAATATCGCTTTGCCAATTCCACAAGAACAGCCTTAGAGAAAGGCTTCTTGAAGGGAAAGATGTAACTCTGTGAGATGAATTAACAGAACACAGAGCAGTTTCTCAGAAAGCTTCTTTCCAGTTTTGAACGGAAGATATTTCCTTTTTCACCATAGGCCTCTATGGGCTTCCAAATATCCCTTTGCCAATTCCACAAGAACAGCCTTAGCGAAAGGCTTCTTGAATGGAAAGATATAACTCTGTGAGATGAATTAACAGGACACAGAGCAGTTTCTCAGAAAGCTTCTTTCCAGTTTTGAACGGAAGATATTTCCTTTTTCACCATAGGCCTCTATGGGCTTCCAAATATCCCTTTGCCAATTCCACAAGAACAGCCTTAGCGAAAGGCTTATTGAAGGGAAAGATGTAACTCCGTGAGATGAATTCAGAGAACACAGAGCAGTTTCTCAGAAAGCTTCTTTCCAGTTTTGAACGGAAGATATTTCCTTTTTCACCATAGGCCTCTATGGGCTTCCAAATATCCCTTTGCCAATTCCACAAGAACAGCCTTAGCGAAAGGCTTCTTGAAGGGAAAGATGTAACTCTGTGAGATGAATTCACAGAACACAGAGCAGTTTCTCAGAAAGCTTCTTTCCTGTTTTGAACGGAAGATATTTCCTTTTTCACCATAGCCGTCTACGGGCTTCCAAATATCCTTTGCCAATTCCACAAGAACAGCCTTAGCGAAAGGCTTCTTGAAGGGAAAGATGTAACTCTGTCAGATGTATTAACAGAACACAGAGCAGTTTCTCAGAAAGCTTCTTTCCAGTTTTGAACGGAAGATATTTCCTTTTTCACCATAGGCCTCTATGGGATTCCAAATATCCCTTTGCCAATTCCACAAGAACAGCCTTAGCGAAAGGCTTCTTGAAGGGAAAGATGTAACTCTGTGAGATGAATTCAGAGAACACAGAGCAGTTTCTCAGAAAGCTTCTTTCCAGTTTTGAAAGGATGATATTTCGTTTTTCACCATAGCCGTCTATGGGCTTCCAAATATCCCTTTGCCAATTCCACAAGAACAGCCTTAGCGAAAGGCTTCTTGAAGGGAAAGATGTAACTCTGTGAGATTAATTCAGAGAACACAGAGCAGTTTCTCAGAAAGCTTTTTTCCAGTTTTGAACGGAAGATATTTCCTTTTTCACCATAGGCCTCTAAGGGCTTCCAAATATCCCTTTGCCAATTCCACAAGAACAGCCTTAGCCAAAGGCTTCTTGAAGGGAAAGATGTAAGTCTGTGAGATGAATTAACAGAACACAGAGCAGTTTCTCAGAAAGCTTCTTTCCAGTTTTGAACGGAAGATATTTCCTTTTTCACCATAGCCCTCTATGGGCTTCCAAATATCCCTTTGCCAATTCCACAAGAACAGCCTTAGCGAAAGGCTTCTTGAAGGGAAAGATGTAACTCTGTGAGATGAATTCACAGAACACAGAGCAGTTTCTCAGAAAGCTTCTTTCCAGTTTTGAACGGAAGATATTTCCTTTTTCACCGTAGCCCTCTATGGGCTTCCAAATATCGCTTTGCCAATTCCACAAGAACAGCCTTAGCGAAAGGCTTCTTGAAGGGAAAGATGTAACTCTGTGAGATGAATTTACAGAACACAGAGCAGTTTCTCAGAAAGCTTCTTTCCAGTTTTGAAAGGAAGATATTTCCTTTTTCACCATAGGCCTCTATGGGCTTCCAAATATCCCTTTGCCAATTCCACAAGAACAGCCTTAGCGAAAGGCTTCTTGAAGGGAAAGATGTAACTCTGTGAGATGAATTCACAGAACACAGAGCAGTTTCTCAGAAAGCTTCTTTCCAGTTTTGAACCGAAGATATTTCCTTTTTCACCATAGCCCTCTATGGGCTTCCAAATATCCCTTTGCCAATTCCACAAGAACAGCCTTAGCCAAAGGCTTCTTGAAGGGAAAGATGTAACTCTGTGAGATGAATTCAGAGAACACAGAGCAGTTTCTCAGAAAGCTTCTTTCCAGTTTTGAACGGAAGATATTTCCTTTTTCACCATAGCCCTCTATGGGCTTCCAAATATCGCTTTGCCAATTCCACAAGAACAGCCTTAGCGAAAGGCTTCTTGAAGGGAAAGATGTAACTCTGTGAGATGAATTAACAGAACACAGAGCAGTTTCTCAGAAAGCTTCTTTCCAGTTTTGAACGGAAGATATTTCCTTTTTCACCATCGGCCTCTAAGGGCTTCCAAATATCCCTTTGCCAATTCCACAAGAACAGCCTTAGAGAAAGGCTTCTTGAAGGGAAAGATGTAACTCTGTGAGATGAATTCAGAGAACACAGAGCAGTTTCTCAGAAAGCTTCTTTCCAGTTTTGAACGGAAGATATTTCCTTTTTCACCATAGGCCTCTATGGGCTTCCAAATATCCCTTTGCCAATTCCACAAGAACAGCCTTAGCGAAAGGCTTCTTGAATGGAAAGATATAACTCTGTGAGATGAATTAACAGGACACAGAGCAGTTTCTCAGAAAGCTTCTTTCCAGTTTTGAACGGAAGATATTTCCTTTTTCACCATAGCCCTCTAAGGGCTTCCAAATATCCCTTTGCCAATTCCACAAGAACAGCCTTAGCGACAGGCTTCTTGAAGGGAAAGATGTAACTCTGTGAGATGAATTCAGAGAACACAGAGCAGTTTCTCAGAAAGCTTCTTTCCAGGTTTGAACGGAAGATGTTTCCTTTTTCACCATAGGCCTCTATGGGCTTCCAAATATCCCTTTGCCAATTCCACAAGAACAGCCTTAGCGAAAGGCTTCTTGAAGGGAAAGATGTAACTCTGTGAGATGAATTCACAGAAAACAGAGCAGTTTCTCAGAAAGCTTCTTTCCTGTTTTGAACGGAAGATATTTCCTTTTTCACCATAGCCCTCTATGGGCTTCCAAATATCCCTTTGCCAATTCCACAAGAACAGCCTTAGCGAAAGGCTTCTTGAAGGGGAAGATGTAACTCTGTGAGATGAATTAACACAACACAGAGCAGTTTCTCAGAAAGCTTCTTTCCAGTTTTGAACGGAAGATATTTCCTTTTTCACCATAGGCCTCTATGGGCTTCCAAATATCCCTTTGCCAATTCCACAAGAACAGCCTTAGCGAAAGGCTTCTTGAAGGGAAAGATGTAACTCTGTGAGATGAATTCAGAGAACACAGAGCAGTTTCTCAGAAAGATTCTTTCCAGGTTTGAACGGAAGATATTTCCTTTTTCACCATAGGCCTCTATGGGCTTCCAAATATCCCTTTGCCAATTCCACAAGAACAGCCTTAGCGAAAGGCTTCTTGAAGGGAAAGATGTAACTCTTTGAGATGAATTCACAGAAAACAGAGCAGTTTCTCAGAAAGCTTCTTTCCAGTTTTGAACGGAAGATATTTCCTTTTTCACCATAGCCCTCTATGGGCTTCCAAATATCGCTTTGCCAATTCCACAAGAACAGCCTTAGCGAAAGGCTTCTTGAAGGGAAAGATGTAACTCTGTGAGATGAATTAACACAACACAGAGCAGTTTCTCAGAAAGCTTCTTTCCAGTTTTGAACGGAAGATATTTCCTTTTTCACCATAGGCCTCTATGGGCTTCCAAATATCCCTTTGCCAATTCCACAAGAAGAGCCTTAGCGAAAGGCTTCTTGAAGGGAAAGATATAGCTCTGTGAGATGAATTAACAGGACACAGAGAAGTTTCTCAGAAAGCTTCTTTCCAGTTTTGAACGGAAGATATTTCCTTTTTCACCATAGGCCTCTATGGGCTTCCAAATATCCCTTTGCCAATTCCACAAGAACAGCCTTAGCGAAAGGCTTCTTGAAGGGAAAGATGTAACTCTGTGAGATGAATTCACAGAACACAGAGCAGTTTCTCAGAAAGCTTCTTTCCTGTTTTGAACGGAAGATATTTCCTTTTTCACCATAGCCGTCTACGGGCTTCCAAATATCCTTTGCCAATTCCACAAGAACAGCCTTAGCGAAAGGCTTCTTGAAGGGAAAGATGTAACTCTGTCAGATGTATTAACAGAACACAGAGCAGTTTCTCAGAAAGCTTCTTTCCAGTTTTGAACGGAAGATATTTCCTTTTTCACCATAGGCCTCTATGGGATTCCAAATATCCCTTTGCCAATTCCACAAGAACAGCCTTAGCGAAAGGCTTCTTGAAGGGAAAGATGTAACTCTGTGAGATGAATTCAGAGAACACAGAGCAGTTTCTCAGAAAGCTTCTTTCCAGTTTTGAAAGGATGATATTTCGTTTTTCACCATAGCCGTCTATGGGCTTCCAAATATCCCTTTGCCAATTCCACAAGAACAGCCTTAGCGAAAGGCTTCTTGAAGGGAAAGATGTAACTCTGTGAGATTAATTCAGAGAACACAGAGCAGTTTCTCAGAAAGCTTTTTTCCAGTTTTGAACGGAAGATATTTCCTTTTTCACCATAGGCCTCTAAGGGCTTCCAAATATCCCTTTGCCAATTCCACAAGAACATCCTTAGCCAAAGGCTTCTTGAAGGGAAAGATGTAAGTCTGTGAGATGAATTAACAGAACACAGAGCAGTTTCTCAGAAAGCTTCTTTCCAGTTTTGAACGGAAGATATTTCCTTTTTCACCATAGCCCTCTATGGGCTTCCAAATATCCCTTTGCCAATTCCACAAGAACAGCCTTAGCGAAAGGCTTCTTGAAGGGAAAGATGTAACTCTGTGAGATGAATTCACAGAACACAGAGCAGTTTCTCAGAAAGCTTCTTTCCAGTTTTGAACGGAAGATATTTCCTTTTTCACCGTAGCCCTCTATGGGCTTCCAAATATCGCTTTGCCAATTCCACAAGAACAGCCTTAGCGAAAGGCTTCTTGAAGGGAAAGATGTAACTCTGTGAGATGAATTTACAGAACACAGAGCAGTTTCTCAGAAAGCTTCTTTCCAGTTTTGAAAGGAAGATATTTCCTTTTTCACCATAGGCCTCTATGGGCTTCCAAATATCCCTTTGCCAATTCCACAAGAACAGCCTTAGCGAAAGGCTTCTTGAAGGGAAAGATGTAACTCTGTGAGATGAATTCACAGAACACAGAGCAGTTTCTCAGAAAGCTTCTTTCCAGTTTTGAACCGAAGATATTTCCTTTTTCACCATAGCCCTCTATGGGCTTCCAAATATCCCTTTGCCAATTCCACAAGAACAGCCTTAGCCAAAGGCTTCTTGAAGGGAAAGATGTAACTCTGTGAGATGAATTCAGAGAACACAGAGCAGTTTCTCAGAAAGCTTCTTTCCAGTTTTGAACGGAAGATATTTCCTTTTTCACCATAGCCCTCTATGGGCTTCCAAATATCGCTTTGCCAATTCCACAAGAACAGCCTTAGCGAAAGGCTTCTTGAAGGGAAAGATGTAACTCTGTGAGATGAATTAACAGAACACAGAGCAGTTTCTCAGAAAGCTTCTTTCCAGTTTTGAACGGAAGATATTTCCTTTTTCACCATCGGCCTCTAAGGGCTTCCAAATATCCCTTTGCCAATTCCACAAGAACAGCCTTAGAGAAAGGCTTCTTGAAGGGAAAGATGTAACACTGTGAGATGAATTCAGAGAACACAGAGCAGTTTCTCAGAAAGCTTCTTTCCAGTTTTGAACGGAAGATATTTCCTTTTTCACCATAGGCCTCTATGGGCTTCCAAATATCCCTTTGCCAATTCCACAAGAACAGCCTTAGCGAAAGGCTTCTTGAATGGAAAGATATAACTCTGTGAGATGAATTAACAGGACACAGAGCAGTTTCTCAGAAAGCTTCTTTCCAGTTTTGAACGGAAGATATTTCCTTTTTCACCATAGCCCTCTAAGGGCTTCCAAATATCCCTTTGCCAATTCCACAAGAACAGCCTTAGCGACAGGCTTCTTGAAGGGAAAGATGTAACTCTGTGAGATGAATTCAGAGAACACAGAGCAGTTTCTCAGAAAGCTTCTTTCCAGGTTTGAACGGAAGATGTTTCCTTTTTCACCATAGGCCTCTATGGGCTTCCAAATATCCCTTTGCCAATTCCACAAGAACAGCCTTAGCGAAAGGCTTCTTGAAGGGAAAGATGTAACTCTGTGAGATGAATTCACAGAAAACAGAGCAGTTTCTCAGAAAGCTTCTTTCCAGTTTTGAACGGAAGATATTTCCTTTTTCACCATAGCCCTCTATGGGCTTCCAAATATCCCTTTGCCAATTCCACAAGAACAGCCTTAGCGAAAGGCTTCTTGAAGGGGAAGATGTAACTCTGTGAGATGAATTAACACAACACAGAGCAGTTTCTCAGAAAGCTTCTTTCCAGTTTTGAACGGAAGATATTTCCTTTTTCACCATAGGCCTCTATGGGCTTCCAAATATCCCTTTGCCAATTCCACAAGAACAGCCTTAGCGAAAGGCTTCTTGAAGGGAAAGATGTAACTCTGTGAGATGAATTCAGAGAACACAGAGCAGTTTCTCAGAAAGATTCTTTCCAGGTTTGAACGGAAGATATTTCCTTTTTCACCATAGGCCTCTATGGGCTTCCAAATATCCCTTTGCCAATTCCACAAGAACAGCCTTAGCGAAAGGCTTCTTGAAGGGAAAGATGTAACTCTTTGAGATGAATTCACAGAAAACAGAGCAGTTTCTCAGAAAGCTTCTTTCCAGTTTTGAACGGAAGATATTTCCTTTTTCACCATAGCCCTCTATGGGCTTCCAAATATCGCTTTGCCAATTCCACAAGAACAGCCTTAGCGAAAGGCTTCTTGAAGGGAAAGATGTAACTCTGTGAGATGAATTAACACAACACAGAGCAGTTTCTCAGAAAGCTTCTTTCCAGTTTTGAACGGAAGATATTTCCTTTTTCACCATAGGCCTCTATGGGCTTCCAAATATCCCTTTGCCAATTCCACAAGAACAGCCTTAGCGAAAGGCTTCTTGAAGGGAAAGATATAGCTCTGTGAGATGAATTAACAGGACACAGAGAAGTTTCTCAGAAAGCTTCTTTCCAGTTTTGAACGGAAGATATTTCCTTTTTCACCATAGCCCTCTAAGGGCTTCCAAATATCCCTTTGCCAATTCCACAAGAAGAGCCTTAGCGAAAGGCTTCTTGAAGGGAAAGATGTAACTCTGTGAGATGAATTCACAGAACACAGAGCAGTTTCTCAGAAAGCTTCTTTCCAGTTTTGAACGGAAGATATTTCCTTTTTCACCGTAGCCCTCTATGGGCTTCCAAATATCGCTTTGCCAATTCCACAAGAACAGCCTTAGCGAAAGGCTTCTTGAAGGGAAAGATGTAACTCTGTGAGATGAATTTACAGAACACAGAGCAGTTTCTCAGAAAGCTTCTTTCCAGTTTTGAAAGGAAGATATTTCCTTTTTCACCATAGGCCTCTATGGGCTTCCAAATATCCCTTTGCCAATTCCACAAGAACAGCCTTAGCGAAAGGCTTCTTGAAGGGAAAGATGTAACTCTGTGAGATGAATTCACAGAACACAGAGCAGTTTCTCAGAAAGCTTCTTTCCAGTTTTGAACCGAAGATATTTCCTTTTTCACCATAGCCCTCTATGGGCTTCCAAATATCCCTTTGCCAATTCCACAAGAACAGCCTTAGCCAAAGGCTTCTTGAAGGGAAAGATGTAACTCTGTGAGATGAATTCAGAGAACACAGAGCAGTTTCTCAGAAAGCTTCTTTCCAGTTTTGAACGGAAGATATTTCCTTTTTCACCATAGCCCTCTATGGGCTTCCAAATATCGCTTTGCCAATTCCACAAGAACAGCCTTAGCGAAAGGCTTCTTGAAGGGAAAGATGTAACTCTGTGAGATGAATTAACAGAACACAGAGCAGTTTCTCAGAAAGCTTCTTTCCAGTTTTGAACGGAAGATATTTCCTTTTTCACCATCGGCCTCTAAGGGCTTCCAAATATCCCTTTGCCAATTCCACAAGAACAGCCTTAGAGAAAGGCTTCTTGAAGGGAAAGATGTAACTCTGTGAGATGAATTCAGAGAACACAGAGCAGTTTCTCAGAAAGCTTCTTTCCAGTTTTGAACGGAAGATATTTCCTTTTTCACCATAGGCCTCTATGGGCTTCCAAATATCCCTTTGCCAATTCCACAAGAACAGCCTTAGCGAAAGGCTTCTTGAATGGAAAGATATAACTCTGTGAGATGAATTAACAGGACACAGAGCAGTTTCTCAGAAAGCTTCTTTCCAGTTTTGAACGGAAGATATTTCCTTTTTCACCATAGCCCTCTAAGGGCTTCCAAATATCCCTTTGCCAATTCCACAAGAACAGCCTTAGCGACAGGCTTCTTGAAGGGAAAGATGTAACTCTGTGAGATGAATTCAGAGAACACAGAGCAGTTTCTCAGAAAGCTTCTTTCCAGGTTTGAACGGAAGATGTTTCCTTTTTCACCATAGGCCTCTATGGGCTTCCAAATATCCCTTTGCCAATTCCACAAGAACAGCCTTAGCGAAAGGCTTCTTGAAGGGAAAGATGTAACTCTGTGAGATGAATTCACAGAAAACAGAGCAGTTTCTCAGAAAGCTTCTTTCCAGTTTTGAACGGAAGATATTTCCTTTTTCACCATAGCCCTCTATGGGCTTCCAAATATCCCTTTGCCAATTCCACAAGAACAGCCTTAGCGAAAGGCTTCTTGAAGGGGAAGATGTAACTCTGTGAGATGAATTAACACAACACAGAGCAGTTTCTCAGAAAGCTTCTTTCCAGGTTTGAACGGAAGATATTTCCTTTTTCACCATAGGCCTCTATGGGCTTCCAAATATCCCTTTGCCAATTCCACAAGAACAGCCTTAGCGAAAGGCTTCTTGAAGGGAAAGATGTAACTCTGTGAGATGAATTCAGAGAACACAGAGCAGTTTCTCAGAAAGATTCTTTCCAGGTTTGAACGGAAGATATTTCCTTTTTCACCATAGGCCTCTATGGGTTTCCAAATATCCCTTTGCCAATTCCACAAGAACAGCCTTAGCGAAAGGCTTCTTGAAGGGAAAGATGTAACTCTTTGAGATGAATTCACAGAAAACAGAGCAGTTTCTCAGAAAGCTTCTTTCCAGTTTTGAACGGAAGATATTTCCTTTTTCACCATAGCCCTCTATGGGCTTCCAAATATCGCTTTGCCAATTCCACAAGAACAGCCTTAGCGAAAGGCTTCTTGAAGGGAAAGATGTAACTCTGTGAGATGAATTAACACAACACAAAGCAGTTTCTCAGAAAGCTTCTTTCCAGTTTTGAACGGAAGATATTTCCTTTTTCACCATAGGCCTCTATGGGCTTCCAAATATCCCTTTGCCAATTCCACAAGAACAGCCTTAGCGAAAGGCTTCTTGAAGGGAAAGATATAGCTCTGTGAGATGAATTAACAGGACACAGAGAAGTTTCTCAGAAAGCTTCTTTCCAGTTTTGAACGGAAGATATTTCCTTTTTCACCATAGCCCTCTAAGGGCTTCCAAATATCCCTTTGCCAATTCCACAAGAAGAGCCTTAGCGAAAGGCTTCTTGAAGGGAAAGATGTAACTCTGTGAGATGAATTCACAGAACACAGAGCAGTTTCTCAGAAAGCTTCTTTCCAGTTTTGAACGGAAGATATTTCCTTTTTCACCGTAGCCCTCTATGGGCTTCCAAATATCGCTTTGCCAATTCCACAAGAACAGCCTTAGCGAAAGGCTTCTTGAAGGGAAAGATGTAACTCTGTGAGATGAATTTACAGAACACAGAGCAGTTTCTCAGAAAGCTTCTTTCCAGTTTTGAAAGGAAGATATTTCCTTTTTCACCATAGGCCTCTATGGGCTTCCAAATATCCCTTTGCCAATTCCACAAGAACAGCCTTAGCGAAAGGCTTCTTGAAGGGAAAGATGTAACTCTGTGAGATGAATTCACAGAACACAGAGCAGTTTCTCAGAAAGCTTCTTTCCAGTTTTGAACCGAAGATATTTCCTTTTTCACCATAGCCCTCTATGGGCTTCCAAATATCCCTTTGCCAATTCCACAAGAACAGCCTTAGCCAAAGGCTTCTTGAAGGGAAAGATGTAACTCTGTGAGATGAATTCAGAGAACACAGAGCAGTTTCTCAGAAAGCTTCTTTCCAGTTTTGAACGGAAGATATTTCCTTTTTCACCATAGCCCTCTATGGGCTTCCAAATATCGCTTTGCCAATTCCACAAGAACAGCCTTAGCGAAAGGCTTCTTGAAGGGAAAGATGTAACTCTGTGAGATGAATTAACAGAACACAGAGCAGTTTCTCAGAAAGCTTCTTTCCAGTTTTGAACGGAAGATATTTCCTTTTTCACCATCGGCCTCTAAGGGCTTCCAAATATCCCTTTGCCAATTCCACAAGAACAGCCTTAGAGAAAGGCTTCTTGAAGGGAAAGATGTAACTCTGTGAGATGAATTCAGAGAACACAGAGCAGTTTCTCAGAAAGCTTCTTTCCAGTTTTGAACGGAAGATATTTCCTTTTTCACCATAGGCCTCTATGGGCTTCCAAATATCCCTTTGCCAATTCCACAAGAACAGCCTTAGCGAAAGGCTTCTTGAATGGAAAGATATAACTCTGTGAGATGAATTAACAGGACACAGAGCAGTTTCTCAGAAAGCTTCTTTCCAGTTTTGAACGGAAGATATTTCCTTTTTCACCATAGCCCTCTAAGGGCTTCGAAATATCCCTTTGCCAATTCCACAAGAACAGCCTTAGCGACAGGCTTCTTGAAGGGAAAGATGTAACTCTGTGAGATGAATTCAGAGAACACAGAGCAGTTTCTCAGAAAGCTTCTTTCCAGGTTTGAACGGAAGATGTTTCCTTTTTCACCATAGGCCTCTATGGGCTTCCAAATATCCCTTTGCCAATTCCACAAGAACAGCCTTAGCGAAAGGCTTCTTGAAGGGAAAGATGTAACTCTGTGAGATGAATTCACAGAAAACAGAGCAGTTTCTCAGAAAGCTTCTTTCCAGTTTTGAACGGAAGATATTTCCTTTTTCACCATAGCCCTCTATGGGCTTCCAAATATCCCTTTGCCAATTCCACAAGAACAGCCTTAGCGAAAGGCTTCTTGAAGGGGAAGATGTAACTCTGTGAGATGAATTAACACAACACAGAGCAGTTTCTCAGAAAGCTTCTTTCCAGTTTTGAACGGAAGATATTTCCTTTTTCACCATAGGCCTCTATGGGCTTCCAAATATCCCTTTGCCAATTCCACAAGAACAGCCTTAGCGAAAGGCTTCTTGAAGGGAAAGATGTAACTCTGTGAGATGAATTCAGAGAACACAGAGCAGTTTCTCAGAAAGATTCTTTCCAGGTTTGAACGGAAGATATTTCCTTTTTCACCATAGGCCTCTATGGGCTTCCAAATATCCCTTTGCCAATTCCACAAGAACAGCCTTAGCGAAAGGCTTCTTGAAGGGAAAGATGTAACTCTTTGAGATGAATTCACAGAAAACAGAGCAGTTTCTCAGAAAGCTTCTTTCCAGTTTTGAACGGAAGATATTTCCTTTTTCACCATAGCCCTCTATGGGCTTCCAAATATCGCTTTGCCAATTCCACAAGAACAGCCTTAGCGAAAGGCTTCTTGAAGGGAAAGATGTAACTCTGTGAGATGAATTAACACAACACAAAGCAGTTTCTCAGAAAGCTTCTTTCCAGTTTTGAACGGAAGATATTTCCTTTTTCACCATAGGCCTCTATGGGCTTCCAAATATCCCTTTGCCAATTCCACAAGAACAGCCTTAGCGAAAGGCTTCTTGAAGGGAAAGATATAGCTCTGTGAGATGAATTAACAGGACACAGAGAAGTTTCTCAGAAAGCTTCTTTCCAGTTTTGAACGGAAGATATTTCCTTTTTCACCATAGCCCTCTAAGGGCTTCCAAATATCCCTTTGCCAATTCCACAAGAAGAGCCTTAGCGAAAGGCTTCTTGAAGGGAAAGATGTAACTCTGTGAGATGAATTCACAGAACACAGAGCAGTTTCTCAGAAAGCTTCTTTCCAGTTTTGAACGGAAGATATTTCCTTTTTCACCATAGGCCTCTATGGGCTTCCAAATATCCCTTTGCCAATTCCACAAGAACAGCCTTAGCGAAAGGCTTCTTGAAGGGAAAGATGTAACTCTGTGAGATGAATTCACAGAAAACAGAGCAGTTTCTCAGAAAGCTTCTTTCCAGTTTTGAACGGAAGATATTTCCTTTTTCACCATAGCCCTCTATGGGTTTCCAAATATCGCTTTGCAAATTCCACAAGAACAGCCTTAGCGAAAGGCTTCTTGAAGGGAAAGATGTAACTCTGTGAGATGAATTCACAGAACACAGAGCAGTTTCTCAGAAAGCTTCTTTCCAGTTTTGAACGGAAGATATTTCCTTTTTCACCGTAGGCCTCTATGGGCTTCCAAATATCCCTTTGCCAATTCCACAAGAACAGCCTTAGCGAAAGGCTTCTTGAAGGGAAAGATGTAACTCTGTGAGATGAATTAACAGAACACAGAGCAGTTTCTCAGAAAGCTTCTTTCCAGTTTTGAACGGAAGATATTTCCTTTTTCACCATAGCCCTCTATGGGCTTCCAAATATCCGTTTGCCAATTCCACAAGAACAGCCTTAGCGAAAGGCTTCTTGAAGGGAAAGATGTAACTCTGTGAGATGAATTAACAGAACACAGAGCAGTTTCTCAGAATGCTTCTTTCCAGTTTTGAACGGAAGATATTTCCTTTTTCACCATAGCCCTCTATGGGCTTCCAAATATCCCTTTGCCAATTCCACAAGAACAGCCTTAGCGAAAGGCTTCTTGAAGGGAAAGATGTAACTCTGTGAGATGAATTCAGAGAACACAGAGCAGTTTCTCAGAAAGCTTCTTTCCGGTTTTGAACGGAAGATATTTCCTTTTTCACCATAGGCCTCTAGGGGTTCCAAATATCCCTTTGCCAATTCCACAAGAACAGCCTTAGCGAAAGGCTTCTTGAAGGGAAAGATGTAACTCTGTGAGATGAATTCACAGAAAACAGAGCAGTTTCTCAGAAAGCTTCTTTCCAGTTTTGAACGGAAGATATTTCCTTTTTCACCATAGCCCTCTATGGGCTTCCAAATATCCCTTTGCCAATTCCACAAGAACAGCCTTAGCGAAAGGCTTCTTGAAGGGAAAGATGTAACTCTGTGAGATGAATTAAGACAACACAGAGCAGTTTCTCAGAAAGCTTCTTTCCAGTTTTGAACGGAAGATATTTCCTTTTTCACCATAGGCCTCTATGGGCTTCCAAATATCCCTTTGCCAATTCCACAAGAACAGCCTTAGCGAAAGGCTTCTTGAAGGGAAAGATATAGCTCTGTGAGATGAATTAACAGGACACAGAGAAGTTTCTCAGAAAGCTTCTTTCCAGTTTTGAACGGAAGATATTTCCTTTTTCACCATAGCCCTCTAAGGGCTTCCAAATATCCCTTTGCCAATTCCACAAGAAGAGCCTTAGCGAAAGGCTTCTTGAAGGGAAAGATGTAACTCTGTGAGATGAATTCAGAGAACACAGAGCAGTTTCTCAGAGAGCTTCTTTCCAGTTTTGAACGGAAGGTATTTCCTTTTTCACCATAGCCCTCTATGGGCTTCCAAATATCCCTTTGCCAATTCCACAAGAACAGCCTTAGCGAAAGGCTCCTTGAAGGGAAAGATGTAACTCTGTGAGATGAATTCACAGAACACAGAGCAGTTTCTCAGAAAGCTTCTTTCCAGTTTTGAACGGAAGATATTTCCTTTTTCACCATAGCCCTGTAAGGGCTTCCAAATATCGCTTTGCCAATTCCACAAGAACAGCCTTAGCGAAAGGCTTCTTGAAGGGAAAGATGTAACTCTGTGAGATGAATTCACAGAACACAGAGCAGTTTCACAGAAAGCTTCTTTCCAGTTTTGAACGGAAGATATTTCCTTTTTCACCATAGCCCTCTATGGGCTTCCAAATATCCCTTTGCCAATTCCACAAGAACAGCCTTAGCGAAAGGCTTCTTGAAGGGAAAGATGTAACTCTGTGAGATGAATTAACAGAACACAGAGCAGTTTCTCAGAAAGCTTCTTTCCAGTTTTGAAAGGAAGATATTTCCTTTTTCACCATAGGCCTCAATGGGCTTCCAAATATCCCTTTGCCAATTCCACAAGAACAGCCTTAGCGAAAGGTTCTTGAAGGGAAAGATGTAACTCTGTGAGATGAATTCACAGAACACAGAGCAGTTTCTCAGAAAGCTTCTTTCCTGTTTTGAACCGAAGATATTTCCTTTTTCACCATAGCCCTCTATGGGCTTCCAAATATCCCTTTGCCAATTCCACAAGAACAGCCTTAGCGAAAGGCTTCTTGAAGGGAAAGATGTAACTCTGTGAGATGAATTCAGAGAACACAGAGCAGTTTCTCAGAAAGCTTCTTTCCAGTTTTGAACGGAAGATATTTCCTTTTTCACCATAGCCCTCTATGGGCTTCCAAATATCGCTTTGCCAATTCCACAAGAACAGCCTTAGCGAAAGGCTTCTTGAAGGGAAAGATGTAACTCTGTGAGATGAATTAACAGAACACAGAGCAGTTTCTCAGAAAGCTTCTTTCCAGTTTTGAACGGAAGATATTTCCTTTTTCACCATCGGCCTCTAAGGGCTTCCAAATATCCCTTTGGCAATTCCACAAGAACAGCCTTAGAGAAAGGCTTCTTGAAGGGAAAGATGTAACTCTGTGAGATGAATTCAGAGAACACAGAGCAGTTTCTCAGAAAGCTTCTTTCCAGTTTTGAACGGAAGATATTTCCTTTTTCACCATAGGCCTCTATGGGCTTCCAAATATCCCTTTGCCAATTCCACAAGAACAGCCTTAGCGAAAGGCTTCTTGAATGGAAAGATATAACTCTGTGAGATGAATTAACAGGACACAGAGCAGTTTCTCAGAAAGCTTCTTTCCAGTTTTGAACGGAAGATATTTCCTTTTTCACCATAGCCCTCTAAGGGCTTCCAAATATCCCTTTGCCAATTCCACAAGAACAGCCTTAGCGAAAGGCTTCTTGAAGGGAAAGATGTAACTCTGTGAGATGAATTCAGAGAACACAGAGCAGTTTCTCAGAAAGCTTCTTTCCAGGTTTGAACGGAAGATATTTCCTTTTTCACCATAGGCCTCTATGGGCTTCCAAATATCCCTTTGCCAATTCCACAAGAACAGCCTTAGCGAAAGGCTTCTTGAAGGGAAAGATGTAACTCTGTGAGATGAATTCACAGAAAACAGAGCAGTTTCTCAGAAAGCTTCTTTCCAGTTTTGAACGGAAGATATTTCCTTTTTCACCATAGCCCTCTATGGGCTTCCAAATATCCCTTTGCCAATTCCACAAGAACAGCCTTAGCGAAAGGCTTCTTGAAGGGAAAGATGTAACTCTGTGAGATGAATTAACACAACACAGAGCAGTTTCTCAGAAAGCTTCTTTCCAGTTTTGAACGGAAGATATTTCCTTTTTCACCATAGGCCTCTATGGGCTTCCAAATATCCCTTTGCCAATTCCACAAGAACAGCCTTAGCGAAAGGCTTCTTGAAGGGAAAGATATAGCTCTGTGAGATGAATTAACAGGACACAGAGAAGTTTCTCAGAAAGCTTCTTTCCAGTTTTGAACGGAAGATATTTCCTTTTTCAAAAATAGCCCTCTAAGGGCTTCCAAATATCCCTTTGCCAATTCCACAAGAAGAGCCTTAGCGAAAGGCTTCTTGAAGGGAAAGATGTAACTCTGTGAGATGAATTCAGAGAACACAGAGCAGTTTCTCAGAAAGCTTCTTTCCAGTTTTGAACGGAAGATATTTCCTTTTTCACCATAGGCCTCTATGGGCTTCCAAATATCCCTTTGCCAATTCCACAAGAACAGCCTTAGCGAAAGGCTTCTTGAAGGGAAAGATGTAACTCTGTGAGATGAATTCACAGAAAACAGAGCAGTTTCTCAGAAAGCTTCTTTCCAGTTTTGAACGGAAGATATTTCCTTTTTCACCATAGCCCTCTATGGGTTTCCAAATATCGCTTTGCAAATTCCACAAGAACAGCCTTAGCGAAAGGCTTCTTGAAGGGAAAGATGTAACTCTGTGAGATGAATTCACAGAACACAGAGCAGTTTCCCAGAAAGCTTCTTTCCAGTTTTGAACGGAAGATATTTCGTTTTTCACCATAGCCGTCTATGGGCTTCCAAATATCCCTTTGCCAATTCCACAAGAACAGCCTTAGCGAAAGGCTTCTTGAAGGGAAAGATATAACTCTGTGAGATGAATTAGCAGGACACAGAGAAGTTTCTCAGAAAGCTTCTTTCCAGTTTTGAACGGAAGATATTTCCTTTTTCACCATAGCCCTCTAAGGGCTTCCAAATATCCCTCTGCCAATTCCACAAGAACAGCCTTAGCGAAAGGCTTCTTGAAGGGAAAGATGTAACTCTGTGAGATTATTTCAGAGAACACAGAGCAGTTTCTCAGAAAGCTTCTTTCCAGTTTTGAACGGAAGATATTTCCTTTTTCACCATAGGCCTCTAAGGGCTTCCAAATATCCCTTTGCCAATTCCACAAGAACAGCCTTAGCGAAAGGCTTCTTGAAGGGAAAGATGTATCTCTGTGAGATGAATTCACAGAACACAGAGCAGTTTCTCAGAAAGCTTCTTTCCAGTTTTGAACGGAAGATATTTCCTTTTTCACCATAGCCGTCTATGGGCTTCCAAATATCCCTTTGCCAATTCCACAAGAACAGCCTTAGCGAAAGGCTTCTTGAAGGGAAAGATGTAGCTCTGTGAGATGAATTCACAGAACACAGAGCAGTTTCTCAGAAAGCTTCTTTCCAGTTTTGAACGGAAGGTATTTCCTTTTTCACCTTAGCCCTCTATGGGCTTCCAAATATCCCTTTGCCAATTCCAAAAGAACAGCCTTAGCGAAAGGCTCCTTGAAGGGAAAGATGTAACTCTGTGAGATGAATTCACAGAACACAGAGCAGTTTCTCAGAAAGCTTCTTTCCAGTTTTGAACGGAAGATATTTCCTTTTTCACCATAGCCCTGTAAGGGCTTCCAAATATCGCTTTGCCAATTCCACAAGAACAGCCTCAGCGAAAGGTTTCTTGAAGGGAAAGATGTAACTCTGTGAGATGAATTCACAGAACACAGAGCAGTTTCTCAGAAAGCTTCTTTCCAGTTTTGAACGGAAGATATTTCCTTTTTCACCGTAGCCCTCTATGGGCTTCCAAATATCGCTTTGTCAATTCCACAAGAACAGCCTTAGCGAAAGGCTTCTTGAAGGGAAAGATGTAACTCTGTGAGATGAATTGACAGAACACAGAGCAGTTTCTCAGAAAGCTTCTTTCCAGTTTTGAAAGGAAGATATTTCCTTTTTCACCATAGGCCTCTATGGGCTTCCAAATATCCCTTTGCCAATTCCAAAAGAACAGCCTTAGCGAAAGGCTCCTTGAAGGGAAAGATGTAACTCTGTGAGATTAATTCAGAGAACACAGAGCAGTTTCTCAGAAAGCTTGTTTCCAGTTTTGAACGGAAGATATTTCCTTTTTCACCATAGGCCTCTATGGGCTTCCAAATATCCCTTTGCCAATTCCACAAGAACAGCCTTAGCGAAAGGCTTCTTGAAGGGAAAGATGTAACTCTGTGAGATGAATTCACAGAACACAGAGCAGTTTCTCAGAAAGCTTCTTTCCAGTTTTGAACGGAAGATATTTCGTTTTTCACCATAGCCGTCTATGGGCTTCCAAATATCCCTTTGCCAATTCCACAAGAACAGCCTTAGCGAAAGGCTTCTTGAAGGGAAAGATGTAACTCTGTGAGATTATTTCAGAGAACACAGAGCAGTTTCTCAGAAAGCTTCTTTCCAGTTTTGAACGGAAGATATTTCCTTTTTCACCATAGGCCTCTATGGGCTTCCAAATATCCCTTTGTCAATTCCACAAGAACAGCCTTAGCGAAAGGCTTCTTGAAGGGAAAGATGTAACTCTGTGAGATGAATTCACAGGACACAGAGAAGTTTCTCAGAAAGCTTCTTTCCAGTTTTGAACGGAAGATATTTCCTTTTTCACCACAGCCCTCTAAGGGCTTCCAAATATCCCTTTGCCAATTCCACAAGAACAGCCTTAGCGAAAGGCTTCTTGAAGGGAAAGATGTAACTCTGTGAGATGAATTCAGAGAACACAGAGCAGTTTCTCAGAAAGCTTCTTTCCAGTTTTGAACGGAAGATATTTCCTTTTTCATCATAGCCGTCTATGGGCTTCCAAATATCCCTTTGCCCATTCCACAAGAACAGCCTTAGCGAAAGGCTTCTTGAAGGGAAAGATGTAACTCTGTGAGATGAATTAACAGAACACAGAGCAGTTTCTCAGAAAGCTTCTTTGCAGTTTTGAACGGAAGATATTTCCTTTTTCACCATAGCTCTCTATGGACTTCCAAATATCCCTTTGCCAATTCCACAAGAACAGCCTTAGCGAAAGGCTTCTTGAAGGGAAAGATGTAACTCTGTGAGATGAATTCACAGAACACAGAGCAGTTTCTCAGAAAGCTTCTTTCCAGTTTTGAACCGAAGATATTTCCTTTTTCACCATAGGCCTCTATGGGCTTCCAAATATCCCTTTGCCAATTCCACAAGAACAGCCTTAGCGAAAGGCTTCTTGAAGGGAAAGATGTAACTCTGTGAGATGAATTCAGGGAACACAGAGCAGTTTCTCAGAAAGCTTCTTTCCAGTTTTGAAAGGAAGATATTTCCTTTTTCACCTTAGCCGTCTATGGGCTTCCAAATATCCCTTTGCCAATTCCACAAGAATAGCCTTAGCGAAAGGCTTCTTGAAGGGAAAAATGTAACTCTGTGAGATGAATTAACAGAACACAGAGCAGTTTCTTAGAAAGCTTCTTTCCAGTTTTGAACGGAAGATATTTCCTTTTTCACCATAGGCCTCTATGGGCTTCCAAATATCCCTTTGCCAATTCCACAAGAACAGCCTTAGCGAAAGGCTTCTTGAAGGGAAAGATATAACTCTGTGAGATGAATTAACAGGACACAGAGAAGTTTCTCAGAAAGCTTCTTTCCAGTTTTGAACGGAAGATATTTCCTTTTTCACGATAGCCCTCTAAGGGCTTCCAAATATCCCTTTGCCAATTCCACAAGAACAGCCTTAGCGAAAGGCTTCTTGAAGGGAAAGATGTAACTCTGTGAGATGAATTCACGGAACACAGAGCAGTTTCTCAGAAAGCTTCTTTGCAGTTTTGAACGGAAGATATTTCCTTTTTCACCATAGGCCTCTATGGGCTTCCAAATATCCCTTTGCCAATTCCACAAGAACAGCCTTAGCGAAAGGCTTCTTGAAGGGAAAGATATAACTCTGTGAGATGAATTAGCAGGACACAGAGAAGTTTCTCAGAAAGCTTCTTTCCAGTTTTGAACGGAAGATATTTCCTTTTTCACCATAGCCCTCTAAGGGCTTCCAAATATCCCTCTGCCAATTCCACAAGAACAGCCTTAGCGAAAGGCTTCTTGAAGGGAAAGATGTAACTCTGTGAGATGAATTCACAGAACACAGAGCAGTTTCTCAGAAAGCTTCTTTCCAGTTTTGAACGGAAGATATTTCCTTTTTCACCATAGGCCTCTATGGGCTTCCAAATATCCCTTTGCCAATTCCACAAGAACAGCCTTAGCGAAAGGCTTCTTGAAGGGAAAGATGTAACTCTGTGAGATAAATTAACAGAACACAGAGCAGTTTCTCAGAAAGCTTCTTTCCAGTTTTGAACGGAAGATATTTCCTTTTTCACCATAGCCGTCTATGGGCTTCCAAATATCTCTTTGCCAATTCCACAAGAACAGCCTTAGCGAAAGGCTTCTTGAAGGGAAAGATGTAACTCTGTGAGATGAATTCACAGAACACAGAGCAGTTTTTCAGAAAGCTTCTTTCCAGTTTTGAACGGAAGATATTTCCTTTTTCACCATAGCCCTCTGTGGGCTTCCAAATATCCCTTTGCCAATTCCACAAGAACAGCCTTAGCGAAAGGCTTCTTGAAGGGAAAGATGTAACTCTGCGAGATGAATTCACAGAACACAGAGCTGTTTCTCAGAAAGCTTCTTTCCAGTTTTGAACGGAAGATATTTCCTTTTTCACCATAGGACCCTTTGGGCTTCCAAATATCCCTTTGCCAATTCCACAAGAACAGCCTTAGCGAAAGGCTTCTTGAAGGGAAAGATGTAACTCTGTGAGATGAATTAACAGAACACAGAGCAGTTTCTCAGAAAGCTTCTTTCCAGTTTTGAACGGAAGATATTTCCTTTTTCACCATAGCCCTCTATGGGCTTCCAAATATCCCTTTGCCAATTCCACCAGAACAGCCTTAGCGAAAGGCTTCTTGAAGGGAAAGATGTAACTCCGTGAGATGAATTCAGAGAACACAGAGCAGTTTCTCAGAAAGCTTCTTTCCAGTTTTGAACGGAAGATATTTCCTTTTTCACCATATTCCACTATGGGCTTCCAAATATCCCTTTGCCAATTCCACAAGAACAGCCTTAGCGCAAGGCTTCTTGAAGGGAAAGATGTAACTCTGTGAGATGAATTCACAGAACACAGAGCAGTTTCTCCGAAAGCTTCTTTCCAGTTTTGAACGGAAGATATTTCCTTTTTCACCATAGCCCTCTATGGGCTTCCAAATATCCCTTTGCCAATTCCACAAGAACAGCCTTAGGGAAAGGCTTCTTGAAGGGAAAGATGTAACTCTGTGAGATGAATTCACAGAACACAGAGCAGTTTCTCAGAAAGCTTCTTTCCAGTTTTGAACGGAAGATATTTCCTCTTACACCATAGCCCTCTATGGGTTTCCAAATATCGCTTTGCCAATTCCACAAGAACAGCCTTAGCGAAAGGCTTCTTGAAGGGAAAGATGTAACTCTGTGAGATGAATTCACAGAAAACAGAGCAGTTTCTCAGAAAGCTTCTTTCCAGTTTTGAACGGAAGATATTTCCTTTTTCACCACAGCCCTCTATGGGCTTCCAAATATCCCTTTGCCAATTCCACAAGAACAGCCTTAGCGAAAGGCTTCTTGAAGGGAAAGATGTAACTCTGTGAGATGAATTAACACAACACAGAGCAGTTTCTCAGAAAGCTTCTTTCCAGTTTTGAACGGAAGATATTTCCTTTTTCACCATAGGCCTCTATGGGCTTCCAAATATCCCTTTGCCAATTCCACAAGAACAGCCTTAGCGAAAGGCTTCTTGAAGGGAAAGATATAACTCTGTGAGATGAATTAACAGGACACAGAGAAGTTTCTCAGAAAGCTTCTTTCCAGTTTTGAACGGAAGATATTTCCTTTTTCACCATAGCCCTCTAAGGGCTTCCAAATATCCCTTTGCCAATTCCACAAGAACAGCCTTAGCGAAAGGCTTCTTGAAGGGAAAGATGTAACTCTGTGAGATGAATTCAGAGAACACAGAGCAGTTTCTCAGAAAGCTTCTTTCCAGTTTTGAACGGAAGATATTTCCTTTTTCACCATAGGCCTCTATGGGCTTCCAAATATCCCTTTGCCAATTCCACAAGAACAGCCTTAGCGAAAGGCTTCTTGAAGGGAAAGATGTAACTCTGTGAGATGAATTCACAGAAAACAGAGCAGTTTCTCAGAAAGCTTCTTTCCAGTTTTGAACGGAAGATATTTCCTTTTTCACCATAGCCCTCTATGGGTTTCCAAATATCGCTTTGCAAATTCCACAAGAACAGCCTTAGCGAAAGGCTTCTTGAAGGGAAAGATGTAACTCTGTGAGATGAATTCACAGAACACAGAGCAGTTTCTCAGAAAGCTTCTTTCCAGTTTTGAACGGAAGATATTTCCTTTTTCACCATAGGCCTCTATGGGCTTCCAAATATCCCTTTGCCAATTCCACAAGAACAGCCTTAGCCAAAGGCTTCTTGAAGGGAAAGATGTAACTCTGTGAGATGAATTAACAGAACACAGAGCAGTTTCTCAGAAAGCTTCTTTCCAGTTTTGAACGGAAGATATTTCCTTTTTCACCATAGCCCTCTATGGGCTTCCAAATATCCGTTTGCCAATTCCACAAGAACAGCCTTAGCGAAAGGCTTCTTGAAGGGAAAGATGTAACTCTGTGAGATGAATTCACAGAACACAGAGCAGTTTCTCAGAAAGCTTCTTTCCAGTTTTGAACGGAAGATATTTCCTTTTTCACCATAGCCCTCTATGGGCTTCCAAATATCCCTTTGCCAATTCCACAAGAACAGCCTTAGCGAAAGGCTTCTTGAAGGGAAAGATGTAACTCTGTGAGATGAATTAACAGAACACAGAGCAGTTTCTCAGAAAGCTTCTTTCCAGTTTTGAACGGAAGATATTTCCTTTTTCACCATAGCCCTCTATGGGCTTCCAAATATCCGTTTGCCAATTCCACAAGAACAGCCTTAGCGAAAGGCTTCTTGAAGGGAAAGATGTAACTCTGTGAGATGAATTCACAGAACACAGAGCAGTTTCTCAGAAAGCTTCTTTCCAGTTTTGAACGGAAGATATTTCCTTTTTCACCATAGCCCTCTATGGGCTTCCAAATATCCCTTTGCCAATTCCACAAGAACAGCCTTAGCGAAAGGCTTCTTGAAGGGAAAGGTGTAACTCTTTCAGATGAATTCACAGAACACAGAGCAGTTTCTCAGAAAGCTTCTTTCCAGTTTTGAACGGAAGATATTTCCTTTTTCACCATAGGCCTCTATGGGCTTCCAAATATCCCTTTGCCAATTCCACAAGAACAGCCTTAGCGAAAGGCTTCTTGAAGGGAAAGATGTAACTCTGTGAGATGAATTCACAGAACACAGAGCAGTTTCTCAGAAAGCTTCTTTCCAGTTTTGAACGGAAGATATTTCGTTTTTCACCATAGCCGTCTATGGGCTTCCAAATATCCCTTTGCCAATTCCACAAGAACAGCCTTAGCGAAAGGCTTCTTGAAGGGAAAGATGTAACTCTGTGAGATTATTTCAGAGAACACAGAGCAGTTTCTCAGAAAGCTTCTTTCCAGTTTTGAACGGAAGATATTTCCTTTTTCACCATAGGCCTCTAAGGGCTTCCAAATATCCCTTTGCCAATTCCACAAGAACAGCCTTAGCGAAAGGCTTCTTGAAGGGAAAGATGTATCTCTGTGAGATGAATTCACAGAACACAGAGCAGTTTCTCAGAAAGCTTCTTTCCAGTTTTGAACGGAAGATATTTCCTTTTTCACCATAGCCGTCTATGGGCTTCCAAATATCCCTTTGCCAATTCCACAAGAACAGCCTTAGCGAAAGGCTTCTTGAAGGGAAAGATGTAGCTCTGTGAGATGAATTCACAGAACACAGAGCAGTTTCTCAGAAAGCTTCTTTCCAGTTTTGAACGGAAGATATTTCCTTTTTCACCATAGCCCTCTATGGGCTTCCAAATATCCCTTTGCCAATTCCAAAAGAACAGCCTTAGCGAAAGGCTTCTTCAAGGGAAAGATGTAACTCTGTGAGATGAATTCACAGAACACAGAGCAGTTTCTCAGAAAGCTTCTTTCCAGTTTTGAACGGAAGATATTTCCTTTTTCACCATAGCCCTGTATGGGCTTCCAAATATCGCTTTGCCAATTCCACAAGAACAGCCTTAGCGAAAGGCTTCTTGAAGGGAAAGATGTAACTCTGTGAGATGAATTCACAGAACACAGAGCAGTTTCTCAGAAAGCTTCTTTCCAGTTTTGAACGGAAGATATTTCCTTTTTCACCATAGCCGTCTAGGGGCTTCCAAATATCCCTTTGCCAATTCCTCAAGAACAGCCTTAGCGAAAGGCTTCTTGAAGGGAAAGATGTAACTCTGTGAGATGAATTCAGAGAACAGAGAGCAGTTTCTCAGAAAGCTTCTTTCCAGTTTTGAACGGAAGAATTTTCCTTTTTCACCATAGCCCTCTATGGGCTTCCAAATATCCGTTTGCCAATTCCACAAGAACAGCCTTAGCGAAAGGCTTCTTGAAGGGAAAGATGTAACTCTGTGAGATGAATTCAGGGAACACAGAGCAGTTTCTCAGAAAGCTTCTTTCCAGTTTTGAAAGGAAGATATTTCCTTTTTCACCTTAGCCGTCTACGGGCTTCCAAATATCCCTTTGCCAATTCCACAAGAACAGCCTTAGCGAAAGGCTTCTTGAAGGGAAAGATATAACTCTGTGAGATGAATTAACAGGACACAGAGAAGTTTCTCAGAAAGCTTCTTTCCAGTTTTGAACGGAAGATATTTCCTTTTTCACGATAGCCCTCTAAGGGCTTCCAAATATCCCTTTGCCAATTCCACAAGAACAGCCTTAGCGAAAGGCTTCTTGAAGGGAAAGATGTAACTCTGTGAGATGAATTAACAGAACACAGAGCAGTTTCTCAGAAAGCTTCTTTGCAGTTTTGAACGGAAGATATTTCCTTTTTCACCATAGGCCTCTATGGGCTTCCAAATATCCCTTTGCCAATTCCACAAGAACAGCCTTAGCAAAAGGCTTCTTGAAGGGAAAGATATAACTCTGTGAGATGAATTAACAGGACACAGAGAAGTTTCACAGAAAGCTTCTTTCCAGTTTTGAACGGAAGATATTTCCTTTTTCACCATAGCCCTCTAAGGGCTTCCAAATATCCCTTTGCCAATTCCACAAGAACAGCCTTAGCGAAAGGCTTCTTGAAGGGAAAGATGTAACTCTGTGAGATGAATTCACAGAACACAGAGCAGTTTCTCAGAAAGCTTCTTTCCAGTTTTGAACGGAAGATATTTCCTTTTTCACCATAGCCCTCTATGGGCTTCCAAATATCCCTTTGCCAATTCCACCAGAACAGCCTTAGCGAAAGGCTTCTTGAAGGGAAAGATGTAACTCCGTGAGATGAATTCAGAGAACACAGAGCAGTTTCTCAGAAAGCTTCTTTCCAGTTTTGAACGGAAGATGTTTCCTTTTTCACCATAGGCCTCTATGGGCTTCCAAATATCCCTTTGCCAATTCCACAAGAACAGCCTTAGCGCAAGGCTTCTTGAAGGGAAAGATGTAACTCTGTGAGATGAATTCACAGAACACAGAGCAGTTTCTCAGAAAGCTTCTTTCCAGTTTGGAAAGGAAGATATTTCCTTTTTCACCATAGCCCTCTATGGGCTTCCAAATATCCCTTTGCCAATTCCACAAGAACAGCCTTAGCGAAAGGCTTCTTGAAGGGAAAGATGTAACTCTGTGAGATGAATTCACAGAACACAGAGCAGTTTCTCAGAAAGCTTCTTTCCAGTTTTGAACGGAAGATATTTCCTCTTACACCATAGCCCTCTATGGGTTTCCAAATATCGCTTTGCCAATTCCACAAGAACAGCCTTAGCGAAAGGCTTCTTGAAGGGAAAGATGTAACTCTGTGAGATGAATTCACAGAACACAGAGCAGTTTCTCAGAAAGCTTCTTTCCAGTTTTGAACGGAAGATATTTCCTTTTTCACCATAGCCCTCTATGGGCTTCCAAATATCCCTTTGCCAATTCCACAATAACAGCCTTAGCGAAATGTTCTTGAAGGGAAAGATGTAACTCTGTGAGATGAATTCACAGAACACAGAGCAGTTTCTCAGAAATCTTCTTTCCAGGTTTGAACGGAAGATATTTCCTTTTTCACCATAGCCCTCTATGGGCTTCCAAATATCCGTTTGCCAATTCCACAAGAACAGCCTTAGCGAAAGGCTTTTTGAAGGGAAAGATGTAACTCTGTGAGATGAATTCACAGAACACAGAGCAGTTTCTCAGAAAGCTTCTTTCCAGTTTTGAACGGAAGATATGTCCTTTTTCACCATAGCCCTCTATGGGCTTCCAAATATCGCTTTGCCAATTCCACAAGAACAGCCTTAGCGAAAGGCTTCTTGAAGGGAAAGATGTAACTCTGTGAGATGAATTCAGAGAACACAGAGCAGTTTCTCAGAAAGCTTCTTTCCAGTTTTGAACGGAAGATATTTCCTTTTTCACCATAGGCCTCTATGGGCTTCCAAATATCCCTTTGCCAATTCCACAAGAACAGCCTTAGCGAAAGGCTTCTTGAAGGGAAAGATGTAACTCTGTGAGATGAATTCACAGAAAACAGAGCAGTTTCTCAGAAAGCTTCTTTCCAGTTTTGAACGGAAGATATTTCCTTTTTCACCATAGCCCTCTATGGGTTTCCAAATATCGCTTTGCAAATTCCACAAGAACAGCCTTAGCGAAAGGCTTCTTGAAGGGAAAGATGTAACTCTGTGAGATGAATTCACAGAACACAGAGCAGTTTCTCAGAAAGCTTCTTTCCAGTTTTGAACGGAAGATATTTCCTTTTTCACCATAGGCCTCTATGGGCTTCCAAATATCCCTTTGCCAATTCCACAAGAACAGCCTTAGCGAAAGGCTTCTTGAAGGGAAAGATGTAACTCTGTGAGATGAATTAACAGAACACAGAGCAGTTTCTCAGAAAGCTTCTTTCCAGTTTTGAACGGAAGATATTTCCTTTTTCACCATAGCCCTCTATGGGCTTCCAAATATCCGTTTGCCAATTCCACAAGAACAGCCTTAGCGAAAGGCTTCTTGAAGGGAAAGATGTAACTCTGTGAGATGAATTCACAGAACACAGAGCAGTTTCTCAGAAAGCTTCTTTCCAGTTTTGAACGGAAGATATTTCCTTTTTCACCATAGCCCTCTATGGGCTTCCAAATATCCCTTTGCCAATTCCACAAGAACAGCCTTAGCGAAAGGCTTCTTGAAGGGAAAGATGTAACTCTGTGAGATGAATTAACAGAACACAGAGCAGTTTCTCAGAAAGCTTCTTTCCAGTTTTGAACGGAAGATATTTCCTTTTTCACCATAGTCCTCTATGGGCTTCCAAATATCCGTTTGCCAATTCCACAAGAACAGCCTTAGCGAAAGGCTTCTTGAAGGGAAAGATGTAACTCTGTGAGATGAATTCACAGAACACAGAGCAGTTTCTCAGAAAGCTTCTTTCCAGTTTTGAACGGAAGATATTTCCTTTTTCACCATAGCCCTCTATGGGCTTCCAAATATCCCTTTGCCAATTCCACAAGAACAGCCTTAGCGAAAGGCTTCTTGAAGGGAAAGGTGTAACTCTTTCAGATGAATTCACAGAACACAGAGCAGTTTCTCAGAAAGCTTCTTTCCAGTTTTGAACGGAAGATATTTCCTTTTTCACCATAGGCCTCTATGGGCTTCCAAATATCCCTTTGCCAATTCCACAAGAACAGCCTTAGCGAAAGGCTTCTTGAAGGGAAAGATGTAACTCTGTGAGATGAATTCACAGAACACAGAGCAGTTTCTCAGAAAGCTTCTTTCCAGTTTTGAACGGAAGATATTTCGTTTTTCACCATAGCCGTCTATGGGCTTCCAAATATCCCTTTGCCAATTCCACAAGAACAGCCTTAGCGAAAGGCTTCTTGAAGGGAAAGATGTAACTCTGTGAGATTATTTCAGAGAACACAGAGCAGTTTCTCAGAAAGCTTCTTTCCAGTTTTGAACGGAAGATATTTCCTTTTTCACCATAGGCCTCTAAGGGCTTCCAAATATCCCTTTGCCAATTCCACAAGAACAGCCTTAGCGAAAGGCTTCTTGAAGGGAAAGATGTATCTCTGTGAGATGAATTCACAGAACACAGAGCAGTTTCTCAGAAAGCTTCTTTCCAGTTTTGAACGGAAGATATTTCCTTTTTCACCATAGCCGTCTATGGGCTTCCAAATATCCCTTTGCCAATTCCACAAGAACAGCCTTAGCGAAAGGCTTCTTGAAGGGAAAGATGTAGCTCTGTGAGATGAATTCACAGAACACAGAGCAGTTTCTCAGAAAGCTTCTTTCCAGTTTTGAACGGAAGATATTTCCTTTTTCACCATAGCCCTCTATGGGCTTCCAAATATCCCTTTGCCAATTCCAAAAGAACAGCCTTAGCGAAAGGCTTCTTGAAGGGAAAGATGTAACTCTGTGAGATGAATTCACAGAACACAGAGCAGTTTCTCAGAAAGCTTCTTTCCAGTTTTGAACGGAAGATATTTCCTTTTTCACCATAGCCCTGTATGGGCTTCCAAATATCGCTTTGCCAATTCCACAAGAACAGCCTTAGCGAAAGGCTTCTTGAAGGGAAAGATGTAACTCTGTGAGATGAATTCACAGAACACAGAGCAGTTTCTCAGAAAGCTTCTTTCCAGTTTTGAACGGAAGATATTTCCTTTTTCACCATAGCCGTCTATGGGCTTCCAAATATCCCTTTGCCAATTCCTCAAGAACAGCCTTAGCGAAAGGCTTCTTGAAGGGAAAGATGTAACTCTGTGAGATGAATTCAGAGAACACAGAGCAGTTTCTCAGAAAGCTTCTTTCCAGTTTTGAACGGAAGAATTTTCCTTTTTCACCATAGCCCTCTATGGGCTTCCAAATATCCGTTTGCCAATTCCACAAGAACAGCCTTAGCGAAAGGCTTCTTGAAGGGAAAGATGTAACTCTGTGAGATGAATTCAGGGAACACAGAGCAGTTTCTCAGAAAGCTTCTTTCCAGTTTTGAAAGGAAGATATTTCCTTTTTCACCTTAGCCGTCTACGGGCTTCCAAATATCCCTTTGCCAATTCCACAAGAATAGCCTTAGCGAAAGGCTTCTTGAAGGGAAAAATGTAACTCTGTGAGATGAATTATCAGAACACAGAGCAGTTTCTCAGAAAGCTTCTTTCCAGTTTTGAACGGAAGATATTTCCTTTTTCACCATAGGCCTCTATGGGCTTCCAAATATCCCTTTGCCAATTCCACAAGAACAGCCTTAGCGAAAGGCTTCTTGAAGGGAAAGATATAACTCTGTGAGATGAATTAACAGGACACAGAGAAGTTTCTCAGAAAGCTTCTTTCCAGTTTTGAACGGAAGATATTTCCTTTTTCACGATAGCCCTCTAAGGGCTTCCAAATATCCCTTTGCCAATTCCACAAGAACAGCCTTAGCGAAAGGCTTCTTGAAGGGAAAGATGTAACTCTGTGAGATGAATTAACAGAACACAGAGCAGTTTCTCAGAAAGGTTCTTTGCAGTTTTGAACGGAAGATATTTCCTTTTTCACCATAGGCCTCTATGGGCTTCCAAATATCCCTTTGCCAATTCCACAAGAACAGCCTTAGCAAAAGGCTTCTTGAAGGGAAAGATATAACTCTGTGAGATGAATTAACAGGACACAGAGAAGTTTCACAGAAAGCTTCTTTCCAGTTTTGAACGGAAGATATTTCCTTTTTCACCATAGCCCTCTAAGGGCTTCCAAATATCCCTTTGCCAATTCCACAAGAACAGCCTTAGCGAAAGGCTTCTTGAAGGGAAAGATGTAACTCTGTGAGATGAATTCACAGAACACAGAGCAGTTTCTCAGAAAGCTTCTTTCCAGTTTTGAACGGAAGATATTTCCTTTTTCACCATAGCCCTCTATGGGCTTCCAAATATCCCTTTGCCAATTCCACCAGAACAGCCTTAGCGAAAGGCTTCTTGAAGGGAAAGATGTAACTCCGTGAGATGAATTCAGAGAACACAGAGCAGTTTCTCAGAAAGCTTCTTTCCAGTTTTGAACGGAAGATGTTTCCTTTTTCACCATAGGCCTCTATGGGCTTCCAAATATCCCTTTGCCAATTCCACAAGAACAGCCTTAGCGCAAGGCTTCTTGAAGGGAAAGATGTAACTCTGTGAGATGAATTCACAGAACACAGAGCAGTTTCTCAGAAAGCTTCTTTCCAGTTTGGAAAGGAAGATATTTCCTTTTTCACCATAGCCCTCTATGGGCTTCCAAATATCCCTTTGCCAATTCCACAAGAACAGCCTTAGGGAAAGGCTTCTTGAAGGGAAAGATGTAACTCTGTGAGATGAATTCACAGAACACAGAGCAGTTTCTCAGAAAGCTTCTTTCCAGTTTTGAACGGAAGATATTTCCTCTTACACCATAGCCCTCTATGGGTTTCCAAATATCGCTTTGCCAATTCCACAAGAACAGCCTTAGCGAAAGGCTTCTTGAAGGGAAAGATGTAACTCTGTGAGATGAATTCACAGAACACAGAGCAGTTTCTCAGAAAGCTTCTTTCCAGTTTTGAACGGAAGATATTTCCTTTTTAACCATAGCCCTCTATGGGCTTCCAAATATCCCTTTGCCAATTCCACAATAACAGCCTTAGCGAAATGTTCTTGAAGGGAAAGATGTAACTCTGTGAGATGAATTCACAGAACACAGAGCAGTTTCTCAGAAATCTTCTTTCCAGGTTTGAACGGAAGATATTTCCTTTTTCACCATAGCCCTCTATGGGCTTCCAAATATCCGTTTGCCAATTCCACAAGAACAGCCTTAGCGAAAGGCTTCTTGAAGGGAAAGATGTAACTCTGTGAGATGAATTCACAGAACACAGAGCAGTTTCTCAGAAAGCTTCTTTCCAGTTTTGAACGGAAGATATGTCCTTTTTCACCATAGCCCTCTATGGGCTTCCAAATATCGCTTTGCCAATTCCACAAGAACAGCCTTAGCGAAAGGCTTCTTGAAGGGAAAGATGTAACTCTGTGAGATGAATTCACAGAACACAGAGCAGTTTCTCAGAAAGCTTCTTTCCAGTTTTGAACGGAAGATATTTCCTTTTTCACCATATCCCTCTATGGGCTTCCAAATATCCCTTTGCCAATTCCACAATAACAGCCTTAGCGAAAGGTTCTTGAAGGGAAAGATGTAACTCTGTGAGATGAATTCACAGAACACAGAGCAGTTTCTCATAAAGCTTCTTTCCAGTTTTGAACGGAAGATATTTCCTTTTTCACCATAGCCCTCTATGGGCTTCCAAATATCCCTTTGCCAATTCCACAAGAACAGCCTTAGCGAAAGGCTTCTTGAAGGGAAAGATGTAACTCTGTGAGATGAATTCACAGAACACAGAGCAGTTTCTCAGAAAGCTTCTTTCCAGTTTTGAACGGAAGATATTTCGTTTTTCACCATAGCCGTCTAAGGGCTTCCAAATATCGCTTTGCCAATTCCACAAGAACAGCCTTAGCGAAAGGCTTCTTGAAGGGAAAGATGTAACTCTGTGAGATGAATTCAGAGAACACAGAGCAGTTTCTCAGAAAGCTTCTTTCCAGTTTTGAAAGGAAGATATTTCCTTTTTCACCTTAGCCGTCTAGGGGCTTCCAAATATCCCTTTGCCAATTCCACAAGAATAGCCTTAGCGAAAGGCTTCTTGAAGGGAAAAATGTAACTCTGTGAGATGAATTAACAGAACACAGAGCAGTTTCTCAGAAAGCTTCTTTCCAGTTTTGAACGGAAGATATTTCCTTTTTCACCATAGGCCTCTATGGGCTTCCAAATATCCCTTTGCCAATTCCACAAGAACAGCCTTAGCGAAAGGCTTCTTGAAGGGAAAGATATAACTCTGTGAGATGAATTAACAGGACACAGAGAAGTTTCTCAGAAAGCTTCTTTCCAGTTTTGAACGGAAGATATTTCCTTTTTCACGATAGCCCTCTAAGGGCTTCCAAATATCCCTTTGCCAATTCCACAAGAACAGCTTTAGCGAAAGGCTTCTTGAAGGGAAAGATGTAACTCTGTGAGATGAATTCACAGAACACAGAGCAGTTTCTCAGAAAGCTTCTTTCCAGTTTTGAACGGAAGATATTTCCTCTTACACCATAGCCCTCTATGGGTTTCCAAATATCGCTTTGCCAATTCCACAAGAACAGCCTTAGCGAAAGGCTTCTTGAAGGGAAAGATGTAACTCTGTGAGATGAATTCACAGAACACAGAGCAGTTTCTCAGAAAGCTTCTTTCCAGTTTTGAACGGAAGATATTTCCTTTTTCACCATAGCCCTCTATGGGCTTCCAAATATCCCTTTGCCAATTCCACAATAACAGCCTTAGCGAAAGGTTCTTGAAGGGAAAGATGTAACTCTGTGAGATGAATTCACAGAACACAGAGCAGTTTCTCAGAAAGCTTCTTTCCAGGTTTGAACGGAAGATATTTCCTTTTTCACCATAGCCCTCTATGGGCTTCCAAATATCCGTTTGCCAATTCCACAAGAACAGCCTTCGCAAAAGGCTTCTTGAAGGGAAAGATGTAACTCTGTGAGATGAATTCACAGAACACAGAGCAGTTTCTCAGAAAGCTTCTTTAAAGTTTTGAACGGAAAATATGTCCTTTTTCACCGTAGCCCTCTATGGGCTTCCAAATATCGCTTTGCCAATTCCACAAGAACAGCCTTAGCGAAAGGCTTCTTGAAGGGAAAGATGTAACTCTGTGAGATGAATTCACAGAACACAGAGCAGTTTCTCAGAAAGCTTCTTTCCAGTTTTGAACGGAAGATATTTCCTTTTTCACCATAGCCCTCTATGGGCTTCCAAATATCCCTTTGCCAATTCCACAAGAACAGCCTTAGCGAAAGGCTTCTTGAAGGGAAAGATGTAACTCTGTGAGATGAATTCACAGAACACAGAGCAGTTTCTCAGAAAGCTTCTTTCCAGTTTTGAACGGAAGATATTTCCTTTTTCACCATAGCCCTCTATGGGTTTCCAAATATCCCTTTGCCAATTCCACAAGAACAGCCTTAGCGAAAGGCTTCTTGAAGGGAAAGATGTAACTCTGTGAGATGAATTAACAGAACACAGAGCAGTTTCTCAGAAAGCTTCTTTCCAGTTTTGAACGGAAGATATTTCTTTTTTCACCATAGCCGTCTATGGGCTTCCAAATATCGCTTTGCCAATTCCACAAGAACAGCCTTAGCGAAAGGCTTCTTGAAGGGAAAGATGTAACTCTGTGAGATGAATTAACAGAACACAGAGCAGTTTCTCAGAAAGCTTCTTTCCAGTTTTGAAAGGAAGATATTTCCTTTTTCACCTTAGCCGTCTAGGGGCTTCCAAATATCCCTTTGCCAATTCCACAAGAATAGCCTTAGCGAAAGGCTTCTTGAAGGGAAAAATGTAACTCTGTGAGATGAATTAACAGAACACAGAGCTGTTTCTCAGAAAGCTTCTTTCCAGTTTTGAACGGAAGATATTTCCTTTTTCACCATAGGCCTCTATGGGCTTCCAAATATCCCTTTGCCAATTCCACAAGAACAGCCTTAGCGAAAGGCTTCTTGAAGGGAAACATATAACTCTGTGAGATGAATTAACAGGACACAGAGAAGTTTCTCAGAAAGCTTCTTTCCAGTTTTGAACGGAAGATATTTCCTTTTTCACGATAGCCCTCTAAGGGCTTCCAAATATCCCTTTGCCAATTCCACAAGAACAGCCTTAGCGAAAGGCTTCTTGAAGGGAAAGATGTAACTCTGTGAGATGAATTAACAGAACACAGAGCAGTTTCTCAGAAAGCTTCTTTGCAGTTTTGAACGGAAGATATTTCCTTTTTCACCATAGGCCTCTATGGGCTTCCAAATATCCCTTTGCCAATTCCACAAGAACAGCCTTAGCGAAAGGCTTCTTGAAGGGAAAGATATAACTCTGTGAGATGAATTAACAGGACACAGAGAAGTTTCTCAGAAAGCTTCTTTCCAGTTTTGAACGGAAGATATTTCCTTTTTCACGATAGCCCTCTAAGGGCTTCCAAATATCCCTTTGCCAATTCCACAAGAACAGCCTTAGCGAAAGGCTTCTTGAAGGGAAAGATGTAACTCTGTGAGATGAATTAACAGAACACAGAGCAGTTTCTCAGAAAGCTTCTTTGCAGTTTTGAACGGAAGATATTTCCTTTTTCACCATAGGCCTCTATGGGCTTCCAAATATCCCTTTGCCAATTCCACAAGAACAGCCTTAGCAAAAGGCTTCTTGAAGGGAAAGATATAACTCTGTGAGATGAATTAACAGGACACAGAGAAGTTTCTCAGAAAGCTTCTTTCCAGTTTTGAACGGAAGATATTTCCTTTTTCACCATAGCCCTCTAAGGGCTTCCAAATATCCCTTTGCCAATTCCACAAGAACAGCCTTAGCGAAAGGCTTCTTGAAGGGAAAGATGTAACTCTGTGAGATGAATTCACAGAACACAGAGCAGTTTCTCAGAAAGCTTCTTTCCAGTTTTGAACGGAAGATATTTCCTTTTTCACCATAGCCCTCTATGGGCTTCCAAATATCCCTTTGCCAATTCCACCAGAACAGCCTTAGCGAAAGGCTTCTTGAAGGGAAAGATGTAACTCCGTGAGATGAATTCAGAGAACACAGAGCAGTTTCTCAGAAAGCTTCTTTCCAGTTTTGAACGGAAGATGTTTCCTTTTTCACCATAGGCCTCTATGGGCTTCCAAATATCCCTTTGCCAATTCCACAAGAACATCCTTAGCGCAAGGCTTCTTGAAGGGAAAGATGTAACTCTGTGAGATGAATTCACAGAACACAGAGCAGTTTCTCAGAAAGCTTCTTTCCAGTTTTGAACGGAAGATATTTCCTTTTTCACCATAGCCCTCTATGGGCTTCCAAATATCCCTTTGCCAATTCCACAAGAACAGCCTTAGCGAAAGGCTTCTTGAAGGGAAAGATGTAACTCTGTGAGATGAATTCACAGAACACAGAGCAGTTTCTCAGAAAGCTTCTTTCCAGTTTTGAACGGAAGATATGTCCTTTTTCACCATAGCCCTCTATGGGCTTCCAAATATCGCTTTGCCAATTCCACAAGAACAGCCTTAGCGAAAGGCTTCTTGAAGGGAAAGATGTAACTCTGTGAGATGAATTCACAGAACACAGAGCAGTTTCTCAGAAAGCTTCTTTCCAGTTTTGAACGGAAGATATTTCCTTTTTCACCATAGCCCTCTATGGGCTTCCAAATATCCCTTTGCCAATTCCACAATAACAGCCTTAGCGAAAGGTTCTTGAAGGGAAAGATGTAACTCTGTGAGATGAATTCACAGAACACAGAGCAGTTTCTCAGAAAGCTTCTTTCCAGTTTTGAACGGAAGATATTTCCTTTTTCACCATAGCCCTCTATGGGCTTCCAAATATCCCTTTGCCAATTCCACAAGAACAGCCTTAGCGAAAGGCTTCTTGAAGGGAAAGATGTAACTCTGTGAGATGAATTCACAGAACACAGAGCAGTTTCTCAGAAAGCTTCTTTCCAGTTTTGAACGGAAGATATTTCGTTTTTCACCATAGCCGTCTATGGGCTTCCAAATATCGCTTTGCCAATTCCACAAGAACAGCCTTAGCGAAAGGCTTCTTGAAGGGAAAGATGTAACTCTGTGAGATGAATTCAGAGAACACAGAGCAGTTTCTCAGAAAGCTTCTTTCCAGTTTTGAAAGGAAGATATTTCCTTTTTCACCTTAGCCGTCTAGGGGCTTCCAAATATCCCTTTGCCAATTCCACAAGAATAGCCTTAGCGAAAGGCTTCTTGAAGGGAAAAATGTAACTCTGTGAGATGAATTAACAGAACACAGAGCAGTTTCTCAGAAAGCTTCTTTCCAGTTTTGAACGGAAGATATTTCCTTTTTCACCATAGGCCTCTATGGGCTGCCAAATATCCCTTTGCCAATTCCACAAGAACAGCCTTAGCGAAAGGCTTCTTGAAGGGAAAGATATAACTCTGTGAGATGAATTAACAGGACACAGAGAAGTTTTCAGAAAGCTTCTTTCCAGTTTTGAACGGAAGATATTTCCTTTTTCACGATAGCCCTCTAAGGGCTTCCAAATATCCCTTTGCCAATTCCACAAGAACAGCCTTAGCGAAAGGCTTCTTGAAGGGAAAGATGTAACTCTGTGAGATGAATTCACAGAACACAGAGCAGTTTCTCAGAAAGCTTCTTTCCAGTTTTGAACGGAAGATATTTCCTCTTACACCATAGCCCTCTATGGGTTTCCAAATATCGCTTTGCCAATTCCACAAGAACAGCCTTAGCGAAAGGCTTCTTGAAGGGAAAGATGTAACTCTGTGAGATGAATTCACAGAACACAGAGCAGTTTCTCAGAAAGCTTCTTTCCAGTTTTGAACGGAAGATATTTCCTTTTTCACCATAGCCCTCTATGGGCTTCCAAATATCCCTTTGCCAATTCCACAATAACAGCCTTAGCGAAAGGTTCTTGAAGGGAAAGATGTAACTCTGTGAGATGAATTCACAGAACACAGAGCAGTTTCTCAGAAAGCTTCTTTCCAGGTTTGAACGGAAGATATTTCCTTTTTCACCATAGCCCTCTATGGGCTTCCAAATATCCCTTTGCCAATTCCACAAGAACAGCCTTCGCGAAAGGCTTCTTGAAGGGAAAGATGTAACTCTGTGAGATGAATTCACAGAACACAGAGCAGTTTCTCAGAAAGCTTCTTTCCAGTTTTGAACGGAAGATATGTCCTTTTTCACCGTAGCCCTCTATGGGCTTCCAAATATCGCTTTGCCAATTCCACAAGAACAGCCTTAGCGAAAGGCTTCTTGAAGGGAAAGATGTAACTCTGTGAGATGAATTAACAGAACACAGAGCAGTTTCTCAGAAAGCTTCTTTCCAGTTTTGAAAGGAAGATATTTCCTTTTTCACCTTAGCCGTCTAGGGGCTTCCAAATATCCCTTTGCCAATTCCACAAGAATAGCCTTAGCGAAAGGCTTCTTGAAGGGAAAAATGTAACTCTGTGAGATGAATTAACAGAACACAGAGCTGTTTCTCAGAAAGCTTCTTTCCAGTTTTGAACGGAAGATATTTCCTTTTTCACCATAGGCCTCTATGGGCTTCCAAATATCCCTTTGCCAATTCCACAAGAACAGCCTTAGCGAAAGGCTTCTTAAAGGGAAACATATAACTCTGTGAGATGAATTAACAGGACACAGAGAAGTTTCTAAGAAAGCTTCTTTCCAGTTTTGAACGGAAGATATTTCCTTTTTCACGATAGCCCTCTAAGGGCTTCCAAATATCCCTTTGCCAATTCCACAAGAACAGCCTTAGCGAAAGGCTTCTTGAAGGGAAAGATGTAACTCTGTGAGATGAATTAACAGAACACAGAGCAGTTTCTCAGAAAGCTTCTTTGCAGTTTTGAACGGAAGATATTTCCTTTTTCACCATAGGCCTCTATGGGCTTCCAAATATCCCTTTGCCAATTCCAAAAGAACAGCCTTAGCGAAAGGCTTCTTGAAGGGAAAGATATAAGTCAGTGAGATGAATTAACAGGACACAGAGAAGTTTCTCAGAAAGCTTCTTTCCAGTTTTGAACGGAAGATATTTCCTTTTTCACCATAGCCCTCTAAGGGCTTCCAAATATCAATTGCCAATTCCACAAGCACAGCCTTAGCGAAAGGCTTCTTGAAGGGAAAGATGTATCTCTGTGAGATGAATTCAGAGAACACAGAGCAGTTTCTCAGAAAGCTTCTTTCCAGTTTTGAACGGAAGATATTTCCTTTTTCACCATAGGCCTCTATGGGCTTCCAAATATCAGTTTGCCAATTCCACAAGAACAGCCTTAGCGAAAGGCTTCTTGAAGGGAAAGATGTAACTCTGTGAGATAAATTAACAGAACACAGAGCAGTTTCTCAGAAAGCTTCTTTCCAGTTTTGAACGAAAGATATTTCCTTTTTCACCATAGCCGTCTATTGGCTTCGAAATATCTCTTTGCCAATTCCACAAGAACAGCCTTAGCGAAAGGCTTCTTGAAGGGAAAGATGTAACTCTGTGAGATGAATTCACAGAACACAGAGCAGTTTCTCAGAAAGCTTCTTTCCAGTTTTGAACGGAAGATATTTCCTTTTTCACCATAGCCCTCTGTGGGCTTCCAAATATCCCTTTGCCAATTCCACAAGAACAGCCTTAGCGAAAGGCTTCTTGAAGGGAAAGATGTAACTCTGTGAGATGAATTCACAGAACACAGAGCTGTTTCTCAGAAAGCTTCTTTCCAGTTTTGAACGGAAGATATTTCCTTTTTCACCATAGGACCCTTTGGGCTTCCAAATATCCCTTTGCCAATTCCACAAGAACAGCCTTAGCGAAAGGCTTCTTGAAGGGAAAGATGTAACTCTGTGAGATGAATTAACAGAACACAGAGCAGTTTCTCAGAAAGCTTCTTTCCAGTTTTGAACGGAAGATATTTCCTTTTTCACCATAGCCCTCTGTGGGCTTCCAAATATCCCTTTGCCAATTCCACCAGAACAGCGTTAGCGAAAGGCTTCTTGAAGGGAAAGATGTAACTCCGTGAGATGAATTCAGAGAACACAGAGCAGTTTCACAGAAAGCTTCTTTCCAGTTTTGAACGGAAGATATTTCCTTTTTCACCATAGGCCTCTATGGGCTTCCAAATATCCCTTTGCCAATTCCACAAGAACAGCCTTAGGGAAAGGCTTCTTGAAGGGAAAGATGTAACTCTGTGAGATGAATTCACAGAACACAGAGCAGTTTCTCAGAAAGCTTCTTTCCAGTTTTGAACGGAAGATATTTCCTCTTACACCATAGCCCTCTATGGGCTTCCAAATATCCGTTTACCAATTCCACAAGAACAGCCTTAGCGAAAGGCTTCTTGAAGGGAAAGATGTAACTCTGTGAGATGAATTCACAGAACACAGAGCAGTTTCTCAGAAAGCTTCTTTCCAGTTTTGAAAGGAAGATATGTCCTTTTTCACCATAGCCCTCTATGGGCTTCCAAATATCGCTTTGCCAATTCCACAAGAACAGCCTTAGCGAAAGGCTTCTTGAAGGGAAAGATGTAACTCTGTGAGATGAATTAACAGAACACAGAGCAGTTTCTCAGAAAGCTTCTTTCCAGTTTTGAACGGAAGATATTTCCTTTTTCACCATAGCCCTCTATGGGCTTCCAAATATCCCTTTGCCAATTCCACAAGAACAGCCTTAGCGAAAGGCTTCTTGAAGGGAAAGATGTAACTCTGTGAGATGAATTCACAGAACACAGAGCAGTTTCTCAGAAAGCTTCTTTCCAGTTTTGAACGGAAGATATTTCCTTTTTCACCATAGGCCTCTATGGGCTTCCAAATATACCTTTGCCAATTCCACAAGAACAGCCTTAGCGAAAGGCTTCTTGAAGGGAAAGATGTAACTCTGTGAGATGAATTCACAGAAAACAGAGCAGTTTCTCAGAAAGCTTCTTTCCAGTTTTGAACGGAAGATATTTCCTTTTTCACCATAGCCCTCTATGGGCTTCCAAATATCCCATTGCCAATTCCACAAGAACAGCCTTAGCGAAAGGCTTCTTGAAGGGAAAGATGTAACTCTGTGAGATGAATTAACACAACACAGAGCAGTTTCTCAGAAAGCTTCTTTCCAGTTTTGAACGGAAGATATTTCCTTTTTCACCATAGGCCTCTATGGGCTTCCAAATATCCCTTTGCCAATTCCACAAGAACAGCCTTAGCGAAAGGCTTCTTGAAGGGAAAGATATAGCTCTGTGAGATGAATTAACAGGACACAGAGAAGTTTGTCAGAAAGCTTCTTTCCAGTTTTGAACGGAAGATATTTCCTTTTTCACCATAGCCCTCTAAGGGCTTCCAAATATCCCTTTGCCAATTCCACAAGAAGAGCCTTAGCGAAAGGCTTCTTGAAGGGAAAGATGTAACTCTGTGAGATGAATTCAGAGAACACAGAGCAGTTTCTCAGAAAGCTTCTTTCCAGTTTTGAACGGAAGATATTTCCTTTTTCACCATAGGCCTCTATGGGCTTCCAAATATCCCTTTGCCAATTCCACAAGAACAGCCTTAGCGAAAGGCTTCTTGAAGGGAAAGATGTAACTCTGTGAGATGAATTCACAGAAAACAGAGCAGTTTCTCAGAAAGCTTCTTTCCAGTTTTGAACGGAAGATATTTCCTTTTTCACCATAGCCCTCTATGGGTTTCCAAATATCGCTTTGCAAATTCCACAAGAACAGCCTTAGCGAATGGCTTCTTGAAGGGAAAGATGTAACTCTGTGAGATGAATTCACAGAACACAGAGCAGTTTCTCAGAAAGCTTCTTTCCAGTTTTGAACGGAAGATATTTCCTTTTTCACCGTAGGCCTCTATGGGCTTCCAAATATCCCTTTGCCAATTCCACAAGAACAGCCTTAGCGAAAGGCTTCTTGAAGGGAAAGATGTAACTCTGTGAGATGAATTAACAGAACACAGAGCAGTTTCTCAGAAAGCTTCTTTCCAGTTTTGAACGGAAGATATTTCCTTTTTCACCATAGCCCTCTATGCGCTTCCAAATATCCGTTTGCCAATTCCACAAGAACAGCCTTAGCGAAAGGCTTCTTGAAGGGAAAGATGTAACTCTGTGAGATGAATTCACAGAACACAGAGCAGTTTCTCAGAAAGCTTCTTTCCAGTTTTGAACGGAAGATATTTCCTTTTTCACCATAGCCCTCTATGGGCTTCCAAATATCCCTTTGCCAATTCCACAAGAACAGCCTTAGGGAAAGGCTTCTTGAAGGAAAAGATGTAACTCTGTGAGATGAATTCAGAGAACACAGAGCAGTTTCTCAGAAAGCTTCTTTCCAGTTTTGAACGGAAGATATTTCGTTTTTCACCATAGCCGTCTATGGGCTTCCAAATATCCCTTTGCCAATTCCACAAGAACAGCCTTAGCGAAAGGCTTCTTGAAGGGAAAGATGTAACTCTGTGAGATTATTTCAGAGAACACAGAGCAGTTTCTCAGAAAGCTTCTTTCCAGTTTTGAACGGAAGATATTTCCTTTTTCACCATAGCCCTCTATGGGCTTCCAAATATCCCATTGCCAATTCCACAAGAACAGCCTTAGCGAAAGGCTTCTTGAAGGGAAAGATGTAACTCTGTGAGATGAATTAACACAACACAGAGCAGTTTCTCAGAAAGCTTCTTTCCAGTTTTGAACGGAAGATATTTCCTTTTTCACCATAGGCCTCTATGGGCTTCCAAATATCCCTTTGCCAATTCCACAAGAACAGCCTTAGCGAAAGGCTTCTTGAAGGGAAAGATATAGCTCTGTGAGATGAATTAACAGGACACAGAGAAGTTTGTCAGAAAGCTTCTTTCCAGTTTTGAACGGAAGATATTTCCTTTTTCACCATAGCCCTCTAAGGGCTTCCAAATATCCCTTTGCCAATTCCACAAGAAGAGCCTTAGCGAAAGGCTTCTTGAAGGGAAAGATGTAACTCTGTGAGATGAATTCAGAGAACACAGAGCAGTTTCTCAGAAAGCTTCTTTCCAGTTTTGAACGGAAGATATTTCCTTTTTCACCATAGGCCTCTATGGGCTTCCAAATATCCCTTTGCCAATTCCACAAGAACAGCCTTAGCGAAAGGCTTCTTGAAGGGAAAGATGTAACTCTGTGAGATGAATTCACAGAAAACAGAGCAGTTTCTCAGAAAGCTTCTTTCCAGTTTTGAACGGAAGATATTTCCTTTTTCACCATAGCCCTCTATGGGTTTCCAAATATCGCTTTGCAAATTCCACAAGAACAGCCTTAGCGAATGGCTTCTTGAAGGGAAAGATGTAACTCTGTGAGATGAATTCACAGAACACAGAGCAGTTTCTCAGAAAGCTTCTTTCCAGTTTTGAACGGAAGATATTTCCTTTTTCACCGTAGGCCTCTATGGGCTTCCAAATATCCCTTTGCCAATTCCACAAGAACAGCCTTAGCGAAAGGCTTCTTGAAGGGAAAGATGTAACTCTGTGAGATGAATTAACAGAACACAGAGCAGTTTCTCAGAAAGCTTCTTTCCAGTTTTGAACGGAAGATATTTCCTTTTTCACCATAGCCCTCTATGCGCTTCCAAATATCCGTTTGCCAATTCCACAAGAACAGCCTTAGCGAAAGGCTTCTTGAAGGGAAAGATGTAACTCTGTGAGATGAATTCACAGAACACAGAGCAGTTTCTCAGAAAGCTTCTTTCCAGTTTTGAACGGAAGATATTTCCTTTTTCACCATAGCCCTCTATGGGCTTCCAAATATCCCTTTGCCAATTCCACAAGAACAGCCTTAGGGAAAGGCTTCTTGAAGGAAAAGATGTAACTCTGTGAGATGAATTCAGAGAACACAGAGCAGTTTCTCAGAAAGCTTCTTTCCAGTTTTGAACGGAAGGTATTTCCTTTTTCACCATAGGCCTCTATGGGCTTCCAAATATCCCTTTGCCAATTCCACAAGAACAGCCTTAGCGAAAGGCTTCTTGAAGGGAAAGATGTAACTCTGTGAGATGAATTCACAGAACACAGAGCAGTTTCCCAGAAAGCTTCTTTCCAGTTTTGAACGGAAGATATTTCGTTTTTCACCATAGCCGTCTATGGGCTTCCAAATATCCCTTTGCCAATTCCACAAGAACAGCCTTAGCGAAAGGCTTCTTGAAGGGAAAGATGTAACTCTGTGAGATTATTTCAGAGAACACAGAGCAGTTTCTCAGAAAGCTTCTTTCCAGTTTTGAACGGAAGATATTTCCTTTTTCACCATAGGCCTCTAAGGGCTTCCAAATATCCCTTTGCCAATTCCACAAGAACAGCCTTAGCGAAAGGCTTCTTGAAGGGAAAGATGTATCTCTGTGAGATGAATTCACAGAACACAGAGCAGTTTCTCAGAAAGCTTCTTTCCAGTTTTGAACGGAAGATATTTCCTTTTTCACCATAGCCGTCTATGGGCTTCCAAATATCCCTTTGCCAATTCCACAAGAACAGCCTTAGCGAAAGGCTTCTTGAAGGGAAAGATGTAGCTCTGTGAGATGAATTCACAGAACACAGAGCAGTTTCTCAGAAAGCTTCTTTCCAGTTTTGAACGGAAGGTATTTCCTTTTTCACCATAGCCCTCTATGGGCTTCCAAATATCCCTTTGCCAATTCCAAAAGAACAGCCTTAGCGAAAGGCTCCTTGAAGGGAAAGATGTAACTCTGTGAGATGAATTCACAGAACACAGAGCAGTTTCTCAGAAAGCTTCTTTCCAGTTTTGAACGGAAGATATTTCCTTTTTCACCATAGCCCTGTAAGGGCATCCAAATATCGCTTTGCCAATTCCACAAGAACAGCCTCAGCGAAAGGCTTCTTGAAGGGAAAGATGTAACTCTGTGAGATGAATTCACAGAACACAGAGCAGTTTCTCAGAAAGCTTCTTTCCAGTTTTGAACGGAAGATATTTCCTTTTTCACCGTAGCCCTCTATGGGCTTCCAAATATCGCTTTGCCAATTCCAAAAGAACAGCCTTAGCGAAAGGCTCCTTGAAGGGAAAGATGTAACTCTGTGAGATGAATTCAGAGAACACAGAGCAGTTTCTCAGAAAGCTTGTTTCCAGTTTTGAACGGAAGATATTTCCTTTTTCACCATAGGCCTCTATGGGCTTCCAAATATCCCTTTGCCAATTCCACAAGAACAGCCTTAGCGAAAGGCTTCTTGAAGGGAAAGATGTAACTCTGTGAGATGAATTCACAGAACACAGAGCAGTTTCTCAGAAAGCTTCTTTCCAGTTTTGAACGGAAGATATTTCGTTTTTCACCATAGCCGTCTATGGGCTTCCAAATATCCCTTTGCCAATTCCACAAGAACAGCCTTAGCGAAAGGCTTCTTTAAGGGAAAGATGTAACTCTGTGAGATTATTTCAGAGAACACAGAGCAGTTTCTCAGAAAGCTTCTTTCCAGTTTTGAACGGAAGATATTTCCTTTTTCACCATAGGCCTCTATGGGCTTCCAAATATCCCTTTGTCAATTCCACAAGAACAGCCTTAGCGAAAGGCTTCTTGAAGGGAAAGATGTAACTCTGTGAGATGAATTCACAGGACACAGAGAAGTTTCTCAGAAAGCTTCTTTCCAGTTTTGAACGGAAGATATTTCCTTTTTCACCATAGCCCTCTAAGGGCTTCCAAATATCCCTTTGCCAATTCCACAAGAACAGCCTTAGCGAAAGGCTTCTTGAAGGGAAAGATGTAACTCTGTGAGATGAATTCAGAGAACACAGAGCAGTTTCTCAGAAAGCTTCTTTCCAGTTTTGAACGGAAGATATTTCCTTTTTCATCATAGCCGTCTATGGGCTTCCAAATATCCCTTTGCCCATTCCACAAGAACAGCCTTAGCGAAAGGCTTCTTGAAGGGAAAGATGTAACTCTGTGAGATGAATTAACAGAACACAGAGCAGTTTCTCAGAAAGCTTCTTTCCAGTTTTGAACGGAAGATATTTCCTTTTTCACCATAGCTCTCTATGGACTTCCAAATATCCCTTTGCCAATTCCACAAGAACAGCCTTAGCGAAAGGCTTCTTGAAGGGAAAGATGTAACTCTGTGAGATGAATTCACAGAACACAGAGCAGTTTCTCAGAAAGCTTCTTTCCAGTTTTGAACCGAAGATATTTCCTTTTTCACCATAGGCCTCTATGGGCTTCCAAATATCCCTTTGCCAATTCCACAAGAACAGCCTTAGCGAAAGGCTTCTTGAAGGGAAAGATGTAACTCTGTGAGATGAATTCACAGAACACAGAGCAGTTTCTCAGAAAGCTTCTTTCCAGTTTTGAATGGAAGATATTTCCTTTTTCACCATAGCCCTCTATGGGCTTCCAAATATCCCTTTGCCAATTCCACAAGAACAGCCTTAGCGAAAGGCTTCTTGAAGGGAAAGATGTAACTCTGTGAGATGAATTCACAGAACACAGAGCAGTTTCTCAGAAAGCTTCTTTCCAGTTTTGAACGGAAGATATTTCCTTTTTCACCATAGCCCTCTATGGGCTTCCAAATATCGCTTTGCCAATTCCACAAGAACAGCCTTAGCGAAAGGCTTCTTGAAGGGAAAGATGTAACTCTGTGAGATGAATTCACAGAACACAGAGCAGTTTCTCAGAAAGCTTCTTTCCAGTTTTTAACCGAAGATATTTCCTTTTTCACCATAGCCCTCAATGGGCTTCCAAATATCCCTTTGCCAATTCCACAAGAACAGCCTTAGCGAAAGGCTTCTTGAAGGGAAAGATGTAACTCTGTGAGATGAATTCAGAGAACACAGAGCAGTTTCTCAGAAAGCTTCTTTCCAGTTTTGAAAGGAAGATATTTCCTTTTTCACCTTAGCCGTCTAGGGGCTTCCAAATATCCCTTTGCCAATTCCACAAGAATAGCCTTAGCGAAAGGCTTCTTGAAGGGAAAAATGTAACTCTGTGAGATGAATTAACAGAACACAGAGCAGTTTCTCAGAAAGCTTCTTTCCAGTTTTGAACGGAAGATATTTCCTTTTTCACCATAGGCCTCTATGGGCTGCCAAATATCCCTTTGCCAATTCCACAAGAACAGCCTTAGCGAAAGGCTTCTTGAAGGGAAAGATATAACTCTGTGAGATGAATTAACAGGACACAGAGAAGTTTTCAGAAAGCTTCTTTCCAGTTTTGAACGGAAGATATTTCCTTTTTCACGATAGCCCTCTAAGGGCTTCCAAATATCCCTTTGCCAATTCCACAAGAACAGCCTTAGCGAAAGGCTTCTTGAAGGGAAAGATGTAACTCTGTGAGATGAATTCACAGAACACAGAGCAGTTTCTCAGAAAGCTTCTTTCCAGTTTTGAACGGAAGATATTTCCTCTTACACCATAGCCCTCTATGGGTTTCCAAATATCGCTTTGCCAATTCCACAAGAACAGCCTTAGCGAAAGGCTTCTTGAAGGGAAAGATGTAACTCTGTGAGATGAATTCACAGAACACAGAGCAGTTTCTCAGAAAGCTTCTTTCCAGTTTTGAACGGAAGATATTTCCTTTTTCACCATAGCCCTCTATGGGCTTCCAAATATCCCTTTGCCAATTCCACAATAACAGCCTTAGCGAAAGGTTCTTGAAGGGAAAGATGTAACTCTGTGAGATGAATTCACAGAACACAGAGCAGTTTCTCAGAAAGCTTCTTTCCAGGTTTGAACGGAAGATATTTCCTTTTTCACCATAGCCCTCTATGGGCTTCCAAATATCCCTTTGCCAATTCCACAAGAACAGCCTTCGCGAAAGGCTTCTTGAAGGGAAAGATGTAACTCTGTGAGATGAATTCACAGAACACAGAGCAGTTTCTCAGAAAGCTTCTTTCCAGTTTTGAACGGAAGATATGTCCTTTTTCACCGTAGCCCTCTATGGGCTTCCAAATATCGCTTTGCCAATTCCACAAGAACAGCCTTAGCGAAAGGCTTCTTGAAGGGAAAGATGTAACTCTGTGAGATGAATTAACAGAACACAGAGCAGTTTCTCAGAAAGCTTCTTTCCAGTTTTGAAAGGAAGATATTTCCTTTTTCACCTTAGCCGTCTAGGGGCTTCCAAATATCCCTTTGCCAATTCCACAAGAATAGCCTTAGCGAAAGGCTTCTTGAAGGGAAAAATGTACCTCTGTGAGATGAATTAACAGAACACAGAGCTGTTTCTCAGAAAGCTTCCTTCCAGTTTTGAACGGAAGATATTTCCTTTTTCACCATAGGCCCCTATGGGCTTCCAAATATCCCTTTGCCAATTCCACAAGAACAGCCTTAGCGAAAGGCTTCTTAAAGGGAAACATATAACTCTGTGAGATGAATTAACAGGACACAGAGAAGTTTCTAAGAAAGCTTCTTTCCAGTTTTGAACGGAAGATATTTCCTTTTTCACGATAGCCCTCTAAGGGCTTCCAAATATCCCTTTGCCAATTCCACAAGAACAGCCTTAGCGAAAGGCTTCTTGAAGGGAAAGATGTAACTCTGTGAGATGAATTAACAGAACACAGAGCAGTTTCTCAGAAAGCTTCTTTGCAGTTTTGAACGGAAGATATTTCCTTTTTCACCATAGGCCTCTATGGGCTTCCAAATATCCCTTTGCCAATTCCAAAAGAACAGCCTTAGCGAAAGGCTTCTTGAAGGGAAAGATATAACTCTGTGAGATGAATTAACAGGACACAGAGAAGTTTCTCAGAAAGCTTCTTTCCAGTTTTGAACGGAAGATATTTCCTTTTTCACCATAGCCCTCTAAGGGCTTCCAAATATCAATTGCCAATTCCACAAGCACAGCCTTAGCGAAAGGCTTCTTGAAGGGAAAGATGTAACTCTGTGAGATGAATTCAGAGAACACAGAGCAGTTTCTCAGAAAGCTTCTTTCCAGTTTTGAACGGAAGATATTTCGTTTTTCACCATAGGCCTCTATGGGCTTCCAAATATCCGTTTGCCAATTCCACAAGAACAGCCTTAGCGAAAGGCTTCTTGAAGGGAAAGATGTAACTCTGTGAGATAAATTAACAGAACACAGAGCAGTTTCTCAGAAAGCTTCTTTCCAGTTTTGAACGAAAGATATTTCCTTTTTCACCATAGCCGTCTATTGGCTTCGAAATATCTCTTTGCCAATTCCACAAGAACAGCCTTAGCGAAAGGCTTCTTGAAGGGAAAGATGTAACTCTGTGAGATGAATTCACAGAACACAGAGCAGTTTCTCAGAAAGCTTCTTTCCAGTTTTGAACGGAAGATATTTCCTTTTTCACCATAGCCCTCTGTGGGCTTCCAAATATCCCTTTGCCAATTCCACAAGAACAGCCTTAGCGAAAGGCTTCTTGAAGGGAAAGATGTAACTCTGTGAGATGAATTCACAGAACACAGAGCTGTTTCTCAGAAAGCTTCTTTCCAGTTTTGAACGGAAGATATTTCCTTTTTCACCATAGGACCCTTTGGGCTTCCAAATATCCCTTTGCCAATTCCACAAGAACAGCCTTAGCGAAAGGCTTCTTGAAGGGAAAGATGTAACTCTGTGAGATGAATTAACAGAACACAGAGCAGTTTCTCAGAAAGCTTCTTTCCAGTTTTGAACGGAAGATATTTCCTTTTTCACCATAGCCCTCTGTGGGCTTCCAAATATCCCTTTGCCAATTCCACCAGAACAGCGTTAGCGAAAGGCTTCTTGAAGGGAAAGATGTAACTCCGTGAGATGAATTCAGAGAACACAGAGCAGTTTCACAGAAAGCTTCTTTCCAGTTTTGAACGGAAGATATTTCCTTTTTCACCATAGGCCTCTATGGGCTTCCAAATATCCCTTTGCCAATTCCACAAGAACAGCCTTAGCGAAAGGCTTCTTGAAGGGAAAGATGTAACTCTGTGAGATGAATTCACAGAACACAGAGCAGTTTCTCAGAAAGCTTCTTTCCAGTTTTGAACGGAAGATATTTCCTTTTTCACCATAGCCCTCTATGGGCTTCCAAATATCCCTTTGCCAATTCCACAAGAACAGCCTTAGGGAAAGGCTTCTTGAAGGGAAAGATGTAACTCTGTGAGATGAATTCACAGAACACAGAGCAGTTTCTCAGAAAGCTTCTTTCCAGTTTTGAACGGAAGATATTTCCTCTTACACCATAGCCCTCTATGGGCTTCCAAATATCCGTTTACCAATTCCACAAGAACAGCCTTAGCGAAAGGCTTCTTGAAGGGAAAGATGTAACTCTGTGAGATGAATTCACAGAACACAGAGCAGTTTCTCAGAAAGCTTCTTTCCAGTTTTGAAAGGAAGATATGTCCTTTTTCACCATAGCCCTCTATGGGCTTCCAAATATCGCTTTGCCAATTCCACAAGAACAGCCTTAGCGAAAGGCTTCTTGAAGGGAAAGATGTAACTCTGTGAGATGAATTCACAGAACACAGAGCAGTTTCTCAGAAAGCTTCTTTCCAGTTTTGAACGGAAGATATTTCCTTTTTCACCATAGCCCTCTATGGGCTTCCAAATATCCCTTTGCCAATTCCACAAGAACAGCCTTAGCGAAAGGCTTCTTGAAGGGAAAGATGTAACTCTGTGAGATGAATTCACAGAACACAGAGCAGTTTCTCAGAAAGCTTCTTTCCAGTTTTGAACGGAAGATATTTCCTTTTTCACCATAGGCCTCTATGGGCTTCCAAATATCCCTTTGCCAATTCCACAAGAACAGCCTTAGCGAAAGGCTTCTTGAAGGGAAAGATGTAACTCTGTGAGATGAATTCACAGAAAACAGAGCAGTTTCTCAGAAAGCTTCTTTCCAGTTTTGAACGGAAGATATTTCCTTTTTCACCATAGCCCTCTATGGGCTTCCAAATATCCCTTTGCCAATTCCACAAGAACAGCCTTAGCGAAAGGCTTCTTGAAGGGAAAGATGTAACTCTGTGAGATGAATTAACACAACACAGAGCAGTTTCTCAGAAAGCTTCTTTCCAGTTTTGAACGGAAGATATTTCCTTTTTCACCATAGGCCTCTATGGGCTTCCAAATATCCCTTTGCCAATTCCACAAGAACAGCCTTAGCGAAAGGCTTCTTGAAGGGAAAGATATAGCTCTGTGAGATGAATTAACAGGACACAGAGAAGTTTGTCAGAAAGCTTCTTTCCAGTTTTGAACGGAAGATATTTCCTTTTTCACCATAGCCCTCTAAGGGCTTCCAAATATCCCTTTGCCAATTCCACAAGAAGAGCCTTAGCGAAAGGCTTCTTGAAGGGAAAGATGTAACTCTGTGAGATGAATTCAGAGAACACAGAGCAGTTTCTCAGAAAGCTTCTTTCCAGTTTTGAACGGAAGATATTTCCTTTTTCACCATAGGCCTCTATGGGCTTCCAAATATCCCTTTGCCAATTCCACAAGAACAGCCTTAGCGAAAGGCTTCTTGAAGGGAAAGATGTAACTCTGTGAGATGAATTCACAGAAAACAGAGCAGTTTCTCAGAAAGCTTCTTTCCAGTTTTGAACGGAAGATATTTCCTTTTTCACCATAGCCCTCTATGGGTTTCCAAATATCGCTTTGCAAATTCCACAAGAACAGCCTTAGCGAATGGCTTCTTGAAGGGAAAGATGTAACTCTGTGAGATGAATTCACAGAACACAGAGCAGTTTCTCAGAAAGCTTCTTTCCAGTTTTGAACGGAAGATATTTCCTTTTTCACCGTAGGCCTCTATGGGCTTCCAAATATCCCTTTGCCAATTCCACAAGAACAGCCTTAGCGAAAGGCTTCTTGAAGGGAAAGATGTAACTCTGTGAGATGAATTAACAGAACACAGAGCAGTTTCTCAGAAAGCTTCTTTCCAGTTTTGAACGGAAGATATTTCCTTTTTCACCATAGCCCTCTATGCGCTTCCAAATATCCGTTTGCCAATTCCACAAGAACAGCCTTAGCGAAAGGCTTCTTGAAGGGAAAGATGTAACTCTGTGAGATGAATTCACAGAACACAGAGCAGTTTCTCAGAAAGCTTCTTTCCAGTTTTGAACGGAAGATATTTCCTTTTTCACCATAGCCCTCTATGGGCTTCCAAATATCCCTTTGCCAATTCCACAAGAACAGCCTTAGCGAAAGGCTTCTTGAAGGAAAAGATGTAACTCTGTGAGATGAATTCAGAGAACACAGAGCAGTTTCTCAGAAAGCTTCTTTCCAGTTTTGAACGGAAGGTATTTCCTTTTTCACCATAGGCCTCTATGGGCTTCCAAATATCCCTTTGCCAATTCCACAAGAACAGCCTTAGCGAAAGGCTTCTTGAAGGGAAAGATGTAACTCTGTGAGATGAATTCACAGAACACAGAGCAGTTTCCCAGAAAGCTTCTTTCCAGTTTTGAACGGAAGATATTTCGTTTTTCACCATAGCCGTCTATGGGCTTCCAAATATCCCTTTGCCAATTCTACAAGAACAGCCTTAGCGAAAGGCTTCTTGAAGGGAAAGATGTAACTCTGTGAGATTATTTCAGAGAACACAGAGCAGTTTCTCAGAAAGCTTCTTTCCAGTTTTGAACGGAAGATATTTCCTTTTTCACCATAGGCCTCTAAGGGCTTCCAAATATCCCTTTGCCAATTCCACAAGAACAGCCTTAGCGAAAGGCTTCTTGAAGGGAAAGATGTATCTCTGTGAGATGAATTCACAGAACACAGAGCAGTTTCTCAGAAAGCTTCTTTCCAGTTTTGAACGGAAGATATTTCCTTTTTCACCATAGCCGTCTATGGGCTTCCAAATATCCCTTTGCCAATTCCACAAGAACAGCCTTAGCGAAAGGCTTCTTGAAGGGAAAGATGTAGCTCTGTGAGATGAATTCACAGAACACAGAGCAGTTTCTCAGAAAGCTTCTTTCCAGTTTTGAACGGAAGGTATTTCCTTTTTCACCATAGCCCTCTATGGGCTTCCAAATATCCCTTTGCCAATTCCAAAAGAACAGCCTTAGCGAAAGGCTCCTTGAAGGGAAAGATGTAACTCTGTGAGATGAATTCACAGAACACAGAGCAGTTTCTCAGAAAGCTTCTTTCCAGTTTTGAACGGAAGATATTTCCTTTTTCACCATAGCCCTGTAAGGGCATCCAAATATCGCTTTGCCAATTCCACAAGAACAGCCTCAGCGAAAGGATTCTTGAAGGGAAAGATGTAACTCTGTGAGATGAATTCACAGAACACAGAGCAGTTTCTCAGAAAGCTTCTTTCCAGTTTTGAACGGAAGATATTTCCTTTTTCACCGTAGCCCTCTATGGGCTTCCAAATATCGCTTTGCCAATTCCACAAGAACAGCCTTAGCGAAAGGCTTCTTGAAGGGAAAGATGTAACTCTGTGAGATGAATTGACAGAACACAGAGCAGTTTCTCAGAAAGCTTCTTTCCAGTTTTGAAAGGAAGATATTTCCTTTTTCACCATAGGCCTCTATGGGCTTCCAAATATCCCTTTGCCAATTCCAAAAGAACAGCCTTAGCGAAAGGCTCCTTGAAGGGAAAGATGTAACTCTGTGAGATTAATTCAGAGAACACAGAGCAGTTTCTCAGAAAGCTTGTTTCCAGTTTTGAACGGAAGATATTTCCTTTTTCACCATAGGCCTCTATGGGCTTCCAAATATCCCTTTGCCAATTCCACAAGAACAGCCTTAGCGAAAGGCTTCTTGAAGGGAAAGATGTAACTCTGTGAGATGAATTCACAGAACACAGAGCAGTTTCTCAGAAAGCTTCTTTCCAGTTTTGAACGGAAGATATTTCGTTTTTCACCATAGCCGTCTATGGGCTTCCAAATATCCCTTTGCCAATTCCACAAGAACAGCCTTAGCGAAAGGCTTCTTGAAGGGAAAGATGTAACTCTGTGAGATTATTTCAGAGAACACAGAGCAGTTTCTCAGAAAGCTTCTTTCCAGTTTTGAACGGAAGATATTTCCTTTTTCACCATAGCCCTCTATGGGCTTCCAAATATCGCTTTGCCAATTCCACAAGAACAGCCTTAGCGAAAGGCTTCTTGAAGGGAAAGATGTAACTCTGTGAGATGAATTCACAGAACACAGAGCAGTTTCTCAGAAAGCTTCTTTCCAGTTTTTAACCGAAGATATTTCCTTTTTCACCATAGCCCTCAATGGGCTTCCAAATATCCCTTTGCCAATTCCACAAGAACAGCCTTAGCGAAAGGCTTCTTGAAGGGAAAGATGTAACTCTGTGAGATGAATTAACAGAACACTGAGCAGTTTCTCAGAAAGCTTCTTTCCAGTTTTGAACGGAAGATATTTCCTTTTTCACCATAGGCCTCTATGGGCTTCCAAATATCCCTTTGCCAATTCCACAAGAACAGCCTTAGCGAAAGGCTTCTTGAAGGGAAACATATAACTCTGTGAGATGAATTAACGGGACACAGAGAAGTTTCTCAGAAAGCTTCTTTCCAGTTTTGAACGGAAGATATTTCCTTTTTCACCATAGCCCTCTAAGGGCTTCCAAATATCCCTTTGCCAATTCCACAAGAACAGCCTTAGCGAAAGGCTTCTTGAAGGGAAAGATGTAACTCTGTGAGATGAATTCAGAGAACACAGAGCAGTTTCTCAGAAAGCTTCTTTCAAGTTTTGAACGGAAGATATTTCCTTTTTCACCATAGGCCTCTATGGACTTCCAAATATCCCTTTGCCAATTCCACAAGAACAGCCTTAGCGAAAGGCTTCTTGAAGGGAAAGATGTAACTCTGTGAGATGAATTCACAGAAAACAGAGCAGTTTCTCAGAAAGCTTCTTTCCAGTTTTGAACGGAAGATATTTCCTTTTTCACCATAGCCCTCTATGGGTTTCCAAATATCGCTTTGCAAATTCCACAAGAACAGCCTTAGCGAAAGGCTTCTTGAAGGGAAAGATGTAACTCTGTGAGATGAATTCACAGAACACAGAGCAGTTTCTCAGAAAGCTTCTTTCCAGTTTTGAACGGAAGATATTTCCTTTTTCACCATAGGCCTCTATGGGCTTCCAAATATCCCTTTGCCAATTCCACAAGAACAGCATTAGCGAAAGGCTTCTTGAAGGGAAAGATGTAACTCTGTGAGATGAATTAACAGAACACAGAGCAGTTTCTCAGAAAGCTTCTTTCCAGTTTTGAACGGAAGATATTTCCTTTTTCACCATAGCCCTCTATGGGCTTCCAAATATCCGTTTGCCAATTCCACAAGAACAGCCTTAGCGAAAGGCTTCTTGAAGGGAAAGATGTAACTCCGTGAGATGAATTCACAGAACACAGAGCAGTTTCTCAGAAAGCTTCTTTCCAGTTTTGAACGGAAGATATTTCCTTTTTCACCATAGCCCTCTATGGGCTTCCAAATATCCCTTTGCCAATTCCACAAGAACAGCCTTAGCGAAAGGCTTCTTGAAGGGAAAGATGTAACTCTGTGAGATGAATTCAGAGAACACAGAGCAGTTTCTCAGAAAGCTTCTTTCCAGTTTTGAACGGAAGATATTTTTTTTTTCACCATAGCCGTCTATGGGCTTCCAAATATCCCTTTGCCAATTCCACAAGAACAGCCTTAGCGAAAGGCTTCTTGAAGGGAAAGATATAACTCTGTGAGATGAATTCACAGAACACAGAGCAGTTTCTCAGAAAGCTTCTTTCCAGTTTTGAAAGGAAGATATTTCCTTTTTCACCATAGGCCTCTATGGGCTTCCAAATATCCCTTTGCCAATTCCACAAGAACAGCCTTAGCGAAAGGCTTCTTGAAGGGAAAGATATAACTCTGTGAGATGAATTAACAGGACACAGAGAAGTTTCTCAGAAAGCTTCTTTCCAGTTTTGAACGGAAGATATTTCCTTTTTCACCATAGCCCTCTAAGGGCTTCCAAATATCCCTTTGCCAATTCCACAAGAACAGCCTTAGCGAAAGGCTTCTTGAAGGGAAAGATGTAACTCTGTGAGATGAATTCAGAGAACACAGAGCAGTTTCTCAGAAAGCTTCTTTCCAGTTTTGAACGGAAGATATTTCCTTTTTCACCATAGGCCTCTATGGGCTTCCAAATATCCCTTTGCCAATTCCACAAGAACAGCCTTAGCGAAAGGCTTCTTGAAGGGAAAGATGTAACTCTGTGAGATGAATTCACAGAAAACAGAGCAGTTTCTCAGAAAGCTTCTTTCCAGTTTTGAACGGAAGATATTTCCTTTTTCACCATAGCCCTCTATGGGTTTCCAAATATCGCTTTGCAAATTCCACAAGAACAGCCTTAGCGAAAGGCTTCTTGAAGGGAAAGATGTAACTCTGTGAGATGAATTCACAGAACACAGAGCAGTTTCTCAGAAAGCTTCTTTCCAGTTTTGAACGGAAGATATTTCCTTTTTCACCATAGGCCTCTATGGGCTTCCAAATATCCCTTTGCCAATTCCACAAGAACAGCCTTAGCGAAAGGCTTCTTGAAGGGAAAGATGTAACTCTGTGAGATGAATTAACAGAACACAGAGCAGTTTCTCAGAAAGCTTCTTTCCAGTTTTGAACGGAAGATATTTCCTTTTTCACCATAGCCCTCTATGGGCTTCCAAATATCCGTTTGCCAATTCCACAAGAACAGCCTTAGCGAAAGGCTTCTTGAAGGGAAAGATGTAACTCTGTGAGATGAATTCACAGAACACAGAGCAGTTTCTCAGAAAGCTTCTTTCCAGTTTTGAACGGAAGATATTTCCTTTTTCACCATAGCCCGCTATGGGCTTCCAAATATCCCTTTGCCAATTCCACAAGAACAGCCTTAGCGAAAGGCTTCTTGAAGGGAAAGATGTAACTCTGTGAGATGAATTAACAGAACACAGAGCAGTTTCTCAGAAAGCTTCTTTCCAATTTTGAACGGAAGATATTTCCTTTTTCACCATAGCCCTCTATGGGCTTCCAAATATCCGTTTGCCAATTCCACAAGAACAGCCTTAGCGAAAGGCTTCTTGAAGGGAAAGATGTAACTCTGTGAGATGAATTCACAGAACACAGAGCAGTTTCTCAGAAAGCTTCTTTCCAGTTTTGAACGGAAGATATTTCCTTTTTCACCATAGCCCTCTATGGGCTTCCAAATATCCCTTTGCCAATTCCACAAGAACAGCCTTAGCGAAAGGCTTCTTGAAGGGAAAGGTGTAACTCTGTCAGATGAATTCACAGAACACAGAGCAGTTTCTCAGAAAGCTTCTTTCCAGTTTTGAACGGAAGATATTTCCTTTTTCACCATAGGCCTCTATGGGCTTCCAAATATCCCTTTGCCAATTCCACAAGAACAGCCTTAGCGAAAGGCTTCTTGAAGGGAAAGATGTAACTCTGTGAGATGAATTCACAGAACACAGAGCAGTTTCTCAGAAAGCTTCTTTCCAGTTTTGAACGGAAGATATTTCGTTTTTCACCATAGCCGTCTATGGGCTTCCAAATATCCCTTTGCCAATTCCACAAGAACAGCCTTAGCGAAAGGCTTCTTGAAGGGAAAGATGTAACTCTGTGAGATTATTTCAGAGAACACAGAGCAGTTTCTCAGAAAGCTTCTTTCCAGTTTTGAACGGAAGATATTTCCTTTTTCACCATAGGCCTCTAAGGGCTTCCAAATATCCCTTTGCCAATTCCACAAGAACAGCCTTAGCGAAAGGCTTCTGGAAGGGAAAGATGTATCTCTGTGAGATGAATTCACAGAACACAGAGCAGTTTCTCAGAAAGCTTCTTTCCAGTTTTGAACGGAAGATATTTCCTTTTTCAGCATAGCCGTCTATGGGCTTCCAAATATCCCTTTGCCAATTCCACAAGAACAGCCTTAGCGAAAGGCTTCTTGAAGGGAAAGATGTAGCTCTGTGAGATGAATTCACAGAACACAGAGCAGTTTCTCAGAAAGCTTCTTTCCAGTTTTGAACGGAAGATATTTCCTTTTTCACCATAGCCCTCTATGGGCTTCCAAATATCCCTTTGCCAATTCCAAAAGAACAGCCTTAGCGAAAGGCTTCTTGAAGGGAAAGATGTAACTCTGTGAGATGAATTCACAGAACACAGAGCAGTTTCTCAGAAAGCTTCTTTCCAGTTTTGAACGGAAGATATTTCCTTTTTCACCATAGCCCTGTATGGGCTTCCAAATATCGCTTTGCCAATTCCACAAGAACAGCCTTAGCGAAAGGCTTCTTGAAGGGAAAGATGTACCTCTGTGAGATGAATTCACAGAACACAGAGCAGTTTCTCAGAAAGCTTCTTTCCAGTTTTGAACGGAAGATATTTCCTTTTTCACCATAGCCGTCTATGGGCTTCCAAATATCCCTTTGCCAATTCCTCAAGAACAGCCTTAGCGAAAGGCTTCTTGAAGGGAAAGATGTAACTCTGTGAGATGAATTCAGAGAACACAGAGCAGTTTCTCAGAAAGCTTCTTTCCAGTTTTGAACGGAAGATATTTCCTTTTTCACCATAGCCCTCTATGGGCTTCCAAATATCCGTTTGCCAATTCCACAAGAACAGCCTTAGCGAAAGGCTTCTTGAAGGGAAAGATGTAACTCTGTGAGATGAATTCAGGGAACACAGAGCAGTTTCTCAGAAAGCTTCTTTCCAGTTTTGAAAGGAAGATATTTCCTTTTTCACCTTAGCCGTCTATGGGCTTCCAAATATCCCTTTGCCAATTCCACAAGAATAGCCTTAGCGAAAGGCTTCTTGAAGGGAAAAATGTAACTCTGTGAGATGAATTAACAGAACACAGAGCAGTTTCTCAGAAAGCTTCTTTCCAGTTTTGAACGGAAGATATTTCCTTTTTCACCATAGGCCTCTATGGGCTTCCAAATATCCCTTTGCCAATTCCACAAGAACAGCCTTAGCGAAAGGCTTCTTGAAGGGAAAGATATAACTCTGTGAGATGAATTAACAGGACACAGAGAAGTTTCTCAGAAAGCTTCTTTCCAGTTTTGAACGGAAGATATTTCCTTTTTCACGATAGCCCTCTAAGGGCTTCCAAACATCCCTTTGAAAATTCCACAAGAAAAGCCTTAGCGAAAGGCTTCTTGAAGGGAAAGATGTAACTCTGTGAGATGAATTAACAGAACACAGAGCAGTTTCTCAGAAAGCTTCTTTGCAGTTTTGAACGGAAGATATTTCCTTTTTCACCATAGGCCTCTATGGGCTTCCAAATATCCCTTTGACAATTCCACAAGAACAGCCTTAGCAAAAGGCTTCTTGAAGGGAAAGATATAACTCTGTGAGATGAATTAACAGGACACAGAGAAGTTTCTCAGAAAGCTTCTTTCCAGTTTTGAACGGAAGATATTTCCTTTTTCACCATAGCCCTCTAAGGGCTTCCAAATATCCCTTTGCCAATTCCACAAGAACAGCCTTAGCGAAAGGCTTCTTGAAGGGAAAGATGTAACTCTGTGAGATGAATTCACAGAACACAGAGCAGTTTCTCAGAAAGCTTCTTTCCAGTTTTGAACGGAAGATATTTCCTTTTTCACCATAGCCCTCTATGGGCTTCCAAATATCCCTTTGCCAATTCCACCAGAACAGCCTTAGCGAAAGGCTTCTTGAAGGGAAAGATGTAACTCCGTGAGATGAATTCAGAGAACACAGAGCAGTTTCTCAGAAAGCTTCTTTCCAGTTTTTAACCGAAGATATTTCCTTTTTCACCATAGCCCTCAATGGGCTTCCAAATATCCCTTTGCCAATTCCACAAGAACAGCCTTAGCGAAAGGCTTCTTGAAGGGAAAGATGTAACTCTGTGAGATGAATTCACAGAACACAGAGCAGTTTCTCTGAAAGCTTCTTTCCAGTTTTGAACGGAAGATATTTCCTTTTTCACCATAGCCCTCTATGGGCTTCCAAATATCCCTTTGCCAATTCCACAAGAACAGCCTTAGGGAAAGGCTTCTTGAAGGGAAAGATGTAACTCTGTGAGATGAATTCACAGAACACAGAGCAGTTTCTCAGAAAGCTTCTTTCCAGTTTTGAACGGAAGATATTTCCTCTTACACCATAGCCGTCTATGGGTTTCCAAATATCGCTTTGCCAATTCCACAAGAACAGCCTTAGCGAAAGGCTTCTTGAAGGGAAAGATGTAACTCTGTGAGATGAATTCACAGAACACAGAGCAGTTTCTCAGAAAGCTTCTTTCCAGTTTTGGACGGAAGATATTTCCTTTTTCACCATAGCCCTCTATGGGCTTCCAAATATCCCTTTGCCAATTCCACAATAACAGCCTTAGCGAAAGGTTCTTGAAGGGAAAGATGTAACTCTGTGAGATGAATTCACAGAACACAGAGCAGTTTCTCAGAAATCTTCTTTCCAGGTTTGAACGGAAGATATTTCCTTTTTCACCATAGCCCTCTATGGGCTTCCAAATATCCGTTTGCCAATTCCACAAGAACAGCCTTAGCGAAAGGCTTCTTGAAGGGAAAGATGTAACTCTGTGAGATGAATTCACAGAACACAGAGCAGTTTCTCAGAAAGCTTCTTTCCAGTTTTGAACGGAAGATATGTCCTTTTTCACCATAGCCCTCTATGGGCTTCCAAATATCGCTTTGCCAATTCCACAAGAACAGCCTTAGCGAAAGGCTTCTTGAAGGGAAAGATGTAACTCTGTGAGATGAATTCACAGAACACAGAGCAGTTTCTCAGAAAGCTTCTTTCCAGTTTTGAACGGAAGATATTTCCTTTTTCACCATAGCCCTCTATGGGCTTCCAAATATCCCTTTGCCAATTCCACAATAACAGCCTTAGCGAAAGGTTCTTGAAGGGAAAGATGTAACTCTGTGAGATGAATTCACAGAACACAGAGCAGTTTCTCAGAAAGCTTCTTTCCAGTTTTGAACGGAAGATATTTCATTTTTCACCATAGCCCTCTATGGGCTTCCAAATATCCCTTTGCCAATTCCACAAGAACAGCCTTAGCGAAAGGCTTCTTGAAGGGAAAGATGTAACTCTGTGAGATGAATTCACAGAACACAGAGCAGTTTCTCAGAAAGCTTCTTTCCAGTTTTGAACGGAAGATATTTCGTTTTTCACCATAGCCGTCTATGGGCTTCCAAATATCGCTTTGCCAATTCCACAAGAACAGCCTTAGCGAAAGGCTTCTTGAAGGGAAAGATGTAACTCTGTGAGATGAATTCAGAGAACACAGAGCAGTTTCTCAGAAAGCTTCTTTCCAGTTTTGAAAGGAAGATATTTCCTTTTTCACCTTAGCCGTCTAGGGGCTTCCAAATATCCCTTTGCCAATTCCACAAGAATAGCCTTAGCGAAAGGCTTCTTGAAGGGAAAAATGTAACTCTGTGAGATGAATTAACAGAACACAGAGCAGTTTCTCAGAAAGCTTCTTTCCAGTTTTGAACGGAAGATATTTCCTTTTTCACCATAGGCCTCTATGGGCTTCCAAATATCCCTTTGCCAATTCCACAAGAACAGCCTTAGCGAAAGGCTTCTTGAAGGGAAAGATATAACTCTGTGAGATGAATTAACAGGACACAGAGAAGTTTCTCAGAAAGCTTCTTTCCAGTTTTGAACGGAAGATATTTCCTTTTTCACGATAGCCCTCTAAGGGCTTCCAAATATCCCTTTGCCAATTCCACAAGAACAGCCTTAGCGAAAGGCTTCTTGAAGGGAAAGATGTAACTCTGTGAGATGAATTCACAGAACACAGAGCAGTTTCTCAGAAAGCTTCTTTCCAGTTTTGAACGGAAGATATTTCCTCTTACACCATAGCCCTCTATGGGTTTCCAAATATCGCTTTGCCAATTCCACAAGAACAGCCTTAGCGAAAGGCTTCTTGAAGGGAAAGATGTAACTCTGTGAGATGAATTCACAGAACACAGAGCAGTTTCTCAGAAAGCTTCTTTCCAGTTTTGAACGGAAGATATTTCCTTTTTCACCATAGCCCTCTATGGGCTTCCAAATATCCCTTTGCCAATTCCACAATAACAGCCTTAGCGAAAGGTTCTTGAAGGGAAAGATGTAACTCTGTGAGATGAATTCACAGAACACAGAGCAGTTTCTCAGAAAGCTTCTTTCCAGGTTTGAACGGAAGATATTTCCTTTTTCACCATAGCCCTCTATGGGCTTCCAAATATCCGTTTGCCAATTCCACAAGAACAGCCTTCGCGAAAGGCTTCTTGAAGGGAAAGATGTAACTCTGTGAGATGAATTCACAGAACACAGAGCAGTTTCTCAGAAAGCTTCTTTCCAGTTTTGAACGGAAGATATGTCCTTTTTCACCGTAGCCCTCTATGGGCTTCCAAATATCGCTTTGCCAATTCCACAAGAACAGCCTTAGCGAAAGGCTTCTTGAAGGGAAAGATGTATCTCTGTGAGATGAATTCACAGAACACAGAGCAGTTTCTCAGAAAGCTTCTTTCCAGTTTTGAACGGAAGATATTTCCTTTTTCACCATAGCCCTCTATGGGCTTCCAAATATCCCTTTGCCAATTCCACAAGAACAGCCTTAGCGAAAGGCTTCTTGAAGGGAAAGATGTAACTCTGTGAGATGAATTCACAGAACACAGAGCAGTTTCTCAGAAAGCTTCTTTCCAGTTTTGAACGGAAGATATTTCCTTTTTCACCATAGCCCTCTATGGGTTTCCAAATATCCCTTTGCCAATTCCACAAGAACAGCCTTAGCGAAAGGCTTCTTGAAGGGAAAGATGTAACTCTGTGAGATGAATTCACAGAACACAGAGCAGTTTCTCAGAAAGCTTCTTTCCAGTTTTGAACGGAAGATATTTCTTTTTTCACCATAGCCGTCTATGGGCTTCCAAATATCGCTTTGCCAATTCCACAAGAACAGCCTTAGCGAAAGGCTTCTTGAAGGGAAAGATGTAACTCTGTGAGATGAATTAACAGAACACAGAGCAGTTTCTCAGAAAGCTTCTTTCCAGTTTTGAAAGGAAGATATTTCCTTTTTCACCTTAGCCGTCTAGGGGCTTCCAAATATCCCTTTGCCAATTCCACAAGAATAGCCTTAGCGAAAGGCTTCTTGAAGGGAAAAATGTAACTCTGTGAGATGAATTAACAGAACACAGAGCTGTTTCTCAGAAAGCTTCTTTCCAGTTTTGAACGGAAGATATTTCCTTTTTCACCATAGGCCTCTATGGGCTTCCAAATATCCCTTTGCCAATTCCACAAGAACAGCCTTAGCGAAAGGCTTCTTGAAGGGAAACATATAACTCTGTGAGATGAATTAACAGGACACAGAGAAGTTTCTCAGAAAGCTTCTTTCCAGTTTTGAACGGAAGATATTTCCTTTTTCACGATAGCCCTCTAAGGGCTTCCAAATATCCCTTTGCCAATTCCACAAGAACAGCCTTAGCGAAAGGCTTCTTGAAGGGAAAGATGTAACTCTGTGAGATGAATTAACAGAACACAGAGCAGTTTCTCAGAAAGCTTCTTTGCAGTTTTGAACGGAAGATATTTCCTTTTTCACCATAGGCCTCTATGGGCTTCCAAATATCCCTTTGCCAATTCCACAAGAACAGCCTTAGCGAAAGGCTTCTTGAAGGGAAAGATATAACTCTGTGAGATGAATTAACAGGACACAGAGAAGTTTCTCAGAAAGCTTCTTTCCAGTTTTGAACGGAAGATATTTCCTTTTTCACCATAGCCCTCTAAGGGCTTCCAAATATCCCTTTGCCAATTCCACAAGAACAGCCTTAGCGAAAGGCTTCTTGAAGGGAAAGATGTAACTCTGTGAGATGAATTCACAGAACACAGAGCAGTTTCTCAGAAAGCTTCTTTGCAGTTTTGAACGGAAGATATTTCCTTTTTCACCTTAGGCCTCTATGGGCTTCCAAATATCCCTTTGCCAATTCCACAAGAACAGCCTTAGCAAAAGGCTTCTTGAAGGGAAAGATATAACTCTGTGAGATGAATTAACAGGACACAGAGAAGTTTCTCAGAAAGCTTCTTTCCAGTTTTGAACGGAAGATATTTCCTTTTTCACCATAGCCCTCTAAGGGCTTCCAAATATCCCTTTGCCAATTCCACAAGAACAGCCTTAGCGAAAGGCTTCTTGAAGGGAAAGATGTAACTCTGTGAGATGAATTCACAGAACACAGAGCAGTTTCTCAGAAAGCTTCTTTCCAGTTTTGAACGGAAGATATTTCCTTTTTCACCATAGCCCTCTATGGGCTTCCAAATATCCCTTTGCCAATTCCACCAGAACAGCCTTAGCGAAAGGCTTCTTGAAGGGAAAGATGTAACTCCGTGAGATGAATTCAGAGAACACAGAGCAGTTTCTCAGAAAGCTTCTTTCCAGTTTTGAACGGAAGATGTTTCCTTTTTCACCATAGGCCTCTATGGGCTTCCAAATATCCCTTTGCCAATTCCACAAGAACAGCCTTAGCGCAAGGCTTCTTGAAGGGAAAGATGTAACTCTGTGAGATGAATTCACAGAACACAGAGCAGTTTCTCAGAAAGCTTCTTTCCAGTTTTGAACGGAAGATATTTCCTTTTTCACCATAGCCCTCTATGGGCTTCCAAATATCCCTTTGCCAATTCCACAAGAACAGCCTTAGGGAAAGGCTTCTTGAAGGGAAAGATGTAACTCTGTGAGATGAATTCACAGAACACAGAGCAGTTTCTCAGAAAGCATCTTTCCAGTTTTGAACGGAAGATATTTCCTCTTACACCATAGCCCTCTATGGGTTTCCAAATATCGCTTTGCCAATTCCACAAGAACAGCCTTAGCGAAAGGCTTCTTGAAGGGAAAGATGTAACTCTGTGAGATGAATTCACAGAACACAGAGCAGTTTCTCAGAAAGCTTCTTTCCAGTTTTGAACGGAAGATATTTCCTTTTTCACCATAGCCCTCTATGGGCTTCCAAATATCCCTTTGCCAATTCCACAATAACAGCCTTAGCGAAAGGTTCTTGAAGGGAAAGATGTAACTCTGTGAGATGAATTCACAGAACACAGAGCAGTTTCTCAGAAATCTTCTTTCCAGGTTTGAACGGAAGATATTTCCTTTTTCACCATAGCCCTCTATGGGCTTCCAAATATCCGTTTGCCAATTCCACAAGAACAGCCTTAGCGAAAGGCTTCTTGAAGGGAAAGATGTAACTCTGTGAGATGAATTCACAGAACACAGAGCAGTTTCTCAGAAAGCTTCTTTCCAGTTTTGAACGGAAGATATGTCCTTTTTCACCATAGCCCTCTATGGGCTTCCAAATATCGCTTTGCCAATTCCACAAGAACAGCCTTAGCGAAAGGCTTCTTGAAGGGAAAGATGTAACTCTGTGAGATGAATTCACAGAACACAGAGCAGTTTCTCAGAAAGCTTCTTTCCAGTTTTGAACGGAAGATATTTCCTTTTTCACCATAGCCCTCTATGGGCTTCCAAATATCCCTTTGCCAATTCCACAATAATAGCCTTAGCGAAAGGTTCTTGAAGGGAAAGATGTAACTCTGTGAGATGAATTCACAGAACACAGAGCAGTTTCTCAGAAAGCTTCTTTCCAGTTTTGAACGGAAGATATTTCCTTTTTCACCATAGCCCTCTAAGGGCTTCCAAATATCCCTTTGCCAATTCCACAAGAACAGCCTTAGCGAAAGGCTTCTTGAAGGGAAAGATGTAACTCTGTGAGATGAATTCACAGAACACAGAGCAGTTTCTCAGAAAGCTTCTTTCCAGTTTTGAACGGAAGATATTTCGTTTTTCACCATAGCCGTCTATGGGCTTCCAAATATCGCTTTGCCAATTCCACAAGAACAGCCTTAGCGAAAGGCTTCTTGAAGGGAAAGATGTAACTCTGTGAGATGAATTCAGAGAACACAGAGCAGTTTCTCAGAAAGCTTCTTTCCAGTTTTGAAAGGAAGATATTTCCTTTTTCACCTTAGCCGTCTAGGGGCTTCCAAATATCCCTTTGCCAATTCCACAAGAATAGCCTTAGCGAAAGGCTTCTTGAAGGGAAAAATGTAACTCTGTGAGATGAATTAACAGAACACAGAGCAGTTTCTCAGAAAGCTTCTTTCCAGTTTTGAACGGAAGATATTTCCTTTTTCACCATAGGCCTCTATGGGCTTCCAAATATCCCTTTGCCAATTCCACAAGAACAGCCTTAGCGAAAGGCTTCTTGAAGGGAAAGATATAACTCTGTGAGATGAATTAACAGGACACAGAGAAGTTTTCAGAAAGCTTCTTTCCAGTTTTGAACGGAAGATATTTCCTTTTTCACGATAGCCCTCTAAGGGCTTCCAAATATCCCTTTGCCAATTCCACAAGAACAGCCTTAGCGAAAGGCTTCTTGAAGGGAAAGATGTAACTCTGTGAGATGAATTCACAGAACACAGAGCAGTTTCTCAGAAAGCTTCTTTCCAGTTTTGAACGGAAGATATTTCCTCTTACACCATAGCCCTCTATGGGTTTCCAAATATCGCTTTGCCAATTCCACAAGAACAGCCTTAGCGAAAGGCTTCTTGAAGGGAAAGATGTAACTCTGTGAGATGAATTCACAGAACACAGAGCAGTTTCTCAGAAAGCTTCTTTCCAGTTTTGAACGGAAGATATTTCCTTTTTCACCATAGCCCTCTATGGGCTTCCAAATATCCCTTTGCCAATTCCACAATAACAGCCTTAGCGAAAGGTTCTTGAAGGGAAAGATGTAACTCTGTGAGATGAATTCACAGAACACAGAGCAGTTTCTCAGAAAGCTTCTTTCCAGGTTTGAACGGAAGATATTTCCTTTTTCACCATAGCCCTCTATGGGCTTCCAAATATCCGTTTGCCAATTCCACAAGAACAGCCTTCGCGAAAGGCTTCTTGAAGGGAAAGATGTAACTCTGTGAGATGAATTCACAGAACACAGAGCAGTTTCTCAGAAAGCTTCTTTCCAGTTTTGAACGGAAGATATGTCCTTTTTCACCGTAGCCCTCTATGGGCTTCCAAATATCGCTTTGCCAATTCCACAAGAACAGCCTTAGCGAAAGGCTTCTTGAAGGGAAAGATGTAACTCTGTGAGATGAATTAACAGAACACAGAGCAGTTTCTCAGAAAGCTTCTTTCCAGTTTTGAAAGGAAGATATTTCCTTTTTCACCTTAGCCGTCTAGGGGCTTCCAAATATCCCTTTGCCAATTCCACAAGAATAGCCTTAGTGAAAGGCTTCTTGAAGGGAAAAATGTAACTCTGTGAGATGAATTAACAGAACACAGAGCTGTTTCTCAGAAAGCTTCTTTCCAGTTTTGAACGGATGATATTTCCTTTTTCACCATAGGCCTCTATGGGCTTCCAAATATCCCTTTGCCAATTCCACAAGAAGAGCCTTAGCGAAAGGCTTCTTAAAGGGAAACATATAACTCTGTGAGATGAATTAACAGGACACAGAGAAGTTTCTCAGAAAGCTTCTTTCCAGTTTTGAACGGAAGATATTTCCTTTTTCACGATAGCCCTCTAAGGGCTTCCAAATATCCCTTTGCCAATTCCACAAGAACAGCCTTAGCGAAAGGTTTCTTGAAGGGAAAGATGTAACTCTGTGAGATGAATTAACAGAACACAGAGCAGTTTCTCAGAAAGCTTCTTTGCAGTTTTGAACGGAAGATATTTCCTTTTTCACCATAGGCCTCTATGGGCTTCCAAATATCCCTTTGCCAATTCCAAAAGAACAGCCTTAGCGAAAGGCTTCTTGAAGGGAAAGATATAACTCTGTGAGATGAATTAACAGGACACAGAGAAGTTTCTCAGAAAGCTTCTTTCCAGTTTTGAACGGAAGATATTTCCTTTTTCACCATAGCCCTCTAAGGGCTTCCAAATATCAATTGCCAATTCCACAAGCACAGCCTTAGCGAAAGGCTTCTTGAAGGGAAAGATGTAACTCTGTGAGATGAATTCAGAGAACACAGAGCAGTTTCTCAGAAAGCTTCTTTCCAGTTTTGAACGGAAGATATTTCCTTTTTCACCATAGGCCTCTATGGGCTTCCAAATATCCGTTTGCCAATTCCACAAGAACAGCCTTAGCGAAAGGCTTCTTGAAGGGAAAGATGTAACTCTGTGAGATAAATTAACAGAACACAGAGCAGTTTCTCAGAAAGCTTCTTTCCAGTTTTGAACGAAAGATATTTCCTTTTTCACCATAGCCGTCTATTGGCTTCGAAATATCTCTTTGCCAATTCCACAAGAACAGCCTTAGCGAAAGGCTTCTTGAAGGGAAAGATGTAACTCTGTGAGATGAATTCACAGAACACAGAGCAGTTTCTCAGAAAGCTTCTTTCCAGTTTTGAACGGAAGATATTTCCTTTTTCACCATAGCCCTCTGTGGGCTTCCAAATATCCCTTTGCCAATTCCACAAGAACAGCCTTAGCGAAAGGCTTCTTGAAGGGAAAGATGTAACTCTGTGAGATGAATTCACAGAACACAGAGCTGTTTCTCAGAAAGCTTCTTTCCAGTTTTGAACGGAAGATATTTCCTTTTTCACCATAGGACCCTTTGGGCTTCCAAATATCCCTTTGCCAATTCCACAAGAACAGCCTTACCGAAAGGCTTCTTGAAGGGAAAGATGTAACTCTGTGAGATGAATTAACAGAACACAGAGCAGTTTCTCAGAAAGCTTCTTTCCAGTTTTGAACGGAAGATATTTCCTTTTTCACCATAGCCCTCTGTGGGCTTCCAAATATCCCTTTGCCAATTCCACCAGGACAGCGTTAGCGAAAGGCTTCTTGAAGGGAAAGATGTAACTCCGTGAGATGAATTCAGAGAACACAGAGCAGTTTCACAGAAAGCTTCTTTCCAGTTTTGAACGGAAGATATTTCCTTTTTCACCATAGGCCTCTATGGGCTTCCAAATATCCCTTTGCCAATTCCACAAGAACAGCCTTAGCGAAAGGCTTCTTGAAGGGAAAGATGTAACTCTGTGAGATGAATTCACAGAACACAGAGCAGTTTCTCAGAAAGCTTCTTTCCAGTTTTCAACGGAAGATATTTCCTTTTTCACCATAGCCCTCTATGGGCTTCCAAATATCCCTTTGCCAATTCCACAAGAACAGCCTTAGGGAAAGGCTTCTTGAAGGGAAAGATGTAACTCTGTGAGATGAATTCACAGAACACAGAGCAGTTTCTCAGAAAGCTTCTTTCCAGTTTTGAACGGAAGATATTTCCTCTTACACCATAGCCCTCTATGGGCTTCCAAATATCCGTTTACCAATTCCACAAGAACAGCCTTAGCGAAAGGCTTCTTGAAGGGAAAGATGTAACTCTGTGAGATGAATTCACAGAACACAGAGCAGTTTCTCAGAAAGCTTCTTTCCAGTTTTGAACGGAAGATATGTCCTTTTTCACCATAGCCCTCTATGGGCTTCCAAATATCGCTTTGCCAATTCCACAAGAACAGCCTTAGCGAAAGGCTTCTTGAAGGGAAAGATGTAACTCTGTGAGATGAATTAACAGAACACAGAGCAGTTTCTCAGAAAGCTTCTTTCCAGTTTTGAACGGAAGATATTTCCTTTTTCACCATAGCCCTCTATGGGCTTCCAAATATCCCTTTGCCAATTCCACAAGAACAGCCTTAGCGAAAGGCTTCTTGAAGGGAAAGATGTAACTCTGTGAGATGAATTCACAGAACACAGAGCAGTTTTTCAGAAAGCTTCTTTCCAGTTTTGAACGGAAGATATTTCCTTTTTCACCATAGCCCTCTATGGGCTTCCAAATATCCCTTTGCCAATTCCACAAGAACAGCCTTAGCGAAAGGCTTCTTGAAGGGAAAGATGTAACTCTGTGAGATGAATTCACAGAACACAGAGCAGTTTCTCAGAAATCATCTTTCCAGTTTTGAACGGAAGATATTTCCTCTTACACCATAGCCCTCTATGGGTTTCCAAATATCGCTTTGCCAATTCCACAAGAACAGCCTTAGCGAAAGGCTTCTTTAAGGGAAAGATGTAACTCTGTGAGATGAATTCACAGAACACAGAGCAGTTTCTCAGAAAGCTTCTTTCCAGTTTTGAACGGAAGATATTTCCTTTTTCACCATAGCCCTCTATGGGCTTCCAAATATCCCTTTGCCAATTCCACAATAACAGCCTTAGCGAAAGGTTCTTGAAGGGAAAGATGTAACTCTGTGAGATGAATTCACAGAACACAGAGCAGTTTCTCAGAAATCTTCTTTCCAGGTTTGAACGGAAGATATTTCCTTTTTCACCATAGCCCTCTATGGGCTTCCAAATATCCGTTTGCCAATTCCACAAGAACAGCCTTAGCGAAAGGCTTCTTGAAGGGAAAGATGTAACTCTGTGAGATGAATTCACAGAACACAGAGCAGTTTCTCAGAAAGCTTCTTTCCAGTTTTGAACGGAAGATATGTCCTTTTTCACCATAGCCCTCTATGGGCTTCCAAATATCGCTTTGCCAATTCCACAAGAACAGCCTTAGCGAATGGCTTCTTGAAGGGAACGATGTAACTCTGTGAGATGAATTCACAGAACACAGAGCAGTTTCTCAGAAAGCTTCTTTCCAGTTTTGAACGGAAGATATTTCCTTTTTCACCATAGCCCTCTATGGGCTTCCAAATATCCCTTTGCCAATTCCACAATAATAGCCTTAGCGAAAGGTTCTTGAAGGGAAAGATGTAACTCTGTGAGATGAATTCACAGAACACAGAGCAGTTTCTCAGAAAGCTTCTTTCCAGTTTTGAACGGAAGATATTTCCTTTTTCACCATAGCCCTCTATGGGCTTCCAAATATCCCTTTGCCAATTCCACAAGAACAGCCTTAGCGAAAGGCTTCTTGAAGGGAAAGATGTAACTCTGTGAGATGAATTCACAGAACACAGAGCAGTTTCTCAGAAAGCTTCTTTCCAGTTTTGAACGGAAGATATTTCGTTTTTCACCATAGCCGTCTATGGGCTTCCAAATATCGCTTTGCCAATTCCCCAAGAACAGCCTTAGCGAAAGGCTTCTTGAAGGGAAAGATGTAACTCTGTGAGATGAATTCAGAGAACACAGAGCAGTTTCTCAGAAAGCTTCTTTCCAGTTTTGAAAGGAAGATATTTCCTTTTTCACCTTAGCCGTCTAGGGGCTTCCAAATATCCCTTTGCCAATTCCACAAGAATAGCCTTAGCGAAAGGCTTCTTGAAGGGAAAAATGTAACTCTGTGAGATGAATTAACAGAACACAGAGCAGTTTCTCAGAAAGCTTCTTTCCAGTTTTGAACGGAAGATATTTCCTTTTTCACCATAGGCCTCTATGGGCTTCCAAATATCCCTTTGCCAATTCCACAAGAACAGCCTTAGCGAAAGGCTTCTTGAAGGGAAAGATATAACTCTGTGAGATGAATTAACAGGACACAGAGAAGTTTTCAGAAAGCTTCTTTCCAGTTTTGAACGGAAGATATTTCCTTTTTCACGATAGCCCTCTAAGGGCTTCCAAATATCCCTTTGCCAATTCCACAAGAACAGCCTTAGCGAAAGGCTTCTTGAAGGGAAAGATGTAACTCTGTGAGATGAATTCACAGAACACAGAGCAGTTTCTCAGAAAGCTTCTTTCCAGTTTTGAACGGAAGATATTTCCTCTTACACCATAGCCCTCTATGGGTTTCCAAATATCGCTTTGCCAATTCCACAAGAACAGCCTTAGCGAAAGGCTTCTTGAAGGGAAAGATGTAACTCTGTGAGATGAATTCACAGAACACAGAGCAGTTTCTCAGAAAGCTTCTTTCCAGTTTTGAACGGAAGATATTTCCTCTTACACCATAGCCCTCTATGGGTTTCCAAATATCGCTTTGCCAATTCCACAAGAACAGCCTTAGCGAAAGGCTTCTTGAAGGGAAAGATGTAACTCCGTGAGATGAATTCAGAGAACACAGAGCAGTTTCACAGAAAGCTTCTTTCCAGTTTTGAACGGAAGATATTTCCTTTTTCACCATAGGCCTCTATGGGCTTCCAAATATCCCTTTGCCAATTCCACAAGAACAGCCTTAGCGAAAGGCTTCTTGAAGGGAAAGATGTAACTCTGTGAGATGAATTCACAGAACACAGAGCAGTTTCTCAGAAAGCTTCTTTCCAGTTTTGAACGGAAGATATTTCCTTTTTCACCATAGCCCTCTATGGGCTTCCAAATATCCCTTTGCCAATTCCACAAGAACAGCCTTAGGGAAAGGCTTCTTGAAGGGAAAGATGTAACTCTGTGAGATGAATTCACAGAACACAGAGCAGTTTCTCAGAAAGCTTCTTTCCAGTTTTGAACGGAAGATATTTCCTCTTACACCATAGCCCTCTATGGGCTTCCAAATATCCGTTTACCAATTCCACAAGAACAGCCTTAGCGAAAGGCTTCTTGAAGGGAAAGATGTAACTCTGTGAGATGAATTCACAGAACACAGAGCAGTTTCTCAGAAAGCTTCTTTCCAGTTTTGAACGGAAGATATGTCCTTTTTCACCATAGCCCTCTATGGGCTTCCAAATATCGCTTTGCCAATTCCACAAGAACAGCCTTAGCGAAAGGCTTCTTGAAGGGAAAGATGTAACTCTGTGAGATGAATTAACAGAACACAGAGCAGTTTCTCAGAAAGCTTCTTTCCAGTTTTGAACGGAAGATATTTCCTTTTTCACCATAGCCCTCTATGGGCTTCCAAATATCCCTTTGCCAATTCCACAAGAACAGCCTTAGCGAAAGGCTTCTTGAAGGGAAAGATGTAACTCTGTGAGATGAATTCACAGAACACAGAGCAGTTTTTCAGAAAGCTTCTTTCCAGTTTTGAACGGAAGATATTTCCTTTTTCACCATAGCCCTCTATGGGCTTCCAAATATCCCTTTGCCAATTCCACAAGAACAGCCTTAGCGAAAGGCTTCTTGAAGGGAAAGATGTAACTCTGTGAGATGAATTCACAGAACACAGAGCAGTTTCTCAGAAATCATCTTTCCAGTTTTGAACGGAAGATATTTCCTCTTACACCATAGCCCTCTATGGGTTTCCAAATATCGCTTTGCCAATTCCACAAGAACAGCCTTAGCGAAAGGCTTCTTTAAGGGAAAGATGTAACTCTGTGAGATGAATTCACAGAACACAGAGCAGTTTCTCAGAAAGCTTCTTTCCAGTTTTGAACGGAAGATATTTCCTTTTTCACCATAGCCCTCTATGGGCTTCCAAATATCCCTTTGCCAATTCCACAATAACAGCCTTAGCGAAAGGTTCTTGAAGGGAAAGATGTAACTCTGTGAGATGAATTCACAGAACACAGAGCAGTTTCTCAGAAATCTTCTTTCCAGGTTTGAACGGAAGATATTTCCTTTTTCACCATAGCCCTCTATGGGCTTCCAAATATCCGTTTGCCAATTCCACAAGAACAGCCTTAGCGAAAGGCTTCTTGAAGGGAAAGATGTAACTCTGTGAGATGAATTCACAGAACACAGAGCAGTTTCTCAGAAAGCTTCTTTCCAGTTTTGAACGGAAGATATGTCCTTTTTCACCATAGCCCTCTATGGGCTTCCAAATATCGCTTTGCCAATTCCACAAGAACAGCCTTAGCGAAAGGCTTCTTGAAGGGAACGATGTAACTCTGTGAGATGAATTCACAGAACACAGAGCAGTTTCTCAGAAAGCTTCTTTCCAGTTTTGAACGGAAGATATTTCCTTTTTCACCATAGCCCTCTATGGGCTTCCAAATATCCCTTTGCCAATTCCACAATAATAGCCTTAGCGAAAGGTTCTTGAAGGGAAAGATGTAACTCTGTGAGATGAATTCACAGAACACAGAGCAGTTTCTCAGAAAGCTTCTTTCCAGTTTTGAACGGAAGATATTTCCTTTTTCACCATAGCCCTCTATGGGCTTCCAAATATCCCTTTGCCAATTCCACAAGAACAGCCTTAGCGAAAGGCTTCTTGAAGGGAAAGATGTAACTCTGTGAGATGAATTCACAGAACACAGAGCAGTTTCTCAGAAAGCTTCTTTCCAGTTTTGAACGGAAGATATTTCGTTTTTCACCATAGCCGTCTATGGGCTTCCAAATATCGCTTTGCCAATTCCACAAGAACAGCCTTAGCGAAAGGCTTCTTGAAGGGAAAGATGTAACTCTGTGAGATGAATTCAGAGAACACAGAGCAGTTTCTCAGAAAGCTTCTTTCCAGTTTTGAAAGGAAGATATTTCCTTTTTCACCTTAGCCGTCTAGGGGCTTCCAAATATCCCTTTGCCAATTCCACAAGAATAGCCTTAGCGAAAGGCTTCTTGAAGGGAAAAATGTAACTCTGTGAGATGAATTAACAGAACACAGAGCAGTTTCTCAGAAAGCTTCTTTCCAGTTTTGAACGGAAGATATTTCCTTTTTCACCATAGGCCTCTATGGGCTTCCAAATATCCCTTTGCCAATTCCACAAGAACAGCCTTAGCGAAAGGCTTCTTGAAGGGAAAGATATAACTCTGTGAGATGAATTAACAGGACACAGAGAAGTTTTCAGAAAGCTTCTTTCCAGTTTTGAACGGAAGATATTTCCTTTTTCACGATAGCCCTCTAAGGGCTTCCAAATATCCCTTTGCCAATTCCACAAGAACAGCCTTAGCGAAAGGCTTCTTGAAGGGAAAGATGTAACTCTGTGAGATGAATTCACAGAACACAGAGCAGTTTCTCAGAAAGCTTCTTTCCAGTTTTGAACGGAAGATATTTCCTCTTACACCATAGCCCTCTATGGGTTTCCAAATATCGCTTTGCCAATTCCACAAGAACAGCCTTAGCGAAAGGCTTCTTGAAGGGAAAGATGTAACTCTGTGAGATGAATTCACAGAACACAGAGCAGTTTCTCAGAAAGCTTCTTTCCAGTTTTGAACGGAAGATATTTCCTTTTTCACCATAGCCCTCTATGGGCTTCCAAATATCCCTTTGCCAATTCCACAATAACAGCCTTAGCGAAAGGTTCTTGAAGGGAAAGATGTAACTCTGTGAGATGAATTCACAGAACACAGAGCAGTTTCTCAGAAAGCTTCTTTCCAGGTTTGAACGGAAGATATTTCCTTTTTCACCATAGCCCTCTATGGGCTTCCAAATATCCGTTTGCCAATTCCACAAGAACAGCCTTCGCGAAAGGCTTCTTGAAGGGAAAGATGTAACTCTGTGAGATGAATTCACAGAACACAGAGCAGTTTCTCAGAAAGCTTCTTTCCAGTTTTGAACGGAAGATATGTCCTTTTTCACCGTAGCCCTCTATGGGCTTCCAAATATCGCTTTGCCAATTCCACAAGAACAGCCTTAGCGAAAGGCTTCTTGAAGGGAAAGATGTAACTCTGTGAGATGAATTTACAGAACACAGAGCAGTTTCTCAGAAAGCTTCTTTCCAGTTTTGAAAGGAAGATATTTCCTTTTTCACCTTAGCCGTCTAGGGGCTTCCAAATATCCCTTTGCCAATTCCACAAGAATAGCCTTAGCGAAAGGCTTCTTGAAGGGAAAAATGTAACTCTGTGAGATGAATTAACAGAACACAGAGCTGTTTCTCAGAAAGCTTCTTTCCAGTTTTGAACGGATGATATTACCTTTTTCACCATAGGCCTTAAGGGCTTCCAAATATCCCTTTGCCAATTCCACAAGAACAGCCTTAGCGAAAGGCTTCTTAAAGGGAAACATATAACTCTGTGAGATGAATTAACAGGACACAGAGAAGTTTCTCAGAAAGCTTCTTTCCAGTTTTGAACGGAAGATATTTCCTTTTTCACGATAGCCCTCTAAGGGCTTCCAAATATCCCTTTGCCAATTCCACAAGAACAGCCTTAGCGAAAGGCTTCTTGAAGGGAAAGATGTAACTCTGTGAGATGAATTAACAGAACACAGAGCAGTTTCTCAGAAAGCTTCTTTGCAGTTTTGAACGGAAGATATTTCCTTTTTCACCATAGGCCTCTATGGGCTTCCAAATATCCCTTTGCCAATTCCAAAAGAACAGCCTTAGCGAAAGGCTTCTTGAAGGGAAAGATATAACTCTGTGAGATGAATTAACAGGACACAGAGAAGTTTCTCAGAAAGCTTCTTTCCAGTTTTGAACGGAAGATATTTCCTTTTTCACCATAGCCCTCTAAGGGCTTCCAAATATCAATTGCCAATTCCACAAGCACAGCCTTAGCGAAAGGCTTCTTGAAGGGAAAGATGTAACTCTGTGAGATGAATTCACAGAACACAGAGCAGTTTCTCAGAAAGATTCTTTCCAGTTTTGAACGGAAGATATTTCCTTTTTCACCATAGGCCTCTATGGGCTTCCAAATATCCGTTTGCCAATTCCACAAGAACAGCCTTAGCGAAAGGCTTCTTGAAGGGAAAGATGTAACTCTGTGAGATAAATTAACAGAACACAGAGCAGTTTCTCAGAAAGCTTCTTTCCAGTTTTGAACGAAAGATATTTCCTTTTTCACCATAGCCGTCTATTGGCTTCGAAATATCTCTTTGCCAATTCCACAAGAACAGCCTTAGCGAAAGGCTTCTTGAAGGGAAAGATGTAACTCTGTGAGATGAATTCACAGAACACAGAGCAGTTTCTCAGAAAGCTTCTTTCCAGTTTTGAACGGAAGATATTTCCTTTTTCACCATAGCCCTCTGTGGGCTTCCAAATATCCCTTTGCCAATTCCACAAGAACAGCCTTAGCGAAAGGCTTCTTGAAGGGAAAGATGTAACTCTGTGAGATGAATTCACAGAACACAGAGCTGTTTCTCAGAAAGCTTCTTTCCAGTTTTGAACGGAAGATATTTCCTTTTTCACCATAGGACCCTTTGGGCTTCCAAATATCCCTTTGCCAATTCCACAAGAACAGCCTTAGCGAAAGGCTTCTTGAAGGGAAAGATGTAACTCTGTGAGATGAATTCACAGAACACAGAGCAGTTTCTCAGAAAGCTTCTTTCCAGTTTTGAACGGAAGATATGTCCTTTTTCACCATAGCCCTCTATGGGCTTCCAAATATCGCTTTGCCAATTCCACAAGAACAGCCTTAGCGAAAGGCTTCTTGAAGGGAAAGATGTAACTCTGTGAGATGAATTAACAGAACACAGAGCAGTTTCTCAGAAAGCTTCTTTCCAGTTTTGAAAGGAAGATATTTCCTTTTTCACCTTAGCCGTCTATGGGCTTCCAAATATCCCTTTGCCAATTCCACAAGAATAGCCTTAGCGAAAGGCTTCTTGAAGGGAAAAATGTAACTCTGTGAGATGAATTAACAGAACACAGAGCAGTTTCTCAGAAAGCTTCTTTCCAGTTTTGAACGGAAGATATTTCCTTTTTCACCATAAGCCTCTAGGGGCTTCCAAATATCCCTTTGCCAATTCCACAAGAACAGCCTTAGCGAAAGGCTTCTTGAAGGGAAAGATATAACTCTGTGAGATGAATTAACAGGACACAGAGAAGTTTCTCAGAAAGCTTCTTTCCAGTTTTGAACGGAAGATATTTCCTTTTTCACGATAGCCCTCTAAGGGCTTCCAAATATCCCTTTGCCAATTCCACAAGAACAGCCTTAGCGAAAGGCTTCTTGAAGGGAAAGATGTAACTCTGTGAGATGAATTCAGAGAACACAGAGCAGTTTCTCAGAAAGCTTCTTTCCAGTTTTGAACGGAAGATATTTCCTTTTTCACCATAGGCCTCTATGGGCTTCCAAATATCCCTTTGCCAATTCCACAAGAACAGCCTTAGCGAAAGGCTTCTTGAAGGGAAAGATGTAACCCTGTGAGATAAATTAACAGAACACAGAGCAGTTTCTCAGAAAGCTTCTTTCCAGTTTTGAACGAAGATATTTCCTTTTTCACCATAGCCGTCTATGGGCTTCCAAATATCCCTTTGCCAATTCCACAAGAACAGCCTTAGCGAAAGGCTTCTTGAAGGGAAAGATGTAACTCTGTGAGATGAATTCACAGAACACAGAGCAGTTTTTCAGAAAGCTTCTTTCCAGTTTTGAACGGAAGATATTTCCTTTTTCACCATAGCCCTCTGTGGGCTTCCAAATATCCCTTTGCCAATTCCACAAGAACAGCCTTAGCGAAAGGCTTCTTGAAGGGAAAGATGTAACACTGTGAGATGAATTCACAGAACACAGAGCTGTTTCTGAGAAAGCTTCTTTCCAGTTTTGAACGGAAGATATTTCCTTTTTCACCATAGGACCCTTTGGGCTTCCAAATATCCCTTTGCCAATGCCACAAGAACAGCCTTAGCGAAAGGCTTCTTGAAGGGAAAGATGTAACTCTGTGAGATGAATTAACAGAACACAGAGCAGTTTCTCAGAAAGCTTCTTTCCAGTTTTGAACTGAAGATATTTCCTTTTTCACCATAGCCCTCTATGAGCTTCCAAATATCCCTTTGCCAATTCCACAAGAACAGCCTTAGCGAAAGGCTTCTTGAAGGGAAAGATGTAACTCCGTGAGATGAATTCAGAGAACACAGAGCAGTTTCTCAGAAAGCTTCTTTCCACTTTTGAACGGAAGATATTTCCTTTTTCACCATAGGCCTCTATGGGCTTCCAAATATCCCTTTGCCAATTCCACAAGAACAGCCTTAGCGAAAGGCTTCCTGAAGGGAAAGATGTAACTCTGTGAGATGAATTAACAGAACACAGAGCAGTTTCTCAGAAAGCTTCTTTCCAGTTTTGAACGGAAGATATTTCCTTTTTCACCATAGGCCTCTATGGGCTTCCAAATATCCCTTTGCCAATTCCACAAGAACAGCCTTAGCGAAAGGCTTCTTGAAGGGAAAGATGTAACTCTGTGAGATGAATTCACAGAACACAGAGCAGTTTCTCAGAAAGCTTCTTTCCAGTTTTGAACGAAAGATATTTCCTTTTTCACCATAGGCCTCTATGGGCTTCCAAATATCCCTTTGCCAATTCCACAAGAACAGCCTTAGCGAAAGGCTTCTTGAAGGGAAAGATGTAACTCTGTGAGATGAATTCACAGAACACAGAGCTGTTTCTCAGAAAGCTTCTTTCCAGTTTTGAACGGAAGATATTTCCTTTTTCACCATAGGACCTTTTGGGCTTCCAAATATCCCTTTGCCAATTCCACAAGAACAGCCTTAGCGAAAGGCTTCTTGAAGGGAAAGATGTAACTCTGTGAGATGAATTAACAGAACACAGAGCAGTTTCTCAGAAAGCTTCTTTCCAGTTTTGAACGGAAGATATTTCCTTTTTCACCATAGCCCTCTATGGGCTTCCAAATATCGCTTTGCCAATTCCACAAGAACAGCCTTAGCGAAAGGCTTCTTGAAGGGAAAGATGTAACTCCGTGAGATGAATTCAGAGAACACAGAGCTGTTTCTCAGAAAGCTTCTTACCAGTTTTGAACGGAAGATATTTCCTTTTTCACCATAGGACCCTTTGGGCTTCCAAATATCGCTTTGCCAATTCCACAAGAACAGCCTTAGCGAAAGGCTTCTTGAAGGGAAAGATGTAACTCTGTGAGATGAATTCAGGGAACACAGAGCAGTTTCTCAGAAAGCTTCTTTCCAGATTTGAACGGAAGATATTTCCTTTTTCACCATAGGCCTCTATGGGCTTCCAAATATCCCTTTGCCAATTCCACAAGAAAAGACTTAGCGAAAGGCTTCTTGAAGGGAAAGATGTAACTCTGTGAGATGAATTCACAGAAAACAGAGCAGTTTCTCAGAAAGCTTCTTTCCAGTTTTGAACGGAAGATATTTCCTTTTTCACCATAGCCCTCTAGGGGTTTCCAAATATCGCTTTGCAAATTCCACAAGAACAGCCTTAGCGAAAGGCTTCTTGAAGGGAAAGATGTAACTCTGTGAGATGAATTCACAGAACACAGAGCAGTTTCTCAGAAAGCTTCTTTCCAGTTTTGAACGGAAGATATTTCCTTTTTCACCATAGGCCTCTATGGGCTTCCAAATATCCCTTTGCCAATTCCTCAAGAACAGCCTTAGCGAAAGGCTTCTTGAAGGGAAAGATGTAACTCTGTGAGATGAATTAACAGAACACAGAGCAGTTTCTCAGAAAGCTTCTTTCCAGTTTTGAACGGAAGATATTTCCTTTTTCACCATAGCCGTCTATGGGCTTCCAAATATCCCTTTGCCAATTCCACAAGAACAGCCTTAGCGAAAGGCTTCTTGAAGGGAAAGATGTAACTCTGTGAGATTAATTCAGAGAACACAGAGCAGTTTCTCAGAAAGCTTCTTTCCAGTTTTGAACGGAAGATATTTCCTTTTTCACCATAGGCCTCTATGGGCTTCCAAATATCCCTTTGCCAATTCCACAAGAACAGCCTTAGCGAAAGGCTTCTTGAAGGGAAAGATGTAACTCTGTGAGATGAATTCACAGAACACAGAGCAGTTTCTCAGAAAGCTTCTTTCCAGTTTTGAACGGAAGATATTTCCTTTTTCACCATAGCCCTCTATGGGCTTCCAAATATCCCTTTGCCAATTCCACAAGAACAGCCTTAGCGAAAGGCTTCTTGAAGGGAAAGATGTAACTCTGTGAGATGAATTCACAGAACACAGAGCAGTTTCTCAGAAACCTTCTTTCCAGTTTTGAACGGAAGATATTTCCTTTTTCACCATAGCCCTCTATGGGCTTCCAAATATCCGTTTGCCAATTCCAGAAGAACAGTCTTAGCGAAAGACTTCTTCAAGGGAAAGATGTAACTCTGTGAGATGAATTAACAGAACACAGAGCAGTTTCTCAGAAAGCTTCTTTCCAGTTTTGAACGGAAGATATTTCCTTTTTCACCATAGCCGTCTATGGGCTTCCAAATATCCCTTTGCCAATTCCACAAGAACAGCCTTAGCCAAAGGCTTCTTGAAGGGAAAGATGTAACTCTGTGAGTTGAATTAACAGAACACAGAGCAGTTTCTCAGAAAGCTTCTTTCCAGTTTTGAACGGAAGATATTTCCTTTTTCACCATAGCCCTCAATGGGCTTACGAATATCCCTTTGCCAATTCCACAAGAACAGCCTTAGCGAAAGGCTTCTTGAAGGGAAAGATGTAACTCTGTGAGATGAATTCACAGAACACAGAGCAGTTTCCCAGAAAGCTTCTTTCCAGTTTTGAACGGAAGATATTTCCTTTTTCACCATAGCCCTCTATGGGCTTCCAAATATCCCTTTGCCAATTCCACAAGAACAGCCTTAGCGAAAGGCTTCTTGAAGGGAAAGATGTAACTCTGTGAGATGAATTCACAGAACACAGAGCAGTTTCTCAGAAAGCTTCTTTCCTGTTTTGAACGGAAGATATTTCCTTTTTCAGCATAGGCCTCTATGGGCTTCCAAATATCCCTTTGCCAATTCCACAAGAACAGCCTTAGCGAAAGGCTTCTTGAAGGGAAAGATATAACTCTGTGAGATGAATTAACAGGACACAGAGAAGTTTCTCAGAAAGCTTCTTTCCAGTTTTGAACGGAAGATATTTCCTTTTTCACGATAGCGCTCTAAGGGCTTCCAAATATCCCTTTGCCAATTCCACAAGAACAGCCTTAGCGAAAGGCTTCTTGAAGGGAAAGATGTAACTCTGTGAGATGAATTAACAGAACACAGAGCAGTTTCTCAGAAAGCTTCTTTGCAGTTTTGAACGGAAGATATTTCCTTTTTCACCATAGGCCTCTATGGGCTTCCAAATATCCCTTTGCCAATTCCACAAGAACAGCCTTAGCGAAAGGCTTCTTGAAGGGAAAGATATAACTCTGTGAGATGAATTAACAGGACACAGAGAAGTTTCTCAGAAAGCTTCTTTCCAGTTTTGAACGGAAGATATTTCCTTTTTCACCATAGCCCTCTAAGGGCTTCCAAATATCCCTTTGCCAATTCCACAAGAACAGCCTTAGCGAAAGGCTTCTTGAAGGGAAAGATGTAACTCTGTGAGATGAATTAACAGAACACAGAGCAGTTTCTCAGAAAGCTTCTTTCCAGTTTTGAACGGAATATATTTCCTTTTTCACCATAAGCCTCTAGGGGCTTCCAAATATCCCTTTGCCAATTCCACAAGAACAGCCTTAGCGAAAGGCTTCTTGAAGGGAAAGATATAACTCTGTGAGATGAATTAACAGGACACAGAGAAGTTTCTCAGAAAGCTTCTTTCCAGTTTTGAACGGAAGATATTTCCTTTTTCACGATAGCCCTCTAAGGGCTTCCAAATATCCCTTTGCCAATTCCACAAGAACAGCCTTAGCGAAAGGCTTCTTGAAGGGAAAGATGTAACTCTGTGAGATGAATTCACAGAACACAGAGCAGTTTTTCAGAAAGCTTCTTTCCAGTTTTGAACGGAAGATATTTCCTTTTTCACCATAGGCCTCTATGGGCTTCCAAATATCCCTTTGCCAATTCCACAAGAACAGCCTTAGCGAAAGGCTTCTTGAAGGGAAAGATGTAACTCTGTGAGATGAATTAACAGAACACAGAGCAGTTTCTCAGAAAGCTTCTTTCCAGTTTTGAACGGAAGATATTTCCTTTTTCACCATAGGCCTCTATGGGCTTCCAAATATCCCTTTGCCAATTCCACAAGAACAGCCTTAGCGAAAGGCTTCTTGAAGGGAAAGATGTAACTCTGTGAGATGAATTCACAGAACACAGAGCTGTTTCTCAGAAAGCTTCTTTCCAGTTTTGAACGGAAGATATTTCCTTTTTCACCATAGGACCCTTTGGGCTTCCAAATATCCCTTTGCCAATTCCACAAGAACAGCCTTAGCGAAAGGCTTCTTGAAGGGAAAGATGTAACTCTGTGGGATGAATCAACAGAACACAGAGCAGTTTCTCAGAAAGCTTCTTTCCAGTTTTGAACGGAAGATATTTCCTTTTTCACCATAGCCTTCTATGGGCTTCCAAATATCCCTTTGCCAATTCCACAAGAACAGCCTTAGCGAAAGGCTTCTTGAAGGGAAAGATGTAACTCCGTGAGATGAATTCAGAGAACACAGAGCTGTTTCTCAGAAAGCTTCTTTCCAGTTTTGAAAGGAAGATATTTCCTTTTTCACCTTAGCCGTCTATGGGCTTCCAAATATCCCTTTGCCAATTCCACAAGAATAGCCTTAGCGAAAGGCTTCTTGAAGGGAAAAATGTAACTCTGTGAGATGAATTAACAGAACACAGAGCAGTTTCTCAGAAAGCTTCTTTCCAGTTTTGAACGGAAGATATTTCCTTTTTCACCATAGGCCTCTATGGGCTTCCAAATATCCCTTTGCCAATTCCACAAGAACAGCCTTAGCGAAAGGCTTCTAGAAGGGAAAGATATAACTCTGTGAGATGAATTAACAGGACACAGAGAAGTTTCTCAGAAAGCTTCTTTCCAGTTTTGAACGGAAGATATTTCCTTTTTCACGATAGCCCTCTAAGGGCTTCCAAATATCCCTTTGCCAATTCCACAAGAACAGCCTTAGCGAAAGGCTTCTTGAAGGGAAAGATGTAACTCTGTGAGATGAATTAACAGAACACAGAGCAGTTTCTCAGAAAGCTTCTTTGCAGTTTTAAACGGAAGATATTTCCTTTTTCACCATAGGCCTCTATGGGCTTCCAAATATCCCTTTGCCAATTCCACAAGAACAGCCTTAGCGAAAGGCTTCTTGAAGGGAAAGATATAACTCTGTGAGATGAATTAACAGGACACAGAGAAGTTTCTCAGAAAGCTTCTTTCCAGTTTTGAACGGAAGATATTTCCTTTTTCAGCATAGCCCTCTAAGGGCTTCCAAATATCCCTTTGCCAATTCCACAAGAACAGCCTTAGCGAAAGGCTTCTTGAAGGGAAAGATGTAACTCTGTGAGATGAATTCACAGAACACAGAGCAGTTTCTCAGAAAGCTTCTTTCCAGTTTTGAACGGAAGATATTTCCTTTTTCACCATAGGCCTCTATGGGCTTCCAAATATCCCTTTTACAATTCCACAAGAACAGCCTTAGCGAAAGGCTTCTTGAAGGGAAAGATGTAACTCTGTGAGATAAATTAACAGAACACAGAGCAGTTTCTCAGAAAGCTTCTTTCCAGTTTTGAACGGAAGATATTTCCTTTTTCACCATAGCCGTCTATGGGCTTCCAAATATCCCTTTGCCAATTCCACAAGAACAGCCTTAGCGAAAGGCTTCTTGAAGGGAAAGATGTAACTCTGTGAGATGAATTCACAGAACACAGAGCAGTTTTTCAGAAAGCTTCTTTCCAGTGTTGAACGGAAGATATATCCTTTTCACCATAGCCCTCTGTGGGCTTCCAAATATCCCTTTGCCAATTCCACAAGAATAGCCTTAGCGAAAGGCTTCTTGAAGGGAAAGATGTAACTCTGTGAGATGAATTCACAGAACACAGAGCTGTTTCTCAGAAAGCTTCTTTCCAGTTTTGAACGGAAGATATTTCCTTTTTCACCATAGGACCCTTTGGGCTTCCAAATATCCCTTTGCCAATTCCACAAGAACAGCCTTAGCGAAAGGCTTCTTGAAGGGAAAGATGTAACTCTGTGAGATGAATTAACAGAACACAGAGCAGTTTCTCAGAAAGCTTCTTTCCAGTTTTGAACGGAAGATATTTCCTTTTTCACCATAGCCCTCTATGGGCTTCCAAATATCCCTTTGCCAATTCCACCAGAACAGCCTTAGCGAAAGGCTTCTTGAAGGGAAAGATGTAACTCCGTGAGATGAATTCAGAGAACACAGAGCAGTTTCTCAGAAAGCTTCTTTCCAGTTTTGAACGGAAGATATTTCCTTTTTCACCATAGGCCTCTATGGGCTTCCAAATATCCCTTTGCCAATTCCACAAGAACAGCCTTAGCGCAAGGCTTCTTGAAGGGAAAGATGTAACTCTGTGAGATGAATTCACAGAACACAGAGCAGTTTCTCAGAAAGCTTCTTTCCAGTTTTGAACGGAAGATATTTCCTTTTTCACCATAGCCCTCTAAGGGCTTCCAAATATCCCTTTGCCAATTCCACAAGAACAGCCTTAGGGAAAGGCTTCTTGAAGGGAAAGATGTAACTCTGTGAGATGAATTCACAGAACACAGAGCAGTTTCTCAGAAAGCTTCTTTCCAGTTTTGAACGGAAGATATTTCCTCTTACACCATAGCCCTCTACGGGTTTCCAAATATCGCTTTGCCAATTCCACAAGAACAGCCTTAGCGAAAGGCTTCTTGAAGGGAAACATATAACTCTGTGAGATGAATTAACAGGACACAGAGAAGTTTCTCAGAAAGCTTCTTTCCAATTTTGAACGGAAGATATTTCCTCTTACACCATAGCCCTCTACGGGTTTCCAAATATCGCTTTGCAAATTCCACAAGAACAGCCTTAGCGAAAGGCTTCTTGAAGGGAAAGATGTAACTCTGTGAGATGAATTCACAGAACACAGAGCAGTTTCTCAGAAAGCTTCTTTCCAGTTTTGAACGGAAGATATTTCCTTTTTCACCATAGGCCTCTATGGGCTTCCAAATATCCCTTTGCCAATTCCACAAGAACAGCCTTAGCGAAAGGCTTCTTGAAGGGAAAGATGTAACTCTGTGAGATGAATTCACAGAAAACAGAGCAGTTTCTCAGAAAGCTTCTTTCCAGTTTTGAACGGAAGATATTTCCTTTTTCACCATAGGCCTCTAAGGGCTTCCAAATATCCCTTTGCCAATTCCACAAGAACAGCCTTAGCGAAAGGCTTCTTGAAGGGAAAGATGTAACTCTGTGAGATGAATTCACAGAACACAGAGCAGTTTCTCAGAAAGCTTCTTTCCAGTTTTGAACGGAAGATATTTCCTTTTTCACCATAGCCCTCTATGGGCTTCCAAATATCCCTTTGCCAATTCCACAAGAACAGCCTTAGCGAAAGGCTTCTTGAAGGGAAAGATGTAACTCTGTGAGATGAATTCACAGAACACAGAGCAGTTTCTCAGAAAGCTTCTTTCCAGTTTTGAACGGAAGATATTTCCTTTTTCACCATAGGCCTCTATGGGCTTCCAAATATCCCTTTGCCAATTCCACAAGAACAGCCTTAGCGAAAGGCTTCTTGAAGGGAAAGATGTAACTCTGTGAGATGAATTCACAGAACACAGAGCAGTTTCTCAGAAAGCTTCTTTCCAGTTTTGAACGGAAGATATTTCCTTTTTCACCATAGGCCTCTATGGGCTTCCAAATATCCCTTTGCCAATTCCACAAGAACAGCCTTAGCGAAAGGCTTCTTGAAGGGAAAGATGTAACTCTGTGAGATGAATTCACAGAACACAGAGCTGTTTCTCAGAAAGCTTCTTTCCAGTTTTGAACGGAAGATATTTCCTTTTTCACCATAGGACCCTTTGGGCTTCCAAATATCCCTTTGCCAATTCCACAAGAACAGCCTTAGCGAAAGGCTTCTTGAAGGGAAAGATGTAACTCTGTGAGATGAATTAACAGAACACAGAGCAGTTTCTCAGAAAGCTTCTTTCCAGTTTTGAACGGAAGATATTTCCTTTTTCACCATAGCCCTCTATGGGCTTCCAAATATCCCTTTGCCAATTCCACAAGAACAGCCTTAGCGAAAGGCTTCTTGAAGGGAAAGATGTAACTCTGTGAGATGAATTCAGAGAACACAGAGCTGTTTCTCAGAAAGCTTCTTTCCAGTTTTGAACGGAAGATATTTCCTTTTTCACCATAGGACCCTTTGGGCTTCCAAATATCCCTTTGCCAATTCCACAAGAACAGCCTTAGCGAAAGGCTTCTTGAAGGGAAAGATGTAACTCTGTGAGATGAATTCACAGAACACACAGCTGTTTCTCAGAAAGCTTCTTTCCAGTTTTGAACGGAAGATATTTCCTTTTTCACCATAGGCCTCTATGGGCTTCCAAATATCCCTTTGCCAATTCCACAAGAACAGCCTTAGCGAAAGGCTTCTTGAAGGGAAAGATGTAACTCTGTGAGATGAATTCACAGAAAACAGAGCAGTTTCTCAGAAAGCTTCTTTCCAGTTTTGAACGGAAGATATTTCCTTTTTCACCATAGCCCTCTATGGGTTTCCAAATATCGCTTTGCAAATTCCACAAGAACAGCCTTAGCGAAAGGCTTCTTGAAGGGAAAGATGTAACTCTGTGAGATGAATTCACAGAACACAGAGCAGTTTCTCAGAAAGCTTCTTTCCAGTTTTGAACGGAAGATATTTCGTTTTTCACCATAGCCGTCTATGGGCTTCCAAATATCCCTTTGCCAATTCCACAAGAACAGCCTTAGCGAAAGGCTTCTTGAAGGGAAAGATGTAACTCTGTGAGATTAATTCAGAGAACACAGAGCAGTTTCTCAGAAAGCTTCTTTCCAGTTTTGAACGGAAGATATTTCCTTTTTCACCATAGGCCTCTAAGGGCTTCCAAATATCCCTTTGCCAATTCCACAAGAACAGCCTTAGCGAAAGGCTTCTTGAAGGGAAAGATGTAACTCTGTGAGATGAATTCGCAGAACACAGAGCAGTTTCTCAGAAAGCTTCTTTCCAGTTTTGAACGGAAGATATTTCCTTTTTCACCATAGCCCTCTATGGGCTTCCAAATATCCCTTTGCCAATTCCAAAAGAACAGCCTTAGCGAAAGGCTTCTTGAAGGGAAAGATGTAACTCTGTGAGATGAATTCACAGAACACAGAGCAGTTTCTCAGAAAGCTTCTTTCCAGTTTTGAACGGAAGATATTTCCTTTTTCACCATAGCCCTGTATGGGCTTCCAAATATCGCTTTGCCAATTCCACAAGAACAGCCTTAGCGAAAGGCTTCTTGAAGGGAAAGATGTAACTCTGTGAGATGAATTCACAGAACACAGAGCAGTTTCTCAGAAAGCTTCTTTCCAGTTTTGAACGGAAGATATTTCCTTTTTCACCATAGCCGTCTATGGGCTTCCAAATATCCCTTTGCCAATTCCTCAAGAACAGCCTTAGCGAAAGGCTTCTTGAAGGGAAAGATGTAACTCTGTGAGATGAATTCAGAGAACACAGAGCAGTTTCTCAGAAAGCTTCTTTCCAGTTTTGAACGGAAGATATTTCCTTTTTCACCATAGCCCTCTATGGGCTTCCAAATATCCGTTTGCCAATTCCACAAGAACAGCCTTAGCGAAAGGCTTCTTGAAGGGAAAGATGTAACTCTGTGAGATGAATTCAGGGAACACAGAGCAGTTTCTCAGAAAGCTTCTTTCCAGTTTTGAAAGGAAGATATTTCCTTTTTCACCTTAGCCCTCTATGGGCTTCCAAATATCCCTTTGCCAATTCCACAAGAATAGCCTTAGCGAAAGGCTTCTTGAAGGGAAAAATGTAACTCTGTGAGATGAATTAACAGAACACAGAGCAGTTTCTTAGAAAGCTTCTTTCCAGTTTTGAACGGAAGATATTTCCTTTTTCACCATAGGCCTCTATGGGCTTCCAAATATCCCTTTGCCAATTCCACAAGAACAGCCTTAGCGAAAGGCTTCTTGAAGGGAAAGATATAACTCTGTGAGATGAATTAACAGGACACAGAGAAGTTTCTCAGAAAGCTTCTTTCCAGTTTTGAACGGAAGATATTTCCTTTTTCACGATAGCCCTCTAAGGGCTTCCAAATATCCCTTTGCCAATTCCACAAGAACAGCCTTAGCGAAAGGCTTCTTGAAGGGAAAGATGTAACTCTGTGAGATGAATTCACGGAACACAGAGCAGTTTCTCAGAAAGCTTCTTTGCAGTTTTGAACGGAAGATATTTCCTTTTTCACCATAGGCCTCTATGGGCTTCCAAATATCCCTTTGCCAATTCCACAAGAACAGCCTTAGCGAAAGGCTTCTTGAAGGGAAAGATATAACTCTGTGAGATGAATTAGCAGGACACAGAGAAGTTTCTCAGAAAGCTTCTTTCCAGTTTTGAACGGAAGATATTTCCTTTTTCACCATAGCCCTCTAAGGGCTTCCAAATATCCCTCTGCCAGTTCCACAAGAACAGCCTTAGCGAAAGGCTTCTTGAAGGGAAAGATGTAACTCTGTGAGATGAATTCACAGAACACAGAGCAGTTTCTCAGAAAGCTTCTTTCCAGTTTTGAACGGAAGATATTTCCTTTTTCACCATAGGCCTCTATGGGCTTCCAAATATCCCTTTGCCAATTCCACAAGAACAGCCTTAGCGAAAGGCTTCTTGAAGGGAAAGATGTAACTCTGTGAGATAAATTAACAGAACACAGAGCAGTTTCTCAGAAAGCTTCTTTCCAGTTTTGAACGGAAGATATTTCCTTTTTCACCATAGCCGTCTATGGGCTTCCAAATATCTCTTTGCCAATTCCACAAGAACAGCCTTAGCGAAAGGCTTCTTGAAGGGAAAGATGTAACTCTGTGAGATGAATTCACAGAACACAGAGCAGTTTTTCAGAAAGCTTCTTTCCAGTTTTGAACGGAAGATATTTCCTTTTTCACCATAGCCTTCTGTGGGCTTCCAAATATCCCTTTGCCAATTCCACAAGAACAGCCTTAGCGAAAGGCTTCTTGAAGGGAAAGATGTAACTCTGCGAGATGAATTCACAGAACACAGAGCAGTTTCTCAGAAAGCTTCTTTCCAGTTTTGAACGGAAGATATTTCCTTTTTCACCATAGGACCCTTTGGGCTTCCAAATATCCCTTTGCCAATTCCACAAGAACAGCCTTAGCGCAAGGCTTCTTGAAGGGAAAGATGTAACTCTGTGAGATGAATTCACAGAACACAGAGCAGTTTCTCAGAAAGCTTCTTTCCAGTTTTGAACGGAAGATATTTCCTTTTTCACCATAGCCCTCTATGGGCTTCCAAATATCCCTTTGCCAATTCCACAAGAACAGCCTTAGGGAAAGGCTTCTTGAAGGGAAAGATGTAACTCTGTGAGATGAATTCACAGAACACAGAGCAGTTTCTCAGAAAGCTTCTTTCCAGTTTTGAACGGAAGATATTTCCTCTTACACCATAGCCCTCTATGGGTTTCCAAATATCGCTTTGCCAATTCCACAAGAACAGCCTTAGCGAAAGGCTTCTTGAAGGGAAAGATGTAACTCTGTGAGATGAATTCACAGAAAACAGAGCAGTTTCTCAGAAAGCTTCTTTCCAGTTTTGAACGGAAGATATTTCCTTTTTCACCACAGCCCTCTATGGGCTTCCAAATATCCCTTTGCCAATTCCACAAGAACAGCCTTAGCGAAAGGCTTCTTGAAGGGAAAGATGTAACTCTGTGAGATGAATTAACACAACACAGAGCAGTTTCTCAGAAAGCTTCTTTCCAGTTTTGAACGGAAGATATTTCCTTTTTCACCATAGGCCTCTATGGGCTTCCAAATATCCCTTTGCCAATTCCACAAGAACAGCCTTAGCGAAAGGCTTCTTGAAGGGAAAGATATAACTCTGTGAGATGAATTCACAGGACACAGAGAAGTTTCTCAGAAAGCTTCTTTCCAGTTTTGAACGGAAGATATTTCCTTTTTCACCATAGCCCTCTAAGGGCTTCCAAATATCCCTTTGCCAATTCCACAAGAACAGCCTTAGCGAAAGGCTTCTTGAAGGGAAAGATGTAACTCTGTGAGATGAATTCAGAGAACACAGAGCAGTTTCTCAGAAAGCTTCTTTCCAGTTTTGAACGGAAGATATTTCCTTTTTCACCATAGGCCTCTATGGGCTTCCAAATATCCCTTTGCCAATTCCACAAGAACAGCCTTAGCGAAAGGCTTCTTGAAGGGAAAGATGTAACTCTGTGAGATGAATTCACAGAAAACAGAGCAGTTTCTCAGAAAGCTTCTTTCCAGTTTTGAACGGAAGATATTTCCTTTTTCACCATAGCCCTCTATGGGTTTCCAAATATCGCTTTGCAAATTCCACAAGAACAGCCTTAGCGAAAGGCTTCTTGAAGGGAAAGATGTAACTCTGTGAGATGAATTCACAGAACACAGAGCAGTTTCTCAGAAAGCTTCTTTCCAGTTTTGAACGGAAGATATTTCCTTTTTCACCATAGGCCTCTATGGGCTTCCAAATATCCCTTTGCCAATTCCACAAGAACAGCCTTAGCGAAAGGCTTCTTGAAGGGAAAGATGTAACTCTGTGAGATGAATTAACAGAACACAGAGCAGTTTCTCAGAAAGCTTCTTTCCAGTTTTGAACGGAAGATATTTCCTTTTTCACCATAGCCCTCTATGGGCTTCCAAATATCCGTTTGCCAATTCCACAAGAACAGCCTTAGCGAAAGGCTTCTTGAAGGGAAAGATGTAACTCTGTGAGATGAATTCACAGAACACAGAGCAGTTTCTCAGAAAGCTTCTTTCCAGTTTTGAACGGAAGATATTTCCTTTTTCACCATAGCCCTCTATGGGCTTCCAAATATCCCTTTGCCAATTCCACAAGAACAGCCTTAGCGAAAGGCTTCTTGAAGGGAAAGATGTAACTCTGTGAGATGAATTAACAGAACACAGAGCAGTTTCTCAGAAAGCTTCTTTCCAGTTTTGAACGGAAGATATTTCCTTTTTCACCATAGCCCTCTATGGGCTTCCAAATATCCGTTTGCCAATTCCACAAGAACAGCCTTAGCGAAAGGCTTCTTGAAGGGAAAGATGTAACTCTGTGAGATGAATTCACAGAACACAGAGCAGTTTCTCAGAAAGCTTCTTTCCAGTTTTGAACGGAAGATATTTCCTTTTTCACCATAGCCCTCTATGGGCTTCCAAATATCCCTTTGCCAATTCCACAAGAACAGCCTTAGCGAAAGGCTTCTTGAAGGGAAAGGTGTAACTCTGTCAGATGAATTCACAGAACACAGAACAGTTTCTCAGAAAGCTTCTTTCCAGTTTTGAACGGAAGATATTTCCTTTTTCACCATAGGCCTCTATGGGCTTCCAAATATCCCTTTGCCAATTCCACAAGAACAGCCTTAGCGAAAGGCTTCTTGAAGGGAAAGATGTAACTCTGTGAGATGAATTCACAGAACACAGAGCAGTTTCTCAGAAAGCTTCTTTCCAGTTTTGAACGGAAGATATTTCGTTTTTCACCATAGCCGTCTATGGGCTTCCAAATATCCCTTTGCCAATTCCACAAGAACAGCCTTAGCGAAAGGCTTCTTGAAGGGAAAGATGTAACTCTGTGAGATTATTTCAGAGAACACAGAGCAGTTTCTCAGAAAGCTTCTTTCCAGTTTTGAACGGAAGATATTTCCTTTTTCACCATAGGCCTCTAAGGGCTTCCAAATATCCCTTTGCCAATTCCACAAGAACAGCCTTAGCGAAAGGCTTCTTGAAGGGAAAGATGTATCTCTGTGAGATGAATTCACAGAACACAGAGCAGTTTCTCAGAAAGCTTCTTTCCAGTTTTGAACGGAAGATATTTCCTTTTTCACCATAGCCGTCTATGGGCTTCCAAATATCCCTTTGCCAATTCCACAAGAACAGCCTTAGCGAAAGGCTTCTTGAAGGGAAAGATGTAGCTCTGTGAGATGAATTCACAGAACACAGAGCAGTTTCTCAGAAAGCTTCTTTCCAGTTTTGAACGGAAGATATTTCCTTTTTCACCATAGCCCTCTATGGGCTTCCAAATATCCCTTTGCCAATTCCAAAAGAACAGCCTTAGCGAAAGGCTTCTTGAAGGGAAAGATGTAACTCTGTGAGATGAATTCACAGAACACAGAGCAGTTTCTCAGAAAGCTTCTTTCCAGTTTTGAACGGAAGATATTTCCTTTTTCACCATAGCCCTGTATGGGCTTCCAAATATCGCTTTGCCAATTCCACAAGAACAGCCTTAGCGAAAGGCTTCTTGAAGGGAAAGATGTAACTCTGTGAGATGAATTCACAGAACACAGAGCAGTTTCTCAGAAAGCTTCTTTCCAGTTTTGAACGGAAGATATTTCCTTTTTCACCATAGCCGTCTATGGGCTTCCAAATATCCCTTTGCCAATTCCTCAAGAACAGCCTTAGCGAAAGGCTTCTTTAAGGGAAAGATGTAACTCTGTGAGATGAATTCAGAGAACACAGGGCAGTTTCTCAGAAAGCTTCTTTCCAGTTTTGAACGGAAGATATTTCCTTTTTCACCATAGCCCTCTATGGGCTTCCAAATATCCGTTTGCCAATTCCACAAGAACAGCCTTAGCGAAAGGCTTCTTGAAGGGAAAGATGTAACTCTGTGAGATGAATTCAGGGAACACAGAGCAGTTTCTCAGAAAGCTTCTTTCCAGTTTTGAACGGAAGATATTTCCTTTTTCACCATAGCCCTCTATGGGCTTCCAAATATCCCTTTGCCAATTCCACAAGAACAGCCTTAGCGAAAGGCTTCTTGAAGGGAAAGGTGTAACTCTGTCAGATGAATTCACAGAACACAGAGCAGTTTCTCAGAAAGCTTCTTTCCAGTTTTGAACGGAAGATATTTCCTTTTTCACCATAGGCCTCTATGGGCTTCCAAATATCCCTTTGCCAATTCCACAAGAACAGCCTTAGCGAAAGGCTTCTTGAAGGGAAAGATGTAACTCTGTGAGATGAATTCACAGAACACAGAGCAGTTTCTCAGAAAGCTTCTTTCCAGTTTTGAACGGAAGATATTTCGTTTTTCACCATAGCCGTCTATGGGCTTCCAAATATCCCTTTGCCAATTCCACAAGAACAGCCTTAGCGAAAGGCTTCTTGAAGGGAAAGATGTAACTCTGTGAGATTATTTCAGAGAATACAGAGCAGTTTCTCAGAAAGCTTCTTTCCAGTTTTGAACGGAAGATATTTCCTTTTTCACCATAGGCCTCTAAGGGCTTCCAAATATCCCTTTGCCAATTCCACAAGAACAGCCTTAGCGAAAGGCTTCTTGAAGGGAAAGATGTATCTCTGTGAGATGAATTCACAGAACACAGAGCAGTTTCTCAGAAAGCTTCTTTCCAGTTTTGAACGGAAGATATTTCCTTTTTCACCATAGCCGTCTATGGGCTTCCAAATATCCCTTTGCCAATTCCACAAGAACAGCCTTAGCGAAAGGATTCTTGAAGGGAAAGATGTAGCTCTGTGAGATGAATTCACAGAACACAGAGCAGTTTCTCAGAAAGCTTCTTTCCAGTTTTGAACGGAAGATATTTCCTTTTTCACCATAGCCCTCTATGGGCTTCCAAATATCCCTTTGCCAATTCCAAAAGAACAGCCTTAGCGAAAGGCTTCTTGAAGGGAAAGATGTAACTCTGTGAGATGAATTCACAGAACACAGAGCAGTTTCTCAGAAAGCTTCTTTCCAGTTTTGAACGGAAGATATTTCCTTTTTCACCATAGCCCTGTATGGGCTTCCAAATATCGCTTTGCCAATTCCACAAGAACAGCCTTAGCGAAAGGCTTCTTGAAGGGAAAGATGTAACTCTGTGAGATGAATTCACAGAACACAGAGCAGTTTCTCAGAAAGCTTCTTTCCAGTTTTGAACGGAAGATATTTCCTTTTTCACCATAGCCGTCTATGGGCTTCCAAATATCCCTTTGCCAATTCCTCAAGAACAGCCTTAGCGAAAGGCTTCTTGAAGGGAAAGATGTAACTCTGTGAGATGAATTCAGAGAACACAGAGCAGTTTCTCAGAAAGCTTCTTTCCAGTTTTGAACGGAAGATATTTCCTTTTTCACCATAGCCCTCTATGGGCTTCCAAATATCCGTTTGCCAATTCCACAAGAACAGCCTTAGCGAAAGGCTTCTTGAAGGGAAAGATGTAACTCTGTGAGATGAATTCAGGGAACACAGAGCAGTTTCTCAGAAAGCTTCTTTCCAGTTTTGAAAGGAAGATATTTCCTTTTTCACCTTAGCCGTCTATGGGCTTCCAAATATCCCTTTGCCAATTCCACAAGAATAGCCTTAGTGAAAGGCTTCTTGAAGGGAAAAATGTAACTCTGTGAGATGAATTAACAGAACACAGAGCAGTTTCTCAGAAAGCTTCTTTCCAGTTTTGAACGGAAGATATTTCCTTTTTCACCATAGGCCTCTATGGGCTTCCAAATATCCCTTTGCCAATTCCACAAGAACAGCCTTAGCGAAAGGCTTCTTGAAGGGAAAGATATAACTCTGTGAGATGAATTAACAGGACACAGAGAAGTTTCTCAGAAAGCTTCTTTCCAGTTTTGAACGGAAGATATTTCCTTTTTCACGATAGCCCTCTAAGGGCTTCCAAATATCCCTTTGCCAATTCCACAAGAACAGCCTTAGCGAAAGGCTTCTTGAAGGGAAAGATGTAACTCTGTGAGATGAATTAACAGAACACAGAGCAGTTTCTCAGAAAGCTTCTTTCCAGTTTTGAACGGAAGATATTTCCTTTTTCACCATAGCCCTCTATGGGCTTCCAAATATCCCTTTGCCAATTCCACAAGAACAGCCTTAGGGAAAGGCTTCTTGAAGGGAAAGATGTAACTCTGTGAGATGAATTCACAGAACACAGAGCAGTTTCTCAGAAAGCTTCTTTCCAGTTTTGAACGGAAGATATTTCCTCTTACACCATAGCCCTCTATGGGTTTCCAAATATCGCTTTGCCAATTCCACAAGAACAGCCTTAGCGAAAGGCTTCTTGAAGGGAAAGATGTAACTCTGTGAGATGAATTCACAGAAAACAGAGCAGTTTCTCAGAAAGCTTCTTTCCAGTTTTGAACGGAAGATATTTCCTTTTTCACCACAGCCCTCTATGGGCTTCCAAATATCCCTTTGCCAATTCCACAAGAACAGCCTTAGCGAAAGGCTTCTTGAAGGGAAAGATGTAACTCTGTGAGATGAATTAACACAACACAGAGCAGTTTCTCAGAAAGCTTCTTTCCAGTTTTGAACGGAAGATATTTCCTTTTTCACCATAGGCCTCTATGGGCTTCCAAATATCCCTTTGCCAATTCCACAAGAACAGCCTTAGCGAAAGGCTTCTTGAAGGGAAAGATATAACTCTGTGAGATGAATTCACAGGACACAGAGAAGTTTCTCAGAAAGCTTCTTTCCAGTTTTGAACGGAAGATATTTCCTTTTTCACCATAGCCCTCTAAGGGCTTCCAAATATCCCTTTGCCAATTCCACAAGAACAGCCTTAGCGAAAGGCTTCTTGAAGGGAAAGATGTAACTCTGTGAGATGAATTCAGAGAACACAGAGCAGTTTCTCAGAAAGCTTCTTTCCAGTTTTGAACGGAAGATATTTCCTTTTTCACCATAGGCCTCTATGGGCTTCCAAATATCCCTTTGCCAATTCCACAAGAACAGCCTTAGCGAAAGGCTTCTTGAAGGGAAAGATGTAACTCTGTGAGATGAATTCACAGAAAACAGAGCAGTTTCTCAGAAAGCTTCTTTCCAGTTTTGAACGGAAGATATTTCCTTTTTCACCATAGCCCTCTATGGGTTTCCAAATATCGCTTTGCAAATTCCACAAGAACAGCCTTAGCGAAAGGCTTCTTGAAGGGAAAGATGTAACTCTGTGAGATGAATTCACAGAACACAGAGCAGTTTCTCAGAAAGCTTCTTTCCAGTTTTGAACGGAAGATATTTCCTTTTTCACCATAGGCCTCTATGGGCTTCCAAATATCCCTTTGCCAATTCCACAAGAACAGCCTTAGCGAAAGGCTTCTTGAAGGGAAAGATGTAACTCTGTGAGATGAATTAACAGAACACAGAGCAGTTTCTCAGAAAGCTTCTTTCCAGTTTTGAACGGAAGATATTTCCTTTTTCACCATAGCCCTCTATGGGCTTCCAAATATCCGTTTGCCAATTCCACAAGAACAGCCTTAGCGAAAGGCTTCTTGAAGGGAAAGATGTAACTCTGTGAGATGAATTCACAGAACACAGAGCAGTTTCTCAGAAAGCTTCTTTCCAGTTTTGAACGGAAGATATTTCCTTTTTCACCATAGCCCTCTATGGGCTTCCAAATATCCCTTTGCCAATTCCACAAGAACAGCCTTAGCGAAAGGCTTCTTGAAGGGAAAGATGTAACTCTGTGAGATGAATTAACAGAACACAGAGCAGTTTCTCAGAAAGCTTCTTTCCAGTTTTGAACGGAAGATATTTCCTTTTTCACCATAGCCCTCTATGGGCTTCCAAATATCCGTTTGCCAATTCCACAAGAACAGCCTTAGCGAAAGGCTTCTTGAAGGGAAAGATGTAACTCTGTGAGATGAATTCACAGAACACAGAGCAGTTTCTCAGAAAGCTTCTTTCCAGTTTTGAACGGAAGATATTTCCTTTTTCACCATAGCCCTCTATGGGCTTCCAAATATCCCTTTGCCAATTCCACAAGAACAGCCTTAGCGAAAGGCTTCTTGAAGGGAAAGGTGTAACTCTGTCAGATGAATTCACAGAACACAGAACAGTTTCTCAGAAAGCTTCTTTCCAGTTTTGAACGGAAGATATTTCCTTTTTCACCATAGGCCTCTATGGGCTTCCAAATATCCCTTTGCCAATTCCACAAGAACAGCCTTAGCGAAAGGCTTCTTGAAGGGAAAGATGTAACTCTGTGAGATGAATTCACAGAACACAGAGCAGTTTCTCAGAAAGCTTCTTTCCAGTTTTGAACGGAAGATATTTCGTTTTTCACCATAGCCGTCTATGGGCTTCCAAATATCCCTTTGCCAATTCCACAAGAACAGCCTTAGCGAAAGGCTTCTTGAAGGGAAAGATGTAACTCTGTGAGATTATTTCAGAGAACACAGAGCAGTTTCTCAGAAAGCTTCTTTCCAGTTTTGAACGGAAGATATTTCCTTTTTCACCATAGGCCTCTAAGGGCTTCCAAATATCCCTTTGCCAATTCCACAAGAACAGCCTTAGCGAAAGGCTTCTTGCAGGGAAAGATGTATCTCTGTGAGATGAATTCACAGAACACAGAGCAGTTTCTCAGAAAGCTTCTTTCCAGTTTTGAACGGAAGATATTTCCTTTTTCACCATAGCCGTCTATGGGCTTCCAAATATCCCTTTGCCAATTCCACAAGAACAGCCTTAGCGAAAGGCTCCTTGAAGGGAAAGATGTAGCTCTGTGAGATGAATTCACAGAACACAGAGCAGTTTCTCAGAAAGCTTCTTTCCAGTTTTGAACGGAAGATATTTCCTTTTTCACCATAGCCCTCTATGGGCTTCCAAATATCCCTTTGCCAATTCCAAAAGAACAGCCTTAGCGAAAGGCTTCTTGAAGGGAAAGATGTAACTCTGTGAGATGAATTCACAGAACACAGAGCAGTTTCTCAGAAAGCTTCTTTCCAGTTTTGAACGGAAGATATTTCCTTTTTCACCATAGCCCTGTATGGGCTTCCAAATATCGCTTTGCCAATTCCACAAGAACAGCCTTAGCGAAAGGCTTCTTGAAGGGAAAGATGTAACTCTGTGAGATGAATTCACAGAACACAGAGCAGTTTCTCAGAAAGCTTCTTTCCAGTTTTGAACGGAAGATATTTCCTTTTTCACCATAGCCGTCTATGGGCTTCCAAATATCCCTTTGCCAATTCCTCAAGAACAGCCTTAGCGAAAGGCTTCTTTAAGGGAAAGATGTAACTCTGTGAGATGAATTCAGAGAACACAGGGCAGTTTCTCAGAAAGCTTCTTTCCAGTTTTGAACGGAAGATATTTCCTTTTTCACCATAGCCCTCTATGGGCTTCCAAATATCCGTTTGCCAATTCCACAAGAACAGCCTTAGCGAAAGGCTTCTTGAAGGGAAAGATGTAACTCTGTGAGATGAATTCAGGGAACACAGAGCAGTTTCTCAGAAAGCTTCTTTCCAGTTTTGAACGGAAGATATTTCCTTTTTCACCATAGCCCTCTATGGGCTTCCAAATATCCCTTTGCCAATTCCACAAGAACAGCCTTAGCGAAAGGCTTCTTGAAGGGAAAGGTGTAACTCTGTCAGATGAATTCACAGAACACAGAGCAGTTTCTCAGAAAGCTTCTTTCCAGTTTTGAACGGAAGATATTTCCTTTTTCACCATAGGCCTCTATGGGCTTCCAAATATCCCTTTGCCAATTCCACAAGAACAGCCTTAGCGAAAGGCTTCTTGAAGGGAAAGATGTAACTCTGTGAGATGAATTCACAGAACACAGAGCAGTTTCTCAGAAAGCTTCTTTCCAGTTTTGAACGGAAGATATTTCGTTTTTCACCATAGCCGTCTATGGGCTTCCAAATATCCCTTTGCCAATTCCACAAGAACAGCCTTAGCGAAAGGCTTCTTGAAGGGAAAGATGTAACTCTGTGAGATTATTTCAGAGAATACAGAGCAGTTTCTCAGAAAGCTTCTTTCCAGTTTTGAACGGAAGATATTTCCTTTTTCACCATAGGCCTCTAAGGGCTTCCAAATATCCCTTTGCCAATTCCACAAGAACAGCCTTAGCGAAAGGCTTCTTGAAGGGAAAGATGTATCTCTGTGAGATGAATTCACAGAACACAGAGCAGTTTCTCAGAAAGCTTCTTTCCAGTTTTGAACGGAAGATATTTCCTTTTTCACCATAGCCGTCTATGGGCTTCCAAATATCCCTTTGCCAATTCCACAAGAACAGCCTTAGCGAAAGGATTCTTGAAGGGAAAGATGTAGCTCTGTGAGATGAATTCACAGAACACAGAGCAGTTTCTCAGAAAGCTTCTTTCCAGTTTTGAACGGAAGATATTTCCTTTTTCACCATAGCCCTCTATGGGCTTCCAAATATCCCTTTGCCAATTCCAAAAGAACAGCCTTAGCGAAAGGCTTCTTGAAGGGAAAGATGTAACTCTGTGAGATGAATTCACAGAACACAGAGCAGTTTCTCAGAAAGCTTCTTTCCAGTTTTGAACGGAAGATATTTCCTTTTTCACCATAGCCCTGTATGGGCTTCCAAATATCGCTTTGCCAATTCCACAAGAACAGCCTTAGCGAAAGGCTTCTTGAAGGGAAAGATGTAACTCTGTGAGATGAATTCACAGAACACAGAGCAGTTTCTCAGAAAGCTTCTTTCCAGTTTTGAACGGAAGATATTTCCTTTTTCACCATAGCCGTCTATGGGCTTCCAAATATCCCTTTGCCAATTCCTCAAGAACAGCCTTAGCGAAAGGCTTCTTGAAGGGAAAGATGTAACTCTGTGAGATGAATTCAGAGAACACAGAGCAGTTTCTCAGAAAGCTTCTTTCCAGTTTTGAACGGAAGATATTTCCTTTTTCACCATAGCCCTCTATGGGCTTCCAAATATCCGTTTGCCAATTCCACAAGAACAGCCTTAGCGAAAGGCTTCTTGAAGGGAAAGATGTAACTCTGTGAGATGAATTCAGGGAACACAGAGCAGTTTCTCAGAAAGCTTCTTTCCAGTTTTGAAAGGAAGATATTTCCTTTTTCACCTTAGCCGTCTATGGGCTTCCAAATATCCCTTTGCCAATTCCACAAGAATAGCCTTAGTGAAAGGCTTCTTGAAGGGAAAAATGTAACTCTGTGAGATGAATTAACAGAACACAGAGCAGTTTCTCAGAAAGCTTCTTTCCAGTTTTGAACGGAAGATATTTCCTTTTTCACCATAGGCCTCTATGGGCTTCCAAATATCCCTTTGCCAATTCCACAAGAACAGCCTTAGCGAAAGGCTTCTTGAAGGGAAAGATATAACTCTGTGAGATGAATTAACAGGACACAGAGAAGTTTCTCAGAAAGCTTCTTTCCAGTTTTGAACGGAAGATATTTCCTTTTTCACGATAGCCCTCTAAGGGCTTCCAAATATCCCTTTGCCAATTCCACAAGAACAGCCTTAGCGAAAGGCTTCTTGAAGGGAAAGATGTAACTCTGTGAGATGAATTAACAGAACACAGAGCAGTTTCTCAGAAAGCTTCTTTGCAGTTTTGAACGGAAGATATTTCCTTTTTCACCATAGGCCTCTATGGGCTTCCAAATATCCCTTTGCCAATTCCACAAGAACAGCCTTAGCAAAAGGCTTCTTGAAGGGAAAGATATAACTCTGTGAGATGAATTAACAGGACACAGAGAAGTTTCTCAGAAAGCTTCTTTCCAGTTTTGAACGGAAGATATTTCCTTTTTCACCATAGCCCTCTAAGGGCTTCCAAATATCCCTTTGCCAATTCCACAAGAACAGCCTTAGCGAAAGGCTTCTTGAAGGGAAAGATGTAACTCTGTGAGATGAATTAACAGAACACAGAGCAGTTTCTCAGAAAGCTTCTTTCCAGTTTTGAACGGAAGATATTTCCTTTTTCACCATAGCCCTCTATGGGCTTCCAAATATCCCTTTGCCAATTCCACCAGAACAGCCTTAGCGAAAGGCTTCTTGAAGGGAAAGATGTAACTCCGTGAGATGAATTCAGAGAACACAGAGCAGTTTCTCAGAAAGCTTCTTTCCAGTTTTGAACGGAAGATATTTCCTCTTACACCATAGCCCTCTATGGGTTTCCAAATATCGCTTTGCCAATTCCAGAAGAACAGCCTTAGCGAAAGGCTTCTTGAAGGGAAAGATGTAACTCTGTGAGATGAATTCACAGAACACAGAGCAGTTTCTCAGAAAGCTTCTTTCCAGTTTTGAACGGAAGATATTTCCTTTTTCACCATAGCCCTCTATGGGCTTCCAAATATCCCTTTGCCAATTCCACAATAACAGCCTTAGCGAAAGGTTCTTGAAGGGAAAGATGTAACTCTGTGAGATGAATTCACAGAACACAGAGCAGTTTCTCAGAAATCTTCTTTCCAGGTTTGAACGGAAGATATTTCCTTTTTCACCATAGCCCTCTATGGGCTTCCAAATATCCGTTTGCCAATTCCACAAGAACAGCCTTAGCGAAAGGCTTCTTGAAGGGAAAGATGTAACTCTGTGAGATGAATTCACAGAACACAGAGCAGTTTCTCAGAAAGCTTCTTTCCAGTTTTGAACGGAAGATATGTTCTTTTTCACCATAGCCCTCTATGGGCTTCCAAATATCGCTTTGCCAATTCCACAAGAACAGCCTTAGCGAAAGGCTTCTTGAAGGGAAAGATGTAACTCTGTGAGATGAATTCACAGAACACAGAGCAGTTTCTCAGAAAGCTTCTTTCCAGTTTTGAACGGAAGATATTTCCTTTTTCACCATAGCCCTCTATGGGCTTCCAAATATCCCTTTGCCAATTCCACAATAACAGCCTTAGCGAAAGGTTCTTGAAGGGAAAGATGTAACTCTGTGAGATGAATTCACAGAACACAGAGCAGTTTCTCAGAAAGCTTCTTTCCAGTTTTGAACGGAAGATATTTCCTTTTTCACCATAGCCCTCTATGGGCTTCCAAATATCCCTTTGCCAATTCCACAAGAACAGCCTTAGCGAAAGGCTTCTTGAAGGGAAAGATGTAACTCTGTGAGATGAATTCACAGAACACAGAGCAGTTTCTCAGAAAGCTTCTTTCCAGTTTTGAACGGAAGATATTTCGTTTTTCACCATAGCCGTCTATGGGCTTCCAAATATCGCTTTGCCAATTCCACAAGAACAGCCTTAGCGAAAGGCTTCTTGAAGGGAAAGATGTAACTCTGTGAGATGAATTCAGAGAACACAGAGCAGTTTCTCAGAAAGCTTCTTTCCAGTTTTGAAAGGAAGATATTTCCTTTTTCACCTTAGCCGTCTAGGGGCTTCCAAATATCCCTTTGCCAATTCCACAAGAATAGCCTTAGCGAAAGGCTTCTTGAAGGGAAAAATGTAACTCTGTGAGATGAATTAACAGAACACAGAGCAGTTTCTCAGAAAGCTTCTTTCCAGTTTTGAACGGAAGATATTTCCTTTTTCACCATAGGCCTCTATGGGCTTCCAAATATCCCTTTGCCAATTCCACAAGAACAGCCTTAGCGAAAGGCTTCTTGAAGGGAAAGATATAACTCTGTGAGATGAATTAACAGGACACAGAGAAGTTTCTCAGAAAGCTTCTTTCCAGTTTTGAACGGAAGTTATTTCCTTTTTCACGATAGCCCTCTAAGGGCTTCCAAATATCCCTTTGCCAATTCCACAAGAACAGCCTTAGCGAAAGGCTTCTTGAAGGGAAAGATGTAACTCTGTGAGATGAATTCACAGAACACAGAGCAGTTTCTCAGAAAGCTTCTTTCCAGTTTTGAACGGAAGATATTTCCTCTTACACCATAGCCCTCTATGGGTTTCCAAATATCGCTTTGCCAATTCCACAAGAACAGCCTTAGCGAAAGGCTTCTTGAAGGGAAAGATGTAACTCTGTGAGATGAATTAACAGAACACAGAGCAGTTTCTCAGAAAGCTTCTTTCCAGTTTTGAACGGAAGATATTTCCTTTTTCACCATAGCCCTCTATGGGCTTCCAAATATCCCTTTGCCAATTCCACAATAACAGCCTTAGCGAAAGGTTCTTGAAGGGAAAGATGTAACTCTGTGAGATGAATTCACAGAACACAGAGCAGTTTCTCAGAAAGCTTCTTTCCAGGTTTGAACGGAAGATATTTCTTTTTTCACCATAGCCCTCTATGGGCTTCCAAATATCCGTTTGCCAATTCCACAAGAACAGCCTTCGCGAAAGGCTTCTTGAAGGGAAAGATGTAACTCTGTGAGATGAATTCACAGAACACAGAGCAGTTTCTCAGAAAGCTTCTTTCCAGTTTTGAACGGAAGATATGTCCTTTTTCACCGTAGCCCTCTATGGGCTTCCAAATATCGCTTTGCCAATTCCACAAGAACAGCCTTAGCGAAAGGCTTCTTGAAGGGAAAGATGTAACTCTGTGAGATGAATTCACAGAACACAGAGCAGTTTCTCAGAAACCTTCTTTCCAGTTTTGAACGGAAGATATTTCCTTTTTCACCATAGCCCTCTATGGGCTTCCAAATATCCCTTTGCCAATTCCACAAGAACAGCCTTAGCGAAAGGCTTCTTGAAGGGAAAGATGTAACTCTGTGAGATGAATTCACAGAACACAGAGCAGTTTCTCAGAAAGCTTCTTTCCAGTTTTGAACGGAAGATATTTCCTTTTTCACCATAGCCCTCTATGGGTTTCCAAATATCCCTTTGCCAATTCCACAAGAACAGCCTTAGCGAAAGGCTTCTTGAAGGGAAAGATGTAACTCTGTGAGATGAATTCACAGAACACAGAGCAGTTTCTCAGAAAGCTTCTTTCCAGTTTTGAACGGAAGATATTTCTTTTTTCACCATAGCCGTCTATGGGCTTCCAAATATCGCTTTGCCAATTCCACAAGAACAGCCTTAGCGAAAGGCTTCTTGAAGGGAAAGATGTAACTCTGTGAGATGAATTAACAGAACACAGAGCAGTTTCTCATAAAGCTTCTTTCCAGTTTTGAAAGGAAGATATTTCCTTTTTCACCTTAGCCGTCTAGGGGCTTCCAAATATCCCTTTGCCAATTCCACAAGAATAGCCTTAGCGAAAGGCTTCTTGAAGGGAAAAATGTAACTCTGTGAGATGAATTAACAGAACACAGAGCTGTTTCTCAGAAAGCTTCTTTCCAGTTTTGAACGGAAGATATTTCCTTTTTCACCATAGGCCTCTATGGGCTTCCAAATATCCCTTTGCCAATTCCACAAGAACAGCCTTAGCGAAAGGCTTCTTGAAGGGAAACATATAACTCTGTGAGATGAATTAACAGGACACAGAGAAGTTTCTCAGAAAGCTTCTTTCCAGTTTTGAACGGAAGATATTTCCTTTTTCACGATAGCCCTCTAAGGGCTTCCAAATATCCCTTTGCCAATTCCACAAGAACAGCCTTAGCGAAAGGCTTCTTGAAGGGAAAGATGTAACTCTGTGAGATGAATTAACAGAACACAGAGCAGTTTCTCAGAAAGCTTCTTTGCAGTTTTGAACGGAAGATATTTCCTTTTTCACCATAGGCCTCTATGGGCTTCCAAATATCCCTTTGCCAATTCCACAAGAACAGCCTTAGCGAAAGGCTTCTTGAAGGGAAAGATATAACTCTGTGAGATGAATTAACAGGACACAGAGAAGTTTCTCAGAAAGCTTCTTTCCAGTTTTGAACGGAAGATATTTCCTTTTTCACGATAGCTCTCTAAGGGCTTCCAAATATCCCTTTGCCAATTCCACAAGAACAGCCTTAGCGAAAGGCTTCTTGAAGGGAAAGATGTAACTCTGTGAGATGAATTAACAGAACACAGAGCAGTTTCTCAGAAAGCTTCTTTGCAGTTTTGAACGGAAGATATTTCCTTTTTCACCATAGGCCTCTATGGGCTTCCAAATATCCCTTTGCCAATTCCTCAAGAACAGCCTTAGCAAAAGGCTTCTTGAAGGGAAAGATATAACTCTGTGAGATGAATTAACAGGACACAGAGAAGTTTCTCAGAAAGCTTCTTTCCAGTTTTGAACGGAAGATATTTCCTTTTTCACCATAGCCCTCTAAGGGCTTCCAAATATCCCTTTGCCAATTCCACAAGAACAGCCTTAGCGAAAGGCTTCTTGAAGGGAAAGATGTAACTCTGTGAGATGAATTCACAGAACACAGAGCAGTTTCTCAGAAAGCTTCTTTCCAGTTTTGAACGGAAGATATTTCCTTTTTCACCATAGCCCTCTATGGGCTTCCAAATATCCCTTTGCCAATTCCACCAGAACAGCCTTAGCGAAAGGCTTCTTGAAGGGAAAGATGTAACTCCGTGAGATGAATTCAGAGAACACAGAGGAGTTTCTCAGAAAGCTTCTTTCCAGTTTTGAACGGAAGATGATTCCTTTTTCACCATAGGCCTCTATGGGCTTCCAAATATCCCTTTGCCAATTCCACAAGAACAGCCTTAGCGCAAGGCTTCTTGAAGGGAAAGATGTAACTCTGTGAGATGAATTCACAGAACACAGAGCAGTTTCTCAGAAAGCTTCTTTCCAGTTTTGAACGGAAGATATTTCCTTTTTCACCATAGCCCTCTATGGGCTTCCAAATATCCCTTTGCCAATTCCACAAGAACAGCCTTAGGGAAAGGCTTCTTGAAGGGAAAGATGTAACTCTGTGAGATGAATTCACAGAACACAGAGCAGTTTCTCAGAAAGCTTCTTTCCAGTTTTGAACGGAAGATATTTCCTCTTACACCATAGCCCTCTATGGGTTTCCAAATATCGCTTTGCCAATTCCACAAGAACAGCCTTAGCGAAAGGCTTCTTGAAGGGAAAGATGTAACTCTGTGAGATGAATTCACAGAACACAGAGCAGTTTCTCAGAAAGCTTCTTTCCAGTTTTGAACGGAAGATATTTCCTTTTTCACCATAGCCCTCTATGGGCTTCCAAATATCCCTTTGCCAATTCCACAATAACAGCCTTAGCGAAAGGCTTCTTGAAGGGAAAGATGTAACTCTGTGAGATGAATTCACAGAACACATAGCAGTTTCTCAGAAAGCTTCTTTCCAGTTTTGAACGGAAGATATGTCCTTTTTCACCATAGCCCTCTATGGGCTTCCAAATATCGCTTTGCCAATTCCACAAGAACAGCCTTAGCGAAAGGCTTCTTGAAGGGAAAGATGTAACTCTGTGAGATGAATTCACAGAACACAGAGCAGTTTCTCAGAAAGCTTCTTTCCAGTTTTGAACGGAAGATATTTCCTTTTTCACCATAGCCCTCTATGGGCTTCCAAATATCCCTTTGCCAATTCCACAATAACAGCCTTAGCGAAAGGTTCTTGAAGGGAAAGATGTAACTCTGTGAGATGAATTCACAGAACACAGAGCAGTTTCTCAGAAAGCTTCTTTCCAGTTTTGAACGGAAGATATTTCCTTTTTCACCATAGCCCTCTATGGGCTTCCAAATATCCCTTTGCCAATTCCACAAGAACAGCCTTAGCGAAAGGCTTCTTGAAGGGAAAGATGTAACTCTGTGAGATGAATTCACAGAACACAGAGCAGTTTCTCAGAAAGCTTCTTTCCAGTTTTGAACGGAAGATATTTCGTTTTTCACCATAGCCGTCTATGGGCTCCCAAATATCGCTTTGCCAATTCCACAAGAACAGCCTTAGCGAAAGGCTTCTTGAAGGGAAAGATGTAACTCTGTGAGATGAATTCAGAGAACACAGAGCAGTTTCTCAGAAAGCTTCTTTCCAGTTTTGAAAGGAAGATATTTCCTTTTTCACCTTAGCCGTCTAGGGGCTTCCAAATATCCCTTTGCCAATTCCACAAGAATAGCCTTAGCGAAAGGCTTCTTGAAGGGAAAAATGTAACTCTGTGAGATGAATTAACAGAACACAGAGCAGTTTCTCAGAAAGCTTCTTTCCAGTTTTGAACGGAAGATATTTCCTTTTTCACCATAGGCCTCTATGGGCTTCCAAATATCCCTTTGCCAATTCCACAAGAACAGCCTTAGCCAAAGGCTTCTTGAAGGGAAAGATATAACTCTGTGAGATGAATTAACAGGACACAGAGAAGTTTTCAGAAAGCTTCTTTCCAGTTTTGAACGGAAGATATTTCCTTTTTCACGATAGCCCTCTAAGGGCTTCCAAATATCCCTTTGCCAATTCCACAAGAACAGCCTTAGCGAAAGGCTTCTTGAAGGGAAAGATGTAACTCTGTGAGATGAATTCACAGAACACAGAGCAGTTTCTCAGAAAGCTTCTTTCCAGTTTTGAACGGAAGATATTTCCTCTTACACCATAGCCCTCTATGGGTTTCCAAATATCGCTTTGCCAATTCCACAAGAACAGCCTTAGCGAAAGGCTTCTTGAAGGGAAAGATGTAACTCTGTGAGATGAATTCACAGAACACAGAGCAGTTTCTCAGAAAGCTTCTTTCCAGTTTTGAACGGAAGATATTTCCTTTTTCACCATAGCCCTCTATGGGCTTCCAAATATCCCTTTGCCAATTCCACAATAACAGCCTTAGCGAAAGGTTCTTGAAGGGAAAGATGTAACTCTGTGAGATGAATTCACAGAACACAGAGCAGTTTCTCAGAAATCTTCTTTCCAGGTTTGAACGGAAGATATTTCCTTTTTCACCATAGCCCTCTATGGGCTTCCAAATATCCGTTTGCCAATTCCACAAGAACAGCCTTAGCGAAAGGCTTCTTGAAGGGAAAGATGTAACTCTGTGAGATGAATTCACAGAACACATAGCAGTTTCTCAGAAAGCTTCTTTCCAGTTTTGAACGGAAGATATGTCCTTTTTCACCATAGCCCTCTATGGGCTTCCAAATATCGCTTTGCCAATTCCACAAGAACAGCCTTAGCGAAAGGCTTCTTGAAGGGAAAGATGTAACTCTGTGAGATGAATTCACAGAACACAGAGCAGTTTTTCAGAAAGCTTCTTTCCAGTTTTGAACGGAAGATATTTCCTTTTTCACCATAGCCCTCTGTGGGCTTCCAAATATCCCTTTGCCAATTCCACAAGAACAGCCTTAGCGAAAGGCTTCTTGAAGGGAAAGATGTATCTCTGTGAGATGAATTCACAGAACACAGAGCTGTTTCTCAGAAAGCTTCTTTCCAGTTTTGAACGGAAGATATTTCCTTTTTCACCATAGGAACCTTTGGGCTTCCAAATATCCCTTTGCCAATTCCACAAGAACAGCCTTAGCGAAAGGCTTCTTGAAGGGAAAGATGTAACTCTGTGAGATGAATTCACAGAACACAGAGCAGTTTCTCAGAAAGCTTCTTTCCAGTTTTGAACGGAAGATATTTCCTTTTTCACCATAGCCCTCTATGGGCTTCCAAATATCCCTTTGCCAATTCCACCAGAACAGCCTTAGCGAAAGGCTTCTTGAAGGGAAAGATGTAACTCCGTGAGATGAATTCAGAGAACACAGAGCAGTTTCTCAGAAAGCTTCTTTCCAGTTTTGAACGGAAGATATTTCCTTTTTCACCATAGGCCTCTATGGGCTTCCAAATATCCCTTTGCCAATTCCACAAGAACAGCCTTAGCGCAAGGCTTCTTGAAGGGAAAGATGTAACTCTGTGAGATGAATTCACAGAACACAAAGCAGTTTCTCAGAAAGCTTCTTTCCAGTTTTGAACGGAAGATATTTCCTTTTTCACCATAGCCCTCTATGGGCTTCCAAATATCCCTTTGCCAATTCCACAAGAACAGCCTTAGCGAAAGGCTTCTTGAAGGGAAAGATGTAACTCTGTGAGATGAATTCACAGAACACAGAGCAGTTTCTCAGAAAGTTTCTTTCCAGTTTTGAACTGAAGATATGTCCTTTTTCACCATAGCCCTCTATGGGTTTCCAAATATCGCTTTGCCAATTCCACAAGAACAGCCTTAGCGAAAGGCTTCTTGAAGGGAAAGATGTAACTCTGTGAGATGAATTCACAGAACACAGAGCAGTTTCTCAGAAAGCTTCTTTCCAGTTTTGAACGGAAGATATTTCCTTTTTCACCATAGCCCTCTATGGGCTTCCAAATATCGCTTTGCCAATTCCACAAGAACAGCCTTAGCGAAACGCTTCTTGAAGGGAAAGATGTAACTCTGTGAGATGAATTCACAGAACACAGAGCAGTTTCTCAGAAAGCTTCTTTCCAGTTTTGAACGGAAGATATTTCCTCTTACACCATAGCCCTCTATGGGCTTCCAAATATCCGTTTACCAATTCCACAAGAACAGCCTTAGCGAAAGGCTTCTTGAAGGGAAAGATGTAACTCTGTGAGATGAATTCACAGAACACAGAGCAATTTCTCAGAAAGCTTCTTTCCAGTTTTAAACGGAAGATATGTCCTTTTTCACCATAGCCCTCTATGGGCTTCCAAATATCGCTTTGCCAATTCCACAAGAACAGCCTTAGCGAAAGGCTTCTTGAAGGGAAAGATGTAACTCTGTGAGATGAATTAACAGAACACAGAGCAGTTTCTCAGAAAGCTTCTTTCCAGTTTTGAACGGAAGATATTTCCTTTTTCACCATAGCCCTCTATGGGCTTCCAAATATCCCTTTGCCAATTCCACAAGAACAGCCTTAGCGAAAGGCTTCTTGAAGGGAAAGATGTAACTCTGTGAGATGAATTCACAGAACACAGAGCAGTTTTTCAGAAAGCTTCTTTCCAGTTTTGAACGGAAGATATTTCCTTTTTCACCATAGCCCTCTATGGGCTTCCAAATATCCCTTTGCCAATTCCACAAGAACAGCCTTAGCGAAAGGCTTCTTGAAGGGAAAGATGTAACTCTGTGAGATGAATTCACAGAACACAGAGCAGTTTCTCAGAAAGCTTCTTTCCAGTTTTGAACGGAAGATATTTCCTTTTTCACCATAGCCCTCTATGGGCTTCCAAATATCGCTTTGCCAATTCCACAAGAACAGCCTTAGCGAAAGGCTTCTTGAAGGGAAAGATGTAACTCTGTGAGATGAATTAACAGAACACAGAGCAGTTTCTCAGAAAGCTTCTTTCCAGTTTTGAAAGGAAGATATTTCCTTTTTCTCCTTAGCCATCTATGGGCTTCCAAATATCCCTTTGCCAATTCCACAAGAATAGCCTTAGCGAAAGGCTTCTTGAAGGGAAAAATGTAACTCTGTGAGATGAATTAACAGAACACAGAGCAGTTTCTCAGAAAGCTTCTTTCCAGTTTTGAACGGAAGATATTTCCTTTTTCACCATAGGCCTCTATGGGCTTCCAAATATCCCTTTGCCAATTCCACAAGAACAGCCTTAGCGAAAGGCTTCTTGAAGGGAAAGATATAACTCTGTGAGATGAATTAACAGGACACAGAGAAGTTTCTCAGAAAGCTTCTTTCAGTTTTGAACGGAAGATATTTCCTTTTTCACGATAGCCCTCTAAGGGCTTCCAAATATCCCTTTGCCAATTCCACAAGAACAGCCTTAGCGAAAGGCTTCTTGAAGGGAAAGATGTAACTCTGTGAGATGAATTAACAGAACACAGAGCAGTTTCTCAGAAAGCTTCTTTGCAGTTTTGAACGGAAGATATTTCCTTTTTCACCATAGGCCTCTATGGGCTTCCAAATATCCCTTTGCCAATTCCACAAGAACAGCCTTAGCGAAAGGCTTCTTGAAGGGAAAGATATAACTCTGTGAGATGAATTAACAGGACACAGAGAAGTTTCTCAGAAAGCTTCTTTCCAGTTTTGAACGGAAGATATTTCCTTTTTCACCATAGCCCTCTAAGGGCTTCCAAATATCCCTTTGCCAATTCCACAAGAACAGCCTTAGCGAAAGGCTTCTTGAAGGGAAAGATGTAACTCTGTGAGATGAATTCACAGAACACAGAGCAGTTTCTCAGAAAGCTTCTTTCCAGTTTTGAACGGAAGATATTTCCTTTTTCACCATAGGCCTCTATGGGCTTCCAAATATCCCTTTGCCAATTCCACAAGAACAGCCTTAGCGAAAGGCTTCTTGAAGGGAAAGATGTAACTCTGTGAGATAAATTAACAGAACACAGAGCAGTTTCTCAGAAAGCTTCTTTCCAGTTTTGAACGGAAGATATTTCCTTTTTCACCATAGCCGTCTATGGGCTTCCAAATATCTCTTTGCCAATTCCACAAGAACAGCCTTAGCGAAAGGCTTCTTGAAGGGAAAGATGTAACTCTGTGAGATGAATTCGCAGAACACAGAGCAGTTTTTCAGAAAGCTTCTTTCCAGTTTTGAACGGAAGATATTTCCTTTTTCACCATAGCCCTCTGTGGGCTTCCAAATATCCCTTTGCCAATTCCACAAGAACAGCCTTAGCGAAAGGCTTCTTGAAGGGAAAGATGTATCTCTGTGAGATGAATTCACAGAACACAGAGCTGTTTCTCAGAAAGCTTCTTTCCAGTTTTGAACGGAAGATATTTCCTTTTTCACCATAGGACCCTTTGGGCTTCCAAATATCCCTTTGCCAATTCCACAAGAACAGCCTTAGCGAAAGGCTTCTTGAAGGGAAAGATGTAACTCTGTGAGATGAATTCACAGAACACAGAGCAGTTTCTCAGAAAGCTTCTTTCCAGTTTTGAACGGAAGATATTTCCTTTTTCACCATAGCCCTCTATGGGCTTCCAAATATCCCTTTGCCAATTCCACCAGAACAGCCTTAGCGAAAGGCTTCTTGAAGGGAAAGATGTAACTCCGTGAGATGAATTCAGAGAACACAGAGCAGTTTCTCAGAAAGCTTCTTTCCAGTTTTGAACGGAAGATATTTCCTTTTTCACCATAGGCCTCTATGGGCTTCCAAATATCCCTTTGCCAATTCCACAAGAACAGCCTTAGCGCAAGGCTTCTTGAAGGGAAAGATGTAACTCTGTGAGATGAATTCACAGAACACAAAGCAGTTTCTCACAAAGCTTCTTTCCAGTTTTGAACGGAAGATATTTCCTTTTTCACCATAGCCCTCTATGGGCTTCCAAATATCCCTTTGCCAATTCCACAAGAACAGCCTTAGCGAAAGGCTTCTTGAAGGGAAAGATGTAACTCTGTGAGATGAATTCACAGAACACAGAGCAGTTTCTCAGAAAGCTTCTTTCCAGTTTTGAACGGAAGATATTTCCTTTTTCACCATAGCCCTCTATGGGCTTCCAAATATAACTTTGCCAATTCCACAAGAACAGCCTTAGCGAAAGGCTTCTTGAAGGGAAAGATGTAACTCTGTGAGATGAATTCACAGAACACAGAGCAGTTTCTCAGAAAGCTTCTTTCCAGTTTTGAACGGAAGATATTTCCTTTTTCACCATAGCCCTCTATGGGCTTCCAAATATCCCTTTGCCAATTCCACAAGAATAGCCTTAGCGAAAGGCTTCTTGAAGGGAAAGATGTAACTCTGTGAGATGAATTAACAGAACACAGAGCAGTTTCTCAGAAAGCTTCTTTCCAGTTTTGAAAGGAAGATATTTCCTTTTTCACCTTAGCCGTCTATGGGCTTCCAAATATCCCTTTGCCAATTCCACAAGAATAGCCTTAGCGAAAGGCTTCTTGAAGGGAAAAATGTAACTCTGTGAGATGAATTAACAGAACACAGAGCAGTTTCTCAGAAAGCTTCTTTCCAGTTTTGAACGGAAGATATTTCCTTTTTCACCATAAGCCTCTATGGGCTTCCAAATATCCCTTTGCCAATTCCACAAGAACAGCCTTAGCGAAAGGCTTCTTGAAGGGAAAGATGTAACTCCGTGAGATGAATTCAGAGAACACAGAGCAGTTTCTCAGAAAGCTTCTTTCCACTTTTGAACGGAAGATATTTCCTTTTTCACCATAGGCCTCTATGGCCTTCCAAATATCCCTTTGCCAATTCCACAAGAACAGCCTTAGCGAAAGGCTTCTTGAAGGGAAAGATGTAACTCTGTGAGATGAATTAACAGAACACAGAGCAGTTTCTCAGAAAGCTTCTTTCCAGTTTTGAACGGAAGATATTTCCTTTTTCACCATAGGCCTCTATGGGCTTCCAAATATCCCTTTGCCAATTCCACAAGAACAGCCTTAGCGAAAGGCTTCTTGAAGGGAGAGATGTAACTCTGTGAGATGAATTCACAGAACACAGAGCAGTTTCTCAGAAAGCTTCTTTCCAGTTTTGAACGAAAGATATTTCCTTTTTCACCATAGGCCTCTATGGGCTTCCAAATATCGCTTTGCCAATTCCACAAGAACAGCCTTAGCGAAAGGCTTCTTGAAGGGAAAGATGTAACTCTGTGAGATGAATTAACAGAACACAGAGCAGTTTCTCAGAAAGCTTCTTTGCAGTTTTGAACGGAAGATATTTCCTTTTTCACCATAGGCCTCTATGGGCTTCCAAATATCCCTTTGCCAATTCCACAAGAACAGCCTTAGCGAAAGGCTTCTTGAAGGGAAAGATATAACTCTGTGAGATGAATTAACAGGACACAGAGAAGTTTCTCAGAAAGCTTCTTTCCAGTTTTGAACGGAAGATATTTCCTTTTTCACCATAGCCCTCTAAGGGCTTCCAAATATCCCTTTGCCAATTCCACAAGAACAGCCTTAGCGAAAGGCTTCTTGAAGGGAAAGATGTAACTCTGTGAGATGAATTCACAGAACACAGAGCAGTTTCTCAGAAAGCTTCTTTCCAGTTTTGAACGGAAGATATTTCCTTTTTCACCATAGGCCTCTATGGGCTTCCAAATATCCCTTTGCCAATTCCACAAGAACAGCCTTAGCGAAAGGCTTCTTGAAGGGAAAGATGTAACTCTGTGAGATAAATTAACAGAACACAGAGCAGTTTCTCAGAAAGCTTCTTTCCAGTTTTGAACGGAAGATATTTCCTTTTTCACCATAGCCGTCTATGGGCTTCCAAATATCTCTTTGCCAATTCCACAAGAACAGCCTTAGCGAAAGGCTTCTTGAAGGGAAAGATGTAACTCTGTGAGATGAATTCGCAGAACACAGAGCAGTTTTTCAGAAAGCTTCTTTCCAGTTTTGAACGGAAGATATTTCCTTTTTCACCATAGCCCTCTGTGGGCTTCCAAATATCCCTTTGCCAATTCCACAAGAACAGCCTTAGCGAAAGGCTTCTTGAAGGGAAAGATGTATCTCTGTGAGATGAATTCACAGAACACAGAGCTGTTTCTCAGAAAGCTTCTTTCCAGTTTTGAACGGAAGATATTTCCTTTTTCACCATAGGACCCTTTGGGCTTCCAAATATCCCTTTGCCAATTCCACAAGAACAGCCTTAGCGAAAGGCTTCTTGAAGGGAAAGATGTAACTCTGTGAGATGAATTCACAGAACACAGAGCAGTTTCTCAGAAAGCTTCTTTCCAGTTTTGAACGGAAGATATTTCCTTTTTCACCATAGCCCTCTATGGGCTTCCAAATATCCCTTTGCCAATTCCACCAGAACAGCCTTAGCGAAAGGCTTCTTGAAGGGAAAGATGTAACTCCGTGAGATGAATTCAGAGAACACAGAGCAGTTTCTCAGAAAGCTTCTTTCCAGTTTTGAACGGAAGATATTTCCTTTTTCACCATAGGCCTCTATGGGCTTCCAAATATCCCTTTGCCAATTCCACAAGAACAGCCTTAGCGCAAGGCTTCTTGAAGGGAAAGATGTAACTCTGTGAGATGAATTCACAGAACACAAAGCAGTTTCTCACAAAGCTTCTTTCCAGTTTTGAACGGAAGATATTTCCTTTTTCACCATAGCCCTCTATGGGCTTCCAAATATCCCTTTGCCAATTCCACAAGAACAGCCTTAGCGAAAGGCTTCTTGAAGGGAAAGATGTAACTCTGTGAGATGAATTCACAGAACACAGAGCAGTTTCTCAGAAAGTTTCTTTCCAGTTTTGAACGGAAGATATGTCCTTTTTCACCATAGCCCTCTATGGGTTTCCAAATATCGCTTTGCCAATTCCACAAGAACAGCCTTAGCGAAAGGCTTCTTGAAGGGAAAGATGTAACTCTGTGAGATGAATTCACAGAACACAGAGCAGTTTCTCAGAAAGCTTCTTTCCAGTTTTGAACGGAAGATATTTCCTTTTTCACCATAGCCCTCTATGGGCTTCCAAATATCCCTTTGCCAATTCCACAAGAACAGCCTTAGCGAAAGGCTTCTTGAAGGGAAAGATGTAACTCTGTGAGATGAATTCACAGAACACAGAGCAGTTTCTCAGAAAGCTTCTTTCCAGTTTTGAACGGAAGATATTTCCTTTTTCACCATAGCCCTCTATGGGCTTCCAAATATCCCTTTGCCAATTCCACAAGAACAGCCTTAGCGAAAGGCTTCTTGAAGGGAAAGATGTAACTCTGTGAGATGAATTCACAGAACACAGAGCAGTTTCTCAGAAAGCTTCTTTCCAGTTTTGAACGGAAGATATTTCCTTTTTCACCATAGCCCTCTATGGGCTTCCAAATATCGCTTTGCCAATTCCACAAGAACAGCCTTAGCAAAAGGCTTCTTGAAGGGAAAGATGTAACTCTGTGAGATGAATTAACAGAACACAGAGCAGTTTCTCAGAAAGCTTCTTTCCAGTTTTGAAAGGAAGATATTTCCTTTTTCACCTTAGCCGTCTATGGGCTTCCAAATATCCCTTTGCCAATTCCACAAGAATAGCCTTAGCGAAAGGCTTCTTGAAGGGAAAAATGTAACTCTGTGAGATGAATTAACAGAACACAGAGCAGTTTCTCAGAAAGCTTCTTTCCAGTTTTGAACGGAAGATATTTCCTTTTTCACCATAAGCCTCTAGGGGCTTCCAAATATCCCTTTGCCAATTCCACAAGAACAGCCTTAGCGAAAGGCTTCTTGAAGGGAAAGATATAACTCTGTGAGATGAATTAACAGGACACAGAGAAGTTTCTCAGAAAGCTTCTTTCCAGTTTTGAACGGAAGATATTTCCTTTTTCACGATAGCCCTCTAAGGGCTTCCAAATATCGCTTTGCCAATTCCACAAGAACAGCCTTAGCGAAAGGCTTCTTGAAGGGAAAGATGTAACTCTGTGAGATGAATTCAGAGAACACAGAGCAGTTTCTCAGAAAGCTTCTTTCCAGTTTTGAACGGAAGATATTTCCTTTTTCACCATAGGCCTCTATGGGCTTCCAAATATCCCTTTGCCAATTCCACAAGAACAGCCTTAGCGAAAGGCTTCTTGAAGGGAAAGATGTAACCCTGTGAGATAAATTAACAGAACACAGAGCAGTTTCTCAGAAAGCTTCTTTCCAGTTTTGAACGAAGATATTTCCTTTTTCACCATAGCCGTCTATGGGCTTCCAAATATCCCTTTGCCAATTCCACAAGAACAGCCTTAGCGAAAGGCTTCTTGAAGGGAAAGATGTAACTCTGTGAGATGAATTCACAGAACACAGAGCAGTTTTTCAGAAAGCTTCTTTCCAGTTTTGAACGGAAGATATTTCCTTTTTCACCATAGCCCTCTGTGGGCTTCCAAATATCCCTTTGCCAATTCCACAAGAACAGCCTTAGCGAAAGGCTTCTTGAAGGGAAAGATGTAACTCTGTGAGATGAATTCACAGAACACAGAGCTGTTTCTCAGAAAGCTTCTTTCCAGTTTTGAACGGAAGATATTTCCTTTTTCACCATAGGACCCTTTGGGCTTCCAAATATCCCTTTGCCAATGCCACAAGAACAGCCTTAGCGAAAGGCTTCTTGAAGGGAAAGATGTAACTCTGTGAGATGAATTAACAGAACACAGAGCAGTTTCTCAGAAAGCTTCTTTCCAGTTTTGAACTGAAGATATTTCCTTTTTCACCATAGCCCTCTATGGGCTTCCAAATATCCCTTTGCCAATTCCACAAGAACAGCCTTAGCGAAAGGCTTCTTGAAGGGAAAGATGTAACTCCGTGAGATGAATTCAGAGAACACAGAGCAGTTTCTCAGAAAGCTTCTTTCCACTTTTGAACGGAAGATATTTCCTTTTTCACCATAGGCCTCTATGGGCTTCCAAATATCCCTTTGCCAATTCCACAAGAACAGCCTTAGCGAAAGGCTTCTTGAAGGGAAAGATGTAACTCTGTGAGATGAATTAACAGAACACAGAGCAGTTTCTCAGAAAGCTTCTTTCCAGTTTTGAACGGAAGATATTTCCTTTTTCACCATAGGCCTCTATGGGCTTCCAAATATCCCTTTGCCAATTCCACAAGAACAGCCTTAGCGAAAGGCTTCTTGAAGGGAGAGATGTAACTCTGTGAGATGAATTCACAGAACACAGAGCAGTTTCTCAGAAAGCTTCTTTCCAGTTTTGAACGAAAGATATTTCCTTTTTCACCATAGGCCTCTATGGGCTTCCAAATATCCCTTTGCCAATTCCACAAGAACAGCCTTAGCGAAAGGCTTCTTGAAGGGAAAGATGTAACTCTGTGAGATGAATTCACAGAACACAGAGCTGTTTCTCAGAAAGCTTCTTTCCAGTTTTGAACGGAAGATATTTCCTTTTTCACCATAGGACCCTTTGGGCTTCCAAATATCCCTTTGCCAATTCCACAAGAACAGCCTTAGCGAAAGGCTTCTTGAAGGGAAAGATGTAACTCTGTGAGATGAATTAACAGAACACAGAGCAGTTTCTCAGAAAGCTTCTTTCCAGTTTTGAACGGAAGATATTTCCTTTTTCACCATAGCCCTCTATGGGCTTCCAAATATCCCTTTGCCAATTCCACAAGAACAGCCTTAGCGAAAGGCTTCTTGAAAGGAAAGATGTAACTCCGTGAGATGAATTCAGAGAACACAGAGCTGTTTCTCAGAAAGCTTCTTTCCAGTTTTGAACGGAAGATATTTCCTTTTTCACCATAGGACCCTTTGGGCTTCCAAATATCCCTTTGCCAATTCCACAAGAACAGCCTTAGCGAAAGGCTTCTTGAAGGGAAAGATGTAACTCTGTGAGATGAATTCACAGAACACAGAGCAGTTTCTCAGAAAGCTTCTTTCCAGTTTTGAACCGAAGATATTTCCTTTTTCACCATAGCCGTCTATGGGCTTCCAAATATCACTTTGCCAATTCCACAAGAACAGACTTAGCGAAAGGCTTCTTGAAGGGAAAGATGTAACTCTGTGAGATGAATTAACAGAACACAGAGCAGTTTCTGAGAAAGCTTCTTTCCAGTTTTGAACGGAAGATATTTCCTTTTTCACCATAGGCCTCTATGGGCTTCCAAATATCCCTTTGCCAATTCCACAAGAACAGCCTTAGAGAAAGGCTTCCTGAAGGGAAAGATGTAACTCTGTGAGATGAATTCACAGAACACAGAGCAGTTTCTCAGAAAGCTTCTTTCCAGTTTTGAACGGAAGATATTTCGTTTTTCACCATAGCCGTCTATGGGCTTCCAAATATCCCTTTGCCAATTCCACAAGAACAGCCTTAGCGAAAGGCTTCTTGAAGGGAAAGATGTAACTCTGTGAGATTAATTCAGAGAACACAGAGCAGTTTCTCAGAAAGCTTCTTTCCAGTTTTGAACGGAAGATATTTCCTTTTTCACCATAGGCCTCTAAGGGCTTCCAAATATCCCTTTGCCAATTCCACAAGAACAGCCTTAGCGAAAGGCTTCTTGAAGGGAAAGATGTAACTCTGTGAGATGAATTCACAGAACACAGAGCAGTTTCTGAGAAAGCTTCTTTCCAGTTTTGAACGGAAGATATTTCCTTTTTCACCATAGCCCTCTATGGGCTTCCAAATATCCCTTTGCTAATTCCAAAAGAACAGCCTTAGCGAAAGGCTTCTTGAAGGGAAAGATGTAACTCTGTGAGATGAATTCACAGAACACAGAGCAGTTTCTCAGAAAGCTTCTTTCCAGTTTTGAACGGAAGATATTTCCTTTTTCACCATAGCCCTGTATTGGCTTCCAAATATCGCTTTGCCAATTCCACAAGAACAGCCTTAGCGAAAGGCTTCTTGAAGGGAAAGATGTAACTCTGTGAGATGAATTCAGGGAACACAGAGCAGTTTCTCAGAAAGCTTCTTTCCAGATTTGAACGGAAGATATTTCCTTTTTCACCATAGGCCTCTATGGGCTTCCAAATATCCCTTTGCCAATTCCACAAGAAAAGACTTAGCGAAAGGCTTCTTGAAGGGAAAGATGTAACTCTGTGAGATGAATTCACAGAAAACAGAGCAGTTTCTCAGAAAGCTTCTTTCCAGTTTTGAACGGAAGATATTTCCTTTTTCACCATAGCCCTCTAGGGGTTTCCAAATATCGCTTTGCAAATTCCACAAGAACAGCCTTAGCGAAAGGCTTCTTGAAGGGAAAGATGTAACTCTGTGAGATGAATTCACAGAACACAGAGCAGTTTCTCAGAAAGCTTCTTTCCAGTTTTGAACGGAAGATATTTCCTTTTTCACCATAGGCCTCTATGGGCTTCCAAATATCCCTTTGCCAATTCCTCAAGAACAGCCTTAGCGAAAGGCTTCTTGAAGGGAAAGATGTAACTCTGTGAGATGAATTAACAGAACACAGAGCAGTTTCTCAGAAAGCTTCTTTCCAGTTTTGAACGGAAGATATTTCCTTTTTCACCATAGCCCTCTATGGGCTTCCAAATATCCCTTTGCCAATTCCACAAGAACAGCCTTAGCGAAAGGCTTCTTGAAGGGAAAGATGTAACTCTGTGAAATTAATTCAGAGAACACAGAGCAGTTTCTCAGAAAGCTTCTTTCCAGTTTTGAACGGAAGATATTTCCTTTTTCACCATAGGCCTCTATGGGCTTCCAAATATCCCTTTGCCAATTCCACAAGAACAGCCTTAGCGAAAGGCTTCTTGAAGGGAAAGATGTAACTCTGTGAGATGAATTCACAGAACACAGAGCAGTTTCTCAGAAAGCTTCTTTCCAGTTTTGAACGGAAGATATTTCCTTTTTCACCATAGCCCTCTATGGGCTTCCAAATATCCCTTTGCCAATTCCACAAGAACAGCCTTAGCGAAAGGCTTCTTGAAGGGAAAGATGTAACTCTGTGAGATGAATTCACAGAACACAGAGCAGTTTCTCAGAAAGCTTCTTTCCAGTTTTGAACGGAAGATATTTCCTTTTTCACCATAGCCCTCTATGGGCTTCAAATATCCGTTTGCCAATTCCAGAAGAACAGTCTTAGCGAAAGACTTCTTCAAGGGAAAGATGTAACTCTGTGAGATGAATTAACAGAACACAGAGCAGTTTCTCAGAAAGCTTCTTTCCAGTTTTGAACGGAAGATATTTCCTTTTTCACCATAGCCGTCTATGGGCTTCCAAATATCCCTTTGCCAATTCCACAAGAACAGCCTTAGCCAAAGGCTTCTTGAAGGGAAAGATGTAACTCTGTGAGTTGAATTAACAGAACACAGAGCAGTTTCTCAGAAAGCTTCTTTCCAGTTTTGAACGGAAGATATTTCCTTTTTCACCATAGCCCTCAATGGGCTTACGAATATCCCTTTGCCAATTCCACAAGAACAGCCTTAGCGAAAGGCTTCTTGAAGGGAAAGATGTAACTCTGTGAGATGAATTCACAGAACACAGAGCAGTTTCCCAGAAAGCTTCTTTCCAGTTTTGAACGGAAGATATTTCCTTTTTCACCATAGCCCTCTATGGGCTTCCAAATATCCCTTTGCCAATTCCACAAGAACAGCCTTAGCGAAAGGCTTCTTGAAGGGAAAGATGTAACTCTGTGAGATGAATTCACAGAAAACAGAGCAGTTTCTCAGAAAGCTTCTTTCCAGTTTTGAACGGAAGATATTTCCTTTTTCAGCATAGGCCTCTATGGGCTTCCAAATATCCCTTTGCCAATTCCACAAGAACAGCCTTAGCGAAAGGCTTCTTGAAGGGAAAGATATAACTCTGTGAGATGAATTAACAGGACACAGAGAAGTTTCTCAGAAAGCTTCTTTCCAGTTTTGAACGGAAGATATTTCCTTTTTCACGATAGCGCTCTAAGGGCTTCCAAATATCCCTTTGCCAATTCCACAAGAACAGCCTTAGCGAAAGGCTTCATGAAGGGAAAGATGTAACTCTGTGAGATGAATTAACAGAACACAGAGCAGTTTCTCAGAAAGCTTCTTTGCAGTTTTGAACGGAAGATATTTCCTTTTTCACCATAGGCCTCTATGGGCTTCCAAATATCCCTTTGCCAATTCCACAAGAACAGCCTTAGCGAAAGGCTTCTTGAAGGGAAAGATATAACTCTGTGAGATGAATTAACAGGACACAGAGAAGTTTCTCAGAAAGCTTCTTTCCAGTTTTGAACGGAAGATATTTCCTTTTTCACCATAGCCCTCTAAGGGCTTCCAAATATCCCTTTGCCAATTCCACAAGAACAGCCTTAGCGAAAGGCTTCTTGAAGGGAAAGATGTAACTCTGTGAGATGAATTAACAGAACACAGAGCAGTTTCTCAGAAAGCTTCTTTCCAGTTTTGAACGGAAGATATTTCCTTTTTCACCATAAGCCTCTAGGGGCTTCCAAATATCCCTTTGCCAATTCCACAAGAACAGCCTTAGCGAAAGGCTTCTTGAAGGGAAAGATATAACTCTGTGAGATGAATTAACAGGACACAGAGAAGTTTCTCAGAAAGCTTCTTTCCAGTTTTGAACGGAAGATATTTCCTTTTTCACGATAGCCCTCTAAGGGCTTCCAAATATCCCTTTGCCAATTCCACAAGAACAGCCTTAGCGAAAGGCTTCTTGAAGGGAAAGATGTAACTCTGTGAGATGAATTCACAGAACACAGAGCAGTTTTTCAGAAAGCTTCTTTCCAGTTTTGAACGGAAGATATTTCCTTTTTCACCATAGCCCTCTGTGGGCTTCCAAATATCCCTTTGCCAATTCCACAAGAACAGCCTTAGCGAAAGGCTTCTTGTAGGGAAAGATGTAACACTGTGAGATGAATTCACAGAACACAGAGCTGTTTCTCAGAAAGCTTCTTTCCAGTTTTGAACGGAAGATATTTCCTTTTTCACCATAGGACCCTTTGGGCTTCCAAATATCCCTTTGCCAATTCCACAAGAACAGCCTTAGCGAAAGGCTTCTTGAAGGGAAAGATGTAACTCTGTGAGATGAATTAACAGAACACAGAGCAGTTTCTCAGAAAGCTTCTTTCCAGTTTTGAACGGAAGATATTTCCTTTTTCGCCATAGGCCTCTATGGGCTTCCAAATATCCCTTTGCCAATTCCACAAGAACAGCCTTAGCGAAAGGCTTCTTGAAGGGAAAGATGTAACTCTGTGAGATGAATTCACAGAACACAGAGCAGTTTCTCAGAAAGCTTCTTTCCAGTTTTGAACGGAAGATATTTCCTTTTTCACCATAGGCCTCTATGGGCTTCCAAATATCCCTTTGCCAATTCCACAAGAACAGCCTTAGCGAAAGGCTTCTTGAAGGGAAAGATGTAACTCTGTGAGATGAATTCACAGAACACAGAGCTGTTTCTCAGAAAGCTTCTTTCCAGTTTTGAACGGAAGATATTTCCTTTTTCACCATAGGACCCTTTGGGCTTCCAAATATCCCATTGCCAATTCCACAAGAACAGCCTTAGCGAAAGGCTTCTTGAAGGGAAAGATGTAACTCTGTGGGATGAATCAACAGAACACAGAGCAGTTTCTCAGAAAGCTTCTTTCCAGTTTTGAACGGAAGATATTTCCTTTTTCACCATAGCCCTCTATGGGCTTCCAAATATCCCTTTGCCAATTCCACAAGAACAGCCTTAGCGAAAGGCTTCTTGAAGGGAAAGATGTAACTCCGTGAGATGAATTCAGAGAACACAGAGCTGTTTCTCAGAAAGCTTCTTTCCAGTTTTGAAAGGAAGATATTTCCTTTTTCACCTTAGCCGTCTATGGGCTTCCAAATATCCCTTTGCCAATTCCACAAGAATAGCCTTAGCGAAAGGCTTCTTGAAGGGAAAAATGTAACTCTGTGAGATGAATTAACAGAACACAGAGCAGTTTCTCAGAAAGCTTCTTTCCAGTTTTGAACGGAAGATATTTCCTTTTTCACCATAGGCCTCTATGGGCTTCCAAATATCCCTTTGCCAATTCCACAAGAACAGCCTTAGCGAAAGGCTTCTAGAAGGGAAAGATATAACTCTGTGAGATGAATTAACAGGACACAGAGAAGTTTCTCAGAAAGCTTCTTTCCAGTTTTGAACGGAAGATATTTCCTTTTTCACGATAGCCCTCTAAGGGCTTCCAAATATCCCTTTGCCAATTCCACAAGAACAGCCTTAGCGAAAGGCTTCTTGAAGGGAAAGATGTAACTCTGTGAGATGAATTAACAGAACACAGAGCAGTTTCTCAGAAAGCTTCTTTGCAGTTTTAAACGGAAGATATTTCCTGTTTCACCATAGGCCTCTATGGGCTTCCAAATATCCCTTTGCCAATTCCACAAGAACAGCCTTAGCGAAAGGCTTCTTGAAGGGAAAGATATAACTCTGTGAGATGAATTAACAGGACACAGAGAAGTTTCTCAGAAAGCTTCTTTCCAGTTTTGAACGGAAGATATTTCCTTTTTCAGCATAGCCCTCTAAGGGCTTCCAAATATCCCTTTGCCAATTCCACAAGAACAGCCTTAGCGAAAGGCTTCTTGAAGGGAAAGATGTAACTCTGTGAGATGAATTCACAGAACACAGTGCAGTTTCTCAGAAAGCTTCTTTCCAGTTTTGAACGGAAGATATTTCCTTTTTCACCATAGGCCTCTATGGGCTTCCAAATATCCCTTTTCCAATTCCACAAGAACAGCCTTAGCGAAAGGCTTCTTGAAGGGAAAGATGTAACTCTGTGAGATAAATTAACAGAACACAGAGCAGTTTCTCAGAAAGCTTCTTTCCAGTTTTGAACGGAAGATATTTCCTTTTTCACCATAGCCGTCTATGGGCTTCCAAATATCCCTTTGCCAATTCCACAAGAACAGCCTTAGCGAAAGGCTTCTTGAAGGGAAAGATGTAACTCTGTGAGATGAATTCACAGAACACAGAGCAGTTTTTCAGAAAGCTTCTTTCCAGTGTTGAACGGAAGATATTTCCTTTTTCACCATAGCCCTCTGTGGGCTTCCAAATATCCCTTTGCCAATTCCACAAGAATAGCCTTAGCGAAAGGCTTCTTGAAGGGAAAGATGTAACTCTGTGAGATGAATTCACAGAACACAGAGCTGTTTCTCAGAAAGCTTCTTTCCAGTTTTGAATGGAAGATATTTCCTTTTTCACCATAGGACCCTTTGGGCTTCCAAATATCCCTTTGCCAATTCCACAAGAACAGCCTTAGCGAAAGGCTTCTTGAAGGGAAAGATGTAACTCTGTGAGATGAATTAACAGAACACAGAGCAGTTTCTCAGAAAGCTTCTTTCCAGTTTTGAACGGAAGATATTTCCTTTTTCACCATAGCCCTCTATGGGCTTCCAAATATCCCTTTGCCAATTCCACCAGAACAGCCTTAGCGAAAGGCTTCTTGAAGGGAAAGATGTAACTCCGTGAGATGAATTCAGAGAACACAGAGCAGTTTCTCAGAAAGCTTCTTTCCAGTTTTGAACGGAAGATATTTCCTTTTTCACCATAGGCCTCTATGGGCTTCCAAATATCCCTTTGCCAATTCCACAAGAACAGCCTTAGCGCAAGGCTTCTTGAAGGGAAAGATGTAACTCTGTGAGATGAATTCACAGAACACAGAGCAGTTTCTCAGAAAGCTTCTTTCCAGTTTTGAACGGAAGATATTTCCTTTTTCACCATAGCCCTCTATGGGCTTCCAAATATCCCTTTGCCAATTCCACAAGAACAGCCTTAGGGAAAGGCTTCTTGAAGGGAAAGATGTAACTCTGTGAGATGAATTCACAGAACACAGAGCAGTTTCTCAGAAAGCTTCTTTCCAGTTTTGAACGGAAGATATTTCCTCTTACACCATAGCCCTCTACGGGTTTCCAAATATCGCTTTGCCAATTCCACAAGAACAGCCTTAGCGAAAGGCTTCTTGAAGGGAAACATATAACTCTGTGAGATGAATTAACAGGACACAGAGAAGTTTCTCAGAAAGCTTCTTTCCAGTTTTGAACGGAAGATATTTCCTTTTTCACCATAGCCCTCTAAGGGCTTCCAAATATCCCTTTGCCAATTCCACAAAAACAGCCTTAGCGAAAGGCTTCTTGAAGGGAAAGATGTAACTCTGTGAGATGAATTCAGAGAACACAGAGCAGTTTCTCAGAAAGCTTCTTTCCAGTTTTGAACGGAAGATATTTCCTTTTTCACCATAGGCCTCTATGGGCTTCCAAATATCCCTTTGCCAATTCCACAAGAACAGCCTTAGCGAAAGGCTTCTTGAAGGGAAAGATGTAACTCTGTGAGATGAATTCACAGAAAACAGAGCAGTTTCTCAGAAAGCTTCTTTCCAGTTTTGAACGGAAGATATTTCCTTTTTCACCATAGGCCTCTAAGGGCTTCCAAATATCCCTTTGCCAATTCCACAAGAATAGCCTTAGCGAAAGGCTTCTTGAAGGGAAAGATGTAACTCTGTGAGATTAATTCAGAGAACACAGAGCAGTATCTCAGAAAGCTTCTTTCCAGTTTTGAACGGAAGATATTTCCTTTTTCACCATAGGCCTCTAAGGGCTTCCAAATATCCCTTTGCCAATTCCACAAGAACAGCCTTAGCGAAAGGCTTCTTGAAGGGAAAGATGTAACTCTGTGAGATGAATTCACAGAACACAGAGCAGTTTCTCAGAAAGCTTCTTTCCAGTTTTGAACGGAAGATATTTCCTTTTTCACCATAGCCCTCTATGGGCTTCCAAATATCCCTTTGCCAATTCCACAAGAACAGCCTTAGCGAAAGGCTTCTTGAAGGGAAAGATGTAACTCTGTGAGATGAATTCACAGAACACAGAGCAGTTTCTCAGAAAGCTTCTTTCCAGTTTTGAACGGAAGATATTTCCTTTTTCACCATAGTTCTCTATGGGCTTCCAAATATCCCTTTGCCAATTCCACAAGAACAGCCTTAGCGAAAGGCTTCTTGAAGGGAAAGATGTAACTCTGTGAGATGAATTCACAGAACACAGAGCAGTTTCTCAGAAAGCTTCTTTCCAGTTTTGAACGGAAGATATTTCCTTTTTCACCATAGGCCTCTATGGGCTTCCAAATATCCCTTTGCCAATTCCACAAGAACAGCCTTAGCGAAAGGCTTCTTGAAGGGAAAGATGTAACTCTGTGAGATGAATTCACAGAACACAGAGCTGTTTCTCAGAAAGCTTCTTTCCAGTTTTGAACGGAAGATATTTCCTTTTTCACCATAGGACCCTTTGGGCTTCCAAATATCCCTTTGCCAATTCCACAAGAACAGCCTTAGCGAAAGGCTTCTTGAAGGGAAAGATGTAACTCTGTTAGATGAATTAACAGAACACAGAGCAGTTTCTCAGAAAGCTTCTTTCCAGTTTTGAACGGAAGATATTTCCTTTTTCAGCATAGGCCTCTATGGGCTTCCAAATATCCCTTTGCCAATTCCACAAGAACAGCCTTAGCGAAAGGCTTCTTGAAGGGAAAGATGTAACTCTGTGAGATGAATTCAGAGAACACAGAGCTGTTTCTCAGAAAGCTTCTTTCCAGTTTTGAACGGAAGATATTTCCTTTTTCACCATAGGACCCTTTGGGCTTCCAAATATCCCTTTGCCAATTCCACAAGAACAGCCTTAGCGAAAGGCTTCTTGAAGGGAAAGATGTAACTCTGTGAGATGAATTCACAGAACACACAGCTGTTTCTCAGAAAGCTTCTTTCCAGTTTTGAACGGAAGATATTTCCTTTTTCACCATAGGCCTCTATGGGCTTCCAAATATCCCTTTGCCAATTCCACAAGAACAGCCTTAGCGAAAGGCTTCTTGAAGGGAAAGATGTAACTCTGTGAGATGAATTCACAGAAAACAGAGCAGTTTCTCAGAAAGCTTCTTTCCAGTTTTGAACGGAAGATATTTCCTTTTTCACCATAGCCCTCTATGGGTTTCCAAATATCGCTTTGCAAATTCCACAAGAACAGCCTTAGCGAAAGGCTTCTTGAAGGGAAAGATGTAACTCTGTGAGATGAATTCACAGAACACAGAGCAGTTTCTCAGAAAGCTTCTTTCCAGTTTTGAACGGAAGATATTTCCTTTTTCACCATAGGCCTCTATGGGCTTCCAAATATCCCTTTGCCAATTCCACAAGAACAGCCTTAGCGAAAGGCTTCTTGCAGGGAAAGATGTAACTCTGTGAGATGAATTCACAGAACACAGAGCAGTTTCTCAGAAAGCTTCTTTCCAGTTTTGAACGGAAGATATTTCCTTTTTCACCATAGCCCTCTATGGGCTTCCAAATATCCCTTTGCCAATTCCACAAGAACAGCCTTAGCGAAAGGCTTCTTGAAGGGAAAGATGTAATTCTGTGAGATGAATTCAGAGAACACAGAGCAGTTTCTCAGAAAGCTTCTTTCCAGTTTTGAACGGAAGATATTTCCTTTTTCACCATAGGCCTCTATGGGCTTCCAAATATCCCTTTGCCAATTCCACAAGAACAGCCTTAGCGAAAGGCTTCTTGAAGGGAAAGATGTAACTCTGTGAGATGAATTCACAGAACACAGAGCAGTTTCTCAGAAAGCTTCTTTCCAGTTTTGAACGGAAGATATTTCGTTTTTCACCATAGCCGTCTATGGGCTTCCAAATATCCCTTTGCCAATTCCACAAGAACAGCCTTAGCGAAAGGCTTCTTGAAGGGAAAGATGTAACTCTGTGAGATTAATTCAGAGAACACAGAGCAGTTTCTCAGAAAGCTTCTTTCCAGTTTTGAACGGAAGATATTTCCTTTTTCACCATAGGCCTCTAAGGGCTTCCAAATATCCCTTTGCCAATTCCACAAGAACAGCCTTAGCGAAAGGCTTCTTGAAGGGAAAGATGTAATTCTGTGAGATTAATTCAGAGAACACAGAGCAGTTTCTCAGAAAGCTTCTTTCCAGTTTTGAACGGAAGATATTTCCTTTTTCACCGTAGGCCTCTAAGGGCTTCCAAATATCCCTTTGCCAATTCCACAAGAACAGCCTTAGCGAAAGGCTTCTTGAAGGGAAAGATGTAACTCTGTGAGATGAATTCACAGAACACAGAGCAGTTTCTCAGAAAGCTTCTTTCCAGTTTTGAACGGAAGATATTTCCTTTTTCACCATAGCCCTCTATGGGCTTCCAAATATCCCTTTGCCAATTCCACAAGAACAGCCTTAGCGAAAGGCTTCTTGAAGGGAAAGATGTAACTCTGTGAGATGAATTCACAGAACACAGAGCAGTTTCTCAGAAAGCTTCTTTCCAGTTTTGAACGGAAGATATTTCCTTTTTCACCATAGGCCTCTATGGGCTTCCAAATATCCCTTTGCCAATTCCACAAGAACAGCCTTAGCGAAAGGCTTCTTGAAGGGAAAGATGTAACTCTGTGAGATGAATTCACAGAACACAGAGCAGTTTCTGAGAAAGCTTCTTTCCAGTTTTGAACGGAAGATATTTCCTTTTTCACCATAGGACCCTTTGGGCTTCCAAATATGCCTTTGCCAATTCCACAAGAACAGCCTTAGCGAAAGGCTTCTTGAAGGGAAAGATGTAACTCTGTGAGATGAATTCACAGAACACAGAGCAGTTTCTCAGAAAGCTTCTTTCCAGTTTTGAACGGAAGATATTTCCTTTTTCACCATAGCCCTCTATGGGCTTCCAAATATCCCTTTGCCAATTCCACAAGAACAGCCTTAGCGAAAGGCTTCTTGAAGGGAAAGATGTAACTCCGTGAGATGAATTCAGAGAACACAGAGCTGTTTCTCAGAAAGCTTCTTTCCAGTTTTGAACGGAAGATATTTCCTTTTTCACCATAGGACCCTTTGGGCTTCCAAATATCCCTTTGCCAATTCCACAAGAACAGCCTTAGCGAAAGGCTTCTTGAAGGGAAAGATGTAACTCTGAGAGATGAATTCACAGAACACACAGCAGTTTCTCAGAAAGCTTCTTTCCAGTTTTGAACGGAAGATATTTCCTTTTTCACCATAGCCCTCTATGGGCTTCCAAATATCCCTTTGCCAATTCCACAAGAACAGCCTTAGCGAAAGGCTTCTTGAAGGGAAAGATGTAACTCTGTGAGATGAATTCACAGAAAACAGAGCAGTTTCTCAGAAAGCTTCTTTCCAGTTTTGAACGGAAGATATTTCCTTTTTCACCATAGCCCTCTATGGGTTTCCAAATATCGCTTTGCAAATTCCACAAGAACAGCCTTAGCGAAAGGCTTCTTGAAGGGAAAGATGTAACTCTGTGAGATGAATTCACAGAACACAGAGCAGTTTCTCAGAAAGCTTCTTTCCAGTTTTGAACGGAAGATATTTCGTTTTTCACCATAGCCGTCTATGGGCTTCCAAATATCCCTTTGCCAATTCCACAAGAACAGCCTTAGCGAAAGGCTTCTTGAAGGGAAAGATGTAACTCTGTGAGATGAATTCACAGAACACAGAGCAGTTTCTCAGAAAGCTTCTTTCCAGTTTTGAACCGAAGATATTTCCTTTTTCACCATAGCCCTCTATGGGCTTCCAAATATCCCTTTGCCAATTCCACAAGAACAGCCTTAGCGAAAGGCTTCTTGAAGGGAAAGATGTAACTCTGTGAGATGAATTAACAGAACACAGAGCAGTTTCTCAGAAAGCTTCTTTCCAGTTTTGAACGGAAGATATTTCCTTTTTCACCATAGCCCTCTATGGGCTTCCAAATATCGCTTTGCCAATTCCACAAGAACAGCCTTAGCGAAAGGCTTCTTGAAGGGAAAGATGTAACTCTGTGAGATGAATTAACAGAACACAGAGCAGTTTCTCAGAAAGCTTCTTTACAGTTTTGAACGGAAGATATTTCCTTTTTCACCATAGCCCTCTATGGGCTTCCAAATATCCCTTTGCCAATTCCACAAGAACAGCCTTAGCGAAAGGCTTCTTGAAGGGAAAGATGTAACTCTGTGAGATGAATTAACAGAACACAGAGCAGTTTCTCAGAAAGCTTCTTTCCAGTTTTGAACGGAAGATATTTCCTTTTTCACCATAGCCCTCTATGGGCTTCCAAATATCCCTTTGCCAATTCCACAAGAACAGCCTTAGCGAAAGGCTTCTTGAAGGGAAAGATGTAACTCTGTGAGATGAATTCACAGAACACAGAGCAGTTTCTCAGAAAGCTTCTTTCCAGTTTTGAACGGAAGATATTTCCTTTTTCACCATAGCCCTCTATGGGCTTCCAAATATCCCTTTGCCAATTCCACAAGAACAGCCTTAGCGAAAGGCTTCTTGAAGGGAAAGATGTAACTCTGTGAGATGAATTCGCAGAACACAGAGCAGTTTCTCAGAAAGCTTCTTTCCAGTTTTGAACGGAAGATATTTCCTTTTTCACCATAGGCCTCTATGGGCTTCCAAATATCCCTTTGCCAATTCCACAAGAACAGCCTTAGCGAAAGGCTTCTTGAAGGGAAAGATGTAACTCTGTGAGATGAATTCAAAGAACACAGAGCAGTTTCTCAGAAAGCTTCTTTCCAGTTTTGAATGGAAGATATTTCGTTTTTCACCATAGCCGTCTATGGGCTTCCAAATATCCCTTTGCCAATTCCACAAGAACAGCCTTAGCGAAAGGCTTCTTGAAGGGAAAGATGTAACTCTGTGAGATGAATTCACAGAACACAGAGCAGTTTCTCAGAAAGCTTCTTTCCAGTTTTGAACGGAAGATATTTCCTTTTTCACCATAGGCCTCTAAGGGCTTCCAAATATCCCTTTGCCAATTCCACAAGAACATCCTTAGCGAAAGGCTTCTTGAAGGGAAAGATGTAACTCTGTGAGATGAATTCACAGAACACAGAGCAGTTTCTCAGAAAGCTTCTTTCCAGTTTTGAACGGAAGATATTTCCTTTTTCACCATAGCCCTCTATGGGCTTCCAAATATCCCTTTGCCAATTCCACAAGAACAGCCTTAGCGAAAGGCTTCTTGAAAGGAAAGATGTAACTCTGTGAGATGAATTAACAGAACACAGAGCAGTTTCTCAGAAAGCTTCTTTGCAGTTTTGAACGGAAGATATTTCCTTTTTCACCATAGGCCTCTATGGGCTTCCAAATATCCCTTTGCCAATTCCCCAAGAACAGCCTTAGCGAAAGGCTTCTTGAAGGGAAAGATGTAACTCTGTGAGATGAATTCACAGAACACAGAGCAGTTTCTGAGAAAGCTTCTTTCCAGTTTTGAACGGAAGATATTTCCTTTTTCACCATAGGCCTCTAGGGCTTCCAAATATCCCTTTGCCAATTCCACAAGAACAGCCTTAGCGAAAGGCTTCTTGAAGGGAAAGATGTAACTCTGTGAGATGAATTCACAGAACACAGAGCAGTTTCTCAGAAAGCTTCTTTCCAGTTTTGAACGGAAGATATTTCCTTTTTCACCATAGCCCTCTATGGGCTTCCAAATATCGCTTTGCCAATTCCACAAGAACAGCCTTAGCGAAAGGCTTCTTGAAGGGAAAGATGTAACTCTGTGAGACGAATTAACAGAACACAGAGCAGTTTCTCAGAAAGCTTCTTTCCAGTTTTGAACGGAAGATATTTCCTTTTTCACCATAGCCCTCTATGGGCTTCCAAATATCCCTTTGCCAATTCCACAAGAACAGCCTTAGAGAAAGGCCTCTTGAAGGGAAGGATGTAACTCTGTGAGATAATTTACAGAACACAGAGCAGTTTCTCAGAAAGCTTCTTTCCAGTTTTGAACGGAAGATATTTCCTTTTTCACCATAGGCCTCTATGGGCTTCCAAATATCCCTTTGCCAATTCCACAAGAACAGCCTTAGCGAAAGGCTTCTTGAAGGGAAAGATGTAACTCTGTGAGATGAATTCAGAGAACACAGAGCAGTTTCTCAGAAAGCTTCTTTACAGTTTTGAACGGAAGATATTTCCTTTTTCACCATAGCCCTCTATGGGCTTCCAAATATCCCTTTGCCAATTCCACAAGAACAGCCTTAGCGAAAGGCTTCTTGAAGGGAAAGATGTAACTCTGTGAGATGAATTAACAGAACACAGAGCAGTTTCTCAGAAAGCTTCTTTCCAGTTTTGAACGGAAGATATTTCCTTTTTCACCATAGCCCTCTATGGGCTTCCAAATATCCCTTTGCCAATTCCACAAGAACAGCCTTAGCGAAAGGCTTCTTGAAGGGAAAGATGTAACTCTGTGAGATGAATTCACAGAACACAGAGCAGTTTCTCAGAAAGCTTCTTTCCAGTTTTGAACGGAAGATATTTCCTTTTTCACCATAGCCCTCTATGGGCTTCCAAATATCCCTTTGCCAATTCCACAAGAACAGCCTTAGCGAAAGGCTTCTTGAAGGGAAAGATGTAACTCTGTGAGATGAATTCGCAGAACACAGAGCAGTTTCTCAGAAAGCTTCTTTCCAGTTTTGAACGGAAGATATTTCCTTTTTCACCATAGGCCTCTATGGGCTTCCAAATATCCCTTTGCCAATTCCACAAGAACAGCCTTAGCGAAAGGCTTCTTGAAGGGAAAGATGTAACTCTGTGAGATGAATTCAAAGAACACAGAGCAGTTTCTCAGAAAGCTTCTTTCCAGTTTTGAACGGAAGATATTTCGTTTTTCACCATAGCCGTCTATGGGCTTCCAAATATCCCTTTGCCAATTCCACAAGAACAGCCTTAGCGAAAGGCTTCTTGAAGGGAAAGATGTAACTCTGTGAGATGAATTCACAGAACACAGAGCAGTTTCTCAGAAAGCTTCTTTCCAGTTTTGAACGGAAGATATTTCCTTTTTCACCATAGGCCTCTAAGGGCTTCCAAATATCCCTTTGCCAATTCCACAAGAACATCCTTAGCGAAAGGCTTCTTGAAGGGAAAGATGTAACTCTGTGAGATGAATTCACAGAACACAGAGCAGTTTCTCAGAAAGCTTCTTTCCAGTTTTGAACGGAAGATATTTCCTTTTTCACCATAGCCCTCTATGGGCTTCCAAATATCCCTTTGCCAATTCCACAAGAACAGCCTTAGCGAAAGGCTTCTTGAAAGGAAAGATGTAACTCTGTGAGATGAATTAACAGAACACAGAGCAGTTTCTCAGAAAGCTTCTTTGCAGTTTTGAACGGAAGATATTTCCTTTTTCACCATAGGCCTCTATGGGCTTCCAAATATCCCTTTGCCAATTCCCCAAGAACAGCCTTAGCGAAAGGCTTCTTGAAGGGAAAGATGTAACTCTGTGAGATGAATTCACAGAACACAGAGCAGTTTCTGAGAAAGCTTCTTTCCAGTTTTGAACGGAAGATATTTCCTTTTTCACCATAGGCCTCTAGGGCTTCCAAATATCCCTTTGCCAATTCCACAAGAACAGCCTTAGCGAAAGGCTTCTTGAAGGGAAAGATGTAACTCTGTGAGATGAATTCACAGAACACAGAGCAGTTTCTCAGAAAGCTTCTTTCCAGTTTTGAACGGAAGATATTTCCTTTTTCACCATAGCCCTCTATGGGCTTCCAAATATCGCTTTGCCAATTCCACAAGAACAGCCTTAGCGAAAGGCTTCTTGAAGGGAAAGATGTAACTCTGTGAGACGAATTAACAGAACACAGAGCAGTTTCTCAGAAAGCTTCTTTCCAGTTTTGAACGGAAGATATTTCCTTTTTCACCATAGCCCTCTATGGGCTTCCAAATATCCCTTTGCCAATTCCACAAGAACAGCCTTAGAGAAAGGCCTCTTGAAGGGAAGGATGTAACTCTGTGAGATAATTTACAGAACACAGAGCAGTTTCTCAGAAAGCTTCTTTCCAGTTTTGAACGGAAGATATTTCCTTTTTCACCATAGGCCTCTATGGGCTTCCAAATATCCCTTTGCCAATTCCACAAGAACAGCCTTAGCGAAAGGCTTCTTGAAGGGAAAGATGTAACTCTGTGAGATGAATTCAGAGAACACAGAGCAGTTTCTCAGAAAGCTTCTTTCCAGTTTTGAACGGAAGATATTTCCTTTTTCACCATAGGCCTCTATGGGCTTCCAAATATCCCTTTGCCAATTCCACAAGAACAGCCTTAGCGAAAGGCTTCTTGAAGGGAAAGATGTAACTCTGTGAGATGAATTCACAGAACACAGAGCAGTTTCTCAGAAAGCTTCTTTCCAGTTTTGAACGGAAGATATTTCGTTTTTCACCATAGCCGTCTATGGGCTTCCAAATATCCCTTTGCTAATTCCACAAGAACAGCCTTAGAGAAAGGCTTCTTGAAGGGAAAGATGTAACTCTGTGAGATTAATTCATAGAAAACAGAGCAGTTTCTCAGAAAGCTTCTTTCCAGTTTTGAACGGAAGATATTTCCTTTTTCACCATAGGACTCTATGGGCTTCCAAATATCCCTTTGCCAATTCCACAAGAACAGCCTTAGCGAAAGGCTTCTTGAATGGAAAGATATAACTCTGTGAGATGAATTAACAGGACACAGAGAAGTTTCTCAGAAAGCTTCTTTCCAGTTTTGAACGGAAGATATTTCCTTTTTCACCATAGCCCTCTAAAGGCTTCCAAATATCCCTTTGCCAATTCCACAAGAACAGCCTTAGCGAAAGGCTTCTTGAAGGGAAAGATGTAACTCTGTGAGATGAATTCACAGAACACAGAGCAGTTTCTCAGAAAGCTTCTTTCCAGTTTTGAACGGAAGATATTTCCTTTTTCACCATAGCCCTCTATGGGTTTCCAAATATCGCTTTGCAAATTCCACAAGAACAGCCTTAGCGAAAGGCTTCTTGAAGGGAAAGATGTAACTCTGTGAGATGAATTCACAGAACACAGAGCAGTTTCTCAGAAAGCTTCTTTCCAGTTTTGAACGGAAGATATTTCCTTTTTCACCATAGGCCTCTATGGGCTTCCAAATATCCCTTTGCCAATTCCACAAGAACAGCCTTAGCGAAAGGCTTCTTGAAGGGAAAGATGTAACTCTGTGAGATGAATTCAGAGAACACAGAGCAGTTTCTCAGAAAGCTTCTTTCCAGTTTTGAACGGAAGATATTTCCTTTTTCACCATAGGCCTCTATGGGCTTCCAAATATCCCTTTGCCAATTCCACAAGAACAGCCTTAGCGAAAGGCTTCTTGAAGGGAAAGATGTAACTCTGTTAGATGAATTCACAGAACACAGAGCAGTTTCTCAGAAAGCTTCTTTCCAGTTTTGAACGGAAGATATTTCGTTTTTCACCATAGCCGTCTATGGGCTTCCAAATATCCCTTTGCTAATTCCACAAGAACAGCCTTAGCGAAAGGCTTCTTGAAGGGAAAGATGTAACTCTGTGAGATTAATTCAGAGAAAACAGAGCAGTTTCTCAGAAAGCTTCTTTCCAGTTTTGAACGGAAGTTATTTCCTTTTTCACCATAGGCCTCTAAGGGCTTCCAAATATCCGTTTGCCAATTCCACAAGAACAGCCTTAGCGAAAGGCTTCTTGAAGGGAAAGATGTAACTCTGTGAGATGAATTCACAGAACACAGAGCAGTTTCTCAGAAAGCTTCTTTCCAGTTTTGAACGGAAGATATTTCCTTTTTCACCATAGCCGTCTATGGGCTTCCAAATATCCCTTTGCCAATTCCAAAAGAACAGCCTTAGCGAAAGGCTTCTTGAAGGGAAAGATGTAGCTCTGTGAGATGAATTCACAGAACACAGAGCAGTTTCTCAGAAAGCTTCTTTCCAGTTTTGAACGGAAGATATTTCCTTTTTCACCATAGCCCTCTATGGGCTTCCAAATATCCCTTTGCCAATTCCAAAAGAACAGCCTTAGCGAAAGGCTTCTTGAAGGGAAAGATGTATCTCTGTGAGATGAATTCACGGAACACAGAGCAGTTTCTCAGAAAGCTTCTTTCCAGTTTTGAACGGAAGATACTTCCTTTTTCACCATAGCCCTGTATGGGCTTCCAAATATCGCTTTGCCAATTCCACAAGAACAGCCTTAGCGAAAGGCTTCTTGAAGGGAAAGATGTAACTCTGTGAGATGAATTCACAGAACACAGAGCAGTTTCTCAGAAAGCTTCTTTCCAGTTTTGAACGGAAGATATTTCCTTTTTCACCATAGCCGTCTACGGGCTTCCAAATATCCCTTTGCCAATTCCTCAAGAACAGCCTTAGCGAAAGGCTTCTTGAAGGGAAAGATGTAACTCTGTGAGATGAATTAACAGAACACAGAGCAGTTTCTCAGAAAGCTTCTTTCCAGTTTTGAACGGAAGATATTTCCTTTTTCACCATAGCCCTCTATGGGCTTCCAAATATCCGTTTGCCAATTCCACAAGAACAGCCTTAGCGAAAGGCTTCTTGAAGGGAAAGATGTAACTCTGTGAGATGAATTCACAGAACACAGAGCAGTTTCTCAGAAAGCTTCTTTCCAGTTTTGAACGGAAGATATTTCCTTTTTCACCATAGCCCTGTATGGGCTTCCAAATATCGCTTTGCCAATTCCACAAGAACAGCCTTAGCGAAAGGCTTCTTGAAGGGAAAGATGTAACTCTGTGAGATGAATTCACAGAACACAGAGCAGTTTCTCAGAAAGCTTCTTTCCAGTTTTGAACGGAAGATATTTCCTTTTTCACCATAGCCGTCTATGGGCTTCCAAATATCCCTTTGCCAATTCCTCAAGAACAGCCTTAGCGAAAGGCTTCTTGAAGGGAAAGATGTAACTCTGTGAGATGAATTAACAGAACACAGAGCAGTTTCTCAGAAAGCTTCTTTCCAGTTTTGAACGGAAGATATTTCCTTTTTCACCATAGCCCTCTATGGGCTTCCAAATATCCGTTTGCCAATTCCACAAGAACAGCCTTAGCGAAAGGCTTCTTGAAGGGAAAGATGTAACTCTGTGAGATGAATTCAGGGAACACAGAGCAGTTTCTCAGAAAGCTTCTTTCCAGTTTTGAACGGAAGATATTTCCTTTTTCACCATAGGCCTCTATGGGCTTCCAAATATCCCCTTGCCAATTCCACAAGAACAGCTTTAGCGAAAGGCTTCTTGAAGGGAAAGATGTAACTCTGTGAGATGAATTCACAGAAAACAGAGCAGTTTCTCAGAAAGCTTCTTTCCAGTTTTGAACGGAAGATATTTCCTTTTTCACCATAGCCCTCTAGGGGTTTCCAAATATCGCTTTGCAAATTCCACAAGAACAGCCTTAGCGAAAGGCTTCTTGAATGGAAAGATGTAACTCTGTGAGATGAATTCACAGAACACAGAGCAGTTTCTCAGAAAGATTCTTTCTAGTTTTGAACGGAAGATATTTCCTTTTTCACCATAGGCCTCTATGGGCTTCCAAATATCCCTTTGCCAATTCCTCAAGAACAGCCTTAGCGAAAGGCTTCTTGAAGGGAAAGATGTAACTCTGTGAGATTAATTCAGAGAACACAGAGCAGTTTCTCAGAAAGCTTCTTTCCAGTTTTGAACGGAAGATATTTCCTTTTTCACCATAGGCCTCTATGGGCTTCCAAATATCCCTTTGCCAATTCCACAAGAACAGCCTTAGCGAAAGGCTTCTTGAAGGGAAAGATGTAACTCTGTGAGATGAATTCACAGAACACAGAGCAGTTTCTCAGAAAGCTTCTTTCCAGTTTTGAACGGAAGATATTTCCTTTTTCACCATAGCCCTCTATGGGCTTCCAAATATCCCTTTGCCAATTCCACAAGAACAGCCTTAGCGAAAGGCTTCTTGAAGGGAAAGATGTAACTCTGTGAGATGAATTCACAGAACACAGAGCAGTTACTCAGAAAGCTTCTTTCCAGTTTTGAACGGAAGATATTTCCTTTTTCACCATAGCCCTCTATGGGCTTCCAAATATCCGTTTGCCAATTCCACAAGAACAGTCTTAGCGAAAGAATTCTGCAAGGGAAAGATGTAACTCTGTGAGATGAATTAACAGAACACAGAGCAGTTTCTCAGAAAGCTTCTTTACAGTTTTGAACGGAAGATATTTCCTTTTTCACCATATCCGTCTATGGGCTTCCAAATATCCCTTTGCCAATTCCACAAGAACGGCCTTAGCCAAAGGCTTCTTGAAGGGAAAGATGTAACTCTGTGAGATGAATTAACAGAACACAGAGCAGTTTCACAGAAAGCTTCTTTCCAGTTTTGAACGGAAGATATGTCCTTTTTCACCATAGCCCTCTATGGGCTTCCAAATATCCCTTTGCCAATTCCACAAGAACAGCCTTAGCGCAAGGCTTCTTGAAGGGAAAGATGTAACTCTGTGAGATGAATACACAGAACACAGAGCAGTTTCTCAGAAAGCTTCTTTCCAGTTTTGAACGGAAGATATTTCCTTTTTCACCATAGGCCTCTATGGGCTTCCAAATATCCCTTTGCCAATTCCACAAGAACAGCCTTAGCGAAAGGCTTCTTGAAGGCAAAGATGTAACTCTGTGAGATGAATTCACAGAACACAGAGCAGTTTCTCAGAAAGCTTCTTTCCAGTTTTGAACGGAAGATATTTCCTTTTTCACCATAGCCCTCTATGGGCTTCCAAATATCCCTTTGCCAATTCCACAAGAACAGCCTTAGCGAAAGGCTTCTTGAAGGGAAAGATGTAACTCTGTGAGATGAATTCACAGAACACAGAGCAGTTTCTCAGAAAGCTTCTTTCCAGTTTTGAACGGAAGATATTTCCTTTTTCACCATAGCCCTCTATGGGCTTCCAAATATCCCTTTGCCAATTCCACAAGAACAGCCTTAGCGAAAGGCTTCTTGAAGGGAAGGATGTAACTCTGTGAGATGAATTCAGAGAACACAGAGCAGTTTCTCAGAAAGCTTCTTTGCAGTTTTGAACGGAAGATATTTCCTTTTTCACCATAGCCCTCTATGGGCTTCCAAATATCGCTTTGCCAATTCCACAAGAACAGCCTTAGCGAAAGGCTTCTTGAAGGGAAAGATGTAACTCTGTTAGATGAATTAACAGAACACAGAGCAGTTTCTCAGAAAGCTTCTTTCCAGTTTTGAAAGGAAGATATTTCCTTTTTCACCTTAGCCGTCTATGGGCTTCCAAATATCCCTTTGCCAATTCCACAAGAATAGCCTTAGCGAAAGGCTTCTTGAAGGGAAAAATGTAACTCTGTGAGATGAATTAACAGAACACAGAGCAGTTTCTCAGAAAGCTTCTTTCCAGTTTTGAACGGAAGATATTTCCTTTTTCACCATAGGCCTCTATGGGCTTCCAAATATCCCTTTGCCAATTCCACAAGAACAGCCTTAGCGAAAGGCTTCTTGAAGGGAAAGATATAACTCTGTGAGATGAATTAACAGGACACAGAGAAGTTTCTCAGAAAGCTTCTTTCCAGTTTTGAACGGAAGATATTTCCTTTTTCACCATAGCCCTCTATGGGCTTCCAAATATCCCTTTGCCAATTCCACCAGAACAGCCTTAGCGAAAGGCTTCTTGAAGGGAAAGATGTAACTCCGTGAGATGAATTCAGAGAACACAGAGCAGTTTTTCAGAAAGCTTCTTTCCAGTTTTGAACGGAAGATATTTCCTTTTTCACCATAGGCCTCTATGGGCTTCCAAATATCCCTTTGCCAATTCCTCAAGAACAGCCTTAGCGCAAGGCTTCTTGAAGGGAAAGATGTAACTCTGTGAGATGAATTCACAGAACACAAAGCAGTTTCTCAGAAAGCTTCTTTCCAGTTTTGAACGGAAGATATTTCCTTTTTCACCATAGCCCTCTATGGGCTTCCAAATATCCCTTTGCCAATTCCACAAGAACAGCCTTAGAGAAAGGCTTCTTGAAGGGAAAGATGTAACTCTGTGAGATGAATTCACAGAACACAGAGCAGTTTCTCAGAAAGCTTCTTTCCAGTTTTGAACGGAAGATATGACCTTTTTCACCATAGCCCTCTATGGGCTTCCAAATATCGCTTTGCCAATTCCACAAGAACAGCCTTAGCGAAAGGCTTCTTGAAGGGAAAGATGTAACTCTGTGAGATGAATTCACAGAACACAGAGCAGTTTCTCAGAAAGCTTCTTTCCAGTTTTGAACGGAAGATATTTCCTTTTTCACCATAGCCCTCTATGGGCTTCCAAATATCCCTTTGCCAATTCCACAAGAACAGCCTTAGCGAAAGGCTTCTTGAAGAGAAAGATGTAACTCTGTGAGATGAATTCAAAGAACACAGAGCAGTTTCTCAGAAAGCTTCTTTCCAGTTTTGAACGGAAGATATTTCCTTTTTCACCATAGCCCTCTATGGGCTTCCAAATATCCCTTTGCCAATTCCACAAGAACAGCCTTAGCGAAAGGCTTCTTGAAGGGAAAGATGTAACTCTGTGAGATGAATTCACAGAACACAGAGCAGTTTCTCAGAAAGCTTCTTTCCAGTTTTGAACGGAAGATATTTCCTTTTTCACCATAGCCCTCTATGGGCTTCCAAATATCGCTTTGCCAATTCCACAAGAACAGCCTTAGCGAAAGGCTTCTTGAAGGGAAAGATTTAACTCTGTGAGATGAATTAACAGAACACAGAGCAGTTTCTCAGAAAGCTTCTTTCCAGTTTTGAAAGGAAGATATTTCCTTTTTCACCTTAGCCGTCTATGGGCTTCCAAATATCCCTTTGCCAATTCCACAAGAACAGCCTTAGGGAAAGGCTTCTTGAAGGGAAAGATGTAACTCTGTGAGATGAATTCACAGAACACAGAGCAGTTTCTCAGAAAGCTTCTTTCCAGTTTTGAACGGAAGATATTTCCTCTTACACCATAGCCCTCTATGGGCTTCCAAATATCCGTTTGCCAATTCCACAAGAACAGCCTTAGCGAAAGGCTTCTTGAAGGGAAAGATGTAACTCTGTGAGATGAATTCACAGAACACAGAGCAGTTTCTCAGAAAGCTTCTTTCCAGTTTTGAACGGAAGATATTTCCTTTTTCACCATAGCCCTCTATGGGCTTCCAAATATCGCTTTGCCAATTCCACAAGAACAGCCTTAGCGAAAGGCTTCTTGAAGGCAAAGATGTAACTCTGTGAGATGAATTCACAGAACACAGAGCAGTTTCTCAGAAAGCTTCTTTCCAGTTTTGAACGGAAGATATTTCCTTTTTCACCATAGCCCTCTATGGGCTTCCAAATATCCCTTTGCCAATTCCACAAGAACAGCCTTAGCGAAAGGCTTCTTGAAGGGAAAGATGTAACTCTGTGAGATGAATTCACAGAACACAGAGCAGTTTCTCAGAAAGCTTCTTTCCAGTTTTGAACGGAAGATATTTCCTTTTTCACCATAGCCCTCTATGGGCTTCCAAATATCCCTTTGCCAATTCCACAAGAACAGCCTTAGCGAAAGGCTTCTTGAAGGGAAGGATGTAACTCTGTGAGATGAATTCACAGAACACAGAGCAGTTTCTCAGAAAGCTTCTTTGCAGTTTTGAACGGAAGATATTTCCTTTTTCACCATAGCCCTCTATGGGCTTCCAAATATCGCTTTGCCAATTCCACAAGAACAGCCTTAGCGAAAGGCTTCTTGAAGGGAAAGATGTAACTCTGTTAGATGAATTAACAGAACACAGAGCAGTTTCTCAGAAAGCTTCTTTCCAGTTTTGAAAGGAAGATATTTCCTTTTTCACCTTAGCCGTCTATGGGCTTCCAAATATCCCTTTGCCAATTCCACAAGAATAGCCTTAGCGAAAGGCCTCTTGAAGGGAAAAATGTAACTCTGTGAGATGAATTAACAGAACACAGAGCAGTTTCTCAGAAAGCTTCTTTCCAGTTTTGAACGGAAGATATTTCCTTTTTCACCATAGGCCTCTATGGGCTTCCAAATATCCCTTTGCCAATTCCACAAGAACAGCCTTAGCGAAAGGCTTCTTGAAGGGAAAGATATAACTCTGTGAGATGAATTAACAGGACACAGAGAAGTTTCTCAGAAAGCTTCTTTCCAGTTTTGAACGGAAGATATTTCCTTTTTCACCATAGCCCTCTATGGGCTTCCAAATATCCCTTTGCCAATTCCACCAGAACAGCCTTAGCGAAAGGCTTCTTGAAGGGAAAGATGTAACTCCGTGAGATGAATTCAGAGAACACAGAGCAGTTTTTCAGAAAGCTTCTTTCCAGTTTTGAACGGAAGATATTTCCTTTTTCACCATAGGCCTCTATGGGCTTCCAAATATCCCTTTGCCAATTCCACAAGAACAGCCTTAGCGCAAGGCTTCTTGAAGGGAAAGATGTAACTCTGTGAGATGAATTCACAGAACACAAAGCAGTTTCTCAGAAAGCTTCTTTCCAGTTTTGAACGGAAGATATTTCCTTTTTCACCATAGCCCTCTATGGGCTTCCAAATATCCCTTTGCCAATTCCACAAGAACAGCCTTAGAGAAAGGCTTCTTGAAGGGAAAGATGTAACTCTGTGAGATGAATTCACAGAACACAGAGCAGTTTCTCAGAAAGCTTCTTTCCAGTTTTGAACGGAAGATATGTCCTTTTTCACCATAGCCCTCTATGGGCTTCCAAATATCGCTTTGCCAATTCCACAAGAACAGCCTTAGCGAAAGGCTTCTTGAAGGGAAAGATGTAACTCTGTGAGATGAATTCACAGAACACAGAGCAGTTTCTCAGAAAGCTTCTTTCCAGTTTTGAACGGAAGATATTTCCTTTTTCACCATAGCCCTCTAAGGGGTTCCAAATATCCCTTTGCCAATTCCACAAGAACAGCCTTAGCGAAAGGCTTCTTGAAGGGAAAGATGTAACTCTGTGAGATGAATTCACAGAACACAGAGCAGTTTCTCAGAAAGCTTCTTTCCAGTTTTGAACGGAAGATATTTCCTTTTTCACCATAGCCCTCTATGGGCTTCCAAATATCCCTTTGCCAATTCCACAAGAACAGCCTTAGCGAAAGGCTTCTTGAAGGGAAAGATGTAACTCTGTGAGATGAATTCACAGAACACAGAGCAGTTTCTCAGAAAGCTTCTTTCCAGTTTTGAACGGAAGATATTTCCTTTTTCACCATAGCCCTCTATGGGCTTCCAAATATCGCTTTGCCAATTCCACAAGAACAGCCTTAGCGAAAGGCTTCTTGAAGGGAAAGATGTAACTCTGTGAGATGAATTAACAGAACACAGAGCAGTTTCTCAGAAAGCTTCTTTCCAGTTTTGAAAGGAAGATATTTCCTTTTTCACCTTAGCCGTCTATGGACTTCCAAATATCCCTTTGCCAATTCCACAAGAATAGCCTTAGCGAAAGGCTTCTTGAATGGAAAAATGTAACTCTGTGAGATGAATTAACAGAACACAGAGCAGTTTCTCAGAAAGCTTCTTTCCAGTTTTGAACGGAAGATATTTCCTTTTTCACCATAAGCCTCTAGGGGCTTCCAAATATCCCTTTGCCAATTCCACAAGAACAGCCTTAGCGAAAGGCTTCTTGAAGGGAAAGATGTAACTCTGCGAGATGAATTCACAGAACACAGAGCAGTTTCTGAGAAAGCTTCTTTCCAGTTTTGAACGGAAGATATTTCCTTTTTCACCATAGGCCTCTAGGGCTTCCAAATATCCCTTTGCCAATTCCACAAGAACAGCCTTAGCGAAAGGCTTCTTGAAGGGAAAGATGTAACTCTGTGAGATGAATTCACAGAACACAGAGCAGTTTCTCAGAAAGCTTCTTTCCAGTTTTGAACGGAAGATATTTCCTTTTTCACCATAGCCCTCTATGGGCTTCCAAATATCGCTTTGCCAATTCCACAAGAACAGCCTTAGCGAAAGGCTTCTTGAAGGGAAAGATGTAACTCTGTGAGATGAATTAACAGAACACAGAGCAGTTTCTCAGAAAGCTTCTTTCCAGTTTTGAACGGAAGATATTTCCTTTTTCACCATAGCCCTCTATGGGCTTCCAAATATCCCTTTGCCAATTCCACAAGAACAGCCTTAGAGAAAGGCCTCTTGAAGGGAAGGATGTAACTCTGTGAGATAATTTACAGAACACAGAGCAGTTTCTCAGAAAGCTTCTTTCCAGTTTTGAACGGAAGATATTTCCTTTTTCACCATAGCCCTCTATGGGCTTCCAAATATCCCTTTGCCAATTCCACAAGAACAGCCTTAGAGAAAGGCCTCTTGAAGGGAAGGATGTAACTCTGTGAGATAATTTACAGAACACAGAGCAGTTTCTCAGAAAGCTTCTTTCCAGTTTTGAAAGGAAGATATTTCCTTTTTCACCATAGGCCTCTATGGGCTTCCAAATATCCCTTTGCCAATTCCACAAGAACAGCCTTAGCGAAAGGCTTCTTGAAGGGAAAGATGTAACTCTGTGAGATGAATTCACAGAACACAGAGCAGTTTCTCAGAAAGCTTCTTTCCAGTTTTGAACGGAAGATATTTCCTTTTTCACCATAGCCCTCTATGGGCTTCCAAATATCCCTTTGCCAATTCCACAAGAACAGCCTTAGCGAAAGGCTTCTTGAAGGGAAAGATGTAACTCTGTGAGATGAATTCACAGAACACAGAGCAGTTTCTCAGAAAGCTTCTTTCCAGTTTTGAACGGAAGATATTTCCTTTTTCACCATAGGCCTCTATGGGCTTCCAAATATCCCTTTGCCAATTCCACAAGAACAGCCTTAGCGAAAGGCTTCTTGAAGGGAAAGATGTAACTCTGTGAGATGAATTCAGAGAACACAGAGCAGTTACTCAGAAAGCTTCTTTCCAGTTTTGAACGGAAGATATTTCCTTTTTCACCATAGGCCTCTATGGGCTTCCAAATATCCCTTTGCCAATTCCACAAGAACAGCCTTAGCGAAAGGCTTCTTGAAGGGAAGGATGTAACTCTGTGAGATGAATTCACAGAACACAGAGCAGTTTCTCAGAAAGCTTCTTTCCAGTTTTGAACGGAAGATATTTCGTTTTTCACCACAGCCGTCTATGGGCTTCCAAATATCCCTTTGCTAATTCCACAAGAACAGCCTTAGCGAAAGGCTTCTTGAAGGGAAAGATGTAACTCTGTGAGATGAATTCATAGAAAACAGAGCAGTTTCTCAGAAAGCTTCTTTCCAGTTTTGAACGGAAGATATTTCCTTTTTCACCATAGGCCTCTAAGGGCTTCCAAATATCCGTTTGCCAATTCCACAAGAACAGCCTTAGCGAAAGGCTTCTTGAAGGGAAAGATGTAACTCTGTGAGATGAATTAACAGAACACAGAGCAGTTTCTCAGAAAGCTTCTTTCCAGTTTTGAACGGAAGATATTTCCTTTTTCACCATAGGCCTCTATGGGCTTCCAAATATCCCTTTGCCAATTCCACAAGAACAGCCTTAGCGAAAGGCTTCTTGAAGGGAAACATATAACTCTGTGAGATGAATTAACAGGACACAGAGAAGTTTCTCAGAAATCTTCTTTCCAGTTTTGAACGGAAGATATTTCCTTTTTCACCATAGCCCTCTAAGGGCTTCCAAATATCCCTTTGACAATTCCACAAGAACAGCCTTAGCGAAAGGCTTCCTGAAGGGAAAGATGTAACTCTGTGAGATGAATTCAGAGAACACAGAGCAGTTTCTCAGAAAGCTTCTTTCCAGTTTCGAACGGAAGATATTTCTTTTTTCACCATAGGCCTGTATGGGCTTCCAAATATCCCTTTGCCAATTCCACAAGAACAGCCTTAGCGAAAGGCTTCTTGAAGGGAAAGATGTAACTCTGTGAGATGAATTCACAGAACACAGAGCAGTTTCTCAGAAAGCTTCTTTCCAGTTTTGAACGGAAGATATTTCCTTTTTCACCATAGCCCTCTATGGGTTTCCAAATATCGCTTTGCAAATTCCACGTGAACAGCCTTAGCGAAAGGCTTCTTGAAGGGAAAGATGTAATTCTGTGAGATGAATTCACAGAACACAGAGCAGTTTCTCAGAAAGCTTCTTTCCAGTTTTGAACGGAAGATATTTCCTTTTTCACCATAGGCCTCTATGGGCTTCCAAATATCCCTTTGCCAATTACACAAGAACAGCCTTAGCGAAAGGCTTCTTGAAGGGAAAGATGTAACTCTGTGAGATGAATTAACAGAACACAGAGCAGTTTCTCAGAAAGCTTCTTTCCAGTTTTGAACGGAAGATATTTCCTTTTTCACCATAGCCCTCTATGGGCTTCCAAATATCCGTTTGCCAATTCCACAAGAACAGCCTTAGCGAAAGGCTTCTTGAAGGGAAAGATGTAACTCTGTGAGATGAATTCACAGAACACAGAGCAGTTTCTCAGAAAGCTTCTTTCCAGTTTTGTACGGAAGATATTTCCTTTTTCACCATAGCCCTCTATGGGCTTCCAAATATCCCTTTGCCAATTCCACAAGAACAGCCTTAGCGAAAGGCTTCTTGAAGGGAAAGATGTAACTCTGTGAGATGAATTCAGAGAACACAGAGCAGTTTCTCAGAAAGCTTCTTTCCAGTTTTGAACGGAAGATATTTCCTTTTTCACCATAGGCCTCTATGGGCTTCCAAATATCCCTTTGCCAATTCCACAAGAACAGCCTTAGCGAAAGGCTTCTTGAAGGGAAAGATGTAACTCTGTGAGATGAATTCATAGAACACAGAGCAGTTTCTCAGAAAGCTTCTTTCCAGTTTTGAACGGAAGATATTTCGTTTTTCACCATAGCCGTCTATGGGCTTCCAAATATCCCTTTGCCAATTCCACAAGAACAGCCTTAGCGAAAGGCTTCTTGAAGGGAAAGATGTAACTCTGTGAGATGAATTCACAGAACACAGAGCAGTTTCTCAGAAAGCTTCTTTCTAGTTTTGAACGGAAGATATTTCCTTTTTCACCATAGGCCTCTAAGGGCTTCCAAATATCCCTTTGCCAATTCCACAAGAACATCCTTAGCGAAAGGCTTCTTGAAGGGAAAGATGTAACTCTGTGAGATGAATTCACAGAACACAGAGCAGTTTCTCAGAAAGCTTCTTTCCAGTTTTGAACGGAAGATATTTCCTTTTTCACCATAGCCCTCTATGGGCTTCCAAATATCCCTTTGCCAATTCCACAAGAACAGCCTTAGCGAAAGGCTTCTTGAAGGGAAAGATGTAACTCTGTGAGATGAATTAACAGAACACAGAGCAGTTTCTCAGAAAGCTTCTTTCCAGTTTTGAACGGAAGATATTTCCTTTTTCACCATAGCCCTCTATGGGCTTCCAAATATCGCTTTGCCAATTCCACAAGAACAGCCTTAGCGAAAGGCTTCTTGAAGGGAAAGATGTAACTCTGTGAGATGAATTAACAGAACACAGAGCAGTTTCTCAGAAAGCTTCTTTCCAGTTTTGAACGGAAGATATTTCCTTTTTCACCATACCCCTCTATGGGCTTCCAAATATCCCTTTGCCAATTCCACAAGAACAGCCTTAGAGAAAGGCCTCTTGAAGGGAAGGATGTAACTCTGTGAGATAATTTACAGAACACAGAGCAGTTTCTCAGAAAGCTTCTTTCGAGTTTTGAACGGAAGATATTTCCTTTTTCACCCTAGGCCTCTATGGGCTTCCAAATATCCCTTTGCCAATTCCACAAGAACAGCCTTAGCGAAAGGCTTCTTGAATGGAAAGATATAACTCTGTGAGATGAATTAACAGGACACAGAGAAGTTTCTCAGAAAGCTTCTTTCCAGTATTGAACGGAAGATATTTCCTTTTTCACCATAGCCCTCTAAGGGCTTCCAAATATCCCTTTGCCAATTCCACAAGAACAGCCTTAGCGAAAGGCTTCTTGAAGGGAAAGATGTAACTCTGTGAGATGAATTCACAGAAAACAGAGCAGTTTCTCAGAAAGCTTCTTTCCAGTTTTGAACGGAAGATATTTCCTTTTTCACCATAGCCCTCTATGGGTTTCCAAATATCGCTTTGCAAATTCCACAAGAACAGCCTTAGCGAAAGGCTTCTTGAAGGGAAAGATGTAACTCTGTGAGATGAATTCACAGAACACAGAGCAGTTTCTCAGAAAGCTTCTTTCCAGTTTTGAACGGAAGATATTTCCTTTTTCACCATAGGCCTCTATGGGCTTCCAAATATCCCTTTGCCAATTCCACAAGAACAGCCTTAGCGAAAGGCTTCTTGAAGGGAAAGATGTAACTCTGTGAGATGAATTCAGAGAACACAGAGCAGTTTCTCAGAAAGCTTCTTTCCAGTTTTGAACGGAAGATATTTCCTTTTTCACCATAGGCCTCTATGGGCTTCCAAATATCCGTTTGCCAATTCCACAAGAACAGCCTTAGCGAAAGGCTTCTTGAAGGGAAAGATGTAACTCTGTGAGATGAATTCACAGAACACAGAGCAGTTTCTCAGAAAGCTTCTTTCCAGTTTTGAACGGAAGATATTTCGTTTTTCACCATAGCCGTCTATGGGCTTCCAAATATCCCTTTGCTAATTCCACAAGAACAGCCTTAGCGAAAGGCTTCTTGAAGGGAAAGATGTAACTCTGTGAGATTAATTCAGAGAAAACAGAGCAGTTTCTCAGAAAGCTTTTTTCCAGTTTTGAACGGAAGATATTTCCTTTTTCACCATAGCCCTCTATGGGCTTCCAAATATCCCTTTGCCAATTCCAAAAGAACAGCCTTAGCGAAAGGCTTCTTGAAGGGAAAGATGTAACTCTGTGAGATGAATTCACAGAACACAGAGCAGTTTCTCAGAAAGCTTCTTTCCAGTTTTGAACGGAAGATATTTCCTCTTACACCATAGCCCTCTATGGGCTTCCAAATATCCGTTTGCCAATTCCACAAGAACAGCCTTAGCGAAAGGCTTCTTGAAGGGAAAGATGTAACTCTGTGAGATGAATTCACAGAACACAGAGCAGTTTCTCAGAAAGCTTCTTTCCAGTTTTGAACGGAAGATATGTCCTTTTTCACCATAGCCCTCTATGGGCTTCCAAATATCGCTTTGCCAATTCCACAAGAACAGCCTTAGCGAAAGGCTTCTTGAAGGCAAAGATGAAACTCTGTGAGATGAATTCACAGAACACAGAGCAGTTTCTCAGAAAGCTTCTTTCCAGTTTTGAACGGAAGATATTTCCTTTTTCACCATAGCCGTCTATGGGCTTCCAAATATCCCTTTGCCAATTCCACAAGAACAGCCTTAGCGAAAGGCTTCTTGAAGGGAAAGATGTAACTCTGTGAGATGAATTCACAGAACACAGAGCAGTTTCTCAGAAAGCTTCTTTCCAGTTTTGAACGGAAGATATTTCCTTTTTCACCATAGCCCTCTATGGGCTTCCAAATATCCCTTTGCCAATTCCACAAGAACAGCCTTAGCGAAAGGCTTCTTGAAGGGAAAGATGTAACTCTGTGAGATGAATTCACAGAACACAGAGCAGTTTCTCAGAAAGCTTCTTTGCAGTTTTGAACGGAAGATATTTCCTTTTTCACCATAGCCCTCTATGGGCTTCCAAATATCGCTTTGCCAATTCCACAAGAAGAGCCTTAGCGAAAGGCTTCTTGAAGGGAAAGATGTAACTCTGTTAGATGAATTAAAAGAACACAGAGCAGTTTCTCAGAAAGCTTCTTTAAAGTTTTGAAAGGAAGATATTTCCTTTTTCACCTTAGCCGTCTATGGGCTTCCAAATATCCCTTTGCCAATTCCACAAGAATAGCCTTAGCGAAAGGCTTCTTGAAGGGAAAAATGTAACTCTGTGAGATGAATTAACAGAACAGAGAGCAGTTTCTCAGAAAGCTTCTTTCCAGTTTTGAACGGAAGATATTTCCTTTTTCACCATAGGCCTCTATGGGCTTCCAAATATCCCTTTGCCAATTCCACAAGAACAGCCTTAGCGAAAGGCTTCTTGAAGGGAAAGATATAACTCTGTGAGATGAATTAACAGGACACTGAGAAGTTTCTCAGAAAGCTTCTTTCCAGTTTTGAACGGAAGATATTTCCTTTTTCACCATAGCCCTCTATGGGCTTCCAAATATCCCTTTGCCAATTCCACCAGAACAGCCTTAGCGAAAGGCTTTTTGAAGGGAAAGATGTAACTCCGTGAGATGAATTCAGAGAACACAGAGCAGTTTTTCAGAGAGCTTCTTTCCAGTTTTGAACGGAAGATATTTCCTTTTTCACCATAGGCCTGTATGGGCTTCCAAATATCCCTTTGCCAATTCCACAAGAACAGCCTTAGCGAAAGGCTTCTTGAAGGGAAAGATGTAACTCTGTGAGATGAATTCACAGAACACAAAGCAGTTTCTCAGAAAGCTTCTTTCCAGTTTTGAACGGAAGATATTTCCTTTTTCACCATAGCCCTCTATGGGCTTCCAAATATCCCTTTGCCAATTCCACAAGAACAGCCTTAGAGAAAGGCTTCTTGAAGGGAAAGATGTAACTCTGTGAGATGAATTCACAGAACACAGAGCAGTTTCTCAGAAAGCTTCTTTCCAGTTTTGAACGGAAGATATGTCCTTTTTCACCATAGCCCTCTATGTGCTTCCAAATATCGCTTTGCCAATTCCACAAGAACAGCCTTAGCGAAAGGCTTCTTGAAGGGAAAGATGTAACTCTGTGAGATGAATTCACAGAACACAGAGCAGTTTCTCAGAAAGCTTCTTTCCAGTTTTGAACGGAAGATATTTCCTTTTTCACCATAGCCCTCTATGGGCTTCCAAATATCCCTTTGCCAATTCCACAAGAACAGCCTTAGCGAAAGGCTTCTTGAAGGGAAAGATGTAATTCTGTGAGATGAATTCACAGAACACAGAGCAGTTTCTCAGAAAGCTTCTTTCCAGTTTTGAACGGAAGATATTTCCTTTTTCACCATAGCCCTCTATGGGCTTCCAAATATCCCTTTGCCAATTCCACAAGAACAGCCTTAGCGAAAGGCTTCTTGAAGGGAAAGATGTAACTCTGTGAGATGAATTCACAGAACACAGAGCAGTTTCTCAGAAAGCTTCTTTCCAGTTTTGAACGGAAGATATTTCCTTTTTCACCATAGCCCTCTATGGGCTTCCAAATATCGCTTTGCCAATTCCACAAGAACAGCCTTAGCGAAAGGCTTCTTGATGGGAAAGATTTAACTCTGTGAGATGAATTAACAGAACACAGAGCAGTTTCTCAGAAAGCTTCTTTCCAGTTTTGAAAGGAAGATATTTCCTTTTTCACCTTAGCCGTCTATGGGCTTCCAAATATCCCTTTGCCAATTCCACAAGAATAGCCTTAGCGAAAGGCTTCTTGAAGGGAAAAATGTAACTCTGTGAGATGAATTAACAGAACACAGAGCAGTTTCTCAGAAAGCTTCTTTCCAGTTTTGAACGGAAGATATTTCCTTTTTCACCATAAGCCTCTAGGGGCTTCCAAATATCCCTTTGCCAATTCCACAAGAACAGCCTTAGCGAAAGGCTTCTTGAAGGGAAAGATATAACTCTGTGAGATGAATTAACAGGACACAGAGAAGTTTCTCAGAAAGCTTCTTTCCAGTTTTGAACAGAAGATATTTCCTTTTTCACGATAGCCCTCTAAGGGCTTCCAAATATCCCTTTGCCAATTCCACAAGAACAGCCTTAGCGAAAGGCTTCTTGAAGAGAAAGATGTAACTCTGTGAGATGAATTCAGAGAACACAGAGCAGTTTCTCAGAAAGCTTCTTTCCAGTTTTGAACGGAAGATATTTCCTTTTTCACCATAGGCCTCTATGGGCTTCTAAATATCCCTTTGCCAATTCCACAAGAACAGCCTTAGCGAAAGGCTTCTTGAAGGGAAAGATGTAACTCTGTGAGATAAATTAACAGAACACAGAGCAGTTTCTCAGAAAGCTTCTTTCCAGTTTTGAACGGAAGATATTTAATTTTTCACCATAGCCGTCTATGGGCTTCCAAATATCCCTTTGCGAATTCCACAAGAACAGCCTTAGCGAAAGGCTTCTTGAAGGGAAAGATGTAACTCTGTGAGATGAATTCAGAGAACACAGAGCAGTTTCTCAGAAAGCTTCTTTCCAGTTTTGAACGGAAGATATTTCCTTTTTCACCATAGGCCTCTATGGGCTTCCAAATATGCCTTTGCCAATTCCACAAGAACAGCCTTAGCGAAAGGCTTCTTGAAGGGAAAGATGTAACTCTGTGAGATGAATTCACAGAACACAGAGCAGTTTCTCAGAAAGCTTCTTTCCAGTTTTGAACGGAAGATATTTCGTTTTTCACCATAGCCGTCTATGGGCTTCCAAATATCCCTTTGCCAATTCCACAAGAACAGCCTTAGCGAAAGGCTTCTTGAAGGGAAAGATGTAACTCTGTGAGATTAATTCAGAGAACACAGAGCAGTTTCTCAGAAAGCTTCTTTCCAGTTTGAACGGAAGATATTTCCTTTTTCACCATAGGCCTCTAAGGGCTTCCAAATATCCCTTTGCCAATTCCACAAGAACAGCCTTAGCGAAAGGCTTCTTGAAGGGAAAGATGTAACTCTGTGAGATGAATTCACAGAACACAGAGCAGTTTCTCAGAAAGCTTCTTTCCAGTTTTGAACGGAAGATATTTCCTTTTTCACCATAGCCCTCTATGGGCTTCCAAATATCCCTTTGCCAATTCCACAAGAACAGCCTTAGCGAAATGCCTCTTGAAAGGAAAGATGTAACTCTGTGAGATGAATTAACAGAACACAGAGCAGTTTCTCAGAAAGCTTCTTTGCAGTTTTGAACGGAAGATATTTCCTTTTTCACCATAGGCCTCTATGGGCTTCCAAATATCCCTTTGCCAATTCCACAAGAACAGCCTTAGCGAAAGGCTTCTTGAAGGGAAAGATGTAACTCTGTGAGATGAATTCACAGAACACAGAGCAGTTTCTGAGAAAGCTTCTTTCCAGTTTTGAACGGAAGATATTTCCTTTTTCACCATAGGCCTCTATGGGCTTCCAAATATCCCTTTGCCAATTCCACAAGAACAGCCTTAGCTCAAGGCTTCTTGAAGGGAAAGATGTAACTCTGTGAGATGAATTCACAGAACACAGAGCAGTTTCTCAGAAAGCTTCTTTCCAGTTTTGAACCGAAGATATTTCCTTTTTCACCATAGCCCTCTATGGGCTTCCAAATATCGCTTTGCCAATTCCACAAGAACAGCCTTAGCGAAAGGCTTCTTGAAGGGAAAGATATAACTCTGTGACATGAATTAACAGGACACAGAGAAGTTTCTCAGAAAGCTTCTTTCCAGTTTTGAACGGAAGATATTTCCTTTTTCACCATAGCCCTCTAAGGGCTTCCAAATATCCCTTTGCCAATTCCACAAGTACAGCCTTAGCGAAAGGCTTCTTGAAGGGAAAGATGTAACTCTGTGAGATGAATTAACAGAACACAGAGCAGTTTCTCAGAAAGCTTCTTTCCAGTTTTGAACGGAAGATATTTCCTTTTTCACCATAGCCCTCTATGGGCTTCCAAATATCCCTTTGCCAATTCCACAAGAACAGCCTTAGGGAAAGGCTTCTTGAAGGGAAAGTTGTAACTCTGTGAGATGAATTAACAGAACACAGAGCAGTTTCTCAGAAAGCTTCTTTCCAGTTTTGAACGGAAGATATTTCCTTTTTCACCATAGCCCTCTATGGGCTTCCAAATATCGCTTTGCCAATTCCACAAGAACAGCCTTAGCGAAAGGCTTCTTGAAGGGAAAGATGTAACTCTGTGAGATGAATTAACAGAACACAGAGCAGTTTCTCAGAAAGCTTCTTTCCAGTTTTGAACGGAAGATATTTCCTTTTTCACCCTAGGACCCTTTGGGCTTCCAAATATCCCTTTGCCAATTCCACAAGAACAGCCTTAGCGAAAGGCTTCTTGAAGGGAAACATGTAACTCTGTGAGATGAATTCAGAGAACACAGAGCAGTTTCTCAGAAAGCTTCTTTCCAGTTTTGAACGGAAGATATTTCCTTTTTTACCATAGGCCTCTATGGGCTTCCAAATATCCCTTTGCCAATTCCACAAGAACAGCCTTAGCGAAAGGCTTCTTGAAGGGAAAGATGTAACTCTGTGAGATGAATTCACAGAACACAGAGCAGTTTCTCAGAAAGCTTCTTTCCAGTTTTGAACGGAAGATATTTCCTTTTTCACCATAGCCCTCTATGGGCTTCCAAATATCCCTTTGCCAATTCCACAAGAACAGCCTTAGCGAAAGGCTTCTTGAAGGGAAAGATGTAACTCTGTGAGATGAATTCACAGAACACAGAGCAGTTTCTCAGAAAGCTTCTTTCCAGTTTTGAACGGAAGATATTTCCTTTTTCACCATAGCCCTCTATGGGCTTCCAAATATCCCTTTGCCAATTCCACAAGAACAGCCTTAGCGAAAGGCTTCTTGAAGGGAAAGATGAAACTCTGTGAGATGAATTCACAGAACACAGAGCAGTTTCTCAGAAAGCTTCTTTCCAGTTTTGAACGGAAGATATTTCGTTTTTCACCATAGCCGTCTATGGGCTTCCAAATATCCCTTTGCCAATTCCACAAGAACAGCCTTAGCGAAAGGCTTATTGAAGGGAAAGATGTAACTCTGTGAGATTAATTCAGAGAACACAGAGCAGTTTCTCAGAAAGCTTCTTTCCAGTTTTGAACGGAAGATATTTCCTTTTTCACCATAGGCCTCTAAGGGCTTCCAAATATCCCTTTGCCAATTCCACAAGAACAGCCTTAGCGAAAGGCTTCTTGAAGGGAAAGATGTAACTCTGTGAGATGAATTCACAGAACACAGAGCAGTTTCTCAGAAAGCTTCTTTCCAGTTTTGAACCGAAGATATTTCCTTTTTCACCATAGCCGTCTATGGGCTTCCAAATATCCCTTTGCCAATTCCACAAGAACAGCCTTAGCGAAAGGCTTCTTGAAGGGAAAGATGTAACTCTGTGAGATGAATTCACAGAACACAGAGCAGTTTCTCAGAAAGCTTCTTTCCAGTTTTGAACGGAAGATATTTCCTTTTTCACCATAGCCCTCTATGGGCTTCCAAATATCCCTTTGCCAATTCCAAAAGAACAGCCTTAGCGAAAGGCTCCTTGAAGGGAAAGATGTAACTCTGTGAGATGAATTCACAGAACACAGAGCAGTTTCTCAGAAAGCTTCTTTCCAGTTTTGAACGGAAGATATTTCCTTTTTCACCATAGCCCTGTATGGGCTTCCAAATATCGCTTTGCCAATTCCACAAGAACAGCCTTAGCGAAAGGCTTCTTGAAGGGAAAGATGTAACTCTGTGAAATGAATTAACAGAACACAGAGCCGTTTCTCAGAAAGCTTCTTTCCAGTTTTGAACGGAAGATAATTCCTTTTTAACCATAGCCGTCTATGGGCTTCCAAATATCCCTTTGCCAATTCCTCAAGAACAGCCTTAGCGAAAGGCTTCTTGAAGGGAAGGATGTAACTCTGTGAGATGAATTAACAGAACACAGAGCAGTTTCTCAGAAAGCTTCTTTCCAGTTTTGAACGGAAGATATTTCCTTTTTCACCATAGGCCTCTATGGGCTTCCAAATATCCCTTTGCCAATTCCACAAGAACAGCCTTAGCGAAAGGCTTCTTGAAGGGAAAGATGTAACTCTGTGAGATGAACTAACAGAACACAGAGCAGTTTCTGAGAAAGCTTCTTTCCAGTTTTGAACGGAAGATATTTCCTTTTTCACCATAGCCGTCTATGGGCTTCCAAATATCCCTTTGCCAATTCCACAAGAACAGCCTTAGCCAAAGGCTTCTTGAAGGGAAAGATGTAACTCTGTGAGATGAATTAACAGAACACAGAGCAGTTTCTCAGAAAGCTTCTTTCCAGTTTTGAACGGAAGATATTTCCTTTTTCACCATAGCCCTCTATGGGCTTCCAAATATCCCTTTGCCAATTCCACAAGAACAGCCTTAGCGAAAGGCTTCTTGAAGGGAAAGATGTAACTCTGTGAGATGAATTCACAGAACACAGAGCAGTTTCTCAGAAAGCTTCTTTCCAGTTTTGAACGGAAGATATTTCCTTTTTCACCGTAGCCCTCTATGGGCTTCCAAATATCGCTTTGCCAATTCCACAAGAACAGCCTTAGCGAAAGGCTTCTTGAAGGGAAAGATGTAACTCTGTGAGATGAATTAACAGAACACAGAGCAGTTTCTCAGAAAGCTTCTTTCCAGTTTGAAAGGAAGATATTTCCTTTTTCACCATAGGCCTCTATGGGCTTCCAAATATCCCTTTGCCAATTCCACAAGAACAGCCTTAGCGAAAGGCTTCTTGAAGGGAAAGATGTAACTCTGTTAGATGAATTCACAGAACACAGAGCAGTTTCTCAGAAAGCTTCTTTCCAATTTTGAACCGAAGATATTTCCTTTTTCACCATAGCCCTCTATGGGCTTCCAAATATCCCTTTGCCAATTCCACAAGAACAGCCTTAGCGAAAGGCTTCTTGAAGGGAAAGATGTAACTCTGTGAGATGAATTCACAGAACACAGAGCAGTTTTTCAGAAAGCTTCTTTCCAGTTTTGAACGGAAGATATTTCCTTTTTCACCATAGCCCTCTGTGGGCTTCCAAATATCGCTTTGCCAATTCCACAAGAACAGCCTTAGCGAAAGGCTTCTTGAAGGGAAAGATGTAACTCTGTGAGATGAATTCACAGAACACAGAGCTGTTTCTCAGAAAGCTTCTTTCCAGTTTTGAACGATTGATATTTCCTTTTTCACCATAGGACCCTTTGGGCTTCCAAATATCCCTTTGCCAATTCCACAAGAACAGCCTTAGCGAAAGGCTTCTTGAAGGGAAAGATGTAACTCTGTGAGATGAATTCACAGAACACAGAGCAGTTTCTCAGAAAGCTTCTTTCCAGTTTTGAACGGAAGATATTTCCTTTTTCACCATAGCCCTCTATGGGCTTCCAAATATCGCTTTGCCAATTCCACAAGAACAGCCTTAGCGAAAGGCTTCTTGAAGGGAAAGATGTAACTCTGTGAGATGAATTAACAGAACACAGAGCAGTTTCTCAGAAAGCTTCTTTCCAGTTTTGAACGGAAGATATTTCCTTTTTCACCATAGCCCTCTATGGGCTTCCAAATATCCCTTTGCCAATTCCACAAGAACAGCCTTAGCGAAAGGCTTCTTGAAGGGAAAGATGTAACTCTGTGAGATGAATTAACAGAACACAGAGCAGTTTCTCAGAAAGCTTCTTTCCAGTTTTGAACGGAAGATATTTCCTTTTTCACCATAGGCCTCTATGGGCTTCCAAATATCCCTTTGCCAATTCCACAAGAACAGCCTTAGCGAAAGGCTTCTTGAAGGGAAAGATGTAACTCTGTGAGATGAATTCACAGAAAACAGAGCAGTTTCTCAGAAAGCTTCTTTCCAGTTTTGAACGGAAGATATTTCCTTTTTCACCATAGCCCTCTATGGGTTTCCAAATATCGCTTTGCAAATTCCACAAGAACAGCCTTAGCGAAAGGCTTCTTGAAGGGAAAGATGTAACTCTGTGAGATGAATTCACAGAACACAGAGCAGTTTCTCAGAAAGCTTCTTTCCAGTTTTGAACGGAAGATATTTCCTTTTTCACCATAGGCCTCTATGGGCTTCCAAATATCCCTTTGCCAATTCCACAAGAACAGCCTTAGCGAAAGGCTTCTTGAAGGGAAAGATGTAACTCTGTGAGATGAATTAACAGAACACAGAGCAGTTTCTCAGAAAGCTTCTTTCCAGTTTTGAACGGAAGATATTTCCTTTTTCACCATAGCCCTCTATGGGCTTCCAAATATCCGTTTGCCAATTCCACAAGAACAGCCTTAGCGAAAGGCTTCTTGAAGGGAAAGATGTAACTCTGTGAGATGAATTAACAGAACACAGAGCAGTTTCTCAGAAAGCTTCTTTCCAGTTTTGAACGGAAGATATTTCCTTTTTCACCATAGCCCTCTATGGGCTTCCAAATATCCCTTTGCCAATTCCACAAGAACAGCCTTAGCGAAAGGCTTCTTGAAGGGAAAGATGTAACTCTGTGAGATGAATTCAGAGAACACAGAGCAGTTTCTCAGAAAGCTTCTTTCCAGTTTTGAACGGAAGATATTTCCTTTTTCACCATAGCCCTCTATGGGCTTCCAAATATCCCTTTGCCAATTCCACAAGAACAGCCTTAGCGAAAGGCTTCTTGAAGGGAAAGATGAAACTCTGTGAGATGAATTCACAGAACACAGAGCAGTTTCTCAGAAAGCTTCTTTCCAGTTTTGAACGGAAGATATTTCGTTTTTCACCATAGCCGTCTATGGGCTTCCAAATATCCCTTTGCCAATTCCACAAGAACAGCCTTAGCGAAAGGCTTATTGAAGGGAAAGATGTAACTCTGTGAGATTAATTCAGAGAACACAGAGCAGTTTCTCAGAAAGCTTCTTTCCAGTTTTGAACGGAAGATATTTCCTTTTTCACCATAGCCGTCTATGGGCTTCCAAATATCACTTTGCCAATTCCACAAGAACAGCCTTAGCGAAAGGCTTCTTGAAGGGAAAGATGTAACTCTGTGAGATGAATTCACAGAACACAGAGCAGTTTCTCAGAAAGCTTCTTTCCAGTTTTGAACGGAAGATATTTCCTTTTTCACCGTAGCCCTCCATGGGCTTCCAAATATCGCTTTGCCAATTCCACAAGAACAGCCTTAGCGAAAGGCTTCTTGAAGGGAAAGATGTAACTCTGTGAGATGAATTAACAGAACACAGAGCAGTTTCTCAGAAAGCTTCTTTCCAGTTTTGAAAGGAAGATATTTCCTTTTTCACCATAGGCCTCTATGGGCTTCCAAATATCCCTTTGCCAATTCCACAAGAACAGCCTTAGCGAAAGGCTTCTTGAAGGGAAAGATGTAACTCTGTGAGATGAATTCACAGAACACAGAGCAGTTTCTCAGAAAGCTTCTTTCCAGTTTTGAACCGAAGATATTTCCTTTTTCACCATAGCCCTCTATGGGCTTCCAAATATACCTTTGCCAATTCCACAAGAACAGCCTTAGCGAAAGGCTTCTTGAAGGGAAAGATGTAACTCTGTGAGATGAATTCACAGAACACAGAGCAGTTTCTCAGAAAGCTTCTTTCCAGTTTTGAACGGAAGATATTTCCTTTTTCACCATAGCCCTCTATGGGCTTCCAAATATCGCTTTGCCAATTCCACAAGAACAGCCTTAGCGAAAGGCTTCTTGAAGGGAAAGATGTAACTCTGTGAGATGAATAAACAGAACACAGAGCAGTTTCTCAGAAAGCTTCTTTCCAGTTTTGAACGGAAGATATTTCCTTTTTCACCATAGCCCTCTATGGGCTTCCAAATATCCCTTTGCCAATTCCACAAGAACAGCCTTAGAGAAAGGCTTCTTGAAGGGAAGGATGTAACTCTGTGAGATGAATTAACAGAACACAGAGCAGTTTCTCAGAAAGCTTCTTTCCAGTTTTGAACGGAAGATATTTCCTTTTTCACCATAGCCCTCTATGGGCTTCCAAATATCCGTTTGCCAATTCCACAAGAACAGCCTTAGCGAAAGGCTTCTTGAAGGGAAAGATGTAACTCTGTGAGATGAATTCACAGAACACAGAGCAGTTTCTCAGAAAGCTTCTTTCCAGTTTTGAACGGAAGATATTTCCTTTTTCACCATAGCCCTCTATGGGCTTCCAAATATCCCTTTGCCAATTCCACAAGAACAGCCTTAGCGAAAGGCTTCTTGAAGGGAAAGATGTAACTCTGTGAGATGAATTCAGAGAACACAGAGCAGTTTCTCAGAAAGCTTCTTTCCAGTTTTGAACGGAAGATATTTCCTTTTTCACCATAGCCCTCTATGGGCTTCCAAATATCCCTTTGCCAATTCCACAAGAACAGCCTTAGCGAAAGGCTTCTTGAAGGGAAAGATGAAACTCTGTGAGATGAATTCACAGAACACAGAGCAGTTTCTCAGAAAGCTTCTTTCCAGTTTTGAACGGAAGATATTTCGTTTTTCACCATAGCCGTCTATGGGCTTCCAAATATCCCTTTGCCAATTCCACAAGAACAGCCTTAGCGAAAGGCTTATTGAAGGGAAAGATGTAACTCTGTGAGATTAATTCAGAGAACACAGAGCAGTTTCTCAGAAAGCTTCTTTCCAGTTTTGAACGGAAGATATTTCCTTTTTCACCATAGGCCTCTAAGGGCTTCCAAATATCCCTTTGCCAATTCCACAAGAACAGCCTTAGCGAAAGGCTTCTTGAAGGGAAAGATGTAACTCTGTGAGATGAATTAACAGAACACAGAGCAGTTTCTCAGAAAGCTTCTTTCCAATTTTGAACGGAAGATATTTCCTTTTTCACCATAGCCGTCTATGGGCTTCCAAATATCCCTTTGCCAATTCCACAAGAACAGCCTTAGCGAAAGGCTTCTTGAAGGGAAAGATGTAACTCTGTGAGATGAATTAACAGAACACAGAGCAGTTTCTCAGAAAGCTTCTTTCCAGTTTTGAACGGAAGATATTTCCTTTTTCACCATAGCCGTCTATGGGCTTCCAAATATCCCTTTGCCAATTCCACAAGAACAGCCTTAGCGAAAGGCTTCTTGAAGGGAAAGATGTAACTCTGTGAGATGAATTCACAGAACACAGAGCAGTTTCTCAGAAAGCTTCTTTCCAGTTTTGAACGGAAGATATTTCCTTTTTCACCGTAGCCCTCTATGGGCTTCCAAATATCGCTTTGCCAATTCCACAAGAACAGCCTTAGCGAAAGGCTTCTTGAAGGGAAAGATGTAACTCTGTGAGATGAATTAACAGAACACAGAGCAGTTTCTCAGAAAGCTTCTTTCCAGTTTTGAAAGGAAGATATTTCCTTTTTCACCATAGGCCTCTATGGGCTTCCAAATATCCCTTTGCCAATTCCACAAGAACAGCCTTAGCGAAAGGCTTCTTGAAGGGAAAGATGTAACTCTGTGAGATGAATTCACAGAACACAGAGCAGTTTCTCAGAAAGCTTCTTTCCAGTTTTGAACCGAAGATATTTCCTTTTTCACCATAGCCCTCTATGGGCTTCCAAATATACCTTTGCCAATTCCACAAGAACAGCCTTAGCGAAAGGCTTCTTGAAGGGAAAGATGTAACTCTGTGAGATGAATTCACAGAACACAGAGCAGTTTCTCAGAAAGCTTCTTTCCAGTTTTGAACGGAAGATATTTCCTTTTTCACCGTAGCCCTCTATGGGCTTCCAAATATCGCTTTGCCAATTCCACAAGAACAGCCTTAGCGAAAGGCTTCTTGAAGGGAAAGATGTAACTCTGTGAGATGAATTAACAGAACACAGAGCAGTTTCTCAGAAAGCTTCTTTCCAGTTTTGAAAGGAAGATATTTCCTTTTTCACCATAGGCCTCTATGGGCTTCCAAATATCCCTTTGCCAATTCCACAAGAACAGCCTTAGCGAAAGGCTTCTTGAAGGGAAAGATGTAACTCTGTGAGATGAATTCACAGAACACAGAGCAGTTTCTCAGAAAGCTTCTTTCCAGTTTTGAACCGAAGATATTTCCTTTTTCACCATAGCCCTCTATGGGCTTCCAAATATCCCTTTGCCAATTCCACAAGAACAGCCTTAGCGAAAGGCTTCTTGAAGGGAAAGATGTAACTCTGTGAGATGAATTCACAGAACACAGAGCAGTTTTTCAGAAAGCTTCTTTCCAGTTTTGAACGGAAGATATTTCCTTTTTCACCATAGCCCTCTGTGGGCTTCCAAATATCGCTTTGCCAATTCCACAAGAACAGCCTTAGCGAAAGGCTTCTTGAAGGGAAAGATGTAACTCTGTGAGATGAATTCACAGAACACAGAGCTGTTTCTCAGAAAGCTTCTTTCCAGTTTTGAACGGAAGATATTTCCTTTTTCACCATAGGACCCTTTGGGCTTCCAAATATCCCTTTGCCAATTCCACAAGAACAGCCTTAGCGAAAGGCTTCTTGAAGGGAAAGATGTAACTCTGTGAGATGAATTCACAGAACACAGAGCAGTTTCTCAGAAAGCTTCTTTCCAGTTTTGAACGGAAGATATTTCCTTTTTCACCATAGCCCTCCATGGGCTTCCAAATATCGCTTTGCCAATTCCACAAGAACAGCCTTAGCGAAAGGCTTCTTGAAGGGAAAGATGTAACTCTGTGAGATGAATTAACAGAACACAGAGCAGTTTCTCAGAAAGCTTCTTTCCAGTTTTGAACGGAAGATATTTCCTTTTTCACCATAGCCCTCTATGGGCTTCCAAATATCCCTTTGCCAATTCCACAAGAACAGCCTTAGCGAAAGGCTTCTTGAAGGGAAAGATGTAACTCTGTGAGATGAATTAACAGAACACAGAGCAGTTTCTCAGAAAGCTTCTTTCCAGTTTTGAACGTAAGATATTTCCTTTTTCACCATAGGCCTCTATGGGCTTCCAAATATCCCTTTGCCAAATCCACAAGAACAGCCTTAGCGAAAGGCTTCTTGAAGGGAAAGATGTAACTCTGTGAGATGAATTCACAGAAAACAGAGCAGTTTCTCAGAAAGCTTCTTTCCAGTTTTGAACGGAAGATATTTCCTTTTTCACCATAGCCCTCTATGGGTTTCCAAATATCGCTTTGCAAATTCCACAAGAACAGCCTTAGCGAAAGGCTTCTTGAAGGGAAAGATGTAACTCTGTGAGATGAATTCACAGAACACAGAGCAGTTTCTCAGAAAGCTTCTTTCCAGTTTTGAACGGAAGATATTTCCTTTTTCACCATAGGCCTCTATGGGCTTCCAAATATCCCTTTGCCAATTCCACAAGAACAGCCTTAGCGAAAGGCTTCTTGAAGGGAAAGATGTAACTCTGTGAGATGAATTAACAGAACACAGAGCAGTTTCTCAGAAAGCTTCTTTCCAGTTTTGAACGGAAGATATTTCCTTTTTCACCATAGCCCTCTATGGGCTTCCAAATATCCGTTTGCCAATTCCACAAGAACAGCCTTAGCGAAAGGCTTCTTGAAGGGAAAGATGTAACTCTGTGAGATGAATTCACAGAACACAGAGCAGTTTCTCAGAAAGCTTCTTTCCAGTTTTGAACGGAAGATATTTCCTTTTTCACCATAGCCCTCTATGGGCTTCCAAATATCCCTTTGCCAATTCCACAAGAACAGCCTTAGCGAAAGGCTTCTTGAAGGGAAAGATGTAACTCTGTGAGATGAATTCAGAGAACACAGAGCAGTTTCTCAGAAAGCTTCTTTCCAGTTTTGAACGGAAGATATTTCCTTTTTCACCATAGCCCTCTATGGGCTTCCAAATATCCCTTTGCCAATTCCACAAGAACAGCCTTAGCGAAAGGCTTCTTGAAGGGAAAGATGAAACTCTGTGAGATGAATTCACAGAACACAGAGCAGTTTCTCAGAAAGCTTCTTTCCAGTTTTGAACGGAAGATATTTCGTTTTTCACCATAGCCGTCTATGGGCTTCCAAATATCCCTTTGCCAATTCCACAAGAACAGCCTTAGCGAAAGGCTTATTGAAGGGAAAGATGTAACTCTGTGAGATTAATTCAGAGAACACAGAGCAGTTTCTCAGAAAGCTTCTTTCCAGTTTTGAACGGAAGATATTTCCTTTTTCACCATAGGCCTCTAAGGGCTTCCAAATATCCCTTTGCCAATTCCACAAGAACAGCCTTAGCGAAAGGCTTCTTGAAGGGAAAGATGTAACTCTGTGAGATGAATTAACAGAACACAGAGCAGTTTCTCAGAAAGCTTCTTTCCAATTTTGAACGGAAGATATTTCCTTTTTCACCATAGCCGTCTATGGGCTTCCAAATATCCCTTTGCCAATTCCACAAGAACAGCCTTAGCGAAAGGCTTCTTGAAGGGAAAGATGTAACTCTGTGAGATGAATTAACAGAACACAGAGCAGTTTCTCAGAAAGCTTCTTTCCAGTTTTGAACGGAAGATATTTCCTTTTTCACCATAGCCGTCTATGGGCTTCCAAATATCCCTTTGCCAATTCCACAAGAACAGCCTTAGCGAAAGGCTTCTTGAAGGGAAAGATGTAACTCTGTGAGATGAATTCACAGAACACAGAGCAGTTTCTCAGAAAGCTTCTTTCCAGTTTTGAACGGAAGATATTTCCTTTTTCACCGTAGCCCTCCATGGGCTTCCAAATATCGCTTTGCCAATTCCACAAGAACAGCCTTAGCGAAAGGCTTCTTGAAGGGAAAGATGTAACTCTGTGAGATGAATTAACAGAACACAGAGCAGTTTCTCAGAAAGCTTCTTTCCAGTTTTGAAAGGAAGATATTTCCTTTTTCACCATAGGCCTCTATGGGCTTCCAAATATCCCTTTGCCAATTCCACAAGAACAGCCTTAGCGAAAGGCTTCTTGAAGGGAAAGATGTAACTCTGTGAGATGAATTCACAGAACACAGAGCAGTTTCTCAGAAAGCTTCTTTCCAGTTTTGAACCGAAGATATTTCCTTTTTCACCATAGCCCTCTATGGGCTTCCAAATATACCTTTGCCAATTCCACAAGAACAGCCTTAGCGAAAGGCTTCTTGAAGGGAAAGATGTAACTCTGTGAGATGAATTCACAGAACACAGAGCAGTTTCTCAGAAAGCTTCTTTCCAGTTTTGAACGGAAGATATTTCCTTTTTCACCATAGCCCTCTATGGCCTTCCAAATATCGCTTTGCCAATTCCACAAGAACAGCCTTAGCGAAAGGCTTCTTGAAGGGAAAGATGTAACTCTGTGAGATGAATTAACAGAACACAGAGCAGTTTCTCAGAAAGCTTCTTTCCAGTTTTGAACGGAAGATATTTCCTTTTTCACCATAGGCCTCTATGGGCTTCCAAATATCCCTTTGCAAATTCCACAAGAACAGCCTTAGCGAAAGGCTTCTTGAAGGGAAAGATGTAACTCTGTGAGATGAATTCAGAGAACACAGAGCAGTTTCTCAGAAAGCTTCTTTCCAGTTTTGAACGGAAGATATTTCCTTTTCACCATAGGCCTCTATGGGCTTCCAAATATCCCTTTGCCAATTCCACAAGAACAGCCTTAGCGAAAGGCTTCTTGAAGGGAAAGATGTAACTCTGTGAGATGAATTCACAGAACACAGAGCAGTTTCTCAGAAGGCTTCTTTCCAGTTTTGAACGGAAGATATTTCGTTTTTCACCATAGCCGTCTATGGGCTTCCAAATATCCCTTTGCTAATTCCACAAGAACAGCCTTAGCGAAAGGCTTCTTGAAGGGAAAGATGTAACTCTGTGAGATGAATTCACAGAACACAGAGCAGTTTCTCAGAAAGCTTCTTTCCAGTTTTGAACGGAAGATATTTCCTTTTTCACCATAGGCCTCTATGGGCTTCCAAATATCCCTTTGCCAATTCCACAAGAACAGCCTTAGCGAAAGGCTTCTTGAAGGGAAAGATGTAACTCTCTGAGATAAATTAACAGAACACAGAGCAGTTTCTCAGAAAGCTTCTTTCCAGTTTTGAACGGAAGATATTTCCTTTTTCACCATAGGACACTTTGGGCTTCCAAATATCCCTTTGCCAATTCCACAAGAACAGCCTTAGCGAAAGGCTTCTGGAAGGGAAAGATGTAACTCTGTGAGATGAATTCACAGAACACAGAGCAGTTTTTCAGAAAGCTTCTTTCCAGTTTTGAACGGAAGATATTTCCTTTTTCACCATAGCAGTCTGTGGGCTTCCAAATATCGCTTTGCCAATTCCACAAGAACAGCCTTAGCGAAAGGCTTCTTGAAGGGAAAGATGTAACTCTGTGAGATGAATTCACAGAACACAGAGCTGTTTCTCAGAAAGCTTCTTTCCAGTTTTGAACGGAAGATATTTCCTTTTTCACCATAGGACCCTTTGGGCTTCCAAATATCCCTTTGCCAATTCCACAAGAACAGCCTTAGCGAAAGGCTTCTTGAAGGGAAAGATGTAACTCTGTGAGATGAATTCAGAGAACACAGAGCAGTTTTTCAGAAAGCTTCTTTCCAGTTTTGAACGGAAGATATTTCCTTTTTCACCATAGCCCTGTATGGGCTTCCAAATATCGCTTTGCCAATTCCACAAGAACAGCCTTAGCGAAAGGCTTCTTGAAGGGAAAGATGTAACTCTGTGAGATGAATTCACAGAACACAGAGCAGGTTCTCAGAAAGCTTCTTTCCAGTTTTGAACGGAAGATATTTCCTTTTTCACCCTAGCCGTCTATGGGCTTCCAAATATCCCTTTGCCAATTCCTCAAGAACAGCCTTAGCGAAAGGCTTCTTGAAGGGAAAGATGTAACTCTGTGAGATGAATTCACAGAACACAGAGCAGTTTCTCAGAAAGCTTCTTTCCAGTTTTGAACGGAAGATATTTCCTTTTTCACGATAGCCCTCTATGGGCTTCCAAATATCCCTTTGCCAATTCCAAAAGAACAGCCTTAGCGAAAGGCTTCTTGAAGGGAAAGATGTAACTCTGTGAGATGAATTCAGAGAACACAGAGCAGTTTCTCAGAAAGCTTCTTTCCAGTTTTGAACGGAAGATATTTCCTTTTTCACCACAGCCCTCTATGGGCTTCCAAATATCCCTTTGCCAATTCCACAAGAACAGCCTTAGCGAAAGGCTTCTTGAAGGGAAAGATGAAACTCTGTGAGATGAATTCACAGAACACAGAGCAGTTTCTCAGAAAGCTTCTTTCCAGTTTTGAACGGAAGATATTTCGTTTTTCACCATAGCCGTCTATGGGCTTCCAAATATCCCTTTGCCAATTCCACAAGAACAGCCTTAGCGAAAGGCTTATTGAAGGGAAAGATGTAACTCTGTGAGATTAATTCAGAGAACACAGAGCAGTTTCTCAGAAAGCTTCTTTCCAGTTTTGAACGGAAGATATTTCCTTTTTCACCATAGGCCTCTAAGGGCTTCCAAATATCCCTTTGCCAATTCCACAAGAACAGCCTTAGCGAAAGGCTTCTTGAAGGGAAAGATGTAACTCTGTGAGATGAATTAACAGAACACAGAGCAGTTTCTCAGAAAGCTTCTTTCCAATTTTGAACGGAAGATATTTCCTTTTTCACCATAGCCGTCTATGGGCTTCCAAATATCCCTTTGCCAATTCCACAAGAACAGCCTTAGCGAAAGGCTTCTTGAAGGGAAAGATGTAACTCTGTGAGATGAATTAACAGAACACAGAGCAGTTTCTCAGAAAGCTTCTTTCCAGTTTTGAACGGAAGATATTTCCTTTTTCACCATAGCCGTCTATGGGCTTCCAAATATCCCTTTGCCAATTCCACAAGAACAGCCTTAGCGAAAGGCTTCTTGAAGGGAAAGATGTAACTCTGTGAGATGAATTCACAGAACACAGAGCAGTTTCTCAGAAAGCTTCTTTCCAGTTTTGAACGGAAGATATTTCCTTTTTCACCGTAGCCCTCCATGGGCTTCCAAATATCGCTTTGCCAATTCCACAAGAACAGCCTTAGCGAAAGGCTTCTTGAAGGGAAAGATGTAACTCTGTGAGATGAATTAACAGAACACAGAGCAGTTTCTCAGAAAGCTTCTTTCCAGTTTTGAAAGGAAGATATTTCCTTTTTCACCATAGGCCTCTATGGGCTTCCAAATATCCCTTTGCCAATTCCACAAGAACAGCCGTAGCGAAAGGCTTCTTGAAGGGAAAGATGTAACTCTGTGAGATGAATTCACAGAACACAGAGCAGTTTCTCAGAAAGCTTCTTTCCAGTTTTGAACCGAAGATATTTCCTTTTTCACCATAGCCCTCTATGGGCTTCCAAATATACCTTTGCCAATTCCACAAGAACAGCCTTAGCGAAAGGCTTCTTGAAGGGAAAGATGTAACTCTGTGAGATGAATTCACAGAACACAGAGCAGTTTCTCAGAAAGCTTCTTTCCAGTTTTGAACGGAAGATATTTCCTTTTTCACCATAGCCCTCTATGGCCTTCCAAATATCGCTTTGCCAATTCCACAAGAACAGCCTTAGCGAAAGGCTTCTTGAAGGGAAAGATGTAACTCTGTGAGATGAATTAACAGAACACAGAGCAGTTTCTCAGAAAGCTTCTTTCCAGTTTTGAACGGAAGATATTTCCTTTTTCACCATAGCCCTCTATGGGCTTCCAAATATCCCTTTGCCAATTCCACAAGAACAGCCTTAGAGAAAGGCTTCTTGAAGGGAAGGATGTAACTCTGTGAGATGAATTAACAGAACACAGAGCAGTTTCTCAGAAAGCTTCTTTCCAGTTTTGAACGGAAGATATTTCCTTTTTCACCATAGCCCTCTATGGGCTTCCAAATATCCGTCTGCCAATTCCACAAGAACAGCCTTAGCGAAAGGCTTCTTGAAGGGAAAGATGCAACTCTGTGAGATGAATTCACAGAACACAGAGCAGTTTCTCAGAATGCTTCTTTCCAGTTTTGAACGGAAGATATTTCCTTTTTCACCATAGCCCTCTATGGGCTTCCAAATATCCCTTTGCCAATTCCACAAGAACAGCCTTAGCGAAAGGCTTCTTGAAGGGAAAGATGTAACTCTGTGAGATGAATTCAGAGAACACAGAGCAGTTTCTCAGAAAGCTTCTTTCCAGTTTTGAACGGAAGATATTTCCTTTTTCACCATAGCCCTCTATGGGCTTCCAAATATCCCTTTGCCAATTCCACAAGAACAGCCTTAGCGAAAGGCTTCTTGAAGGGAAAGATGAAACTCTGTGAGATGAATTCACAGAACACAGAGCAGTTTCTCAGAAAGCTTCTTTCCAGTTTTGAACGGAAGATATTTCGTTTTTCACCATAGCCGTCTATGGGCTTCCAAATATCCCTTTGCCAATTCCACAAGAACAGCCTTAGCGAAAGGCTTATTGAAGGGAAAGATGTAACTCTGTGAGATTAATTCAGAGAACACAGAGCAGTTTCTCAGAAAGCTTCTTTCCAGTTTTGAACGGAAGATATTTCCTTTTTCACCATAGGCCTCTAAGGGCTTCCAAATATCCCTTTGCCAATTCCACAAGAACAGCCTTAGCGAAAGGCTTCTTGAAGGGAAAGATGTAACTCTGTGAGATGAATTAACAGAACACAGAGCAGTTTCTCAGAAAGCTTCTTTCCAATTTTGAACGGAAGATATTTCCTTTTTCACCATAGCCGTCTATGGGCTTCCAAATATCCCTTTGCCAATTCCACAAGAACAGCCTTAGCGAAAGGCTTCTTGAAGGGAAAGATGTAACTCTGTGAGATGAATTAACAGAACACAGAGCAGTTTCTCAGAAAGCTTCTTTCCAGTTTTGAACGGAAGATATTTCCTTTTTCACCATAGCCGTCTATGGGCTTCCAAATATCCCTTTGCGAATTCCACAAGAAGAGCCTTAGCGAAAGGCTTCTTGAAGGGAAAGATGTAACTCTGTGAGATGAATTCACAGAACACAGAGCAGTTTCTCAGAAAGCTTCTTTCCAGTTTTGAACGGAAGATATTTCCTTTTTCACCGTAGCCCTCTATGGGCTTCCAAATATCGCTTTGCCAATTCCACAAGAACAGCCTTAGCGAAAGGCTTCTTGAAGGGAAAGATGTAACTCTGTGAGATGAATTAACAGAACACAGAGCAGTTTCTCAGAAAGCTTCTTTCCAGTTTTGAAAGGAAGATATTTCCTTTTTCACCATAGGCCTCTATGGGCTTCCAAATATCCCTTTGCCAATTCCACAAGAACAGCCTTAGCGAAAGGCTTCTTGAAGGGAAAGATGTAACTCTGTGAGATGAATTCACAGAACACAGAGCAGTTTCTCAGAAAGCTTCTTTCCAGTTTTGAACGGAAGATATTTCCTTTTTCACCATAGCCCTCTATGGGCTTCCAAATATACCTTTGCCAATTCCACAAGAACAGCCTTAGCGAAAGGCTTCTTGAAGGGAAAGATGTAACTCTGTGAGATGAATTCACAGAACACAGAGCAGTTTCTCAGAAAGCTTCTTTCCAGTTTTGAACGGAAGATATTTCCTTTTTCACCATAGCCCTCTATGGGCTTCCAAATATCGCTTTGCCAATTCCACAAGAACAGCCTTAGCGAAAGGCTTCTTGAAGGGAAAGATGTAACTCTGTGAGATGAATTAACAGAACACAGAGCAGTTTCTCAGAAAGCTTCTTTCCAGTTTTGAACGGAAGATATTTCCTTTTTCACCATAGCCCTCTATGGGCTTCCAAATATCCCTTTGCCAATTCCACAAGAACAGCCTTAGAGAAAGGCTTCTTGAAGGGAAGGATGTAACTCTGTGAGATGAATTAACAGAACACAGAGCAGTTTCTCAGAAAGCTTCTTTCCAGTTTTGAACGGAAGATATTTCCTTTTTCACCATAGGACTCTATGGGCTTCCAAATATCCCTTTGCCAATTCCACAAGCACAGCCTTAGCGAAAGGCTTCTTGAATGGAAAGATATAACTCTGTGAGATGAATTAACAGGACACAGAGAAGTTTCTAGAAAGCTTCTTTCCAGTTTTGAACGGAAGATATTTCCTTTTTCACCATAGCCCTCTAAGGGCTTCCAAATATCCCTTTGCCAATTCCACAAGAACAGCCTTAGCGAAAGGCTTCTTGAAGGGAAAGATGTAACTCTGTGAGATGAATTCAGAGAACACAGAGCAGTTTCTCAGAAAGCTTCTTTCCAGTTTTGAACGGAAGATATTTCCTTTTTCACCATAGGCCTCTATGGGCTTCCGAATATCCCTTTGCCAATTCCACAAGAACAGCCTTAGCGAAAGGCTTCTTGAAGGGAAAGATGTAACTCTGTGAGATTAATTCAGAGAAAACAGAGCAGTTTCTCAGAAAGCTTCTTTCCAGTTTTGAACGGAAGATATTTCCTTTTTCACCATAGGCCTCTAAGGGCTTCCAAATATCCGTTTGCCAATTCCAGAAGAACAGCCTTAGCGAAAGGCTTCTTGAAGGGAAAGATGTAACTCTGTGAGATGAATTCACAGAACACAGAGCAGTTTCTCAGAAAGCTTCTTTCCAGTTTTGAACGGAAGATATTTCCTTTTTCACCATAGCCGTCTATGGGCTTCCAAATATCCCTTTGCCAATTCCAAAAGAACAGCCTTAGCGAAAGGCTTCTTGAAGGGAAAGATGTAGCTCTGTGAGATGAATTCACAGAACACAGAGCAGTTTCTCAGAAAGCTTTTTTCCAGTTTTGAACGGAAGATATTTCCTTTTTCACCATAGCCCTCTATGGGCTTCCAAATATCCCTTTGCCAATTCCAAAAGAACAGCCTTAGCGAAAGGCTTCTTGAAGGGAAAGATGTAACTCTGTGAGATGAATTCACAGAACACAGAGCAGTTTCTCAGAAAGCTTCTTTCCAGTTTTGAACGGAAGATATTTCCTTTTTCACCATAGCCCTGTATGGGCTTCCAAATATCGCTTTGCCAATTCCACAAGAACAGCCTTAGCGAAAGGCTTCTTGAAGGGAAAGATGTAACTCTGTGAGATGAATTCACAGAACACAGAGCAGTTTCTCAGAAAGCTTCTTTCCAGTTTTGAACGGAAGATATTTCCTTTTTCACCATAGCCCTCTAGGGGTTTCCAAATATCGCTTTGCAAATTCCACAAGAACAGCCTTAGCGAAAGGCTTCTTGAATGGAAAGATGTAACTCTGTGAGATGAATTCACAGAACACAGAGCAGTTTCTCAGAAAGATTCTTTCCAGTTTTGAACGGAAGATATTTCCTTTTTCACCATAGCCCTCTATGGGCTTCCAAATATCCCTTTGCCAATTCCACAAGAACAGCCTTAGCGAAAGGCTTCTTGAAGGGAAAGATGTAACTCTGTGAGATGAATTCACAGAACACAGAGCAGTTACTCAGAAAGCTTCTTTCCAGTTTTGAACGGAAGATATTTCCTTTTTCACCATAGCCCTCTATGGGCTTCCAAATATCCGTTTGCCAATTCCACAAGAACAGTCTTAGCGAAAGACTTCTTCAAGGGAAAGATGTAACTCTGTGAGATGAATTAACAGAACACAGAGCAGTTTCTCAGAAAGCTTCTTTCCAGTTTTGAACGGAAGATATTTCCTTTTTCACCATATCCGTCTATGGGCTTCCAAATATCCCTTTGCCAATTCCACAAGAACAGCCTTAGCCAAAGGCTTCTTGAAGGGAAAGATGTAACTCTGTGAGATGAATTAACAGAACACAGAGCAGTTTCACAGAAAGCTTCTTTCCAGTTTTGAACGGAAGATATTTCCTTTTTCACCATAGCCCTCTATGGGCTTCCAAATATCCCTTTGCCAATTCCACAAGAACAGCCTCAGCGCAAGGCTTCTTGAAGGGAAAGATGTAACTCTGTGAGATGAATACACAGAACACAGAGCAGTTTCTCAGAAAGCTTCTTTCCAGTTTTGAACGGAAGATATTTCCTTTTTCACCGTAGCCCTCTATGGGCTTCCAAATATCCCTTTGCCAATTCCACAAGAACAGCCTTAGGGAAAGGCTTCTTGAAGGGAAAGATGTAACTCTGTGAGATGAATTCACAGAACACAGAGCAGTTTCTCAGAAAGCTTCTTTCCAGTTTTGAACGGAAGATATTTCCTCTTACACCATAGCCCTCTATGGGCTTCCAAATATCCGTTTGCCAATTCCACAAGAACAGCCTTAGCGAAAGGCTTCTTGAAGGGAAAGATGTAACTCTGTGAGATGAATTCACAGAACACAGAGCAGTTTCTCAGAAAGCTTCTTTCCAGTTTTGAACGGAAGATATGTCCTTTTTCACCATAGCCCTCTATGGGCTTCCAAATATCGCTTTGCCAATTCCACAAGAACAGCCTTAGCGAAAGGCTTCTTGAAGGCAAAGATGTAACTCTGTGAGATGAATTCACAGAACACAGAGCAGTTTCTCAGAAAGCTTCTTTCCAGTTTTGAACGGAAGATATTTCCTTTTTCACCATAGCCCTCTATGGGCTTCCAAATATCCCTTTGCCAATTCCACAAGAACAGCCTTAGCGAAAGGCTTCTTGAAGGGAAAGATGTAACTCTGTGAGATGAATTCACAGAACACAGAGCAGTTTCTCAGAAAGCTTCTTTCCAGTTTTGAACGGAAGATATTTCCTTTTTCACCATAGCCCTCTATGGGCTTCCAAATATCCCTTTGCCAATTCCACAAGAACAGCCTTAGCGAAAGGCTTCTTGAAGGGAAAGATGTAACTCTGTGAGATGAATTCACAGAACACAGAGCAGTTTCTCAGAAAGCTTCTTTGCAGTTTTGAACGGAAGATATTTCCTTTTTCACCATAGCCCTCTATGGGCTTCCAAATATCGCTTTGCCAATTCCACAAGAACAGCCTTAGCGAAAGGCTTCTTGAAGGGAAAGATGTAACTCTGTTAGATGAATTAAAAGAACACAGAGCAGTTTCTCAGAAAGCTTCTTTAAAGTTTTGAAAGGAAGATATTTCCTTTTTCACCTTAGCCGTCTATGGGCTTCCAAATATCCCTTTGCCAATTCCACAAGAATAGCCTTAGCGAAAGGCTTCTTGAAGGGAAAAATGTAACTCTGTGAGATGAATTAACAGAACAGAGAGCAGTTTCTCAGAAAGCTTCTTTCCAGTTTTGAACGGAAGATATTTCCTTTTTCACCATAGGCCTCTATGGGCTTCCAAATATCCCTTTGCCAATTCCACAAGAACAGCCTTAGCGAAAGGCTTCTTGAAGGGAAAGATATAACTCTGTGAGATGAATTAACAGGACACAGAGAAGTTTCTCAGAAAGCTTCTTTCCAGTTTTGAACGGAAGATATTTCCTTTTTCACCATAGCCCTCTATGGGCTTCCAAATATCCCTTTGCCAATTCCACCAGAACAGCCTTAGCGAAAGGCTTTTTGAAGGGAAAGATGTAACTCCGTGAGATGAATTCAGAGAACACAGAGCAGTTTTTCAGAAAGCTTCTTTCCAGTTTTGAACGGAAGATATTTCCTTTTTCACCATAGGCCTCTATGGGCTTCCAAATATCCCTTTGCCAATTCCACAAGAACAGCCTTAGCGAAAGGCTTCTTGAAGGGAAAGATGTAACTCTGTGAGATGAATTCACAGAACACAAAGCAGTTTCTCAGAAAGCTTCTTTCCAGTTTTGAACGGAAGATATTTCCTTTTTCACCATAGCCCTCTATGGGCTTCCAAATATCCCTTTGCCAATTCCACAAGAACAGCCTTAGAGAAAGGCTTCTTGAAGGGAAAGATGTAACTCTGTGAGATGAATTCACAGAACACAGAGCAGTTTCTCAGAAAGCTTCTTTCCAGTTTTGAACGGAAGATATGTCCTTTTTCACCATAGCCCTCTATGTGCTTCCAAATATCGCTTTGCCAATTCCACAAGAACAGCCTTAGCGAAAGGCTTCTTGAAGGGAAAGATGTAACTCTGTGAGATGAATTCACAGAACACAGAGCAGTTTCTCAGAAAGCTTCTTTCCAGTTTTGAACGGAAGATATTTCCTTTTTCACCATAGCCCTCTATGGGCTTCCAAATATCCCTTTGCCAATTCCACAAGAACAGCCTTAGCGAAAGGCTTCTTGAAGGGAAAGATGTAATTCTGTGAGATGAATTCACAGAACACAGAGCAGTTTCTCAGAAAGCTTCTTTCCAGTTTTGAACGGAAGACATTTCCTTTTTCACCATAGCCCTCTATGGGCTTCCAAATATCCCTTTGCCAATTCCACAAGAACAGCCTTAGCGAAAGGCTTCTTGAAGGGAAAGATGTAACTCTGTGAGATGAATTCACAGAACACAGAGCAGTTTCTCAGAAAGCTTCTTTCCAGTTTTGAACGGAAGATATTTCCTTTTTCACCATAGCCCTCTATGGGCTTCCAAATATCGCTTTGCCAATTCCACAAGAACAGCCTTAGCGAAAGGCTTCTTGATGGGAAAGATTTAACTCTGTGAGATGAATTAACAGAACACAGAGCAGTTTCTCAGAAAGCTTCTTTCCAGTTTTGAAAGGAAGATATTTCCTTTTTCACCTTAGCCGTCTATGGGCTTCCAAATATCCCTTTGCCAATTCCACAAGAATAGCCTTAGCGAAAGGCTTCTTGAAGGGAAAAATGTAACTCTGTGAGATGAATTAACAGAACACAGAGCAGTTTCTCAGAAAGCTTCTTTCCAGTTTTGAACGGAAGATATTTCCTTTTTCACCATAAGCCTCTAGGGGCTTCCAAATATCCCTTTGCCAATTCCACAAGAACAGCCTTAGCGAAAGGCTTCTTGAAGGGAAAGATATAACTCTGTGAGATGAATTAACAGGACACAGAGAAGTTTCTCAGAAAGCTTCTTTCCAGTTTTGAACAGAAGATATTTCCTTTTTCACGATAGCCCTCTAAGGGCTTCCAAATATCCCTTTGCCAATTCCACAAGAACAGCCTTAGCGAAAGGCTTCTTGAAGGGAAAGATGTAACTCTGTGAGATGAATTCACAGAACACAGAGCAGTTTCTCAGAAAGCTTCTTTCCAGTTTTGAACGGAAGATATTTCCTTTTTCACCATAGCCCTCTATGGGCTTCCAAATATCCCTTTGCCAATTCCACAAGAACAGCCTTAGCGAAAGGCCTCTTGAAAGGAAAGATGTAACTCTGTGAGATGAATTAACAGAACACAGAGCAGTTTCTCAGAAAGCTTCTTTGCAGTTTTGAACGGAAGATATTTCCTTTTTCACCATAGGCCTCTATGGGCTTCCAAATATCCCTTTGCCAATTCCACAAGAACAGCCTTAGCGAAAGGCTTCTTGAAGGGAAAGATGTAACTCTGTGAGATGAATTCACAGAACACAGAGCAGTTTCTGAGAAAGCTTCTTTCCAGTTTTGAACGGAAGATATTTCCTTTTTCACCATAGGCCTCTATGGGCTTCCAAATATCCCTTTGCCAATTCCACAAGAACAGCCTTAGCTCAAGGCTTCTTGAAGGGAAAGATGTAACTCTGTGAGATGAATTCACAGAACACAGAGCAGTTTCTCAGAAAGCTTCTTTCCAGTTTTGAACCGAAGATATTTCCTTTTTCACCATAGCCCTCTATGGGCTTCCAAATATCGCTTTGCCAATTCCACAAGAACAGCCTTAGCGAAAGGCTTCTTGAAGGGAAAGATATAACTCTGTGACATGAATTAACAGGACACAGAGAAGTTTCTCAGAAAGCTTCTTTCCAGTTTTGAACGGAAGATATTTCCTTTTTCACCATAGCCCTCTAAGGGCTTCCAAATATCCCTTTGCCAATTCCACAAGTACAGCCTTAGCGAAAGGCTTCTTGAAGGGAAAGATGTAACTCTGTGAGATGAATTAACAGAACACAGAGCAGTTTCTCAGAAAGCTTCTTTCCAGTTTTGAACGGAAGATATTTCCTTTTTCACCATAGCCCTCTATGGGCTTCCAAATATCCCTTTGCCAATTCCACAAGAACAGCCTTAGGGAAAGGCTTCTTGAAGGGAAAGTTGTAACTCTGTGAGATGAATTAACAGAACACAGAGCAGTTTCTCAGAAAGCTTCTTTCCAGTTTTGAACGGAAGATATTTCCTTTTTCACCATAGCCCTCTATGGGCTTCCAAATATCGCTTTGCCAATTCCACAAGAACAGCCTTAGCGAAAGGCTTCTTGAAGGGAAAGATGTAACTCTGTGAGATGAATTAACAGAACACAGAGCAGTTTCTCAGAAAGCTTCTTTCCAGTTTTGAACGGAAGATATTTCCTTTTTCACCCTAGGACCCTTTGGGCTTCCAAATATCCCTTTGCCAATTCCACAAGAACAGCCTTAGCGAAAGGCTTCTTGAAGGGAAACATGTAACTCTGTGAGATGAATTCAGAGAACACAGAGCAGTTTCTCAGAAAGCTTCTTTCCAGTTTTGAACGGAAGATATTTCCTTTTTTACCATAGGCCTCTATGGGCTTCCAAATATCCCTTTGCCAATTCCACAAGAACAGCCTTAGCGAAAGGCTTCTTGAAGGGAAAGATGTAACTCTGTGAGATGAATTCACAGAACACAGAGCAGTTTCTCAGAAAGCTTCTTTCCAGTTTTGAACGGAAGATATTTCCTTTTTCACCATAGCCCTCTATGGGCTTCCAAATATCCCTTTGCCAATTCCACAAGAACAGCCTTAGCGAAAGGCTTCTTGAAGGGAAAGATGTAACTCTGTGAGATGAATTCACAGAACACAGAGCAGTTTCTCAGAAAGCTTCTTTCCAGTTTTGAACGGAAGATATTTCCTTTTTCACCATAGCCCTCTATGGGCTTCCAAATATCCCTTTGCCAATTCCACAAGAACAGCCTTAGCGAAAGGCTTCTTGAAGGGAAAGATGAAACTCTGTGAGATGAATTCACAGAACACAGAGCAGTTTCTCAGAAAGCTTCTTTCCAGTTTTGAACGGAAGATATTTCGTTTTTCACCATAGCCGTCTATGGGCTTCCAAATATCCCTTTGCCAATTCCACAAGAACAGCCTTAGCGAAAGGCTTATTGAAGGGAAAGATGTAACTCTGTGAGATTAATTCAGAGAACACAGAGCAGTTTCTCAGAAAGCTTCTTTCCAGTTTTGAACGGAAGATATTTCCTTTTTCACCATAGGCCTCTAAGGGCTTCCAAATATCCCTTTGCCAATTCCACAAGAACAGCCTTAGCGAAAGGCTTCTTGAAGGGAAAGATGTAACTCTGTGAGATGAATTCACAGAACACAGAGCAGTTTCTCAGAAAGCTTCTTTCCAGTTTTGAACCGAAGATATTTCCTTTTTCACCATAGCCGTCTATGGGCTTCCAAATATCCCTTTGCCAATTCCACAAGAACAGCCTTAGCGAAAGGCTTCTTGAAGGGAAAGATGTAACTCTGTGAGATGAATTCACAGAACACAGAGCAGTTTCTCAGAAAGCTTCTTTCCAGTTTTGAACGGAAGATATTTCCTTTTTCACCATAGCCCTCTATGGGCTTCCAAATATCCCTTTGCCAATTCCAAAAGAACAGCCTTAGCGAAAGGCTCCTTGAAGGGAAAGATGTAACTCTGTGAGATGAATTCACAGAACACAGAGCAGTTTCTCAGAAAGCTTCTTTCCAGTTTTGAACGGAAGATATTTCCTTTTTCACCATAGCCCTGTATGGGCTTCCAAATATCGCTTTGCCAATTCCACAAGAACAGCCTTAGCGAAAGGCTTCTTGAAGGGAAAGATGTAACTCTGTGAAATGAATTAACAGAACACAGAGCCGTTTCTCAGAAAGCTTCTTTCCAGTTTTGAACGGAAGATAATTCCTTTTTAACCATAGCCGTCTATGGGCTTCCAAATATCCCTTTGCCAATTCCTCAAGAACAGCCTTAGCGAAAGGCTTCTTGAAGGGAAGGATGTAACTCTGTGAGATGAATTAACAGAACACAGAGCAGTTTCTCAGAAAGCTTCTTTCCAGTTTTGAACGGAAGATATTTCCTTTTTCACCATAGGCCTCAATGGGCTTCCAAATATCCCTTTGCCAATTCCACAAGAACAGCCTTAGCGAAAGGCTTCTTGAAGGGAAAGATGTAACTCTGTGAGATGAACTAACAGAACACAGAGCAGTTTCTGAGAAAGCTTCTTTCCAGTTTTGAACGGAAGATATTTCCTTTTTCACCATAGGCCTCTATGGGCTTCCAAATATCCCTTTGCCAATTCCACAAGAACAGCCTTAGCGAAAGGCTTCTTGAAGGGAAAGAAGTAACTCTGTGAGATGAATTCACAGAACACAGAGCAGTTTCTCAGAAAGCTTCTTTCCAATTTTGAACGGAAGATATTTCCTTTTTCACCATAGCCGTCTATGGGCTTCCAAATATCCCTTTGCCAATTCCACAAGAACAGCCTTAGCCAAAGGCTTCTTGAAGGGAAAGATGTAACTCTGTGAGATGAATTAACAGAACACAGAGCAGTTTCTCAGAAAGCTTCTTTCCAGTTTTGAACGGAAGATATTTCCTTTTTCACCATAGCCCTCTATGGGCTTCCAAATATCCCTTTGCCAATTCCACAAGAACAGCCTTAGCGAAAGGCTTCTTGAAGGGAAAGATGTAACTCTGTGAGATGAATTCACAGAACACAGAGCAGTTTCTCAGAAAGCTTCTTTCCAGTTTTGAACGGAAGATATTTCCTTTTTCACCGTAGCCCTCTATGGGCTTCCAAATATCGCTTTGCCAATTCCACAAGAACAGCCTTAGCGAAAGGCTTCTTGAAGGGAAAGATGTAACTCTGTGAGATGAATTAACAGAACACAGAGCAGTTTCTCAGAAAGCTTCTTTCCAGTTTTGAAAGGAAGATATTTCCTTTTTCACCATAGGCCTCTATGGGCTTCCAAATATCCCTTTGCCAATTCCACAAGAACAGCCTTAGCGAAAGGCTTCTTGAAGGGAAAGATGTAACTCTGTTAGATGAATTCACAGAACACAGAGCAGTTTCTCAGAAAGCTTCTTTCCAATTTTGAACCGAAGATATTTCCTTTTTCACCATAGCCCTCTATGGGCTTCCAAATATCCCTTTGCCAATTCCACAAGAACAGCCTTAGCGAAAGGCTTCTTGAAGGGAAAGATGTAACTCTGTGAGACGAATTCACAGAACACAGAGCAGTTTTTCAGAAAGCTTCTTTCCAGTTTTGAACGGAAGATATTTCCTTTTTCACCATAGCCCTCTGTGGGCTTCCAAATATCCCTTTGCCAATTCCACAAGAACAGCCTTAGCGAAAGGCTTCTTGAAGGGAAAGATGTAACTCTGTGAGATGAATTCACAGAACACAGAGCTGTTTCTCAGAAAGCTTCTTTCCAGTTTTGAACGGAAGATATTTCCTTTTTCACCATAGGACCCTTTGGGCTTCCAAATATCCCTTTGCCAATTCCACAAGAACAGCCTTAGCGAAAGGCTTCTTGAAGGGAAAGATGTAACTCTGTGAGATGAATTCACAGAACACAGAGCAGTTTCTCAGAAAGCTTCTTTCCAGTTTTGAACGGAAGATATTTCCTTTTTCACCATAGCCCTCTATGGGCTTCCAAATATCGCTTTGCCAATTCCACAAGAACAGCCTTAGCGAAAGGCTTCTTGAAGGGAAAGATGTAACTCTGTGAGATGAATTAACAGAACACAGAGCAGTTTCTCAGAAAGCTTCTTTCCAGTTTTGAACGGAAGATATTTCCTTTTTCACCATAGCCCTCTATGGGCTTCCAAATATCCCTTTGCCAATTCCACAAGAACAGCCTTAGCGAAAGGCTTCTTGAAGGGAAAGATGTAACTCTGTGAGATGAATTAACAGAACACAGAGCAGTTTCTCAGAAAGCTTCTTTCCAGTTTTGAACGGAAGATATTTCCTTTTTCACCATAGGCCTCTATGGGCTTCCAAATATCCCTTTGCCAATTCCACAAGAACAGCCTTAGCGAAAGGCTTCTTGAAGGGAAAGATGTAACTCTGTGAGATGAATTCACAGAAAACAGAGCAGTTTCTCAGAAAGCTTCTTTCCAGTTTTGAACGGAAGATATTTCCTTTTTCACCATAGCCCTCTATGGGTTTCCAAATATCGCTTTGCAAATTCCACAAGAACAGCCTTAGCGAAAGGCTTCTTGAAGGGAAAGATGTAACTCTGTGAGATGAATTCACAGAACACAGAGCAGTTTCTCAGAAAGCTTCTTTCCAGTTTTGAACGGAAGATATTTCCTTTTTCACCATAGGCCTCTATGGGCTTCCAAATATCCCTTTGCCAATTCCACAAGAACAGCCTTAGCGAAAGGCTTCTTGAAGGGAAAGATGTAACTCTGTGAGATGAATTAACAGAACACAGAGCAGTTTCTCAGAAAGCTTCTTTCCAGTTTTGAACGGAAGATATTTCCTTTTTCACCATAGCCCTCTATGGGCTTCCAAATATCCGTTTGCCAATTCCACAAGAACAGCCTTAGCGAAAGGCTTCTTGAAGGGAAAGATGTAACTCTGTGAGATGAATTAACAGAACACAGAGCAGTTTCTCAGAAAGCTTCTTTCCAGTTTTGAACGGAAGATATTTCCTTTTTCACCATAGCCCTCTATGGGCTTCCAAATATCCCTTTGCCAATTCCACAAGAACAGCCTTAGCGAAAGGCTTCTTGAAGGGAAAGATGTAACTCTGTGAGATGAATTCAGAGAACACAGAGCAGTTTCTCAGAAAGCTTCTTTCCAGTTTTGAACGGAAGATATTTCCTTTTTCACCATAGCCCTCTATGGGCTTCCAAATATCCCTTTGCCAATTCCACAAGAACAGCCTTAGCGAAAGGCTTCTTGAAGGGAAAGATGAAACTCTGTGAGATGAATTCACAGAACACAGAGCAGTTTCTCAGAAAGCTTCTTTCCAGTTTTGAACGGAAGATATTTCGTTTTTCACCATAGCCGTCTATGGGCTTCCAAATATCCCTTTGCCAATTCCACAAGAACAGCCTTAGCGAAAGGCTTATTGAAGGGAAAGATGTAACTCTGTGAGATTAATTCAGAGAACACAGAGCAGTTTCTCAGAAAGCTTCTTTCCAGTTTTGAACGGAAGATATTTCCTTTTTCACCATAGGCCTCTAAGGGCTTCCAAATATCCCTTTGCCAATTCCACAAGAACAGCCTTAGCGAAAGGCTTCTTGAAGGGAAAGATGTAACTCTGTGAGATGAATTAACAGAACACAGAGCAGTTTCTCAGAAAGCTTCTTTCCAATTTTGAACGGAAGATATTTCCTTTTTCACCATAGCCGTCTATGGGCTTCCAAATATCCCTTTGCCAATTCCACAAGAACAGCCTTAGCGAAAGGCTTCTTGAAGGGAAAGATGTAACTCTGTGAGATGAATTAACAGAACACAGAGCAGTTTCTCAGAAAGCTTCTTTCCAGTTTTGAACGGAAGATATTTCCTTTTTCACCATAGCCGTCTATGGGCTTCCAAATATCCCTTTGCCAATTCCACAAGAACAGCCTTAGCGAAAGGCTTCTTGAAGGGAAAGATGTAACTCTGTGAGATGAATTCACAGAACACAGAGCAGTTTCTCAGAAAGCTTCTTTCCAGTTTTGAACGGAAGATATTTCCTTTTTCACCGTAGCCCTCCATGGGCTTCCAAATATCGCTTTGCCAATTCCACAAGAACAGCCTTAGCGAAAGGCTTCTTGAAGGGAAAGATGTAACTCTGTGAGATGAATTAACAGAACACAGAGCAGTTTCTCAGAAAGCTTCTTTCCAGTTTTGAAAGGAAGATATTTCCTTTTTCACCATAGGCCTCTATGGGCTTCCAAATATCCCTTTGCCAATTCCACAAGAACAGCCTTAGCGAAAGGCTTCTTGAAGGGAAAGATGTAACTCTGTGAGATGAATTCACAGAACACAGAGCAGTTTCTCAGAAAGCTTCTTTCCAGTTTTGAACCGAAGATATTTCCTTTTTCACCATAGCCCTCTATGGGCTTCCAAATATACCTTTGCCAATTCCACAAGAACAGCCTTAGCGAAAGGCTTCTTGAAGGGAAAGATGTAACTCTGTGAGATGAATTCACAGAACACAGAGCAGTTTCTCAGAAAGCTTCTTTCCAGTTTTGAACGGAAGATATTTCCTTTTTCACCATAGCCCTCTATGGGCTTCCAAATATCGCTTTGCCAATTCCACAAGAACAGCCTTAGCGAAAGGCTTCTTGAAGGGAAAGATGTAACTCTGTGAGATGAATAAACAGAACACAGAGCAGTTTCTCAGAAAGCTTCTTTCCAGTTTTGAACGGAAGATATTTCCTTTTTCACCATAGCCCTCTATGGGCTTCCAAATATCCCTTTGCCAATTCCACAAGAACAGCCTTAGAGAAAGGCTTCTTGAAGGGAAGGATGTAACTCTGTGAGATGAATTAACAGAACACAGAGCAGTTTCTCAGAAAGCTTCTTTCCAGTTTTGAACGGAAGATATTTCCTTTTTCACCATAGCCCTCTATGGGCTTCCAAATATCCGTTTGCCAATTCCACAAGAACAGCCTTAGCGAAAGGCTTCTTGAAGGGAAAGATGTAACTCTGTGAGATGAATTCACAGAACACAGAGCAGTTTCTCAGAAAGCTTCTTTCCAGTTTTGAACGGAAGATATTTCCTTTTTCACCATAGCCCTCTATGGGCTTCCAAATATCCCTTTGCCAATTCCACAAGAACAGCCTTAGCGAAAGGCTTCTTGAAGGGAAAGATGTAACTCTGTGAGATGAATTCAGAGAACACAGAGCAGTTTCTCAGAAAGCTTCTTTCCAGTTTTGAACGGAAGATATTTCCTTTTTCACCATAGCCCTCTATGGGCTTCCAAATATCCCTTTGCCAATTCCACAAGAACAGCCTTAGCGAAAGGCTTCTTGAAGGGAAAGATGAAACTCTGTGAGATGAATTCACAGAACACAGAGCAGTTTCTCAGAAAGCTTCTTTCCAGTTTTGAACGGAAGATATTTCGTTTTTCACCATAGCCGTCTATGGGCTTCCAAATATCCCTTTGCCAATTCCACAAGAACAGCCTTAGCGAAAGGCTTATTGAAGGGAAAGATGTAACTCTGTGAGATTAATTCAGAGAACACAGAGCAGTTTCTCAGAAAGCTTCTTTCCAGTTTTGAACGGAAGATATTTCCTTTTTCACCATAGGCCTCTAAGGGCTTCCAAATATCCCTTTGCCAATTCCACAAGAACAGCCTTAGCGAAAGGCTTCTTGAAGGGAAAGATGTAACTCTGTGAGATGAATTAACAGAACACAGAGCAGTTTCTCAGAAAGCTTCTTTCCAGTTTTGAACGGAAGATATTTCCTTTTTCACCATAGCCCTCTATGGGCTTCCAAATATCCCTTTGCCAATTCCACAAGAACAGCCTTAGCGAAAGGCTTCTTGAAGGGAAAGATGTAACTCTGTGAGATGAATTAACAGAACACAGAGCAGTTTCTCAGAAAGCTTCTTTCCAGTTTTGAACGTAAGATATTTCCTTTTTCACCATAGGCCTCTATGGGCTTCCAAATATCCCTTTGCCAAATCCACAAGAACAGCCTTAGCGAAAGGCTTCTTGAAGGGAAAGATGTAACTCTGTGAGATGAATTCACAGAAAACAGAGCAGTTTCTCAGAAAGCTTCTTTCCAGTTTTGAACGGAAGATATTTCCTTTTTCACCATAGCCCTCTATGGGTTTCCAAATATCGCTTTGCAAATTCCACAAGAACAGCCTTAGCGAAAGGCTTCTTGAAGGGAAAGATGTAACTCTGTGAGATGAATTCACAGAACACAGAGCAGTTTCTCAGAAAGCTTCTTTCCAGTTTTGAACGGAAGATATTTCCTTTTTCACCATAGGCCTCTATGGGCTTCCAAATATCCCTTTGCCAATTCCACAAGAACAGCCTTAGCGAAAGGCTTCTTGAAGGGAAAGATGTAACTCTGTGAGATGAAGTAACAGAACACAGAGCAGTTTCTCAGAAAGCTTCTTTCCAGTTTTGAACGGAAGATATTTCCTTTTTCACCATAGCCCTCTATGGGCTTCCAAATATCCGTTTGCCAATTCCACAAGAACAGCCTTAGCGAAAGGCTTCTTGAAGGGAAAGATGTAACTCTGTGAGATGAATTCACAGAACACAGAGCAGTTTCTCAGAAAGCTTCTTTCCAGTTTTGAACGGAAGATATTTCCTTTTTCACCATAGCCCTCTATGGGCTTCCAAATATCCCTTTGCCAATTCCACAAGAACAGCCTTAGCGAAAGGCTTCTTGAAGGGAAAGATGAAACTCTGTGAGATGAATTCACAGAACACAGAGCAGTTTCTCAGAAAGCTTCTTTCCAGTTTTGAACGGAAGATATTTCGTTTTTCACCATAGCCGTCTATGGGCTTCCAAATATCCCTTTGCCAATTCCACAAGAACAGCCTTAGCGAAAGGCTTATTGAAGGGAAAGATGTAACTTTGTGAGATTAATTCAGAGAACACAGAGCAGTTTCTCAGAAAGCTTCTTTCCAGTTTTGAACGGAAGATATTTCCTTTTTCACCATAGGCCTCTAAGGGCTTCCAAATATCCCTTTGCCAATTCCACAAGAACAGCCTTAGCGAAAGGCTTCTTGAAGGGAAAGATGTAACTCTGTGAGATGAATTAACAGAACACAGAGCAGTTTCTCAGAAAGCTTCTTTCCAATTTTGAACGGAAGATATTTCCTTTTTCACCATAGCCGTCTATGGGCTTCCAAATATCCCTTTGCCAATTCCACAAGAACAGCCTTAGCGAAAGGCTTCTTGAAGGGAAAGATGTAACTCTGTGAGATGAATTAACAGAACACAGAGCAGTTTCTCAGAAAGCTTCTTTCCAGTTTTGAACGGAAGATATTTCCTTTTTCACCATAGCCGTCTATGGGCTTCCAAATATCCCTTTGCCAATTCCACAAGAACAGCCTTAGCGAAAGGCTTCTTGAAGGGAAAGATGTAACTCTGTGAGATGAATTCACAGAACACAGAGCAGTTTCTCAGAAAGCTTCTTTCCAGTTTTGAACGGAAGATATTTCCTTTTTCACCGTAGCCCTCCATGGGCTTCCAAATATCGCTTTGCCAATTCCACAAGAACAGCCTTAGCGAAAGGCTTCTTGAAGGGAAAGATGTAACTCTGTGAGATGAATTAACAGAACACAGAGCAGTTTCTCAGAAAGCTTCTTTCCAGTTTTGAAAGGAAGATATTTCCTTTTTCACCATAGGCCTCTATGGGCTTCCAAATATCCCTTTGCCAATTCCACAAGAACAGCCTTAGCGAAAGGCTTCTTGAAGGGAAAGATGTAACTCTGTGAGATGAATTCACAGAACACAGAGCAGTTTCTCAGAAAGCTTCTTTCCAGTTTTGAACCGAAGATATTTCCTTTTTCACCATAGCCCTCTATGGGCTTCCAAATATACCTTTGCCAATTCCACAAGAACAGCCTTAGCGAAAGGCTTCTTGAAGGGAAAGATGTAACTCTGTGAGATGAATTCACAGAACACAGAGCAGTTTCTCAGAAAGCTTCTTTCCAGTTTTGAACGGAAGATATTTCCTTTTTCACCATAGCCCTCTATGGCCTTCCAAATATCGCTTTGCCAATTCCACAAGAACAGCCTTAGCGAAAGGCTTCTTGAAGGGAAAGATGTAACTCTGTGAGATGAATTAACAGAACACAGAGCAGTTTCTCAGAAAGCTTCTTTCCAGTTTTGAACGGAAGATATTTCCTTTTTCACCATAGCCCTCTATGGGCTTCCAAATATCCCTTTGCCAATTCCACAAGAACAGCCTTAGAGAAAGGCTTCTTGAAGGGAAGGATGTAACTCTGTGAGATGAATTAACAGAACACAGAGCAGTTTCTCAGAAAGCTTCTTTCCAGTTTTGAACGGAAGATATTTCCTTTTTCACCATAGGACTCTATGGGCTTCCAAATATCCCTTTGCCAATTCCACAAGCACAGCCTTAGCGAAAGGCTTCTTGAATGGAAAGATATAACTCTGTGAGATGAATTAACAGGACACAGAGAAGTTTCTAGAAAGCTTCTTTCCAGTTTTGAACGGAAGATATTTCCTTTTTCACCATAGCCCTCTAAGGGCTTCCAAATATCCCTTTGCCAATTCCACAAGAACAGCCTTAGCGAAAGGCTTCTTGAAGGGAAAGATGTAACTCTGTGAGATGAATTCAGAGAACACAGAGCAGTTTCTCAGAAAGCTTCTTTCCAGTTTTGAACGGAAGATATTTCCTTTTTCACCATAGGCCTCTATGGGCTTCCGAATATCCCTTTGCCAATTCCACAAGACCAGCCTTTGCGAAAGGCTTCTTGAAGGGAAAGATGTAACTCTGTGAGATGAATTCACAGAAAACAGAGCAGTTTCTCAGAAAGCTTCTTTCCAGTTTTGAACGGAAGATATTTCCTTTTTCACCATAGCCCTCTATGGGTTTCCAAATATCGCTTTGCAAATTCCACAAGAACAGCCTTAGCGAAAGGCTTCTTGAAGGGAAAGATGTAACTCTGTGAGATGAATTCACAGAACACAGAGCAGTTTCTCAGAAAGCTTCTTTCCAGTTTTGAACGGAAGATATTTCCTTTTTCACCATAGGCCTCTATGGGCTTCCAAATATCCCTTTGCCAATTCCACAAGAACAGCCTTAGCGAAAGGCTTCTTGAAGGGAAAGATGTAACTCTGTGAGATGAATTCACAGAACACAGAGCAGTTTCTCAGAAAGCTTCTTTCCAGTTTTGAACGGAAGATATTTCCTTTTTCACCATAGCCCTCTATGGGCTTCCAAATATCCCTTTGCCAATTCCACAAGAACAGCCTTAGCGAAAGGCTTCTTGAAGGGAAAGATGTAACTCTGTGAGATGAATTCACAGAACACAGAGCAGTTTCTCCGAAAGCTTCTTTCCAGTTTTGAACGGAAGATATTTCCTTTTTCACCATAGGCCTCTATGGGCTTCCAAATATCCCTTTGCAAATTCCACAAGAACAGCCTTAGCGAAAGGCTTCTTGAAGGGAAAGATGTAACTCTGTGAGATGAATTCAGAGAACACAGAGCAGTTTCTCAGAAAGCTTCTTTCCAGTTTTGAACGGAAGATATTTCCTTTTCACCATAGGCCTCTATGGGCTTCCAAATATCCCTTTGCCAATTCCACAAGAACAGCCTTAGCGAAAGGCTTCTTGAAGGGAAAGATGTAACTCTGTGAGATGAATTCACAGAACACAGAGCAGTTTCTCAGAAGGCTTCTTTCCAGTTTTGAACGGAAGATATTTCGTTTTTCACCATAGCCGTCTATGGGCTTCCAAATATCCCTTTGCTAATTCCACAAGAACAGCCTTAGCGAAAGGCTTCTTGAAGGGAAAGATGTAACTCTGTGAGATGAATTCACAGAACACAGAGCAGTTTCTCAGAAAGCTTCTTTCCAGTTTTGAACGGAAGATATTTCCTTTTTCACCATAGGCCTCTATGGGCTTCCAAATATCCCTTTGCCAATTCCACAAGAACAGCCTTAGCGAAAGGCTTCTTGAAGGGAAAGATGTAACTCTCTGAGATAAATTAACAGAACACAGAGCAGTTTCTCAGAAAGCTTCTTTCCAGTTTTGAACGGAAGATATTTCCTTTTTCACCATAGGACACTTTGGGCTTCCAAATATCCCTTTGCCAATTCCACAAGAACAGCCTTAGCGAAAGGCTTCTGGAAGGGAAAGATGTAACTCTGTGAGATGAATTCACAGAACACAGAGCAGTTTTTCAGAAAGCTTCTTTCCAGTTTTGAACGGAAGATATTTCCTTTTTCACCATAGCCCTCTGTGGGCTTCCAAATATCGCTTTGCCAATTCCACAAGAACAGCCTTAGCGAAAGGCTTCTTGAAGGGAAAGATGTAACTCTGTGAGATGAATTCACAGAACACAGAGCTGTTTCTCAGAAAGCTTCTTTCCAGTTTTGAACGGAAGATATTTCCTTTTTCACCATAGGACCCTTTGGGCTTCCAAATATCCCTTTGCCAATTCCACAAGAACAGCCTTAGCGAAAGGCTTCTTGAAGGGAAAGATGTAACTCTGTGAGATGAATTCACAGAACACAGAGCAGTTTCTCAGAAAGCTTCTTTCCAGTTTTGAACGGAAGATATTTCCTTTTTCACGATAGCCCTCTATGGGCTTCCAAATATCCCTTTGCCAATTCCAAAAGAACAGCCTTAGCGAAAGGCTTCTTGAAGGGAAAGATGTAACTCTGTGAGATGAATTCAGAGAACACAGAGCAGTTTCTCAGAAAGCTTCTTTCCAGTTTTGAACGGAAGATATTTCCTTTTTCACCACAGCCCTCTATGGGCTTCCAAATATCCCTTTGCCAATTCCACAAGAACAGCCTTAGCGAAAGGCTTCTTGAAGGGAAAGATGAAACTCTGTGAGATGAATTCACAGAACACAGAGCAGTTTCTCAGAAAGCTTCTTTCCAGTTTTGAACGGAAGATATTTCGTTTTTCACCATAGCCGTCTATGGGCTTCCAAATATCCCTTTGCCAATTCCACAAGAACAGCCTTAGCGAAAGGCTTATTGAAGGGAAAGATGTAACTCTGTGAGATTAATTCAGAGAACACAGAGCAGTTTCTCAGAAAGCTTCTTTCCAGTTTTGAACGGAAGATATTTCCTTTTTCACCATAGGCCTCTAAGGGCTTCCAAATATCCCTTTGCCAATTCCACAAGAACAGCCTTAGCGAAAGGCTTCTTGAAGGGAAAGATGTAACTCTGTGAGATGAATTAACAGAACACAGAGCAGTTTCTCAGAAAGCTTCTTTCCAATTTTGAACGGAAGATATTTCCTTTTTCACCATAGCCGTCTATGGGCTTCCAAATATCCCTTTGCCAATTCCACAAGAACAGCCTTAGCGAAAGGCTTCTTGAAGGGAAAGATGTAACTCTGTGAGATGAATTAACAGAACACAGAGCAGTTTCTCAGAAAGCTTCTTTCCAGTTTTGAACGGAAGATATTTCCTTTTTCACCATAGCCGTCTATGGGCTTCCAAATATCCCTTTGCCAATTCCACAAGAACAGCCTTAGCGAAAGGCTTCTTGAAGGGAAAGATGTAACTCTGTGAGATGAATTCACAGAACACAGAGCAGTTTCTCAGAAAGCTTCTTTCCAGTTTTGAACGGAAGATATTTCCTTTTTCACCGTAGCCCTCCATGGGCTTCCAAATATCGCTTTGCCAATTCCACAAGAACAGCCTTAGCGAAAGGCTTCTTGAAAGGAAAGATGTAACTCTGTGAGATGAATTAACAGAACACAGAGCAGTTTCTCAGAAAGCTTCTTTCCAGTTTTGAAAGGAAGATATTTCCTTTTTCACCATAGGCCTCTATGGGCTTCCAAATATCCCTTTGCCAATTCCACAAGAACAGCCTTAGCGAAAGGCTTCTTGAAGGGAAAGATGTAACTCTGTGAGATGAATTAACAGAACACAGAGCAGTTTCTCAGAAAGCTTCTTTCCAGTTTTGAACCGAAGATATTTCCTTTTTCACCATAGCCCTCTATGGGCTTCCAAATATACCTTTGCCAATTCCACAAGAACAGCCTTAGCGAAAGGCTTCTTGAAGGGAAAGATGTAACTCTGTGAGATGAATTCACAGAACACAGAGCAGTTTCTCAGAAAGCTTCTTTCCAGTTTTGAACGGAAGATATTTCCTTTTTCACCATAGCCCTCTATGGGCTTCCAAATATCGCTTTGCCAATTCCACAAGAACAGCCTTAGCGAAAGGCTTCTTGAAGGGAAAGATGTAACTCTGTGAGATGAATTAACAGAACACAGAGCAGTTTCTCAGAAAGCTTCTTTCCAGTTTTGAACGGAAGATATTTCCTTTTTCACCATAGCCCTCTATGGGCTTCCAAATATCCCTTTGCCAATTCCACAAGAACAGCCTTAGAGAAAGGCTTCTTGAAGGGAAGGATGTAACTCTGTGAGATGAATTAACAGAACACAGAGCAGTTTCTCAGAAAGCTTCTTTCCAGTTTTGAACGGAAGATATTTCCTTTTTCACCATAGCCCTCTATGGGCTTCCAAATATCCGTTTGCCAATTCCACAAGAACAGCCTTAGCGAAAGGCTTCTTGAAGGGAAAGATGCAACTCTGTGAGATGAATTCACAGAACACAGAGCAGTTTCTCAGAATGCTTCTTTCCAGTTTTGAACGGAAGATATTTCCTTTTTCACCATAGCCCTCTATGGGCTTCCAAATATCCCTTTGCCAATTCCACAAGAACAGCCTTAGCGAAAGGCTTCTTGAAGGGAAAGATGTAACTCTGTGAGATGAATTCAGAGAACACAGAGCAGTTTCTCAGAAAGCTTCTTTCCAGTTTTGAACGGAAGATATTTCCTTTTTCACCATAGCCCTCTATGGGCTTCCAAATATCCCTTTGCCAATTCCACAAGAACAGCCTTAGCGAAAGGCTTCTTGAAGGGAAAGATGAAACTCTGTGAGATGAATTCACAGAACACAGAGCAGTTTCTCAGAAAGCTTCTTTCCAGTTTTGAACGGAAGATATTTCGTTTTTCACCATAGCCGTCTATGGGCTTCCAAATATCCCTTTGCCAATTCCACAAGAACAGCCTTAGCGAAAGGCTTATTGAAGGGAAAGATGTAACTCTGTGAGATTAATTCAGAGAACACAGAGCAGTTTCTCAGAAAGCTTCTTTCCAGTTTTGAACGGAAGATATTTCCTTTTTCACCATAGGCCTCTAAGGGCTTCCAAATATCCCTTTGCCAATTCCACAAGAACAGCCTTAGCGAAAGGCTTCTTGAAGGGAAAGATGTAACTCTGTGAGATGAATTAACAGAACACAGAGCAGTTTCTCAGAAAGCTTCTTTCCAATTTTGAACGGAAGATATTTCCTTTTTCACCATAGCCGTCTATGGGCTTCCAAATATCCCTTTGCCAATTCCACAAGAACAGCCTTAGCGAAAGGCTTCTTGAAGGGAAAGATGTAACTCTGTGAGATGAATTAACAGAACACAGAGCAGTTTCTCAGAAAGCTTCTTTCCAGTTTTGAACGGAAGATATTTCCTTTTTCACCATAGCCGTCTATGGGCTTCCAAATATCCCTTTGCGAATTCCACAAGAACAGCCTTAGCGAAAGGCTTCTTGAAGGGAAAGATGTAACTCTGTGAGATGAATTCACAGAACACAGAGCAGTTTCTCAGAAAGCTTCTTTCCAGTTTTGAACGGAAGATATTTCCTTTTTCACCGTAGCCCTCTATGGGCTTCCAAATATCGCTTTGCCAATTCCACAAGAACAGCCTTAGCGAAAGGCTTCTTGAAGGGAAAGATGTAACTCTGTGAGATGAATTAACAGAACACAGAGCAGTTTCTCAGAAAGCTTCTTTCCAGTTTTGAAAGGAAGATATTTCCTTTTTCACCATAGGCCTCTATGGGCTTCCAAATATCCCTTTGCCAATTCCACAAGAACAGCCTTAGCGAAAGGCTTCTTGAAGGGAAAGATGTAACTCTGTGAGATGAATTCACAGAACACAGAGCAGTTTCTCAGAAAGCTTCTTTCCAGTTTTGAACCGAAGATATTTCCTTTTTCACCATAGCCCTCTATGGGCTTCCAAATATACCTTTGCCAATTCCACAAGAACAGCCTTAGCGAAAGGCTTCTTGAAGGGAAAGATGTAACTCTGTGAGATGAATTCACAGAACACAGAGCAGTTTCTCAGAAAGCTTCTTTCCAGTTTTGAACGGAAGATATTTCCTTTTTCACCATAGCCCTCTATGGGCTTCCAAATATCGCTTTGCCAATTCCACAAGAACAGCCTTAGCGAAAGGCTTCTTGAAGGGAAAGATGTAACTCTGTGAGATGAATTAACAGAACACAGAGCAGTTTCTCAGAAAGCTTCTTTCCAGTTTTGAACGGAAGATATTTCCTTTTTCACCATAGCCCTCTATGGGCTTCCAAATATCCCTTTGCCAATTCCACAAGAACAGCCTTAGAGAAAGGCTTCTTGAAGGGAAGGATGTAACTCTGTGAGATGAATTAACAGAACACAGAGCAGTTTCTCAGAAAGCTTCTTTCCAGTTTTGAACGGAAGATATTTCCTTTTTCACCATAGGACTCTATGGGCTTCCAAATATCCCTTTGCCAATTCCACAAGCACAGCCTTAGCGAAAGGCTTCTTGAATGGAAAGATATAACTCTGTGAGATGAATTAACAGGACACAGAGAAGTTTCTAGAAAGCTTCTTTCCAGTTTTGAACGGAAGATATTTCCTTTTTCACCATAGCCCTCTAAGGGCTTCCAAATATCCCTTTGCCAATTCCACAAGAACAGCCTTAGCGAAAGGCTTCTTGAAGGGAAAGATGTAACTCTGTGAGATGAATTCAGAGAACACAGAGCAGTTTCTCAGAAAGCTTCTTTCCAGTTTTGAACGGAAGATATTTCCTTTTTCACCATAGGCCTCTATGGGCTTCCGAATATCCCTTTGCCAATTCCACAAGAACAGCCTTAGCGAAAGGCTTCTTGAAGGGAAAGATGTAACTCTGTGAGATGAATTCACAGAAAACAGAGCAGTTTCTCAGAAAGCTTCTTTCCAGTTTTGAACGGAAGATATTTCCTTTTTCACCATAGCCCTCTATGGGTTTCCAAATATCGCTTTGCAAATTCCACAAGAACAGCCTTAGCGAAAGGCTTCTTGAAGGGAAAGATGTAACTCTGTGAGATGAATTCACAGAACACAGAGCAGTTTCTCAGAAAGCTTCTTTCCAGTTTTGAACGGAAGATATTTCCTTTTTCACCATAGGCCTCTATGGGCTTCCAAATATCCCTTTGCCAATTCCACAAGAACAGCCTTAGCGAAAGGCTTCTTGAAGGGAAAGATGTAACTCTGTGAGATGAATTCACAGAACACAGAGCAGTTTCTCAGAAAGCTTCTTTCCAGTTTTGAACGGAAGATATTTCCTTTTTCACCATAGCCCTCTATGGGCTTCCAAATATCCCTTTGCCAATTCCACAAGAACAGCCTTAGCGAAAGGCTTCTTGAAGGGAAAGATGTAACTCTGTGAGATGAATTCACAGAACACAGAGCAGTTTCTCCGAAAGCTTCTTTCCAGTTTTGAACGGAAGATATTTCCTTTTTCACCATAGGCCTCTATGGGCTTCCAAATATCCCTTTGCAAATTCCACAAGAACAGCCTTAGCGAAAGGCTTCTTGAAGGGAAAGATGTAACTCTGTGAGATGAATTCAGAGAACACAGAGCAGTTTCTCAGAAAGCTTCTTTCCAGTTTTGAACGGAAGATATTTCCTTTTCACCATAGGCCTCTATGGGCTTCCAAATATCCCTTTGCCAATTCCACAAGAACAGCCTTAGCGAAAGGCTTCTTGAAGGGAAAGATGTAACTCTGTGAGATGAATTCACAGAACACAGAGCAGTTTCTCAGAAGGCTTCTTTCCAGTTTTGAACGGAAGATATTTCGTTTTTCACCATAGCCGTCTATGGGCTTCCAAATATCCCTTTGCTAATTCCACAAGAACAGCCTTAGCGAAAGGCTTCTTGAAGGGAAAGATGTAACTCTGTGAGATGAATTCACAGAACACAGAGCAGTTTCTCAGAAAGCTTCTTTCCAGTTTTGAACGGAAGATATTTCCTTTTTCACCATAGGCCTCTATGGGTTTCCAAATATCCCTTTGCCAATTCCACAAGAACAGCCTTAGCGAAAGGCTTCTTGAAGGGAAAGATGTAACTCTGTGAGATAAATTAACAGAACACAGAGCAGTTTCTCAGAAAGCTTCTTTCCAGTTTTGAACGGAAGATATTTCCTTTTTCACCATAGGACACTTTGGGCTTCCAAATATCCCTTTGCCAATTCCACAAGAACAGCCTTAGCGAAAGGCTTCTGGAAGGGAAAGATGTAACTCTGTGAGATGAATTCACAGAACACAGAGCAGTTTTTCAGAAAGCTTCTTTCCAGTTTTGAACGGAAGATATTTCCTTTTTCACCATAGCCCTCTGTGGGCTTCCAAATATCGCTTTGCCAATTCCACAAGAACAGCCTTAGCGAAAGGCTTCTTGAAGGGAAAGATGTAACTCTGTGAGATGAATTCACAGAACACAGAGCTGTTTCTCAGAAAGCTTCTTTCCAGTTTTGAACGGAAGATATTTCCTTTTTCACCATAGGACCCTTTGGGCTTCCAAATATCCCTTTGCCAATTCCACAAGAACAGCCTTAGCGAAAGGCTTCTTGAAGGGAAAGATGTAACTCTGTGAGATGAATTCAGAGAACACAGAGCAGTTTTTCAGAAAGCTTCTTTCCAGTTTTGAACGTAAGATATTTCCTTTTTCACCATAGCCCTGTATGGGCTTCCAAATATCGCTTTGCCAATTCCACAAGAACAGCCTTAGCGAAAGGCTTCTTGAAGGGAAAGATGTAACTCTGTGAGATGAATTCACAGAACACAGAGCAGGTTCTCAGAAAGCTTCTTTCCAGTTTTGAACGGAAGATATTTCCTTTTTCACCCTAGCCGTCTATGGGCTTCCAAATATCCCTTTGCCAATTCCTCAAGAACAGCCTTAGCGAAAGGCTTCTTGAAGGGAAAGATGTAACTCTGTGAGATGAATTCACAGAACACAGAGCAGTTTCTCAGAAAGCTTCTTTCCAGTTTTGAACGGAAGATATTTCCTTTTTCAAGATAGCCCTCTATGGGCTTCCAAATATCCCTTTGCCAATTCCAAAAGAACAGCCTTAGCGAAAGGCTTCTTGAAGGGAAAGATGTAACTCTGTGAGATGAATTCAGAGAACACAGAGCAGTTTCTCAGAAAGCTTCTTTCCAGTTTTGAACGGAAGATATTTCCTTTTTCACCATAGCCCTGTATGGGCTTCCAAATATCGCTTTGCCAATTCCACAAGAACAGCCTTAGCGAAAGGCTTCTTGAAGGGAAAGATGTAACTCTGTGAGATGAATTCACAGAACACAGAGCAGGTTCTCAGAAAGCTTCTTTCCAGTTTTGAACGGAAGATATTTCCTTTTTCACCCTAGCCGTCTATGGGCTTCCAAATATCCCTTTGCCAATTCCTCAAGAACAGCCTTAGCGAAAGGCTTCTTGAAGGGAAAGATGTAACTCTGTGAGATGAATTAACAGAACACAGAGCAGTTTCTCAGAAAGCTTCTTTCCAGTTTTGAACGGAAGATATTTCCTTTTTCACCATAGCCCTCTATGGGCTTCCAAATATCCGTTTGCCAATTCCACAAGAATAGCCTTAGCGAAAGGCTTCTTGAAGGGAAAGATGTAACTCTGTGAGATGAATTCAGGGAACACAGAGCAGTTTCTCAGAAAGCTTCTTTCCAGTTTTGAACGGAAGATATTTCCTTTTTCACCATAGGCCTCTATGGGCTTCCAAATATCCCTTTGCCAATTCCACAAGAACAGCTTTAGCGAAAGGCTTCTTGAAGGGAAAGATGTAACTCTGTGAGATGAATTCACAGAAAACAGAGCAGTTTCTCAGAAAGCTTCTTTCCAGTTTTGAACGGAAGATATTTCCTTTTTCACCATAGCCCTCTAGGGGTTTCCAAATATCCCTTTGCCAATTCCTCAAGAACAGCCTTAGCGAAAGGCTTCTTGAAGGGAAAGATGTAACTCTGTGAGATGAATTCACAGAACACAGAGCAGTTTCTCAGAAAGCTTCTTTCCAGTTTTGAACGGAAGATATTTCCTTTTTCACCATAGCCGTCTATGGGCTTCCAAATATCCCTTTGCCAATTCCACAAGAACAGCCTTAGCGAAAGGCTTCTTGAAGGGAAAGATGTAACTCTGTGAGATTAATTCAGAGAACACAGAGCAGTTTCTCAGAAAACTTCTTTCTAGTTTCGAACGGAAGATATTTCCTTTTTCGCCATAGGCCTCTATGGGCTTCCAAATATCCCTTTGCCAATTCCACAAGAACAGCCTTAGCGAAAGGCTTCTTGAAGGGAAAGATGTAACTCTGTGAGATGAATTCACAGAACACAGAGCAGTTTCTCAGAAAGCTTCTTTACAGTTTTGAACGGAAGATATTTCCTTTTTCACCATAGCCCTCTATGGGCTTCCAAATATCCCTTTGCCAATTCCACAAGAACAGCCTTAGAGAAAGGCTTCTGGAAGGGAAAGATGTAACTCTGTGAGATGAATTCACAGAACACAGAGCAGTTTCTCAGAAAGCTTCTTTCCAGTTTTGAACGGAAGATATTTCCTTTTTCACCATAGCCCTCTATGGGCTTCCAAATATCCGTTTGCCAATTCCACAAGAACAGTCTTAGCGAAAGACTTCTTCAAGGGAAAGATGTAACTCTGTGAGATGAATTAACAGAACACAGAGCAGTTTCTCAGAAAGCTTCTTTCCAGTTTTGAACGGAAGATATTTACTTTTTCACCATAGGACCCTTTGGGCTTCCAAATATCCCTTTGCCAATTCCACAAGAACAGCCTTAGCGAAAGGCTTCTTGAAGGGAAAGATGTAACTCTGTGAGATGAATTAACAGAACACAGAGCAGTTTCTCAGAAAGCTTCTTTCCAGTTTTGAACGGAAGATATTTCCTTTTTCACCATAGCCCTCTATGGGCTTCCAAATATCCCTTTGCCAATTCCACAAGAACAGCCTTAGCGAAAGGCTTCTTGAAGGGAAAGATGTAACTCCGTGAGATGAATTCAGAGAACACAGAGTAGTTTCTCAGAAAGCTTCTTTCCAGTTTTGAACGGAAGATATTTCCTTTTTCACCATAGGCCTCTATGGGCTTCCAAATATCCCTTTGCCAATTCCACAAGAACAGCCTTAGCGAAAGGCTTCTTGAAGGGAAAGATGTAACTCTGTTAGATGAATTCACAGAACACAGAGTAGTTTCTCAGAAAGCTTCTTTCCAGTTTTGAACGGAAGATATTTCCTTTTTCACCATAGCCGTCTATGGGCTTCCAAATATCCCTTTGCCAATTCCACAAGAACAGCCTTAGCGAAAGGCTTCTTGAAGGGAAAGAAGTAACTCTGTGAGATGAATTCAGAGAACACAGAGCAGTTTCTCAGAAAGCTTCTTTCCAGTTTTGAACGGAAGATATTTCCTTTTTCACCATAGGCCTCTATGGGCTTCCAAATATCCCTTTGCCAATTCCACAAGAACAGCCTTAGCGAAAGGCTTCTTGAAGGGAAAGATGTAACTCTGTGAGATGAATTCACAGAACACAGAGCAGTTTCTCAGAAAGCTTCTTTCCAGTTTTGAACGGAAGATATTTCCTTTTTCACCATAGGCCTCTATGGGCTTCCAAATATCCCTTTGCCAATTCCACAAGAACAGCCTTAGCGAAAGGCTTCTTGACGGGAAAGATGTAACTCTGTGAGATGAATTCACAGAACACAGAGCTGTTTCTCAGAAAGCTTCTTTCCAGTTTTGAACGGAAGATATTTCCTTTTTCACCATAGGACCCTTTGGGCTTCCAAATATCCCTTTGCCAATTCCACAAGAACAGCCTTAGCGAAAGGCTTCTTGAAGGGAAAGATGTAACTCTGTGAGATGAATTCACAGAACACAGAGCAGTTTCTCAGAAAGCTTCTTTCCAGTTTTGAACGGAAGATATTTCCTTTTTCACCATAGCCCTCTATGGGCTTCCAAATATCCCTTTGCCAATTCCACAAGAACAGCCTTAGCGAAAGGCTTCTTGAAGGGAAAGATGTAACTCCGTGAGATGAATTCAGAGAACACAGAGCTGTTTCTCAGAAAGCTTCTTTCCAGTTTTGAACGGAAGATATTTCCTTTTTCACCCTAGGACCCTTTGGGCTTCCAAATATCCCTTTGCCAATTCCACAAGAACAGCCTTAGCGAAAGGCTTCTTGAAGGGAAACATGTAACTCTGTGAGATGAATTCACAGAACACAGAGCAGTTTCTCAGAAAGCTTCTTTCCACTTTTGAACGGAAGATATTTCCTTTTTCACCATAGGCCTCTATGGGCTTCCAAATATCCCTTTGCCAATTCCACAAGAACAGCCTTAGCGAAAGGCTTCTTGAAGGGAAAGATGTAACTCTGTGAGATGAATTCACAGAACACAGAGCAGTTTCTCAGAAAGCTTCTTTCCAGTTTTGAACGGAAGATATTTCCTTTTTCACCATAGCCCTCTATGGGCTTCCAAATATCCCTTTGCCAATTCCACAAGAACAGCCTTAGCGAAAGGCTTCTTGAAGGGAAAGATGTAACTCTGTGAGATGAATTAACAGAACACAGAGCAGTTTCTCAGAAAGCTTCTTTCCAGTTTTGAACGGAAGATATTTCCTTTTTCACCATAGGCCTCTATGGGCTTCCAAATATCCCTTTGCCAATTCCACAAGAACAGCCTTAGCGAAAGGCTTCTTGAAGGGAAAGATGTAACTCTGTGAGATGAATTCACAGAACACAGAGCAGTTTCTGAGAAAGCTTCTTTCCAGTTTTGAACGGAAGATATTTCCTTTTTCACCATAGGCCTCTATGGGCTTCCAAATATCCCTTTGCCAATTCCACAAGAACAGCCTTAGCGAAAGGCTTCTTGAAGGGAAAGATGTAACTCTGTGAGATGAATTCACAGAACACAGAGCAGTTTCTCAGAAAGCTTCTTTCCAGTTTTGAACGGAAGATATTTCCTTTTTCACCATAGGACCCTTTGGGCTTCCAAATATCCCTTTGCCAATTCCACAAGAACAGCCTTAGCGAAAGGCTTCTTGAAGGGAAAGATGTAACTCTGTGAGATGAATTCACAGAACACAGAGCAGTTTCTCAGAAAGCTTCTTTCCAGTTTCGAACGGAAGATATTTCCTTTTTCACCATAGCCCTCTATGGGCTTCGAAATATCCCTTTGCCAATTCCACAAGAACAGCCTTAGCGAAAGGCTTCTTGAAGGGAAAGATGTAACTCCGTGAGATGAATTCAGAGAACACAGAGCTGTTTCTCAGAAAGCTTCTTTCCAGTTTTGAACGGAAGATATTTCCTTTTCACCATAGGACCCTTTGGGCTTCCAAATATCCCTTTGCCAATTCCACAAGAACAGCCTTAGCGAAAGGCTTCTTGAAGTGAAAGATGTAACTCTGTGAGATGAATTCACAGAACACAGAGCTGTTTCTCAGAAAGCTTCTTTCCAGTTTTGAACGGAAGATATTTCCTTTTTCACCGTAGGACCCTTTGGGCTTCCAAATATCCCTTTGCCAATTCCACAAGAACAGCCTTAGCGAAAGGCTTCTTGAAGGGAAAGATGTAATTCCGTGAGATGAATTCAGAGAACACAGAGCAGTTTCTCAGAAAGCTTCTTTCCAGTTTTGAACGGAAGATATTTCCTTTTTCACCATAGGCCTCTATGGGCTTCCAAATATCCCTTTGCCAATTCCACAAGAACAGCCTTAGCGAAAGGCTTCTTGAAGGGAAAGATGTAACTCTGTGAGATGAATTCACAGAACACAGAGCAGTTTCTCAGAAAGCTTCTTTCCAGTTTTGAACGGAAGATATTTCCTTTTTCAAGATAGCCCTCTATGGGCTTCCAAATATCCCTTTGCCAATTCCAAAAGAACAGCCTTAGCGAAAGGCTTCTTGAAGGGAAAGATGTAACTCTGTGAGATGAATTCAGAGAACACAGAGCAGTTTCTCAGAAAGCTTCTTTCCAGTTTTGAACGGAAGATATTTCCTTTTTCACCATAGCCCTGTATGGGCTTCCAAATATCGCTTTGCCAATTCCACAAGAACAGCCTTAGCGAAAGGCTTCTTGAAGGGAAAGATGTAACTCTGTGAGATGAATTCACAGAACACAGAGCAGGTTCTCAGAAAGCTTCTTTCCAGTTTTGAACGGAAGATATTTCCTTTTTCACCCTAGCCGTCTATGGGCTTCCAAATATCCCTTTGCCAATTCCTCAAGAACAGCCTTAGCGAAAGGCTTCTTGAAGGGAAAGATGTAACTCTGTGAGATGAATTAACAGAACACAGAGCAGTTTCTCAGAAAGCTTCTTTCCAGTTTTGAACGGAAGATATTTCCTTTTTCACCATAGCCCTCTATGGGCTTCCAAATATCCGTTTGCCAATTCCACAAGAATAGCCTTAGCGAAAGGCTTCTTGAAGGGAAAGATGTAACTCTGTGAGATGAATTCAGGGAACACAGAGCAGTTTCTCAGAAAGCTTCTTTCCAGTTTTGAACGGAAGATATTTCCTTTTTCACCATAGGCCTCTATGGGCTTCCAAATATCCCTTTGCCAATTCCACAAGAACAGCTTTAGCGAAAGGCTTCTTGAAGGGAAAGATGTAACTCTGTGAGATGAATTCACAGAAAACAGAGCAGTTTCTCAGAAAGCTTCTTTCCAGTTTTGAACGGAAGATATTTCCTTTTTCACCATAGCCCTCTAGGGGTTTCCAAATATCCCTTTGCCAATTCCTCAAGAACAGCCTTAGCGAAAGGCTTCTTGAAGGGAAAGATGTAACTCTGTGAGATGAATTCACAGAACACAGAGCAGTTTCTCAGAAAGCTTCTTTCCAGTTTTGAACGGAAGATATTTCCTTTTTCACCATAGCCGTCTATGGGCTTCCAAATATCCCTTTGCCAATTCCACAAGAACAGCCTTAGCGAAAGGCTTCTTGAAGGGAAAGATGTAACTCTGTGAGATTAATTCAGAGAACACAGAGCAGTTTCTCAGAAAACTTCTTTCTAGTTTTGAACGGAAGATATTTCCTTTTTCGCCATAGGCCTCTATGGGCTTCCAAATATCCCTTTGCCAATTCCACAAGAACAGCCTTAGCGAAAGGCTTCTTGAAGGGAAAGATGTAACTCTGTGAGATGAATTCACAGAACACAGAGCAGTTTCTCAGAAAGCTTCTTTACAGTTTTGAACGGAAGATATTTCCTTTTTCACCATAGCCCTCTATGGGCTTCCAAATATCCCTTTGCCAATTCCACAAGAACAGCCTTAGCGAAAGGCTTCTGGAAGGGAAAGATGTAACTCTGTGAGATGAATTCACAGAACACAGAGCAGTTTCTCAGAAAGCTTCTTTCCAGTTTTGAACGGAAGATATTTCCTTTTTCACCATAGCCCTCTATGGGCTTCCAAATATCCGTTTGCCAATTCCACAAGAACAGTCTTAGCGAAAGACTTCTTCAAGGGAAAGATGTAACTCTGTGAGATGAATTAACAGAACACAGAGCAGTTTCTCAGAAAGCTTCTTTCCAGTTTTGAACGGAAGATATTTCCTTTTTCACCATAGCCGTCTATGGGCTTCCAAATATCCCTTTGCCAATTCCACAAGAACAGCCTTAGCCAAAGGCTTCTTGAAGGGAAAGATGTAACTCTGTGAGATGAATTAACAGAACACAGAGCAGTTTCTCAGAAAGCTTCTTTCCAGTTTTGAACGGAAGATATTTCCTTTTTCACCATAGCCCTCTATGGGCTTCCGAATATCCCTTTGCCAATTCCACAAGAACAGCCTTAGCGAAAGGCTTCTTGAAGGGAAAGATGTAACTCTGTGAGATGAATTCACAGAACACAGAGCAGTTTCTCAGAAAGCTTCTTTCCAGTTTTGAACGGAAGATATTTCCTTTTTCACCATAGCCCTCTATGGGCTTCCAAATATCCCTTTGCCAATTCCACAAGAACAGCCTTAGCGAAAGGCTTCTTGAAGGGAAAGATGTAACTCTGTGAGATGAATTCACAGAACACAGAGCAGTTTCTCAGAAAGCTTCTTTCCAGTTTTGAACGGAAGATATTTCCTTTTTCACCATAGCCCTCTATGGGCTTCCAAATATCGCTTTGCCAATTCCACAAGAACAGCCTTAGCGAAAGGCTTCTTGAAGGGAAAGATGTAACTCTGTGAGATGAATTAACAGAACACAGAGCAGTTTCTCAGAAAGCTTCTTTCCAGTTTTGAAAGGAAGATATTTCCTTTTTCACCTTAGCCGTCTATGGGCTTCCAAATATCCCTTTGCCAATTCCACAATAATAGCCTTAGCGAAAGGCTTCTTGAAGGGAAAAATGTAACTCTGTGAGATGAATTAACAGAACACAGAGCAGTTTCTCAGAAAGCTTCTTTCCAGTTTTGAACGGAAGATATTTCCTTTTTCACCGTAGGCCTCTATGGGCTTCCAAATATCCCTTTGCCAATTCCTCAAGAACAGCCTTAGCGAAAGGCTTCTTGAAGGGAAATATATAACTCTGTGAGATGAATTAACAGGACACAGAGAAGTTTCTCAGAAAGCTTCTTTCCAGTTTTGAACGGAAGATATTTCCTTTTTCACGATAGCCCTCTAAGGGCTTCCAAATATCGCTTTGCCAATTCCACAAGAACAGCCTTAGCGAAAGGCTTCTTGAAGGGAAAGATGTAACTCTGTGAGATGAATTAACAGAACACAGAGCAGTTTCTCAGAAAGCTTCTTTGCAGTTTTGAACGGAAGATATTCCTTTTTCACCATAGGCCTCTATGGGCTTCCAAATATCCCTTTGCCAATTCCACAAGAACAGCCTTAGCGAAAGGCTTCTTGAAGGGAAAGATGTAACTCTGTGAGATAAATTAACAGAACACAGAGCAGTTTCTCAGAAAGCTTCTTTCCAGTTTTGAACGGAAGATATTTCCTTTTTCACCATAGCCGTCTATGGGCTTCCAAATATCCCTTTGCCAATTCCACAAGAACAGCCTTAGCGAAAGGCTTCTTGAAGGGAAAGATGTAACTCTGTGAGATGAATTCACAGAACACAGAGCAGTTTTTCAGAAAGCTTCTTTCCAGTTTTGAACGGAAGCTATTTCCTTTTTCACCATAGCCCTCTGTGGGCTTCCAAATATCGCTTTGCCAATTCCACAAGAACAGCCTTAGCGAAAGGCTTCTTGAAGGGAAAGATGTAACTCTGTGAGATGAATTCACAGAACACAGAGCTGTTTCTCAGAAAGCTTCTTTCCAGTTTTGAACGGAAGATATTTACTTTTTCACCATAGGACCCTTTGGGCTTCCAAATATCCCTTTGCCAATTCCACAAGAACAGCCTTAGCGAAAGGCTTCTTGAAGGGAAAGATGTAACTCTGTGAGATGAATTAACAGAACACAGAGCAGTTTCTCAGAAAGCTTCTTTCCAGTTTTGAACGGAAGATATTTCCTTTTTCACCATAGCCCTCTATGGGCTTCCAAATATCCCTTTGCCAATTCCACAAGAACAGCCTTAGAGAAAGGCTTCTTGAAGGGAAAGATGTAACTCCGTGAGATGAATTCAGAGAACACAGAGCAGTTTCTCAGAAAGCTTCTTTCCAGTTTTGAACGGAAGATATTTCCTTTTTCACCATAGGCCTCTATGGGCTTCCAAATATCCCTTTGCCAATTCCACAAGAACAGCCTTAGCGCAAGGCTTCTTGAAGGGAAAGATGTAACTCTGTGAGATGAATTCACAGAACACAGAGCAGTTTCTCAGAAAGCTTCTTTCCAGTTTTGAACGGAAGATATTTCCTTTTTCACCATAGCCCTCTATGGGCTTCCAAATATCCCTTTGCCAATTCCACAAGAACAGCCTTAGCGAAAGGCTTCTTGAAGGGAAAGATGTAACTCCGTGAGATGAATTCAGAGAACACAGAGCAGTTTCTCAGAAAGCTTCTTTCCAGTTTTGAACGGAAGATATTTCCTTTTTCACCATAGGCCTCTATGGGCTTCCAAATATCCCTTTGCCAATTCCACAAGAACAGCCTTAGCGAAAGGCTTCTTGAAGGGAAAGATGTAACTCTGTTAGATGAATTCACAGAACACAGAGTAGTTTCTCAGAAAGCTTCTTTCCAGTTTTGAACGGAAGATATTTCCTTTTTCACCATAGCCGTCTATGGGCTTCCAAATATCCCTTTGCCAATTCCACAAGAACAGCCTTAGCGAAAGGCTTCTTGAAGGGAAAGAAGTAACTCTGTGAGATGAATTCAGAGAACACAGAGCAGTTTCTCAGAAAGCTTCTTTCCAGTTTTGAACGGAAGATATTTCCTTTTTCACCATAGGCCTCTATGGGCTTCCAAATATCCCTTTGCCAATTCCACAAGAACAGCCTTAGCGAAAGGCTTCTTGAAGGGAAAGATGTAACTCTGTGAGATGAATTCACAGAACACAGAGCAGTTTCTCAGAAAGCTTCTTTCCAGTTTTGAACGGAAGATATTTCCTTTTTCACCATAGGCCTCTATGGGCTTCCAAATATCCCTTTGCCAATTCCACAAGAACAGCCTTAGCGAAAGGCTTCTTGAAGGGAAAGATGTAACTCTGTGAGATGAATTCACAGAACACAGAGCTGTTTCTCAGAAAGCTTCTTTCCAGTTTTGAACGGAAGATATTTCCTTTTTCACCATAGCCCTCTATGGGCTTCCAAATATCCCTTTGCCAATTCCACAAGAACAGCCTTAGCGAAAGGCTTCTTGAAGGGAAAGATGTAACTCCGTGAGATGAATTCAGAGAACACAGAGCTGTTTCTCAGAAAGCTTCTTTCCAGTTTTGAACGGAAGATATTTCCTTTTTCACCCTAGGACCCTTTGGGCTTCCAAATATCCCTTTGCCAATTCCACAAGAACAGCCTTAGCGAAAGGCTTCTTGAAGGGAAACATGTAACTCTGTGAGATGAATTCACAGAACACAGAGCAGTTTCTCAGAAAGCTTCTTTCCACTTTTGAACGGAAGATATTTCCTTTTTCACCATAGGCCTCTATGGGCTTCCAAATATCCCTTTGCCAATTCCACAAGAACAGCCTTAGCGAAAGGCTTCTTGAAGGGAAAGATGTAACTCTGTGAGATGAATTCACAGAACACAGAGCAGTTTCTCAGAAAGCTTCTTTCCAGTTTCGAACGGAAGATATTTCCTTTTTCACCATAGCCCTCTATGGGCTTCGAAATATCCCTTTGCCAATTCCACAAGAACAGCCTTAGCGAAAGGCTTCTTGAAGGGAAAGATGTAACTCCGTGAGATGAATTCAGAGAACACAGAGCTGTTTCTCAGAAAGCTTCTTTCCAGTTTTGAACGGAAGATATTTCCTTTTCACCATAGGACCCTTTGGGCTTCCAAATATCCCTTTGCCAATTCCACAAGAACAGCCTTAGCGAAAGGCTTCTTGAAGGGAAAGATGTAACTCTGTGAGATGAATTCACAGAACACAGAGCTGTTTCTCAGAAAGCTTCTTTCCAGTTTTGAACGGAAGATATTTCCTTTTTCACCATAGGACCCTTTGGGCTTCCAAATATCCCTTTGCCAATTCCACAAGAACAGCCTTAGCGAAAGGCTTCTTGAAGGGAAAGATGTAACTCCGTGAGATGAATTCAGAGAACACAGAGCAGTTTCTCAGAAAGCTTCTTTCCAGTTTTGAACGGAAGATATTTCCTTTTTCACCATAGGCCTCTATGGGCTTCCAAATATCCCTTTGCCAATTCCACAAGAACAGCCTTAGCGAAAGGCTTCTTGAAGGGAAAGATGTAACTCTGTGAGATGAATTCACAGAACACAGAGCAGTTTCTCAGAAAGCTTCTTTCCTGTTTTGAACGGAAGATATTTCCTTTTTCACCATAGCCGTCTATGGGCTTCCAAATATCCCTTTGCCAATTCCACAAGAACAGCCTTAGCGAAAGGCTTCTTGAAGGGAAAGATGTAACTCTGTGAGATGAATTCACAGAACACAGAGCAGTTTTTCAGAAAGCTTCTTTCCAGTTTTGAACGGAAGATATTTCCTTTTTCACCATAGCCCTCTGGGGGCTTCCAAATATCCCTTTGCCAATTCCACAAGAACAGCCTTAGCGAAAGGCTTCTTGAAGGGAAAGATGTAACTCTGTGAGATGAATTCACAGAACACAGAGCTGTTTCTCAGAAAGCTTCTTTCCAGTTTTGAACGGAAGATATTTCCTTTTTCACCATAGGACCCCTTGGGCTTCCAAATATCCCTTTGCCAATTCCACAAGAACAGCCTTAGCGAAAGGCTTCTTGAAGGGAAAGATGTAACTCTGTGAGATGAATTCACAGAACACAGAGCAGTTTCTCAGAAAGCTTCTTTCCAGTTTTGAACGGAAGATATTTCCTTTTTCACCATAGGCCTCTATGGGCTTCCAAATATCCCTTTGCCAATTCCACAAGAACAGCCTTAGCGAAAGGCTTCTTGAAGGGAAAGAAGTAACTCTGTGAGATGAATTCACAGAACACAGAGCAGTTTCTCAGAAAGCTTCTTTCCAATTTTGAACGGAAGATATTTCCTTTTTCACCATAGCCCTCTATGGGCTTCCAAATATCCTTTTGCCAATTCCACAAGAACAGCCTTAGCCAAAGGCTTCATGAAGGGAAAGATGTAACTCTGTGAGATGAATTAACAGAACACAGAGCAGTTTCTCAGAAAGCTTCTTTCCAGTTTTGAACGGAAGATATTTCCTTTTTCACCATAGCCCTCTATGGGCTTCCAAATATCCCTTTGCCAATTCCACAAGAACAGCCTTAGCGAAAGGCTTCTTGAAGGGAAAGATGTAACTCTGTGAGATGAATTCACAGAACACAGAGCAGTTTCTCAGAAAGCTTCTTTCCAGTTTTGAACGGAAGATATTTCCTTTTTCACCATAGGACCCTTTGAGCTTCCAAATATCCCTTTGCCAATTCCACAAGAACAGCCTTAGCGAAAGGCTTCTTGAAGGGAAAGATGTAACTCTGTGAGATGAATTAAGAGAACACAGAGCAGTTTCTCAGAGAGCTTCTTTCCAGTTTTGAACGGAAGATATTTCCTTTTTCACCATAGCCGTCTATGGGCTTCCAAATATCCCTTTGCCAATTCCAAAAGAACAGCCTTAGCGAAAGGCTTCTTGAAGGGAAAGATGTAGCTCTGTGAGATGAATTCACAGAACACAGAGCAGTTTCTCAGAAAGCTTCTTTCCAGTTTTGAACGGAAGATATTTCCTTTTTCACGATAGCCCTCTATGGGCTTCAAAATATCCCTTTGCCAATTCCAAAAGAACAGCCTTAGCGAAAGGCTTCTTGAAGGGAAAGATGTAACTCTGTGAGATGAATTCACAGAACACAGAGCAGTTTCTCAGAAAGCTTCTTTCCAGTTTTGAACGGAAGATATTTCCTTTTTCACCATAGCCCTGTATGGGCTTCCAAATATCGCTTTGCCAATTCCACAAGAACAGCCTTAGCGAAAGGCTTCTTGAAGGGAAAGATGTAACTCTGTGAGATGAATTCACAGAACACAGAGCAGGTTCTCCGAAAGCTTCTTTCCAGTTTTGAACGGAAGATATTTCCTTTTTCACCCTAGCCGTCTATGGGCTTCCAAATATCCCTTTGCCAATTCCTCAAGAACAGCCTTAGCGAAAGGCTTCTTGAAGGGAAAGATGTAACTCTGTGAGATGAATTAACAGAACACAGAGCAGTTTCTCAGAAAGCTTCTTTCCAGTTTTGAACGGAAGATATTTCCTTTTTCACCATAGCCCTCTATGGGCTTCCAAATATCCGTTTGCCAATTCCACAAGAATAGCCTTAGCGAAAGGCTTCTTGAAGGGAAAGATGTAACTCTGTGAGATGAATTCAGGGAACACAGAGCAGTTTCTCAGAAAGCATCTTTCCAGTTTTGAACGGAAGATATTTCCTTTTTCACCATAGGCCTCTATGGGCTTCCAAATATCCCTTTGCCAATTCCACAAGAACAGCTTTAGCGAAAGGCTTCTTGAAGGGAAAGATGTAACTCTGTGAGATGAATTCACAGAAAACAGAGCAGTTTCTCAGAAAGCTTCTTTCCAGTTTTGAACGGAAGATATTTCCTTTTTCACCATAGCCCTCTAGGGGTTTCCAAATATCGCTTTGCAAATTCCACAAGAACAGCCTTAGCGAAAGGCTTCTTGAATGGAAAGATGTAACTCTGTGAGATGAATTCACAGAACACAGAGCAGTTTCTCAGAAAGCTTCTTTCTAGTTTTGAACGGAAGATATTTCCTTTTTCACCATAGGCCTCTCTGGGCTTCCAAATATCCCTTTGCCAATTCCTCAAGAACAGCCTTAGCGAAAGGCTTCTTGAAGGGAAAGATGTAACTCTGTGAGATGAATTCACAGAACACAGAGCAGTTTCTCAGAAAGCTTCTTTCCAGTTTTGAACGGAAGATATTTCCTTTTTCACCATAGCCCTCTATGGGCTTCCAAATATCCCTTTGCCAATTCCACAAGAACAGCCTTAGCGAAAGGCTTCTTGAAGGGAAAGATGTAACTCTGTGAGATGAATTCACAGAACACAGAGCAGTTTCTCAGAAAGCTTCTTTCCAGTTTTGAACGGAAGATATTTCCTTTTTCACCATAGCCCTCTATGGGCTTCCAAATATCGCTTTGCCAATTCCACAAGAACAGCCTTAGCGAAAGGCTTCTTGAAGGGAAAGATGTAACTCTGTGAGATGAATTCACAGAACACAGAGCAGTTTCTCAGAAAGCTTCTTTCCAGTTTTGAAAGGAAGATATTTCCTTTTTTACCTTAGCCGTCTATGGGCTTCCAAATATCCCTTTGCCAATTCCACAATAATAGCCTTAGCGAAAGGCTTCTTGAAGGGAAAAATGTAACACTGTGAGATGAATTAACAGAACACAGAGCAGTTTCTCAGAAAGCTTCTTTCCAGTTTTGAACGGAAGATATTTCCTTTTTCACCGTAGGCCTCTATGGGCTTCCAAATATCCCTTTGCCAATTCCTCAAGAACAGCCTTAGCGAAAGGCTTCTTGAAGGGAAAGATATAACTCTGTGAGATGAATTAACAGGACACAGAGAAGTTTCTCAAAAAGCTTCTTTCCAGTTTTGAACGGAAGATATTTCCTTTTTCACGATAGCCCTCTAAGGGCTTCCAAATATCGCTTTGCCAATTCCACAAGAACAGCCTTAGCGAAAGGCTTCTTGAAGGGAAAGATGTAACTCTGTGAGATGAATTAACAGAACACAGAGCAGTTTCTCAGAAAGCTTCTTTGCAGTTTTGAACGGAAGATATTCCTTTTTCACCATAGGCCTCTATGGGCTTCCAAATATCCCTTTGCCAATTCCACAAGAACAGCCTTAGCGAAAGGCTTCTTGAAGGGAAAGATGTAACTCTGTGAGATAAATTAACAGAACACAGAGCAGTTTCTCAGAAAGCTTCTTTCCAGTTTTGAACGGAAGATATTTCCTTTTTCACCATAGCCGTCTATGGGCTTCCAAATATCCCTTTGCCAATTCCACAAGAACAGCCTTAGCGAAAGGCTTCTTGAAGGGAAAGATGTAACTCTGTGAGATGAATTCACAGAACACAGAGCAGTTTTTCAGAAAGCTTCTTTCCAGTTTTGAACGGAAGATATTTCCTTTTTCACCATAGCCCTCTGTGGGCTTCCAAATATCGCTTTGCCAATTCCACAAGAACAGCCTTAGCGAAAGGCTTCTTGAAGGGAAAGATGTAACTCTGTGAGATGAATTCACAGAACACAGAGCTGTTTCTCAGAAAGCTTCTTTCCAGTTTTGAACGGAAGATATTTCCTTTTTCACCATAGGACCCTTTGGGCTTCCAAATATCCCTTTGCCAATTCCACAAGAACAGCCTTAGCGAAAGGCTTCTTGAAGGGAAAGATGTAACTCTGTGAGATGAATTAACAGAACACAGAGCAGTTTCTCAGAAAGCTTCTTTCCAGTTTTGAACGGAAGATATTTCCTTTTTCACCATAGCCCTCTATGGGCTTCCAAATATCCCTTTGCCAATTCCACAAGAACAGCCTTAGCGAAAGGCTTCTTGAAGGGAAAGATGTAACTCCGTGAGATGAATTCAGAGAACACAGAGCAGTTTCTCAGAAAGCTTCTTTCCAGTTTTGAACGGAAGATATTTCCTTTTTCACCATAGGCCTCTATGGGCTTCCAAATATCCCTTTGCCAATTCCACAAGAACAGCCTTAGCGCAAGGCTTCTTGAAGGGAAAGATGTAACTCTGTGAGATGAATTCACAGAACACAGAGCAGTTTCTCAGAAAGCTTCTTTCCAGTTTTGAACGGAAGATATTTCCTTTTTCACCATAGCCCTCTATGGGCTTCCAAATATCCCTTTGCCAATTCCACAAGAACAGCCTTAGCGAAAGGCTTCTTGAAGGGAAAGATGTAACTCCGTGAGATGAATTCAGAGAACACAGAGCAGTTTCTCAGAAAACTTCTTTCCAGTTTTGAACGGAAGATATTTCCTTTTTCACCATAGGCCTCTATGGGCTTCCAAATATCCCTTTGCCAATTCCACAAGAACAGCCTTAGCGAAAGGCTTCTTGAAGGGAAAGATGTAACTCTGTTAGATGAATTCACAGAACACAGAGTAGTTTCTCAGAATGCTTCTTTCCAGTTTTGAACGGAAGATATTTCCTTTTTCACCATAGCCGTCTATGGGCTTCCAAATATCCCTTTGCCAATTCCACAAGAACAGCCTTAGCGAAAGGCTTCTTGAAGGGAAAGAAGTAACTCTGTGAGATGAATTCAGAGAACACAGAGCAGTTTCTCAGAAAGCTTCTTTCCAGTTTTGAACGGAAGATATTTCCTTTTTCACCATAGGCCTCTATGGGCTTCCAAATATCCCTTTGCCAATTCCACAAGAACAGCCTTAGCGAAAGGCTTCTTGAAGGGAAAGATGTAACTCTGTGAGATGAATTCACAGAACACAGAGCAGTTTCTCAGAAAGCTTCTTTCCAGTTTTGAACGGAAGATATTTCCTTTTTCACCATAGGCCTCTATGGGCTTCCAAATATCCCTTTGCCAATTCCACAAGAACAGCCTTAGCGAAAGGCTTCTTGAAGGGAAAGATGTAACTCTGTGAGATGAATTCACAGAACACAGAGCTGTTTCTCAGAAAGCTTCTTTCCAGTTTTGAACGGAAGATATTTCCTTTTTCACCATAGGACCCTTTGGGCTTCCAAATATCCCTTTGCCAATTCCACAAGAACAGCCTTAGCGAAAGGCTTCTTGAAGGGAAAGATGTAACTCTGTGAGACGAATTAACAGAACACAGAGCAGTTTCTCAGAAAGCTTCTTTCCAGTTTTGAACGGAAGATATTTCCTTTTTCACCGTAGCCCTCTATGGGCTTCCAAATATCCCTTTGCCAATTCCACAAGAACAGCCTTAGCGAAAGGCTTCTTGAAGGGAAAGATGTAACTCCGTGAGATGAATTCAGAGAACACAGAGCTGTTTCTCAGAAAGCTTCTTTCCAGTTTTGAACGGAAGATATTTCCTTTTTCACCCTAGGACCCTTTGGGCTTCCAAATATCCCTTTGCCAATTCCACAAGAACAGCCTTAGCGAAAGGCTTCTTGAAGGGAAACATGTAACTCTGTGAGATGAATTCACAGAACACAGAGCAGTTTCTCAGAAAGCTTCTTTCCACTTTTGAACGGAAGATATTTCCTTTTTCACCATAGGCCTCTATGGGCTTCCAAATATCCCTTTGCCAATTCCACAAGAACAGCCTTAGCGAAAGGCTTCTTGAAGGGAAAGATGTAACTCTGTGAGATGAATTCACAGAACACAGAGCAGTTTCTCAGAAAGCTTCTTTCCAGTTTTGAACGGAAGATATTTCCTTTTTCACCATAGCCCTCTATGGGCTTCCAAATATCCCTTTGCCAATTCCACAAGAACAGCCTTAGCGAAAGGCTTCTTGAAGGGAAAGATGTAACTCTGTGAGATGAATTAACAGAACACAGAGCAGTTTCTCAGAAAGCTTCTTTCCAGTTTTGAACGGAAGATATTTCCTTTTTCACCCTAGGCCTCTATGGGCTTCCAAATATCCCTTTGCCAATTCCACAAGAACAGCCTTAGCGAAAGGCTTCTTGAAGGGAAAGATGTAACTCTGTGAGATGAATTCACAGAACACAGAGCAGTTTCTGAGAAAGCTTCTTTCCAGTTTTGAACGGAAGATATTTCCTTTTTCACCATAGGCCTCTATGGGCTTCCAAATATCCCTTTGCCAATTCCACAAGAACAGCCTTAGCGAAAGGCTTCTTGAAGGGAAAGATGTAACTCTGTGAGATGAATTCACAGAACACAGAGCTGTTTCTCAGAAAGCTTCTTTCCAGTTTTGAACGGAAGATATTTCCTTTTTCACCATAGGACCCTTTGGGCTTCCAAATATCCCTTTGCCAATTCCACAAGAACAGCCTTAGCGAAAGGCTTCTTGAAGGGAAAGATGTAACTCTGTGAGATGAATTAACAGAACACAGAACAGTTTCTCAGAAAGCTTCTTTCCAGTTTTGAACGGAAGATATTTCCTTTTTCACCATAGCCCTCTATGGGCTTCGAAATATCCCTTTGCCAATTCCACAAGAACAGCCTTAGCGAAAGGCTTCTTGAAGGGAAAGATGTAACTCCGTGAGATGAATTCAGAGAACACAGAGCTGTTTCTCAGAAAGCTTCTTTCCAGTTTTGAACGGAAGATATTTCCTTTTCACCATAGGACCCTTTGGGCTTCCAAATATCCCTTTGCCAATTCCACAAGAACAGCCTTAGCGAAAGGCTTCTTGAAGGGAAAGATGTAACTCTGTGAGATGAATTCACAGAACACAGAGCAGTTTCTCAGAAAGCTTCTTTCCAGTTTTGAACGGAAGATATTTCCTTTTTCACCATAGCCGTCTATGGGCTTCCAAATATCACTTTGCCAATTCCACAAGAACAGACTTAGCGAAAGGCTTCTTGAAGGGAAAGATGTAACTCTGTGAGATGAATTAACAGAACACAGAGCAGTTTCTCAGAAAGCTTCTTTCCAGTTTTGAACGGAAGATATTTCCTTTTTCACCATAGGCCTCTATGGGCTTCCAAATATCCCTTTGCCAATTCCACAAGAACAGCCTTAGCGAAAGGCTTCTTGAAGGGAAAGATGTAAGTCTGTGAGATAAATTAACAGAACACAGAGCAGTTTCTCAGAAAGCTTCTTTCCAGTTTTGAACGGAAGATATTTCCTTTTTCACCATAGCCGTCTATGGGCTTCCAAATATCCCTTTGCCAATTCCTCAAGAACAGCCTTAGCGAAAGGCTTCTTGAAGGGAAAGATGTAACTCTGTGAGATGAATTCACAGAACACAGAGCAGTTTTTCAGAAAGCTTCTTTCCAGTTTTGAACGGAAGATATTTCCTTTTTCACCATAGCCCTCTGTGGGCTTCCAAATATCCCTTTGCCAATTCCACAAGAACAGCCTTAGCGAAAGGCTTCTTGAAGGGAAAGATGTAACTCTGTGAGATGAATTCACAGAACACAGAGCTGTTTCTCAGAAAGCTTCTTTCCAGTTTTGAACGGAAGATATTTCCTTTTTCACCATAGGACCCTTTGGGCTTCCAAATATCCCTTTGCCAATTCCACAAGAACAGCCTTAGCGAAAGGCTTCTTGAAGGGAAAGATGTAACTCTGCGAGATGAATTCACAGAACACAGAGCAGTTTCTGAGAAAGCTTCTTTCCAGTTTTGAACGGAAGATATTTCCTTTTTCACCATAGCCCTCTATGGGCTTCCAAATATCCCTTTGCCAATTCCACAAGAACAGCCTTAGCGAAAGGCTTCTTGAAGGGAAAGATGTAACTCCGTGAGATGAATTCAGAGAACACAGAGCAGTTTCTCAGAAAGCTTCTTTCCAGTTTTGAACGGAAGATATTTCCTTTTTCACCATAGGCCTCTATGGGCTTCCAAATATCCCTTTTCCAATTCCACAAGAACAGCCTTAGCGAAAGGCTTCTTGAAGGGAAAGATGTAACTCTGTGAGATGAATTCACAGAACACAGAGCAGTTTCTCAGAAAGCTTCTTTCCTGTTTTGAACGGAAGATATTTCCTTTTTCACCATAGCCGTCTATGGGCTTCCAAATATCCCTTTGCCAATTCCACAAGAACAGCCTTAGCGAAAGGCTTCTTGAAGGGAAAGATGTAACTCTGTGAGATGAATTCACAGAACACAGAGCAGTTTTTCAGAAAGCTTCTTTCCAGTTTTGAACGGAAGATATTTCCTTTTTCACCATAGCCCTCTGGGGGCTTCCAAATATCCCTTTGCCAATTCCACAAGAACAGCCTTAGCGAAAGGCTTCTTGAAGGGAAAGATGTAACTCTGTGAGATGAATTCACAGAACACAGAGCTGTTTCTCAGAAAGCTTCTTTCCAGTTTTGAACGGAAGATATTTCCTTTTTCACCATAGGACCCCTTGGGCTTCCAAATATCCCTTTGCCAATTCCACAAGAACAGCCTTAGCGAAAGGCTTCTTGAAGGGAAAGATGTAACTCTGTGAGATGAATTAACAGAACACAGAGCAGTTTCTCAGAAAGCTTCTTTCCAGTTTTGAACGGAAGATATTTCCTTTTTCACCATAGCCCTCTATGGGCTTCCAAATATCCCTTTACCAATTCCACAAGAACAGCCTTAGCGAAAGGCTTCTTGAAGGGAAAGATGTAACTCTGTGAGATGAATTCACAGAACACAGAGCAGTTTCTCAGAAAGCTTCTTTCCAGTTTTGAACAGAAGATATTTCCTTTTTCACCATAGGCCTCTAAGGGCTTCCAAATATCCCTTTGCCAATTCCACAAGAACAGCCTTAGCGAAAGGCTTCTTGAAGGGAAAGATGTAACTCTGTGAGATGAATTCACAGAACACAGAGCAGTTTCTCAGAAAGCTTCTTTCCAGTTTTGAACGGAAGATATTTCCTTTTTCACCATAGGCCTCTATGGGCTTCCAAATATCCCTTTGCCAATTCCACAAGAACAGCCTTAGCGAAAGGCTTCTTGAAGGGAAAGATGTAACTCTGTGAGATGAATTCACAGAACACAGAGCAGTTTCTCAGAAAGCTTCTTTCCAATTTTGAACGGAAGATATTTCCTTTTTCACCATAGCCCTCTATGGGCTTCCAAATATCCTTTTGCCAATTCCACAAGAACAGCCTTAGCCAAAGGCTTCATGAAGGGAAAGATGTAACTCTGTGAGATGAATTAACAGAACACAGAGCAGTTTCTCAGAAAGCTTCTTTCCAGTTTTGAACGGAAGATATTTCCTTTTTCACCATAGCCCTCTATGGGCTTCCAAATATCCCTTTGCCAATTCCACAAGAACAGCCTTAGCGAAAGGCTTCTTGAAGGGAAAGATGTAACTCTGTGAGATGAATTCACAGAACACAGAGCAGTTTCTCAGAAAGCTTCTTTCCAGTTTTGAACGGAAGATATTTCCTTTTTCACCGTAGCCCTCTATGGTCATCCAAATATCGCTTTGCCAATTCCACAAGAACAGCCTTAGCGAAAGGCTTCTTGAAGGGAAAGATGTAACTCTGAGAGATGAATTAACAGAACACAGAGCAGTTTCTCAGAAAGCTTCTTTCCAGTTTTGAACGGAAGATATTTCCTTTTTCACCATAGGCCTCTATGGGCTTCCAAATATCCCTTTGCCAATTCCAAAAGAACAGCCTTAGCGAAAGGCTTCTTGAAGGGAAAGATGTAACTCTGTGAGATAAATTAACAGAACACAGAGCAGTTTCTCAGAAAGCTTCTTTCCAGTTTTGAACGGAAGATATTTCCTTTTTCACCATAGCCGTCTATGGGCTTCGAAATATCCCTTTGCCAATTCCACAAGAACAGCCTTAGCGAAAGGCTTCTTGAAGGGAAAGATGTAACTCTGTGAGATGAATTCACAGAACACAGAGCAGTTTTTCAGAAAGCTTCTTTCCAGTTTTGAACGGAAGATATTTCCTTTTTCACCATAGCCCTCTGGGGGTTCCAAATATCCCTTTGCCAATTCCACAAGAACAACCTTAGCGAAAGGCTTCTTGAAGGGAAAGATGTGACTCTGTGAGATGAATTCACAGAACACAGAGCTGTTTCTCTGAAAGCTTCTTTCCAGTTTTGAACGGAAGATATTTCCTTTTTCACCATAGGAACCTTTCGGCTTCCAAATATCCCTCTGCCAATTCCACAAGAACAGCCTTAGCGAAAGGCTTCTTGAAGGGAAAGATGTAACTCTGTGAGATGAATTCACAGAACACAGAGCAGTTTCTGAGAAAGCTTCTTTCCAGTTTTGAACGGAAGATATTTCCTTTTTCACCATAGGCCTCTATGGGCTTCCAAATATCCCTTTGCCAATTCCACAAGAACAGCCTTAGCGAAAGGCTTCTTGAAGGGAAAGATGTAACTCTGTGAGATGAATTCACAGAACACAGAGCTGTTTCTCAGAAAGCTTCTTTCCAGTTTTGAACGGAAGATATTTCCTTTTTCACCGTAGGACCCTTTGGGCTTCCAAATATCCCTTTGCCAATTCCACAAGAACAGCCTTAGCGAAAGGCTTCTTGAAGGGAAAGATGTAACTCTGTGAGATGAATTAACAGAACACAGAGCAGTTTCTCAGAAAGCTTCTTTCTAGTTTTGAACGGAAGATATTTCCTTTTTCACCATAGCCCTCTATGGGCTTCCAAATATCCCTTTGCCAATTCCACAAGAACAACCTTAGCGAAAGGCTTCTTGAAGGGAAAGATGTAACTCCGTGAGATGAATTCAGAGAACACAGAGCTGTTTCTCAGAAAGCTTCTTTCCAGTTTTGAACGGAAGATATTTCCTTTTTCACCATAGGACCCTTTGGGCTTCCAAATATCCCTTTGCCAATTCCACAAGAACAGCCTTAGCGAAAGGCTTCTTGAATGGAAAGATGTAACTCTGTGAGATGAATTCACAGAACACAGAGCAGTTTCTCAGAAAGCTGCTTTCCAGTTTTGAACGGAAGATATTTCCTTTTTCACCATAGGCCTCTATGGGCTTCCAAATATCCCTTTGCCAATTCCACAAGAACAGCCTTAGCGAAAGGCTTCTTGAAGGGAAAGATGTAACTCTGTGAGATGAATTCACAGAACACAGAGCAGTTTCTCAGAAAGCTTCTTTCCAGTTTTGAACGGAAGATATTTCCTTTTTCACCGTAGCCCTCTATGGTCATCCAAATATCGCTTTGCCAATTCCACAAGAACAGCCTTAGCGAAAGGCTTCTTGAAGGGAAAGATGTAACTCTGTGAGATGAATTAACAGAACACAGAGCAGTTTCTCAGAAAGCTTCTTTCCAGTTTTGAACGGAAGATATTTTCTTTATCACCATAGGCCTCTATGGGCTTCCAAATATCCCTTTGCCAATTCCACAAGAACAGCCTTAGCGAAAGGCTTCTTGAAGGGAAAGATGTAAGTCTGTGAGATAAATTAACAGAACACAGAGCAGTTTCTCAGAAAGCTTCTTTCCAGTTTTGAACGGAAGATATTTCCTCTTTCACCATAGCCGTCTATGGGCTTCCAAATATCCCTTTGCCAATTCCACAAGAACAGCCTTAGCGAAAGGCTTCTTGAAGGGAAAGATGTAACTCTGTGAGATGAATTCACAGAACACAGAGCAGTTTTTCAGAAAGCTTCTTTCCAGTTTTGAACGGAAGATATTTCCTTTTTCACCATAGCCCTCTGTGGGCTTCCAAATATCCCTTTGCCAATTCCACAAGAACAGCCTTAGCGAAAGGCTTCTTGAAGGGAAAGATGTAACTCTGTGAGATGAATTCACAGAACACAGAGCTGTCTCTCAGAAAGCTTCTTTCCAGTTTTGAACGGAAGATATTTCCTTTTTCACCATAGGACCCTTTGGGCTTCCAAATATCCCTTTGCCAATTCCACAAGAACAGCCTTAGCGAAAGGATTCTTGAAGAGAAAGATGTAACTCTGTGAGATGAATTAACAGAACACAGAGCAGTTTCTCAGAAAGCTTCTTTCCAGTTTTGAACGGAAGATATTTCCTTTTTCACCATAGCCCTCTATGGGCTTCCAAATATCTCTTTGCCAATTCCACAAGAACATCCTTAGCGAAAGGCTTCTTGAAGGGAAAGATGTAACTCTGTGAGATGAATGCACAGAACACAGAGCAGTTTCTCAGAAAGCTTATTTCCAATTTTGAACGGAAGATATTTCCTTTTTCACCATAGCCCTCTATGGGCTTCCAAATATCCCTTTGCCAATTCCACAAGAACAGCCTTAGCCAAAGGCTTCTTGAAGGGAAAGATGTAACTCTGTGAGATGAATTAACAGAACACAGAGCAGTTTCTCAGAAAGCTTCTTTCCAGTTTTGAACGGAAGATATTTCTTTTTTCACCATAGGCCTCTATGGGCTTCCAAATATCCCTTTGCCAATTCCACAAGAACAGCCTTAGCGAAAGGCTTCTTGAAGCGAAAGATGTAACTCTGTGAGATGAATTCACAGAACACAGAGCAGTTTTTCAGAAAGCTTCTTTCCAGTTTTGAACGGAAGATATTTCCTTTTTCACCATAGCCATCTGTGGGCTTCCAAATATCCCTTTGCCAATTCCACAAGAACAGCCTTAGTGAAAGGCTTCTTGAAGGGAAAGATGTAACTCTGTGAGATGAATTCACAGAACACAGAGCTGTTTCTCAGAAAGCTTCTTTCCAGTTTTGAACGGAAGATATTTCCTTTTTCACCATAGGACCCTTTGGGCTTCCAAATATCCCTTTGCCAATTCCACAAGAACAGCCTTAGCGAAAGGCTTCTTGAAGGGAAAGATGTAACTCTGTGAGATGAATTAACAGAACACAGAGCAGTTTCTCAGAAAGCTTCTTTCCAGTTTTGAACGGAAGATATTTCCTTTTTCACCATAGCCCTCTATGGGCTTCCCAATATCCCTTTGCCAATTCCACAAGAACAACCTTAGCGAAAGGCTTCTTGAAGGGAAAGATGTAACTCCGTGAGATGAATTCAGAGAACACAGAGCAGTTTCTCAGAAAGCTTCTTTCCAGTTTTGAACGGAAGATATTTCCTTTTTCACCATAGCCCTCTATGGGCTTCCAAATATCCCTTTGCCAATTCCACAAGAACAGCCTTAGCGAAAGGCTTCTTGAAGGGAAAGATGTAACTCTGTGAGATGAATTCACAGAACACAGAGCAGTTTCTCAGAAAGCTTCTTTCCAGTTTTGAACGGAAGATATTTCCTTTTTCACCGTAGCCCTCTATGGTCATGCAAATATCGCTTTGCCAATTCCACAAGAACAGCCTTAGCGAAAGGCTTCTTGAAGGGAAAGATGTAACTCTGTGAGATGAATTAACAGAACACAGAGCAGTTTCTCAGAAAGCTTCTTTCCAGTTTTGAACGGAAGATATTTCCTTTTTCACCATAGGCCTCTATGGGCTTCCAAATATCCCTTTGCCAATTCCACAAGAACAGCCTTAGCGAAAGGCTTCTTGAAGGGAAAGATGTAAGTCTGTGAGATAAATTAACAGAACACAGAGCAATTTCTCAGAAAGCTTCTTTCCAGTTTTGAACGGAAGATATTTCCTTTTTCACCATAGCCGTCTATGGGCTTCCAAATATCCCTTTGCCAATTCCACAAGAACAGCCTTAGCGAAAGGATTCTTGAAGGGAAAGATGTAACTCTGTGAGATGAATTCACAGAACACAGAGCAGTTTTTCAGAAAGCTTCTTTCCAGTTTTGAACGGAAGATATTTCCTTTTTCACCATAGCCCTCTGTGGGCTTCCAAATATCCCTTTGCCAATTCCACAAGAACAGCCTTAGCGAAAGGCTTCTTGAAGGGAAAGATGTAACTCTGTGAGATGAATTCACAGAACACAGAGCTGTCTCTCAGAAAGCTTCTTTCCAGTTTTGAACGGAAGATATTTCCTTTTTCACCATAGGACCCTTTGGGCTTCCAAATATCCCTTTGCCAATTCCACAAGAACAGCCTTAGCGAAAGGCTTCTTGAAGAGAAAGATGTAACTCTGTGAGATGAATTAACAGAACACAGAGCAGTTTCTCAGAAAGCTTTTTTCCAGTTTTGAACGGAAGATATTTCCTTTTTCACCATAGCCCTCTATGGGCTTCCAAATATCTCTTTGCCAATTCCACAAGAACAGCCTTAGCGAAAGGCTTCTTGAAGGGAAAGATGTAACTCTGTGAGATGAATTCACAGAACAGAGAGCAGTTTCTCAGAAAGCTTCTTTCCAGTTTTGAACGGAAGATATTTCCTTTTTCACCATAGGCCTCTATGGGCTTCCAAATATCCCTTTGCCAATTCCACAAGAACAGCCTTAGCGAAAGGCTTCTTGAAGGGAAAGATGTAACTCTGTGAGATGAATTCACAGAACACAGAGCAGTTTCTCAGAAAGCTTCTTTCCAGTTTTGAACGGAAGATATTTCCTTTTTCACCATAGGCCTCTATGGGCTTCCAAATATCCCTTTGCCAATTCCACAAGAATAGCCTTAACGAAAGGCTTCTTGAAGGGAAAGAAGTAACTCTGTGAGATGAATTCACAGAACACAGAGCAGTTTCTCAGAAAGCTTCTTTCCAGTTTTGAACGGAAGATATTTCCTTTTTCACCATAGACGTCTATGGGCTTCCAAATATCCCTTTGCCAATTCCACAAGAACAGCCTTAGCGAAAGGCTTCTTGAAGGGAAAGATGTAACTCTGTGAGATTAATTCACAGAACACAGAGCAGTTTTTCAGAAAGCTTCTTTCCAGTTTTGAACGGAAGATATTTCCTTTTTCACCATAGCCCTCTGTGGGCTTCCAAATATCCCTTTGCCAATTCCACAAGAACAGCCTTAGCGAAAGGCTTCTTGAAGGGAAAGATGTAACTCTGTGAGATGAATTCACAGAACACAGAGCTGTTTCTCAGAAAGCTTCTTTCCAGTTTTGAACGGAAGATATTTCCTTTTTCACCATAGGACCCTTTGGGCTTCCAAATATCCCTTTGCCAATTCCACAAGAACAGCCTTAGCGAAAGGCTTCTTGAAGGGAAAGATGTAACTCTGTGAGATGAATTCACAGAACACAGAGCAGTTTCTGAGAAAGCTTCTTTCCAGTTTTGAACGGAAGATATTTCCTTTTTCACCATAGGCCTCTATGGGCTTCCAAATATCCCTTTGCCAATTCCACAAGAACAGCCTTAGCGAAAGGCTTCTTGAAGGGAAAGAAGTAACTCTGTGAGATGAATTCACAGAACACAGAGCAGTTTCTCAGAAAGCTTCTTTCCAATTTTGAACGGAAGATATTTCCTTTTTCACCATAGGCCTCTATGGGCTTCCAAATATCCCTTTGCCAATTCCACAAGAACAGCCTTAGCGAAAGGCTTCTTGAAGGGAAAGATGTAACTCTGTGAGATGAATTCACAGAACACAGAGCAGTTTCTCAGAAAGCTTCTTTCCAGTTTTGAACGGAAGATATTTCCTTTTTCACCATAGGCCTCTGTGGGCTTCCAAATATCCCTTTGCCAATTCCACAAGAACAGCCTTAGCGAAAGGCTTCTTGAAGGGAAAGAAGTAACTCTGTGAGATGAATTCACAGAACACAGAGCAGTTTCTCAGAAAGCTTATTTCCAATTTTGAACGGAAGATATTTCCTTTTTCACCATAGCCCTCTATGGGCTTCCAAATATCCCTTTGCCAATTCCACAAGAACAGCCTTAGCCAAAGGCTTCTTGAAGGGAAAGATGTAACTCTGTGAGATGAATTAACAGAACACAGAGCAGTTTCTCAGAAAGCTTCTTTCCAGTTTTGAACGGAAGATATTTCCTTTTTCACCATAGGCCTCTATGGGCTTCCAAATATCCCTTTGCCAATTCCACAAGAACAGCCTTAGCGAAAGGCTTCTTGAAGGGAAAGATGTAACTCTGTGAGATGAATTCACAGAACACAGAGCAGTTTTTCAGAAAGCTTCTTTCCAGTTTTGAACGGAAGATATTTCCTTTTTCACCATAGCCATCTGTGGGCTTCCAAATATCCCTTTGCCAATTCCACAAGAACAGCCTTAGCGAAAGGCTTCTTGAAGGGAAAGATGTAACTCTGTGAGATGAATTCACAGAACACAGAGCTGTTTCTCAGAAAGCTTCTTTCCAGTTTTGAACGGAAGATATTTCCTTTTTCACCATAGGACCCTTTGGGCTTCCAAATATCCCTTTGCCAATTCCACAAGAACAGCCTTAGCGAAAGGCTTCTTGAAGGGAAAGATGTAACTCTGTGAGATGAATTAACAGAACACAGAGCAGTTTCTCAGAAAGCTTCTTTCCAGTTTTGAACGGAAGATATTTCCTTTTTCACCATAGCCCTCTATGGGCTTCCCAATATCCCTTTGCCAATTCCACAAGAACAACCTTAGCGAAAGGCTTCTTGAAGGGAAAGATGTAACTCCGTGAGATGAATTCAGAGAACACAGAGCTGTTTCTCAGAAAGCTTCTTTCCAGTTTTGAACGGAAGATATTTCCTTTTTCACCATAGGACCCTTTGGGCTTCCAAATATCCCTTTGCCAATTCCACAAGAACAGCCTTAGCGAAAGGCTTCTTGAAGGGAAAGATGTAACTCTGTGAGATGAATTCACAGAACACAGAGCAGTTTCTCAGAAAGCTTCTTTCCAGTTTTGAACGGAAGATATTTCCTTTTTCACCATAGCCCTCTATGGGCTTCCAAATATCCCTTTGCCAATTCCACAAGAACAGCCTTAGCGAAAGGCTTCTTGAAGGGAAAGATGTAACTCTGTGAGATGAATTCACAGAACACAGAGCAGTTTCTCAGAAAGCTTCTTTCCAGTTTTGAACGGAAGATATTTCCTTTTTCACCGTAGCCCTCTATGGTCATGCAAATATCGGTTTGCCAATTCCACAAGAACAGCCTTAGCGAAAGGCTTCTTGAAGGGAAAGATGTAACTCTGTGAGATGAATTAACAGAACACAGAGCAGTTTCTCAGAAAGCTTCTTTCCAGTTTTGAACGGAAGATATTTCCTTTTTCACCATAGGCCTCTATGGGCTTCCAAATATCCCTTTGCCAATTCCACAAGAACAGCCTTAGCGAAAGGCTTCTTGTAGGGAAAGATGTAAGTCTGTGAGATAAATTAACAGAACACAGAGCAGTTTCTCAGAAAGCTTCTTTCCAGTTTTGAACGGAAGATATTTCCTTTTTCACCATAGCCGTCTATGGGCTTCCAAATATCCCTTTGCCAATTCCACAAGAACAGCCTTAGCGAAAGGATTCTTGAAGGGAAAGATGTAACTCTGTGAGATGAATTCACAGAACACAGAGCAGTTTTTCAGAAAGCTTCTTTCCAGTTTTGAACGGAAGATATTTCCTTTTTCACCATAGCCCTCTGTGGGCTTCCAAATATCCCTTTGCCAATTCCACAAGAACAGCCTTAGCGAAAGGCTTCTTGAAGGGAAAGATGTAACTCTGTGAGATGAATTCACAGAACACAGAGCTGTCTCTCAGAAAGCTTCTTTCCAGTTTTGAACGGAAGATATTTCCTTTTTCACCATAGGACCCTTTGGGCTTCCAAATATCCCTTTGCCAATTCCACAAGAACAGCCTTAGCGAAAGGCTTCTTGAAGAGAAAGATGTAACTCTGTGAGATGAATTAACAGAACACAGAGCAGTTTCTCAGAAAGCTTCTTTCCAGTTTTGAACGGAAGATATTTCCTTTTTCACCATAGCCCTCTATGGGCTTCCAAATATCTCTTTGCCAATTCCACAAGAACAGCCTTAGCGAAAGGCTTCTTGAAGGGAAAGATGTAACTCTGTGAGATGAATTCACAGAACAGAGAGCAGTTTCTCAGAAAGCTTCTTTCCAGTTTTGAACGGAAGATATTTCCTTTTTCACCATAGGCCTCTATGGGCTTCCAAATATCCCTTTGCCAATTCCACAAGAACAGCCTTAGCGAAAGGCTTCTTGAAGGGAAAGATGTAACTCTGTGAGATGAATTCACAGAACACAGAGCAGTTTCTCAGAAAGCTTCTTTCCAGTTTTGAACGGAAGATATTTCCTTTTTTACCATAGGCCTCTATGGGCTTCCAAATATCCCTTTGCCAATTCCACAAGAATAGCCTTAACGAAAGGCTTCTTGAAGGGAAAGAAGTAACTCTGTGAGATGAATTCACAGAACACAGAGCAGTTTCTCAGAAAGCTTCTTTCCAGTTTTGAACGGAAGATATTTCCTTTTTCACCATAGACGTCTATGGGCTTCCAAATATCCCTTTGCCAATTCCACAAGAACAGCCTTAGCGAAAGGCTTCTTGAAGGGAAAGATGTAACTCTGTGAGATGAATTCACAGAACACAGAGCAGTTTTTCAGAAAGCTTCTTTCCAGTTTTGAACGGAAGATATTTCCTTTTTCACCATAGCCCTCTGTGGGCTTCCAAATATCCCTTTGCCAATTCCACAAGAACAGCCTTAGCGAAAGGCTTCTTGAAGGGAAAGATGTAACTCTGTGAGATGAATTCACAGAACACAGAGCTGTTTCTCAGAAAGCTTCTTTCCAGTTTTGAACGGAAGATATTTCCTTTTTCACCATAGGACCTTTGGGCTTCCAAATATCCCTTTGCCAATTCCACAAGAACAGCCTTAGCGAAAGGCTTCTTGAAGGGAAAGATGTAACTCTGTGAGATGAATTCACAGAACACAGAGCAGTTTCTCAGAAAGCTTCTTTCCAGTTTTGAACGGAAGATATTTCCTTTTTCACCATAGGCCTCTATGGGCTTCCAAATATCCCTTTGCCAATTCCACAAGAACAGCCTTAGCGAAAGGCTTCTTGAAGGGAAAGATGTAACTCTGTGAGATGAATTCACAGAACACAGAGCAGTTTCTCAGAAAGCTTCTTTCCAGTTTTGAACGGAAGATATTTCCTTTTTCACCATAGGCCTCTATGGGCTTCCAAATATCCCTTTGCCAATTCCACAAGAACAGCCTTAGCGAAAGGCTTCTTGAAGGGAAAGATGTAACTCTGTGAGATGAATTCACAGAACACAGAGCAGTTTCTCAGAAAGCTTCTTTCCAATTTTGAACGGAAGATATTTCCTTTTTCACCATAGCCCTCTATGGGCTTCCAAATATCCCTTTGCCAATTCCACAAGAACAGCCTTAGCCAAAGGCTTCTTGAAGGGAAAGATGTAACTCTGTGAGATGAATTAACAGAACACAGAGCAGTTTCTCAGAAAGCTTCTTTCCAGTTTTGAACGGAAGATATTTCCTTTTTCACCATAGGCCTCTATGGGCTTCCAAATATCCCTTTGCCAATTCCACAAGAACAGCCTTAGCGAAAGGCTTCTTGAAGGGAAAGATGTAACTCTGTGAGATGAATTCACAGAACACAGAGCAGTTTCTCAGAAAGCTTCTTTCCAGTTTTGAACGGAAGATATTTCCTTTTTCACCGTAGCCCTCTATGGTCATCCAAATATCGCTTTGCCAATTCCACAAGAACAGCCTTAGCGAAAGGCTTCTTGAAGGGAAAGATGTAACTCTGTGAGATGAATTAACAGAACACAGAGCAGTTTCTCAGAAAGCTTCTTTCCAGTTTTGAACGGAAGATATTTCCTTTTTCACCATAGGCCTCTATGGGCTTCCAAATATCCCTTTGCCAATTCCACAAGAACAGCCTTAGCGAAAGGCTTCTTGAAGGGAAAGATGTAACTCTGTGAGATAAATTAACAGAACACAGAGCAGTTTCTCAGAAAGCTTCTTTCCAGTTTTGAACGGAAGATATTTCCTTTTTCACCATAGCCGTCTATGGGCTTCCAAATATCCCTTTGCCAATTCCACAAGAACAGCCTTAGCGAAAGGCTTCTTGAAGGGAAAGATGTAACTCTGTGAGATGAATTCGCAGAACACAGAGCAGTTTTTCAGAAAGCTTCTTTCCAGTTTTGAACGGAAGATATTTCCTTTTTCACCATAGCCCTCTGTGGGCTTCCAAATATCCCTTTGCCAATTCCACAAGAACAGCCTTAGCGAAAGGCTTCTTGAAGGGAAAGATGTAACTCTGTGAGATGAATTCACAGAACACAGAGCTTTTTCTCAGAAAGCTTCTTTCCAGTTTTGAACGGAAGATATTTCCTTTTTCACCATAGGACCCTTTGGGCTTCCAAATATCCCTTTGCCAATTCCACAAGAACAGCCTTAGCGAAAGGCTTCTTGAAGGGAAAGATGTAACTCTGTGAGATGAATTAACAGAACACAGAGCAGTTTCTCAGAAAGCTTCTTTCCAGTTTTGAACGGAAGATATTTCCTTTTTCACCATAGCCCTCTATGGGCTTCCAAATATCCCTTTGCCAATTCCACAAGAACAGCCTTAGCGAAAGGCTTCTTGAAGGGAAAGATGTAACTCTGTGAGATGAATTCACAGAACACAGAGCAGTTTCTCAGAAAGCTTCTTTCCAGTTTTGAACGGAAGATATTCCCTTTTTCACCATAGGCCTCTATGGGCTTCCAAATATCCCTTTGCCAATTCCACAAGAACAGCCTTAGCGAAAGGCTTCTTGAAGGGAAAGATGTAACTCTGTGAGATGAATTCACAGAACACAGAGCAGTTTCTCAGAAAGCTTCTTTCCAGTTTTGAACGGAAGATATTTCCTTTTTCACCATAGGCCTCTATGGGCTTCCAAATATCCCTTTGCCAATTCCACAAGAACAGCCTTAGCGAAAGGCTTCTTGAAATGAAAGAAGTAACTCTGTGAGATGAATTCACAGAACACAGAGCAGTTTCTCAGAAAGCTTCTTTCCAATTTTGAACGGAAGATATTTCCTTTTTCACCATAGCCGTCTATGGGCTTCCAAATATCCCTTTGCCAATTCCACAAGAACAGCCTTAGCCAAAGGCTTCTTGAAGGGAAAGATGTAACTCTGTGAGATGAATTAACAGAACACAGAGCAGTTTCTCAGAAAGCTTCTTTCCAGTTTTGAACGGAAGATATTTCCTTTTTCACCATAGGCCTCTATGGGCTTCCAAATATCCCTTTGCCAATTCCACAAGAACAGCCTTAGCGAAAGGCTTCTTGAAGGGAAAGATGTAACTCTGTGAGATGAATTCACAGAACACAGAGCAGTTTCTCAGAAAGCTTCTTTCCAGTTTTGATCGGAAGATATTTCCTTTTTCACCGTAGCCCTCTATGGGCTTCCAAATATCGCTTTGCCAATTCCACAGGAACAGCCTTAGCGAAAGGCTTCTTGAAGGGAAAGATGTAACTCTGTGAGATGAACTAACAGAACACAGAGCAGTTTCTCAGAAAGCTTCTTTCCAGTTTTGAACGGAAGATATTTCCTTTTTCACCATAGGACCCTTTGGGCTTCCAAATATCCCTTTGCCAATTCCACAAGAACAGCCTTAGCGAAAGGCTTCTTGAAGGGAAAGATGTAACTCTGTGAGATGAATTAACAGAACACAGAGCAGTTTCTCAGAAAGCTTCTTTCCAGTTTTGAACGGAAGATATTTCCTTTTTCACCATAGGCCTCTATGGGCTTCCAAATATCCCTTTGCCAATTCCACAAGAACAGCCTTAGCGAAAGGCTTCTTGAAGGGAAAGATGTAACTCTGTGAGATGAATTCACAGAACACAGAGCAGTTTCTCAGAAAGCTTCTTTCCAGTTTTGAACGGAAGATATTTCCTTTTTCACCATAGGCCTCTATGGGCTTCCAAATATCCCTTTGCCAATTCCACAAGAACAGCCTTAGCGAAAGGCTTCTTGAAGGGAAAGAAGTAACTCTGTGAGATGAATTCACAGAACACAGAGCAGTTTCTCAGAAAGCTTCTTTCCAATTTTGAACGGAAGATATTTCCTTTTTCACCATAGCCCTCTATGGGCTTCCAAATATCCCTTTGCCAATTCCACAAGAACAGCCTTAGCCAAAGGCTTCTTGAAGGGAAAGATGTAACTCTGTGAGATGAATTAACAGAACACAGAGCAGTTTCTCAGAAAGCTTCTTTCCAGTTTTGAACGGAAGATATTTCCTTTTTCACCATAGCCCTCTATGGGCTTCCAAATATCCCTTTGCCAATTCCACAAGAACAGCCTTAGCGAAAGGCTTCTTGAAGGGAAAGATGTAACTCTGTGAGATGAATTCACAGAACACAGAGCAGTTTCTCAGAAAGCTTCTTTCCAGTTTTGAACGGAAGATATTTCCTTTTTCACCGTAGCCCTCTATGGTCATCCAAATATCGCTTTGCCAATTCCACAAGAACAGCCTTAGCGAAAGGCTTCTTGAAGGGAAAGATGTAACTCTGTTAGATGAATTAACAGAACACAGAGCAGTTTTTCAGAAAGCTTCTTTCCAGTTTTGAACCGAAGATATTTCCTTTTTCACCATAGCCCTCTATGGGCTTCCAAATATCCCTTTGCCAATTCCACAAGAACAGCCTTAGCGAAAGGCTTATTGAAGGGAAAGATGTAACTCCGTGAGATGAATTCAGATAACACAGAGCAGTTTCTCAGAAAGCTTCTTTCCAGTTTTGAACGGAAGATATTTCCTTTTTCACCATAGGCCTCTATGGGCTTCCAAATATCCCTTTGCCAATTCCACAAGAACAGCCTTAGCGAAAGGCTTCTTGAAGGGAAAGATGTAACTCTGTGAGATGAATTAACAGAACACAGAGCAGTTTCTCAGAAAGCTTCTTTCCTGTTTTGAACGGAAGATATTTCCTTTTTCACCATAGCCGTCTATGGGCTTCCAAATATCCTTTGCCAATTCCACAAGAACAGCCTTAGCGAAAGGCTTCTTGAAGGGAAAGATGTAACTCTGTGAGATGAATTAACAGAACACAGAGCAGTTTCTCAGAAAGCTTCTTTCCAGTTTTGAACGGAAGATATTTCCTTTTTCAACATAGGCCTCTATGGGCTTCCAAATATCCCTTTGCCAATTCCACAAGAACAGCCTTAGCGAAAGGCTTCTTGAAGGGAAAGATGTAACTCTGTGAGATTAATTCACAGAACACAGAGCAGTTTCTGAGAAAGCTTCTTTCCAGTTTTGAACGGAAGATATTTCCTTTTTCACCATAGGCCTCTATGGGCTTCCAAATATCCCTTTGCCAATTCCACAAGAACAGCCTTAGCGAAAGGCTTCTTGAAGGGAAAGAAGTAACACTGTGAGATGAATTCACAGAACACAGAGCAGTTTCTCAGAAAGCTTCTTTCCAGTTTTGAACGGAAGATATTTCCTTTTTCACCATAGGCCTCTATGGGCTTCCAAATATCCCTTTGCCAATTCCACAAGAACAGCCTTAGCGAAAGGCTTCTTGAAGGGAAAGATGTAACTCTGTGAGATGAATTCACAGAACACAGAGCAGTTTCTCAGAAAGCTTCTTTCCAGTTTTGATCGGAAGATATTTCCTTTTTCACCGTAGCCCTCTATGGGCTTCCAAATATCGCTTTGCCAATTCCACAAGAACAGCCTTAGCGAAAGGCTTCTTGAAGGGAAAGATGTAACTCTGTGAGATGAACTAACAGAACACAGAGCAGTTTCTCAGAAAGCTTCTTTCCAGTTTTGAAAGGAAGAAATTTCCTTTTTCACCATAGGCCTCTATGGGCTTCCAAATATCCCTTTGCCAATTCCAAAAGAACAGCCTTAGCGAAAGGCTTCTTGAAGGGAAAGATGTAACTCTGTGAGATGAATTCACAGAAAACAGAGCAGTTTCTCAGAAAGCTTCTTTCCTGTTTTGAACGTAAGATATTTCCTTTTTCACCATAGCCGTCTATGGGCTTCCAAATATCCCTTTGCCAATTCCACAAGAACAGCCTTAGCGAAAGGCTTCTTGAAGGGAAAGATGTAACTCTGTGAGATGAATTCACAGAACACAGAGCAGTTTCTCAGAAAGCTTCTTTCCAGTTTTGAACGGAAGATATTTCCTTTTTCACCATAGGCCTCTAAGGGCTTCCAAATATCCCTTTGCCAATTCCACAAGAACAGCCTTAGCGAAAGGCTTCTTGAAGGGAAAGATGTAACTCTGTGAGATGAATTCACAGAACACAGAGCAGTTTCTCAGAAAGCTTCTTTCCAGTTTTGAACGGAAGATATTTCCTTTTTCACCATAGGCCTCTATGGGCTTCCAAATATCCCTTTGCCAATTCCACAAGAACAGCCTTAGCGAAAGGCTTCTTGAAGGGAAAGATGTAACTCTGTGAGATGAATTCACAGAACACAGAGCAGTTTCTCAGAAAGCTTCTTTCCAATTTTGAACGGAAGATATTTCCTTTTTCACCATAGCCCTCTATGGGCTTCCAAATATCCCTTTGCCAATTCCACAAGAACAGCCTTAGCCAAAGGCTTCTTGAAGGGAAAGATGTAACTCTGTGAGATGAATTAACAGAACACAGAGCAGTTTCTCAGAAAGCTTCTTTCCAGTTTTGAACGGAAGATATTTCCTTTTTCACCATAGCCCTCTATGGGCTTCCAAATATCCCTTTGCCAATTCCACAAGAACAGCCTTAGCGAAAGGCTTCTTGAAGGGAAAGATGTAACTCTGTGAGATGAATTCACAGAACACAGAGCAGTTTCTCAGAAAGCTTCTTTCCAGTTTTGAACGGAAGATATTTCCTTTTTCACCGTAGCCCTCTATGGTCATCCAAATATCGCTTTGCCAATTCCACAAGAACAGCCTTAGCGAAAGGCTTCTTGAAGGGAAAGATGTAACTCTGTGAGATGAATTAAGAGAACACAGAGCAGTTTCTCAGAAAGCTTCTTTCCAGTTTTGAACGGAAGATATTTCCTTTTTCACCATAGGCCTCTATGGGCTTCCAAATATCCCTTTGCCAATTCCACAAGAACAGCCTTAGCGAAAGGCTTCTTGAAGGGAAAGATGTAACTCTGTGAGATAAATTAACAGAACACAGAGCAGTTTCTCAGAAAGCTTCTTTCCAGTTTTGAACGGAAGATATTTCCTTTTTCACCAGAGCCGTCTATGGGCTTCCAAATATCCCTTTGCCAATTCCACAAGAACAGCCTTAGCGAAAGGCTTCTTGAAGGGAAAGATGTAACTCTGTGAGATGAATTCGCAGAACACAGAGCAGTTTTTCAGAAAGCTTCTTTCCAGTTTTGAACGGAAGATATTTCCTTTTTCACCATAGCCCTCTGTGGGCTTCCAAATATCCCTTTGCCAATTCCACAAGAACAGCCTTAGCGAAAGGCTTCTTGAAGGGAAAGATGTAACTCTGTGAGATGAATTCACAGAACACAGAGCTGTTTCTCAGAAAGCTTCTTTCCAGTTTTGAACGGAAGATATTTCCTTTTTCACCATAGGACCCTTTGGGCTTCCAAATATCCCTTTGCCAATTCCACAAGAACAGCCTTAGCGAAAGGCTTCTTGAAGGGAAAGATGTAACTCTGTGAGATGAATTAACAGAACACAGAGCAGTTTCTCAGAAAGCTTCTTTCCAGTTTTGAACGGAAGATATTTCCTTTTTCACCATAGCCCTCTATGGGCTTCCAAATATCCCTTTGCCAATTCCACAAGAACAGCCTTAGCGAAAGGCTTCTTGAAGGGAAAGAAGTAACTCTGTGAGATGAATTCAGAGAACACAGAGCAGTTTCTCAGAAAGCTTCTTTCCAGTTTTGAACGGAAGATATTTCCTTTTTCACCATAGGGCTCTATGGGCTTCCAAATATCCCTTTGCCAATTCCACAAGAACAGCCTTAGCGAAAGGTTTCTTGAAGGGAAAGATGTAACTCTGTGAGATGAATTAACAGAACACAGAGCAGTTTCTCAGAAAGCTTCTTTCCAGTTTTGAACGGAAGATATTTCCTTTTTCACCGTAGCCCTCTATGGTCATCCAAATATCGCTTTGCCAATTCCACAAGAACAGCCTTAGCGAAAGGCTTCTTGAAGGGAAAGATGTAACTCTGTGAGATGAATTAACAGAACACAGAGCAGTTTTTCAGAAAGCTTCTTTCCAGTTTTGAACCGAAGATATTTCCTTTTTCACCATAGCCCTCTATGGGCTTCCAAATATCCCTTTGCCAATTCCACAAGAACAGCCTTAGCGAAAGGCTTATTGAAGGGAAAGATGTAACTCCGTGAGATGAATTCAGAGAACACAGAGCAGTTTCTCAGAAAGCTTCTTTCCAGTTTTGAACGGAAGATATTTCCTTTTTCACCATAGGCCTCTATGGGCTTCCAAATATCCCTTTGCCAATTCCACAAGAACAGCCTTAGCGAAAGGCTTCTTGAAGGGAAAGATGTAACTCTGTGAGATGAATTCACAGAACACAGAGCAGTTTCTCAGAAAGCTTCTTTCCTGTTTTGAACGGAAGATATTTCCTTTTTCACCATAGCCGTCTATGGGCTTCCAAATATCCTTTGCCAATTCCACAAGAACAGCCTTAGCGAAAGGCTTCTTGAAGGGAAAGATGTAACTCTGTGAGATGAATTAACAGAACACAGAGCAGTTTCTCAGAAAGCTTCTTTCCAGTTTTGAACGGAAGATATTTCCTTTTTCAACATAGGCCTCTATGGGCTTCCAAATATCCCTTTGCCAATTCCACAAGAACAGCCTTAGCGAAAGGCTTCTTGAAGGGAAAGATGTAACTCTGTGAGATTAATTCACAGAACACAGAGCAGTTTCTGAGAAAGCTTCTTTCCAGTTTTGAACGGAAGATATTTCCTTTTTCACCATAGGCCTCTATGGGCTTCCAAATATCCCTTTGCCAATTCCACAAGAACAGCCTTAGCGAAAGGCTTCTTGAAGGGAAAGAAGTAACACTGTGAGATGAATTCACAGAACACAGAGCAGTTTCTCAGAAAGCTTCTTTCCAATTTTGAACGGAAGATATTTCCTTTTTCACCATAGCCGTCTATGGGCTTCCAAATATCCCTTTGCCAATTCCACAAGAACAGCCTTAGCCAAAGGCTTCTTGAAGGGAAAGATGTAACTCTGTGAGATGAATTAACAGAACACAGAGCAGTTTCTCAGAAAGCTTCTTTCCAGTTTTGAAAGGAAGATATTCCTTTTTCACCATAGCCCTCTATGGGCTTCCAAATATCCCTTTGCCAATTCCACAAGAACAGCCTTAGCGAAAGGCTTCTTGAATGGAAAGATGTAACTCTGTGAGATGAATTCACAGAACACAGAGCAGTTTCTCAGAAAGCTTCTTTCCAGTTTTGAACGGAAGATATTTCCTTTTTCACCGTAGCCCTCTAAGGGCTTCCAAATATCGCTTTGCCAATTCCACAAGAACAGCCTTAGCGAAAGGCTTCTTGAAGGGAAAGATGTAACTCTGTGAGATGAATTAACAGAACACAGAGCAGTTTCTCAGAAAGCTTCTTTCCAGTTTTGAAAGGAAGATATTTCCTTTTTCACCATAGGCCTCTATGGGCTTCCAAATATCCCTTTGCCAATTCCACAAGAACAGCCTTAGCGAAAGGCTTCTTGAAGGGAAAGATGTAACTCTGTGATATGAATTAACAGAACACAGAGCAGTTTCTCAGAAAGCTTCTTTCCAGTTTTGAACGGAAGATATTTCCTTTTTAACCATAGGCCTCTATGGGCTTCCAAATATCCCTTTGCCAATTCCACAAGAACAGCCTTAGCGAAAGGCTTCTTGAATGGAAAGATATAACTCTGTGAGATGAATTAACACTACACAGAGAAGTTTCTCAGAAAGCTTCTTTCCAGTTTTGAACGGAAGATATTTCCTTTTTCACCATAGCCCTCTAAGGGCTTCCAAATATCCCTTTGCCAATTCCACAAGAACAGCCTTAGCGAAAGGCTTCTTGAAGGGAAAGATGTAACTCTGTGAGATGAATTCAGAGAACACAGAGCAGTTTCTCAGAAAGCTTCTTTCCAGTTTTGAACGGAAGATATTTCCTTTTTCACCATAGGCCTCTATGGGCTTCCAAATATCCCTTTGCCAATTCCACAAGAACAGCCTTAGCGAAAGGCTTCTTGAAGGGAAAGATGTAACTCTGTGAGATGAATTCACAGAACACAGAGCAGTTTCTCAGAAAGCTTCTTTCCAGTTTTGAACGGAAGATATTTCCTTTTTCACCATAGTCCTCTATGGGCTTCCAAATATCCCTTTGCCAATTCCACAAGAACAGCCTTAGCGAAAGGCTTCTTGAAGGGAAAGATGTAACTCTGTGAGATGAATTCACAGAACACAGAGCAGTTTCTCAGAAAGCTTCTTTCCAGTTTTGAACGGAAGATATTTCCTTTTTCACCATAGGCCTCTATGGGCTTCCAAATATCCCTTTGCCAATTCCACAAGAACAGCCTTAGCGAAAGGCTTCGTGAAGGGAAAGATGTAACTCTGTGAGTTGAAATCACAGAACACAGAGCAGTTTCTCAGAAAGCTTCTTTCCAGTTTTGAACGGAAGATATTTCCTTTTTCACCATAGGCCTCTATGGGCTTCCAAATATCCCTTTGCCAATTCCACAAGAACAGCCTTAGCGAAAGGCTTCTTGAAGGGAAAGAAGTAACTCTGTGAGATGAATTCACAGAACACAGAGCAGTTTCTCAGAAAGCTTCTTTCCAGTTTTGAACCGAAGATATTTCCTTTTTCACCATAGCCCTCTATGGGCTTCCAAATATCCCTTTGCCAATTCCACAAGAACAGCCTTAGCCAAAGGCTTCTTGAAGGGAAAGATGTAACTCTGTGAGATGAATTAACAGAACACAGAGCAGTTTCTCAGAAAGCTTCTTTCCAGTTTTGAACGGAAGATATTTCCTTTTTCACCATAGCCCTCTATGGGCTTCCAAATATCCCTTTGCCAATTCCACAAGAACAGCCTTAGCGAAAGGCTTCTTGAAGGGAAAGATGTAACTCTGTGAGATGAATTCACAGAACACAGAGCAGTTTCTCAGAAAGCTTCTTTCCAGTATTGAACGGAAGATATTTCCTTTTTCACCGTAGCCCTCTATGGTCATCCAAATATCGCTTTGCCAATTCCACAAGAACAGCCTTAGCGAAAGGCTTCTTGAAGGGAAAGATGTAACTCTGTGAGATGAATTAACAGAACACAGAGCAGTTTTTCAGAAAGCTTCTTTCCAGTTTTGAACCGAAGATATTTCCTTTTTCACCATAGCCCTCTATGGGCTTCCAAATATCCCTTTGCCAATTCCACAAGAACAGCCTTAGCGAAAGGCTTATTGAAGGGAAAGATGTAACTCCGTGAGATGAATTCAGAGAACACAGAGCAGTTTCTCAGAAAGCTTCTTTCCAGCTTTGAACGGAAGATATTTCCTTTTTCACCATAGGCCTCTATGGGCTTCCAAATATCCCTTTGCCAATTCCACAAGAACAGCCTTAGCGAAAGGCTTCTTGAAGGGAAAGATGTAACTCTGTGAGATGAATTCACAGAACACAGAGCAGTTTCTCAGAAAGCTTCTTTCCTGTTTTGAACGGAAGATATTTCCTTTTTCACCATAGCCGTCTATGGGCTTCCAAATATCCTTTGCCAATTCCACAAGAACTGCCTTAGCGAAAGGCTTCTTGAAGGGAAAGATGTAACTCTGTGAGATGAATTAACAGAACACAGAGCAGTTTCTCAGAAAGCTTCTTTCCAGTTTTGAACGGAAGATATTTCCTTTTTCAACATAGGCCTCTATGGGCTTCCAAATATCCCTTTGCCAATTCCACAAGAACAGCCTTAGCGAAAGGCTTCTTGAAGGGAAAGATGTAACTCTGTGAGATGAATTCACAGAACACAGTGCAGTTTCTGAGAAAGCTTCTTTCCAGTTTTGAACGGAAGATATTTCCTTTTTCACCATAGGCCTCTATGGGCTTCCAAATATCCCTTTGCCAATTCCACAAGAACAGCCTTAGCGAAAGGCTTCTTGAAGGGAAAGAAGTAACACTGTGAGATGAATTCACAGAACACAGAGCAGTTTCTCAGAAAGCTTCTTTCCAATTTTGAACGGAAGATATTTCCTTTTTCACCATAGCCGTCTATGGGCTTCCAAATATCCCTTTGCCAATTCCACACGAACAGCCTTAGCCAAAGGCTTCTTGAAGGGAAAGATGTAACTCTGTGAGATGAATTAACAGAACACAGAGCAGTTTCTCAGAAAGCTTCTTTCCAGTTTTGAACGGAAGATATTTCCTTTTTCACCATAGCCCTCTATGGGCTTCCAAATATCCCTTTGCCAATTCCACAAGAACAGCCTTAGCGAAAAGCTTCTTGAAGGGAAAGATGTAACTCTGTGAGATGAATTCACAGAAAACAGAGCAGTTTCTCGGAAAGCTTCTTTCCAGTTTTGAACGGAAGATATTTCCTTTTTCACCGTAGCCCTCTATGGGTTTCCAAATATCGCTTTGCAAATTCCACAAGAACAGCCTTAGCGAAAGGCTTCTTGAAGGGAAAGATGTAACTCTGTGAGATGAATTAACAGAACACAGAGCAGTTTCTCAGAAAGCTTCCTTCCAGTTTTGAAAGGAAGATAATTCCTTTTTCACCATAGGCCTCTATGGGCTTCCAAATATCCCTTTGCCAATTCCACAAGAACAGCCTTAGCGAAAGGCTTCTTGAAGGGAAAGATGTAACTCTGTGAGATGAATTCACAGAACACAGAGCAGTTTCTCAGAAAGCTTCTTTCCAGTTTTGAACGGAAGATATTTCCTTTTTCACCATAGCCCTCTATGGGCTTCCGAATATCCCTTTGCCAATTCCACAAGAACAGCCTTAGCGAAAGGCTTCTTGAAGGGAAAGATGTAACTCTGTGAGATGAATTCACAGAACACAGAGCAGTTTCTCAGAAAGCTTCTTTCCAGTTTTGAAGGGAAGAATATTTCCTTTTTCACCATAGTCCTCTATGGGCTTCCAAAAATCCCTTTGCCAATTCCACAAGAACAGCCTTAGCGAAAGGCTTCTTGAAGGGAAAGATGTAACTCTGTGAGAAGAATTCACAGAACACAGAGCAGTTTCTAAGAAAGCTTCTTTCCAGTTTTGAACGGAAGATATTTCCTTTTTCACCATAGGCCTCTATGGGCTTCCAAATATCCCTTTGCCAATTCCACAAGAACAGCCTTAGCGAAGGGCTTCTTGAAGGGAAAGATGTAACTCTGTGAGATAAATTAACAGAACACAGAGCAGTTTCTCAGAAAGCTTCTTTCCAGTTTTGAACGGAAGATATTTCCTTTTTCACCATAGCCGTCTATGGGCTTCCAAATATCCCTTTGCCAATTCCACAAGAACAGCCTTAGCGAAAGGCTTCTTGAAGGGAAAGATGTAACTCTGTGAGATGAATTCACAGAACACAGAGCAGTTTTTCAGAAAGCTTCTTTCCAGTTTTGAACGGAAGATATTTCCTTTTTCACCATAGCCCTCTGTGGGCTTCCAAATATCCCTATGCCAATTCCACAAGAACAGCCTTAGCGAAAGGCTTCTTGAAGGGAAAGATGTAACTCTGTGAGATGAATTAACAGAACACAGAGCAGTTTCTCAGAAAGCTTCTTTCCAGTTTTGAACGGAAGATATTTCCTTTTTCACCATAGCCCTCTATGGGCTTCCAAATATCCCTTTGCCAATTCCACAAGAACAGCCTTAGCGCAAGACTTCTTGAAGGGAAAGATGTAACTCTGTGAGATGAATTCACAGAACACAGAGCAGTTTCTCAGAAAGCTTCTTTCCAGTTTTGAACGGAAGATATTTCCTTTTTCACCATAGCCCTCTATGGGCTTCCAAATATCCCTTTGCCAATTCCACAAGAACAGCCTTAGCGAAAGGCTTCTTGAAGGGAAAGATATAACTCCGTGAGATGAATTCAGAGAACACAGAGCAGTTTCTCAGAAAGCTTCTTTCCAGTTTTGAACGGAAGATATTTCCTTTTTCACCATAGGCCTCTATGGGCTTCCAAATATCCCTTTGCCAATTCCACAAGAACAGCCTTAGCGAAAGGCTTGTTGAAGGGAAAGATGTAACTCTGTGAGATGAATTCACAGAACACAGAGCAGTTTCTCAGAAAGCTTCTTTCCAGTTTTGAACGGAAGATATTTCCTTTTTCACCATAGCCGTCTATGAGCTTCCAAATATCCCTTTGCCAATTCCACAAGAACAGCCTTAGCGAAAGGCTTCTTGAAGGGAAAGAAGTAACTCTGTGAGATGAATTCAGAGAACACAGAGCAGTTTCTCAGAAAGCTTCTTTCCAGTTTTGAACGGAAGATATTTCCTTTTTCACCATAGGCCTCTATGGGCTTCCAAATATCCCTTTGCCAATTCCACAATAACAGCCTTAGCGAAAGGCTTCTTGAAGGGAAAGATGTAACTCTGTGAGATGAATTCACAGAACACAGAGCAGTTTCTGAGAAAGCTTCTTTCCAGTTTTGAACGGAAGATATTTCCTTTTTCACCATAGGACCCTTTGGGCTTCCAAATATCCCTTTGCCAATTCCACAAGAACAGCCTTAGCGCAAGGCTTCTTGAAGGGAAAGATGTAACTTTGTGAGATGAATTAACAGAACACAGAGCAGTTTCTCAGAAAGCTTCTTTCCAGTTTTGAACGGAAGATATTTCCTTTTTCACCATAGCCCTCTATGGGCTTCCAAATATCCCTTTGCCAATTCCACAAGAACAGCCTTAGCGAAAGGCTTCTTGAAGGGAAAGATGTAACTCCGTGAGATGAATTCAGAGAACACAAAGCAGTTTCTCAGAAAGCTTCTTTCCAGTTTTGAACGGAAGATATTTCCTTTTTCACCATAGGCCTCTATGGGCTTCCAAATATCCCTTTGCCAATTCCACAAGAACAGCCTTAGCGAAAGGCTTCTTGAAGGGAAAGATGTAACTCTGTGAGATGAATTCACAGAACACAGAGCAGTTTCTCAGAAAGCTTCTTTCCAGTTTTGAACGGAAGATATTTCCTTTTTCACCATAGCCGTCTATGGGCTTCCAAATATCCCTTTGCCAATTCCACAAGAACAACCTTAGCGAAAGGCTTCTTGAAGGGAAAGATGTAACTTTGTGAGATGAATTCACAGAACACAGAGCAGTTTCTCAGAAAGCTTCTTTCCAGTTTTGAACGGAAGATATTTCCTTTTTCACCGTAGCCCTCTATGGTCATCCAAATATCGCTTTGCCAATTCCACAAGAACAGCCTTAGCGAAAGGCTTCTTGAAGGGAAAGATGTAACTCTGTGAGATGAATTAACAGAACACAGAGCAGTTTCTCAGAAAGCTTCTTTCCAGTTTTGAACGGAAGATATTTCCTTTTTCACCATAGGCCTCTATGGGCTTCCAAATATCCCTTTGCCAATTCCACAAGAACAGCCTTAGCCAAAGGATTCTTGAAGGGAAAGATGTAACTCTGTTAGATAAATTAACAGAACACAGAGCAGTTTCTCAGAAAGCTTCTTTCCAGTTTTGAACGGAAGATATTTCCTTTTTCACCATAGCCCTCTATGGGCTTCCAAATATCCCTTTGCCAATTCCACAAGAACAGCCTTAGCGAAAGGCTTCTTGAAGGGAAAGATGTAACTCTGTGAGATGAATTCACAGAACACAGAGCAGTTTTTCAGAAAGCTTCTTTCCAGTTTTGAACGGAAGATATTTCCTTTTTCACCATAGCCCTCTGTGGGCTTCCAAATATCCCTTTGCCAATTCCACAAGAACAGCCTTAGCGAAAGGCTTCTTGAAGGGAAAGATGTAACTCTGTGAGATGAATTCACAGAACACAGAGCTGTTTCTCAGAAAGCTTCTTTCCAGTTTTGAACGGAAGATATTTCCTTTTTCACCATAGGACCCTTTGGGCTTCCAAATATCCCTTTGCCAATTCCACAAGAACAGCCTTAGCGAAAGGCTTCTTGAAGGGAAAGATGTAACTCTGTGAGATGAATTAACAGAACACAGAGCAGCTTCTCAGAAAGCTTCTTTCCAGTTTCGAACGGAAGATATTTCCTTTTTCACCATAGCCCTCTATGGGCTTCCAAATATCCCTTTGCCAATTCCACAAGAACAGCCTTAGCGAAAGGCTTATTGAAGGGAAAGATGTAACTCCGTGAGATGAATTCAGAGAACACAGAGCAGTTTCTCAGAAAGCTTCTTTCCAGTTTTGAACGGAAGATATTTCCTTTTTCACCTTAGGCCTCTATGGGCTTCCAAATATCCCTTTGCCAATTCCACAAGAACAGCCTTAGCGAAAGGCTTCTTGAAGGGAAAGATGTAACTCTGTGAGATGAATTCACAGAACACAGAGCAGTTTCTCAGAAAGCTTCTTTCCAGTTTTGAACGGAATATATTTCCTTTTTCACCATAGCCGTCTATGGGCTTCCAAATATCCTTTGCCAATTCCACAAGAACAGCCTTAGCGAAAGGCTTCTTGAAGGGAAAGATGTAACTCTGTGAGATGAATTAACAGAACACAGAGCAGTTTCTCAGAAAGCTTCTTTCCAGTTTTGAAGGGAAGATATTTCCTTTTTCACCATAGGCCTCTATGGGCTTCCAAATATCCCTTTGCCAATTCCACAAGAACAGCCTTAGCGAAAGGCTTCTTGAAGGGAAAGATGTAACTCTGTGAGATGAATTCACAGAACACAGAGCAGTTTCTCAGAAAGTTTCTTTCCAGTTTTGAACGGAAGATATTTCCTTTTTCACTATAGGCCTCTATGGGCTTCCAAATATCCCTTTGCCAATTCCACAAGAACAGCCTTAGCGAAAGGCTTCTTGAAGGGAAAGATGTAACTCTGTGAGATGAATTCACAGAACACAGAGCAGTTTCTCAGAAAGCTTCTTTCCAGTTTTGAACGGAAGATATTTCCTTTTTCACCATAGCCGTCTATGGGCTTCCAAATATCCCTTTGCCAATTCCACAAGAACAGCCTTAGCGAAAGGCTTCTTGAAGGGAAAGATGTAACTCTGTGAGATGAATTCACAGAACACAGAGCAGTTTTTCAGAAAGCTTCTTTCCAGTTTTGAACGGAAGATATTTCCTTTTTCACCATAGCCCTCTGTGGGCTTCCAAATATCCCTTTGCCAATTCCACAAGAACAGCCTTAGCGAAAGGCTTCTTGAAGGGAAAGATGTGACTCTGTGAGATGAATTCACAGAACACAGAGCTGTTTCTCAGAAAGCTTCTTTCCAGTTTTGAACGGAAGATATTTCCTTTTTCACCATAGGACCCTATGGGCTTCCAAATATCCCTCTGCCAATTCCACAAGAACAGCCTTAGCGAAAGGCTTCTTGAAGGGAAAGATGTAACTCTGTGAGATGAATTAACAGAACACAGAGCAGTTTCTCAGAAAGCTTCTTTCCAGTTTTGAACGGAAGATATTTCCTTTTTCACCATAGCCCTCTATGGGCTTCCAAATATCCCTTTGCCAATTCCACAAGAACAGCCTTAGCGAAAGGATTCTTGAAGGGAAAGATGTGACTCCGTGAGATGAATTCAGAGAACACAGAGCAGTTTCTCAGAAAGCTTCTTTCCAGTTTTGAACGGAAGATATTTCCTTTTTCACCTTAGGCCTCTATGGGCTTCCAAATATCCCTTTGCCAATTCCACAAGAACAGCCTTAGCGCGAGACTTCTTGAAGGGAAAGATGTAACTCTGTGAGATGAATTCACAGAACACAGAGCAGTTTCTCAGAAAGCTTCTTTCCAGTTTTGAACGGAAGATATTTCCTTTTTCACCAAAGCCCTCTATGGGCTTCCAAATATCCCTTTGCCAATTCCACAAGAACAGCCTTAGCGAAAGGCTTCTTGAAGGGAAAGATATAACTCCGTGAGATGAATTCAGAGAACACAGAGCAGTTTCTCAGAAAGCTTCTTTCCAGTTTTGAACGGAAGATATTTCCTTTTTCACCATAGGCCTCTATGGGCTTCCAAATATCCCTTTGCCAATTCCACAAGAACAGCCTTAGCGAAAGGCTTGTTGAAGGAAAGATGTAACTCTGTGAGATGAATTCACAGAACACAGAGCAGTTTCTCAGAAAGCTTCTTTCCAGTTTTGAACGGAAGATATTTCCTTTTTCACCATAGCCGTCTATGAGCTTCCAAATATCCCTTTGCCAATTCCACAAGAACAGCCTTAGCGAAAGGCTTCTTGAAGGGAAAGAAGTAACTCTGTGAGATGAATTCAGAGAACACAGAGCAGTTTCTCAGAAAGCTTCTTTCCAGTTTTGAACGGAAGATATTTCCTTTTTCACCATAGGCCTCTATGGGCTTCCAAATATCCCTTTGCCAATTCCACAAGAACAGCCTTAGCGAAAGGCTTCTTGAAGGGAAAGATGTAACTCTGTGAGATGAATTCACAGAACACAGAGCAGTTTCTGAGAAAGCTTCTTTCCAGTTTTGAACGGAAGATATTTCCTTTTTCACCATAGGACCCTTTGGGCTTCCAAATATCCCTTTGCCAATTCCACAAGAACAGCCTTAGCGCAAGGCTTCTTGAAGGGAAAGATGTAACTCTGTGAGATGAATTAACAGAACACAGAGCAGTTCCTCAGAAAGCTTCTTTCCAGTTTTGAACGGAAGATATTTCCTTTTTCACCATAGCCCTCTATGGGCTTCCAAATATCCCTTTGCCAATTCCACAAGAACAGCCTTAGCGAAAGGCTTCTTGAAGGGAAAGATGTAACTCCGTGAGATGAATTCAGAGAACACAGAGCAGTTTCTCAGAAAGCTTCGTTCCAGTTTTGAACGGAAGATATTTCCTTTTTCACCATAGGCCTCTATGGGCTTCCAAATATCCCTTTGCCAATTCCACAAGAACAGCCTTAGCGAAAGGCTTCTTGAAGGGAAAGATGTAACTCTGTGAGATGAATTCACAGAACACAGAGCAGTTTCTCAGAAAGCTTCTTTCCAGTTTTGAACGGAAGATATTTCCTTTTTCACCATAGCCGTCTATGGGCTTCCAAATATCCCTTTGCCAATTCCACAAGAACAACCTTAGCGAAAGGCTTCTTGAAGGGAAAGATGTAACTTTGTGAGATGAATTCACAGAACACAGAGCAGTTTCTCAGAAAGCTTCTTTCCAGTTTTGAACGGAAGATATCTCCTTTTTCACCGTAGCCCTCTATGGTCATCCAAATATCGCTTTGCCAATTCCACAAGAACAGACTTAGCGAAAGGCTTCTTGAAGGGAAAGATGTAACTCTGTGAGATGAATTAACAGAACACAGAGCAGTTTCTCAGAAAGCTTCTTTCCAGTTTTGAACGGAAGATATTTCCTTTTTCACCATAGGCCTCTATGGGCTTCCAAATATCCCTTTGCCAATTCCACAAGAACAGCCTTAGCCAAAGGATTCTTGAAGGGAAAGATGTAACTCTGTGAGATGAATTCACAGAACACAGAGCAGTTTTTCAGAAAGCTTCTTTCCAGTTTTGAACGGAAGATATTTCCTTTTTCACCATAGCCCTCTGTGGGCTTCCAAATATCCCTTTGCCAATTCCACAAGAACAGCCTTAGCGAAAGGCTTCTTGAAGGGAAAGATGTAACCCTGTGAGATGAATTCACAGAACACAGAGCTGTTTCTCAGAAAGCTTCTTTCCAGTTTTGAACGGAAGATATTTCCTTTTTCACCATAGGACCCTTTGGGCTTCCAAATATCCCTTTGCCAATTCCACAAGAACAGCCTTAGCGAAAGGCTTCTTGAAGGGAAAGATGTAACTCTGTGAGATGAATTAACAGAACACAGAGCAGCTTCTCAGAAAGCTTCTTTCCAGTTTCGAACGGAAGATATTTCCTTTTTCACCATAGCCCTCTATGGGCTTCCAAATATCCCTTTGCCAATTCCACAAGAACAGCCTTAGCGGAAGGCTTATTGAAGGGAAAGATGTAACTCCGTGAGATGAATTCAGAGAACACAGAGCAGTTTCTCAGAAAGCTTCTTTCCAGTTTTGAACGGAAGATATTTCCTTTTTCACCTTAGGCCTCTATGGGCTTCCAAATATCCCTTTGCCAATTCCACAAGAACAGCCTTAGCGAAAGGCTTCTTGAAGGGAAAGATGTAACTCTGTGAGATGAATTCACAGAACACAGAGCAGCTTCTCAGAAAGCTTCTTTCCAGTTTCGAACGGAAGATATTTCCTTTTTCACCATAGCCCTCTATGGGCTTCCAAATATCCCTTTGCCAATTCCACAAGAACAGCCTTAGCGAAAGGCTTCTTGAAGGGAAAGATGTAACTCTGTGAGATGAATTCACAGAACACAGAGCAGTTTCTGAGAAAGCTTCTTTCCAGTTTTGAACGGAAGATATTTCCTTTTTCACCATAGGCCTCTATGGGCTTCCAAATATCCCTTTGCCAATTCCACAAGAACAGCCTTAGCGAAAGGCTTCTTGAAGGGAAAGATGTAACTCTGTGAGATGAATTCACAGAACACAGAGCAGTTTCTCAGAAAGCTTCTTTCCAGTTTTGAACGGAAGATATTTCCTTTTTCACCATAGCCGTCTATGGGCTTCCAAATATCCCTTTGCCAATTCCACAAGAACAGCCTTAGCGAAAGGCTTCTTGAAGGGAAAGATGTAACTCTGTGAGATGAATTCACAGAACACAGAGCAGTTTTTCAGAAAGCTTCTTTCCAGTTTTGAACGGAAGATATTTCCTTTTTCACCATAGCCCTCTGTGGGCTTCCAAATATCCCTTTGCCAATTCCACAAGAACAGCCTTAGCGAAAGGCTTCTTGAAGGGAAAGATGTGACTCTGTGAGATGAATTCACAGAACACAGAGCTGTTTCTCAGAAAGCTTCTTTCCAGTTTTGAACGGAAGATATTTCCTTTTTCACCATAGGACCCTATGGGCTTCCAAATATCCCTCTGCCAATTCCACAAGAACAGCCTTAGCGAAAGGCTTCTTGAAGGGAAAGATGTAACTCTGTGAGATGAATTAACAGAACACAGAGCAGTTTCTCAGAAAGCTTCTTTCCAGTTTTGAACGGAAGATATTTCCTTTTTCACCATAGCCCTCTACGGGCTTCCAAATATCCCTTTGCCAATTCCACAAGAACAGCCTTAGCGAAAGGCTTCTTGAAGGGAAAGATGTAACTCTGTGAGATGAATTCACAGAACACAGAGCAGTTTCTCAGAAAGTTTGTTTCCAGTTTTGAACGGAAGATATTTCCTTTTTCACCATAGGCCTCTATGGGCTTCCAAATATCCCTTTGCCAATTCCACAAGAACAGCCTTAGCGAAAGGCTTCTTGAAGGGAAAGATGTAACTCTGTGAGATGAATTCACAGAACACAGAGCAGTTTCTGAGAAAGCTTCTTTCCAGTTTTGAACGGAAGATATTTCCTTTTTCACCATAGGCCTCTATGGGCTTCCAAATATCCCTTTGCCAATTCCACAAGAACAGCCTTAGCGAAAGGCTTCTTGAAGGGAAAGATGTAACTCTGTGAGATGAATTCACAGAACACAGAGCTGTTTCTCAGAAAGCTTCTTTCCAGTTTTGAACGGAAGATATTTCCTTTTTCACCATAGGACCCTTTGGGCTTCCAAATATCCCTTTGCCAATTCCACAAGAACAGCCTTAGCGAAAGGCTTCTTGAAGGGAAAGATGTAACTCTGTGAGATGAATTCACAGAACACAGAGCAGTTTCTCAGAAAGCTTCTTTCCAGTTTTGAACGGAAGATATTTCCTTTTTCACCATAGCCCTCTATGGGCTTCCAAATATCCCTTTGCCAATTCCACAAGAACAGCCTTAGCGAAAGGCTTCTTGAAGGGAAAGATGTAACTCTGTGAGATGAATTCACAGAACACAGAGCAGTTTCTCAGAAAGCTTCTTTCCAGTTTTGAACGGAAGATATTTACTTTTTCACCGTAGCCCTCTATGGTCATCCAAATATCGCTTTGCCAATTCCACAAGAACAGCCTTAGCGAAAGGCTTCTTGAAGGGAAAGATGTAACTCTGTGAGATGAATTAACAGAACACAGAGCAGTTTCTCAGAAAGCTTCTTTCCAGTTTTGAACGGAAGATATTTCCTTTTTCACCATAGGCCTCTATGGGCTTCCAAATATCCCTTTGCCAATTCCACAAGAACAGCCTTAGCGAAAGGCTTCTTGAAGGGAAAGATGTAACCCTGTGAGATAAATTAACAGAACACAGAGCAGTTTCTCAGAAAGCTTCTTTCCAGTTTTGAACGGAAGATATTTCCTTTTTCACCATAGCCGTCTATGGGCTTCCAAATATCCCTTTGCCAATTCCACAAGAACAGCCTTAGCGAAAGGCTTCTTGAAGGGAAAGATGTAACTCCGTGAGATGAATTCACAGAACACAGAGCAGTTTTTCAGAAAGCTTCTTTCCAGTTTTGAACGGAAGATATTTTCTTTTTCACCATAGCCCTCTGTGGGCTTCCAAATATCCCTTTGCCAATTCCACAAGAACAGCCTTAGCGAAAGGCTTCTTGAAGGGAAAGATGTAACTCTGTGAGATGAATTCACAGAACACAGAGCTGTCTCTCAGAAAGCTTCTTTCCAGTTTTGAACGGAAGATATTTCCTTTTTCACCATAGGACCCTTTGGGCTTCCAAATATCCCTTTGCCAATTCCACAAGAACAGCCTTAGCGAAAGGCTTCTTGAAGAGAAAGATGTAACACTGTGAGATGAATTAACAGAACACAGAGCAGTTTCTCAGAAAGCTTCTTTCCAGTTTTGAACGGAAGATATTTCCTTTTTCACCATAGCCCTCTATGGGCTTCCAAATATCTCTTTGCCAATTCCACAAGAACAGCCTTAGCGAAAGGCTTCTCGAAGGGAAAGATGTAACTCTGTGAGATGAATTCACAGAACACAGAGCAGTTTCTCAGAAAGCTTCTTTCCAATTTTGAACGGAAGATATTTCCTTTTTCACCATAGCCCTCTATGGGCTTCCAAATATCCCTTTGCCAATTCCACAAGAACAGCCTTAGCCAAAGGCTTCTTGAAGGGAAAGATGTAACTCTGTGAGATGAATTAACAGAACACAGAGCAGTTTCTCAGAAAGCTTCTTTCCAGTTTTGAACGGAAGATATTTCCTTTTTCACCATAGCCCTCTATTTGCTTCCAAATATCCCTTTGTCAATTCCACAAGAACAGCCTTAGCGAAAGGCTTCTTGAAGGGAAAGATGTAACTCTGTGAGATGAATTCACAGAACACAGAGCAGTTTCTCAGAAAGCTTCTTTCCAGTTTTGAACGGAAGATATTTCCTTTTTCACCGTAGCCCTCTATGGTCATCCAAATATCGCTTTGCCAATTCCACAAGAACAGCCTTAGCGAAAGGCTTCTTGAAGGGAAAGATGTAACTCTGTGAGATGAATTTACAGAACACAGAGCAGTTTCTCAGAAAGCTTCTTTCCAGTTTTGAACGGAAGATATTCCCTTTTTCACCATAGGCCTCTATGGGCTTCCAAATATCCCTTTGCCAATTCCACAAGAACAGCCTTAGCGAAAGGCTTCTTGAAGGGAAAGATGTAACTCTGTGAGATAAATTAACAGAACACAGAGCAGTTTCTCAGAAAGCTTCTTTCCAGTTTTGAACGGAAGATATTTCCTTTTTCACCATAGCCGTCTATGGGCTTCCAAATATCCCTTTGCCAATTCCACAAGAACAGCCTTAGCGAAAGGCTTCTTGAAGGGAAAGATGTAACTCTGTGAGATGAATTCACAGAACACAGAGCAGTTTTTCAGAAAGCTTCTTTCCAGTTTTGAACGGAAGATATTTCCTTTTTCACCATAGCCCTCTGTGGGCTTCCAAATATCCCTTTGCCAATTCCACAAGAACAGCCTTAGCGAAAGGCTTCTTGAAGGGAAAGATGTAACTCTGTGAGATGAATTCACAGAACACAGAGCTGTTTCTCAGAAAGCTTCTTTCCAGTTTTGAACGGAAGATATTTCCTTTTTCACCATAGGACCCTTTGGGCTTCCAAATATCCCTTTGCCAATTCCACAAGAACAGCCTTAGCGAAAGGCTTCTTGAAGGGAAAGATGTAACTCTGTGAGATGAATTAACAGAACACAGAGCAGTTTCTCAGAAAGCTTCTTTCCAGTTTTGAACGGAAGATATTTCCTTTTTCACCATAGGCCTCTATGGGCTTCCAAATATCCCTTTGCCAATTCCACAAGAACAGCCTTAGCGAAAGGCTTCTTGAAGGGAAAGATGTAACCCTGTGAGATAAATTAACAGAACACAGAGCAGTTTCTCAGAAAGCTTCTTTCCAGTTTTGAACGGAAGATATTTCCTTTTTCACCATAGCCGTCTATGGGCTTCCAAATATCCCTTTGCCAATTCCACAAGAACAGCCTTAGCGAAAGGCTTCTTGAAGGGAAAGATGTAACTCCGTGAGATGAATTCACAGAACACAGAGCAGTTTTTCAGAAAGCTTCTTTCCAGTTTTGAACGGAAGATATTTTCTTTTTCACCATAGCCCTCTGTGGGCTTCCAAATATCCCTTTGCCAATTCCACAAGAACAGCCTTAGCGAAAGGCTTCTTGAAGGGAAAGATGTAACTCTGTGAGATGAATTCACAGAACACAGAGCTGTCTCTCAGAAAGCTTCTTTCCAGTTTTGAACGGAAGATATTTCCTTTTTCACCATAGGACCCTTTGGGCTTCCAAATATCCCTTTGCCAATTCCACAAGAACAGCCTTAGCGAAAGGCTTCTTGAAGAGAAAGATGTAACACTGTGAGATGAATTAACAGAACACAGAGCAGTTTCTCAGAAAGCTTCTTTCCAGTTTTGAACGGAAGATATTTCCTTTTTCACCATAGCCCTCTATGGGCTTCCAAATATCTCTTTGCCAATTCCACAAGAACAGCCTTAGCGAAAGGCTTCTCGAAGGGAAAGATGTAACTCTGTGAGATGAATTCACAGAACACAGAGCAGTTTCTCAGAAAGCTTCTTTCCAATTTTGAACGGAAGATATTTCCTTTTTCACCATAGCCCTCTATGGGCTTCCAAATATCCCTTTGCCAATTCCACAAGAACAGCCTTAGCCAAAGGCTTCTTGAAGGGAAAGATGTAACTCTGTGAGATGAATTAACAGAACACAGAGCAGTTTCTCAGAAAGCTTCTTTCCAGTTTTGAACGGAAGATATTTCCTTTTTCACCATAGCCCTCTATTTGCTTCCAAATATCCCTTTGTCAATTCCACAAGAACAGCCTTAGCGAAAGGCTTCTTGAAGGGAAAGATGTAACTCTGTGAGATGAATTCACAGAACACAGAGCAGTTTCTCAGAAAGCTTCTTTCCAGTTTTGAACGGAAGATATTTCCTTTTTCACCGTAGCCCTCTATGGTCATCCAAATATCGCTTTGCCAATTCCACAAGAACAGCCTTAGCGAAAGGCTTCTTGAAGGGAAAGATGTAACTCTGTGAGATGAATTAACAGAACACAGAGCAGTTTCTCAGAAAGCTTCTTTCCAGTTTTGAACGGAAGATATTCCCTTTTTCACCATAGGCCTCTATGGGCTTCCAAATATCCCTTTGCCAATTCCACAAGAACAGCCTTAGCGAAAGGCTTCTTGAAGGGAAAGATGTAACTCTGTGAGATAAATTAACAGAACACAGAGCAGTTTCTCAGAAAGCTTCTTTCCAGTTTTGAACGGAAGATATTTCCTTTTTCACCATAGCCGTCTATGGGCTTCCAAATATCCCTTTGCCAATTCCACAAGAACAGCCTTAGCGAAAGGCTTCTTGAAGGGAAAGATGTAACTCTGTGAGATGAATTCACAGAACACAGAGCAGTTTTTCAGAAAGCTTCTTTCCAGTTTTGAACGGAAGATATTTCCTTTTTCACCATAGCCCTCTGTGGGCTTCCAAATATCCCTTTGCCAATTCCACAAGAACAGCCTTAGCGAAAGGCTTCTTGAAGGGAAAGATGTAACTCTGTGAGATGAATTCACAGAACACAGAGCTGTTTCTCAGAAAGCTTCTTTCCAGTTTTGAACGGAAGATATTTCCTTTTTCACCATAGGACCCTTTGGGCTTCCAAATATCCCTTTGCCAATTCCACAAGAACAGCCTTAGCGAAAGGCTTCTTGAAGGGAAAGATGTAACTCTGTGAGATGAATTAACAGAACACAGAGCAGTTTCTCAGAAAGCTTCTTTCCAGTTTTGAACGGAAGATATTTCCTTTTTCACCATAGCCCTCTATGGGCTTCCAGATATCCCTTTGCCAATTCCACAAGAACAGCCTTAGCGAAAGGCTTCTTGAAGGGAAAGATGTAACTCTGTGAGATGAATTCACAGAACACAGAGCAGTTTCTCAGAAAGCTTCTTTCCAGTTTTGAACGGAAGATATTTCCTTTTTCACCGTAGACCTCTATGGGCTTCCCAATATCGCTTTGCCAATTCCACAAGAACAGCCTTAGCGAAAGGCTTCTTGAAGGGAAAGATGTAACTCTGTGAGATGAATTAACAGAACACAGAGCAGTTTCTCAGAAAGCTTCTTTCCAGTTTTGAAAGGAAGATATTTCCTTTTTCACCATAGGCCTCTATGGGCTTCCAAATATCCCTTTGCCAATTCCACAAGAACAGCCTTAGCGAAAGGCTTCTTGAAGGGAAAGATGTAACTCTGTGAGATGAATTCACAGAACACAGAGCAGTTTCTCAGAAAGCTTCTTTCCTGTTTTGAACGGAAGATATTTCCTTTTTCACCATAGCCGTCTATGGGCTTCCAAATATCCCTTTGCCAATTCCACAAGAACAGCCTTAGCGAAAGGCTTCTTGAAGGGAAAGATGTAACTCTGTGAGATGAATTCACAGAACACAGAGCAGTTTCTCAGAAAGCTTCTTTCCAGTTTTGAATGGAAGATATTTCCTTTTTCACCATAGGCCTCTATGGGCTTCCAAATATCCCTTTGCCAATTCCACAAGAACAGCCTTAGCCAAAGGCTTCTTGAAGGGAAAGATGTAACTCTGTGAGATGAATTAACAGAACACAGAGCAGTTTCTCAGAAAGCTTCTTTCCAGTTTTGAACGGAAGATATTTCCTTTTTCACCATAGCCCTCTATGGGCTTCCAAATATCCCTTTGCCAATTCCACAAGAACAGCCTTAGCGAAAGGCTTCTTGAAGGGAAAGATGTAACTCTGTGAGATGAATTCACAGAACACAGAGCAGTTTCTCAGAAAGCTTCTTTCCAGTTTTGAACGGAAGATATTTCCTTTTTCACCGTAGCCCTCTATGGTCATCCAAATATCGCTTTGCCAATTCCACAAGAACAGCCTTAGCGAAAGGCTTCTTGAAGGGAAAGATGTAACTCTGTGAGATGAATTAACAGAACACAGAGCAGTTTCTCAGAAAGCTTCTTTCCAGTTTTGAACGGAAGATATTTCCTTTTTCACCATAGGCCTCTATGGGCTTCCAAATATCCCTTTGCCAATTCCACAAGAACAGCCTTAGCGAAAGGCTTCTTGAAGGGAAAGATGTAACTCTGTGAGATAAATTAACAGAACACAGAGCAGTTTCTCAGAAAGCTTCTTTCCAGTTTTGAACGGAAGATATTTCCTTTTTCACCATAGCCGTCTATCGGCTTCCAAATATCCCTTTGCCAATTCCACAAGAACAGCCTTAGCGAAAGGCTTCTTGAAGGGAAAGATGTAACTCTGTGAGATGAATTCACAGAACACAGAGCAGTTTTTCAGAAAGCTTCTTTCCAGTTTTGAACGGAAGATATTTCCTTTTTCACCATAGCCCTCTGTGGGCTTCCAAATATCCCTTTGCCAATTCCACAAGAACAGCCTTAGCGAAAGGCTTCTTGAAGGGAAAGATGTAACTCTGTGAGATGAATTCACAGAACACAGAGCAGTTTCTGAGAAAGCTTCTTTCCAGTTTTGAACGGAAGATATTTCCTTTTTCACCATAGGCCTCTATGGGCTTCCAAATATCCCTTTGCCAATTCCACAAGAACAGCCTTAGCGAAAGGCTTCTTGAAGGGAAAGAAGTAACACTGTGAGATGAATTCACAGAACACAGAGCAGTTTCTCAGAAAGCTTCTTTCCAATTTTGAACGGAATATATTTCCTTTTTCACCATAGCCGTCTATGGGCTTCCAAATATCCCTTTGCCAATTCCACACGAACAGCCTTAGCCAAAGGCTTCTTGAAGGGAAAGATGTAACTCTGTGAGATGAATTAACAGAACACAGAGCAGTTTCTCAGAAAGCTTCTTTCCAGTTTTGAACGGAAGATATTTCCTTTTTCACCATAGCCCTCTATGGGCTTCCAAATATCCCTTTGCCAATTCCACAAGAACAGCCTTAGCGAAAGGCTTCTTGAATGGAAAGATGTAACTCTGTGAGATGAATTCACAGAACACAGAGCAGTTTCTCAGAAAGCTTCTTTCCAGTTTTGAACGGAAGATATTTCCTTTTTCACCGTAGCCCTCTAAGGGCTTCCAAATATCGCTTTGCCAATTCCACAAGAACAGCCTTAGCGAAAGGCTTCTTGAAGGGAAAGATGTAACTCTGTGAGATGAATTCACAGAACACAGAGCAGTATCTCAGAAAGCTTCTTTCCAGTTTTGAACGGAAGATATTTCCTTTTTCACCATAGCCCTCTATGGGCTTCCAAATATCCCTTTGCCAATTCCACAAGAACAGCCTTAGCGAAAGGCTTCTTGAAGGGAAAGATGTAACTCTGTGAGATGAATTCACAGAACACAGAGCAGTTTCTCAGAAAGCTTCTTTCCAGTTTTGAACGGAAGATATTTCCTTTTTCACCATAACCCTCTATGGGCTTCCAAATATCGCTTTGCCAATTCCACAAGAACAGCCTTAGCGAAAGGCTTCTTGAAGGGAAAGATGTAACTCTGTGAGATGAATTAACAGAACACAGAGCAATTTCTCAGAAAGCTTCTTTCCAGTTTTGAACGGAAGATATTTCCTTTTTCACCATAGCCCTCTATGGGCTTCCAAATATCCCTTTGCCAATTCCACAAGAACAGCCTTAGAGAAAGGCTTCTTGAAGGGAAAGATGTAACTCTGTGATATGAATTAACAGAACACAGAGCAGTTTCTCAGAAAGCTTCTTTCCAGTTTTGAACGGAAGATATTTCCTTTTTAACCATAGGCCTCTATGGGCTTCCAAATATCCCTTTGCCAATTCCGCAAGAACAGCCTTAGCGAAAGGCTTCTTGAATGGAAAGATATAACTCTGTGAGATGAATTAACAGGACACAGAGAAGTTTCTCAGAAAGCTTCTTTCCAGTTTTGAACGGAAGATATTTCCTTTTTCACCATAGCCCTCTAAGGGCTTCCAAATATCCCTTTGCCAATTCCACAAGAACAGCCTTAGCGAAAGGCTTCTTGAAGGGAAAGATGTAACTCTGTGAGATGAATTCACAGAACACAGAGCAGTTTCTCAGAAAGCTTCTTTCCAGTTTTGAAGGGAAGATATTTCCTTTTTCACCATAGCCCTCTATGGGCTTCCAAATATCCCTTTGCCAATTCCACAAGAACAGCCTTAGCGAAAGGCTTCTTGAAGGGAAAGATGTAACTCTGTGAGAAGAATTCACAGAACACAGAGCAGTTTCTCAGAAAGCTTCTTTCAAATTTGAATGGAAGATATTTCCTTTTTCACCATAGGCCTCTATGGGCTTCCAAATATCCCTTTGCCAATTCCACAAGAACAGCCTTAGCGAAAGGCTTCTTGAAGGGAAAGATGTAACTCTGTGAGATAAATTAACAGAACACAGAGCAGTTTCTCAGAAAGCTTCTTTCCAGTTTTGAACGGAAGATATTTCCTTTTTCACCATAGCCGTCTATGGGCTTCCAAATATCCCTTTGCCAATTCCACAAGAACAGCCTTAGCGAAAGGCTTCTTGAAGGGAAAGATGTAACTCTGTGAGATGAATTCACAGAACACAGAGCAGTTTTTCAGAAAGCTTCTTTCCAGTTTTGAACGGAAGATATTTCCTTTTTCACCATAGCCCTCTGTGGGCTTCCAAATATCCCTATGCCAATTCCACAAGAACAGCCTTAGCGAAAGGCTTCTTGAAGGGAAAGATGTAACTCTGTGAGATGAATTAACAGAACACAGAGCAGTTTCTCAGAAAGCTTCTTTCCAGTTTTGAACGGAAGATATTTCCTTTTTCACCATAGCCCTCTATGGGCTTCCAAATATCCCTTTGCCAATTCCACAAGAACAGCCTTAGCGAAAGGATTCTTGAAGGGAAAGATGTGACTCCGTGAGATGAATTCAGAGAACACAGAGCAGTTTCTCAGAAAGCTTCTTTCCAGTTTTGAACGGAAGATATTTCCTTTTTCACCTTAGGCCTCTATGGGCTTCCAAATATCCCTTTGCCAATTCCACAAGAACAGCCTTAGCGCAAGACTTCTTGAAGGGAAAGATGTAACTCTGTGAGATGAATTCACAGAACACAGAGCAGTTTCTCAGAAAGCTTCTTTCCAGTTTTGAACGGAAGATATTTCCTTTTTCACCAAAGCCCTCTATGGGCTTCCAAATATCCCTTTGCCAATTCCACAAGAACAGCCTTAGCGAAAGGCTTCTTGAAGGGAAAGATGTAACTCTGTGAGATAAATTAACAGAACACAGAGCAGTTTCTCAGAAAGCTTCTTTCCAGTTTTGAACGGAAGATATTTCCTTTTTCACCATAGCCGTCTATGGGCTTCCAAATATCCCTTTGCCAATTCCACAAGAACAGCCTTAGCGAAAGGCTTCTTGAAGAGAAAGATGTAACACTGTGAGATGAATTCACAGAACACAGAGCAGTTTTTCAGAAAGCTTCTTTCCAGTTTTGAACGGAAGATATTTCCTTTTTCACCATAGCCCTCTGTGGGCTTCCAAATATCCCTTTGCCAATTCCACAAGAACAGCCTTAGCGAAAGGCTTCTTGAAGGGAAAGATGTAACTCTGTGAGATGAATTCACAGAACACAGAGCTGTTTCTCAGAAAGCTTCTTTCCAGTTTTGAACGGAAGATATTTCCTTTTTCACCATAGGACCCTTTGGGCTTCCAAATATCCCTTTGCCAATTCCACAAGAACAGCCTTATCGAAAGGCTTCTTGAAGGGAAAGATGTAACTCTGTGAGATGAATTAACAGAACACAGAGCAGTTTCTCAGAAAGCTTCTTTCCAGTTTTGAACGGAAGATATTTCCTTTTTCACCATAGCCCTCTATGGGCTTCCAAATATCCCTTTGCCAATTCCACAAGAACAGCCTTAGCGAAAGGCTTCTTGAAGGGAAAGATGTAACTCTGTGAGATGAATTCACAGAACACAGAGCAGTTTCTCAGAAAGCTTCTTTCCAGTTTTGAACGGAAGATATTTCCTTTTTCACCGTAGACCTCTATGGGCTTCCAAATATCGCTTTGCCAATTCCACAAGAACAGCCTTAGCGAAAGGCTTCTTGAAGGGAAAGATGTAACTCTGTGAGATGAATTAACAGAACACAGAGCAGTTTCTCAGAAAGCTTCTTTCCAGTTTTGAAAGGAAGATATTTCCTTTTTCACCATAGGCCTCTATGGGCTTCCAAATATCCCTTTGCCAATTCCACAAGAACAGCCTTAGCGAAAGGCTTCTTGAAGGGAAAGATGTAACTCTGTGAGATGAATTCACAGAACACAGAGCAGTTTCTCAGAAAGCTTCTTTCCTGTTTTGAACGGAAGATATTTCCTTTTTCACCATAGCCGTCTATGGGCTTCCAAATATCCCTTTGCCAATTCCACAAGAACAGCCTTAGCGAAAGGCTTCTTGAAGGGAAAGATGTAACTCTGTGAGATGAATTCACAGAACACAGAGCAGTTTCTCAGAAAGCTTCTTTCCAGTTTTGAACGGAAGATATTTCCTTTTTCACCATAGGCCTCTATGGGCTTCCAAATATCCCTTTGCCAATTCCACAAGAACAGCCTTAGCCAAAGGCTTCTTGAAGGGAAAGATGTAACTCTGTGAGATGAATTAACAGAACACAGAGCAGTTTCTCAGAAAGCTTCTTTCCAGTTTTGAACGGAAGATATTTCCTTTTTCACCATAGCCCTCTATGGGCTTCCAAATATCCCTTTGCCAATTCCACAAGAACAGCCTTAGCGAAAGGCTTCTTGAAGGGAAAGATGTAACTCTGTGAGATGAATTCACAGAACACAGAGCAGTTTCTCAGAAAGCTTCTTTCCAGTTTTGAACGGAAGATATTTCCTTTTTCACCGTAGCCCTCTATGGTCATCCAAATATCGCTTTGCCAATTCCACAAGAACAGCCTTAGCGAAAGGCTTCTTGAAGGGAAAGATGTAACTCTGTGAGATGAATTAACAGAACACAGAGCAGTTTCTCAGAAAGCTTCTTTCCAGTTTTGAACGGAAGATATTTCCTTTTTCACCATAGGCCTCTATGGGCTTCCAAATATCCCTTTGCCAATTCCACAAGAACAGCCTTAGCGAAAGGCTTCTTGAAGGGAAAGATGTAACTCTGTGAGATAAATTAACAGAACACAGAGCAGTTTCTCAGAAAGCTTCTTTCCAGTTTTGAACGGAAGATATTTCCTTTTTCACCATAGCCGTCTATGGGCTTCCAAGTATCCCTTTGCCAATTCCACAAGAACAGCCTTAGCGAAAGGCTTCTTGAAGGGAAAGATGTAACTCTGTGAGATGAATTCACAGAACACAGAGCAGTTTTTCAGAAAGCTTCTTTCCAGTTTTGAACGGAAGATATTTCCTTTTTCACCATAGCCCTCTGTGGGCTTCCAAATATCCCTTTGCCAATTCCACAAGAACAGCCTTAGCGAAAGGCTTCTTGAAGGGAAAGATGTAACTCTGTGAGATGAATTCACAGAACACAGAGCAGTTTCTCAGAAAGCTTCTTTCCAGTTTTGAACGGAAGATATTTCCTTTTTCACCATAGCCCTCTATGGGCTTCCAAATATCCCTTTGCCAATTCCACAAGAACAGCCTTAGCGAAAGGCTTCTTGAAGGGAAAGATGTAACTCTGTGAGATGAATTCACAGAACACAGAGCAGTTTCTCAGAAAGCTTCTTTCCAGTTTTGAACGGAAGATATTTCCTTTTTCACCGTAGCCCTCTATGGTCATCCAAATATCGCTTTGCCAATTCCACAAGAACAGCCTTAGCGAAAGGCTTCTTTAAGGGAAAGATGTAACTCTGTGAGATGAATTAACAGAACACAGAGCAGTTTTTCAGAAAGCTTCTTTCCAGTTTTGAACCGAGGATATTTCCTTTTTCACCATAGCCCTCTATGGGCTTCCAAATATCCCTTTGCCAATTCCACAAGAACAGCCTTAGCGAAAGGCTTATTGAAGGGAAAGATGTAACTCCGTGAGATGAATTCAGAGAACACAGAGCAGTTTCTCAGAAAGCTTCTTTCCAGTTTTGAACGGAAGATATTTCCTTTTTCACCATAGGCCTCTATGGGCTTCCAAATATCCCTTTGCCAATTCCACAAGAACAGCCTTAGCGAAAGGCTTCTTGAAGGGAAAGATCTAACTCTGTGAGATGAATTCACAGAACACAGAGCAGTTTCTCAGAAAGCTTCTTTCCTGTTTTGAACGGAAGATATTTCCTTTTTCACCATAGCCGTCTATGGGCTTCCAAATATCCTTTGCCAATTCCACAAGAACAGCCTTAGCGAAAGGCTTCTTGAAGGGAAAGATGTAACTCTGTGAGATGAATTCACAGAACACAGAGCAGTTTCTCAGAAAGCTTCTTTCCAGTTTTGAACGGAAGATATTTCCTTTTTCAACATAGGCCTCTATGGGCTTCCAAATATCCCTTTGCCAATTCCGCAAGAACAGCCTTAGCGAAAGGCTTCTTGAATGGAAAGATATAACTCTGTGAGATGAATTAACAGGACACAGAGAAGTTTCTCAGAAAGCTTCTTTCCAGTTTTGAACGGAAGATATTTCCTTTTTCACCATAGCCCTCTAAGGGCTTCCAAATATCCCTTTGCCAATTCCACAAGAACAGCCTTAGCGAAAGGCTTCTTGAAGGGAAAGATGTAACTCTGTGAGATGAATTCACAGAACACAGAGCAGTTTCTCAGAAAGCTTCTTTCCAGTTTTGAAGGGAAGATATTTCCTTTTTCACCATAGCCCTCTATGGGCTTCCAAATATCCCTTTGCCAATTCCACAAGAACAGCCTTAGCGAAAGGCTTCTTGAAGGGAAAGATGTAACTCTGTGAGAAGAATTCACAGAACACAGAGCAGTTTCTCAGAAAGCTTCTTTCAAATTTGAATGGAAGATATTTCCTTTTTCACCATAGGCCTCTATGGGCTTCCAAATATCCCTTTGCCAATTCCACAAGAACAGCCTTAGCGAAAGGCTTCTTGAAGGGAAAGATGTAACTCTGTGAGATAAATTAACAGAACACAGAGCAGTTTCTCAGAAAGCTTCTTTCCAGTTTTGAACGGAAGATATTTCCTTTTTCACCATAGCCGTCTATGGGCTTCCAAATATCCCTTTGCCAATTCCACAAGAACAGCCTTAGCGAAAGGCTTCTTGAAGGGAAAGATGTAACTCTGTGAGATGAATTCACAGAACACAGAGCAGTTTTTCAGAAAGCTTCTTTCCAGTTTTGAACGGAAGATATTTCCTTTTTCACCATAGCCCTCTGTGGGCTTCCAAATATCCCTATGCCAATTCCACAAGAACAGCCTTAGCGAAAGGCTTCTTGAAGGGAAAGATGTAACTCTGTGAGATGAATTAACAGAACACAGAGCAGTTTCTCAGAAAGCTTCTTTCCAGTTTTGAACGGAAGATATTTCCTTTTTCACCATAGCCCTCTATGGGCTTCCAAATATCCCTTTGCCAATTCCACAAGAACAGCCTTAGCGAAAGGATTCTTGAAGGGAAAGATGTGACTCCGTGAGATGAATTCAGAGAACACAGAGCAGTTTCTCAGAAAGCTTCTTTCCAGTTTTGAACGGAAGATATTTCCTTTTTCACCTTAGGCCTCTATGGGCTTCCAAATATCCCTTTGCCAATTCCACAAGAACAGCCTTAGCGCAAGACTTCTTGAAGGGAAAGATGTAACTCTGTGAGATGAATTCACAGAACACAGAGCAGTTTCTCAGAAAGCTTCTTTCCAGTTTTGAACGGAAGATATTTCCTTTTTCACCAAAGCCCTCTATGGGCTTCCAAATAACCCTTTGCCAATTCCACAAGAACAGCCTTAGCGAAAGGCTTCTTGAAGGGAAAGATGTAACTCTGTGAGATAAATTAACAGAACACAGAGCAGTTTCTCAGAAAGCTTCTTTCCAGTTTTGAACGGAAGATATTTCCTTTTTCACCATAGCCGTCTATGGGCTTCCAAATATCCCTTTGCCAATTCCACAAGAACAGCCTTAGCGAAAGGCTTCTTGAAGAGAAAGATGTAACACTGTGAGATGAATTCACAGAACACAGAGCAGTTTTTCAGAAAGCTTCTTTCCAGTTTTGAACGGAAGATATTTCCTTTTTCACCATAGCCCTCTGTGGGCTTCCAAATATCCCTTTGCCAATTCCACAAGAACAGCCTTAGCGAAAGGCTTCTTGAAGGGAAAGATGTAACTCTGTGAGATGAATTCACAGAACACAGAGCTGTTTCTCAGAAAGCTTCTTTCCAGTTTTGAACGGAAGATATTTCCTTTTTCACCATAGGACCCTTTGGGCTTCCAAATATCCCTTTGCCAATTCCACAAGAACAGCCTTATCGAAAGGCTTCTTGAAGGGAAAGATGTAACTCTGTGAGATGAATTAACAGAACACAGAGCAGTTTCTCAGAAAGCTTCTTTCCAGTTTTGAACGGAAGATATTTCCTTTTTCACCATAGCCCTCTATGGGCTTCCAAATATCCCTTTGCCAATTCCACAAGAACAGCCTTAGCGAAAGGCTTCTTGAAGGGAAAGATGTAACTCTGTGAGATGAATTCACAGAACACAGAGCAGTTTCTCAGAAAGCTTCTTTCCAGTTTTGAACGGAAGATATTTCCTTTTTCACCGTAGACCTCTATGGGCTTCCAAATATCGCTTTGCCAATTCCACAAGAACAGCCTTAGCGAAAGGCTTCTTGAAGGGAAAGATGTAACTCTGTGAGATGAATTAACAGAACACAGAGCAGTTTCTCAGAAAGCTTCTTTCCAGTTTTGAAAGGAAGATATTTCCTTTTTCACCATAGGCCTCTATGGGCTTCCAAATATCCCTTTGCCAATTCCACAAGAACAGCCTTAGCGAAAGGCTTCTTGAAGGGAAAGATGTAACTCTGTGAGATGAATTCACAGAACACAGAGCAGTTTCTCAGAAAGCTTCTTTCCTGTTTTGAACGGAAGATATTTCCTTTTTCACCATAGCCGTCTATGGGCTTCCAAATATCCCTTTGCCAATTCCACAAGAACAGCCTTAGCGAAAGGCTTCTTGAAGGGAAAGATGTAACTCTGTGAGATGAATTCACAGAACACAGAGCAGTTTCTCAGAAAGCTTCTTTCCAGTTTTGAACGGAAGATATTTCCTTTTTCACCATAGGCCTCTATGGGCTTCCAAATATCCCTTTGCCAATTCCACAAGAACAGCCTTAGCCAAAGGCTTCTTGAAGGGAAAGATGTAACTCTGTGAGATGAATTAACAGAACACAGAGCAGTTTCTCAGAAAGCTTCTTTCCAGTTTTGAACGGAAGATATTTCCTTTTTCACCATAGCCCTCTATGGGCTTCCAAATATCCCTTTGCCAATTCCACAAGAACAGCCTTAGCGAAAGGCTTCTTGAAGGGAAAGATGTAACTCTGTGAGATGAATTCACAGAACACAGAGCAGTTTCTCAGAAAGCTTCTTTCCAGTTTTGAACGGAAGATATTTCCTTTTTCACCGTAGCCCTCTATGGTCATCCAAATATCGCTTTGCCAATTCCACAAGAACAGCCTTAGCGAAAGGCTTCTTGAAGGGAAAGATGTAACTCTGTGAGATGAATTAACAGAACACAGAGCAGTTTCTCAGAAAGCTTCTTTCCAGTTTTGAACGGAAGATATTTCCTTTTTCACCATAGGCCTCTATGGGCTTCCAAATATCCCTTTGCCAATTCCACAAGAACAGCCTTAGCGAAAGGCTTCTTGAAGGGAAAGATGTAACTCTGTGAGATAAATTAACAGAACACAGAGCAGTTTCTCAGAAAGCTTCTTTCCAGTTTTGAACGGAAGATATTTCCTTTTTCACCATAGCCGTCTATGGGCTTCCAAGTATCCCTTTGCCAATTCCACAAGAACAGCCTTAGCGAAAGGCTTCTTGAAGGGAAAGATGTAACTCTGTGAGATGAATTCACAGAACACAGAGCAGTTTTTCAGAAAGCTTCTTTCCAGTTTTGAACGGAAGATATTTCCTTTTTCACCATAGCCCTCTGTGGGCTTCCAAATATCCCTTTGCCAATTCCACAAGAACAGCCTTAGCGAAAGGCTTCTTGAAGGGAAAGATGTAACTCTGTGAGATGAATTCACAGAACACAGAGCAGTTTCTCAGAAAGCTTCTTTCCAGTTTTGAACGGAAGATATTTCCTTTTTCACCATAGCCCTCTATGGGCTTCCAAATATCCCTTTGCCAATTCCACAAGAACAGCCTTAGCGAAAGGCTTCTTGAAGGGAAAGATGTAACTCTGTGAGATGAATTCACAGAACACAGAGCAGTTTCTCAGAAAGCTTCTTTCCAGTTTTGAACGGAAGATATTTCCTTTTTCACCGTAGCCCTCTATGGTCATCCAAATATCGCTTTGCCAATTCCACAAGAACAGCCTTAGCGAAAGGCTTCTTTAAGGGAAAGATGTAACTCTGTGAGATGAATTAACAGAACACAGAGCAGTTTTTCAGAAAGCTTCTTTCCAGTTTTGAACCGAGGATATTTCCTTTTTCACCATAGCCCTCTATGGGCTTCCAAATATCCCTTTGCCAATTCCACAAGAACAGCCTTAGCGAAAGGCTTATTGAAGGGAAAGATGTAACTCCGTGAGATGAATTCAGAGAACACAGAGCAGTTTCTCAGAAAGCTTCTTTCCAGTTTTGAACGGAAGATATTTCCTTTTTCACCATAGGCCTCTATGGGCTTCCAAATATCCCTTTGCCAATTCCACAAGAACAGCCTTAGCGAAAGGCTTCTTGAAGGGAAAGATCTAACTCTGTGAGATGAATTCACAGAACACAGAGCAGTTTCTCAGAAAGCTTCTTTCCTGTTTTGAACGGAAGATATTTCCTTTTTCACCATAGCCGTCTATGGGCTTCCAAATATCCTTTGCCAATTCCACAAGAACAGCCTTAGCGAAAGGCTTCTTGAAGGGAAAGATGTAACTCTGTGAGATGAATTCACAGAACACAGAGCAGTTTCTCAGAAAGCTTCTTTCCAGTTTTGAACGGAAGATATTTCCTTTTTCAACATAGGCCTCTATGGGCTTCCAAATATCCCTTTGCCAATTCCACAAGAACAGCCTTAGCGAAAGGCTTCTTGAAGGGAAAGATGTAACTCTGTGAGATGAATTCACAGAACACAGAGCAGTTTCTGAGAAAGCTTCTTTCCAGTTTTGAACGGAAGATATTTCCTTTTTCACCATAGGCCTCTATGGGCTTCCAAATATCCCTCTGCCAATTCCACAAGAACAGCCTTAGCGAAAGGCTTCTTGAAGGGAAAGAAGTAACTCTGTGAGATGAATTCACAGAACACAGAGCAGTTTCTCAGAAAGCTTCTTTCCAATTTTGAACGGAAGATATTTCCTTTTTCACCATAGCCGTCTATGGGCTTCCAAATATCCCTTTGCCAATTCCACAAGAACAGCCTTAGCCAAAGGCTTCTTGAAGGGAAAGATGTAACTCTGTGAGATGAATTAACAGAACACAGAGCAGTTTCTCAGAAAGCTTCTTTCCAGTTTTGAACGGAAGATATTTCCTTTTTCAACATAGCCCTCTATGGGCTTCCAAATATCCCTTTGCCAATTCCACAAGAACAGCCTTAGCGAAAGGCTTCTTGAAGGGAAAGATGTAACTCTGTGAGATGAATTCACAGAACACAGAGCAGTTTCTCAGAAAGCTTCTTTCGAGTTTTGAACGGAAGATATTTCCTTTTTCACCGTAGCCCTCTAAGGGCTTCCAAATATCGCTTTGCCAATTCCACAAGAACAGCCTTAGCGAAAGGCTTCTTGAAGGGAAAGATGTAACTCTGTGAGATGAATTAACAGAACACAGAGCAGTTTCTCAGAAAGCTTCTTTCCAGTTTTGAAAGGAAGATATTTCCTTTTTCACCATAGGCCTCTATGGGCTTCCAAATATCCCTTTGCCAATTCCACAAGAACAGCCTTAGCGAAAGGCTTCTTGAAGGGAAAGATGTAACTCTGTGAGATGAATTCACAGAACACAGAGCAGTTTCTGAGAAAGCTTCTTTCCAGTTTTGAACGGAAGATATTTCGTTTTTCACCATAGCCCTCTATGGGCTTCCAAATATCCCTTTGCCAATTCCACAAGAACAGCCTTAGCGAAAGGCTTCTTGAAGGGAAAGATGTAACTCTGTGAGATGAATTCACAGAACACAGAGCAGTTTCTCAGAAAGCTTCTTTCCAGTTTTGAACGGAAGATATTTCCTTTTTCACCATAGCCCTCTATGGGCTTCCAAATATCGCTTTGCCAATTCCACAAGAACAGCCTTAGCGAAAGGCTTCTTGAAGGGAAAGATGTAACTCTGTGAGATGAATTAACAGAACACAGAGCAGTTTCTCAGAAAGCTTCTTTCCAGTTTTGAACGGAAGATATTTCCTTTTTCACCATAGCCCTCTATGGGCTTCCAAATATCCCTTTGCCAATTCCACAAGAACAGCCTTAGAGAAAGGCTTCTTGAAGGGAAAGATGTAACTCTGTGATATGAATTAACAGAACACAGAGCAGTTTCTCAGAAAGCTTCTTTCCAGTTTTGAACGGAAGATATTTCCTTTTTCACCATAGGCCTCTATGGGCTTCCAAATATCCCTTTGCCAATTCCACAAGAACAGCCTTAGCGAAAGGCTTCTTGAATGGAAAGATATAAATCTGTGAGATGAATTAACAGGACACAGAGAAGTTTCTCAGAAAGCTTCTTTCCAGTTTTGAACGGAAGATATTTCCTTTTTCACCATAGCCCTCTAAGGGCTTCCAAATATCCCTTTGCCAATTCCACAAGAACAGCCTTAGCGAAAGGCATCTTGAAGGGAAAGATGTAACTCTGTGAGATGAATTCAGAGAACACAGAGCAGTTTCTCAGAAAGCTTCTTTCCAGTTTTGAACGGAAGATATTTCCTTTTTCACCATAGGCCTCTATGGGCTTCCAAATATCCCTTTGCCAATTCCACAAGAACAGCCTTAGCGAAAGGCTTCTTTAAGGGAAGGATGTAACTCTGTGAGATGAATTCACAGAAAACAGAGCAGTTTCTCAGAAAGCTTCTTTCCAGTTTTGAACGGAAGATATTTCCTTTTTCACCATAGCCCTCTATGGGTTTCCAAATATCGCTTTGCAAATTCCACAAGAACAGCCTTAGCGAAAGGCTTCTTGAAGGGAAAGATGTAACTCTGTGAGATGAATTAACAGAACACAGAGCAGTTTCTCAGAAAGCTTCTTTCCAGTTTTGAAAGGAAGATAATTCCTTTTTCACCATAGGCCTCTATGGTCATCCAAATATCGCTTTGCCAATTCCACAAGAACAGCCTTAGCGAAAGGCTTCTTGAAGGGAAAGATGTAACTCTGTGAGATGAATTAACAGAACACAGAGCAGTTTCTCAGAAAGCTTCTTTCCAGTTTTGAACGGAAGATATTTCCTTTTTCACCATAGGCCTCTATGGGCTTCCAAATATCCCTTTGCCAATTCCACAAGAACAGCCTTAGCGAAAGGCTTCTTGAAGGGAAAGATGTAACTCTGTGAGATAAATTAACAGAACACAGAGCAGTTTCTCAGAAAGCTTCTTTCCAGTTTTGAACGGAAGATATTTCCTTTTTCACCATAGCCGTCTATGGGCTTCCAAATATGCCTTTGCCAATTCCACAAGAACAGCCTTAGCGAAAGGCTTCTTGAAGGGAAAGATGTAACTCTGTGAGATGAATTCACAGAACACAGAGCAGTTTTTCAGAAAGCTTCTTTCCAGTTTTGAACGGAAGATATTTCCTTTTTCACCATAGCCCTCTGTGGGCTTCCAAATATCCCTTTGCCAATTCCACAAGAACAGCCTTCTTGAAGGGAAAGATGTAACTCTGTGAGATGAATTCACAGAACACAGAGCTGTTTCTCAGAAAGCTTCTTTCCAGTTTTGAACGGAAGATATTTCCTTTTTCACCATAGGACCCTTTGGGCTTCCAAATATCCCTTTGCCAATTCCACAAGAACAGCCTTAGCGAAAGGCTTCTTGAAGGGAAAGATGTAACTCTGTGAGATGAATTAACAGAACACAGAGCAGTTTCTCAGAAAGCTTCTTTCCAGTTTTGAACGGAAGATATTTCCTTTTTCACCATAGCCCTCTATGGGCTTCCATATATCCCTTTGCCAATTCCACAAGAACAGCCTTAGCGAAAGGCTTCTTGAAGGGAAAGATGTAACTCTGTGAGATGAATTCACAGAACACAGAGCAGTTTCTCAGAAAGCTTCTTTCCAGTTTTGAACGGAAGATATTTCCTTTTTCACCATAGGCCTCTATGGGCTTCCAAATATCCCTTTGCCAATTCCACAAGAACAGCCTTAGCGAAAGGCTTCTTGAAGGGAAAGATGTAACTCTGTGAGATGAATTCACAGAACACAGAGCAGTTTCTCAGAAAGCTTCTTTCCAGTTTTGAACGGAAGATATTTCCTTTTTCACCATAGGCCTCTATGGGCTTCCAAATATCCCTTTGCCAATTCCACAAGAACAGCCTTAGCGAAAGGCTTCTTGAAGGGAAAGAAGTAACTCTGTGAGATGAATTCACAGAACACAGAGCAGTTTCTCAGAAAGCTTCTTTCCAATTTTGAACGGAAGATATTTCCTTTTTCACCATAGCCCTCTATGGGCTTCCAAATATCCCTTTGCCAATTCCACAAGAACAGCCTTAGCCAAAGGCTTCTTGAAGGGAAAGATGTAACTCTGTGAGATGAATTAACAGAACACAGAGCAGTTTCTCAGAAAGCTTCTTTCCAGTTTTGAACGGAAGATATTTCCTTTTTCACCATAGCCCTCTATGGGCTTCCAAATATCCCTTTGCCAATTCCACAAGAACAGCCTTAGCGAAAGGCTTCTTGAAGGGAAAGATGTAACTCTGTGAGATGAATTCACAGAACACAGAGCAGTTTCTCAGAAAGCTTCTTTCCAGTTTTGAACGGAAGATATTTCCTTTTTCACCGTAGCCCTCTATGGTCATCCAAATATCGCTTTGCCAATTCCACAAGAACAGCCTTAGCGAAAGGCTTCTTGAAGGGAAAGATGTAACTCTGTGAGATGAATTAACAGAACACAGAGCAGTTTTTCAGAAAGCTTCTTTCCAGTTTTGAACCGAAGATATTTCCTTTTTCACCATAGCCCTCTATGGGCTTCCAAATATCCCTTTGCCAATTCCACAAGAACAGCCTTAGCGAAAGGCTTATTGAAGGGAAAGATGTAACTCCGCGAGATGAATTCAGAGAACACAGAGCAGTTTCTCAGAAAGCTTCTTTCCAGTTTTGAACGGAAGATATTTCCTTTTTCACCATAGGCCTCTATGGGCTTCCAAATATCCCTTTGCCAATTCCACAAGAACAGCCTTAGCGAAAGGCTTCTTGAAGGGAAAGATGTAACTCTGTGAGATGAATTCACAGAACACAGAGCAGTTTCTCAGAAAGCTTCTTTCCTGTTTTGAACGGAAGATATTTCCTTTTTCACCATAGCCGTCTATGGGCTTCCAAATATCCTTTGCCAATTCCACAAGAACAGCCTTAGCGAAAGGCTTCTTGAAGGGAAAGATGTAACTCTGTGAGATGAATTAACAGAACACAGAGCAGTTTCTCAGAAAGCTTCTTTCCAGTTTTGAACGGAAGATATTTCCTTTTTCAACATAGGCCTCTATGGGCTTCCAAATATCCCTTTGCCAATTCCACAAGAACAGCCTTACCGAAAGGCTTCTCGAAGGGAAAGATGTAACTCTGTGAGATGAATTCACAGAACACAGAGCAGTTTCTGAGAAAGCCTCTTTCCAGTTTTGAACGGAAGATATTTCCTTTTTCACCATAGGCCTCTATGGGCTTCCAAATATCCCTCTGCCAATTCCACAAGAACAGCCTTAGCGAAAGGCTTCTTGAAGGGAAAGAAGTAACTCTGTGAGATGAATTCACAGAACACAGAGCAGTTTCTCAGAAAGCTTCTTTCCAATTTTGAACGGAAGATATTTCCTTTTTCACCATAGCCGTCTATGGGCTTCCAAATATCCCTTTGCCAATTCCACAAGAACAGCCTTAGCCAAAGGCTTCTTGAAGGGAAAGATGTAACTCTGTGAGATGAATTAACAGAACACAGAGCAGTTTCTCAGAAAGCTTCTTTCCAGTTTTGAACGGAAGATATTTCCTTTTTCACCATAGCCCTCTATGGGCTTCCGAATATCCCTTTGCCAATTCCACAAGAACAGCCTTAGCGAAAGGCTTCTTGAAGGGAAAGATGTAACTCTGTGAGATGAATTCACAGAACACAGAGCAGTTTCTCAGAAAGCTTCTTTCGAGTTTTGAACGGAAGATATTTCCTTTTTCACCGTAGCCCTCTAAGGGCTTCCAAATATCGCTTTGCCAATTCCACAAGAACAGCCTTAGCGAAAGGCTTCTTGAAGGGAAAGATGTAACTCTGTGAGATGAATTAACAGAACACAGAGCAGTTTCTCAGAAAGCTTCTTTCCAGTTTTGAAAGGAAGATATTTCCTTTTTCACCATAGGCCTCTATGGGCTTCCAAATATCCCTTTGCCAATTCCACAAGAACAGCCTTAGCGAAAGGCTTCTTGAAGGGAAAGATGTAACTCTGTGAGATGAATTAACAGAACACAGAGCAGTTTCTCAGAAAGCTTCTTTCCAGTTTTGAACGGAAGATATTTCCTTTTTCACCATAGCCCTCTATGGGCTTCCAAATATCCCTTTGCCAATTCCACAAGAACAGCCTTAGCGAAAGGCTTCATGAAGGGAAAGATGTAACTCTGTGAGATGAATTCACAGAACACAGAGCAGTTTCTCAGAAAGCTTCTTTCCAGTTTTGAACGGAAGATATTTCCTTTTTCACCATAGCCCTCTATGGGCTTCCAAATATCGCTTTGCCAATTCCACAAGAACAGCCTTAGCGAAAGGCTTCTTGAAGGGAAAGATGTAACTCTGTGAGATGAATTAACAGAACACAGAGCAGTTTCTCAGAAAGCTTCTTTCCAGTTTTGAACGGAAGATATTTCCTTTTTCACCATAGCCCTCTATGGGCTTCCAAATATCCCTTTGCCAATTCCACAAGAACAGCCTTAGAGAAAGGCTTCTTGAAGGGAAAGATGTAACTCTGTGATATGAATTAACAGAACACAGAGCAGTTTCTCAGAAAGCTTCTTTCCAGTTTTGAACGGAAGATATTTCCTTTTTCACCATAGGCCTCTATGGGCTTCCAAATATCCCTTTGCCAATTCCACAAGAACAGCCTTAGCGAAAGGCTTCTTGAATGGAAAGATATAAATCTGTGAGATGAATTAACAGGACACAGAGAAGTTTCTCAGAAAGCTTCTTTCCAGTTTTGAACGGAAGATATTTCCTTTTTCACCATAGCCCTCTAAGGGCTTCCAAATATCCCTTTGCCAATTCCACAAGAACAGCCTTAGCGAAAGGCTTCTTGAAGGGAAAGATGTAACTCTGTGAGATGAATTCAGAGAACACAGAGCAGTTTCTCAGAAAGCTTCTTTCCAGTTTTGAACGGAAGATATTTCCTTTTTCACCATAGGCCTCTATGGGCTTCCAAATATCCCTTTGCCAATTCCACAAGAACAGCCTTAGCGAAAGGCTTCTTGAAGGGAAAGATGTAACTCTGTGAGATGAATTCACAGAAAACAGAGCAGTTTCTCAGAAAGCTTCTTTCCAGTTTTGAACGGAAGATATTTCCTTTTTCACCATAGCCCTCTATGGGTTTCCAAATATCGCTTTGCAAATTCCACAAGAACAGCCTTAGCGAAAGGCTTCTTGAAGGGAAAGATGTAACTCTGTGAGATGAATTAACAGAACACAGAGCAGTTTCTCAGAAAGCTTCTTTCCAGTTTTGAAAGGAAGATAATTCCTTTTTCACCATAGGCCTCTATGGGCTTCCAAATATCCCTTTGCCAATTCCACAAGAACAGCCTTAGCGAAAGGCTTCTTGAAGGGAAAGATGTAACTCTGTGAGATGAATTCACAGAACACAGAGCAGTTTCTCAGAAAGCTTCTTTCCAGTTTTGAACGGAAGATATTTCCTTTTTCACCATAGCCCTCTATGGGCTTCCGAATATCCCTTTGCCAATTCCACAAGAACAGCCTTAGCGAAAGGCTTCTTGAAGGGAAAGATGTAACTCTGTGAGATGAATTCACAGAACACAGAGCAGTTTCTCAGAAAGCTTCTTTCCAGTTTTGAACGGAAGATATTTCCTTTTTCACCATAGCCCTCTATGGGCTTCCAAATATCCCTTTGCCAATTCCACAAGAACAGCCTTAGCGAAAGGCTTCTTGAAGGGAAAGATGTAACTCTGTGAGAAGAATTCACAGAACACAGAGCAGTTTCTCAGAAAGCTTCTTTCCAGTTTTGAACGGAAGATATTTCCTTTTTCACCATAGGCCTCTATGGGCTTCCAAATATCCCTTTGCCAATTCCACAAGAACAGCCTTAGCGAAAGGCTTCTTGAAGGGAAAGATGTAACTCTGTGAGATAAATTAGCAGAACACAGAGCAGTTTCTCAGAAAGCTTCTTTCCAGTTTTGAACGAAAGATATTTCCTTTTTCACCATAGCCGTCTATGGGCTTCCAAATATCCCTTTGCCAATTCCACAAGAACAGCCTTAGCGAAAGGCTTCTTGAAGGGAAAGATGTAACTCTGTGAGATGAATTCACAGAACACAGAGCAGTTTTTCAGAAAGCTTCTTTCCAGTTTTGAACGGAAGATATTTCCTTTTTCACCATAGCCCTCTGTGGGCTTCCAAATATCCCTATGCCAATTCCACAAGAACAGCCTTAGCGAAAGGCTTCTTGAAGGGAAAGATGTAACTCTGTGAGATGAATTAACAGAACACAGAGCAGTTTCTCAGAAAGCTTCTTTCCAGTTTTGAACGGAAGATATTTCCTTTTTCACCATAGGCCTCTAAGGGCTTCCAAATATCCCTTTGCCAATTCCACAAGAACAGCCTTAGCGAAAGGCTTCTTGAAAGGAAAGATGTAACTCTGTGAGATGAATTCACAGAACACAGAGCAGTTTCTCAGAAAGCTTCTTTCCAGTTTTGAACGGAAGATATTTCCTTTTTCACCATAGCCGTCTAGGGGCTTCCAAATATCCTTTGCCAATTCCACGAGAACAGCCTTAGCGAAAGGCTTCTTGAAGGGAAAGATGTAACTCTGTGAGATGAATTAACAGAACACAGAGCAGTTTCTCAGAAAGCTTCTTTCCAGTTTTGAACGGAAGATATTTCCTTTTTCACCATAGGCCTCTATGGGCTTCCAAATATCCCTTTGCCAATTCCACAAGAACAGCCTTAGCGAAAGGCTTCTTGAAGGGAAAGATGTAACTCTGTGAGATGAATTCACAGAACACAGAGCAGTTTTTCAGAAAGCTTCTTTCCAGTTTTGAACGGAAGATATTTCCTTTTTCACCATAGCCCTCTGTGGGCTTCCAAATATCCCTTTGCCAATTCCACAAGAACAGCCTTAGCGAAAGGCTTCTTGAAGGGAAAGATGTAACTCTGTGAGATAAATTAACAGAACACAGAGCAGTTTCTCAGAAAGCTTCTTTCCAGTTTTGAACGGAAGATATTTCCTTTTTCACCATAGCCGTCTATGGGCTTCCAAATATCCCTTTGCCAATTCCACAAGAACAGCCTTAGCGAAAGGCTTCTTGAAGGGAAAGATGTAACTCTGTGAGATGAATTCACAGAACACAGAGCAGTTTTTCAGAAAGCTTCTTTCCAGTTTTGAACGGAAGATATTTCCTTTTTCACCATAGCCCTCTGTGGGCTTCCAAATATCCCTTTGCCAATTCCACAAGAACAGCCTTAGCGAAAGGCTTCTTGAAGGGAAAGATGTAACTCTGTGAGATGAATTCACAGAACACAGAGCTGTTTCTCAGAAAGCTTCTTTCCAGTTTTGAACGGAAGATATTTCCTTTTTCACCATAGGACCCTTTGGGCTTCCAAATATCCCTTTGCCAATTCCACAAGAACAGCCTTAGCGAAAGGCTTCTTGAAGGGAAAGATGTAACTCTGTGAGATGAATTAACAGAACACAGAGCAGTTTCTCAGAAAGCTTCTTTCCAGTTTTGAACAGAAGATATTTCCTTTTTCACCATAGCCCTCTATGGGCTTCCATATATCCCTTTGCCAATTCCACAAGAACAGCCTTAGCGAAAGGCTTCTTGAAGGGAAAGAAGTAACTCTGTGAGATGAATTCACAGAACACAGAGCAGTTTCTCAGAAAGCTTCTTTCCAATTTTGAACGGAAGATATTTCCTTTTTCACCATAGCCCTCTATGGGCTTCCAAATATCCCTTTGCCAATTCCACAAGAACAGCCTTAGCCAAAGGCTTCTTGAAGGGAAAGATGTAACTCTGTGAGATGAATTCACAGAACACAGAGCAGTTTCTCAGAAAGCTTCTTTCCAGTTTTGAACGGAAGATATTTCCTTTTTCACCATAGCCCTCTATGGGCTTCCAAATATCCCTTTGCCAATTCCACAAGAACAGCCTTAGCGAAAGGCTTCTTGAAGGGAAAGATGTAACTCTGTGAGATGAATTCACAGAACACAGAGCAGTTTCTCAGAAAGCTTCTTTCCAGTTTTGAACGGAAGATATTTCCTTTTTCACCGTAGCCCTCTATGGTCATCCAAATATCGCTTTGCCAATTCCACAAGAACAGCCTTAGCGAAAGGCTTCTTGAAGGGAAAGATGTAACTCTGTGAGATGAATTAACAGAACACAGAGCAGTTTTTCAGAAAGCTTCTTTCCAGTTTTGAACCGAAGATATTTCCTTTTTCACCATAGCCCTCTATGGGCTTCCAAATATCCCTTTGCCAATTCCACAAGAACAGCCTTAGCGAAAGGCTTATTGAAGGGAAAGATGTAACTCCGCGAGATGAATTCAGAGAACACAGAGCAGTTTCTCAGAAAGCTTCTTTCCAGTTTTGAACGGAAGATATTTCCTTTTTCACCATAGGCCTCTATGGGCTTCCAAATATCCCTTTGCCAATTCCACAAGAACAGCCTTAGCGAAAGGCTTCTTGAAGGGAAAGATGTAACTCTGTGAGATGAATTCACAGAACACAGAGCAGTTTCTCAGAAAGCTTCTTTCCTGTTTTGAACGGAAGATATTTCCTTTTTCACCATAGCCGTCTATGGGCTTCCAAATATCCTTTGCCAATTCCACAAGAACAGCCTTAGCGAAAGGCTTCTTGAAGGGAAAGATGTAACTCTGTGAGATGAATTAACAGAACACAGAGCAGTTTCTCAGAAAGCTTCTTTCCAGTTTTGAACGGAAGATATTTCCTTTTTCAACATAGGCCTCTATGGGCTTCCAAATATCCCTTTGCCAATTCCACAAGAACAGCCTTAGCGAAAGGCTTCTTGAAGGGAAAGATGTAACTCTGTGAGATGAATTCACAGAACACAGAGCAGTTTCTGAGAAAGCCTCTTTCCAGTTTTGAACGGAAGATATTTCCTTTTTCACCATAGGCCTCTAAGGGCTTCCAAATATCCCTCTGCCAATTCCACAAGAACAGCCTTAGCGAAAGGCTTCTTGAAGGGAAAGAAGTAACTCTGTGAGATGAATTCACAGAACACAGAGCAGTTTCTCAGAAAGCTTCTTTCCAATTTTGAACGGAAGATATTTCCTTTTTCACCATAGCCGTCTATGGGCTTCCAAATATCCCTTTGCCAATTCCACAAGAACAGCCTTAGCCAAAGGCTTCTTGAAGGGAAAGATGTAACTCTGTGAGATGAATTAACAGAACACAGAGCAGTTTCTCAGAAAGCTTCTTTCCAGTTTTGAACGGAAGATATTTCCTTTTTCACCATAGCCCTCTATGGGCTTCCGAATATCCCTTTGCCAATTCCACAAGAACAGCCTTAGCGAAAGGCTTCTTGAAGGGAAAGATGTAACTCTGTGAGATGAATTCACAGAACACAGAGCAGTTTCTCAGAAAGCTTCTTTCGAGTTTTGAACGGAAGATATTTCCTTTTTCACCGTAGCCCTCTAAGGGCTTCCAAATATCGCTTTGCCAATTCCACAAGAACAGCCTTAGCGAAAGGCTTCTTGAAGGGAAAGATGTAACTCTGTGAGATGAATTAACAGAACACAGAGCAGTTTCTCAGAAAGCTTCTTTCCAGTTTTGAAAGGAAGATATTTCCTTTTTCACCATAGGCCTCTATGGGCTTCCAAATATCCCTTTGCCAATTCCACAAGAACAGCCTTAGCGAAAGGCTTCTTGAAGGGAAAGATGTAACTCTGTGAGATGAATTAACAGAACACAGAGCAGTTTCTCAGAAAGCTTCTTTCCAGTTTTGAACGGAAGATATTTCCTTTTTCACCATAGCCCTCTATGGGCTTCCAAATATCCCTTTGCCAATTCCACAAGAACAGCCTTAGCGAAAGGCTTCTTGAAGGGAAAGATGTAACTCTGTGAGATGAATTCACAGAACACAGAGCAGTTTCTCAGAAAGCTTCTTTCCAGTTTTGAACGGAAGATATTTCCTTTTTCACCATAGCCCTCTATGGGCTTCCAAATATCGCTTTGCCAATTCCACAAGAACAGCCTTAGCGAAAGGCTTCTTGAAGGGAAAGATGTAACTCTGTGAGATGAATTAACAGAACACAGAGCAGTTTCTCAGAAAGCTTCTTTCCAGTTTTGAACGGAAGATATTTCCTTTTTCACCATAGCCCTCTATGGGCTTCCAAATATCCCTTTGCCAATTCCACAAGAACAGCCTTAGAGAAAGGCTTCTTGAAGGGAAAGATGTAACTCTGTGATATGAATTAACAGAACACAGAGCAGTTTCTCAGAAAGCTTCTTTCCAGTTTTGAACGGAAGATATTTCCTTTTTCACCATAGGCCTCTATGGGCTTCCAAATATCCCTTTGCCAATTCCACAAGAACAGCCTTAGCGAAAGGCTTCTTGAATGGAAAGATATAAATCTGTGAGATGAATTAACAGGACACAGAGAAGTTTCTCAGAAAGCTTCTTTCCAGTTTTGAACGGAAGATATTTCCTTTTTCACCATAGCCCTCTAAGGGCTTCCAAATATCCCTTTGCCAATTCCACAAGAACAGCCTTAGCGAAAGGCTTCTTGAAGGGAAAGATGTAACTCTGTGAGATGAATTCAGAGAACACAGAGCAGTTTCTCAGAAAGCTTCTTTCCAGTTTTGAACGGAAGATATTTCCTTTTTCACCATAGGCCTCTATGGGCTTCCAAATATCCCTTTGCCAATTCCACAAGAACAGCCTTAGCGAAAGGCTTCTTGAAGGGAAAGATGTAACTCTGTGAGATGAATTCACAGAAAACAGAGCAGTTTCTCAGAAAGCTTCTTTCCAGTTTTGAACGGAAGATATTTCCTTTTTCACCATAGCCCTCTATGGGTTTCCAAATATCGCTTTGCAAATTCCACAAGAACAGCCTTAGCGAAAGGCTTCTTGAAGGGAAAGATGTAACTCTGTGAGATGAATTAACAGAACACAGAGCAGTTTCTCAGAAAGCTTCTTTCCAGTTTTGAAAGGAAGATAATTCCTTTTTCACCATAGGCCTCTATGGGCTTCCAAATATCCCTTTGCCAATTCCACAAGAACAGCCTTAGCGAAAGGCTTCTTGAAGGGAAAGATGTAACTCTGTGAGATGAATTCACAGAACACAGAGCAGTTTCTCAGAAAGCTTCTTTCCAGTTTTGAACGGAAGATATTTCCTTTTTCACCATAGCCCTCTATGGGCTTCCGAATATCCCTTTGCCAATTCCACAAGAACAGCCTTAGCGAAAGGCTTCTTGAAGGGAAAGATGTAACTCTGTGAGATGAATTCACAGAACACAGAGCAGTTTCTCAGAAAGCTTCTTTCCAGTTTTGAACGGAAGATATTTCCTTTTTCACCATAGCCCTCTATGGGCTTCCAAATATCCCTTTGCCAATTCCACAAGAACAGCCTTAGCGAAAGGCTTCTTGAAGGGAAAGATGTAACTCTGTGAGAAGAATTCACAGAACACAGAGCAGTTTCTCAGAAAGCTTCTTTCCAGTTTTGAACGGAAGATATTTCCTTTTTCACCATAGGCCTCTATGGGCTTCCAAATATCCCTTTGCCAATTCCACAAGAACAGCCTTAGCGAAAGGCTTCTTGAAGGGAAAGATGTAACTCTGTGAGATAAATTAGCAGAACACAGAGCAGTTTCTCAGAAAGCTTCTTTCCAGTTTTGAACGAAAGATATTTCCTTTTTCACCATAGCCGTCTATGGGCTTCCAAATATCCCTTTGCCAATTCCACAAGAACAGCCTTAGCGAAAGGCTTCTTGAAGGGAAAGATGTAACTCTGTGAGATGAATTCACAGAACACAGAGCAGTTTTTCAGAAAGCTTCTTTCCAGTTTTGAACGGAAGATATTTCCTTTTTCACCATAGCCCTCTGTGGGCTTCCAAATATCCCTATGCCAATTCCACAAGAACAGCCTTAGCGAAAGGCTTCTTGAAGGGAAAGATGTAACTCTGTGAGATGAATTAACAGAACACAGAGCAGTTTCTCAGAAAGCTTCTTTCCAGTTTTGAACGGAAGATATTTCCTTTTTCACCATAGCCCTCTATGGGCTTCCAAATATCCCTTTGCCAATTCCACAAGAACAGCCTTAGCGAAAGGCTTATTGAAGGGAAAGATGTAACTCCGTGAGATGAATTCAGAGAACACAGAGCAGTTTCTCAGAAAGCTTCTTTCCAGTTTTGAACGGAAGATATTTCCTTTTTCACCATAGGCCTCTAAGGGCTTCCAAATATCCCTTTGCCAATTCCACAAGAACAGCCTTAGCGAAAGGCTTCTTGAAAGGAAAGATGTAACTCTGTGAGATGAATTCACAGAACACAGAGCAGTTTCTCAGAAAGCTTCTTTCCAGTTTTGAACGGAAGATATTTCCTTTTTCACCATAGCCGTCTAGGGGCTTCCAAATATCCTTTGCCAATTCCACGAGAACAGCCTTAGCGAAAGGCTTCTTGAAGGGAAAGATGTAACTCTGTGAGATGAATTAACAGAACACAGAGCAGTTTCTCAGAAAGCTTCTTTCCAGTTTTGAACGGAAGATATTTCCTTTTTCACCATAGGCCTCTATGGGCTTCCAAATATCCCTTTGCCAATTCCACAAGAACAGCCTTAGCGAAAGGCTTCTTGAAGGGAAAGATGTAACTCTGTGAGATGAATTCACAGAAAACAGAGCAGTTTCTCAGAAAGCTTCTTTCCAGTTTTGAACGGAAGATATTTCCTTTTTCACCATAGCCCTCTATGGGTTTCCAAATATCGCTTTGCAAATTCCACAAGAACAGCCTTAGCGAAAGGCTTCTTGAAGGGAAAGATGTAACTCTGTGAGATGAATTAACAGAACACAGAGCAGTTTCTCAGAAAGCTTCTTTCCAGTTTTGAAAGGAAGATAATTCCTTTTTCACCATAGGCCTCTATGGGCTTCCAAATATCCCTTTGCCAATTCCACAAGAACAGCCTTAGCGAAAGGCTTCTTGAAGGGAAAGATGTAACTCTGTGAGATGAATTCACAGAACACAGAGCAGTTTCTCAGAAAGCTTCTTTCCAGTTTTGAACGGAAGATATTTCCTTTTTCACCATAGCCCTCTATGGGCTTCCGAATATCCCTTTGCCAATTCCACAAGAACAGCCTTAGCGAAAGGCTTCTTGAAGGGAAAGATGTAACTCTGTGAGATGAATTCACAGAACACAGAGCAGTTTCTCAGAAAGCTTCTTTCCAGTTTTGAACGGAAGATATTTCCTTTTTCACCATAGCCCTCTATGGGCTTCCAAATATCCCTTTGCCAATTCCACAAGAACAGCCTTAGCGAAAGGCTTCTTGAAGGGAAAGATGTAACTCTGTGAGAAGAATTCACAGAACACAGAGCAGTTTCTCAGAAAGCTTCTTTCCAGTTTTGAACGGAAGATATTTCCTTTTTCACCATAGGCCTCTATGGGCTTCCAAATATCCCTTTGCCAATTCCACAAGAACAGCCTTAGCGAAAGGCTTCTTGAAGGGAAAGATGTAACTCTGTGAGATGAATTCACAGAACACAGAGCAGTTTCTCAGAAAGCTTCTTTCCTGTTTTGAACGGAAGATATTTCCTTTTTCACCATAGCCGTCTATGGGCTTCCAAATATCCTTTGCCAATTCCACAAGAACAGCCTTAGCGAAAGGCTTCTTGAAGGGAAAGATGTAACTCTGTGAGATGAATTAACAGAACACAGAGCAGTTTCTCAGAAAGCTTCTTTCCAGTTTTGAACGGAAGATATTTCCTTTTTCAACATAGGCCTCTATGGGCTTCCAAATATCCCTTTGCCAATTCCACAAGAACAGCCTTAGCGAAAGGCTTCTTGAAGGGAAAGATGTAACTCTGTGAGATGAATTCACAGAACACAGAGCAGTTTCTGAGAAAGCCTCTTTCCAGTTTTGAACGGAAGATATTTCCTTTTTCACCATAGGCCTCTAAGGGCTTCCAAATATCCCTCTGCCAATTCCACAAGAACAGCCTTAGCGAAAGGCTTCTTGAAGGGAAAGAAGTAACTCTGTGAGATGAATTCACAGAACACAGAGCAGTTTCTCAGAAAGCTTCTTTCCAATTTTGAACGGAAGATATTTCCTTTTTCACCATAGCCGTCTATGGGCTTCCAAATATCCCTTTGCCAATTCCACAAGAACAGCCTTAGCCAAAGGCTTCTTGAAGGGAAAGATGTAACTCTGTGAGATGAATTAACAGAACACAGAGCAGTTTCTCAGAAAGCTTCTTTCCAGTTTTGAACGGAAGATATTTCCTTTTTCACCATAGCCCTCTATGGGCTTCCGAATATCCCTTTTCCAATTCCACAAGAACAGCCTTAGCGAAAGGCTTCTTGAAGGGAAAGATGTAACTCTGTGAGATGAATTCACAGAACACAGAGCAGTTTCTCAGAAAGCTTCTTTCGAGTTTTGAACGGAAGATATTTCCTTTTTCACCGTAGCCCTCTAAGGGCTTCCAAATATCGCTTTGCCAATTCCACAAGAACAGCCTTAGCGAAAGGCTTCTTGAAGGGAAAGATGTAACTCTGTGAGATGAATTAACAGAACACAGAGCAGTTTCTCAGAAAGCTTCTTTCCAGTTTTGAAAGGAAGATATTTCCTTTTTCACCATAGGCCTCTATGGGCTTCCAAATATCCCTTTGCCAATTCCACAAGAACAGCCTTAGCGAAAGGCTTCTTGAAGGGAAAGATGTAACTCTGTGAGATGAATTAACAGAACACAGAGCAGTTTCTCAGAAAGCTTCTTTCCAGTTTTGAACGGAAGATATTTCCTTTTTCACCATAGCCCTCTATGGGCTTCCAAATATCCCTTTGCCAATTCCACAAGAACAGCCTTAGCGAAAGGCTTCTTGAAGGGAAAGATGTAACTCTGTGAGATGAATTCACAGAACACAGAGCAGTTTCTCAGAAAGCTTCTTTCCAGTTTTGAACGGAAGATATTTCCTTTTTCACCATAGCCCTCTATGGGCTTCCAAATATCGCTTTGCCAATTCCACAAGAACAGCCTTAGCGAAAGGCTTCTTGAAGGGAAAGATGTAACTCTGTGAGATGAATTAACAGAACACAGAGCAGTTTCTCAGAAAGCTTCTTTCCAGTTTTGAACGGAAGATATTTCCTTTTTCACCATAGCCCTCTATGGGCTTCCAAATATCCCTTTGCCAATTCCACAAGAACAGCCTTAGAGAAAGGCTTCTTGAAGGGAAAGATGTAACTCTGTGATATGAATTAACAGAACACAGAGCAGTTTCTCAGAAAGCTTCTTTCCAGTTTTGAACGGAAGATATTTCCTTTTTCACCATAGGCCTCTATGGGCTTCCAAATATCCCTTTGCCAATTCCACAAGAACAGCCTTAGCGAAAGGCTTCTTGAATGGAAAGATATAAATCTGTGAGATGAATTAACAGGACACAGAGAAGTTTCTCAGAAAGCTTCTTTCCAGTTTTGAACGGAAGATATTTCCTTTTTCACCATAGCCCTCTAAGGGCTTCCAAATATCCCTTTGCCAATTCCACAAGAACAGCCTTAGCGAAAGGCTTCTTGAAGGGAAAGATGTAACTCTGTGAGATGAATTCAGAGAACACAGAGCAGTTTCTCAGAAAGCTTCTTTCCAGTTTTGAACGGAAGATATTTCCTTTTTCACCATAGGCCTCTATGGGCTTCCAAATATCCCTTTGCCAATTCCACAAGAACAGCCTTAGCGAAAGGCTTCTTGAAGGGAAAGATGTAACTCTGTGAGATGAATTCACAGAAAACAGAGCAGTTTCTCAGAAAGCTTCTTTCCAGTTTTGAACGGAAGATATTTCCTTTTTCACCATAGCCCTCTATGGGTTTCCAAATATCGCTTTGCAAATTCCACAAGAACAGCCTTAGCGAAAGGCTTCTTGAAGGGAAAGATGTAACTCTGTGAGATGAATTAACAGAACACAGAGCAGTTTCTCAGAAAGCTTCTTTCCAGTTTTGAAAGGAAGATAATTCCTTTTTCACCATAGGCCTCTATGGGCTTCCAAATATCCCTTTGCCAATTCCACAAGAACAGCCTTAGCGAAAGGCTTCTTGAAGGGAAAGATGTAACTCTGTGAGATGAATTCACAGAACACAGAGCAGTTTCTCAGAAAGCTTCTTTCCAGTTTTGAACGGAAGATATTTCCTTTTTCACCATAGCCCTCTATGGGCTTCCGAATATCCCTTTGCCAATTCCACAAGAACAGCCTTAGCGAAAGGCTTCTTGAAGGGAAAGATGTAACTCTGTGAGATGAATTCACAGAACACAGAGCAGTTTCTCAGAAAGCTTCTTTCCAGTTTTGAACGGAAGATATTTCCTTTTTCACCATAGCCCTCTATGGGCTTCCAAATATCCCTTTGCCAATTCCACAAGAACAGCCTTAGCGAAAGGCTTCTTGAAGGGAAAGATGTAACTCTGTGAGAAGAATTCACAGAACACAGAGCAGTTTCTCAGAAAGCTTCTTTCCAGTTTTGAACGGAAGATATTTCCTTTTTCACCCTAGGCCTCTATGGGCTTCCAAATATCCCTTTGCCAATTCCACAAGAACAGCCTTAGCGAAAGGCTTCTTGAAGGGAAAGATGTAACTCTGTGAGATAAATTAGCAGAACACAGAGCAGTTTCTCAGAAAGCTTCTTTCCAGTTTTGAACGAAAGATATTTCCTTTTTCACCATAGCCGTCTATGGGCTTCCAAATATCCCTTTGCCAATTCCACAAGAACAGCCTTAGCGAAAGGCTTCTTGAAGGGAAAGATGTAACTCTGTGAGATGAATTCACAGAACACAGAGCAGTTTTTCAGAAAGCTTCTTTCCAGTTTTGAACGGAAGATATTTCCTTTTTCACCATAGCCCTCTGTGGGCTTCCAAATATCCCTATGCCAATTCCACAAGAACAGCCTTAGCGAAAGGCTTCTTGAAGGGAAAGATGTAACTCTGTGAGATGAATTAACAGAACACAGAGCAGTTTCTCAGAAAGCTTCTTTCCAGTTTTGAACGGAAGATATTTCCTTTTTCACCATAGCCCTCTATGGGCTTCCAAATATCCCTTTGCCAATTCCACAAGAACAGCCTTAGCGAAAGGCTTATTGAAGGGAAAGATGTAACTCCGTGAGATGAATTCAGAGAACACAGAGCAGTTTCTCAGAAAGCTTCTTTCCAGTTTTGAACGGAAGATATTTCCTTTTTCACCATAGGCCTCTAAGGGCTTCCAAATATCCCTTTGCCAATTCCACAAGAACAGCCTTAGCGAAAGGCTTCTTGAAAGGAAAGATGTAACTCTGTGAGATGAATTCACAGAACACAGAGCAGTTTCTCAGAAAGCTTCTTTCCAGTTTTGAACGGAAGATATTTCCTTTTTCACCATAGCCGTCTAGGGGCTTCCAAATATCCTTTGCCAATTCCACGAGAACAGCCTTAGCGAAAGGCTTCTTGAAGGGAAAGATGTAACTCTGTGAGATGAATTAACAGAACACAGAGCAGTTTCTCAGAAAGCTTCTTTCCAGTTTTGAACGGAAGATATTTCCTTTTTCACCATAGGCCTCTATGGGCTTCCAAATATCCCTTTGCCAATTCCACAAGAACAGCCTTAGCGAAAGGCTTCTTGAAGGGAAAGATGTAACTCTGTGAGATGAATTCACAGAAAACAGAGCAGTTTCTCAGAAAGCTTCTTTCCAGTTTTGAACGGAAGATATTTCCTTTTTCACCATAGCCCTCTATGGGTTTCCAAATATCGCTTTGCAAATTCCACAAGAACAGCCTTAGCGAAAGGCTTCTTGAAGGGAAAGATGTAACTCTGTGAGATGAATTAACAGAACACAGAGCAGTTTCTCAGAAAGCTTCTTTCCAGTTTTGAAAGGAAGATAATTCCTTTTTCACCATAGGCCTCTATGGGCTTCCAAATATCCCTTTGCCAATTCCACAAGAACAGCCTTAGCGAAAGGCTTCTTGAAGGGAAAGATGTAACTCTGTGAGATGAATTCACAGAACACAGAGCAGTTTCTCAGAAAGCTTCTTTCCAGTTTTGAACGGAAGATATTTCCTTTTTCACCATAGCCCTCTATGGGCTTCCGAATATCCCTTTGCCAATTCCACAAGAACAGCCTTAGCGAAAGGCTTCTTGAAGGGAAAGATGTAACTCTGTGAGATGAATTCACAGAACACAGAGCAGTTTCTCAGAAAGCTTCTTTCCAGTTTTGAACGGAAGATATTTCCTTTTTCACCATAGCCCTCTATGGGCTTCCAAATATCCCTTTGCCAATTCCACAAGAACAGCCTTAGCGAAAGGCTTCTTGAAGGGAAAGATGTAACTCTGTGAGAAGAATTCACAGAACACAGAGCAGTTTCTCAGAAAGCTTCTTTCCAGTTTTGAACGGAAGATATTTCCTTTTTCACCATAGGCCTCTATGGGCTTCCAAATATCCCTTTGCCAATTCCACAAGAACAGCCTTAGCGAAAGGCTTCTTTAAGGGAAAGATGTAACTCTGTGAGATGAATTCACAGAACACAGAGCAGTTTTTCAGAAAGCTTCTTTCCAGTTTTGAACGGAAGATATTTCCTTTTTCACCATAGCCCTCTGTGGGCTTCCAAATATCCCTTTGCCAATTCCACAAGAACAGCCTTAGCGAAAGGCTTCTTGAAGGGAAAGATGTAACTCTGTGAGATGAATTCACAGAACACAGAGCAGTTTCTCAGAAAGCTTCTTTCCAGTTTTGAACAGAAGATATTTCCTTTTTCACCATAGGACACTTTGGGCTTCCAAATATCCCTTTGCCAATTCCACAAGAACAGCCTTAGCGAAAGGCTTCTTGAAGGGAAAGATGTAACTCTGTGAGATGAATTAACAGAACACAGAGCAGTTTCTCAGAAAGCTTCTTTCCAGTTTTGAACGGAAGATATTTCCTTTTTCACCATAGCCCTCTATGGGCTTCCAAATATCCCTTTGCCAATTCCACAAGAACAGCCTTAGCGAAAGGCTTATTGAAGGGAAAGATGTAACTCCGTGAGATGAATTCAGAGAACACAGAGCAGTTTCTCAGAAAGCTTCTTTCCAGTTTTGAACGGAAGATATTTCCTTTTTCACCATAGGCCTCTAAGGGCTTCCAAATATCCCTTTGCCAATTCCACAAGAACAGCCTTAGCGAAAGGCTTCTTGAAAGGAAAGATGTAACTCTGTGAGATGAATTCACAGAACACAGAGCAGTTTCTCAGAAAGCTTCTTTCCAGTTTTGAACGGAAGATATTTCCTTTTTCACCATAGCCGTCTATGGGCTTCCAAATATCCTTTGCCAATTCCACAAGAACAGCCTTAGCGAAAGGCTTCTTGAAGGGAAAGATGTAACTCTGTGAGATGAATTAACAGAACACAGAGCAGTTTCTCAGAAAGCTTCTTTCCAGTTTTGAACGGAAGATATTTCCTTTTTCACCATAGGCCTCTATGGGCTTCCAAATATCCCTTTGCCAATTCCACAAGAACAGCCTTAGCGAAAGGCTTCTTGAAGGGAAAGATGTAACTCTGTGAGATGAATTCACAGAACACAGAGCAGTTTCTGAGAAAGCTTCTTTCCAGTTTTGAACGGAAGATATTTCCTTTTTCACCATAGGCCTCTATGGGCTTCCAAATATCCCTTTGCCAATTCCACAAGAACAGCCTTAGCGAAAGGCTTCTTGAAGGGAAAGATGTAACTCTGTGAGATGAATTCACAGAACACAGAGCAGTTTTTCAGAAAGCTTCTTTCCAGTTCTGAACGGAAGATATTTCCTTTTTCACCATATCCCTCTGTGGGCTTCCAAATATCCCTTTGCCAATTCCACAAGAACAGCCTTAGCGAAAGGCTTATTGAAGGGAAAGATGTAACTCTGTGAGATGAATTCACAGAACACAGAGCTGTTTCTCAGAAAGCTTCTTTCCAGTTTTGAACGGAAGATATTTCCTTTTTCACCATAGGACCCTTTGGGCTTCCAAATATCCCTTTGCCAATTCCACAAGAACAGCCTTAGCGAAAGGCTTCTTGAAGGGAAAGATGTAACTCTGTGAGATGAATTAACAGAACACAGAGCAGTTTCTCAGAAAGCTTCTTTCCAGTTTTGAACGGAAGATATTTCCTTTTTCACCATAGCCCTCTAAGGGCTTCCAAATATCCCTTTGCCAATTCCACAAGAACAGCCTTAGCGAAAGGCTTACTGAAGGGAAAGATGTAACTCCGTGAGATGAATTCAGAGAACACAGAGCAGTTTCTCAGAAAGCTTCTTTCCAGTATTGAACGGAAGATATTTCCTTTTTCACCATAGACCTCTATGGGCTTCCAAATATCCCTTTGCCAATTCCACAAGAACAGCCTTAGCGAAAGGCTTCTTGAAGGGAAAGATGTAACTCTGTGAGATGAATTCACAGAACACAGAGCAGTTTCTCAGAAAGCTTCTTTCCAGTTTTGAACGGAAGATATTTCCTTTTTCAACATAGCCGTCTATGGGCTTCCAAATATCCTTTGCCAATTCCACAAGAACAGCCTTAGCGAAAGGCTTCTTGAAGGGAAAGATGTAACTCTGTGAGATGAATTAACAGAACACAGAGCAGTTTCTCAGAAAGCTTCTTTCCAGTTTTGAACGGAAGATATTTCCTTTTTCACCATAGGCCTCTATGGGCTTCCAAATATCCCTTTGCCAATTCCACAAGAACAGCCTTAGCGAAAGGCTTCTTGAAGGGAAAGATGTAACTCTGTGAGATGAATTCACAGAACACAGAACAGTTTCTGAGAAAGCTTCTTTCCAGTTTTGAACGGAAGATATTTCCTTTTTCACCATAGGCCTCTATGGGCTTCCAAATATCCCTTTGCCAATTCCACAAGAACAGCCTTAGAGAAAGGCTTCTTGAAGGGAAAGATGTAACTCTGTGAGATGAATTCACAGAACACAGAGCTGTTTCTCAGAAAGCTTCTTTCCAGTTTTGAACGGAAGATATTTCCTTTTTCACCATAGGACCCTTTGGGCTTCCAAATATCCCTTTGCCAATTCCACAAGAACAGCCTTAGCGAAAGGCTTCTTGAAGGGAAAGATGTAACTCTGTGAGATGAATTAACAGAACACAGAGCAGTTTCTCAGAAAGCTTCTTTCCAGTTTTGAACGGAAGATATTTCCTTTTTCACCATAGCCGTCTATGGGCTTCCAAATATCCTTTGCCAATTCCACAAGAAAAGCCTTAGCGAAAGGCTTCTTGAAGGGAAAGATGTAACTCTGTGAGATGAATTAACAGAACACAGAGCAGTTTCTCAGAAAGCTTCTTTCCAGTTTTGAACGGAAGATATTTCCTTTTTCACCATAGGCCTCTATGGGCTTCCAAATATCCCTTTGCCAATTCCACAAGAACAGCCTTAGCGAAAGGCTTCTTGAAGGGAAAGATGTAACTCTGTGAGATGAATTCACAGAACACAGAGCAGTTTCTGAGAAAGCTTCTTTCCAGTTTTGAACGGAAGATATTTCCTTTTTCACCATAGGCCTCTATGGGCTTCCAAATATCCCTTTGCCAATTCCACAAGAACAGCCTTAGCGAAAGGCTTCTTGAAGGGAAAGAAGTAACTCTGTGAGATGAATTGACAGAACACAGAGCAGTTTCTCAGAAAGCTTCTTTCCAATTTTGAACGGAAGATATTCCCTTTTTCACCATAGCCGTCTATGGGCTTCCAAATATCCCTTTGCCAATTCCACAAGAACAGCCTTAGCCAAAGGCTTCTTGAAGGGAAAGATGTAACTCTGTGAGATGAATTAACAGAACACAGAGCAGTTTCTCAGAAAGCTTCTTTCCAGTTTTGAACGGAAGATATTTCCTTTTTCACCATAGCCCTCTATGGGCTTCCAAATATCCCTTTGCCAATTCCACAAGAACAGCCTTAGCGAAAGGCTTCTTGAAGGGAAAGATGTAACTCTGTGAGATGAATTCACAGAACACAGAGCAGTTTCTCAGAAAGCTTCTTTCCAGTTTTGAACGGAAGATATTTCCTTTTTCACCGTAGCCCTCTATGGGCTTCCAAATATCGCTTTGCCAATTCCACAAGAACAGCCTTAGCGAAAGGCTTCTTGAAGGGAAAGATGTAACTCTGTGAGATGAATTAACAGAACACAGAGCAGTTTCTCAGAAAGCTTCTTTCCAGTTTTGAAAGGAAGATATTTCCTTTTTCACCATAGGACTCTATGGGCTTCCAAATATCCCTTTGCCAATTCCACAAGAACAGCCTTAGCGAAAGGCTTCTTGAAGGGAAAGGTGTAACTCTGTGAGATGAATTCACAGAACACGGAGCAGTTTCTCAGAAAGCTTCTTTCCAGTTTTGAACCGAAGATATTTCCTTTTTCACCATAGCCCTCTATGGGCTTCCAAATATCCCTTTGCCAATTCCACAAGAACAGCCTTAGCGAAAGGCTTCTTGAAGGGAAAGATGTAACTCTGTGAGATGAATTCACAGAACACAGAGCAGTTTCTCAGAAAGCTTCTTTCCAGTTTTGAACGGAAGATATTTCCTTTTTCACCATAGCCCTCTATGGGCTTCCAAATATCCCTTTGCCAATTCCACAAGAACAGCCTTAGCGAAAGGCTTCTTGAAGGGAAAGATGTAACTCTGTGAGATGAATTAACAGAACACAGAGCAGTTTCTCAGAAAGCTTCTTTCCAGTTTTGAACGGAAGATATTTCCTTTTTCACCATAGCCCTCTATGGGCTTCCAAATATCCCTTTGCCAATTCCACAAGAACAGCCTTAGAGAAAGGCTTCTTGAAGGGAAAGATGTAACTCTGTGAGATGAATTCAGAGAACACAGAGCAGTTTCTCAGAAAGCTTCTTTCCAGTTTTGAACGGAAGATATTTCCTTTTTCACCATAGGCCTCTATGGGCTTCCAAATATCCCTTTGCCAATTCCACAAGAACAGCCTTAGCGAAAGGCTTCTTGAATGGAAAGATAAAACTCTGTGAGATGAATTAACAGGACACAGAGAAGTTTCTCAGAAAGCTTCTTTCCAGTTTTGAACGGAAGATATTTCCTTTTTCACCATAGCCCTCTAAGGGCTTCCAAATATCCCTTTGCCAATTCCACAAGAACAGCCTTAGCGAAAGGCTTCTTGAAGGGAAAGATGTAACTCTGTGAGATGAATTCAGAGAACACAGAGCAGGTTCTCAGAAAGCTTCTTTCCAGTTTTGAACGGAAGATATTTCCTTTTTCACCATAGGCCTCTATGGGCTTCCAAATATCCCTTTGCCAATTCCACAAGAACAGCCTTAGCGAAAGGCTTCTTGAAGGGAAAGATGTAACTCTGTGAGATGAATTCACAGAAAACAGAGCAGTTTCTCAGAAAGCTTCTTTCCAGTTTTGAACGGAAGATATTTCCTTTTTCACCGTAGCCCTCTTGGGCTTCCAAATATCGCTTTGCCAATTCCACAAGAACAGCCTTAGCGAAAGGCTTCTTGAAGGGAAAGATGTAACTCTGTGAGATGAATTCACAGAACACAAAGCAGTTTCTCAGAAAGCTTCTTTCCAGTTTTGAAAGGAAGATATTTCCTTTTTCACCCTAGGCCTCTATGGGCTTCCAAATATCCCTTTGCCAATTCCACAAGAATAGCCTTAGCGAAAGGCTTCTTGAAGGGAAAGGTGTAACTCTGTGAGACGAATTCACAGAACACAGAGCAGTTTCTCAGAAAGCTTCTTTCCAGTTTTGAACCGAAGATATTTCCTTTTTCACCATAGCCCTCTATGGGCTTCCAAATATCCCTTTGCCAATTCCACAAGAACAGCCTTAGCGAAAGGCTTCTTGAAGGGAAAGATGTAACTCTGTGAGATGAATTCACAGAACGCAGAGCAGTTTCTCAGAAAGCTTCTTTCCAGTTTTGAACGGAAGATATTTCCTTTTTCACCATAGCCCTCTATGGGCTTCCAAATATTCCTTTGCCAATTACACAAGAACAGCCTTAGCGAAAGGCTTCTTGAAGGGAAAGATGTAACTCTGCGAGATGAATTCACAGAACACAGAGCTGTTTCTCAGAAAACTTCTTTCCAGTTTTGAACGGAAGATATTTCCTTTTTCACCATAGGACCCTTTGGGCTTCCAAATATCCCTTTGCCAATTCCACAAGAACAGCCTTAGCGAAAGGCTTCTTGAAGGGAAAGATGTAACTCTGTGAGATGAATTCAGAGAACACAGAGCAGGTTCTCAGAAAGCTTCTTTCCAGTTTTGAATGGAAGATATTTCCTTTTTCACCATAGGCCTCTATGGGCTTCCAAATATCCCTTTGCCAATTCCACAAGAACAGCCTTAGCGAAAGGCTTCTTGAAGGGAAAGATGTAACTCCGTGAGATGAATTCAGAGAACACAGAGCTGTTTCTCAGAAAGCTTCTTTCCAGTTTTGAACGGAAGATATTTACTTTTTCACCATAGGACCCTTTGGGCTTCCAAATATCCCTTTGCCAATTCCACAAGAACAGCCTTAGCGAAAGGCTTCTTGAAGGGAAAGATGTAACTCTGTGAGATGAATTCACAGAACACAGAGCAGTTTCTCAGAAAGCTTCTTTCCAGTTTTGAACGGAAGATATTTCCTTTTTCACCATAGCCCTCTATGGGCTTCCAAATATCCCTTTGCCAATTCCACAAGAACAGCCTTAGCGAAAGGCTTCTTGAAGGGAAAGATGTAACTCCGTGAGATGAATTCAGAGAACACAGAGCAGTTTCTCAGAAAGCTTCTTTCCAGTTTTGAACGGAAGATATTTCCTTTTTCACCATAGGCCTCTATGGGCTTCCAAATATCCCTTTGCCAATTCCACAAGAACAGCCTTAGCGAAAGGCTTCTTGAAGGGAAAGATGTAACTCTGTGAGATGAATTCACAGAACACAGAGCAGTTTCTCAGAAAGCTTCTTTCCAGTTTTGAACGGAAGATATTTCCTTTTTCACCATAGGCCTCTATGGGCTTCCAAATATCCCTTTGCCAATTCCACAAGAACAGCCTTAGCGAAAGGCTTCTTGAAGGGAAAGAAGTAACTCTGTGAGATGAATTCACAGAACACAGAGCAGTTTCTCAGAAAGCTTCTTTCCAGTTTTGAACGGAAGATATTTCCTTTTTCACCATAGCCCTCTATGGGCTTCCAAATATCCCTTTGCCAATTCCACAAGAACAGCCTTAGCGAAAGGCTTCTTGAAGGGAAAGATGTAACTCTGTGAGATGAATTAACAGAACACAGAGCAGTTTCTCAGAAAGCTTCTTTCCAGTTTTGAACGGAAGATATTTCCTTTTTCACCATAGCCCTCTATGGGCTTCCAAATATCCCTTTGCCAATTCCACAAGAACAGCCTTAGCGAAAGGCTTCTTGAAGGGAAAGATGTAACTCTGTGAGATGAATTAACAGAACACAGAGCAGTTTCTCAGAAAGCTTCTTTCCAGTTTTGAACGGAAGATATTTCCTTTTTCACCATAGCCCTCTATGGGCTTCCAAATATCCCTTTGCCAATTCCACAAGAACAGCCTTAGCGAAAGGCTTCTTGAAGGGAAAGATGTAACTCTGTGAGATGAATTAACAGAACACAGAGCAGTTTCTCAGAAAGCTTCTTTCCAGTTTTGAACGGAAGATATTTCCTTTTTCACCATAGGCCTCTAAGGGCTTCCAAATATCCCTTTGCCAATTCCACAAGAACAGCCTTAGCGAAAGGCTTCTTGAAGGGAAAGAAGTAACTCTGTGAGATGAATTCACAGAACACAGAGCAGTTTCTCAGAAAGCTTCTTTCCAATTTTGAACGGAAGATATTTCCTTTTTCACCATAGCCGTCTATGGGCTTCCAAATATCCCTTTGCCAATTCCACAAGAACAGCCTTAGCCAAAGGCTTCTTGAAGGGAAAGATGTAACTCTGTTAGATGAATTAACAGAACACAGAGCAGTTTCTCAGAAAGCTTCTTTCCAGTTTTGAACGGAAGATATTTCCTTTTTCACCATAGCCCTCTATTGGCTTCCAAATATCCCTTTGCCAATTCCACAAGAACAGCCTTAGCGAAAGGCTTCTTGAAGGGAAAGATGTAACTCTGTGAGATGAATTCACAGAACACAGAGCAGTTTCTCAGAAAGCTTCTTTCCAGTTTTGAACGGAAGATATTTCCTTTTTCACCGTAGCCCTCTATGGGCTTCCAAATATCGCTTTGCCAATTCCACAAGAACAGCCTTAGCGAAAGGCTTCTTGAAGGGAAAGATGTAACTCTGTGAGATGAATTAACAGAACACAGAGCAGTTTCTCAGAAAGCTTCTTTCCAGTTTTGAATGGAAGATATTTCCTTTTTCACCATAGCCCTCTATGGGCTTCCAAATATCCCTTTGCCAATTCCACAAGAACAGCCTTAGCGAAAGGCTTCTTGAAGGGAAAGATGTAACTCCGTGAGATGAATTCAGAGAACACAGAGCTGTTTCTCAGAAAGCTTCTTTCCAGTTTTGAACGGAAGATATTTCCTTTTTCACCATAGGACCCTTTGGGCTTCCAAATATCCCTTTGCCAATTCCACAAGAACAGCCTTAGCGAAAGGCTTATTGAAGGGAAAGATGTAACTCCGTGAGATGAATTCAGAGAACACAGAGCAGTTTCTCAGAAAGCTTCTTTCCAGTATTGAACGGAAGATATTTCCTTTTTCACCATAGACCTCTATGGGCTTCCAAATATCCCTTTGCCAATTCCACAAGAACAGCCTTAGCGAAAGGCTTCTTGAAGGGAAAGATGTAACTCTGTGAGATGAATTCACAGAACACAGAGCAGTTTCTCAGAAAGCTTCTTTCCAGTTTTGAACGGAAGATATTTCCTTTTTCAACATAGCCGTCTATGGGCTTCCAAATATCCTTTGCCAATTCCACAAGAACAGCCTTAGCGAAAGGCTTCTTGAAGGGAAAGATGTAACTCTGTGAGATGAATTAACAGAACACAGAGCAGTTTCTCAGAAAGCTTCTTTCCAGTTTTGAACGGAAGATATTTCCTTTTTCACCATAGGCCTCTATGGGCTTCCAAATATCCCTTTGCCAATTCCACAAGAACAGCCTTAGCGAAAGGCTTCTTGAAGGGAAAGATGTAACTCTGTGAGATGAATTCACAGAACACAGAACAGTTTCTGAGAAAGCTTCTTTCCAGTTTTGAACGGAAGATATTTCCTTTTTCACCATAGGCCTCTATGGGCTTCCAAATATCCCTTTGCCAATTCCACAAGAACAGCCTTAGAGAAAGGCTTCTTGAAGGGAAAGATGTAACTCTGTGAGATGAATTCACAGAACACAGAGCTGTTTCTCAGAAAGCTTCTTTCCAGTTTTGAACGGAAGATATTTCCTTTTTCACCATAGGACCCTTTGGGCTTCCAAATATCCCTTTGCCAATTCCACAAGAACAGCCTTAGCGAAAGGCTTCTTGAAGGGAAAGATGTAACTCTGTGAGATGAATTAACAGAACACAGAGCAGTTTCTCAGAAAGCTTCTTTCCAGTTTTGAACGGAAGATATTTCCTTTTTCACCATAGCCGTCTATGGGCTTCCAAATATCCTTTGCCAATTCCACAAGAAAAGCCTTAGCGAAAGGCTTCTTGAAGGGAAAGATGTAACTCTGTGAGATGAATTAACAGAACACAGAGCAGTTTCTCAGAAAGCTTCTTTCCAGTTTTGAACGGAAGATATTTCCTTTTTCACCATAGGCCTCTATGGGCTTCCAAATATCCCTTTGCCAATTCCACAAGAACAGCCTTAGCGAAAGGCTTCTTGAAGGGAAAGATGTAACTCTGTGAGATGAATTCACAGAACACAGAGCAGTTTCTGAGAAAGCTTCTTTCCAGTTTTGAACGGAAGATATTTCCTTTTTCACCATAGGCCTCTATGGGCTTCCAAATATCCCTTTGCCAATTCCACAAGAACAGCCTTAGCGAAAGGCTTCTTGAAGGGAAAGAAGTAACTCTGTGAGATGAATTGACAGAACACAGAGCAGTTTCTCAGAAAGCTTCTTTCCAATTTTGAACGGAAGATATTCCCTTTTTCACCATAGCCGTCTATGGGCTTCCAAATATCCCTTTGCCAATTCCACAAGAACAGCCTTAGCCAAAGGCTTCTTGAAGGGAAAGATGTAACTCTGTGAGATGAATTAACAGAACACAGAGCAGTTTCTCAGAAAGCTTCTTTCCAGTTTTGAACGGAAGATATTTCCTTTTTCACCATAGCCCTCTATGGGCTTCCAAATATCCCTTTGCCAATTCCACAAGAACAGCCTTAGCGAAAGGCTTCTTGAAGGGAAAGATGTAACTCTGTGAGATGAATTCACAGAACACAGAGCAGTTTCTCAGAAAGCTTCTTTCCAGTTTTGAACGGAAGATATTTCCTTTTTCACCGTAGCCCTCTATGGGCTTCCAAATATCGCTTTGCCAATTCCACAAGAACAGCCTTAGCGAAAGGCTTCTTGAAGGGAAAGATGTAACTCTGTGAGATGAATTAACAGAACACAGAGCAGTTTCTCAGAAAGCTTCTTTCCAGTTTTGAAAGGAAGATATTTCCTTTTTCACCATAGGACTCTATGGGCTTCCAAATATCCCTTTGCCAATTCCACAAGAACAGCCTTAGCGAAAGGCTTCTTGAAGGGAAAGGTGTAACTCTGTGAGATGAATTCACAGAACACGGAGCAGTTTCTCAGAAAGCTTCTTTCCAGTTTTGAACCGAAGATATTTCCTTTTTCACCATAGCCCTCTATGGGCTTCCAAATATCCCTTTGCCAATTCCACAAGAACAGCCTTAGCGAAAGGCTTCTTGAAGGGAAAGATGTAACTCTGTGAGATGAATTCACAGAACACAGAGCAGTTTCTCAGAAAGCTTCTTTCCAGTTTTGAACGGAAGATATTTCCTTTTTCACCATAGCCCTCTATGGGCTTCCAAATATCCCTTTGCCAATTCCACAAGAACAGCCTTAGCGAAAGGCTTCTTGAAGGGAAAGATGTAACTCTGTGAGATGAATTAACAGAACACAGAGCAGTTTCTCAGAAAGCTTCTTTCCAGTTTTGAACGGAAGATATTTCCTTTTTCACCATAGCCCTCTATGGGCTTCCAAATATCCCTTTGCCAATTCCACAAGAACAGCCTTAGAGAAAGGCTTCTTGAAGGGAAAGATGTAACTCTGTGAGATGAATTCAGAGAACACAGAGCAGTTTCTCAGAAAGCTTCTTTCCAGTTTTGAACGGAAGATATTTCCTTTTTCACCATAGGCCTCTATGGGCTTCCAAATATCCCTTTGCCAATTCCACAAGAACAGCCTTAGCGAAAGGCTTCTTGAATGGAAAGATAAAACTCTGTGAGATGAATTAACAGGACACAGAGAAGTTTCTCAGAAAGCTTCTTTCCAGTTTTGAACGGAAGATATTTCCTTTTTCACCATAGCCCTCTAAGGGCTTCCAAATATCCCTTTGCCAATTCCACAAGAACAGCCTTAGCGAAAGGCTTCTTGAAGGGAAAGATGTAACTCTGTGAGATGAATTCAGAGAACACAGAGCAGGTTCTCAGAAAGCTTCTTTCCAGTTTTGAACGGAAGATATTTCCTTTTTCACCATAGGCCTCTATGGGCTTCCAAATATCCCTTTGCCAATTCCACAAGAACAGCCTTAGCGAAAGGCTTCTTGAAGGGAAAGATGTAACTCTGTGAGATGAATTCACAGAAAACAGAGCAGTTTCTCAGAAAGCTTCTTTCCAGTTTTGAACGGAAGATATTTCCTTTTTCACCGTAGCCCTCTTGGGCTTCCAAATATCGCTTTGCCAATTCCACAAGAACAGCCTTAGCGAAAGGCTTCTTGAAGGGAAAGATGTAACTCTGTGAGATGAATTCACAGAACACAGAGCAGTTTCTCAGAAAGCTTCTTTCCAGTTTTGAAAGGAAGATATTTCCTTTTTCACCCTAGGCCTCTATGGGCTTCCAAATATCCCTTTGCCAATTCCACAAGAATAGCCTTAGCGAAAGGCTTCTTGAAGGGAAAGGTGTAACTCTGTGAGACGAATTCACAGAACACAGAGCAGTTTCTCAGAAAGCTTCTTTCCAGTTTTGAACCGAAGATATTTCCTTTTTCACCATAGCCCTCTATGGGCTTCCAAATATCCCTTTGCCAATTCCACAAGAACAGCCTTAGCGAAAGGCTTCTTGAAGGGAAAGATGTAACTCTGTGAGATGAATTCACAGAACGCAGAGCAGTTTCTCAGAAAGCTTCTTTCCAGTTTTGAACGGAAGATATTTCCTTTTTCACCATAGCCCTCTATGGGCTTCCAAATATTCCTTTGCCAATTACACAAGAACAGCCTTAGCGAAAGGCTTCTTGAAGGGAAAGATGTAACTCTGCGAGATGAATTCACAGAACACAGAGCTGTTTCTCAGAAAACTTCTTTCCAGTTTTGAACGGAAGATATTTCCTTTTTCACCATAGGACCCTTTGGGCTTCCAAATATCCCTTTGCCAATTCCACAAGAACAGCCTTAGCGAAAGGCTTCTTGAAGGGAAAGATGTAACTCTGTGAGATGAATTCAGAGAACACAGAGCAGGTTCTCAGAAAGCTTCTTTCCAGTTTTGAATGGAAGATATTTCCTTTTTCACCATAGGCCTCTATGGGCTTCCAAATATCCCTTTGCCAATTCCACAAGAACAGCCTTAGCGAAAGGCTTCTTGAAGGGAAAGATGTAACTCCGTGAGATGAATTCAGAGAACACAGAGCTGTTTCTCAGAAAGCTTCTTTCCAGTTTTGAACGGAAGATATTTCCTTTTTCACCATAGGACCCTTTGGGCTTCCAAATATCCCTTTGCCAATTCCACAAGAACAGCCTTAGCGAAAGGCTTCTTGAAGGGAAAGATGTAACTCTGTGAGATGAATTAACAGAACACAGAGCAGTTTCTCAGAAAGCTTCTTTCCAGTTTTGAACGGAAGATATTTCCTTTTTCACCATAGCCGTCTATGGGCTTCCAAATATCACTTTGCCAATTCCACAAGAACAGACTTAGCGAAAGGCTTCTTGAAGGGAAAGATGTAACTCTGTGAGATGAATTAACAGAACACAGAGCAGTTTCTCAGAAAGCTTCTTTCCAGTTTTGAACGGAAGATATTTCCTTTTTCACCATAGGCCTCTATGGGCTTCCAAATATCCCTTTGCCAATTCCACAAGAACAGCCTTAGCGAAAGGCTTCTTGAAGGGAAAGATGTAACTCTGTGAGATGAATTCACAGAACACAGAGCAGTTTCTCAGAAAGCTTCTTTCCAGTTTTGAACGGAAGATATTTCCTTTTTCACCATAGCCCTCTATGGGCTTCCAAATATCCCTTTGCCAATTCCACAAGAACAGCCTTAGCGAAAGGCTTCTTGAAGGGAAAGATGTAACTCCGTGAGATGAATTCAGAGAACACAGAGCAGTTTCTCAGAAAGCTTCTTTCCAGTTTTGAACGGAAGATATTTCCTTTTTCACCATAGGCCTCTATGGGCTTCCAAATATCCCTTTGCCAATTCCACAAGAACAGCCTTAGCGAAAGGCTTCTTGAAGGGAAAGATGTAACTCTGTGAGATGAATTCACAGAACACAGAGCAGTTTCTCAGAAAGCTTCTTTCCAGTTTTGAACGGAAGATATTTCCTTTTTCACCATAGGCCTCTATGGGCTTCCAAATATCCCTTTGCCAATTCCACAAGAACAGCCTTAGCGAAAGGCTTCTTGAAGGGAAAGAAGTAACTCTGTGAGATGAATTCACAGAACACAGAGCAGTTTCTCAGAAAGCTTCTTTCCAGTTTTGAACGGAAGATATTTCCTTTTTCACCATAGCCCTCTATGGGCTTCCAAATATCCCTTTGCCAATTCCACAAGAACAGCCTTAGCGAAAGGCTTCTTGAAGGGAAAGATGTAACTCTGTGAGATGAATTAACAGAACACAGAGCAGTTTCTCAGAAAGCTTCTTTCCAGTTTTGAACGGAAGATATTTCCTTTTTCACCATAGCCCTCTATGGGCTTCCAAATATCCCTTTGCCAATTCCACAAGAACAGCCTTAGCGAAAGGCTTCTTGAAGGGAAAGATGTAACTCTGTGAGATGAATTAACAGAACACAGAGCAGTTTCTCAGAAAGCTTCTTTCCAGTTTTGAACGGAAGATATTTCCTTTTTCACCATAGCCCTCTATGGGCTTCCAAATATCCCTTTGCCAATTCCACAAGAACAGCCTTAGCGAAAGGCTTCTTGAAGGGAAAGATGTAACTCTGTGAGATGAATTAACAGAACACAGAGCAGTTTCTCAGAAAGCTTCTTTCCAGTTTTGAACGGAAGATATTTCCTTTTTCACCATAGGCCTCTAAGGGCTTCCAAATATCCCTTTGCCAATTCCACAAGAACAGCCTTAGCGAAAGGCTTCTTGAAGGGAAAGAAGTAACTCTGTGAGATGAATTCACAGAACACAGAGCAGTTTCTCAGAAAGCTTCTTTCCAATTTTGAACGGAAGATATTTCCTTTTTCACCATAGCCGTCTATGGGCTTCCAAATATCCCTTTGCCAATTCCACAAGAACAGCCTTAGCCAAAGGCTTCTTGAAGGGAAAGATGTAACTCTGTTAGATGAATTAACAGAACACAGAGCAGTTTCTCAGAAAGCTTCTTTCCAGTTTTGAACGGAAGATATTTCCTTTTTCACCATAGCCCTCTATTGGCTTCCAAATATCCCTTTGCCAATTCCACAAGAACAGCCTTAGCGAAAGGCTTCTTGAAGGGAAAGATGTAACTCTGTGAGATGAATTCACAGAACACAGAGCAGTTTCTCAGAAAGCTTCTTTCCAGTTTTGAACGGAAGATATTTCCTTTTTCACCGTAGCCCTCTATGGGCTTCCAAATATCGCTTTGCCAATTCCACAAGAACAGCCTTAGCGAAAGGCTTCTTGAAGGGAAAGATGTAACTCTGTGAGATGAATTAACAGAACACAGAGCAGTTTCTCAGAAAGCTTCTTTCCAGTTTTGAATGGAAGATATTTCCTTTTTCACCATAGCCCTCTATGGGCTTCCAAATATCCCTTTGCCAATTCCACAAGAACAGCCTTAGCGAAAGGCTTCTTGAAGGGAAAGATGTAACTCCGTGAGATGAATTCAGAGAACACAGAGCTGTTTCTCAGAAAGCTTCTTTCCAGTTTTGAACGGAAGATATTTCCTTTTTCACCATAGGACCCTTTGGGCTTCCAAATATCCCTTTGCCAATTCCACAAGAACAGCCTTAGCGAAAGGCTTATTGAAGGGAAAGATGTAACTCCGTGAGATGAATTCAGAGAACACAGAGCAGTTTCTCAGAAAGCTTCTTTCCAGTTTTGAACGGAAGATATTTCCTTTTTCACCATAGACCTCTATGGGCTTCCAAATATCCCTTTGCCAATTCCACAAGAACAGCCTTAGCGAAAGGCTTCTTGAAGGGAAAGATGTAACTCTGTGAGATGAATTCACAGAACACAGAGCAGTTTCTCAGAAAGCTTCTTTCCAGTTTTGAACGGAAGATATTTCCTTTTTCAACATAGCCGTCTATGGGCTTCCAAATATCCTTTGCCAATTCCACAAGAACAGCCTTAGCGAAAGGCTTCTTGAAGGGAAAGATGTAACTCTGTGAGATGAATTCACAGAACACAGAGCAGTTTCTCAGAAAGCTTCTTTCCAGTTTTGAACGGAAGATATTTCCTTTTTCACTATAGGCCTCTATGGGCTTCCAAATATCCCTTTGCCAATTCCACAAGAACAGCCTTAGCGAAAGGCTTCTTGAAGGGAAAGAAGTAACTCTGTGAGATGAATTCAGAGAACACAGAGCAGTTTCTCAGAAAGCTTCTTTCCAGTTTTGAACGGAAGATATTTCCTTTTTCACCATAGGCCTCTATGGGCTTCCAAATATCCCTTTGCCAATTCCACAAGAACAGCCTTAGCGAAAGGCTTCTTGAAGGGAAAGATGTAACTCTGTGAGATAAATTAACAGAACACAGAGCAGTTTCTCAGAAAGCTTCTTTCCAGTTTTGAACGGAAGATATTTCCTTTTTCACCATAGCCGTCTATGGGCTTCCAAATATCCCTTTGCCAATTCCACAAGAACAGCCTTAGCGAAAGGCTTCTTGAAGGGAAAGATGTAACTCTGTGAGATGAATTCACAGAACACAGAGCAGTTTTTCAGAAAGCTTCTTTCCAGTTTTGAACGGAAGATATTTCCTTTTTCACCATAGCCCTCTGTGGGCTTCCAAATATCCCTTTGCCAATTCCACAATAACAGCCTTAGCGAAAGGCTTCTTGAAGGGAAAGATGTAACTCTGTGAGATGAATTCACAGAACACAGAGCTGTTTCTCAGAAAGCTTCTTTCCAGTTTTGAACGGAAGATATTTCCTTTTTCACCATAGGACCCTTTGGGCTTCCAAATATCCCTTTGCCAATTCCACAAGAACAGCCTTAGCGAAAGGCTTCTTGAAGGGAAAGATGTAACTCTGTGAGATGAATTCACAGAACACAGAGCAGTTTCTCAGAAAGCTTCTTTCCAGTTTTGAACGGAAGATATTTCCTTTTTCACCATAGCCCTCTATGGGCTTCCAAATATCCCTTTGCCAATTCCACAAGAACAGCCTTAGCGAAAGGCTTCTTGAAGGGAAAGATGTAACTCCGTGAGATGAATTCAGAGAACACAGAGCAGTTTCTCAGAAAGCTTCTTTCCAGTTTTGAACGGAAGATATTTCCTTTTTCACCATAGGCCTCTATGGGCTTCCAAATATCCCTTTGCCAATTCCACAAGAACAGCCTTAGCGAAAGGCTTCTTGAAGGGAAAGATGTAACTCTGTGAGATGAATTCACAGAACACAGAGCAGTTTCTCAGAAAGCTTCTTTCCAGTTTTGAACGGAAGATATTTCCTTTTTCACCATAGGCCTCTATGGGCTTCCAAATATCCCTTTGCCAATTCCACAAGAACAGCCTTAGCGAAAGGCTTCTTGAAGGGAAAGAAGTAACTCTGTGAGATGAATTCACAGAACACAGAGCAGTTTCTCAGAAAGCTTCTTTCCAGTTTTGAACGGAAGATATTTCCTTTTTCACCATAGCCCTCTATGGGCTTCCAAATATCCCTTTGCCAATTCCACAAGAACAGCCTTAGCGAAAGGCTTCTTGAAGGGAAAGATGTAACTCTGTGAGATGAATTAACAGAACACAGAGCAGTTTCTCAGAAAGCTTCTTTCCAGTTTTGAACGGAAGATATTTCCTTTTTCACCATAGCCCTCTATGGGCTTCCAAATATCCCTTTGCCAATTCCACAAGAACAGCCTTAGCGAAAGGCTTCTTGAAGGGAAAGATGTAACTCTGTGAGATGAATTAACAGAACACAGAGCAGTTTCTCAGAAAGCTTCTTTCCAGTTTTGAACGGAAGATATTTCCTTTTTCACCATAGCCCTCTAAGGGCTTCCAAATATCCCTTTGCCAATTCCACAAGAACAGCCTTAGCGAAAGGCTTCTTGAAGGGAAAGATGTAACTCTGTGAGATGAATTAACAGAACACAGAGCAGTTTCTGAGAAAGCTTCTTTCCAGTTTTGAACGGAAGATATTTCCTTTTTCACCATAGGCCTCTAAGGGCTTCCAAATATCCCTTTGCCAATTCCACAAGAACAGCCTTAGCGAAAGGCTTCTTGAAGGGAAAGAAGTAACTCTGTGAGATGAATTCACAGAACACAGAGCAGTTTCTCAGAAAGCTTCTTTCCAATTTTGAACGGAAGATATTTCCTTTTTCACCATAGCCGTCTATGGGCTTCCAAATATCCCTTTGCCAATTCCACAAGAACAGCCTTAGCCAAAGGCTTCTTGAAGGGAAAGATGTAACTCTGTGAGATGAATTAACAGAACACAGAGCAGTTTCTCAGAAAGCTTCTTTCCAGTTTTGAACGGAAGATATTTCCTTTTTCACCATAGCCCTCTATTGGCTTCCAAATATCCCTTTGCCAATTCCAGAAGAACAGCCTTAGCGAAAGGCTTCTTGAAGGGAAAGATGTAACTCTGTGAGATGAATTTACAGAACACAGAGCAGTTTCTCAGAAAGCTTCTTTCCAGTTTTGAACGGAAGATATTTCCTTTTTCACCGTAGCCCTCTATGGGCTTCCAAATATCGCTTTGCCAATTCCACAAGAACAGCCTTAGCGAAAGGCTTCTTGAAGGGAAAGATGTAACTCTGTGAGATGAATTAACAGAACACAGAGCAGTTTCTCAGAAAGCTTCTTTCCAGTTTTGAAAGGAAGATATTTCCTTTTTCACCGTAGGCCTCTATGGGCTTCCAAATATCCCTTTGCCAATTCCACAAGAACAGCCTTAGCGAAAGGCTTCTTGAAGGGAAAGGTGTAACTCTGTGAGATGAATTCACAGAACACAGAGCAGTTTCTCAGAAAGCTTCTTTCCAGTTTTGAACCGAAGATATTTCCTTTTTCACCATAGCCCTCTATGGGCTTCCAAATATCCCTTTGCCAATTCCACAAGAACAGCCTTAGCGAAAGGCTTCTTGAAGGGAAAGATGTAACTCTGTGAGATGAATTCACAGAACACAGAGCAGTTTCTCAGAAAGCTTCTTTCCAGTTTTGAACGGAAGATATTTCCTTTTTCACCATAGGCCTCTATGGGCTTCCAAATATCCCTTTGCCAATTCCACAAGAACAGCCTTAGCGAAAGGCTTCTTGAAGGGAAAGATGTAACTCTGTGAGGTGAATTCACAGAACACAGAGCAGTTTCTCAGAATGCTTCTTTCCTGTTTTGAACGGAAGATATTTCCTTTTTCACCATAGCCGTCTATGGGCTTCCAAATATCCCTTTGCCAATTCCACAAGAAGAGCCTTAGCGAAAGGCTTCTTGAAGGGAAAGATGTAACTCTGTGAGATGAATTCACAGAACACAGAGCAGTTTCTCAGAAAGCTTCTTTCCAGTTTTGAACGGAAGATATTTCCTTTTTCACCATAGGCCTCTATGGGATTCCAAATATCCCTTTGCCAATTCCACAAGAACAGCCTTAGCGAAAGGCTTCTTGAAGGGAAAGATGTAACTCTGTGAGATGAATTCACAGAACACAGAGCAGTTTCTCAGAAAGCTTCTTTCCAGTTTTGAACGGAAGATATTTCCTTTTTCACCATAGGCCTCTATGGGCTTCCAAATATCCCTTTGCCAATTCCACAAGGACAGCCTTAGCGAAAGGCTTCTTGAAGGGAAAGAAGTACCTCTGTGAGATGAATTCACAGAACACAGAGCAGTTTCTCAGAAAGCTTCTTTCCAATTTTGAACGGAAGATATTTCCTTTTTCACTATAGCCGTCTATGGGCTTCCAAATATCCCTTTGCCAATTCCACAAGAACAGCCTTAGCCAAAGGCTTCTTGAAGGGAAAGATGTAACTCTGTGAGATGAATTAACAGAACACAGAGCAGTTTCTCAGAAAGCTTCTTTCCAGTTTTGAACGGAAGATATTTCCTTTTTCACCATAGCCCTCTATTGGCTTCCAAATATCCCTTTGCCAATTCCACAAGAACAGCCTTAGCGAAAGGCTTCTTGAAGGGAAAAATGTAACTCTGTGAGATGAATTCACAGAACACAGAGCAGTTTCTGAGAAAGCTTCTTTCCAGTTTTGAACGGAAGATATTTCCTTTTTCACCGTAGCCCTCTATGGGCTTCCAAATATCGTTTTGCCAATTACACAAGAACAGCCTTAGCGAAAGGCTTCTTGAAGGGAAAGATGTAACTCTGTGAGATGAATTAACAGAACACAGAGCAGTTTCTCAGAAAGCTTCTTTCCAGTTTTGAAAGGAAGATATTTCCTTTTTCACCATAGGCCTCTATGGGCTTCCAAATATCCCTTTGCCAATTCCACAAGAACAGCCTTAGCGAAAGGCTTCTTGAAGGGAAAGGTGTAACTCTGTGAGATGAATACACAGAACACAGAGCAGTTTCTCAGAAAGCTTCTTTCCAGTTTTGAACCGAAGATATTTCCTTTTTCACCATAGCCCTCTATGGGCTTCCAAATATCCCTTTGCCAATTCCACAAGAACAGCCTTAGCGAAAGGCTTCTTGAAGGGAAAGATGTAACTCTGTGAGATGAATTCACAGAACACAGAGCAGTTTCTCAGAAAGCTTCTTTCCAGTTTTGAACGGAAGATATTTCCTTTTTCACCATAGCCCTCTATGGGCTTCCAAATATCGCTTTGCCAATTCCACAAGAACAGCCTTAGCGAAAGGCTTCTTGAAGGGAAAGATGTAACTCTGTGAGATGAATTAACAGAACACAGAGCAGTTTCTCAGAAAGCTTCTTTCCAGTTTTGAACGGAAGATATTTCCTTTTTCACCATAGCCCTCTATGGGCTTCCAAATATCCCTTTGCCAATTCCACAAGAACAGCCTTAGAGAAAGGCTTCTTGAAGGGAAAGATGTAACTCTGTGAGATGAATTAACAGAACACAGAGCAGTTTCTCAGAAAGCTTCTTTGCAGTTTTGAACGGAAGATATTTCCTTTTTCACCATAGCCCTCTATGGGCTTCCAAATATCCCTTTGCCAATTCCACAAGAACAGCCTTAGCGAAAGGCTTCTTGAAGGGAAAGATGTAACTCTGTGAGATGAATTCACAGAACACAGAGCAGTTTCTCAGAAAGCTTCTTTCCAGTTTTGAACGGAAGATATTTCCTTTTTCACCATAGCCCTCTATGGGCTTCCAAATATCGCTTTGCCAATTCCACAAGAACAGCCTTAGCGAAAGGCTTCTTGAAGGGAAAGATGTAACTCTGTGAGATGAATTAACAGAACACAGAGCAGTTTCTCAGAAAGCTTCTTTCCAGTTTTGAAAGGAAGATATTTCCTTTTTCACCATAGGCCTCTATGGGCTTCCAAATATCCCTTTGCCAATTCCACAAGAACAGCCTTAGCGAAAGGCTTCTTGAAGGGAAAGATGTAACTCTGTGAGATGAATTCACAGAACACAGAGCAGTTTCTCAGAAAGCTTCTTTCCAGTTTTGAACGGAAGATATTTCCTTTTTCACCATAGCCCTCTATGGGCTTCCAAATATCCCTTTGCCAATTCCACAAGAACAGCCTTAGCGAAAGGCTTCTTGAAGGGAAAGATGTAACTCTGTGAGATGAATTAACAGAACACAGAGCAGTTTCTCAGAAAGCTTCTTTCCAGTTTTGAACGGAAGATATTTCCTTTTTCACCATAGCCCTCTATGGGCTTCCAAATATCGCTTTGCCAATTCCACAAGAACAGTCTTAGCGAAAGGCTTCTTGAAGGGAAAGATGTAACTCTGTGAGATGAATTAACAGAACACAGAGCAGTTTCTCAGAAAGCTTCTTTCCAGTTTTGAACGGAAGATATTTCCTTTTTCACCATAGCCCTCTATGGGCTTCCAAATATCCCTTTGCCAATTCCACAAGAACAGCCTTAGCGAAAGGCTTCTTGAAGGGAAAGATGTAACTCTGTGAGATGAATTAACAGAACACAGAGCAGTTTCTCAGAAAGCTTCTTTCCAGTTTTGAACGGAAGATATTTCCTTTTTCACCATAGGCCTCTATGGGATTCCAAATATCCCTTTGACAATTCCACAAGAACAGCCTTAGCGAAAGGCTTCTTGAAGGGAAAGATGTAACTCTGTGAGATGAATTAACAGAACACAGAGCAGTTTCTCAGAAAGCTTCTTTCCAGTTTTGAACGGAAGATATTTCCTTTTTCACCATAGCCCTCTATGGGCTTCCAAATATCCGTTTGCCAATTCCACAAGAACAGCCTTAGCGAAAGGCTTCTTGAAGGGAAAGATGTAACTCTGTGAGATGAATTCACAGAACACAGAGCAGTTTCTCAGAAAGCTTCTTTCCAGTTTTGAACGGAAGATATTTCCTTTTTCACCATAGCCCTCTATGGGCTTCCAAATATCCCTTTGCCAATTCCACAAGAACAGCCTTAGCGAAAGGCTTCTTGAAGGGAAAGATGTAACTCTGTGAGATGAATTCAGAGAACACAGAGCAGTTTCTCAGAAAGCTTCTTTCCAGTTTTGAACGGAAGATATTTCCTTTTTCACCATATGCCTCTATGGGCTTCCAAATATCCCTTTGCCAATTCCACAAGAACAGCCTTAGCGAAAGGCTTCTTGAAGGGAAAGATGTAACTCTGTGAGATGAATTCACAGAACACAGAGCAGTTTCTCAGAAAGCTTCTTTCCAGTTTTGAACGGAAGATATTTCGTTTTTCACCATAGCCGTCTATGGGCTTCCAAATATCCCTTTCACAATTCCACAAGAACAGCCTTAGCGAAAGGCTTCTTGAAGGGAAAGATGTAACTCTGTGAGACGAATTAACAGAACACAGAGCAGTTTCTCACAAAGCTTCTTTCCAGTTTTGAACGGAAGATATTTCCTTTTTCACCATAGGCCTCTAAGGGCTTCCAAATATCCCCTTGCCAATTCCACAAGAACAGCCTTAGCGAAAGGCTTCTTGAAGGGAAAGATGTAACTCTGTGAGATGAATTCACAGAACACAGAGCAGTTTCTCAGAAAGCTTCTTTCCAGTTTTGAACGGAAGATATTTCCTTTTTCACCATAGCCGTCTATGGGCTTCCAAATATCCCTTTGCCAATTCCACAAGAACAGCCTTAGCGAAAGGCTTCTTGAAGGGAAAGATGTAACTATGTGAGATGAATTCACAGAACACAGAGCAGTTTCTCAGAAAGCTTCTTTGCAGTTTTGAACGGAAGATATATCCTTTTTCACCATAGCCCTCTATGGGCTTCCAAATATCCCTTTGCCAATTAAAAAAGAACAGCCTTAGCGAAAGGCTCCTTGAAGGGAAAGATGTAACTCTGTGAGATGAATTCACAGAACACAGAGCAGTTTCTCAGAAAGCTTCTTTCCAGTTTTGAACGGAAGATATTTCCTTTTTCACCATAGCCCTCTATGGGCTTCCAAATATCGCTTTGCCAATTCCACAAGAACAGCCTTAGCGAAAGGCTTCTTGAAGGGAAAGATGTAACTCTGTGAGATGAATTCACAGAACACAGAGCAGTTTCTCAGAAAGCTTCTTTCCAGTTTTGAACGGAAGATATTTCCTTTTTCACCATAGGACCCTTTGGGCTTCCAAATATCCCTTTGCCAATTCCACAAGAACAGCCTTAGCGAAAGGCTTCTTGAAGGGAAAGATGTAACTCTGTGAGATGAATTCACAGAACACAGAGCAGTTTCTGAGAAAGCTTCTTTCCAGTTTTGAACGGAAGATATCTCCTTTTTCACCATAGGCCTCTATGGGCTTCCAAATATCCCTTTGCCAATTCCACAAGAACAGCCTTAGCGAAAGGCTTCTTGAAGGGAAAGATGTAACTCTGTGAGATGAATTCACAGAACACAGAGCAGTTTCTCAGAAAGCTTCTTTCCAGTTTTGAACGGAAGATATTTCCTTTTTCACCATAGGCCTCTATGGGCTTCCAAATATCCCTTTGCCAATTCCACAAGAACAGCCTTAGCGAAAGGCTTCTTGAAGGGAAAGATGTAACTCTGTGAGATGAATTCACAGAACACAGAGCAGTTTCTCAGAAAGCTTCTTTCCAGTTTTGAACGGAAGATATTTCCTTTTTCACCATAGGCCTCTATGGGCTTCCAAATATCCCTTTGCAAATTCCACAAGAACAGCCTTAGCGAAAGGCTTCTTGAAGGGAAAGATGTAACTCTGTGAGATGAATTCACACAACACAGAGCAGTTTCTCAGAAAGCTTCTTTCCAATTTTGAACGGAAGATATTTCCTTTTTCACCATAGCCCTCTATGGGCTTCCAAATATCCCTTTGCCAATTCCACAAGAACAGCCTTAGCCAAAGGCTTCTTGAAGGGAAAGATGTAACTCCGTGAGATGAATTCAGAGAACACAGAGCAGTTTCTCAGAAAGCTTCTTTCCAGTTTTGAACGGAAGATATTTCCTTTTTCACCATAGGCCTCTATGGGCTTCCAAATATCCCTTTGCCAATTCCACAAGAACAGCCTTAGCGAAAGGCTTCTTGAAGGGAAAGATGTAACTCTGTGAGATGAATTCACAGAACACAGAGCAGTTTCTCAGAAAGCTTCTTTCCTGTTTTGAACGGAAGATATTTCCTTTTTCACCATAGCCGTCTATGGGCTTCCAAATATCCTTTGCCAATTCCACAAGAACAGCCTTAGCGAAAGGCTTCTTGAAGGGAAAGATGTAACTCTGTGAGATGAATTAACAGAACACAGAGCAGTTTCTCAGAAAGCTTCTTTCCAGTTTTGAACGGAAGATATTTCGTTTTTCAACATAGGCCTCTATGGGCTTCCAAATATCCCTTTGCCAATTCCACAAGAACAGCCTTAGCGAAAGGCTTCTTGAAGGGAAAGATGTAACTCTGTGAGATGAATTCACAGAACACAGAGCAGTTTCTGAGAAAGCTTCTTTCCAGTTTTGAACGGAAGATATTTCCTTTTTCACCATAGGCCTCTATGGGCTTCCAAATATCCCTTTGCCAATTCCACAAGAACAGCCTTAGCGAAAGGCTTCTTGAAGGGAAAGAAGTAACTCTGTGAGATGAATTCACAGAACACAGAGCAGTTTCTCAGAAAGCTTCTTTCCAATTTTGAACGGAAGATATTTCCTTTTTCACCATAGCCGTCTATGGGCTTCCAAATATCCCTTTGCCAATTCCACAAGAACAGCCTTAGCCAAAGGCTTCTTGAAGGGAAAGATGTAACTCTGTGAGATGAATTAACAGAACACAGAGCAGTTTCTCAGAAAGCTTCTTTCCAGTTTTGAACGGAAGATATTTCCTTTTTCACCATAGCCCTCTATGGGCTTCCAAATATCCCTTTGCCAATTCCACAAGAACAGCCTTAGCGAAAGGCTTCTTGAAGGGAAAGATGTAACTCTGTGAGATGAATTCACAGAACACAGAGCAGTTTCTCAGAAAGCTTCTTTCCAGTTTTGAACGGAAGATATTTCCTTTTTCACCGTAGCCCTCTAAGGGCTTCCAAATATCGCTTTGCCAATTCCACAAGAACAGCCTTAGCGAAAGGCTTCTTGAAGGGAAAGATGTAACTCTGTGGGATGAATTAACAGAACACAGAGCAGTTTCTCAGAAAGCTTCTTTCCAGTTTTGAAAGGAAGATATTTCCTTTTTCACCATAGGCCTCTATGGGCTTCCAAATATCCCTTTGCCAATTCCACAAGAACAGCCTTAGCGAAAGGCTTCTTGAAGGGAAAGATGTAACTCTGTGAGATGAATTCACAGAACACAGAGCAGTTTCTCAGAAAGCTTCTTTCCAATTTTGAACGGAATATATTTCCTTTTTCACCATAGCCCTCTATGGGCTTCCAAATATCCCTTTGCCAATTCCACAAGAACAGCCTTAGCGAAAGGCTTCTTGAAGGGAAAGATGTAACTCTGTGAGATGAATTCACAGAACACAGAGCAGTTTCTCAGAAAGCTTCTTTCCAGTTTTGAACGGAAGATATTTCCTTTTTCACCATAGCCCTCTATGGGCTTCCAAATATCGCTTTGCCAATTCCACAAGAACAGCCTTAGCGAAAGGCTTCTTGAAGGGAAAGATGTAACTCTGTGAGATGAATTAACAGAACACAGAGCAGTTTCTCAGAAAGCTTCTTTCCAGTTTTGAACGGAAGATATTTCCTTTTTCACCATAGCCCTCTATGGGCTTCCAAATATCCCTTTGCCAATTCCACAAGAACAGCCTTAGAGAAAGGCTTCTTGAAGGGAAAGATGTAACTCTGTGATATGAATTAACAGAACACAGAGCAGTTTCTCAGAAAGCTTCTTTCCAGTTTTGAACGGAAGATATTTCCTTTTTCACCTTAGGCCTCTATGGGCTTCCAAATATCCCTTTGCCAATTCCACAAGAACAGCCTTAGCGAAAGGCTTCTTGAATGGAAAGATATAACTCTGTGAGATGAATTAACAGGACACAGAGAAGTTTCTCAGAAAGCTTCTTTCCAGTTTTGAACGGAAGATATTTAATTTTTCACCATAGCCCTCTAAGGGCTTCCAAATATCCCTTTGCCAATTCCACAAGAACAGCCTTAGCGAAAGGCTTCTTGAAGGGAAAGATGTAACTCTGTGAGATGAATTCAGAGAACACAGAGCAGTTTCTCAGAAAGCTTCTTTCCAGTTTTGAACGGAAGATATTTCCTTTTTCACCATAGGCCTCTATGGGCTTCCAAATATCCCTTTGCCAATTCCACAAGAACAGCCTTAGCGAAAGGCTTCTTGAAGGGAAAGATGTAACTCTGTGAGATGAATTCACAGAAAACAGAGCAGTTTCTCAGAAAGCTTCTTTCCAGTTTTGAACGGAAGATATTTCCTTTTTCACCATAGCCCTCTATGGGTTTCCAAATATCGCTTTGCAAATTCCACAAGAACAGCCTTAGCGAAAGGCTTCTTGAAGGGAAAGATGTAACTCTGTGAGATGAATTAACAGAACACAGAGCAGTTTCTCAGAAAGCTTCTTTCCAGTTTTGAAAGGAAGATAATTCCTTTTTCACCATAGGCCTCTATGGGCTTCCAAATATCCCTTTGCCAATTCCACAAGAACAGCCTTAGCGAAAGGCTTCTTGAAGGGAAAGATGTAACTCTGTGAGATAAATTAACAGAACACAGAGCAGTTTCTCAGAAAGCTTCTTTCCAGTTTTGAACGGAAGATATTTCCTTTTTCACCATAGCCGTCTATGGGCTTCCAAATATCCCTTTGCCAATTCCACAAGAACAGCCTTAGCGAAAGGCTTCTTGAAGGGAAAGATGTAACTCTGTGAGATGAATTCACAGAACACAGAGCAGTTTTTCAGAAAGCTTCTTTCCAGTTTTGAACGGAAGATATTTCCTTTTTCACCATAGCCCTCTGTGGGCTTCCAAATATCCCTATACCAATTCCACAAGAACAGCCTTAGCGAAAGGCTTCTTGAAGGGAAAGATGTTACTCTGTGAGATGAATTAACAGAACACAGAGCAGTTTCTCAGAAAGCTTCTTTCCAGTTTTGAACGGAAGATATTTCCTTTTTCACCATAGCCCTCTATGGGCTTCCAAATATCCCTTTGCCAATTCCACAAGAACAGCCTTAGCGAAAGGTTTCTTGAAGGGAAAGATGTGACTCCGTGAGATGAATTCAGAGAACACAGAGCAGTTTCTCAGAAAGCTTCTTTCCAGTTTTGAACGGAAGATATTTCCTTTTTCACCTTAGGCCTCTATGGGCTTCCAAATATCCCTTTGCCAATTCCACAAGAACAGCCTTAGCGCAAGGCTTCTTGAAGGGAAAGATGTAACTCTGTGAGATGAATTCACAGAACACAGAGCAGTTTCTCAGAAAGCTTCTTTCCAGTTTTGAACGGAAGATATTTCCTTTTTCACCATAGCCCTCTATGGGCTTCCAAATATCCCTTTGCCAATTCCACAAGAACAGCCTTAGTGAAAGGCTTCTTGAAGGGAAAGATATAACTCCGTGAGATGAATTCAGAGAACACAGAGCAGTTTCTCAGAAAGCTTCTTTCCAGTTTTGAACGGAAGATATTTCCTTTTTCACCATAGGCCTCTATGGGCTTCCAAATATCCCTTTGCCAATTCCACAAGAACAGCCTTAGCGAAAGGCTTCTTGAAGGGAAAGATGTAACTCTGTGAGATGAATTCACAGAACACAGAGCAGTTTCTCAGAAAGCTTCTTTCCAGTTTTGAACGGAAGATATTTCCTTTTTCACCATAGCCGTCTATGGGCTTCCAAATATCCCTTTGCCAATTCCACAAGAACAGCCTTAGCGAAAGGCTTCTTGAAGGGAAAGAAGTAACTCTGTGAGATGAATTCAGAGAACACAGAGCAGTTTCTCAGAAAGCTTCTTTCCAGTTTTGAACGGAAGATATTTCCTTTTTCACCATAGGCCTCTATGGGCTTCCAAATATCCCTTTGCCAATTCCACAAGAACAGCCTTAGCGAAAGGCTTCTTGAGGGGAAAGATGTAACTCTGTGAGATGAATTCACAGAACACAGAGCAGTTTCTGAGAAAGCTTCTTTCCAGTTTTGAACGGAAGATATTTCCTTTTTCACCATAGGACCCTTTGGGCTTCCAAATATCCCTTTGCCAATTCCACAAGAACAGCCTTAGCGCAATGCTTCTTGAAGGGAAAGATGTAACTCTGTGAGATGAATTAACAGAACACAGAGCAGTTTCTCAGAAAGCTTCTTTCCAGTTTTGAACGGAAGATATTTCCTTTTTCACCATAGCCCTCTATGGGCTTCCAAATATCCCTTTGCCAATTCCACAAGAACAGCCTTAGCGAAAGGCTTCTTGAAGGGAAAGATGTAACTCCGTGAGATGAATTCAGAGAACACAGAGCAGTTTCTCAGAAAGCTTCTTTCCAGTTTTGAACGGAAGATATTTCCTTTTTCACCATAGGCCTCTATGGGCTTCCAAATATCCCTTTGCCAATTCCACAAGAACAGCCTTAGCGAAAGGCTTCTTGAAGGGAAAGATGTAACTCTGTGAGATGAATTCACAGAACACAGAGCAGTTTCTCAGAAAGCTTCTTTCCAGTTTTGAACGGAAGATATTTCCTTTTTCACCATAGCCGTCTATGGGCTTCCAAATATCCCTTTGCCAATTCCACAAGAACAACCTTAGCGAAAGGCTTCTTGAAGGGAAAGATGTAACTCTGTGAGATGAATTCACAGAACACAGAGCAGTTTCTCAGAAAGCTTCTTTCCAGTTTTGAACGGAAGATATTTCCTTTTTCACCGTAGCCCTCTATGGTCATCCAAATATCGCTTTGCCAATTCCACAAGAACAGCCTTAGCGAAAGGCTTCTTGAAGGGAAAGATGTAACTCTGTGAGATGAATTAACAGAACACAGAGCAGTTTCTCAGAAAGCTTCTTTCCAGTTTTGAACGGAAGATATTTCCTTTTTCACCATAGCCCTCTATGGGCTTCCAAATATCCGTTTGCCAATTCCACAAGAACAGCCTTAGCGAAAGGCTTATTGAAGGGAAAGATGTAACTCCGTGAGATGAATTCAGAGAACACAGAGCAGTTTCTCAGAAAGCTTCTTTCCAGTTTTGAACGGAAGATATTTCCTTTTTCACCATAGGCCTCTATGGGCTTCCAAATATCCCTTTGCCAATTCCACAAGAACAGCCTTAGCGAAAGGCTTCTTGAAGGGAAAGATGTAACTCTGTGAGATGAATTCACAGAACACAGAGCAGTTTCTCAGAAAGCTTCTTTCCAGTTTTGAACGGAAGATATTTCCTTTTTCACCATAGCCGTCTATGGGCTTCCAAATATCCTTTGCCAATTCCACAAGAACAGCCTTAGCGAAAGGCTTCTTGAAGGGAAAGATGTAACTCTGTGAGATGAATTAACAGAACACAGAGCAGTTTCTGAGAAAGCTTCTTTCCAGTTTTGAACGGAAGATATTTCCTTTTTCACCATAGGCCTCTATGGGCTTCCAAATATCCCTTTGCCAATTCCACAAGAACAGCCTTAGCGAAAGGCTTCTTGAAGGGAAAGATGTAACTCTGTGAGATGAATTCACAGAACACAGAGCAGTTTTTCAGAAAGCTTCTTTCCAGTTTTGAACGGAAGATATTTCCTTTTTCACCATAGCCCTCTGTGGGCTTCCAAATATCCCTTTGCCAATTCCACAAGAACAGCCTTAGCGAAAGGCTTCTTGAAGGGAAAGATGTAACTCTGTGAGATGAATTCACAGAACACAGAGCTGTTTCTCAGAAAGCTTCTTTCCAGTTTTGAACGGAAGATATTTCCTTTTTCACCATAGCCGTCTATGGGCTTCCAAATATCCCTTTGCCAATTCCACAAGAACAGCCTTAGCGAAAGGCTTCTTGAAGGGAAAGATGTAACTCTGTGAGATGAATTCACAGAACACAGAGCAGTTTTTCAGAAAGCTTCTTTCCAGTTTTGAACGGAAGATATTTCCTTTTTCCACATAGCCCTCTATGGGCTTCCAAATATCCCTTTGCCAATTCCACAAGAACAGCCTTAGCGCAAGGCTTCTTGAAGGGAAAGATGTAACTCTGTGAGATGAATTCACAGAACACAGAGCAGTTTCTCAGAAAGCTTCTTTCCAGTTTTGAACGGAAGATATTTCCTTTTTCACCATAGCCCTCTATGGGCTTCCAAATATCCCTTTGCCAATTCCACAAGAACAGCCTTAGTGAAAGGCTTCTTGAAGGGAAAGATATAACTCCGTGAGATGAATTCAGAGAACACAGAGCAGTTTCTCAGAAAGCTTCTTTCCAGTTTTGAACGGAAGATATTTCCTTTTTCACCATAGGCCTCTATGGGCTTCCAAATATCCCTTTGCCAATTCCACAAGAACAGCCTTAGCGAAAGGCTTCTTGAAGGGAAAGATGTAACTCTGTGAGATGAATTCACAGAACACAGAGCAGTTTCTCAGAAAGCTTCTTTCCAGTTTTGAACGGAAGATATTTCCTTTTTCACCATAGCCGTCTATGGGCTTCCAAATATCCCTTTGCCAATTCCACAAGAACAGCCTTAGCGAAAGGCTTCTTGAAGGGAAAGAAGTAACTCTGTGAGATGAATTCAGAGAACACAGAGCAGTTTCTCAGAAAGCTTCTTTCCAGTTTTGAACGGAAGATATTTCCTTTTTCACCATAGGCCTCTATGGGCTTTCAAATATCACTTTGCCAATTCCACAAGAACAGCCTTAGCGAAAGGCTTCTTGAAGGGAAAGATGTAACTCTGTGAGATGAATTCACAGAACACAGAGCAGTTTCTGAGAAAGCTTCTTTCCAGTTTTGAACGGAAGATATTTCCTTTTTCACCATAGGACCCTTTGGGCTTCCAAATATCCCTTTGCCAATTCCACAAGAACAGCCTTAGCGCAAGGCTTCTTGAAGGGAAAGATGTAACTCTGTGAGATGAATTAACAGAACACAGAGCAGTTTCTCAGAAAGCTTCTTTCCAGTTTTGAACGGAAGATATTTCCTTTTTCACCATAGCCCTCTATGGGCTTCCAAATATCCCTTTGCCAATTCCACAAGAACAGCCTTAGCGAAAGGCTTCTTGAAGGGAAAGATGTAACTCTGTGAGATGAATTAACAGAACACAGAGCAGTTTCTCAGAAAGCTTCTTTCCAGTTTTGAACGGAAGATATTTCCTTTTTCACCATAGCCCTCTATGGGCTTCCAAATATCGCTTTGCCAATTCCACAAGAACAGTCTTAGCGAAAGGCTTCTTGAAGGGAAAGATGTAACTCTGTGAGATGAATTAACAGAACACAGAGCAGTTTCTCAGAAAGCTTCTTTCCAGTTTTGAACGGAAGATATTTCCTTTTTCACCATAGCCCTCTATGGGCTTCCAAATATCCCTTTGCCAATTCCACAAGAACAGCCTTAGCGAAAGGCTTCTTGAAGGGAAAGATGTAACTCTGTGAGATGAATTAACAGAACACAGAGCAGTTTCTCAGAAAGCTTCTTTCCAGTTTTGAACGGAAGATATTTCCTTTTTCACCATAGGCCTCTATGGGATTCCAAATATCCCTTTGACAATTCCACAAGAACAGCCTTAGCGAAAGGCTTCTTGAAGGGAAAGATGTAACTCTGTGAGATGAATTAACAGAACACAGAGCAGTTTCTCAGAAAGCTTCTTTCCAGTTTTGAACGGAAGATATTTCCTTTTTCACCATAGCCCTCTATGGGCTTCCAAATATCCGTTTGCCAATTCCACAAGAACAGCCTTAGCGAAAGGCTTCTTGAAGGGAAAGATGTAACTCTGTGAGATGAATTCACAGAACACAGAGCAGTTTCTCAGAAAGCTTCTTTCCAGTTTTGAACGGAAGATATTTCCTTTTTCACCATAGCCCTCTATGGGCTTCCAAATATCCCTTTGCCAATTCCACAAGAACAGCCTTAGCGAAAGGCTTCTTGAAGGGAAAGATGTAACTCTGTGAGATGAATTCAGAGAACACAGAGCAGTTTCTCAGAAAGCTTCTTTCCAGTTTTGAACGGAAGATATTTCCTTTTTCACCATAGGCCTCTATGGGCTTCCAAATATCCCTTTGCCAATTCCACAAGAACAGCCTTAGCGAAAGGCTTCTTGAAGGGAAAGATGTAACTCTGTGAGATGAATTCACAGAACACAGAGCAGTTTCTCAGAAAGCTTCTTTCCAGTTTTGAACGGAAGATATTTCGTTTTTCACCATAGCCGTCTATGGGCTTCCAAATATCCCTTTCACAATTCCACAAGAACAGCCTTAGCGAAAGGCTTCTTGAAGGGAAAGATGTAACTCTGTGAGACGAATTAACAGAACACAGAGCAGTTTCTCACAAAGCTTCTTTCCAGTTTTGAACGGAAGATATTTCCTTTTTCACCATAGGCCTCTAAGGGCTTCCAAATATCCCCTTGCCAATTCCACAAGAACAGCCTTAGCGAAAGGCTTCTTGAAGGGAAAGATGTAACTCTGTGAGATGAATTCACAGAACACAGAGCAGTTTCTCAGAAAGCTTCTTTCCAGTTTTGAACGGAAGATATTTCCTTTTTCACCATAGCCGTCTATGGGCTTCCAAATATCCCTTTGCCAATTCCACAAGAACAGCCTTAGCGAAAGGCTTCTTGAAGGGAAAGATGTAACTATGTGAGATGAATTCACAGAACACAGAGCAGTTTCTCAGAAAGCTTCTTTGCAGTTTTGAACGGAAGATATATCCTTTTTCACCATAGCCCTCTATGGGCTTCCAAATATCCCTTTGCCAATTAAAAAAGAACAGCCTTAGCGAAAGGCTCCTTGAAGGGAAAGATGTAACTCTGTGAGATGAATTCACAGAACACAGAGCAGTTTCTCAGAAAGCTTCTTTCCAGTTTTGAACGGAAGATATTTCCTTTTTCACCATAGCCCTCTATGGGCTTCCAAATATCGCTTTGCCAATTCCACAAGAACAGCCTTAGCGAAAGGCTTCTTGAAGGGAAAGATGTAACTCTGTGAGATGAATTCACAGAACACAGAGCAGTTTCTCAGAAAGCTTCTTTCCAGTTTTGAACGGAAGATATTTCCTTTTTCACCATAGGACCCTTTGGGCTTCCAAATATCCCTTTGCCAATTCCACAAGAACAGCCTTAGCGAAAGGCTTCTTGAAGGGAAAGATGTAACTCTGTGAGATGAATTCACAGAACACAGAGCAGTTTCTGAGAAAGCTTCTTTCCAGTTTTGAACGGAAGATATCTCCTTTTTCACCATAGGCCTCTATGGGCTTCCAAATATCCCTTTGCCAATTCCACAAGAACAGCCTTAGCGAAAGGCTTCTTGAAGGGAAAGATGTAACTCTGTGAGATGAATTCACAGAACACAGAGCAGTTTCTCAGAAAGCTTCTTTCCAGTTTTGAACGGAAGATATTTCCTTTTTCACCATAGGCCTCTATGGGCTTCCAAATATCCCTTTGCCAATTCCACAAGAACAGCCTTAGCGAAAGGCTTCTTGAAGGGAAAGATGTAACTCTGTGAGATGAATTCACAGAACACAGAGCAGTTTCTCAGAAAGCTTCTTTCCAGTTTTGAACGGAAGATATTTCCTTTTTCACCATAGGCCTCTATGGGCTTCCAAATATCCCTTTGCAAATTCCACAAGAACAGCCTTAGCGAAAGGCTTCTTGAAGGGAAAGATGTAACTCTGTGAGATGAATTCACACAACACAGAGCAGTTTCTCAGAAAGCTTCTTTCCAATTTTGAACGGAAGATATTTCCTTTTTCACCATAGCCCTCTATGGGCTTCCAAATATCCCTTTGCCAATTCCACAAGAACAGCCTTAGCCAAAGGCTTCTTGAAGGGAAAGATGTAACTCCGTGAGATGAATTCAGAGAACACAGAGCAGTTTCTCAGAAAGCTTCTTTCCAGTTTTGAACGGAAGATATTTCCTTTTTCACCATAGGCCTCTATGGGCTTCCAAATATCCCTTTGCCAATTCCACAAGAACAGCCTTAGCGAAAGGCTTCTTGAAGGGAAAGATGTAACTCTGTGAGATGAATTCACAGAACACAGAGCAGTTTCTCAGAAAGCTTCTTTCCTGTTTTGAACGGAAGATATTTCCTTTTTCACCATAGCCGTCTATGGGCTTCCAAATATCCTTTGCCAATTCCACAAGAACAGCCTTAGCGAAAGGCTTCTTGAAGGGAAAGATGTAACTCTGTGAGATGAATTAACAGAACACAGAGCAGTTTCTCAGAAAGCTTCTTTCCAGTTTTGAACGGAAGATATTTCGTTTTTCAACATAGGCCTCTATGGGCTTCCAAATATCCCTTTGCCAATTCCACAAGAACAGCCTTAGCGAAAGGCTTCTTGAAGGGAAAGATGTAACTCTGTGAGATGAATTCACAGAACACAGAGCAGTTTCTGAGAAAGCTTCTTTCCAGTTTTGAACGGAAGATATTTCCTTTTTCACCATAGGCCTCTATGGGCTTCCAAATATCCCTTTGCCAATTCCACAAGAACAGCCTTAGCGAAAGGCTTCTTGAAGGGAAAGAAGTAACTCTGTGAGATGAATTCACAGAACACAGAGCAGTTTCTCAGAAAGCTTCTTTCCAATTTTGAACGGAAGATATTTCCTTTTTCACCATAGCCGTCTATGGGCTTCCAAATATCCCTTTGCCAATTCCACAAGAACAGCCTTAGCCAAAGGCTTCTTGAAGGGAAAGATGTAACTCTGTGAGATGAATTAACAGAACACAGAGCAGTTTCTCAGAAAGCTTCTTTCCAGTTTTGAACGGAAGATATTTCCTTTTTCACCATAGCCCTCTATGGGCTTCCAAATATCCCTTTGCCAATTCCACAAGAACAGCCTTAGCGAAAGGCTTCTTGAAGGGAAAGATGTAACTCTGTGAGATGAATTCACAGAACACAGAGCAGTTTCTCAGAAAGCTTCTTTCCAGTTTTGAACGGAAGATATTTCCTTTTTCACCGTAGCCCTCTAAGGGCTTCCAAATATCGCTTTGCCAATTCCACAAGAACAGCCTTAGCGAAAGGCTTCTTGAAGGGAAAGATGTAACTCTGTGGGATGAATTAACAGAACACAGAGCAGTTTCTCAGAAAGCTTCTTTCCAGTTTTGAAAGGAAGATATTTCCTTTTTCACCATAGGCCTCTATGGGCTTCCAAATATCCCTTTGCCAATTCCACAAGAACAGCCTTAGCGAAAGGCTTCTTGAAGGGAAAGATGTAACTCTGTGAGATGAATTCACAGAACACAGAGCAGTTTCTCAGAAAGCTTCTTTCCAATTTTGAACGGAATATATTTCCTTTTTCACCATAGCCCTCTATGGGCTTCCAAATATCCCTTTGCCAATTCCACAAGAACAGCCTTAGCGAAAGGCTTCTTGAAGGGAAAGATGTAACTCTGTGAGATGAATTCACAGAACACAGAGCAGTTTCTCAGAAAGCTTCTTTCCAGTTTTGAACGGAAGATATTTCCTTTTTCACCATAGCCCTCTATGGGCTTCCAAATATCGCTTTGCCAATTCCACAAGAACAGCCTTAGCGAAAGGCTTCTTGAAGGGAAAGATGTAACTCTGTGAGATGAATTAACAGAACACAGAGCAGTTTCTCAGAAAGCTTCTTTCCAGTTTTGAACGGAAGATATTTCCTTTTTCACCATAGCCCTCTATGGGCTTCCAAATATCCCTTTGCCAATTCCACAAGAACAGCCTTAGAGAAAGGCTTCTTGAAGGGAAAGATGTAACTCTGTGATATGAATTAACAGAACACAGAGCAGTTTCTCAGAAAGCTTCTTTCCAGTTTTGAACGGAAGATATTTCCTTTTTCACCTTAGGCCTCTATGGGCTTCCAAATATCCCTTTGCCAATTCCACAAGAACAGCCTTAGCGAAAGGCTTCTTGAATGGAAAGATATAACTCTGTGAGATGAATTAACAGGACACAGAGAAGTTTCTCAGAAAGCTTCTTTCCAGTTTTGAACGGAAGATATTTAATTTTTCACCATAGCCCTCTAAGGGCTTCCAAATATCCCTTTGCCAATTCCACAAGAACAGCCTTAGCGAAAGGCTTCTTGAAGGGAAAGATGTAACTCTGTGAGATGAATTCAGAGAACACAGAGCAGTTTCTCAGAAAGCTTCTTTCCAGTTTTGAACGGAAGATATTTCCTTTTTCACCATAGGCCTCTATGGGCTTCCAAATATCCCTTTGCCAATTCCACAAGAACAGCCTTAGCGAAAGGCTTCTTGAAGGGAAAGATGTAACTCTGTGAGATGAATTCACAGAAAACAGAGCAGTTTCTCAGAAAGCTTCTTTCCAGTTTTGAACGGAAGATATTTCCTTTTTCACCATAGCCCTCTATGGGTTTCCAAATATCGCTTTGCAAATTCCACAAGAACAGCCTTAGCGAAAGGCTTCTTGAAGGGAAAGATGTAACTCTGTGAGATGAATTAACAGAACACAGAGCAGTTTCTCAGAAAGCTTCTTTCCAGTTTTGAAAGGAAGATAATTCCTTTTTCACCATAGGCCTCTATGGGCTTCCAAATATCCCTTTGCCAATTCCACAAGAACAGCCTTAGCGAAAGGCTTCTTGAAGGGAAAGATGTAACTCTGTGAGATAAATTAACAGAACACAGAGCAGTTTCTCAGAAAGCTTCTTTCCAGTTTTGAACGGAAGATATTTCCTTTTTCACCATAGCCGTCTATGGGCTTCCAAATATCCCTTTGCCAATTCCACAAGAACAGCCTTAGCGAAAGGCTTCTTGAAGGGAAAGATGTAACTCTGTGAGATGAATTCACAGAACACAGAGCAGTTTTTCAGAAAGCTTCTTTCCAGTTTTGAACGGAAGATATTTCCTTTTTCACCATAGCCCTCTGTGGGCTTCCAAATATCCCTATACCAATTCCACAAGAACAGCCTTAGCGAAAGGCTTCTTGAAGGGAAAGATGTTACTCTGTGAGATGAATTAACAGAACACAGAGCAGTTTCTCAGAAAGCTTCTTTCCAGTTTTGAACGGAAGATATTTCCTTTTTCACCATAGCCCTCTATGGGCTTCCAAATATCCCTTTGCCAATTCCACAAGAACAGCCTTAGCGAAAGGTTTCTTGAAGGGAAAGATGTGACTCCGTGAGATGAATTCAGAGAACACAGAGCAGTTTCTCAGAAAGCTTCTTTCCAGTTTTGAACGGAAGATATTTCCTTTTTCACCTTAGGCCTCTATGGGCTTCCAAATATCCCTTTGCCAATTCCACAAGAACAGCCTTAGCGCAAGGCTTCTTGAAGGGAAAGATGTAACTCTGTGAGATGAATTCACAGAACACAGAGCAGTTTCTCAGAAAGCTTCTTTCCAGTTTTGAACGGAAGATATTTCCTTTTTCACCATAGCCCTCTATGGGCTTCCAAATATCCCTTTGCCAATTCCACAAGAACAGCCTTAGTGAAAGGCTTCTTGAAGGGAAAGATATAACTCCGTGAGATGAATTCAGAGAACACAGAGCAGTTTCTCAGAAAGCTTCTTTCCAGTTTTGAACGGAAGATATTTCCTTTTTCACCATAGGCCTCTATGGGCTTCCAAATATCCCTTTGCCAATTCCACAAGAACAGCCTTAGCGAAAGGCTTCTTGAAGGGAAAGATGTAACTCTGTGAGATGAATTCACAGAACACAGAGCAGTTTCTCAGAAAGCTTCTTTCCAGTTTTGAACGGAAGATATTTCCTTTTTCACCATAGCCGTCTATGGGCTTCCAAATATCCCTTTGCCAATTCCACAAGAACAGCCTTAGCGAAAGGCTTCTTGAAGGGAAAGAAGTAACTCTGTGAGATGAATTCAGAGAACACAGAGCAGTTTCTCAGAAAGCTTCTTTCCAGTTTTGAACGGAAGATATTTCCTTTTTCACCATAGGCCTCTATGGGCTTCCAAATATCCCTTTGCCAATTCCACAAGAACAGCCTTAGCGAAAGGCTTCTTGAGGGGAAAGATGTAACTCTGTGAGATGAATTCACAGAACACAGAGCAGTTTCTGAGAAAGCTTCTTTCCAGTTTTGAACGGAAGATATTTCCTTTTTCACCATAGGACCCTTTGGGCTTCCAAATATCCCTTTGCCAATTCCACAAGAACAGCCTTAGCGCAATGCTTCTTGAAGGGAAAGATGTAACTCTGTGAGATGAATTAACAGAACACAGAGCAGTTTCTCAGAAAGCTTCTTTCCAGTTTTGAACGGAAGATATTTCCTTTTTCACCATAGCCCTCTATGGGCTTCCAAATATCCCTTTGCCAATTCCACAAGAACAGCCTTAGCGAAAGGCTTCTTGAAGGGAAAGATGTAACTCCGTGAGATGAATTCAGAGAACACAGAGCAGTTTCTCAGAAAGCTTCTTTCCAGTTTTGAACGGAAGATATTTCCTTTTTCACCATAGGCCTCTATGGGCTTCCAAATATCCCTTTGCCAATTCCACAAGAACAGCCTTAGCGAAAGGCTTCTTGAAGGGAAAGATGTAACTCTGTGAGATGAATTCACAGAACACAGAGCAGTTTCTCAGAAAGCTTCTTTCCAGTTTTGAACGGAAGATATTTCCTTTTTCACCATAGCCGTCTATGGGCTTCCAAATATCCCTTTGCCAATTCCACAAGAACAACCTTAGCGAAAGGCTTCTTGAAGGGAAAGATGTAACTCTGTGAGATGAATTCACAGAACACAGAGCAGTTTCTCAGAAAGCTTCTTTCCAGTTTTGAACGGAAGATATTTCCTTTTTCACCGTAGCCCTCTATGGTCATCCAAATATCGCTTTGCCAATTCCACAAGAACAGCCTTAGCGAAAGGCTTCTTGAAGGGAAAGATGTAACTCTGTGAGATGAATTAACAGAACACAGAGCAGTTTCTCAGAAAGCTTCTTTCCAGTTTTGAACGGAAGATATTTCCTTTTTCACCATAGGCCTCTATGGGCTTCCAAATATCCCTTTGCCAATTCCACAAGAACAGCCTTAGCCAAAGGCTTCTTGAAGGGAAAGATGTAACTCTGTGAGATAAATTAACAGAACACAGAGCAGTTTCTCAGAAAGCTTCTTTCCAGTTTTGAACGGAAGATATTTCCTTTTTCACCATAGATGTCTATGGGCTTCCAAATATCCCTTTGCCAATTCCACAAGAACAGCCTTAGCGAAAGGCTTCTTGAAGGGAAAGATGTAACTCTGTGAGATGAATTCACAGAACACAGAGCAGTTTTTCAGAAAGCTTCTTTCCAGTTTTGAACGGAAGATATTTCCTTTTTCACCATAGCCCTCTGTGGGCTTCCAAATATCCCTTTGCCAATTCCACAAGAACAGCCTTAGCGAAAGGCTTCTTGAAGGGAAAGATGTAACTCTGTGAGATGAATTCACAGAACACAGAGCTGTTTCTCAGAAAGCTTCTTTCCAGTTTTGAACGGAAGATATTTCCTTTTTCACCATAGGACCCTTTGGGCTTCCAAATATCCCTTTGCCAATTCCACAAGAACAGCCTTAGCGAAAGGCTTCTTGAAGGGAAAGATGTAACTCTGTGAGATGAATTAACAGAACACAGAGCAGTTTCTCAGAAAGCTTCTTTCCAGTTTTGAACGGAAGATATTTCCTTTTTCACCATAGCCCTCTATGGGCTTCCAAATATCCGTTTGCCAATTCCACAAGAACAGCCTTAGCGAAAGGCTTATTGAAGGGAAAGATGTAACTCCGTGAGATGAATTCAGAGAACACAGAGCAGTTTCTCAGAAAGCTTCTTTCCAGTTTTGAACGGAAGATATTTCCTTTTTCACCATAGGCCTCTATGGGCTTCCAAATATCCCTTTGCCAATTCCACAAGAACAGCCTTAGCGAAAGGCTTCTTGAAGGGAAAGATGTAACTCTGTGAGATGAATTCACAGAACACAGAGCAGTTTCTCAGAAAGCTTCTTTCCAGTTTTGAACGGAAGATATTTCCTTTTTCACCATAGCCGTCTATGGGCTTCCAAATATCCTTTGCCAATTCCACAAGAACAGCCTTAGCGAAAGGCTTCTTGAAGGGAAAGATGTAACTCTGTGAGATGAATTAACAGAACACAGAGCAGTTTCTGAGAAAGCTTCTTTCCAGTTTTGAACGGAAGATATTTCCTTTTTCACCATAGGCCTCTATGGGCTTCCAAATATCCCTTTGCCAATTCCACAAGAACAGCCTTAGCGAAAGGCTTCTTGAAGGGAAAGATGTAACTCTGTGAGATGAATTCACAGAACACAGAGCAGTTTTTCAGAAAGCTTCTTTCCAGTTTTGAACGGAAGATATTTCCTTTTTCACCATAGCCCTCTGTGGGCTTCCAAATATCCCTTTGCCAATTCCACAAGAACAGCCTTAGCGAAAGGCTTCTTGAAGGGAAAGATGTAACTCTGTGAGATGAATTCACAGAACACAGAGCTGTTTCTCAGAAAGCTTCTTTCCAGTTTTGAACGGAAGATATTTCCTTTTTCACCATAGCCGTCTATGGGCTTCCAAATATCCCTTTGCCAATTCCACAAGAACAGCCTTAGCGAAAGGCTTCTTGAAGGGAAAGATGTAACTCTGTGAGATGAATTCACAGAACACAGAGCAGTTTTTCAGAAAGCTTCTTTCCAGTTTTGAACGGAAGATATTTCCTTTTTCCACATAGCCCTCTATGGGCTTCCAAATATCCCTTTGCCAATTCCACAAGAACAGCCTTAGCGCAAGGCTTCTTGAAGGGAAAGATGTAACTCTGTGAGATGAATTCACAGAACACAGAGCAGTTTCTCAGAAAGCTTCTTTCCAGTTTTGAACGGAAGATATTTCCTTTTTCACCATAGCCCTCTATGGGCTTCCAAATATCCCTTTGCCAATTCCACAAGAACAGCCTTAGTGAAAGGCTTCTTGAAGGGAAAGATATAACTCCGTGAGATGAATTCAGAGAACACAGAGCAGTTTCTCAGAAAGCTTCTTTCCAGTTTTGAACGGAAGATATTTCCTTTTTCACCATAGGCCTCTATGGGCTTCCAAATATCCCTTTGCCAATTCCACAAGAACAGCCTTAGCGAAAGGCTTCTTGAAGGGAAAGATGTAACTCTGTGAGATGAATTCACAGAACACAGAGCAGTTTCTCAGAAAGCTTCTTTCCAGTTTTGAACGGAAGATATTTCCTTTTTCACCATAGCCGTCTATGGGCTTCCAAATATCCCTTTGCCAATTCCACAAGAACAGCCTTAGCGAAAGGCTTCTTGAAGGGAAAGAAGTAACTCTGTGAGATGAATTCAGAGAACACAGAGCAGTTTCTCAGAAAGCTTCTTTCCAGTTTTGAACGGAAGATATTTCCTTTTTCACCATAGGCCTCTATGGGCTTTCAAATATCACTTTGCCAATTCCACAAGAACAGCCTTAGCGAAAGGCTTCTTGAAGGGAAAGATGTAACTCTGTGAGATGAATTCACAGAACACAGAGCAGTTTCTGAGAAAGCTTCTTTCCAGTTTTGAACGGAAGATATTTCCTTTTTCACCATAGGACCCTTTGGGCTTCCAAATATCCCTTTGCCAATTCCACAAGAACAGCCTTAGCGCAAGGCTTCTTGAAGGGAAAGATGTAACTCTGTGAGATGAATTAACAGAACACAGAGCAGTTTCTCAGAAAGCTTCTTTCCAGTTTTGAACGGAAGATATTTCCTTTTTCACCATAGCCCTCTATGGGCTTCCAAATATCCCTTTGCCAATTCCACAAGAACAGCCTTAGCGAAAGGCTTCTTGAAGGGAAAGATGTAACTCCGTGAGATGAATTCAGAGAACACAGAGCAGTTTCTCAGAAAGCTTCTTTCCAGTTTTGAACGGAAGATATTTCCTTTTTCACCATAGGCCTCTATGGGCTTCCAAATATCCCTTTGCCAATTCCACAAGAACAGCCTTAGCGAAAGGCTTCTTGAAGGGAAAGATGTAACTCTGTGAGATGAATTCACAGAACACAGAGCAGTTTCTCAGAAAGCTTCTTTCCAGTTTTGAACGGAAGATATTTCCTTTTTCACCATAGCCGTCTATGGGCTTCCAAATATCCCTTTGCCAATTCCACAAGAACAACCTTAGCGAAAGGCTTCTTGAAGGGAAAGATGTAACTCTGTGAGATGAATTCACAGAACACAGAGCAGTTTCTCAGAAAGCTTCTTTCCAGTTTTGAACGGAAGATATTTCCTTTTTCACCGTAGCCCTCTATGGTCATCCAAATATCGCTTTGCCAATTCCACAAGAACAGCCTTAGCGAAAGGCTTCTTGAAGGGAAAGATGTAACTCTGTGAGATGAATTCAGAGAACACAGAGCAGTTTCTCAGAAAGCTTCTTTCCAGTTTTGAACGGAAGATATTTCCTTTTTCACCATAGGCCCCTATGGGCTTCCAAATATCCCTTTGCCAATTCCACAAGAACAGCCTTAGCCAAAGGCTTCTTGAAGGGAAAGATGTAACTCTGTGAGATAAATTCACAGAACACAGAGCAGTTTCTCAGAAAGCTTCTTTCCAGTTTTGAACGGAAGATATTTCCTTTTTCACCATAGACGTCTATGGGCTTCCAAATATCCCTTTGCCAATTCCACAAGAACAGCCTTAGCGAAAGGCTTCTTGAAGGGAAAGATGTAACTCTGTGAGATGAATTCACAGAACACAGAGCAGTTTTTCAGAAAGCTTCTTTCCAGTTTTGAACGGAAGATATTTCCTTTTTCACCATAGCCCTCTGTGGGCTTCCAAATATCCCTTTGCCAATTCCACAAGAACAGCCTTAGCGAAAGGCTTCTTGAAGGGAAAGATGTAACTCTGTGAGATGAATTCACAGAACACAGAGCTGTTTCTCAGAAAGCTTCTTTCCAGTTTTGAACGGAAGATATTTCCTTTTTCACCATAGGACCCTTTGGGCTTCCAAATATCCCTTTGCCAATTCCACAAGAACAGCCTTAGCGAAAGGCTTCTTGAAGGGAAAGATGTAACTCTGTGAGATGAATTAACAGAACACAGAGCAGTTTCTCAGAAAGCTTCTTTCCAGTTTTGAACGGAAGATATTTCCTTTTTCACCATAGCCCTCTATGGGCTTCCAAATATCCGTTTGCCAATTCCACAAGAACAGCCTTAGCGAAAGGCTTATTGAAGGGAAAGATGTAACTCCGTGAGATGAATTCAGAGAACACAGAGCAGTTTCTCAGAAAGCTTCTTTCCAGTTTTGAACGGAAGATATTTCCTTTTTCACCATAGGCCTCTATGGGCTTCCAAATATCCCTTTGCCAATTCCACAAGAACAGCCTTAGCGAAAGGCTTCTTGAAGGGAAAGATGTAACTCTGTGAGATGAATTCACAGAACACAGAGCAGTTTCTCAGAAAGCTTCTTTCCAGTTTTGAACGGAAGATATTTCCTTTTTCACCATAGCCGTCTATGGGCTTCCAAATATCCTTTGCCAATTCCACAAGAACAGCCTTAGCGAAAGGCTTCTTGAAGGGAAAGATGTAACTCTGTGAGATGAATTCACAGAACACAGAGCAGTTTCTCAGAAAGCTTCTTTCCAGTTTTGAACGGAAGATATTTCCTTTTTCACCATAGGCCTCTATGGGCTTCCAAATATCCCTTTGCCAATTCCACAAGAACAGCCTTAGCGAAAGGCTTCTTGAAGGGAAAGATGTAACTCTGTGAGATGAATTAACAGAAAACAGAGCAGTTTCTCAGAAAGCTTCTTTCCAGTTTTGAACGGAAGATATTTCCTTTTTCACCATAGCCCTCTATGGGCTTCCAAATATCCCTTTGCCAATTCCACAAGAACAGCCTTAGCGAAAGGCTTATTGAAGGGAAAGATGTAACTCCGTGAGATGAATTAAGAGAACACAGAGCAGTTTCTCAGAAAGCTTCTTTCCAGTTTTGAACGGAAGATATTTCCTTTTTCACCATAGGCCTCTATGGGCTTCCAAATATCCCTTTGCCAATTCCAAAAGAACAGCCTTAGCGAAAGGCTTCTTGAAGGGAAAGATGTAACTCTGTGAGATGAATTCACAGAACACAGAGCAGTTTCTCAGAAAGCTTCTTTCCAGTTTTGAACGGAAGATATTTCCTTTTTCATCATAGCCGTCTATGGGCTTCCAAATATCCTTTGCCAATTCCACAAGAACAGCCTTAGCGAAAGGCTTCTTGAAGGGAAAGATGTAACTCTGTGTGATGAATTAACAGAACACAGAGCAGTTTCTCAGAAAGCTTCTTTCCAGTTTTGAAAGGAAGATATTTCCTTTTTCACCATAGGCCTCTATGGGCTTCCAAATATCCCTTTGCCAATTCCACAAGAACAGCCTTAGCGAAAGGCTTCTTGAAGGGAAAGATGTAACTCTGTGAGATGAATTCACAGAACACAGAGCAGTTTCTCAGAAAGCTTCTTTCCAATTTTGAACGGAAGTTATTTCCTTTTTCACCATAGCCCTCTATGGGCTTCCAAATATCCCTTTGCCAATTCCACAAGAACAGCCTTAGCCAAAGGCTTCATGAAGGTAAAGATGTAACTCTGTGAGATGAATTAACAGAACACAGAGCAGTTTCTCAGAAAGCTTCTTTCCAGTTTTGAACGGAAGATATTTCCTTTTTCACCATAGCCCTCTATGGGCTTCCAAATATCCCTTTGCCAATTCCACAAGAACAGCCTTAGCGAAAGGCTTCTTGAAGGGAAAGATGTAACTCTGTGAGATGAATTCACAGAACACAGAGCAGTTTCTCAGAAAGCTTCTTTCCAGTTTTGAACGGAAGATATTTCCTTTTTCACCGTAGCCCTCTATGGTCATCCAAATATCGCTTTGCCAATTCCACAAGAACAGCCTTAGCGAAAGGCTTCTTGAAGGGAAAGATGTAACTCTGTGAGATGAATTAACAGAACACAGAGCAGTTTCTCAGAAAGCTTCTTTCCAGTTTTGAACGGAAGATATTTCCTTTTTCACCATAGGCCTCTATGGGCTTCCAAATATCCCTTTGCCAATTCCAAAAGAACAGCCTTAGCGAAAGGCTTCTTGAAGGGAAAGATGTAACTCTGTGAGATAAATTAACAGAACACAGAGCAGTTTCTCAGAAAGCTTCTTTCCAGTTTTGAACGGAAGATATTTCCTTTTTCACCATAGCCGTCTATGGGCTTCCAAATATCCCTTTGCCAATTCCACAAGAACAGCCTTAGCGAAAGGCTTCTTGAAGGGAAAGATGTAACTCTGTGAGATGAATTCACAGAACACAGAGCAGTTTCTCAGAAAGCTTCTTTCCAGTTTTGAACGGAAGATATTTCCTTTTTCACCATAGGCCTCTATGGGCTTCCAAATATCCCTTTGCCAATTCCACAAGAACAGCCTTAGCGAAAGGCTTCTTGAAGGGAAAGATGTAACTCTGTGAGATGAATTCACAGAACACAGAGCAGTTTCTCAGAAAGCTTCTTTCCAGTTTTGAACGGAAGATAGTTCCTTTTTCACCGTAGCCCTCTATGGTCATCCAAATATCGCTTTGCCAATTCCACAAGAACAGCCTTAGCGAAAGGCTTCTTGAAGGGAAAGATGTAACTCTGTGAGATGAATTAACAGAACACAGAGCAGTTTCTCAGAAAGCTTCTTTCCAGTTTTGAACGGAAGATATTTCCTTTTTCACCATAGGCCTCTATGGGCTTCCAAATATCCCTTTGCCAATTCCAAAAGAACAGCCTTAGCGAAAGGCTTCTTGAAGGGAAAGATGTAACTCTGTGAGATAAATTAACAGAACTCAGAGCAGTTTCTCAGAAAGCTTCTTTCCAGTTTTGAACGGAAGATATTTCCTTTTTCACCATAGCCGTCTATGGGCTTCCAAATATCCCTTTGCCAATTCCACAAGAACAGCCTTAGCGAAAGGCTTCTTGAAGGGAAATATGTAACTCCGTGAGATGAATTCACAGAACACAGAGCAGTTTTTCAGAAAGCTTCTTTCCAGTTTTGAACGGAAGATATTTCCTTTTTCACCATAGCCCTCTGTGGGCTTCCAAATATCCCTTTGCCAATTCCACAAGAACAGCCTTAGCGAAAGGCTTCTTGAAGGGAAAGATGTGAGTCTGTGAGATGAATTCACAGAACACAGAGCTGTTTCTCAGAAAGCTTCTATCCAGTTTTGAACGGAAGATATTTCCTTTTTCACCATACGACCCTTTGGGCTTCCAAATATCCCTCTGCCAAATCCACAAGAACAGCCTTAGCGAAAGGCTTCTTGAAGGGAAAGATGTAACTCTGTGACATGAATTAACAGAACACAGAGCAGTTTCTCAGAAAGCTTCTTTCCAGTTTTGAACGGAAGATATTTCCTTTTTCACCATAGCCCTCTATGGGCTTCCAAATATCCCTTTGCCAATTCCACAAGAACAGCCTTAGCGAAAGGCATCTTGAAGGGAAAGATGTAACTCTGTGAGATGAATTAACAGAACACAGAGCAGTTTCTCAGAAAGCTTCTTTCCAGTTTTGAACGGAAGATATTTCCTTTTTCACCATAGGCCTCTATGCCTTCCAAATATCCCTTTGCCAATTCCGCAAGAACAGCCTTAGCGAAAGGCTTCTTGAAGGGAAATATGTAACTCTGTGAGATGAATTCACAGAACACAGAGCAGTTTCTGAGAAAGCTTCTTTCCAGTTTTGAACGGAAGATATTTCCTTTTTCACCATAGGCCTCTATGGGCTTCCAAATATCCCTTTGCCAATTCCACAAGAACAGCCTTAGCGAAAGCCTTCTTGAAGGGAAAGATGTAACTCTGTGAGATGAATTCACAGAACACAGAGCTGTTTCTCAGAAAGCTTCTTTCCAGTTTTGAACGGAAGATATTTCCTTTTTCACCATAGGACCCTTTGGGCTTCCAAATATCCCTTTGCCAATTCCACAAGAACAGCCTTAGCGAAAGGCTTCTTGAAGGGAAAGATGTAACTCTGTGAGATGAATTAACAGAACACAGAGCAGTTTCTCAGAAAGCTTCTTTCCAGTTTTGAACGGAAGATATTTCCTTTTTCACCATAGCCCTCTATGGGCTTCCAAATATCCCTTTGCCAATTCCACAAGAACAGCCTTAGCGAAAGGCTTCTTGAAGGGAAAGATGTAACTCCGTGAGATGAATTCAGAGAACACAGAGCTGTTTCTCAGAAAGCTTCTTTCCAGTTTTGAACGGAAGATATTTCCTTTTTCACCATAGCCCTCTGTGGGCTTCCAAATATCCCTTTGCCAATTCCACAAGAACAGCCTTAGCGAAAGGCTTCTTGAAGGGAAAGATGTAACTCTGTGAGATGAATTCACAGAACACAGAGCTGTCTCTCAGAAAGCTTCTTTCCAGTTTTGAACGGAAGATATTTCCTTTTTCACCATAGGACCCTTTGGGCTTCCAAATATCCCTTTGCCAATTCCACAAGAACAGCCTTAGCGAAAGGCTTCTTGAAGAGAAAGATGTAACTCTGTGAGATGAATTAACAGAACACAGAGCAGTTTCTCAGAAAGCTTCTTTCCAGTTTTGAACGGAAGATATTTCCTTTTTCACCAGAGCCCTCTATGGGCTTCCAAATATCCCTTTGCCAATTCCACAAGAACAGCCTTAGCGAAAGGCTTCTTGAAGGGAAAGATGTAACACTATGAGATAAATTAACAGAACACAGAGCAGTTTTTCAGAAAGCTTCTTTCCAGTTTTGAACGGAAGATATTTCCTTTTTCACCATAGCCCTCTATGGTCATCCAAATATCGCTTTGCCAATTCCACAAGAACAGCCTTAGCGAAAGGCTTCTTGAAGGGAAAGATGTAACTCTGTGAGATGAATTAACAGAACACAGAGCAGTTTCTCAGAAAGCTTCTTTCCAGTTTTGAACGGAAGATATTTCCTTTTTCACCATAGGCCTCTATGGGCTTCCAAATATCCCTTTGCCAATTCCACAAGAACAGCCTTAGCGAAAGGCTTCTTGAAGGGAAAGATGTAACTCTGTGAGATAAATTAACAGAACACAGAGCAGTTTCTCAGAAAGCTTCTTTCCAGTTTTGAACGGAAGATATTTCCTTTTTCACCATAGCCGTCTATGGGCTTCCAAATATCCCTTTGCCAATTCCACAAGAACAGCCTTAGCGAAAGGCTTCTTGAAGGGAAAGATGTAACTCTGTGAGATGAATTCACAGAACACAGAGCAGTTTTTCAGAAAGCTTCTTTCCAGTTTTGAACGGAAGATATTTCCTTTTTCACCATAGCCCTCTGTGGGCTTCCAAATATCCCTTTGCCAATTCCACAAGAACAGCCTTAGCGAAAGGCTTCTTGAAGGGAAAGATGTGAGTCTGTGAGATGAATTCACAGAACACAGAGCTGTTTCTCAGAAAGCTTCTATCCAGTTTTGAACGGAAGATATTTCCTTTTTCACCATACGACCCTTTGGGCTTCCAAATATCCCTCTGCCAAATCCACAAGAACAGCCTTAGCGAAAGGCTTCTTGAAGGGAAAGATGTAACTCTGTGACATGAATTAACAGAACACAGAGCAGTTTCTCAGAAAGCTTCTTTCCAGTTTTGAACGGAAGATATTTCCTTTTTCACCATAGCCCTCTATGGGCTTCCAAATATCCCTTTGCCAATTCCACAAGAACAGCCTTAGCGAAAGGCTTCTTGAAGGGAAAGATGTAACTCTGTGAGATGATTTCACAGAACACAGAGCAGTTTCTCAGAAAGCTTCTTTCCAGTTTTGAACGGAAGATATTTCCTTTTTCACCATAGGCCTCTATGCCTTCCAAATATCCCTTTGCCAATTCCACAAGAACAGCCTTAGCGAAAGGCTTCTTGAAGGGAAAGATGTAACTCTGTGAGATGAATTCACAGAACACAGAGCAGTTTCTGAGAAAGCTTCTTTCCAGTTTTGAACGGAAGATATTTCCTTTTTCACCATAGGCCTCTATGGGCTTCCAAATATCCCTTTGCCAATTCCACAAGAACAGCCTTAGCGAAAGGCTTCTTGAAGGGAAAGATGTAACTCTGTGAGATGAATTCACAGAACACAGAGCTGTTTCTCAGAAAGCTTCTTTCCAGTTTTGAACGGAAGATATTTCCTTTTTCACCATAGGACCCTTTGGGCTTCCAAATATCCCTTTGCCAATTCCACAAGAACAGCCTTAGCGAAAGGCTTCTTGAAGGGAAAGATGTAACTCTGTGAGATGAATTAACAGAACACAGAGCAGTTTCTCAGAAAGCTTCTTTCCAGTTTTGAACGGAAGATATTTCCTTTTTCACCATAGCCCTCTATGGGCTTCCAAATATCCCTTTGCCAATTCCACAAGAACTGCCTTAGCGAAAGGCTTCTTGAAGGGAAAGATGTAACTCCGTGAGATGAATTCAGAGAACACAGAGCTGTTTCTCAGAAAGCTTCTTTCCAGTTTTGAACGGAAGATATTTCCTTTTTCACCATAGGGCCCTTTGGGCTTCCAAATATCCCTTTGCCAATTCCACAAGAACAGCCTTAGCGAAAGGCTTCTTGAAGGGAAAGATGTAACTCTGTGAGATGAATTCACAGAACACAGAGCAGTTTCTCAGAAAGCTTCTTTCCAGTTTTGAACGGAAGATATTTCCTTTTTCACCATAGCCCTCTATGGGCTTCCAAATATCCCTTTGCCAATTCCACAAGAACAGCCTTAGCGAAAGGCTTCTTGAAGGGAAAGATGTAACTCTGCGAGATGAATTCACAGAACACAGAGCAGTTTCTCAGAAAGCTTCTTTCCAGTTTTGAACGGAAGATATTTCCTTTTTCACCGAAGCCCTCTATGGTCATCCAAATATCGCTTTGCCAATTCCACAAGAACAGCCTTAGCGAAAGGCTTCTTGAAGGGAAAGATGTAACTCTGTGAGATGAATTAACAGAACACAGAGCAGTTTCTCAGAAAGCTTCTTTCCAGTTTTGAACGGAAGGTAATTCCTTTTTCACCATAGGCCTCTATGGGCTTCCAAATATCCCTTTGCCAATTCCACAAGAACAGCCTTAGCGAAAGGCTTCTTGAAGGGAAAGATGTAAGTCTGTGAGATAAATTAACAGAACACAGAGCAGTTTCTCAGAAAGCTTCTTTCCAGTTTTGAACGGAAGATATTTCCTTTTTCACCATAGCCGTCTATGGGCTTCCAAATATCCCTTTGCCAATTCCACAAGAACAGCCTTAGCGAAAGGCTTCTTGAAGGGAAAGATGTAACTCTGTGAGATGAATTCACAGAACACAGAGCAGTTTTTCAGAAAGCTTCTTTCCAGTTTTGAACGGAAGATATTTCCTTTTTCACCATAGCCCTCTGTGGGCTTCCAAATATCCCTTTGCCAATTCCACAAGAACAGCCTTAGCGAAAGGCTTCTTGAAGGGAAAGATGTAACTCTGTGAGATGAATTCACAGAACACAGAGCTGTCTCTTAGAAAGCTTCTTTCCAGTTTTGAACGGAAGATATTTCCTTTTTCACCATAGGACCCTTTGGGCTTCCAAATATCCCTTTGCCAATTCCACAAGAACAGCCTTAGCGAAAGGCTTCTTGAAGAGAAAGATGTAACTCTGTGAGATGAATTAACAGAACACAGAGCAGTTTCTCAGAAAGCTTCTTTCCAGTTTTGAACGGAAGATATTTCCTTTTTCACCATAGCCCTCTATGGGCTTCCAAATATCTCTTTGCCAATTCCACAAGAACAGCCTTAGCGAAAGGCTTCTTGAAGGGAAAGATGTAACTCTGTGAGATGAATTAACAGAACACAGAGCAGTTTCTCAGAAAGCTTCTTTCCAGTTTTGAACGGAAGATATTTCCTTTTTCACCATAGGCCTCTATGGGCTTCCAAATATCCCTTTGCCAATTCCACAAGAACAGCCTTAGCGAAAGGCTTCTTGAAGGGAAAGATGTAACTCTGTGAGATAAATTAACAGAACAGAGAGCAGTTTCTCAGAAAGCTTCTTTCCAGTTTTGAACGGAAGATATTTCCTTTTTCACCATAGCCGTCTATGGGCTTCCAAATATCCCTTTGCCAATTCCACAAGAACAGCCTTAGCGAAAGGCTTCTTGAAGGGAAAGATGTAACTCTGTGAGATGAATTCACAGAACACAGAGCAGTTTTTCAGAAAGCTTCTTTCCAGTTTTGAACGGAAGATATTTCCTTTTTCACCATAGCCCTCTGTGGGCTTCCAAATATCCCTTTGCCAATTCCACAAGAACAGCCTTAGCGAAAGGCTTCTTGAAGGGAAAGATGTAACTCTGTGAGATGAATTCACAGAACACAGAGCTGTTTCTCAGAAAGCTTCTTTCCAGTTTTGAACGGAAGATATTTCCTTTTTCACCATAGGACCCTTTGGGCTTCCAAATATCCCGTTGCCAATTCCACAAGAACAGCCTTAGCGAAAGGCTTCTTGAAGGGAAAGATGTAACTCTGTGAGATGAATTCACAGAACACAGAGCAGTTTCTCAGAAAGCTTCTTTCCAGTTTTGAACGGAAGATATTTCCTTTTTCACCATAGGCCTCTATGGGCTTCCAAATATCCCTTTGCCAATTCCACAAGAACAGCCTTAGCGAAAGGCTTCTTGAAGGGAAAGATGTAACTCTGTGAGATGAATTCACAGAACACAGAGCAGTTTCTCAGAAAGCTTCTTTCCAGTTTTGAACGGAAGATATTTCCTTTTTCACCATAGGCCTCTATGGGCTTCCAAATATCCCTTTGCCAATTCCACAAGAACAGCCTTAGCGAAAGGCTTCTTGAAGGGAAAGATGTAACTCTGTGAGATGAATTCACAGAACACAGAGCAGTTTCTCAGAAAGCTTCTTTCCAGTTTTGAACGGAAGATATTTCCTTTTTCACCATAGGCCTCTATGGGCTTCCAAATATCCCTTTGCCAATTCCACAAGAACAGCCTTAGCGAAAGGCTTCTTGAAGGGAAAGATGTAACTCTGTGAGATGAATTAACAGAACACAGAGCTGTTTCTCAGAAAGCTTCTTTCCAGTTTTGAACGGAAGATATTTCCTTTTTCACCATAGGACCCTTTGGGCTTCCAAATATCCCGTTGCCAATTCCACAAGAACAGCCTTAGCGAAAGGCTTCTTGAAGGGAAAGATGTAACTCTGTGAGATGAATTAACAGAACACAGAGCAGTTTCTCAGAATGCTTCTTTCCAGTTTTGAAAGGAAGATATTTCCTTTTTCACCATAGACCTCTATGGGCTTCCAAATATCCCTTTGCCAATTCCACAAGAACAGCCTTAGCGAAAGGCTTCTTGAAGGGAAAGATGTAACTCTGTGAGATGAATTAACAGAACACAGAGCAGTTTCTCAGAAAGCTTCTTTCCAGGTTTGAACGGAAGATATTTCCTTTTTCACCATAGCCCTCTATGGGCTTCCAAATATCCCTTTGCCAATTCCACAAGAACAGCCTTAGCGAAAGGCTTCTTGAAGGGAAAGATGTAACTCTGTGAGATGAATTCACAGAACACAGAGCAGTTTCTCAGAAAGCTTCTTTCCAGTTTTGAACGGAAGATATTTCCTTTTTCACCGTAGCCCTCTATGGTCATCCAAATATCGCTTTGCCAATTCCACAAGAACAGCCTTAGCGAAAGGCTTCTTGAAGGGAAAGATGTAACTCTGTGAGATGAATTAACAGAACACAGAGCAGTTTCTCAGAAAGCTTCTTTCCAGTTTTGAACGGAAGATATTTCCTTTTTCACCATAGGCCTCTATGGGCTTCCAAATATCCCTTTGCCAATTCCACAAGAACAGCCTTAGCGAAAGGCTTCTTGAAGGGAAAGATGTAACTCTGTGAGATAAATTAACAGAACACAGAGCAGTTTCTCAGAAAGCTTCTTTCCAGTTTTGAACGGAAGATATTTCCTTTTTCACCATAGCCGTCTATGGGCTTCCAAATATCCCTTTGCCAATTCCACAAGAACAGCCTTAGCGAAAGGCTTCTTGAAGGGAAAGATGTAACTCTGTGAGATGAATTCACAGAACACAGAGCAGTTTTTCAGAAAGCTTCTTTCCAGTTTTGAACGGAAGATATTTCCTTTTTCACCATAGCCCTCTGTGGGCTTCCAAATATCCCTTTGCCAATTCCACAAGAACAGCCTTAGCGAAAGGCTTCTTGAAGGGAAAGATGTAACTCTGTGAGATGAATGCAAAGAACACAGAGCAGTTTCTCAGAAAGCTTCTTTCCAGTTTTGAACGGAAGATATTTCCTTTTTCACCGTAGCCCTCTATGGGCTTCCAAATATCGCTTTGCCAATTCCACAAGAACAGCCTTAGCGAAAGGCTTCTTGAAGGGAAAGATGTAACTCTGTGAGATGAATTAACAGAACACAGAGCAGTTTCTCAGAAAGCTTCTTTCCAGTTTTGAAAGGAAGATATTTCCTTTTTCACCATAGACCTCTATGGGCTTCCAAATATCCCTTTGCCAATTCCACAAGAACAGCCTTAGCGAAAGGCTTCTTGAAGGGAAAGATGTAACTCTGTGAGATGAATTCACAGAACACAGAGCAGTTTCTCAGAAAGCTTCTTTCCTGTTTTGAACGGAAGATATTTCCTTTTTCACCATAGCCGTCTATGGGCTTCCAAATATCCCTTTGCCAATTCCACAAGAACAGCCTTAGCGAAAGGCTTCTTGAAGGGAAAGATGTAACTCTGTGAGATGAATTCACAGAACACAGAGCAGTTTCTCAGAAAGCTTCTTTCCAGTTTTGAACGGAAGATATTTCCTTTTTCACCATAGGCCTCTATGGGCTTCCAAATATCCCTTTGCCAATTCCACAAGAACAGCCTTAGCGAAAGGCTTCTTGAAGGGAAAGATGTAACTCTGTGAGATGAATTCACAGAACACAGAGCAGTTTCTCAGAAAGCTTCTTTCCAGTTTTGAACGGAAGATATTTCCTTTTTCACCATAGGCCTCTATGGGCTTCCCAATATCCCTTTGCCAATTCCACAAGAACAGCCTTAGCGAAAGGCTTCTTGAAGGGAAAGATGTAACTCTGTGAGATGAATTCACAGAACACAGAGCAGTTTCTCAGAAAGCTTCTTTCCAATTTTGAACGGAAGATATTTCCTTTTTCACCATAGCCCTCTATGGGCTTCCAAATATCCCTTTGCCAATTCCACAAGAACAGCCTTAGCCAAAGGCTTCTTGAAGGGAAAGATGTAACTCTGTGAGATGAATTAACAGAACACAGAGCAGTTTCTCAGAAAGCTTCTTTCCAGTTTTGAACGGAAGATATTTCCTTTTTCACCATAGCCCTCTATGGGCTTCCAAATATCCCTTTGCCAATTCCACAAGAACAGCCTTAGCGAAAGGCTTCTTGAAGGGAAAGATGTAACTCTGTGAGATGAATTCACAGAACACAGAGCAGTTTCTCAGAAAGCTTCTTTCCAGTTTTGAACGGAAGATATTTCCTTTTTCACCGTAGCCCTCTATGGTCATCCAAATATCGCTTTGCCAATTCCACAAGAACAGCCTTAGCGAAAGGCTTCTTGAAGGGAAAGATGTAACTCTGTGAGATGAATTAACAGAACACAGAGCAGTTTCTCAGAAAGCTTCTTTCCAGTTTTGAACGGAAGATATTTCCTTTTTCACCATAGGCCTCTATGGGCTTCCAAATATCCCTTTGCCAATTCCACAAGAACAGCCTTAGCGAAAGGCTTCTTGAAGGGAAAGATGTAACTCTGTGAGATAAATTAACAGAACACAGAGCAGTTTCTCAGAAAGCTTCTTTCCAGTTTTGAACGGAAGATATTTCCTTTTTCACCATAGCCGTCTATGGGCTTCCAAATATCCCTTTGCCAATTCCACAAGAACAGCCTTAGCGAAAGGCTTCTTGAAGGGAAAGATGTAACTCTGTGAGATGAATTCACAGAACACAGAGCAGTTTTTCAGAAAGCTTCTTTCCAGTTTTGAACGGAAGATATTTCCTTTTTCACCATAGCCCTCTGTGGGCTTCCAAATATCCCTTTGCCAATTCCACAAGAACAGCCTTAGCGAAAGGCTTCTTGAAGGGAAAGATGTAACTCTGTGAGATGAATTAACAGAACACAGAGCTGTTTCTCAGAAAGCTTCTTTCCAGTTTTGAACGGAAGATATTTCCTTTTTCACCATAGGACCCTTTGGGCTTCCAAATATCCCGTTGCCAATTCCACAAGAACAGCCTTAGCGAAAGGCTTCTTGAAGGGAAAGATGTAACTCTGTGAGATGAATTCACAGAACACAGAGCAGTTTCTCAGAAAGCTTCTTTCCAGTTTTGAACGGAAGATATTTCCTTTTTCACCATAGCCCTCTATGGGCTTCCAAATATCCCTTTGCCAATTCCACAAGAACAGCCTTAGCGAAAGGCTTCTTAAAGGGAAAGATGTAACTCTGTGAGATGAATTCACAGAACACAGAGCAGTTTCTCAGAAAGCTTCTTTCCAGTTTTGAACGGAAGATATTTCCTTTTTCACCATAGGCCTCTATGGGCTTCCAAATATCCCTTTGCCAATTCCACAAGAACAGCCTTAGCGAAAGGCTTCTTGAAGGGAAAGATGTAACTCTGTGAGATGAATTCACAGAACACAGAGCAGTTTCTCAGAAAGCTTCTTTCCAGTTTTGAACGGAAGATATTTCCTTTTTCACCATAGGCCTCTATGGGCTTCCAAATATCCCTTTGCCAATTCCACAAGAACAGCCTTAGTGAAAGGCTTCTTGAAGGGAAAGAAGTAACTCTGTGAGATGAATTCACAGAACACAGAGCAGTTTCTCAGAAAGCTTCTTTCCAATTTTGAACGGAAGATATTTCCTTTTTCACCATAGCCCTCTATGGGCTTCCAAATATCCCTTTGCCAATTCCACAAGAACAGCCTTAGCCAAAGGCTTCTTGAAGGGAAAGATGTAACTCTGTGAGATGAATTAACAGAACACAGAGCAGTTTCTCAGAAAGCTTCTTTCCAGTTTTGAACGGAAGATATTTCCTTTTTCACCATAGCCCTCTATGGGCTTCCAAATATCCCTTTGCCAATTCCACAAGAACAGCCTTAGCGAAAGGCTTCTTGAAGGGAAAGATGTAACTCTGTGAGATGAATTCACAGAACACAGAGCAGTTTCTCAGAAAGCTTCTTTCCAGTTTTGAACGGAAGATATTTCCTTTTTCACCGTAGCCCTCTATGGTCATCCAAATATCGCTTTGCCAATTCCAGAAGAACAGCCTTAGCGAAAGGCTTCTTGAAGGGAAAGATGTAACTCTGTGAGATGAATTAACAGAACACAGAGCAGTTTTTCAGAAAGCTTCTTTCCAGTTTTGAACCGAAGATATTTCCTTTTTCACCATAGCCCTCTATGGGCTTCCAAATATCCCTTTGCCAATTCCACAAGAACAGCCTTAGCGAAAGGCTTATTGAAGGGAAAGATGTAACTCCGTGAGATGAATTCAGAGAACACAGAGCAGTTTCTCAGAAAGCTTCTTTCCAGTTTTGAACGGAAGATATTTCCTTTTTCACCATAGGCCTCTATGGGCTTCCAAATATCCCTTTGCCAATTCCACAAGAACAGCCTTAGCGAAAGGCTTCTTGAAGGGAAAGATGTAACTCTGTGAGATGAATTCACAGAACACAGAGCAGTTTTTCAGAAAGCTTCTTTCCAGTTTTGATCGGAAGATATTTCCTTTTTCACCATAGCCCTCTGTGGGCTTCCAAATATCCCTTTGCCAATTCCACAAGAACAGCCTTAGCGAAAGGCTTCTTGAAGGGAAAGATGTAACTCTGTGAGATGAATTAACAGAACACAGAGCTGTTTCTCAGAAAGCTTCTTTCCAGTTTTGAACGGAAGATATTTCCTTTTTCACCACAGGACCCTTTGGGCTTCCAAATATCCCGTTGCCAATTCCACAAGAACAGCCTTAGCGAAAGGCTTCTTGAAGGGAAAGATGTAACTCTGTGAGATGAATTCACAGAACACAGAGCAGTTTCTCAGAAAGCTTCTTTCCAGTTTTGAACGGAAGATATTTCCTTTTTCACCATAGCCCTCTATGGGCTTCCAAATATCCCTTTGCCAATTCCACAAGAACAGCCTTAGCGAAAGGCTTCTTAAAGGGAAAGATGTAACTCTGTGAGATGAATTCACAGAACACAGAGCAGTTTCTCAGAAAGCTTCTTTCCAGTTTTGAACGGAAGATATTTCCTTTTTCACCATAGGCCTCTATGGGCTTCCAAATATCCCTTTGCCAATTCCACAAGAACAGCCTTAGCGAAAGGCTTCTTGAAGGGAAAGATGTAACTCTGTGAGATGAATTCACAGAACACAGAGCAGTTTCTCAGAAAGCTTCTTTCCAGTTTTGAACGGAAGATATTTCCTTTTTCACCATAGGCCTCTATGGGCTTCCAAATATCCCTTTGCCAATTCCACAAGAACAGCCTTAGTGAAAGGCTTCTTGAAGGGAAAGAAGTAACTCTGTGAGATGAATTCACAGAACACAGAGCAGTTTCTCAGAAAGCTTCTTTCCAATTTTGAACGGAAGATATTTCCTTTTTCACCATAGCCCTCTATGGGCTTCCAAATATCCCTTTGCCAATTCCACAAGAACAGCCTTAGCCAAAGGCTTCTTGAAGGGAAAGATGTAACTCTGTGAGATGAATTAACAGAACACAGAGCAGTTTCTCAGAAAGCTTCTTTCCAGTTTTGAACGGAAGATATTTCCTTTTTCACCATAGCCCTCTATGGGCTTCCAAATATCCCTTTGCCAATTCCACAAGAACAGCCTTAGCGAAAGGCTTCTTGAAGGGAAAGATGTAACTCTGTGAGATGAATTCACAGAACACAGAGCAGTTTCTCAGAAAGCTTCTTTCCAGTTTTGAACGGAAGATATTTCCTTTTTCACCGTAGCCCACTATGGTCATCCAAATATCGCTTTGCCAATTCCAGAAGAACAGCCTTAGCGAAAGGCTTCTTGAAGGGAAAGATGTAACTCTGTGAGATGAATTAACAGAACACAGAGCAGTTTTTCAGAAAGCTTCTTTCCAGTTTTGAACCGAAGATATTTCCTTTTTCACCATAGCCCTCTATGGGCTTCCAAATATCCCTTTGCCAATTCCACAAGAACAGCCTTAGCGAAAGGCTTATTGAAGGGAAAGATGTAACTCCGTGAGATGAATTCAGAGAACACAGAGCAGTTTCTCAGAAAGCTTCTTTCCAGTTTTGAACGGAAGATATTTCCTTTTTCACCATAGGCCTCTATGGGCTTCCAAATATCCCTTTCCCAATTCCACAAGAACAGCCTTAGCGAAAGGCTTCTTGAAGGGAAAGATGTAACTCTGTGAGATGAATTCACAGAACACAGAGCAGTTTCTCAGAAAGCTTCTTTCCTGTTTTGAACGGAAGATATTTCCTTTTTCACCATAGCCGTCTATGGGCTTCCAAATATCCTTTGCCAATTCCACAAGAACAGCCTTAGCGAAAGGCTTCTTGAAGGGAAAGATGTAACTCTGTGAGATGAATTAACAGAACACAGAGCAGTTTCTCAGAAAGCTTCTTTCCAGTTTTGAACGGAAGATATTTCCTTTTTCAACATAGGCCTCTATGGGCTTCCAAATATCCCTTTGCCAATTCCACAAGAACAGCCTTAGCGAAAGGCTTCTTGAAGGGAAAGATGAAACTCTGTGAGATGAATTCACAGAACACAGAGCAGTTTCTGAGAAAGCTTCTTTCCAGTTTTGAACGGAAGATATTTCCTTTTTCACCATAGGCCTCTATGGGCTTCCAAATATCCCTTTGCCAATTCCACAAGAACAGCCTTAGCGAAAGGCTTCTTGAAGGGAAAGAAGTAACTCTGTGAGATGAATTCACAGAACACAGAGCAGTTTCTCAGAAAGCTTCTTTCCAATTTTGAACGGAAGATATTTCCTTTTTCACCATAGCCGTCTATGGGCTTCCAAATATCCCTTTGCCAATTCCACAAGAACAGCCTTAGCGAAAGGCTTCTTGAAGGGAAAGATGTAACTCTGTGAGATGAATTCACAGAACACAGAGCAGTTTCTCAGAAAGCTTCTTTCCAGTTTTGAACGGAAGATATTTCCTTTTTCACCGTAGCCCTCTAAGGGCTTCCAAATATCGCTTTGCCAATTCCACAAGAACAGCCTTAGCGAAAGGCTTCTTGAAGGGAAAGATGTAACTCTGTGAGATGAATTAACAGAACACAGAGCAGTTTCTCAGAAAGCTTCTTTCCAGTTTTGAAAGGAAGATATTTCCTTTTTCACCATAGGCCTCTATGGGCTTCCAAATATCCCTTTGCCAATTCCACAAGAACAGCCTTAGCGAAAGGCTTCTTGAAGGGAAAGATGTAACTCTGTGAGATGAATTCACAGAACACAGAGCAGTTTCTCAGAAAGCTTCTTTTCAGTTTTGAACGGAAGATATTTCCTTTTTCACCATAGCCCTCTATGGGCTTCCAAATATCCCTTTGCCAATTCCACAAGAACAGCCTTAGCGAAAGGCTTCTTGAAGGGAAAGATGTAACTCTGTGAGATGAATTCACAGAACACAGAGCAGTTTCTCAGAAAGCTTCTTTCCAGTTTTGAACGGAAGATATTTCCTTTTTCACCATAGCCCTCTATGGGCTTCCAAATATCGCTTTGCCAATTCCACAAGAACAGCCTTAGCGAAAGGCTTCTTGAAGGGAAAGATGTAACTCTGTGAGATGAATTCAGAGAACACAGAGCAGTTTCTCAGAAAGCTTCTTTCCAGTTTTGAACGGAAGATATTTCCTTTTTCACCATAACCCTCTATGGGCTTCCAAATATCCCTTTGCCAATTCCACAAGAACAGCCTTAGAGAAAGGCTTCTTGAAGGGAAAGATGTAACTCTGTGATATGAATTAACAGAACACAGAGCAGTTTCTCAGAAAGCTTCTTTCCAGTTTTGAACAGAAGATATTTCCTTTTTCACCATAGGCCTCTATGGGCTTCCAAATATCCCTTTGCCAATTCCACAAGAACAGCCTTAGCGAAAGGCTTCTTGAATGGAAAGATATAACTCTGTGAGATGAATTAACAGAACACAGAGCAGTTTCTCAGAAAGCTTCTTTCCAGTTTTGAACGGAAGATATTTCCTTTTTCACCATAGCCCTCTATGGGCTTCCAAATATCCCTTTGCCAATTCCACAAGAACAGCCTTAGCGAAAGGCTTCTTAAAGGGAAAGATGTAACTCTGTGAGATGAATTCACAGAACACAGAGCAGTTTCTCAGAAAGCTTCTTTCCAGTTTTGAACGGAAGATATTTCCTTTTTCACCATAGGCCTCTATGGGCTTCCAAATATCCCTTTGCCAATTCCACAAGAACAGCCTTAGCGAAAGGCTTCTTGAAGGGAAAGATGTAACTCTGTGAGATGAATTCACAGAACACAGAGCAGTTTCTCAGAAAGCTTCTTTCCAGTTTTGAACGGAAGATATTTCCTTTTTCACCATAGGCCTCTATGGGCTTCCAAATATCCCTTTGCCAATTCCACAAGAACAGCCTTAGTGAAAGGCTTCTTGAAGGGAAAGAAGTAACTCTGTGAGATGAATTCACAGAACACAGAGCAGTTTCTCAGAAAGCTTCTTTCCAATTTTGAACGGAAGATATTTCCTTTTTCACCATAGCCCTCTATGGGCTTCCAAATATCCCTTTGCCAATTCCACAAGAACAGCCTTAGCCAAAGGCTTCTTGAAGGGAAAGATGTAACTCTGTGAGATGAATTAACAGAACACAGAGCAGTTTCTCAGAAAGCTTCTTTCCAGTTTTGAACGGAAGATATTTCCTTTTTCACCATAGCCCTCTATGGGCTTCCAAATATCCCTTTGCCAATTCCACAAGAACAGCCTTAGCGAAAGGCTTCTTGAAGGGAAAGATGTAACTCTGTGAGATGAATTCACAGAACACAGAGCAGTTTCTCAGAAAGCTTCTTTCCAGTTTTGAACGGAAGATATTTCCTTTTTCACCGTAGCCCTCTATGGTCATCCAAATATCGCTTTGCCAATTCCAGAAGAACAGCCTTAGCGAAAGGCTTCTTGAAGGGAAAGATGTAACTCTGTGAGATGAATTAACAGAACACAGAGCAGTTTTTCAGAAAGCTTCTTTCCAGTTTTGAACCGAAGATATTTCCTTTTTCACCATAGCCCTCTATGGGCTTCCAAATATCCCTTTGCCAATTCCACAAGAACAGCCTTAGCGAAAGGCTTATTGAAGGGAAAGATGTAACTCCGTGAGATGAATTCAGAGAACACAGAGCAGTTTCTCAGAAAGCTTCTTTCCAGTTTTGAACGGAAGATATTTCCTTTTTCACCATAGGCCTCTATGGGCTTCCAAATATCCCTTTGCCAATTCCACAAGAACAGCCTTAGCGAAAGGCTTCTTGAAGGGAAAGATGTAACTCTGTGAGATGAATTAACAGAACACAGAGCAGTTTTTCAGAAAGCTTCTTTCCAGTTTTGAACGGAAGATATTTCCTTTTTCACCATAGCCCTCTGTGGGCTTCCAAATATCCCTTTGCCAATTCCACAAGAACAGCCTTAGCGAAAGGCTTCTTGAAGGGAAAGATGTAACTCTGTGAGATGAATTAACAGAACACAGAGCTGTTTCTCAGAAAGCTTCTTTCCAGTTTTGAACGGAAGATATTTCCTTTTTCACCATAGGACCCTTTGGGCTTCCAAATATCCCGTTGCCAATTCCACAAGAACAGCCTTAGCGAAAGGCTTCTTGAAGGGAAAGATGTAACTCTGTGAGATGAATTCACAGAACACAGAGCAGTTTCTCAGAAAGCTTCTTTCCAGTTTTGAACGGAAGATATTTCCTTTTTCACCATAGCCCTCTATGGGCTTCCAAATATCCCTTTGCCAATTCCACAAGAACAGCCTTAGCGAAAGGCTTCTTAAAGGGAAAGATGTAACTCTGTGAGATGAATTCACAGAACACAGAGCAGTTTCTCAGAAAGCTTCTTTCCAGTTTTGAACGGAAGATATTTCCTTTTTCACCATAGGCCTCTATGGGCTTCCAAATATCCCTTTTGCCAATTCCACAAGAACAGCCTTAGCGAAAGGCTTCTTGAAGGGAAAGATGTAACTCTGTGAGATGAATTCACAGAACACAGAGCAGTTTCTCAGAAAGCTTCTTTCCAGTTTTGAACGGAAGATATTTCCTTTTTCACCATAGGCCTCTATGGGCTTCCAAATATCCCTTTGCCAATTCCACAAGAACAGCCTTAGTGAAAGGCTTCTTGAAGGGAAAGAAGTAACTCTGTGAGATGAATTCACAGAACACAGAGCAGTTTCTCAGAAAGCTTCTTTCCAATTTTGAACGGAAGATATTTCCTTTTTCACCATAGCCCTCTATGGGCTTCCAAATATCCCTTTGCCAATTCCACAAGAACAGCCTTAGCCAAAGGCTTCTTGAAGGGAAAGATGTAACTCTGTGAGATGAATTAACAGAACACAGAGCAGTTTCTCAGAAAGCTTCTTTCCAGTTTTGAACGGAAGATATTTCCTTTTTCACCATAGCCCTCTATGGGCTTCCAAATATCCCTTTGCCAATTCCACAAGAACAGCCTTAGCGAAAGGCTTCTTGAAGGGAAAGATGTAACTCTGTGAGATGAATTCACAGAACACAGAGCAGTTTCTCAGAAAGCTTCTTTCCAGTTTTGAACGGAAGATATTTCCTTTTTCACCGTAGCCCACTATGGTCATCCAAATATCGCTTTGCCAATTCCAGAAGAACAGCCTTAGCGAAAGGCTTCTTGAAGGGAAAGATGTAACTCTGTGAGATGAATTAACAGAACACAGAGCAGTTTTTCAGAAAGCTTCTTTCCAGTTTTGAACCGAAGATATTTCCTTTTTCACCATAGCCCTCTATGGGCTTCCAAATATCCCTTTGCCAATTCCACAAGAACAGCCTTAGCGAAAGGCTTTTTGAAGGGAAAGATGTAACTCCGTGAGATGAATTCAGAGAACACAGAGCAGTTTCTCAGAAAGCTTCTTTCCAGTTTTGAACGGAAGATATTTCCTTTTTCACCATAGGCCTCTATGGGCTTCCAAATATCCCTTTGCCAATTCCACAAGGACAGCCTTAGCGAAAGGCTTCTTGAAGGGAAAGATGTAACTCTGTGAGATGAATTCACAGAACACAGAGCAGTTTCTCAGAAAGCTTCTTTCCTGTTTTGAACGGAAGATATTTCCTTTTTCACCATAGCCGTCTATGGGCTTCCAAATATCCTTTGCCAATTCCACAAGAACAGCCTTAGCGAAAGGCTTCTTGAAGGGAAAGATGTAACTCTGTGAGATGAATTAACAGAACACAGAGCAGTTTCTCAGAAAGCTTCTTTCCAGTTTTGAACGGAAGATATTTCCTTTTTCAACATAGGCCTCTATGGGCTTCCAAATATCCCTTTGCCAATTCCACAAGAACAGCCTTAGCGAAAGGCTTCTTGAAGGGAAAGATGAAACTCTGTGAGATGAATTCACAGAACACAGAGCAGTTTCTGAGAAAGCTTCTTTCCAGTTTTGAACGGAAGATATTTCCTTTTTCACCATAGGCCTCTATGGGCTTCCAAATATCCCTTTGCCAATTCCACAAGAACAGCCTTAGCGAAAGGCTTCTTGAAGGGAAAGAAGTAACTCTGTGAGATGAATTCACAGAACACAGAGCAGTTTCTCAGAAAGCTTCTTTCCAATTTTGAACGGAAGATATTTCCTTTTTCACCATAGCCGTCTATGGGCTTCCAAATATCCCTTTGCCAATTCCACAAGAACAGCCTTAGCGAAAGGCTTCTTGAAGGGAAAGATGTAACTCTGTGAGATGAATTCACAGAACACAGAGCAGTTTCTCAGAAAGCTTCTTTCCAGTTTTGAACGGAAGATATTTCCTTTTTCACCGTAGCCCTCTAAGGGCTTCCAAATATCGCTTTGCCAATTCCACAAGAACAGCCTTAGCGAAATGCTTCTTGAAGGGAAAGATGTAACTCTGTGAGATGAATTAACAGAACACAGAGCAGTTTCTCAGAAAGCTTCTTTCCAGTTTTGAAAGGAAGATATTTCCTTTTTCACCATAGGCCTCTATGGGCTTCCAAATATCCCTTTGCCAATTCCACAAGAACAGCCTTAGCGAAAGGCTTCTTGAAGGGAAAGATGTAACTCTGTGAGATGAATTCACAGAACACAGAGCAGTTTCTCAGAAAGCTTCTTTTCAGTTTTGAACGGAAGATATTTCCTTTTTCACCATAGCCCTCTATGGGCTTCCAAATATCCCTTTGCCAATTCCACAAGAACAGCCTTAGCGAAAGGCTTCTTGAAGGGAAAGATGTAACTCTGTGAGATGAATTCACAGAACACAGAGCAGTTTCTCAGAAAGCTTCTTTCCAGTTTTGAACGGAAGATATTTCCTTTTTCACCATAGCCCTCTATGGGCTTCCAAATATCGCTTTGCCAATTCCACAAGAACAGCCTTAGCGAAAGGCTTCTTGAAGGGAAAGATGTAACTCTGTGAGATGAATTCAGAGAACACAGAGCAGTTTCTCAGAAAGCTTCTTTCCAGTTTTGAACGGAAGATATTTCCTTTTTCACCATAACCCTCTATGGGCTTCCAAATATCCCTTTGCCAATTCCACAAGAACAGCCTTAGAGAAAGGCTTCTTGAAGGGAAAGATGTAACTCTGTGATATGAATTAACAGAACACAGAGCAGTTTCTCAGAAAGCTTCTTTCCAGTTTTGAACAGAAGATATTTCCTTTTTCACCATAGGCCTCTATGGGCTTCCAAATATCCCTTTGCCAATTCCACAAGAACAGCCTTAGCGAAAGGCTTCTTGAATGGAAAGATATAACTCTGTGAGATGAATTAACAGAACACAGAGCAGTTTCTCAGAAAGCTTCTTTCCAGTTTTGAACGGAAGATATTTCCTTTTTCACCATAGCCCTCTATGGGCTTCCAAATATCCCTTTGCCAATTCCACAAGAACAGCCTTAGCGAAAGGCTTCTTGAAGGGAAAGATGTAACTCTGTGAGATGAATTCACAGAACACAGAGCAGTTTTTCAGAAAGCTTCTTTCCAGTTTTGAACGGAAGATATTTCCTTTTTCACCATAGCCCTCTGTGGGCTTCCAAATATCCCTTTGCCAATTCCACAAGAACAGCCTTAGCGAAAGGCTTCTTGAAGGGAAAGATGTAACTCTGTGAGATGAATTCACAGAACACAGAGCTGTTTCTCAGAAAGCTTCTTTCCAGTTTTGAACGGAAGATATTTCCTTTTTCACCATAGGACCCTTTGGGCTTCCAAATATCCCTTTGCCAATTCCACAAGAACAGCCTTAGCGAAAGGCTTCTTGAAGGGAAAGATGTAACTCTGTGAGATGAATTCACAGAACACAGAGCAGTTTCTGAGAAAGCTTCTTTCCAGTTTTGAATGGAAGATATTTCCTTTTTCACCATAGGCCTCTATGGGCTTCCAAATATCCCTTTGCCAATTCCACAAGAACAGCCTTAGCGAAAGGCTTCTTGAAGGGAAAGAAGTAACTCTGTGAGATGAATTCACAGAACACAGAGCAGTTTCTCAGAAAGCTTCTTTCCAATTTTGAACGGAAGATATTTCCTTTTTCACCATAGCCGTCTATGGGCTTCCAAATATCCCTTTGCCAATTCCACAAGAATAGCCTTAGCGAAAGGCTTCTTGAAGGGAAAGATGTAACTCTGTGAGATGAATTAACAGAACACAGAGCAGTTTCTCAGAAAGCTTCTTTCCAGTTTTGAACGGAAGATATTTCCTTTTTCACCATAGCCCTCTATGGGCTTCCAAATATCCCTTTGCCAATTCCACAAGAACAGCCTTAGCGAAAGGCTTCTTGAAGGGAAAGATGTAACTCTGTGAGATGAATTCAAAGAACACAGAGCAGTTTCTCAGAAAGCTTCTTTCCAGTTTTGAACGGAAGATATTTCCTTTTTCACCGTAGCCCTCTATGGGCTTCCAAATATCGCTTTGCCAATTCCACAAGAACAGCCTTAGCGAAAGGCTTCTTGAAGGGAAAGATGTAACTCTGTGAGATGAATTAACAGAACACAGAGCAGTTTCTCAGAAAGCTTCTTTCCAGTTTTGAAAGGAAGATATTTCCTTTTTCACCATAGACCTCTATGGGCTTCCAAATATCCCTTTGCCAATTCCACAAGAACAGCCTTAGCGAAAGGCTTCTTGAAGGGAAAGATGTAACTCTGTGAGATGAATTCACAGAACACAGAGCAGTTTCTCAGAAAGCTTCTTTCCTGTTTTGAACGGAAGATATTTCCTTTTTCACCATAGCCGTCTATGGGCTTCCAAATATCCCTTTGCCAATTCCACAAGAACAGCCTTAGCGAAAGGCTTCTTGAAGGGAAAGATGTAACTCTGTGAGATGAATTCACAGAACACAGAGCAGTTTCTCAGAAAGCTTCTTTCCAGTTTTGAACGGAAGTTATTTCCTTTTTCACCATAGGCCTCTATGGGCTTCCAAATATCCCTTTGCCAATTCCACAAGAACAGCCTTAGCGAAAGGCTTCTTGAAGGGAAAGATGTAACTCTGTGAGATGAATTCACAGAACACAGAGCAGTTTCTCAGAAAGCTTCTTTCCAGTTTTGAACGGAAGATATTTCCTTTTTCACCATAGGCCTCTATGGGCTTCCCAATATCCCTTTGCCAATTCCACAAGAACAGCCTTAGCGAAAGGCTTCTTGAAGGGAAAGATGTAACTCTGTGAGATGAATTCACAGAACACAGAGCAGTTTCTCAGAAAGCTTCTTTCCAATTTTGAACGGAAGATATTTCCTTTTTCACCATCTCCCTCTATGGGCTTCCAAATATCCCTTTGCCAATTCCACAAGAACAGCCTTAGCGAAAGGCTTCTTGAAGGGAAAGATGTAACTCTGTGAGATGAATTCACAGAACACAGAGCAGTTTCTCAGAAAGCTTCTTTCCAGTTTTGAACGGAAGATATTTCCTTTTTCACCGTAGCCCTCTATGGTCATCCAAATATCGCTTTCCCAATTCCACAAGAACAGCCTTAGCGAAAGGCTTCTTGAAGGGAAAGATGTAACTCTGTGAGATGAATTAACAGAACACAGAGCAGTTTTTCAGAAAGCTTCTTTCCAGTTTTGAACCGAAGATATTTCCTTTTTCACCATAGCCCTCTATGGGCTTCCAAATATCCCTTTGCCAATTCCACAAGAACAGCCTTAGCGAAAGGTTTATTGAAGGGAAAGATGTAACTCCGTGAGATGAATTCAGAGAACACAGAGCAGTTTCTCAGAAAGCTTCTTTCCAGTTTTGAACGGAAGATATTTCCTTTTTCACCATAGGCCTCTATGGGCTTCCAAATATCCCTTTGCCAATTCCACAAGAACAGCCTTAGCGAAAGGCTTCTTGAAGGGAAAGATGTAACTCTGTGAGATGAATTCACAGAACACAGAGCAGTTTCTCAGAAAGCTTCTTTCCTGTTTTGAACGGAAGATATTTCCTTTTTCACCATAGCCGTCTATGGGCTTCCAAATATCCCTTTGCCAATTCCACAAGAACAGCCTTAGCGAAAGGCTTCTTGAAGGGAAAGATGTAACTCTGTGAGATGAATTCACAGAACACAGAGCAGTTTCTCAGAAAGCTTCTTTCCTGTTTTGAACGGAAGATATTTCCTTTTTCACCATAGCCGTCTATGGGCTTCCAAATATCCCTTTGCCAATTCCACAAGAACAGCCTTAGCGAAAGGCTTCTTGAAGGGAAAGATGTAACTCTGTGAGATGAATTCACAGAACACAGAGCAGTTTCTCAGAAAGCTTCTTTCCAGTTTTGAACGGAAGATATTTCCTTTTTCACCGTAGCCCTCTAAGGGCTTCCAAATATCGCTTTGCCAATTCCACAAGAAAAGCCTTAGCGAAAGGCTTCTTGAAGGGAAAGATGTAACTCTGTGAGATGAATTAACAGAACACAGAGCAGTTTCTCAGAAAGCTTCTTTCCAGTTTTGAAAGGAAGATATTTCCTTTTTCACCATAGGCCTCTATGGGCTTCCAAATATCCCTTTGCCAATTCCACAAGAACAGCCTTAGCGAAAGGCTTCTTGAAGGGAAAGATGTAACTCTGTGAGATGAATTCACAGAACACAGAGCAGTTTCTCAGAAAGCTTCTTTTCAGTTTTGAACGGAAGATATTTCCTTTTTCACCATAGCCCTCTATGGGCTTCCAAATATCCCTTTGCCAATTCCACAAGAACAGCCTTAGCGAAAGGCTTCTTGAAGGGAAAGATGTAACTCTGTGAGATGAATTCACAGAACACAGAGCAGTTTCTCAGAAAGCTTCTTTCCAGTTTTGAACGGAAGATATTTCCTTTTTCACCATAGCCCTCTATGGGCTTCCAAATATCGCTTTGCCAATTCCACAAGAACAGCCTTAGCGAAAGGCTTCTTGAAGGGAAAGATGTAACTCTGTGAGATGAATTCAGAGAACACAGAGCAGTTTCTCAGAAAGCTTCTTTCCAGTTTTGAACGGAAGATATTTCCTTTTTCACCATAACCCTCTATGGGCTTCCAAATATCCCTTTGCCAATTCCACAAGAACAGCCTTAGAGAAAGGCTTCTTGAAGGGAAAGATGTAACTCTGTGATATGAATTAACAGAACACAGAGCAGTTTCTCAGAAAGCTTCTTTCCAGTTTTGAACAGAAGATATTTCCTTTTTCACCATAGGCCTCTATGGGCTTCCAAATATCCCTTTGCCAATTCCACAAGAACAGCCTTAGCGAAAGGCTTCTTGAATGGAAAGATATAACTCTGTGAGATGAATTAACAGAACACAGAGCAGTTTCTCAGAAAGCTTCTTTCCAGTTTTGAACGGAAGATATTTCCTTTTTCACCATAGCCCTCTATGGGCTTCCAAATATCCCTTTGCCAATTCCACAAGAACAGCCTTAGCGAAAGGCTTCTTGAAGGGAAAGATGTAACTCTGTGAGATGAATTCACAGAACACAGAGCAGTTTTTCAGAAAGCTTCTTTCCAGTTTTGAACGGAAGATATTTCCTTTTTCACCATAGCCCTCTGTGGGCTTCCAAATATCCCTTTGCCAATTCCACAAGAACAGCCTTAGCGAAAGGCTTCTTGAAGGGAAAGATGTAACTCTGTGAGATGAATTCACAGAACACAGAGCTGTTTCTCAGAAAGCTTCTTTCCAGTTTTGAACGGAAGATATTTCCTTTTTCACCATAGGACCCTTTAGGCTTCCAAATATCCCTTTGCCAATTCCACAAGAACAGCCTTAGCGAAAGGCTTCTTGAAGGGAAAGATGTAACTCTGTGAGATGAATTCACAGAACACAGAGCAGTTTCTGAGAAAGCTTCTTTCCAGTTTTGAATGGAAGATATTTCCTTTTTCACCATCGGACTCTATGGGCTTCCAAATATCCCTTTGCCAATTCCACAAGAACAGCCTTAGCGAAAGGCTTCTTGAAGGGAAAGAAGTAACTCTGTGAGATGAATTCACAGAACACAGAGCAGTTTCTCAGAAAGCTTCTTTCCAATTTTGAACGGAAGATATTTCCTTTTTCACCATAGCCGTCTATGGGCTTCCAAATATCCCTTTGCCAATTCCACAAGAACAGCCTTAGCCAAAGGCTTCTTGAAGGGAAAGATGTAACTCTGTGAGATGAATTCACAGAACACAGAGCAGTTTCTCAGAAAGCTTCTTTCCAGTTTTGAACGGAAGATATTTCCTTTTTCACCATAGCCCTCTATGGGCTTCCAAATATCCCTTTGCCAATTCCACAAGAACAGCCTTAGCGAAAGGCTTCTTGAAGGGAAAGATGTAACTCTGTGAGATGAATTCAAAGAACACAGAGCAGTTTCTCAGAAAGCTTCTTTCCAGTTTTGAACGGAAGATATTTCCTTTTTCACCGTAGCCCTCTATGGGCTTCCAAATATCGCTTTGCCAATTCCACAAGAACAGCCTTAGCGAAAGGCTTCTTGAAGGGAAAGATGTAACTCTGTGAGATGAATTAACAGAACACAGAGCAGTTTCTCAGAAAGCTTCTTTCCAGTTTTGAAAGGAAGATATTTCCTTTTTCACCATAGACCTCTATGGGCTTCCAAATATCCCTTTGACAATTCCACAAGAACAGCCTTAGCGAAAGGCTTCTTGAAGGGAAAGATGTAACTCTGTGAGATGAATTCACAGAACACAGAGCAGTTTCTCAGAAAGCTTCTTTCCTGTTTTGAACGGAAGATATTTCCTTTTTCACCATAGCCGTCTATGGGCTTCCAAATATCCCTTTGCCAATTCCACAAGAACAGCCTTAGCGAAAGGCTTCTTGAAGGGAAAGATGTAACTCTGTGAGATGAATTCACAGAACACAGAGCAGTTTCTCAGAAAGCTTCTTTCCAGTTTTGAACGGAAGTTATTTCCTTTTTCACCATAGGCCTCTATGGGCTTCCAAATATCCCTTTGCCAATTCCACAAGAACAGCCTTAGCGAAAGGCTTCTTGAAGGGAAAGATGTAACTCTGTGAGATGAATTCACAGAACACAGAGCAGTTTCTCAGAAAGCTTCTTTCCAGTTTTGAACGGAAGATATTTCCTTTTTCACCATAGGCCTCTATGGGCTTCCCAATATCCCTTTGCCAATTCCACAAGAACAGCCTTAGCGAAAGGCTTCTTGAAGGGAAAGATGTAACTCTGTGAGATGAATTCACAGAACACAGAGCAGTTTCTCAGAAAGCTTCTTTCCAATTTTGAACGGAAGTTATTTCCTTTTTCACCATAGCCCTCTATGGGCTTCCAAATATCCCTTTGCCAATTCCACAAGAACAGCCTTAGCCAAAGGCTTCTTGAAGGGAAAGATGTAACTCTGTGAGATGAATTAACAGAACACAGAGCAGTTTCTCAGAAAGCTTCTTTCCAGTTTTGAACGGAAGATATTTCCTTTTTCACCATAGCCCTCTATGGCCTTCCAAATATCCCTTTGCCAATTCCACAAGAACAGCCTTAGCGAAAGGCTTCTTGAAGGGAAAGATGTAACTCTGTGAGATGATTTCACAGAACACAGAGCAGTTTCTCAGAAAGCTTCTTTCCAGTTTTGAACGGAAGATATTTCCTTTTTCACCGTAGCCCTCTATGGTCATCCAAATATCGCTTTGCCAATTCCACAAGAACAGCCTTAGCGAAAGGCTTCTTGAAGGGAAAGATGTAACTCTGTGAGATGAATTAACAGAACACAGAGCAGTTTCTCAGAAAGCTTCTTTCCAGTTTTGAACGGAAGATATTTCCTTTTTCACCATAGCCCTCTATGGGCTTCCAAATATCCCTTTGCCAATTCCACAAGAACAGCCTTAGCGAAAGGCTTCTTGAAGGGAAAGATGTAACTCTGTGAGATGAATTCACAGAACACAGAGCAGTTTCTCAGAAAGCTTCTTTCCAGTTTTGAACGGAAGATATTTCCTTTTTCACCATAGGCCTCTATGGGCTTCCAAATATCCCTTTGCCAATTCCACAAGAACAGCCTTAGCGAAAGGCTTCTTGAAGGGAAAGATGTAACTCTGTGAGATGAATTCACAGAACACAGAGCAGTTTCTCAGAAAGCTTCTTTCCAGTTTTGAACGGAAGATATTTATTTTTTCACCATAGGCCTCTATGGGCTTCCAAATATCCCTTTGCCAATTCCACAAGAACAGCCTTAGCGAAAGGCTTCTTGAAGGGAAAGAAGTAACTCTGTGAGATGAATTCACAGAACACAGAGCAGTTTCTCAGAAAGCTTCTTTCCAATTTTGAACGGAAGATATTTCCTTTTTCACCATAGCCCTCTATGGGCTTCCAAATATCCCTTTGCCAATTCCACAAGAACAGCCTTAGCCAAAGGCTTCTTGAAGGGAAAGATGTAACTCTGTGAGATGAATTAACAGAACACAGAGCAGTTTCTCAGAAAGCTTCTTTCCAGTTTTGAACGGAAGATATTTCCTTTTTCACCATAGCCCTCTATGGGCTTCCAAATATCCCTTTGCCAATTCCACAAGAACAGCCTTAGCGAAAGGCTTCTTGAAGGGAAAGATGTAACTCTGTGAGATGAATTCACAGAACACAGAGCAGTTTCTCAGAAAGCTTCTTTCCAGTTTTGAACGGAAGATATTTCCTTTTTCACCGTAGCCCTCTATGGTCATCCAAATATCGCTTTGCCAATTCCACAAGAACAGCCTTAGCGAAAGGCTTCTTGAAGGGAAAGATGTAACTCTGTGAGATGAATTAACAGAACACAGAGCAGTTTTTCAGAAAGCTTCTTTCCAGTTTTGAACCGAAGATATTTCCTTTTTCACCATAGCCCTCTATGGGCTTCCAAATATCCCTTTGCCAATTCCACAAGAACAGCCTTAGCGAAAGGCTTATTGAAGGGAAAGATGTAACTCCGTGAGATGAATTCAGAGAACACAGAGCAGTTTCTCAGAAAGCTTCTTTCCAGTTTTGAACGGAAGATATTTCCTTTTTCACCATAGGCCTCTATGGGCTTCCAAATATCCCTTTGCCAATTCCACAAGAACAGCCTTAGCGAAAGGCTTCTTGAAGGGAAAGATGTAACTCTGTGAGATGAATTCACAGAACACAGAGCAGTTTCTCAGAAAGCTTCTTTCCTGTTTTGAACGGAAGATATTTCCTTTTTCACCATAGCCGTCTATGGGCTTCAATATATCCTTTGCCAATTCCACAAGAACAGCCTTAGCGAAAGGCTTCTTGAAGGGAAAGATGTAACTCTGTGAGATGAATTAACAGAACACAGAGCAGTTTCTCAGAAAGCTTCTTTCCAGTTTTGAACGGAAGATATTTCGTTTTTCACCATAGGCCTCTATGGGCTTCCAAATATCCCTTTGCCAATTCCACAAGAACAGCCTTAGCGAAAGGCTTCTTGAAGGGAAAGATGTAACTCTGTGAGATGAATTCACAGAACACAGAGCAGTTTCTCAGAAAGCTTCTTTCCAGTTTTGAACGGAAGATATTTATTTTTTCACCATAGGCCTCTATGGGCTTCCAAATATCCCTTTGCCAATTCCACAAGAACAGCTTTAGCGAAAGGCTTCTTGAAGGGAAAGAAGTAACTCTGTGAGATGAATTCACAGAACACAGAGCAGTTTCTCAGAAAGCTTCTTTCCAATTTTGAACGGAAGATATTTCCTTTTTCACCATAGCCCTCTATGGGCTTCCAAATATCCCTTTGCCAATTCCACAAGAACAGCCTTAGCCAAAGGCTTCTTGAAGGGAAAGATGTAACTCTGTGAGATGAATTAACAGAACACAGAGCAGTTTCTCAGAAAGCTTCTTTCCAGTTTTGAACGGAAGATATTTCCTTTTTCACCATAGCCCTCTATGGGCTTCCAAATATCCCTTTGCCAATTCCACAAGAACAGCCTTAGCGAAAGGCTTCTTGAAGGGAAAGATGTAACTTTGTGAGATGAATTCACAGAACACAGAGCAGTTTCTCAGAAAGCTTCTTTCCAGTTTTGAACGGAAGATATTTCCTTTTTCACCGTAGCCCTCTATGGTCATCCAAATATCGCTTTGCCAATTCCACAAGAACAGCCTTAGCGAAAGGCTTCTTGAAGGGAAAGATGTAACTCTGTGAGATGAATTAACAGAACACAGAGCAGTTTTTCAGAAAGCTTCTTTCCAGTTTTGAACCGAAGATATTTCCTTTTTCACCATAGCCCTCTATGGGCTTCCAAATATCCCTTTGCCAATTCCACAAGAACAGCCTTAGTGAAAGGCTTATTGAAGGGAAAGATGTAACTCCGTGAGATGAATTCAGAGAACACAGAGCAGTTTCTCAGAAAGCTTCTTTCCAGTTTTGAACGGAAGATATTTCCTTTTTCACCATAGGCCTCTATGGGCTTCCAAATATCCCTTTGCCAATTCCACAAGAACAGCCTTAGCGAAAGGCTTCTTGAAGGGAAAGATGTAACTCTGTGAGATGAATTCACAGAACACAGAGCAGTTTCTCAGAAAGCTTCTTTCCTGTTTTGAACGGAAGATATTTCCTTTTTCACCATAGCCGTCTATGGGCTTCAAAATATCCTTTGCCAATTCCACAAGAACAGCCTTAGCGAAAGGCTTCTTGAAGGGAAAGATGTAACTCTGTGAGATGAATTAACAGAACACAGAGCAGTTTCTCAGAAAGCTTCTTTCCAGTTTTGAACGGAAGATATTTCCTTTTTCAACATAGGCCTCTATGGGCTTCCAAATATCCCTTTGCCAATTCCACAAGAACAGCCTTAGCGAAAGGCTTCTTGAAGGGAAAGATGTAACTCTGTGAGATGAATTCACAGAACACAGAGCAGTTTCTGAGAAAGCTTCTTTCCAGTTTTGAACGGAAGATATTTCCTTTTTCACCATAGGCCTCTATGGGCTTCCAAATATCCCTTTGCCAATTCCACAAGAACAGCCTTAGCGAAAGGCTTCTTGAAGGGAAAGAAGTAACTCTGTGAGATGAATTCACAGAACACAGAGCAGTTTCTCAGAAAGCTTCTTTCCAATTTTGAACGGAAGATATTTCCTTTTTCACCATAGCCGTCTATGGGCTTCCAAATATCCCTTTACCAATTCCACAAGAACAGCCTTAGCCAAAGGCTTCTTGAAGGGAAAGATGTAACTCTGTGAGATGAATTAACAGAACACAGAGCAGTTTCTCAGAAAGCTTCTTTCCAGTTTTGAACGGAAGATATTTCCTTTTTCACCATAGCCCTCTATGGGCTTCCAAATATCCCTTTGCCAATTCCACAAGAACAGTCTTAGCGAAAGGCTTCTTGAAGGGAAAGATGTAACTCTGTGAGATGAATTCACAGAACACAGAGCAGTTTCTCAGAAAGCTTCTTTCCAGTTTTGAACGGAAGATATTTCCTTTTTCACCGTAGCCCTCTAAGGGCTTCCAAATATCGCTTTGCCAATTCCACAAGAACAGCCTTAGCGAAAGGCTTCTTGAAGGGAAAGATGTAACTCTGTGAGATGAATTAACAGAACACAGAGCAGTTTCTCAGAAAGCTTCTTTCCAGTTTTGAAAGGAAGATATTTCCTTTTTAACCATAGGCCTCTATGGGCTTCCAAATATCCCTTTGCCAATTCCACAAGAACAGCCTTAGCGAAAGGCTTCTTGAAGGGAAAGATATAACTCCGTGAGATGAATTCAGAGAACACAGAGCAGTTTCTCAGAAAGCTTCTTTCCAGTTTTGAACGGAAGATATTTCCTTTTTCACCATAGGACCCTTTGGGCTTCCAAATATCCCTTTGCCAATTCCACAAGAACAGCCTTAGCGAAAGGCTTCTTGAAGGGAAAGATGTAACTCTGTGAGATGAATTCACAGAACACAGAGCAGTTTCTCAGAAAGCTTCTTTCCAGTTTTGAACGGAAGATATTTCCTTTTTCACCATAGCCCTCTATGGGCTTCCAAATATCCCTTTGCCAATTCCACAAGAACAGCCTTAGCGAAAGGCTTCTTGAAGGGAAAGATGTAACTCCGTGAGATGAATTCAGAGAACACAGAGCAGTTTCTCAGAAAGCTTCTTTCCAGTTTTGAACGGAAGATATTTCCTTTTTCACCATAGGCCTCTATGGGCTTCCAAATATCCCTTTGCCAATTCCACAAGAACAGCCTTAGCGAAAGGCTTCTTGAAGGGAAAGATGTAACTCTGTGAGATGAATTCACAGAACACAGAGCAGTTTCTCAGAAAGCTTCTTTCCAGTTTTGAACGGAAGATATTTCCTTTTTCACCATAGCCGTCTATGGGCTTCCAAATATCCTTTGCCAATTCCACAAGAACAGCCTTAGAGAAAGGCTTCTTGAAGGGAAAGATGTAACTCTGTGATATGAATTAACAGAACACAGAGCAGTTTCTCAGAAAGCTTCTTTCCAGTTTTGAACAGAAGATATTTCCTTTTTCACCATAGGCCCCTATGGGCTTCCAAATATCCCTTTGCCAATTCCACAAGAACAGCCTTAGCGAAAGGCTTCTTGAATGGAAAGATATAACTCTGTGAGATGAATTAACAGGACACAGAGACGTTTCTCAGAAAGCTTCTTTCCAGTTTTGAACGGAAGATATTTCCTTTTTCACCATAGGCCTCTATGGGCTTCCAAATATCCCTTTGCCAATTCCACAAGAACAGCCTTAGCGAAAGGCTTCTTGAAGGGAAAGATGTAACTCTGTGAGATGAATTCACAGAAAACAGAGCAGTTTCTCAGAAAGCTTCTTTCCAGTTTTGAACGGAAGATATTTCCTTTTTCACCATAGCCCTCTATGGGTTTCCAAATATCGCTTTGCAAATTCCACAAGAACAGCCTTAGCGAAAGGCTTCTTGAAGGGAAAGATGTAACTCTGTGAGATGAATTTACAGAACACAGAGCAGTTTCTCAGAAAGCTTCTTTCCCGTTTTGAAAGGAAGATAATTCCTTCTTCACCATAGGCCTCTATGGGCTTCCAAATACCCCTTTGCCAATTCCACAAGAACAGCCTTAGCGAAAGGCTTCTTGAAGGGAAAGATGTAACTCTGTGAGATGAATTCACAGAACACAGAGCAGTTTCTCAGAAAGCTTCTTTCCAGTTTTGAACGGAAGATATTTCCTTTTTCACCATAGCCCTCTAAGGGCTTCCAAATATCCCTTTGCCAATTCCACAAGAACAGCCTTAGAGAAAGGATTCTTGAAGGGAAAGATGTGACTCCGTGAGATGAATTCAGAGAACACAGAGCAGTTTCTCAGAAAGCTTCTTTCCAGTTTTGAACGGAAGATATTTCCTTTTTCACCTTAGGCCTCTATGGGCTTCCAAATATCCCTTTGCCAATTCCACAAGAACAGCCTTAGCGCAAGGCTTCTTGAAGGGAAAGATGTAACTCTGTGAGATGAATTCACAGAACACAGAGCAGTTTCTCAGAAAGCTTCTTTCCAGTTTTGAACGGAAGATATTTCCTTTTTCACCATAGGCCTCTATGGGCTTCCAAATATCCCTTTGCCAATTCCACAAGAACAGCCTTAGCGAAAGGCTTCTTGAAGGGAAAGATATAACTCCGTGAGATGAATTCAGAGAACACAGAGCAGTTTCTCAGAAAGCTTCTTTCCAGTTTTGAACGGAAGATATTTCCTTTTTCACCATAGGACCCTTTGGGCTTCCAAATATCCCTTTGCCAATTCCACAAGAACAGCCTTAGCGAAAGGCTTCTTGAAGGGAAAGATGTAACTCTGTGAGATGAATTAACAGAACACAGAGCAGTTTCTCAGAAAGCTTCTTTCCAGTTTTGAACGGAAGATATTTCCTTTTTCACCGTAGCCCTCTATGGGCTTCCAAATATCCCTTTGCCAATTCCACAAGAACAGCCTTAGCGAAAGGCTTATTGAAGGGAAAGATGTAACTCCGTGAGATGAATTCAGAGAACACAGAGCAGTTTCTCAGAAAGCTTCTTTCCAGTTTTGAACGGAAGATATTTCCTTTTTCACCATAGGCCTCTATGGGCTTCCAAATATCTCTTTGCCAATTCCACAAGAACAGCCTTAGCGAAAGGCTTCTTGAAGGGAAAGATGTAACTCTGTGAGATGAATTCACAGAACACAGAGCAGTTTCTCAGAAAGCTTCTTTCCAGTTTTGAACGGAAGATATTTCCTTTTTCACCATAGCCGTCTATGGGCTTCCAAATATCCTTTGCCAATTCCACAAGAACAGCCTTAGAGAAAGGCTTCTTGAAGGGAAAGATGTAACTCTGTGATATGAATTAACAGAACACAGAGCAGTTTCTCAGAAAGCTTCTTTCCAGTTTTGAACAGAAGATATTTCCTTTTTCACCATAGGCCCCTATGGGCTTCCAAATATCCCTTTGCCAATTCCACAAGAACAGCCTTAGCGAAAGGCTTCTTGAATGGAAAGATATAACTCTGTGAGATGAATTAACAGGACACAGAGACGTTTCTCAGAAAGCTTCTTTCCAGTTTTGAACGGAAGATATTTCCTTTTTCACCATAGCCCTCTAAGGGCTTCCAAATATCCCTTTGCCAATTCCACAAGAACAGCCTTAGCGAAAGGCTTCTTGAAGGGAAAGATGTAACTCTGTGAGATGAATTCAGAGAACACAGAGCAGTTTCTCAGAAAGCTTCTTTCCAGTTTTGAACGGAAGATATTTCCTTTTTCACCATAGGCCTCTATGGGCTACCAAATATCCCTTTGCCAATTCCACAAGAACAGCCTTAGCGAAAGGCTTCTTGAAGGGAAAGATGTAACTCTGTGAGATGAATTCACAGAAAACAGAGCAGTTTCTCAGAAAGCTTCTTTCCAGTTTTGAACGGAAGATATTTCCTTTTTCACCATAGCCCTCTATGGGTTTCCAAATATCGCTTTGCAAATTCCACAAGAACAGCCTTAGCGAAAGGCTTCTTGAAGGGAAAGATGTAACTCTGTGAGATGAATTCACAGAACACAGAGCAGTTTCTCAGAAAGCTTCTTTCCAGTTTTGAACGGAAGATATTTCCTTTTTCACCATAGCCCTCTATGGGCTTCCGAATATCCCTTTGCCAATTCCACAAGAACAGCCTTAGCGAAAGGCTTCTTGAAGGGAAAGATGTAACTCTGTGAGATGAATTCACAGAACACAGAGCAGTTTCTCAGAGAGCTTCTTTCCAGTTTTGAACGGAAGATATTTCCTTTTTCACCATAGCCCTCTATGGGCTTCCAAATATCCCTTTGCCAATTCCACAAGAACAGCCTTAGCGAAAGGCTTCTTGAAGGGAAAGATGTAACTCTGTGAGAAGAATTCACAGAACACAGAGCAGTTTCTCAGAAAGCTTCTTTCCAGTTTTGAACGGAAGATATTTCCTTTTTCACCATAGGCCTCTATGGGCTTCCAAATATCCCTTTGCCAATTCCACAAGAACAGCCTTAGCGAAAGGCTTCTTGAAGGGAAAGATGTAACTCTGTGAGATAAATTAACAGAACACAGGGCAGTTTCTCAGAAAGCTTCTTTCCAGTTTTGAACGGAAGATATTTCCTTTTTCACCATAGCCGTCTATGGGCTTCCAAATATCCCTTTGCCAATTCCACAAGAACAGCCTTAGCGAAAGGCTTCTTGAAGGGAAAGATGTAACTCTGTGAGATGAATTCACAGAACACAGAGCAGTTTTTCAGAAAGCTTCTTTCCAGTTTTGAACGGAAGATATTTCCTTTTTCACCATAGCCCTCTGTGGGCTTCCAAATATCCCTATGCCAATTCCACAAGAACAGCCTTAGCGAAAGGCTTCTTGAAGGGAAAGATGTAACTCTGTGAGATGAATTAACAGAACACAGAGCAGTTTCTCAGAAAGCTTCTTTCCAGTTTTGAACGGAAGATATTTCCTTTTTCACCATAGCCCTCTATGGGCTTCCAAATATCCCTTTGCCAATTCCACAAGAACAGCCTTAGCGAAAGGCTTCTTGAAGGGAAAGATGTGACTCCGTGAGATGAATTCAGAGAACACAGAGCAGTTTCTCAGAAAGCTTCTTTCCAGTTTTGAACGGAAGATATTTCCTTTTTCACCTTGGGCCTCTATGGGCTTCCAAATATCCCTTTGCCAATTCCACAAGAACAGCCTTAGCGCAAGGCTTCTTGAAGGGAAAGATGTAACTCTGTGAGATGAATTCACAGAACACAGAGCAGTTTCTCAGAAAGCTTCTTTCCAGTTTTGAACGGAAGATATTTCCTTTTTCACCATAGCCCTCTATGGGCTTCCAAATATCCCTTTGCCAATTCCACAAGAACAGCCTTAGCGAAAAGCTTCTTGAAGGGAAAGATATAACTCCGTGAGATGAATTCAGAGAACACAGAGCAGTTTCTCAGAAAGCTTCTTTCCAGTTTTGAACGGAAGATATTTCCTTTTTCACCATAGGCCTCTATGGGCTTCCAAATATCCCTTTGCCAATTCCACAAGAACAGCCTTAGCGAAAGGCTTCTTGAAGGGAAAGATGTAACTCTGTGAGATGAATTCACAGAACACAGAGCAGTTTCTCAGAAAGCTTCTTTCCAGTTTTGAACGGAAGATATTTCCTTTTTCACCATAGCCCTCTATGGGCTTCCAAATATCCCTTTGCCAATTCCACAAGAACAGCCTTAGCGAAAGGCTTATTGAAGGGAAAGATGTACCTCCGTGAGATGAATTCAGAGAACACAGAGCAGTTTCTCAGAAAGCTTCTTTCCAGTTTTGAACGGAAGATATTTCCTTTTTCACCATAGGCCTCTATGGGCTTCCAAATATCCCTTTGCCAATTCCACAAGAACAGCCTTAGCGAAAGGCTTCTTGAAGGGAAAGATGTAACTCTGTGAGATGAATTCACAGAACACAGAGCAGTTTCTCAGAAAGCTTCTTTCCAGTTTTGAACGGAAGATATTTCCTTTTTCACCATAGCCGTCTATGGGCTTCCAAATATCCTTTGCCAATTCCACAAGAACAGCCTTAGCGAAAGGCTTCTTGAAGGGAAAGATGTAACTCTGTGAGATGAATTAACAGAACACAGAGCAGTTTCTCAGAAAGCTTCTTTCCAGTTGTGAACGGAAGATATTTCCTTTTTCACCATAGGCCTCTATGGGCTTCCAAATATCCCTTTGCCAATTCCACAAGAACAGCCTTAGCGAAAGGCTTCTTGAAGGGAAAGATGTAACTCTGTGAGATGAATTCACAGAACACAGAGCAGTTTCTGAGAATGCTTCTTTCCAGTTTTGAACGGAAGATATTTCCTTTTTCACCATAGGCCTCTATGGGCTTCCAAATATCCCTTTGCCAATTCCACAAGAACAGCCTTAGCGAAAGGCTTCTTGAAGGGAAAGATGTAACTCTGTGAGATGAATTCACAGAACACAGAGCAGTTTTTCAGAAAGCTTCTTTCCAGTTTTGAACGGAAGATATTTCCTTTTTCACCATAGCCCTCTGTGGGCTTCCAAATATCCCTTTGCCAATTCCACAAGAACAGCCTTAGCGAAAGGCTTCTTGAAGGGAAAGATGTAACTCTGTGAGATGAATTCACAGAAAACAGAGCAGTTTCTCAGAAAGCTTCTTTCCAGTTTTGAACGGAAGATATTTCCTTTTTCACCATAGCCCTCTATGGGTTTCCAAATATCGCTTTGCAAATTCCACAAGAACAGCCTTAGCGAAAGGCTTCTTGAAGGGAAAGATGTAACTCTGTGAGATGAATTTACAGAACACAGAGCAGTTTCTCAGAAAGCTTCTTTCCCGTTTTGAAAGGAAGATAATTCCTTCTTCACCATAGGCCTCTATGGGCTTCCAAATACCCCTTTGCCAATTCCACAAGAACAGCCTTAGCGAAAGGCTTCTTGAAGGGAAAGATGTAACTCTGTGAGATGAATTCACAGAACACAGAGCAGTTTCTCAGAAAGCTTCTTTCCAGTTTTGAACGGAAGATATTTCCTTTTTCACCATAGCCCTCTAAGGGCTTCCAAATATCCCTTTGCCAATTCCACAAGAACAGCCTTAGAGAAAGGATTCTTGAAGGGAAAGATGTGACTCCGTGAGATGAATTCAGAGAACACAGAGCAGTTTCTCAGAAAGCTTCTTTCCAGTTTTGAACGGAAGATATTTCCTTTTTCACCTTAGGCCTCTATGGGCTTCCAAATATCCCTTTGCCAATTCCACAAGAACAGCCTTAGCGCAAGGCTTCTTGAAGGGAAAGATGTAACTCTGTGAGATGAATTCACAGAACACAGAGCAGTTTCTCAGAAAGCTTCTTTCCAGTTTTGAACGGAAGATATTTCCTTTTTCACCATAGGCCTCTATGGGCTTCCAAATATCCCTTTGCCAATTCCACAAGAACAGCCTTAGCGAAAGGCTTCTTGAAGGGAAAGATATAACTCCGTGAGATGAATTCAGAGAACACAGAGCAGTTTCTCAGAAAGCTTCTTTCCAGTTTTGAACGGAAGATATTTCCTTTTTCACCATAGGACCCTTTGGGCTTCCAAATATCCCTTTGCCAATTCCACAAGAACAGCCTTAGCGAAAGGCTTCTTGAAGGGAAAGATGTAACTCTGTGAGATGAATTAACAGAACACAGAGCAGTTTCTCAGAAAGCTTCTTTCCAGTTTTGAACGGAAGATATTTCCTTTTTCACCGTAGCCCTCTATGGGCTTCCAAATATCCCTTTGCCAATTCCACAAGAACAGCCTTAGCGAAAGGCTTATTGAAGGGAAAGATGTAACTCCGTGAGATGAATTCAGAGAACACAGAGCAGTTTCTCAGAAAGCTTCTTTCCAGTTTTGAACGGAAGATATTTCCTTTTTCACCATAGGCCTCTATGGGCTTCCAAATATCTCTTTGCCAATTCCACAAGAACAGCCTTAGCGAAAGGCTTCTTGAAGGGAAAGATGTAACTCTGTGAGATGAATTCACAGAACACAGAGCAGTTTCTCAGAAAGCTTCTTTCCAGTTTTGAACGGAAGATATTTCCTTTTTCACCATAGCCGTCTATGGGCTTCCAAATATCCTTTGCCAATTCCACAAGAACAGCCTTAGAGAAAGGCTTCTTGAAGGGAAAGATGTAACTCTGTGATATGAATTAACAGAACACAGAGCAGTTTCTCAGAAAGCTTCTTTCCAGTTTTGAACAGAAGATATTTCCTTTTTCACCATAGGCCCCTATGGGCTTCCAAATATCCCTTTGCCAATTCCACAAGAACAGCCTTAGCGAAAGGCTTCTTGAATGGAAAGATATAACTCTGTGAGATGAATTAACAGGACACAGAGACGTTTCTCAGAAAGCTTCTTTCCAGTTTTGAACGGAAGATATTTCCTTTTTCACCATAGCCCTCTAAGGGCTTCCAAATATCCCTTTGCCAATTCCACAAGAACAGCCTTAGCGAAAGGCTTCTTGAAGGGAAAGATGTAACTCTGTGAGATGAATTCAGAGAACACAGAGCAGTTTCTCAGAAAGCTTCTTTCCAGTTTTGAACGGAAGATATTTCCTTTTTCACCATAGGCCTCTATGGGCTACCAAATATCCCTTTGCCAATTCCACAAGAACAGCCTTAGCGAAAGGCTTCTTGAAGGGAAAGATGTAACTCTGTGAGATGAATTCACAGAAAACAGAGCAGTTTCTCAGAAAGCTTCTTTCCAGTTTTGAACGGAAGATATTTCCTTTTTCACCATAGCCCTCTATGGGTTTCCAAATATCGGTTTGCAAATTCCACAAGAACAGCCTTAGCGAAAGGCTTCTTGAAGGGAAAGATGTAACTCTGTGAGATGAATTCACAGAACACAGAGCAGTTTCTCAGAAAGCTTCTTTCCAGTTTTGAACGGAAGATATTTCCTTTTTCACCATAGCCCTCTATGGGCTTCCGAATATCCCTTTGCCAATTCCACAAGAACAGCCTTAGCGAAAGGCTTCTTGAAGGGAAAGATGTAACTCTGTGAGATGAATTCACAGAACACAGAGCAGTTTCTCAGAGAGCTTCTTTCCAGTTTTGAACGGAAGATATTTCCTTTTTCACCATAGCCCTCTATGGGCTTCCAAATATCCCTTTGCCAATTCCACAAGAACAGCCTTAGCGAAAGGCTTCTTGAAGGGAAAGATGTAACTCTGTGAGAAGAATTCACAGAACACAGAGCAGTTTCTCAGAAAGCTTCTTTCCAGTTTTGAACGGAAGATATTTCCTTTTTCACCATAGGCCTCTATGGGCTTCCAAATATCCCTTTGCCAATTCCACAAGAACAGCCTTAGCGAAAGGCTTCTTGAAGGGAAAGATGTAACTCTGTGAGATAAATTAACAGAACACAGGGCAGTTTCTCAGAAAGCTTCTTTCCAGTTTTGAACGGAAGATATTTCCTTTTTCACCATAGCCGTCTATGGGCTTCCAAATATCCCTTTGCCAATTCCACAAGAACAGCCTTAGCGAAAGGCTTCTTGAAGGGAAAGATGTAACTCTGTGAGATGAATTCACAGAACACAGAGCAGTTTTTCAGAAAGCTTCTTTCCAGTTTTGAACGGAAGATATTTCCTTTTTCACCATAGCCCTCTGTGGGCTTCCAAATATCCCTATGCCAATTCCACAAGAACAGCCTTAGCGAAAGGCTTCTTGAAGGGAAAGATGTAACTCTGTGAGATGAATTAACAGAACACAGAGCAGTTTCTCAGAAAGCTTCTTTCCAGTTTTGAACGGAAGATATTTCCTTTTTCACCATAGCCCTCTATGGGCTTCCAAATATCCCTTTGCCAATTCCACAAGAACAGCCTTAGCGAAAGGCTTCTTGAAGGGAAAGATGTGACTCCGTGAGATGAATTCAGAGAACACAGAGCAGTTTCTCAGAAAGCTTCTTTCCAGTTTTGAACGGAAGATATTTCCTTTTTCACCTTGGGCCTCTATGGGCTTCCAAATATCCCTTTGCCAATTCCACAAGAACAGCCTTAGCGCAAGGCTTCTTGAAGGGAAAGATGTAACTCTGTGAGATGAATTCACAGAACACAGAGCAGTTTCTCAGAAAGCTTCTTTCCAGTTTTGAACGGAAGATATTTCCTTTTTCACCATAGCCCTCTATGGGCTTCCAAATATCCCTTTGCCAATTCCACAAGAACAGCCTTAGCGAAAAGCTTCTTGAAGGGAAAGATATAACTCCGTGAGATGAATTCAGAGAACACAGAGCAGTTTCTCAGAAAGCTTCTTTCCAGTTTTGAACGGAAGATATTTCCTTTTTCACCATAGGCCTCTATGGGCTTCCAAATATCCCTTTGCCAATTCCACAAGAACAGCCTTAGCGAAAGGCTTCTTGAAGGGAAAGATGTAACTCTGTGAGATGAATTCACAGAACACAGAGCAGTTTCTCAGAAAGCTTCTTTCCAGTTTTGAACGGAAGATATTTCCTTTTTCACCATAGCCCTCTATGGGCTTCCAAATATCCCTTTGCCAATTCCACAAGAACAGCCTTAGCGAAAGGCTTATTGAAGGGAAAGATGTACCTCCGTGAGATGAATTCAGAGAACACAGAGCAGTTTCTCAGAAAGCTTCTTTCCAGTTTTGAACGGAAGATATTTCCTTTTTCACCATAGGCCTCTATGGGCTTCCAAATATCCCTTTGCCAATTCCACAAGAACAGCCTTAGCGAAAGGCTTCTTGAAGGGAAAGATGTAACTCTGTGAGATGAATTCACAGAACACAGAGCAGTTTCTCAGAAAGCTTCTTTCCAGTTTTGAACGGAAGATATTTCCTTTTTCACCATAGCCGTCTATGGGCTTCCAAATATCCTTTGCCAATTCCACAAGAACAGCCTTAGCGAAAGGCTTCTTGAAGGGAAAGATGTAACTCTGTGAGATGAATTAACAGAACACAGAGCAGTTTCTCAGAAAGCTTCTTTCCAGTTGTGAACGGAAGATATTTCCTTTTTCACCATAGGCCTCTATGGGCTTCCAAATATCCCTTTGCCAATTCCACAAGAACAGCCTTAGCGAAAGGCTTCTTGAAGGGAAAGATGTAACTCTGTGAGATGAATTCACAGAACACAGAGCAGTTTCTGAGAATGCTTCTTTCCAGTTTTGAACGGAAGATATTTCCTTTTTCACCATAGGCCTCTATGGGCTTCCAAATATCCCTTTGCCAATTCCACAAGAACAGCCTTAGCGAAAGGCTTCTTGAAGGGAAAGATGTAACTCTGTGAGATGAATTCACAGAACACAGAGCAGTTTTTCAGAAAGCTTCTTTCCAGTTTTGAACGGAAGATATTTCCTTTTTCACCATAGCCCTCTGTGGGCTTCCAAATATCCCTTTGCCAATTCCACAAGAACAGCCTTAGCGAAAGGCTTCTTGAAGGGAAAGATGTAACTCTGTGAGATGAATTCACAGAACACAGAGCTGTTTCTCAGAAAGCTTCTTTCCAGTTTTGAACGGAAGATATTTCCTTTTTCACCATAGGACCCTTTGGGCTTCCAAATATCCCTTTGCCAATTCCACAAGAACAGCCTTAGCGAAAGGCTTCTTGAAGGGAAAGATGTAACTCTGTGAGATGAATTAACAGAACACAGAGCAGTTTCTCAGAAAGCTTCTTTCCAGTTTTGAACGGAAGATATTTCCTTTTTCACCATAGCCCTCTATGGGCTTCCAAATATCCCTTTGCCAATTCCACAAGAACAGCCTTAGCCAAAGGCTTATTGAAGGGAAAGATGTAACTCCGTGAGATGAATTCAGAGAACACAGAGCAGTTTCTCAGAAAGCTTCTTTCCAGTTTTGAACGGAAGATATTTCCTTTTTCACCATAGGCCTCTATGGGCTTCCAAATATCCCTTTGCCAATTCCACAAGAACAGCCTTAGCGAAAGGCTTCTTGAAGGGAAAGATGTAACTCTGTGAGATGAATTCACAGAACACAGAGCAGTTTCTCAGAAAGCTTCTTTCCAGTTTTGAACGGAAGATATTTCCTTTTTCACCATAGCCGTCTATGGGCTTCCAAATATCCTTTGCCAATTCCACAAGAACAGCCTTAGAGAAAGGCTTCTTGAAGGGAAAGATGTAACTCTGTGATATGAATTAACAGAACACAGAGCAGTTTCTCAGAAAGCTTCTTTCCAGTTTTGAACAGAAGATATTTCCTTTTTCACCATAGGCCTCTATGGGCTTCCAAATATCCCTTTGCCAATTCCACAAGAACAGCCTTAGCGAAAGGCTTCTTGAATGGAAAGATATAACTCTGTGAGATGAATTAACAGGACACAGAGAAGTTTCTCAGAAAGCTTCTTTCCAGTTTTGAACGGAAGATATTTCCTTTTTCACCATAGCCCTCTAAGGGCTTCCAAATATCCCTTTGCCAATTCCACAAGAACAGCCTTAGCGAAAGGCTTCTTGAAGGGAAAGATGTAACTCTGTGAGATGAATTCAGAGAACACAGAGCAGTTTCTCAGAAAGCTTCTTTCCAGTTTTGAACGGAAGATATTTCCTTTTTCACCATAGGCCTCTATGGGCTTCCAAATATCCCTTTGCCAATTCCACAAGAACAGCCTTAGCGAAAGGCTTCTTGAAGGGAAAGATGTAACTCTGTGAGATGAATTCACAGAAAACAGAGCAGTTTCTCAGAAAGCTTCTTTCCAGTTTTGAACGGAAGATATTTCCTTTTTCACCATAGCCCTCTATGGGTTTCCAAATATCGCTTTGCAAATTCCACAAGAACAGCCTTAGCGAAAGGCTTCTTGAAGGGAAAGATGTAACTCTGTGAGATGAATTCACAGAACACAGAGCAGTTTCTCAGAAAGCTTCTTTCCAGTTTTGAACGGAAGATATTTCCTTTTTCACCATAGCCCTCTATGGGCTTCCGAATATCCCTTTGCCAATTCCACAAGAACAGCCTTAGCGAAAGGCTTCTTGAAGGGAAAGATGTAACTCTGTGAGATGAATTCACAGAACACAGAGCAGTTTCTCAGAAAGCTTCTTTCCAGTTTTGAACGGAAGATATTTCCTTTTTCACCATAGCCCTCTATGGGCTTCCAAATATCCCTTTGCCAATTCCACAAGAACAGCCTTAGCGAAAGGCTTCTTGAAGGGAAAGATGTAACTCTGTGAGAAGAATTCACAGAACACAGAGCAGTTTCTCAGAAAGCTTCTTTCCACTTTTGAACGGAAGATATTTCCTTTTTCACCATTGGCCTCTATGGGCTTCCAAATATCCCTTTGCCAATTCCACAAGAACAGCCTTAGCGAAAGGCTTCTTGAAGGGAAAGATGTAACTCTGTGAGATAAATTAACAGAACACAGGGCAGTTTCTCAGAAAGCTTCTTTCCAGTTTTGAACGGAAGATATTTCCTTTTTCACCATAGCCGTCTATGGGCTTCCAAATATCCCTTTGCCAATTCCACAAGAACAGCCTTAGCGAAAGGCTTCTTGAAGGGAAAGATGTAACTCTGTGAGATGAATTCACAGAACACAGAGCAGTTTTTCAGAAAGCTTCTTTCCAGTTTTGAACGGAAGATATTTCCTTTTTCACCATAGCCCTCTGTGGGCTTCCAAATATCCCTATGCCAATTCCACAAGAACAGCCTTAGCGAAAGGCTTCTTGAAGGGAAAGATGTAACTCTGTGAGATGAATTAACAGAACACAGAGCAGTTTCTCAGAAAGCTTCTTTCCAGTTTTGAACGGAAGATATTTCCTTTTTCACCATAGCCCTCTATGGGCTTCCAAATATCCCTTTGCCAATTCCACAAGAACAGCCTTAGCGAAAGGCTTCTTGAAGGGAAAGATGTGACTCCGTGAGATGAATTCAGAGAACACAGAGCAGTTTCTCAGAAAGCTTCTTTCCAGTTTTGAACGGAAGATATTTCCTTTTTCACCTTAGGCCTCTATGGGCTTCCAAATATCCCTTTGCCAATTTCACAAGAACAGCCTTAGCGCAAGGCTTCTTGAAGGGAAAGATGTAACTCTGTGAGATGAATTCACAGAACACAGAGCAGTTTCTCAGAAAGCTTCTTTCCAGTTTTGAACGGAAGATATTTCCTTTTTCACCATAGCCCTCTATGGGCTTCCAAATATCCCTTTGCCAATTCCGCAAGAACAGCCTTAGCGAAAGGCTTCTTGAAGGGAAAGATATAACTCCGTGAGATGAATTCAGAGAACACAGAGCAGTTTCTCAGAAAGCTTCTTTCCAGTTTTGAACGGAAGATATTTCCTTTTTCACCATAGGCCTCTATGGGCTTCCAAATATCCCTTTGCCAATTCCACAAGAACAGCCTTAGCGAAAGGCTTCTTGAAGGGAAAGATGTAACTCTGTGAGATGAATTCACAGAACACAGAGCAGTTTCTCAGAAAGCTTCTTTCCAGTTTTGAACGGAAGATATTTCCTTTTTCACCATAGCCGTCTATGGGCTTCCAAATATCCCTTTGCCAATTCCACAAGAACAGCCTTAGCGAAAGGCTTCTTGAAGGGAAAGAAGTAACTCTGTGAGATGAATTCAGAGAACACAGAGCAGTTTCTCAGAAAGCTTCTTTCCAGTTTTGAACGGAAGATATTTCCTTTTTCACCATAGGCCTCTATGGGCTTCCAAATATCCCTTTACCAATTCCACAAGAACAGCCTTAGCGAAAGGCTTCTTGAAGGGAAAGATGTAACTCTGTGAGATGAATTCACAGAACACAGAGCAGTTTCTGAGAAAGCTTCTTTCCAGTTTTGAACGGAAGATATTTCCTTTTTCACCATAGGACCCTTTGGGCTTCCAAATATCCCTTTGCCAATTCCACAAGAACAGCCTTAGCGCAAGGCTTCTTGAAGGGAAAGATGTAACTCTGTGAGATGAATTCACAGAACACAGAGCAGTTTCTCAGAAAGCTTCTTTCCAGTTTTGAACGGAAGATATTTCCTTTTTCACCATAGCCCTCTATGGGCTTCCAAATATCCCTTTGCCAATTCCACAAGAACAGCCTTAGCGAAAGGCTTCTTGAAGGGAAAGATGTAACTCCGTGAGATGAATTCAGAGAACACAGAGCAGTTTCTCAGAAAGCTTCTTTCCAGTTTTGAACGGAAGATATTTCCTTTTTCACCATAGGCCTCTATGGGCTTCCAAATATCCCTTTGCCAATTCCACAAGAACAGCCTTAGCGAAAGGCTTCTTGAAGGGAAAGATGTAACTCTGTGAGATGAATTCACAGAACACAGAGCAGTTTCTCAGAAAGCTTCTTTCCAGTTTTGAACGGAAGATATTTCCTTTTTCACCATAGCCGTCTATGGGCTTCCAAATATCCCTTTGCCAATTCCACAAGAACAACCTTAGCGAAAGGCTTCTTGAAGGGAAAGATGTAACTCTGTGAGATGAATTCACAGAACACAGAGCAGTTTCTCAGAAAGCTTCTTTCCAGTTTTGAACGGAAGATATTTCCTTTTTCACCGTAGCCCTCTATGGTCATCCAAATATCGCTTTGCCAATTCCACAAGAACAGCCTTAGCGAAAGGCTTCTTGAAGGGAAAGATGTAACTCTGTGAGATGAATTCACAGAACACAGAGCAGTTTCTCAGAAAGCTTCTTTCCAGTTTTGAACGGAAGATATTTCCTTTTTCACCATAGGCCTCTATGGGCTTCCAAATATCCCTTTGCCAATTCCACAAGAACAGCCTTAGCCAAAGGCTTCTTGAAGGGAAAGATGTAACTCTGTGAGATAAATTAACAGAACACAGAGCAGTTTCTCAGAAAGCTTCTTTCCAGTTTTGAACGGAAGATATTTCCTTTTTCACCGTAGCCCTCTATGGGCTTCCAAATATCCCTTTGCCAATTCCACAAGAACAGCCTTAGTGAAAGGCTTCTTGAAGGGAAAGATGTAACTCTGTGAGATGAATTCACAGAACACAGAGCAGTTTTTCAGAAAGCTTCTTTCCAGTTTTGAACGGAAGATATTTCCTTTTTCACCATAGCCCTCTGTGGGCTTCCAAATATCCCTTTGCCAATTCCACAAGAACAGCCTTAGCGAAAGGCTTCTTGAAGGGAAAGATGTAACTCTGTGAGATGAATTCACAGAACACAGAGCTGTTTCTCAGAAAGCTTCTTTCCAGTTTTGAACGGAAGATATTTCCTTTTTCACCATAGGACCCTTTGGGCTTCCAAATATCCCTTTGCCAATTCCACAAGAACAGCCTTAGCGAAAGGCTTCTTGAAGGGAAAGATGTAACTCTGTGAGATGAATTAACAGAACACAGAGCAGTTTCTCAGAAAGCTTCTTTCCAGTTTTGAACGGAAGATATTTCCTTTTTCACCATAGCCCTCTATGGGCTTCCAAATATCCCTTTGCCAATTCCACAAGAACAGCCTTAGCGAAAGGCTTATTGAAGGGAAAGATGTACCTCCGTGAGATGAATTCAGAGAACACAGAGCAGTTTCTCAGAAAGCTTCTTTCCAGTTTTGAACGGAAGATATTTCCTTTTTCACCATAGGCCTCTATGGGCTTCCAAATATCCCTTTGCCAATTCCACAAGAACAGCCTTAGCGAAAGGCTTCTTGAAGGGAAAGATGTAACTCTGTGAGATGAATTCACAGAACATAGAGCAGTTTCTCAGAAAGCTTCTTTCCAGTTTTGAACGGAAGATATTTCCTTTTTCACCATAGCCGTCTATGGGCTTCCAAATATCCTTTGCCAATTCCACAAGAACAGCCTTAGCGAAAGGCTTCTTGAAGGGAAAGATGTAACTCTGTGAGATGAATTAACAGAACACAGAGCAGTTTCTCAGAAAGCTTCTTTCCAGTTTTGAACGGAAGATATTTGCTTTTTCACCATAGGCCTCTATGGGCTTCCAAATATCCCTTTGCCAATTCCACAAGAACAGCCTTAGCGAAAGGCTTCTTGAAGGGAAAGATGTAACTCTGTGAGATGAATTCACAGAACACAGAGCAGTTTCTGAGAAAGCTTCTTTCCAGTTTTGAACGGAAGATATTTCCTTTTTCACCATAGGCCTCTATGGGCTTCCAAATATCCCTTTGCCAATTCCACAAGAACAGCCTTAGCGAAAGGCTTCTTGAAGGGAAAGATGTAACTCTGTGAGATGAATTCACAGAACACAGAGCAGTTTTTCAGAAAGCTTCTTTCCAGTTTTGAACGGAAGATATTTCCTTTTTCACCATAGCCCTCTAGGGCTTCCAAATATCCCTTTGCCAATTCCACAAGAACAGCCTTAGCGAAAGGCTTCTTGAAGGGAAAGATGTAACTCTGTGAGATGAATTCACAGAACACAGAGCTGTTTCTCAGAAAGCTTCTTTCCAGTTTTGAACGGAAGATATTTCCTTTTTCACCATAGGACCCTTTGGGCTTCCAAATATCCCTTTGCCAATTCCACAAGAACAGCCTTAGCGAAAGGCTTCTTGAAGGGAAAGATGTAACTCTGTGAGATGAATTAACAGAACACAGAGCAGTTTCTCAGAAAGCTTCTTTCCAGTTTTGAACGGAAGATATTTCCTTTTTCACCATAGCCCTCTATGGGCTTCCAAATATCCCTTTGCCAATTCCACAAGAACAGCCTTAGCGAAAGGCTTATTGAAGGGAAAGATGTAACTCCGTGAGATGAATTCAGAGAACACAGAGCAGTTTCTCAGAAAGCTTCTTTCCAGTTTAGAACGGAAGATATTTCCTTTTTCACCATAGGCCTCTATGGGCTTCCAAATATCGCTTTGCCAATTCCACAAGAACAGCCTTAGCGAAAGGCTTCTGGAAGGGAAAGATATAACTCTGTGAGATGAATTCACAGAACACAGAGCAGTTTCTCAGAAAGCTTCTTTCCAGTTTTGAACGGAAGATATTTCCTTTTTCACCATAGCCGTCTATGGGCTTCCAAATATCCTTTGCCAATTCCACAAGAACAGCCTTAGCGAAAGGCTTCTTGAAGGGAAAGATGTAACTCTGTGAGATGAATTAACAGAACACAGAGCAGTTTCTCAGAAAGCTTCTTTCCAGTTTTGAACGGAAGATATTTCCTTTTTCACCATAGGCCTGTATGGGCTTCCAAATATCCCTTTGCCAATTCCACAAGAACAGCCTTAGCGAAAGGCTTCTTGAAGGGAAAGATGTAACTCTGTGAGATGAATTCACAGAACACAGAGCAGTTTCTGAGAAAGCTTCTTTCCAGTTTTGAACGGAAGATATTTCCTTTTTCACCATAGGCCTCTATGGGCTTCCAAATATCCCTTTGCCAATTCCACAAGAACAGCCTTAGCGAAAGGCTTCTTGAAGGGAAAGATGTAACTCTGTGAGATGAATTCACAGAACACAGAGCTGTTTCTCAGAAAGCTTCTTTCCAGTTTTGAACGGAAGATATTTCCTTTTTCACCATAGGACCCTTTGGGCTTCCAAATATCCCTTTGCCAATTCCACAAGAACAGCCTTAGCGAAAGGCTTCTTGAAGGGAAAGATGTAACTCTGTGAGATGAATTAACAGAACACAGAGCAGTTTCTCAGAAAGCTTCTTTCCAGTTTTGAACGGAAGATATTTCCTTTTTCACCATAGCCGTCTATGGGCTTCCAAATATCCCTTTGCCAATTCCACAAGAACAGCCTTAGCGAAAGGCTTCTTGAAGGGAAAGATGTAACTCTGTGAGATGAATTAACAGAACACAGAGCAGTTTCTCAGAAAGCTTCTTTCCAGTTTTGAACGGAAGATATTTCCTTTTTCACCATAGGCCTCTATGGGCTTCCAAATATCCCTTTGCCAATTCCACAAGAACAGCCTTAGCGAAAACCTTCTTGAAGGGAAAGATGTAACTCTGTGAGATGAATTCACAGAACACAGAGCAGTTTCTGAGAAAGCTTCTTTCCAGTTTTGAACGGAAGATATTTCCTTTTTCACCATAGGCCTCTATGGGCTTCCAAATATCCCTTTGCCAATTCCACAAGAACAGCCTTAGCCAAAGGCTTGTTGAAGGGAAAGATGTAACTCTGTGAGATGAATTAACAGAACACAGAGCAGTTTCTCAGAAAGCTTCTTTCCAGTTTTGAACGGAAGATATTTCCTTTTTCACCATAGCCCTCTATGGGCTTCCAAATATCCCTTTGCCAATTCCACAAGAACAGCCTTAGCGAAAGGCTTCTTGAAGGGAAAGATGTAACTCTGTGAGATGAATTCACAGAACACAGAGCAGTTTCTCAGAAAGCTTCTTTCCAGTTTTGAAGGGAAGATATTTCCTTTTTCACCGTAGCCCTCTATGGGCTTCCAAATATCGCTTTGCCAATTCCACAAGAACAGCCTTAGCGAAAGGCTTCTTGAAGGGAAAGATGTAACTCTGTGAGATGAATTAACAGAACACAGAGCAGTTTCTCAGAAAGCTTCTTTCCGGTTTTGAAAGGAAGATATTTCCTTTTTCACCATAGGACTCTATGGGCTTCCAAATATCCCTTTGCCAATTCCACAAGAACAGCCTTAACGAAAGGCTTCTTGAAGGGAAAGATGTAACTCTGTGAGATGAATTCACAGAACACAGAGCAGTTTCTCAGAAAGCTTCTTTCCAGTTTTGAACGGAAGATATTTCCTTTTTCACCATAGCCCTCTATGGGCTTCCAAATATCGCTTTGCCAATTCCACAAGAACAGCCTTAGCGAAAGGCTTCTTGAAGGGAAAGATGTAACTCTGTGAGATGAATTAACAGAACACAGAGCAGTTTCTCAGAAAGCTTCTTTCCAGTTTTGAACGGAAGATATTTCCTTTTTCACCATAGCCCTCTATGGGCTTCCAAATATCCCTTTGCCAATTCCACAAGAACAGCCTTAGAGAAAGGCTTCTTGAAGGGAAAGATGTAACTCTGTGAGATGAATTAACAGAACACAGAGCAGTTTCTCAGAAAGCTTCTTTCCAGTTTTGAACGGAAGATATTTCCTTTTTCACCATAGGCCTCTATGGGCTTCCAAATATCCCTTTGCCAATTCCACAAGAACAGCCTTAGCGAAAGGCTTCTTGAATGGAAAGATATAACTCTGTGAGATGAATTAACAGGACACAGAGAAGTTTCTCAGAAAGCTTCTTTCCAGTTTTGAACCGAAGATATTTCCTTTTTCACCATAGCCCTCTATGGGCTTCCAAATATCCCTTTGCCAATTCCACAAGAACAGCCTTAGCGAAAGGCTTCTTGAAGGGAAAGATGTAACTCTGTGAGATGAATTCACAGAACGCAGAGCAGTTTCTCAGAAAGCTTCTTTCCAGTTTTGAACGGAAGATATTTCCTTTTTCACCATAGCCCTCTAAGGGCTTCCAAATATCCCTTTGCCAATTCCACAAGAACAGCCTTAGCGAAAGGCTTCTTGAAGGGAAAGATGTAACTCTGTGAGATGAATTCAGAGAACACAGAGCAGTTTCTCAGAAAGCTTCTTTCCAGTTTTGAACGGAAGATATTTCCTTTTTCACCATAGGACCCTTAGGGCTTCCAAATATCCCTTTGCCAATTCCACAAGAACAGCCTTAGCGAAAGGCTTCTTGAAGGGAAAGATGTAACTCTGTGAGATGAATTCACAGAACACAGAGCAGTTTCTCAGAAAGCTTCTTTCCAATTTTGAACGGAAGATATTTCCTTTTTCACCATAGCCGTCTATGGGCTTCCAAATATCACTTTGCCAATTCCACAAGAACAGACTTAGCGAAAGGCTTCTTGAAGGGAAAGATGTAACTCTGTGAGATGAATTCACAGAAAACAGAGCAGTTTCTCAGAAAGCTTCTTTCCAGTTTTGAACGGAAGATATTTCCTTTTTCACCATAGCCCTCTATGGGCTTCCAAATATCGCTTTGCCAATTCCACAAGAACAGCCTTAGCGAAAGGCTTCTTGAAGGGAAAGATGTAACTCTGTGAGATGAATTAACAGAACACAGAGCAGTTTCTCAGAAAGCTTCTTTCCAGTTTTGAACGGAAGATATTTCCTTTTTCACCATAGCCCTCTATGGGCTTCCAAATATCCCTTTGCCAATTCCACAAGAACAGCCTTAGAGAAAGGCTTCTTGAAGGGAAAGATGTAACTCTGTGAGATGAATTAACAGAACACAGAGCAGTTTCTCAGAAAGCTTCTTTCCAGTTTTGAACGGAAGATATTTCCTTTTTCACCATAGGCCTCTATGGGCTTCCAAATATCCCTTTGCCAATTCCACAAGAACAGCCTTAGCGAAAGGCTTCTTGAATGGAAAGATATAACTCTGTGAGATGAATTAACAGGACACAGAGAAGTTTCTCAGAAAGCTTCTTTCCAGTTTTGAACCGAAGATATTTCCTTTTTCACCATAGCCCTCTATGGGCTTCCAAATATCCCTTTGCCAATTCCACAAGAACAGCCTTAGCGAAAGGCTTCTTGAAGGGAAAGATGTAACTCTGTGAGATGAATTCACAGAACGCAGAGCAGTTTCTCAGAAAGCTTCTTTCCAGTTTTGAACGGAAGATATTTCCTTTTTCACCATAGGACCCTTAGGGCTTCCAAATATCCCTTTGCCAATTCCACAAGAACAGCCTTAGCGAAAGGCTTCTTGAAGGGAAAGATGTAACTCTGTGAGATGAATTCACAGAACACAGAGCAGTTTCTCAGAAAGCTTCTTTCCAATTTTGAACGGAAGATATTTCCTTTTTCACCATAGCCGTCTATGGGCTTCCAAATATCACTTTGCCAATTCCACAAGAACAGACTTAGCGAAAGGCTTCTTGAAGGGAAAGATGTAACTCTGTGAGATGAATTAACAGAACACAGAGCAGTTTCTCAGAAAGCTTCTTTCCAGTTTTGAACGGAAGATATTTCCTTTTTCACCATAGGCCTCTATGGGCTTCCAAATATCCCTTTGCCAATTCCACAAGAACAGCCTTAGCGAAAGGCTTCTTGAAGGGAAAGATGTAACTCTGTGAGATGAATTCACAGAACACAGAGCTGTTTCTCAGAAAGCTTCTTTCCAGTTTTGAACGGAAGATATTTCCTTTTTCACCATAGGACCCTTTGGGCTTCCAAATATCCCTTTGCCAATTCCACAAGAACAGCCTTAGCGAAAGGCTTCTTGAAGGGAAAGATGTAACTCTGTGAGATGAATTAACAGAACACAGAGCAGTTTCTCAGAAAGCTTCTTTCCAGTTTTGAACGGAAGATATTTCCTTTTTCACCATAGCCGTCTATGGGCTTCCAAATATCCCTTTGCCAATTCCACAAGAACAGCCTTAGCGAAAGGCTTCTTGAAGGGAAAGATGTAACTCTGTGAGATGAATTAACAGAACACAGAGCAGTTTCTCAGAAAGCTTCTTTCCAGTTTTGAACGGAAGATATTTCCTTTTTCACCATAGGCCTCTATGGGCTTCCAAATATCCCTTTGCCAATTCCACAAGAACAGCCTTAGCGAAAGGCTTCTTGAAGGGAAAGATGTAACTCTGTGAGATGAATTCACAGAACACAGAGCAGTTTCTCAGAAAGCTTCTTTCCAGTTTTGAAGGGAAGATATTTCCTTTTTCACCGTAGCCCTCTATGGGCTTCCAAATATCGCTTTGCCAATTCCACAAGAACAGCCTTAGCGAAAGGCTTCTTGAAGGGAAATATGTAACTCTGTGAGATGAATTAACAGAACACAGAGCAGTTTCTCAGAAAGCTTCTTTCCAGTTTTGAAAGGAAGATATTTCCTTTTTCACCATAGGACTCTATGGGCTTCCAAATATCCCTTTGCCAATTCCACAAGAACAGCCTTAGCGAAAGGCTTCTTGAAGGGAAAGATGTAACTCTGTGAGATGAATTCACAGAACACAGATCAGTTTCTCAGAAAGCTTCTTTCCAGTTTTGAACGGAAGATATTTCCTTTTTCACCATAGCCCTCTATGGGCTTCCAAATATCGCTTTGCCAATTCCACAAGAACAGCCTTAGCGAAAGGCTTCTTGAAGGGAAAGATGTAACTCTGTGAGATGAATTAACAGAACACAGAGCAGTTTCTCAGAAAGCTTCTTTCCAGTTTTGAACGGAAGATATTTCCTTTTTCACCATAGCCCTCTATGGGCTTCCAAATATCCCTTTGCCAATTCCACAAGAACAGCCTTAGAGAAAGGCTTCTTGAAGGGAAAGATGTAACTCTGTGAGATGAATTAACAGAACACAGAGCAGTTTCTCAGAAAGCTTCTTTCCAGTTTTGAACGGAAGATATTTCCTTTTTCACCATAGGCCTCTATGGGCTTCCAAATATCCCTTTGCCAATTCCACAAGAACAGCTTTAGCGAAAGGCTTCTTGAATGGAAAGATATAACTCTGTGAGATGAATTAACAGGACACAGAGAAGTTTCTCAGAAAGCTTCTTTCCAGTTTTGAACCGAAGATATTTCCTTTTTCACCATAGCCCTCTATGGGCTTCCAAATATCCCTTTGCCAATTCCACAAGAACAGCCTTAGCGAAAGGCTTCTTGAAGGGAAAGATGTAACTCTGTGAGATGAATTCACAGAACGCAGAGCAGTTTCTCAGAAAGCTTCTTTCCAGTTTTGAACGGAAGATATTTCCTTTTTCACCATAGGACCCTTAGGGCTTCCAAATATCCCTTTGCCAATTCCACAAGAACAGCCTTAGCGAAAGGCTTCTTGAAGGGAAAGATGTAACTCTGTGAGATGAATTCACAGAACACAGAGCAGTTTCTCAGAAAGCTTCTTTCCAGTTTTGAACGGAAGATATTTCCTTTTTCACCATAGCCGTCTATGGGCTTCCAAATATCACTTTGCCAATTCCACAAGAACAGACTTAGCGAAAGGCTTCTTGAAGGGAAAGATGTAACTCTGTGAGATGAATTAACAGAACACAGAGCAGTTTCTCAGAAAGCTTCTTTCCAGTTTTGAACGGAAGATATTTCCTTTTTCACCATAGGCCTCTATGGGCTTCCAAATATCCCTTTGCCAATTCCACAAGAACAGCCTTAGCGAAAGGCTTCTTGAAGGGAAAGATGTAACTCTGTGAGATGAATTCACAGAACACAGAGCAGTTTCTCAGAAAGCTTCTTTCCAGTTTTGAACGGAAGATATTTCCTTTTTCACTATAGGCCTCTATGGGCTTCCAAATATCCCTTTTCCAATTCCACAAGAACAGCCTTAGCGAAAGGCTTCTTGAAGGGAAAGAAGTAACTCTGTGAGATGAATTCAGAGAACACAGAGCAGTTTCTCAGAAAGCTTCTTTCCAGTTTTGAACGGAAGATATTTCCTTTTTCACCATAGGCCTCTATGGGCTTCCAAATATCCCTTTGCCAATTCCACAAGAACAGCCTTAGCGAAAGGCTTCTTGAAGGGAAAGATGTAACTCTGTGAGATAAATTAACAGAACACAGAGCAGTTTCTCAGAAAGCTTCTTTCCAGTTTTGAACGGAAGATATTTCCTTTTTCACCATAGCCGTCTATGGGCTTCCAAATATCCCTTTGCCAATTCCACAAGAACAGCCTTAGCGAAAGGCTTCTTGAAGGGAAAGATGTAACTCTGTGAGATGAATTCACAGAACACAGAGCAGTTTTTCAGAAAGCTTCTTTCCAGTTTTGAACGGAAGATATTTCCTTTTTCACCATAGCCCTCTGTGGGCTTCCAAATATCCCTTTGCCAATTCCACAAGAACAGCCTTAGCGAAAGGCTTCTTGAAGGGAAAGATGTAACTCTGTGAGATGAATTCACAGAACACAGAGCTGTTTCTCAGAAAGCTTCTTTCCAGTTTTGAACGGAAGATATTTCCTTTTTCACCATAGGACCCTTTGGGCTTCCAAATATCCCTTTGCCAATTCCACAAGAACAGCCTTAGCGAAAGGCTTCTTGAAGGGAAAGATGTAACTCTGTGAGATGAATTCACAGAACACAGAGCAGTTTCTCAGAAAGCTTCTTTCCAGTTTTGAACGGAAGATATTTCCTTTTTCACCATAGCCCTCTATGGGCTTCCAAATATCCCTTTGCCAATTCCACAAGAACAGCCTTAGCGAAAGGCTTCTTGAAGGGAAAGATGTAACTCCGTGAGATGAATTCAGAGAACACAGAGCAGTTTCTCAGAAAGCTTCTTTCCAGTTTTGAACGGAAGATGTTTCCTTTTTCACCATAGGCCTCTATGGGCTTCCAAATATCCCTTTGCCAATTCCACAAGAACAGCCTTAGCGAAAGGCTTCTTGAAGGGAAAGATGTAACTCTGTGAGGTGAATTCACAGAACACAGAGCAGTTTCTCAGAAAGCTTCTTTCCTGTTTTGAACGGAAGATATTTCCTTTTTCACCATAGCCGTCTATGGGCTTCCAAATATCCCTTTGCCAATTCCACAAGAACAGCCTTAGCGAAAGGCTTCTTGAAGGGAAAGATGTAACTCTGTGAGATGAATTCACAGAACACAGAGCAGTTTCTCAGAAAGCTTCTTTCCAGTTTTGAACGGAAGATATTTCCTTTTTCACCATAGGCCTCTATGGGCTTCCAAATATCCCTTTGCCAATTCCACAAGAACAGCCTTAGCGAAAGGCTTCTTGAAGGGAAAGATGTAACTCTGTGAGATGAATTCACAGAACACAGAGCAGTTTCTCAGAAAGCTTCTTTCCAGTTTTGAACGGAAGATATTTCCTTTTTCACCATAGGCCTCTATGGGCTTCCAAATATCCCTTTGCCAATTCCACAAGAACAGCCTTAGCGAAAGGCTTCTTGAAGGGAAAGAAGTAACTCTGTGAGATGAATTCACAGAACACAGAGCAGTTTCTCAGAAAGCTTCTTTCCAGTTTTGAACGGAAGATATTTCCTTTTTCACCATAGCCCTCTATGGGCTTCCAAATATCCCTTTGCCAATTCCACAAGAACAGCCTTAGCGAAAGGCTTCTTGAAGGGAAAGATGTAACTCTGTGAGATGAATTAACAGAACACAAAGCAGTTTCTCAGAAAGCTTCTTTCCAGTTTTGAACGGAAGATATTTCCTTTTTCACCATAGCCCTCTATGGGCTTCCAAATATCCCATTGCCAATTCCACAAGAACAGCCTTAGCGAAAGGCTTCTTGAAGGGAAAGATGTAACTCTGTGAGATGAATTAACAGAACACAGAGCAGTTTCTCAGAAAGCTTCTTTCCAGTTTTGAACGGAAGATATTTCCTTTTTCACCATAGCCCTCTATGGGCTTCCAAATATCCCTTTGCCAATTCCACAAGAACAGCCTTAGCGAAAGGCTTCTTGAAGGGAAAGATGTAACTCTGTGAGATGAATTAACAGAACACAGAGCAGTTTCTGAGAAAGCTTCTTTCCAGTTTTGAACGGAAGATATTTCCTTTTTCACCATAGGCCTCTATGGGCTTCCAAATATCCCTTTGCCAATTCCACAACAACAGCCTTAGCGAAAGGCTTCTTGAAGGGAAAGAAGTAACTCTGTGAGATGAATTCACAGAACACAGAGCAGTTTCTCAGAAAGCTTCTTTCCAATTTTGAACGGAAGATATTTCCTTTTTCACCATAGCCGTCTATGGGCTTCCAAATATCCCTTTGCCAATTCCACAAGAACAGCCTTAGCCAAAGGCTTCTTGAAGGGAAAGATGTAACTCTGTGAGATGAATTAACAGAACACAGAGCAGTTTCTCAGAAAGCTTCTTTCCAGTTTTGAACGGAAGATATTTCCTTTTTCACTATAGCCCTCTATTGGCTTCCAAATATCCCTTTGCCAATTCCACAAGAACAGCCTTAGCGAAAGGCTTCTTGAAGGGAAAGATGTAACTCTGTGAGATGAATTCACAGAACACAGAGCAGTTTCTCAGAAAGCTTCTTTCCAGTTTTGAACGGAAGATATTTCCTTTTTCACCATAGGCCTCTATGGGCTTCCAAATATCCCTTTGCCAATTCCACAAGAACAGCCTTAGCGAAAGGCTTCTTGAATGGAAAGATATAACTCTGTGAGATGAATTAACAGGACACAGAGAAGTTTCTCAGAAAGCTTCTTTCCAGTTTTGAACCGAAGATATTTCCTTTTTCACCATAGCCCTCTATGGGCTTCCAAATATCCCTTTGCCAATTCCACAAGAACAGCCTTAGCGAAAGGCTTCTTGAAGGGAAAGATGTAACTCTGTGAGATGAATTCACAGAACGCAGAGCAGTTTCTCAGAAAGCTTCTTTCCAGTTTTGAACGGAAGATATTTCCTTTTTCACCATAGGACCCTTAGGGCTTCCAAATATCCCTTTGCCAATTCCACAAGAACAGCCTTAGCGAAAGGCTTCTTGAAGGGAAAGATGTAACTCTGTGAGATGAATTCACAGAACACAGAGCAGTTTCTCAGAAAGCTTCTTTCCAATTTTGAACGGAAGATATTTCCTTTTAAACCATAGCCGTCTATGGGCTTCCAAATATCACTTTGCCAATTCCACAAGAACAGACTTAGCGAAAGGCTTCTTGAAGGGAAAGATGTAACTCTGTGAGATGAATTAACAGAACACAGAGCAGTTTCTCAGAAAGCTTCTTTCCAGTTTTGAACGGAAGATATTTCCTTTTTCACCATAGGCCTCTATGGGCTTCCAAATATCCCTTTTCCAATTCCACAAGAACAGCCTTAGCCAAAGGCTTCTTGAAGGGAAAGATGTAACTCTGTGACATGAATTCACAGAACACAGAGCAGTTTCTCAGAAAGCTTCTTTCCAGTTTTGAACGGAAGATATTTCCTTTTTCACCATAGCCCTCTATGGTCATCCAAATATCGCTTTGCCAATTCCACAAGAACAGCCTTAGCGAAAGGCTTCTTGAAGGGAAAGATGTAACTCTGTGAGATGAATTAACAGAACACAGAGCAGTTTCTCAGAAAGCTTCTTTCCAGTTTTGAACGGAAGATATTTCCTTTTTCACCATAGGCCTCTATGGGCTACCAAATATCCCTTTGCCAATTCCACAAGAACAGCCTTAGCGAAAGGCTTCTTGAAGGGAAAGATGTAACTCTGTGAGATAAATTAACAGAACACAGAGCAGTTTCTCAGAAAGCTTCTTTCCAGTTTTGAACGGAAGATATTTCCTTTTTCACCATAGCCGTCTATGGGCTTCCAAATATCCCTTTGCCAATTCCACAAGAACAGCCTTAGCGAAAGGCTTCTTGAAGGGAAAGATGTAACTCTGTGAGATGAATTCACAGAACACAGAGCAGTTTTTCAGAAAGCTTCTTTCCAGTTTTGAACGGAAGATATTTCCTTTTTCACCGTAGCCCTCTATGGGCTTCCAAATATCCCTTTGCCAATTCCACAAGAACAGCCTTAGCGAAAGGCTTCTTGAAGGGAAAGATGTAACTCTGTGAGATGAATTCACAGAACACAGAGCTGTTTCTCAGAAAGCTTCTTTCCAGTTTTGAACGGAAGATATTTCCTTTTTCACCATAGGACCCTTTGGGCTTCCAAATATCCCGTTGCCAATTCCACAAGAACAGCCTTAGCGAAAGGCTTCTTGAAGGGAAAGATGTAACTCTGTGAGATGAATTCACAGAACACAGAGCAGTTTCTCAGAAAGCTTCTTTCCAGTTTTGAACGGAAGATATTTCCTTTTTCACCGTAGCCCTCTATGGGCTTCCAAATATCCCTTTGCCAATTCCACAAGAACAGCCTTAGCGAAAGGCTTCTTGAAGGGAAAGATGTAACTCTGTGAGATGAATTCACAGAACACAGAGCAGTTTCTCAGAAAGCTTCTTTCCAGTTTTGAACGGAAGATATTTCCTTTTTCACCATAGGCCTCTAAGGGCTTCCAGATATCCCTTTGCCAATTCCACAAGAACAGCCTTAGCGAAAGGCTTCTTGAAGGGAAAGATGTAACTCTGTGAGATGAATTCACAGAACACAGAGCAGTTTCTCAGAAAGCTTCTTTCCAGTTTTGAACGGAAGATATTTCCTTTTTCACCATAGGCCTCTATGGGCTTCCAAATATCCCTTTGCCAATTCCACAAGAACAGCCTTAGCGAAAGGCTTCTTGAAGGGAAAGAAGTAACTCTGTGAGATGAATTCACAGAACACAGAGCAGTTTCTCAGAAAGCTTCTTTCCAATTTTGAACGGAAGATATTTCCTTTTTCACCATAGCCCTTTATGGGCTTCCAAATATCCCTTTGCCAATTCCACAAGAACAGCCTTAGCCAAAGGCTTCTTGAAGGGAAAGATGTAACTCTGTGAGATGAATTAACAGAACACAGAGCAGTTTCTCAGAAAGCTTCTTTCCAGTTTTTAACGGAAGATATTTCCTTTTTCACCATAGCCCTCTATGGGCTTCCAAATATCCCTTTGCCAATTCCACAAGAACAGCCTTAGCGAAAGGCTTCTTGAAGGGAAAGATGTAACTCTGTGAGATGAATTCACAGAACACAGAGCAGTTTCTCAGAAAGCTTCTTTCCAGTTTTGAACGGAAGATATTTCCTTTTTCACCGTAGCCCTCTATGGTCATCCAAATATCGCTTTGCCAATTCCACAAGAACAGCCTTAGCGAAAGGCTTCTTGAAGGGAAAGATGTAACTCTGTGAGATGAATTAACAGAACACAGAGCAGTTTTTCAGAAAGCTTCTTTCCAGTTTTGAACCGAAGATATTTCCTTTTTCACCATAGCCCTCTATGGGCTTCCAAATATCCCTTTGCCAATTCCACAAGAACAGCCTTAGCGAAAGGCTTATTGAAGGGAAAGATGTAACTCCGTGAGATGAATTCAGAGAACACAGAGCAGTTTCTCAGAAAGCTTCTTTCCAGTTTTGAACGGAAGATATTTCCTTTTTCACCATAGTCCTCTATGGGCTTCCAAATATCCCTTTGCCAATTCCACAAGAACAGCCTTAGCGAAAGGCTTCTTGAAGGGAAAGAAGTAACTCTGTGAGATGAATTCACAGAACACAGAGCAGTTTCTCATAAAGCTTCTTTCCAATTTTGAACGGAAGATATTTCCTTTTTCACCATAGCCGTCTATGGGCTTCCAAATATCCCTTTGCCAATTCCACAAGAACAGCCTTAGCGAAAGGCTTCTTGAAGGGAAAGATGTAACTCTGTGAGATGAATTAACAGAACACAGAGCAGTTTCTCAGAAAGCTTCTTTCCAGTTTTGAACGGAAGATATTTCCTTTTTCACCATAGCCCTCTATGGGCTTCCAAATATCCCTTTGCCAATTCCACAAGAACAGCCTTAGCGAAAGGCTTCTTGAAGGGAAAGATGTAACTCTGTGAGATGAATTCACAGAACACAGAGCAGTTTCTCAGAAAGCTTCTTTCCAGTTTTGAACGGAAGATATTTCCTTTTTCACCGTAGCCCTCTAAGGGCTTCCAAATATCGCTTTTCCAATTCCACAAGAACAGCCTTAGCGAAAGGCTTCTTGAAGGGAAAGATGTAACTCTGTGAGATGAATTAACAGAACACAGAGCAGTTTCTCAGAAAGCTTCTTTTCAGTTTTGAACGGAAGATATTTCCTTTTTCACCATAGCCCTCTATGGGCTTCCAAATATCCCTTTGCCAATTCCACAAGAACAGCCTTAGCGAAAGGCTTCTTGAAGGGAAAGATGTAACTCTGTGAGATGAATTCACAGAACACAGAGCAGTTTCTCAGAAAGCTTCTTTCCAGTTTTGAACGGAAGATATTTCCTTTTTCACCATAGCCCTCTAAGGGCTTCCAAATATCGCTTTGCCAATTCCACAAGAACAGCCTTAGCGAAAGGCTTCTTGAAGGGAAAGATGTAACTCTGTGAGATGAATTCAGAGAACACAGAGCAGTTTCTCAGAAAGCTTCTTTCCAGTTTTGAACGGAAGATATTTCCTTTTTCACCATAGGCCTCTATGGGCTTCCAAATATCCCTTTGCCAATTCCACAAGAACAGCCTTAGCGAAAGGCTTCTTGAAGGGAAAGATGTAACTCTGTGAGATGAATTCACAGAAAACAGAGCAGTTTCTCAGAAAGCTTCTTTCCAGTTTTGAACGGAAGATATTTCCTTTTTCACCATAGCCCTCTATGGGTTTCCAAATATCGCTTTGCAAATTCCACAAGAACAGCCTTAGCGAAAGGCTTCTTGAAGGGAAAGATGTAACTCTGTGAGATGAATTTACAGAACACAGAGCAGTTTCTCAGAAAGCTTCTTTCCAGTTTTGAAAGGAAGATAATTCCTTCTTCACCATAGGCCTCTATGGGCTTCCAAATATCCCTTTGCCAATTCCACAAGAACAGCCTTAGCGAAAGGCTTCTTGAAGGGAAAGACGTAACTCTGTGAGATGAATTCACAGAACACAGAGCAGTTTCTCAGAAAGCTTCTTTCCAGTTTTGAACGGAAGATATTTCCTTTTTCACCATAGCCCTCTATGGGCTTCCAAATATCCCTTTGCCAGTTCCACAAGAACAGCCTTAGCGAAAGGCTTCTTGAAGGGAAAGATGTGACTCCGTGAGATGAATTCAGAGAACACAGAGCAGTTTCTCAGAAAGCTTCTTTCCAGTTTTGAACGGAAGATATTTCCTTTTTCACCATAGGACCCTTTGGGCTTCCAAATATCCCTTTGCCAATTCCACAAGAACAGCCTTAGCGAAAGGCTTCTTGAAGGGAAAGATGTAACTCTGTGAGATGAATTAACAGAACACAGAGCAGTTTCTCAGAAAGCTTCTTTCCAGTTTTGAACGGAAGATATTTCCTTTTTCACCATAGCCCTCTATGGGCTTCCAAATATCCCTTTGGAATTCCACAAGAACAGCCTTAGCGAAAGGCTTCTTGAAGGGAAAGATGTAACTCTGTGAGATGAATTCACAGAACACAGAGCAGTTTCTCAGAAAGCTTCTTTCCAGTTTTGAACGGAAGATATTTCCTTTTTCACCATAGCCCTCTATGGGCTTCCAAATATCCCTTTGCCAATTCCACAAGAACAGCCTTAGCGAAAGGCTTCTTGAAGGGAAAGATGTGACTCCGTGAGATGAATTCAGAGAACACAGAGCAGTTTCTCAGAAAGCTTCTTTCCAGTTTTGAACGGAAGATATTTCCTTTTTCACCTTAGGCCTCTATGGGCTTCCAAATATCCCTTTGCCAATTCCACAAGAACAGCCTTAGCGCAAGGCTTCTTGAAGGGAAAGATGTAACTCTGTGAGATGAATTCACAGAACACAGAGCAGTTTCTCAGAAAGCTTCTTTCCAGTTTTGAACGGAAGATATTTCCTTTTTCACCATAGGCCTCTATGGGCTTCCAAATATCCCTTTGCCAATTCCACAAGAACAGCCTTAGCGAAAGGCTTCTTGAAGGGAAAGATATAACTCCGTGAGATGAATTCAGAGAACACAGAGCAGTTTCTCAGAAAGCTTCTTTCCAGTTTTGAACGGAAGATATTTCCTTTTTCACCATAGGACCCTTTGGGCTTCCAAATATCCCTTTGCCAATTCCACAAGAACAGCCTTAGCGAAAGGCTTCTTGAAGGGAAAGATGTAACTCTGTGAGATGAATTAACAGAACACAGAGCAGTTTCTCAGAAAGCTTCTTTCCAGTTTTGAACGGAAGATATTTCCTTTTTCACCATAGCCCTCTATGGGCTTCCAAATATCCCTTTGCCAATTCCACAAGAACAGCCTTAGCGAAAGGCTTCTTGAAGGGAAAGATGTAACTCCGTGAGATGAATTCAGAGAACACAGAGCAGTTTCTCAGAAAGCTTCTTTCCAGTTTTGAACGGAAGATATTTCCTTTTTCACCATAGGCCTCTATGGGCTTCCAAATATCCCTTTGCCAATTCCACAAGAACAGCCTTAGCGAAAGGCTTCTTGAAGGGAAAGATGTAACTCTGTGAGATGAATTCACAGAACACAGAGCAGTTTCTCAGAAAGCTTCTTTCCAGTTTTGAACGGAAGATATTTCCTTTTTCACCATAGCCGTCTATGGGCTTCCAAATATCCTTTGCCAATTCCACAAGAACAGCCTTAGAGAAAGGCTTCTTGAAGGGAAAGATGTAACTCTGTGATATGAATTAACAGAACACAGAGCAGTTTCTCAGAAAGCTTCTTTCCAGTTTTGAACAGAAGATATTTCCTTTTTCACCATAGGCCTCTATGGGCTTCCAAATATCCCTTTGCCAATTCCACAAGAACAGCCTTAGCGAAAGGCTTCTTGAATGGAAAGATATAACTCTGTGAGATGAATTAACAGGACACAGAGACGTTTCTCAGAAAGCTTCTTTCCAGTTTTGAACGGAAGATGTTTCCTTTTTCACCATAGCCCTCTATGGGCTTCCAAATATCCTTTGCCAATTCCACAAGAACAGCCTTAGCGAAAGGCTTCTTGAAGGGAAAGATGTAACTCTGTGAGATGAATTCAGAGAACACAGAGCAGTTTCTCAGAAAGCTTCTTTCCAGTTTTGAACGGAAGATATTTCCTTTTTCACCATAGGCCTCTATGGGCTTCCAAATATCCCTTTGCCAATTCCACAAGAACAGCCTTAGCGAAAGGCTTCTTGAAGGGAAAGATGTAACTCTGTGAGATGAATTCACAGAAAACAGAGCAGTTTCTCAGAAAGCTTCTTTCCAGTTTTGAACGGAAGATATTTCCTTTTTCACCATAGCCCTCTATGGGTTTCCAAATATCGCTTTGCAAATTCCACAAGAACAGCCTTAGCGAAAGGCTTCTTGAAGGGAAAGATGTAACTCTGTGAGATGAATTCACAGAACACAGAGCAGTTTCTCAGAAAGCTTCTTTCCAGTTTTGAACGGAAGATATTTCCTTTTTCACCATAGCCCTCTATGGGCTTCCGAATATCCCTTTGCCAATTCCACAAGAACAGCCTTAGCGAAAGGCTTCTTGAAGGGAAAGATGTAACTCTGTGAGATGAATTCACAGAACACAGAGCAGTTTTTCAGAAAGCTTCTTTCCAGTTTTGAACGGAAGATATTTCCTTTTTCACCATAGCCCTCTGTGGGCTTCCAAATATCCCTATGCCAATTCCACAAGAACAGCCTTAGCGAAAGGCTTCTTGAAGGGAAAGATGTAACTCTGTGAGATGAATTAACAGAACACAGAGCAGTTTCTCAGAAAGCTTCTTTCCAGTTTTGAACGGAAGATATTTCCTTTTTCACCGTAGCCCTCTATGGGCTTCCAAATATCCCTTTGCCAATTCCACAAGAACAGCCTTAGCGAAAGGCTTCTTGAAGGGAAAGATGTGACTCCGTGAGATGAATTCAGAGAACACAGAGCAGTTTCTCAGAAAGCTTCTTTCCAGTTTTGAACGGAAGATATTTCCTTTTTCACCTTGGGCCTCTATGGGCTTCCAAATATCCCTTTGCCAATTCCACAAGAACAGCCTTAGCGCAAGGCTTCTTGAAGGGAAAGATGTAACTCTGTGAGATGAATTCACAGAACACAGAGCAGTTTCTCAGAAAGCTTCTTTCCAGTTTTGAACGGAAGATATTTCCTTTTTCACCATAGCCCTCTATGGGCTTCCAAATATCCCTTTGCCAATTCCACAAGAACAGCCTTAGCGAAAGGCTTCTTGAAGGGAAAGATATAACTCCGTGAGATGAATTCAGAGAACACAGAGCAGTTTCTCAGAAAGCTTCTTTCCAGTTTTGAACGGAAGATATTTCCTTTTTCACCATAGGCCTCTATGGGCTTCCAAATATCCCTTTGCCAATTCCACAAGAACAGCCTTAGCGAAAGGCTTCTTGAAGGGAAAGATGTAACTCTGTGAGATGAATTCACAGAACACAGAGCAGTTTCTCAGAAAGCTTCTTTCCAGTTTTGAACGGAAGATATTTCCTTTTTCACCATAGCCCTCTATGGGCTTCCAAATATCCCTTTGCCAATTCCACAAGAACAGCCTTAGCGAAAGGCTTATTGAAGGGAAAGATGTACCTCCGTGAGATGAATTCAGAGAACACAGAGCAGTTTCTCAGAAAGCTTCTTTCCAGTTTTGAACGGAAGATATTTCCTTTTTCACCATAGGCCTCTATGGGCTTCCAAATATCCCTTTGCCAATTCCACAAGAACAGCCTTAGCGAAAGGCTTCTTGAAGGGAAAGATGTAACTCTGTGAGATGAATTCACAGAACACAGAGCAGTTTCTCAGAAAGCTTCTTTCCAGTTTTGAACGGAAGATATTTCCTTTTTCACCATAGCCGTCTATGGGCTTCCAAATATCCTTTGCCAATTCCACAAGAACAGCCTTAGCGAAAGGCTTCTTGAAGGGAAAGATATAACTCCGTGAGATGAATTCAGAGAACACAGAGCAGTTTCTCAGAAAGCTTCTTTCCAGTTTTGAACGGAAGATATTTCCTTTTTCACCATAGGCCTCTATGGGCTTCCAAATATCCCTTTGCCAATTCCACAAGAACAGCCTTAGCGAAAGGCTTCTTGAAGGGAAAGATGTAACTCTGTGAGATGAATTCACAGAACACAGAGCAGTTTCTCAGAAAGCTTCTTTCCAGTTTTGAACGGAAGATATTTCCTTTTTCACCATAGCCCTCTATGGGCTTCCAAATATCCCTTTGCCAATTCCACAAGAACAGCCTTAGCGAAAGGCTTATTGAAGGGAAAGATATAACTCCGTGAGATGAATTCAGAGAACACAGAGCAGTTTCTCAGAAAGCTTCTTTCCAGTTTTGAACGGAAGATATTTCCTTTTTCACCATAGGACCCTTTGGGCTTCCAAATATCCCTTTGCCAATTCCACAAGAACAGCCTTAGCGAAAGGCTTCTTGAAGGGAAAGATGTAACTCTGTGAGATGAATTCACAGAACACAGAGCAGTTTCTCAGAAAGCTTCTTTCCAGTTTTGAACGGAAGATATTTCCTTTTTCACCATAGCCCTCTAAGGGCTTCCAAATATCCCTTTGCCAATTCCACAAGAACAGCCTTAGCGAAAGGCTTCTTGAAGGGAAAGATGTAACTCCGTGAGATGAATTCAGAGAACACAGAGCAGTTTCTCAGAAAGCTTCTTTCCAGTTTTGAACGGAAGATATTTCCTTTTTCACCATAGGCCTCTATGGGCTTCCAAATATCCCTTTGCCAATTCCACAAGAACAGCCTTAGCGAAAGGCTTCTTGAAGGGAAAGATGTAACTCTGTGAGATGAATTCAGAGAACACAGAGTAGTTTCTCAGAAAGCTTCTTTCCAGTTTTGAACGGAAGATATTTCCTTTTTCACCATAACCCTCTATGGGCTTCCAAATATCCCTTTGCCAATTCCACAAGAACAGCCTTAGAGAAAGGCTTCTTGAAGGGAAAGATGTAACTCTGTGATATGAATTAACAGAACACAGAGCAGTTTCTCATAAAGCTTCTTTCCAGTTTTGAACAGAAGATATTTCCTTTTTCACCATAGGCCTCTATGGGCTTCCAAATATCCCTTTGCCAATTCCACAAGAACAGCCTTAGCGAAAGGCTTCTTGAATGGAAAGATATAACTCTGTGAGATGAATTAACAGGACACAGAGAAGTTTCTCAGAAAGCTTCTTTCCAGTTTTGAACGGAAGATATTTCCTTTTTCACCATAGCCCTCTAAGGGCTTCCAAATATCCCTTTGCCAATTCCACAAGAACAGCCTTAGCGAAAGGCTTCTTGAAGGGAAAGATGTAACTCTGTGAGATGAATTCACAGAACACAGAGCAGTTTCTCAGAAAGCTTCTTTCCAGTTTTGAACGGAAGATATTTCCTTTTTCACCATAGGCCTCTATGGGCTTCCAAATATCCCTTTGCCAATTCCACAAGAACAGCCTTAGCGAAAGGCTTCTTGAAGGGAAAGATGTAACTCTGTGAGATGAATTCACAGAAAACAGAGCAGTTTCTCAGAAAGCTTCTTTCCAGTTTTGAACGGAAGATATTTCCTTTTTCACCATAGCCCTCTATGGGTTTCCAAATATCGCTTTGCAAATTCCACAAGAACAGCCTTAGCGAAAGGCTTCTTGAAGGGAAAGATGTAACTCTGTGAGATGAATTTACAGAACACAGAGCAGTTTCTCAGAAAGCTTCTTTCCAGTTTTGAAAGGAAGATAATTCCTTCTTCACCATAGGCCTCTATGGGCTTCCAAATATCCCTTTGCCAATTCCACAAGAACAGCCTTAGCGAAAGGCTTCTTGAAGGGAAAGACGTAACTCTGTGAGATGAATTCACAGAACACAGAGCAGTTTCTCAGAAAGCTTCTTTCCAGTTTTGAACGGAAGATATTTCCTTTTTCACCATAGCCCTCTATGGGCTTCCAAATATCCCTTTGCCAGTTCCACAAGAACAGCCTTAGCGAAAGGCTTCTTGAAGGGAAAGATGTGACTCCGTGAGATGAATTCAGAGAACACAGAGCAGTTTCTCAGAAAGCTTCTTTCCAGTTTTGAACGGAAGATATTTCCTTTTTCACCATAGGACCCTTTGGGCTTCCAAGTATCCCTTTGCCAATTCCACAAGAACAGCCTTAGCGAAAGGCTTCTTGAAGGGAAAGATGTAACTCTGTGAGATGAATTAACAGAACACAGAGCAGTTTCTCAGAAAGCTTCTTTCCAGTTTTGAACGGAAGATATTTCCTTTTTCACCATAGCCCTCTATGGGCTTCCAAATATCCCTTTGGAATTCCACAAGAACAGCCTTAGCGAAAGGCTTCTTGAAGGGAAAGATGTAACTCTGTGAGATGAATTCACAGAACACAGAGCAGTTTCTCAGAAAGCTTCTTTCCAGTTTTGAACGGAAGATATTTCCTTTTTCACCATAGCCCTCTATGGGCTTCCAAATATCCCTTTGCCAATTCCACAAGAACAGCCTTAGCGAAAGGCTTCTTGAAGGGAAAGATGTGACTCCGTGAGATGAATTCAGAGAACACAGAGCAGTTTCTCAGAAAGCTTCTTTCCAGTTTTGAACGGAAGATATTTCCTTTTTCACCTTAGGCCTCTATGGGCTTCCAAATATCCCTTTGCCAATTCCACAAGAACAGCCTTAGCGCAAGGCTTCTTGAAGGGAAAGATGTAACTCTGTGAGATGAATTCACAGAACACAGAGCAGTTTCTCAGAAAGCTTCTTTCCAGTTTTGAACGGAAGATATTTCCTTTTTCACCATAGGCCTCTATGGGCTTCCAAATATCCCTTTGCCAATTCCACAAGAACAGCCTTAGCGAAAGGCTTCTTGAAGGGAAAGATATAACTCCGTGAGATGAATTCAGAGAACACAGAGCAGTTTCTCAGAAAGCTTCTTTCCAGTTTTGAACGGAAGATATTTCCTTTTTCACCATAGGACCCTTTGGGCTTCCAAATATCCCTTTGCCAATTCCACAAGAACAGCCTTAGCGAAAGGCTTCTTGAAGGGAAAGATGTAACTCTGTGAGATGAATTAACAGAACACAGAGCAGTTTCTCAGAAAGCTTCTTTCCAGTTTTGAACGGAAGATATTTCCTTTTTCACCATAGCCCTCTATGGGCTTCCAAATATCCCTTTGCCAATTCCACAAGAACAGCCTTAGCGAAAGGCTTCTTGAAGGGAAAGATGTAACTCCGTGAGATGAATTCAGAGAACACAGAGCAGTTTCTCAGAAAGCTTCTTTCCAGTTTTGAACGGAAGATATTTCCTTTTTCACCATAGGCCTCTATGGGCTTCCAAATATCCCTTTGCCAATTCCACAAGAACAGCCTTAGCGAAAGGCTTCTTGAAGGGAAAGATGTAACTCTGTGAGATGAATTCACAGAACACAGAGCAGTTTCTCAGAAAGCTTCTTTCCAGTTTTGAACGGAAGATATTTCCTTTTTCACCATAGCCGTCTATGGGCTTCCAAATATCCTTTGCCAATTCCACAAGAACAGCCTTAGAGAAAGGCTTCTTGAAGGGAAAGATGTAACTCTGTGATATGAATTAACAGAACACAGAGCAGTTTCTCAGAAAGCTTCTTTCCAGTTTTGAACAGAAGATATTTCCTTTTTCACCATAGGCCTCTATGGGCTTCCAAATATCCCTTTGCCAATTCCACAAGAACAGCCTTAGCGAAAGGCTTCTTGAATGGAAAGATATAACTCTGTGAGATGAATTAACAGGACACAGAGACGTTTCTCAGAAAGCTTCTTTCCAGTTTTGAACGGAAGATGTTTCCTTTTTCACCATAGCCCTCTAAGGGCTTCCAAATATCCCTTTGCCAATTCCACAAGAACAGCCTTAGCGAAAGGCTTCTTGAAGGGAAAGATGTAACTCTGTGAGATGAATTCAGAGAACACAGAGCAGTTTCTCAGAAAGCTTCTTTCCAGTTTTGAACGGAAGATATTTCCTTTTTCACCATAGGCCTCTATGGGCTTCCAAATATCCCTTTGCCAATTCCACAAGAACAGCCTTAGCGAAAGGCTTCTTGAAGGGAAAGATGTAACTCTGTGAGATGAATTCACAGAAAACAGAGCAGTTTCTCAGAAAGCTTCTTTCCAGTTTTGAACGGAAGATATTTCCTTTTTCACCATAGCCCTCTATGGGTTTCCAAATATCGCTTTGCAAATTCCACAAGAACAGCCTTAGCGAAAGGCTTCTTGAAGGGAAAGATGTAACTCTGTGAGATGAATTCACAGAACACAGAGCAGTTTCTCAGAAAGCTTCTTTCCAGTTTTGAACGGAAGATATTTCCTTTTTCACCATAGCCCTCTATGGGCTTCCGAATATCCCTTTGCCAATTCCACAAGAACAGCCTTAGCGAAAGGCTTCTTGAAGGGAAAGATGTAATTCTGTGAGATGAATTCACAGAACACAGAGCAGTTTTTCAGAAAGCTTCTTTCCAGTTTTGAACGGAAGATATTTCCTTTTTCACCATAGCCCTCTGTGGGCTTCCAAATATCCCTATGCCAATTCCACAAGAACAGCCTTAGCGAAAGGCTTCTTGAAGGGAAAGATGTAACTCTGTGAGATGAATTAACAGAACACAGAGCAGTTTCTCAGAAAGCTTCTTTCCAGTTTTGAACGGAAGATATTTCCTTTTTCACCATAGCCCTCTATGGGCTTCCAAATATCCCTTTGCCAATTCCACAAGAACAGCCTTAGCGAAAGGCTTCTTGAAGGGAAAGATGTGACTCCGTGAGATGAATTCAGAGAACACAGAGCAGTTTCTCAGAAAGCTTCTTTCCAGTTTTGAACGGAAGATATTTCCTTTTTCACCTTGGGCCTCTATGGGCTTCCAAATATCCCTTTGCCAATTCCATAAGAACAGCCTTAGCGCAAGGCTTCTTGAAGGGAAAGATGTAACTCTGTGAGATGAATTCACAGAACACAGAGCAGTTTCTCAGAAAGCTTCTTTCCAGTTTTGAACGGAAGATATTTCCTTTTTCACCATAGCCCTCTATGGGCTTCCAAATATCCCTTTGCCAATTCCACAAGAACAGCCTTAGCGAAAGGCTTCTTGAAGGGAAAGATATAACTCCGTGAGATGAATTCAGAGAACACAGAGCAGTTTCTCAGAAAGCTTCTTTCCAGTTTTGAACGGAAGATATTTCCTTTTTCACCATAGGCCTCTATGGGCTTCCAAATATCCCTTTGCCAATTCCACAAGAACAGCCTTAGCGAAAGGCTTCTTGAAGGGAAAGATGTAACTCTGTGAGATGAATTCACAGAACACAGAGCAGTTTCTCAGAAAGCTTCTTTCCAGTTTTGAACGGAAGATATTTCCTTTTTCACCATAGCCCTCTATGGGCTTCCAAATATCCCTTTGCCAATTCCACAAGAACAGCCTTAGCGAAAGGCTTATTGAAGGGAAAGATGTACCTCCGTGAGATGAATTCAGAGAACACAGAGCAGTTTCTCAGAAAGCTTCTTTCCAGTTTTGAACGGAAGATATTTCCTTTTTCACCATAGGCCTCTATGGGCTTCCAAATATCCCTTTGCCAATTCCACAAGAACAGCCTTAGCGAAAGGCTTCTTGAAGGGAAAGATGTAACTCTGTGAGATGAATTCACAGAACACAGAGCAGTTTCTCAGAAAGCTTCTTTCCAGTTTTGAACGGAAGATATTTCCTTTTTCACCATAGCCGTCTATGGGCTTCCAAATATCCTTTGCCAATTCCACAAGAACAGCCTTAGCGAAAGGCTTCTTGAAGGGAAAGATATAACTCCGTGAGATGAATTCAGAGAACACAGAGCAGTTTCTCAGAAAGCTTCTTTCCAGTTTTGAACGGAAGATATTTCCTTTTTCACCATAGGCCTCTATGGGCTTCCAAATATCCCTTTGCCAATTCCACAAGAACAGCCTTAGCGAAAGGCTTCTTGAAGGGAAAGATGTAACTCTGTGAGATGAATTCACAGAACACAGAGCAGTTTCTCAGAAAGCTTCTTTCCAGTTTTGAACGGAAGATATTTCCTTTTTCACCATAGCCCTCTATGGGCTTCCAAATATCCCTTTGCCAATTCCACAAGAACAGCCTTAGCGAAAGGCTTATTGAAGGGAAAGATATAACTCCGTGAGATGAATTCAGAGAACACAGAGCAGTTTCTCAGAAAGCTTCTTTCCAGTTTTGAACGGAAGATATTTCCTTTTTCACCATAGGACCCTTTGGGCTTCCAAATATCCCTTTGCCAATTCCACAAGAACAGCCTTAGCGAAAGGCTTCTTGAAGGGAAAGATGTAACTCTGTGAGATGAATTAACAGAACACAGAGCAGTTTCTCAGAAAGCTTCTTTCCAGTTTTGAACGGAAGATATTTCCTTTTTCACCATAGCCCTCTATGGGCTTCCAAATATCCCTTTGCCAATTCCACAAGAACAGCCTTAGCGAAAGGCTTCTTGAAGGGAAAGATGTAACTCCGTGAGATGAATTCAGAGAACACAGAGCAGTTTCTCAGAAAGCTTCTTTCCAGTTTTGAACGGAAGATATTTCCTTTTTCACCATAGGCCTCTATGGGCTTCCAAATATCCCTTTGCCAATTCCACAAGAACAGCCTTAGCGAAAGGCTTCTTGAAGGGAAAGATGTAACTCTGTGAGATGAATTCACAGAACACAGAGCAGTTTCTCAGAAAGCTTCTTTCCAGTTTTGAACGGAAGATATTTCCTTTTTCACCATAGCCGTCTATGGGCTTCCAAATATCCTTTGCCAATTCCACAAGAACAGCCTTAGAGAAAGGCTTCTTGAAGGGAAAGATGTAACTCTGTGATATGAATTAACAGAACACAGAGCAGTTTCTCAGAAAGCTTCTTTCCAGTTTTGAACAGAAGATATTTCCTTTTTCACCATAGGCCTCTATGGGCTTCCAAATATCCCTTTGCCAATTCCACAAGAACAGCCTTAGCGAAAGGCTTCTTGAATGGAAAGATATAACTCTGTGAGATGAATTAACAGGACACAGAGACGTTTCTCAGAAAGCTTCTTTCCAGTTTTGAACGGAAGATGTTTCCTTTTTCACCATAGCCCTCTAAGGGCTTCCAAATATCCCTTTGCCAATTCCACAAGAACAGCCTTAGCGAAAGGCTTCTTGAAGGGAAAGATGTAACTCTGTGAGATGAATTCAGAGAACACAGAGCAGTTTCTCAGAAAGCTTCTTTCCAGTTTTGAACGGAAGATATTTCCTTTTTCACCATAGGCCTCTATGGGCTTCCAAATATCCCTTTGCCAATTCCACTAGAACAGCCTTAGCGAAAGGCTTCTTGAAGGGAAAGATGTAACTCTGTGAGATGAATTCACAGAAAACAGAGCAGTTTCTCAGAAAGCTTCTTTCCAGTTTTGAACGGAAGATATTTCCTTTTTCACCATAGCCCTCTATGGGTTTCCAAATATCGCTTTGCAAATTCCACAAGAACAGCCTTAGCGAAAGGCTTCTTGAAGGGAAAGATGTAACTCTGTGAGATGAATTCACAGAACACAGAGCAGTTTCTCAGAAAGCTTCTTTCCAGTTTTGAACGGAAGATATTTCCTTTTTCACCATAGCCCTCTATGGGCTTCCGAATATCCCTTTGCCAATTCCACAAGAACAGCCTTAGCGAAAGGCTTCTTGAAGGGAAAGATGTAACTCTGTGAGATGAATTCACAGAACACAGAGCAGTTTTTCAGAAAGCTTCTTTCCAGTTTTGAACGGAAGATATTTCCTTTTTCACCATAGCCCTCTGTGGGCTTCCAAATATCCCTATGCCAATTCCACAAGAACAGCCTTAGCGAAAGGCTTCTTGAAGGGAAAGATGTAACTCTGTGAGATGAATTAACAGAACACAGAGCAGTTTCTCAGAAAGCTTCTTTCCAGTTTTGAACGGAAGATATTTCCTTTTTCACCATAGCCCTCTATGGGCTTCCAAATATCCCTTTGCCAATTCCACAAGAACAGCCTTAGCGAAAGGCTTCTTGAAGGGAAAGATGTGACTCCGTGAGATGAATTCAGAGAACACAGAGCAGTTTCTCAGAAAGCTTCTTTCCAGTTTTGAACGGAAGATATTTCCTTTTTCACCTTGGGCCTCTATGGGCTTCCAAATATCCCTTTGCCAATTCCACAAGAACAGCCTTAGCGCAAGGCTTCTTGAAGGGAAAGATGTAACTCTGTGAGATGAATTCACAGAACACAGAGCAGTTTCTGAGAAAGCTTCTTTCCAGTTTTGAACGGAAGATATTTCCTTTTTCACCATAGCCCTCTATGGGCTTCCAAATATCCCTTTGCCAATTCCACAAGAACAGCCTTATCGAAAGGCTTCTTGAAGGGAAAGATATAACTCCGTGAGATGAATTCAGAGAACACAGAGCAGTTTCTCAGAAAGCTTCTTTCCAGTTTTGAACGGAAGATATTTCCTTTTTCACCATAGGCCTCTATGGGCTTCCAAATATCCCTTTGCCAATTCCACAAGAACAGCCTTAGCGAAAGGCTTCTTGAAGGGAAAGATGTAACTCTGTGAGATGAATTCACAGAACACAGAGCAGTTTCTCAGAAAGCTTCTTTCCAGTTTTGAACGGAAGATATTTCCTTTTTCACCATAGCCCTCTATGGGCTTCCAAATATCCCTTTGCCAATTCCACAAGAACAGCCTTAGCGAAAGGCTTATTGAAGGGAAAGATGTACCTCCGTGAGATGAATTCAGAGAACACAGAGCAGTTTCTCAGAAAGCTTCTTTCCAGTTTTGAACGGAAGATATTTCCTTTTTCACCATAGGCCTCTATGGGCTTCCAAATATCCCTTTGCCAATTCCACAAGAACAGCCTTAGCGAAAGGCTTCTTGAAGGGAAAGATGTAACTCTGTGAGATGAATTCACAGAACACAGAGCAGTTTCTCAGAAAGCTTCTTTCCAGTTTTGAACGGAAGATATTTCCTTTCTCACCATAGCCGTCTATGGGCTTCCAAATATCCTTTGCCAATTCCACAAGAACAGCCTTAGCGAAAGGCTTCTTGAAGGGAAAGATATAACTCCGTGAGATGAATTCAGAGAACACAGAGCAGTTTCTCAGAAAGCTTCTTTCCAGTTTTGAACGGAAGATATTTCCTTTTTCACCATAGGCCTCTATGGGCTTCCAAATATCCCTTTGCCAATTCCACAAGAACAGCCTTAGCGAAAGGCTTCTTGAAGGGAAAGATGTAACTCTGTGAGATGAATTCACAGAACACAGAGCAGTTTCTCAGAAAGCTTCTTTCCAGTTTTGAACGGAAGATATTTCCTTTTTCACCATAGCCCTCTATGGGCTTCCAAATATCCCTTTGCCAATTCCACAAGAACAGCCTTAGCGAAAGGCTTATTGAAGGGAAAGATGTACCTCCGTGAGATGAATTCAGAGAACACAGAGCAGTTTCTCAGAAAGCTTCTTTCCAGTTTTGAACGGAAGATATTTCCTTTTTCACCATAGGCCTCTATGGGCTTCCAAATATCCCTTTGCCAATTCCACAAGAACAGCCTTAGCGAAAGGCTTCTTGAAGGGAAAGATGTAACTCTGTGAGATGAATTCACAGAACACAGAGCAGTTTCTCAGAAAGCTTCTTTCCAGTTTTGAACGGAAGATATTTCCTTTTTCACCATAGCCATCTATGGGCTTCCAAATATCCTTTGCCAATTCCACAAGAACAGCCTTAGCGAAAGGCTTCTTGAAGGGAAAGATGTAACTCTGTGAGATGAATTAACAGAACACAGAGCAGTTTCTCAGAAAGCTTCTTTCCAGTTGTGAACGGAAGATATTTCCTTTTTCACCATAGGCCTCTATGGGCTTCCAAATATCCCTTTGCCAATTCCACAAGAACAGCCTTAGCGAAAGGCTTCTTGAAGGGAAAGATGTAACTCTGTGAGATGAATTCACAGAACACAGAGCAGTTTCTGAGAATGCTTCTTTCCAGTTTTGAACGGAAGATATTTCCTTTTTCACCATAGGCCTCTATGGGCTTCCAAATATCCCTTTGCCAATTCCACAAGAACAGCCTTAGCGAAAGGCTTCTTGAAGGGAAAGATGTAACTCTGTGAGATGAATTCACAGAACACAGAGCAGTTTTTCAGAAAGCTTCTTTCCAGTTTTGAACGGAAGATATTTCCTTTTTCACCATAGCCCTCTGTGGGCTTCCAAATATCCCTTTGCCAATTCCACAAGAACAGCCTTAGCGAAAGGCTTCTTGAAGGGAAAGATGTAACTCTGTGAGATGAATTCACAGAACACAGAGCTGTTTCTCAGAAAGCTTCTTTCCAGTTTTGAACGGAAGATATTTCCTTTTTCACCATAGGACCCTTTGGGCTTCCAAATATCCCTTTGCCAATTCCACAAGAACAGCCTTAGCGAAAGGCTTCTTGAAGGGAAAGATGTAACTCTGTGAGATGAATTAACAGAACACAGAGCAGTTTCTCAGAAAGCTTCTTTCCAGTTTTGAACGGAAGATATTTAATTTTTCACCATAGCCCTCTATGGGCTTCCAAATATCCCTTTGCCAATTCCACAAGAACAGCCTTAGCCAAAGGCTTATTGAAGGGAAAGATGTAACTCCGTGAGATGAATTCAGAGAACACAGAGCAGTTTCTCAGAAAGCTTCTTTCCAGTTTTGAACGGAAGATATTTCCTTTTTCACCATAGGCCTCTATGGGCTTCCAAATATCCCTTTGCCAATTCCACAAGAACAGCCTTAGCGAAAGGCTTCTTGAAGGGAAAGATGTAACTCTGTGAGATGAATTCACAGAACACAGAGCAGTTTCTCAGAAAGCTTCTTTCCAGTTTTGAACGGAAGATATTTCCTTTTTCACCATAGCCCTCTATGGGCTTCCAAATATCCTTTGCCAATTCCACAAGAACAGCCTTAGAGAAAGGCTTCTTGAAGGGAAAGATGTAACTCTGTGATATGAATTAACAGAACGCAGAGCAGTTTCTCAGAAAGCTTCTTTCCAGTTTTGAACGGAAGATATTTCCTTTTTCACCATAGCCCTCTATGGGCTTCCAAATATCCCTTTGCCAATTCCACAAGAACAGCCTTAGCGAAAGGCTTCTTGAAGGGAAAGATGTAACTCTGTGAGAAGAATTCACAGAACACAGAGCAGTTTCTCAGAAAGCTTCTTTCCAGTTTTGAACGGAAGATATTTCCTTTTTCACCATAGGCCTCTATGGGCTTCCAAATATCCCTTTGCCAATTCCACAAGAACAGCCTTAGCGAAAGGCTTCTTGAAGGGAAAGATGTAACTCTGTGAGATAAATTAACAGAACACAGGGCAGTTTCTCAGAAAGCTTCTTTCCAGTTTTGAACGGAAGATATTTCCTTTTTCACCATAGCCGTCTATGGGCTTCCAAATATCCCTTTGCCAATTCCACAAGAACAGCCTTAGCGAAAGGCTTCTTGAAGGGAAAGATGTAACTCTGTGAGATGAATTCACAGAACACAGAGCAGTTTTTCAGAAAGCTTCTTTCCAGTTTTGAACGGAAGATATTTCCTTTTTCACCATAGCCCTCTGTGGGCTTCCAAATATCCCTATGCCAATTCCACAAGAACAGCCTTAGCGAAAGGCTTCTTGAAGGGAAAGATGTAACTCTGTGAGATGAATTAACAGAACACAGAGCAGTTTCTCAGAAAGCTTCTTTCCAGTTTTGAACGGAAGATATTTCCTTTTTCACCATAGCCCTCTATGGGCTTCCAAATATCCCTTTGCCAATTCCACAAGAACAGCCTTAGCGAAAGGCTTCTTGAAGGGAAAGATGTGACTCCGTGAGATGAATTCAGAGAACACAGAGCAGTTTCTCAGAAAGCTTCTTTCCAGTTTTGAACGGAAGATATTTCCTTTTTCACCTTAGGCCTCTATGGGCTTCCTAATATCCCTTTGCCAATTCCACAAGAACAGCCTTAGCGCAAGGCTTCTTGAAGGGAAAGATGTAACTCTGTGAGATGAATTCACAGAACACAGAGCAGTTTCTCAGAAAGCTTCTTTCCAGTTTTGAACGGAAGATATTTCCTTTTTCACCATAGCCCTCTATGGGCTTCCAAATATCCCTTTGCCAATTCCACAAGAACAGCCTTAGCGAAAGGCTTCTTGAAGGGAAAGATATAACTCCGTGAGATGAATTCAGAGAACACAGAGCAGTTTCTCAGAAAGCTTCTTTCCAGTTTTGAACGGAAGATATTTCCTTTTTCACCATAGGCCTCTATGGGCTTCCAAATATCCCTTTGCCAATTCCACAAGAACAGCCTTAGCGAAAGGCTTCTTGAAGGGAAAGATGTAACTCTGTGAGATGAATTCACAGAACACAGAGCAGTTTCTCAGAAAGCTTCTTTCCAGTTTTGAACGGAAGATATTTCCTTTTTCACCATAGCCGTCTATGGGCTTCCAAATATCCCTTTGCCAATTCCACAAGAACAGCCTTAGCGAAAGGCTTCTTGAAGGGAAAGAAGTAACTCTGTGAGATGAATTCAGAGAACACAGAGCAGTTTCTCAGAAAGCTTCTTTCCAGTTTTGAACGGAAGATATTTCCTTTTTCACCATAGGCCTCTATGGGCTTCCAAATATCCCTTTACGAATTCCACAAGAACAGCCTTAGCGAAAGGCTTCTTGAAGGGAAAGATGTAACTCTGTGAGATGAATTCACAGAACACAGAGCAGTTTCTGAGAAAGCTTCTTTCCAGTTTTGAACGGAAGATATTTCCTTTTTCACCATAGGACCCTTTGGGCTTCCAAATATCCCTTTGCCAATTCCACAAGAACAGCCTTAGCGCAAGGCTTCTTGAAGGGAAAGATGTAACTCTGTGAGATGAATTCACAGAACACAGAGCAGTTTCTCAGAAAGCTTCTTTCCAGTTTTGAACGGAAGATATTTCCTTTTTCACCATAGCCCTCTATGGTCATCCAAATATCGCTTTGCCAATTCCACAAGAACAGCCTTAGCGAAAGGCTTCTTGAAGGGAAAGATGTAACTCTGTGAGATGAATTCACAGAACACAGAGCAGTTTCTCAGAAAGCTTCTTTCCAGTTTTCAACGGAAGATATTTCCTTTTTCACCGTAGGCCTCTATGGGCTTCCAAATATCCCTTTGCCAATTCCACAAGAACAGCCTTAGCCAAAGGCTTCTTGAAGGGAAAGATGTAACTCTGTGAGATAAATTAACAGAACACAGAGCAGTTTCTCAGAAAGCTTCTTTCCAGTTTTGAACGGAAGATATTTCCTTTTTCACCATAGCCCTCTATGGGCTTCCAAATATCCCTTTGCCAATTCCACAAGAACAGCCTTAGTGAAAGGCTTCTTGAAGGGAAAGATGTAACTCTGTGAGATGAATTCACAGAACACAGAGCAGTTTTTCAGAAAGCTTCTTTCCAGTTTTGAACGGAAGATATTTCCTTTTTCACCATAGGCCTCTATGGGCTTCCAAATATCCCTTTGCCAATTCCACAAGAACAGCCTTAGAGAAAGGCTTCTTGAAGGGAAAGATGTAACTCTGTGAGATGAATTCACAGAACACAGAGCTGTTTCTCAGAAAGCTTCTTTCCAGTTCTGAACGGAAGATATTTCCTTTTTCACCATAGGACCCTTTGGGCTTCCAAATATCCCTTTGCCAATTCCACAAGAACAGCCTTAGCGAAAGGCTTCTTGAAGGGAAAGATGTAACTCTGTGAGATGAATTAACAGAACACAGAGCAGTTTCTCAGAAAGCTTCTTTCCAGTTTTGAACGGAAGATATTTCCTTTTTCACCATAGCCCTCTATGGGCTTCCAAATATCCCTTTGCCAATTCCACAAGAACAGCCTTAGCGAAAGGCTTATTGAAGGGAAAGATGTAACTCCGTGAGATGAATTCAGAGAACACAGAGCAGTTTCTCAGAAAGCTTCTTTCCAGTTTTGAACGGAAGATATTTCCTTTTTCACCATAGGCCTCTATGGGCTTCCAAATATCCCTTTGCCAATTCCACAAGAACAGCCTTAGCGAAAGGCTTCTTGAAGGGAAAGATGTAACTCTGTGAGATGAATTCACAGAACACAGAGCAGTTTCTCAGAAAGCTTCTTTCCAGTTTTGAACGGAAGATATTTCCTTTTTCACCATAGCCGTCTATGGGCTTCCAAATATCCTTTGCCAATTCCACAAGAACAGCCTTAGCGAAAGGCTTCTTGAAGGGAAAGATGTAACTCTGTGAGATGAATTAACAGAACACAGAGCAGTTTCTCAGAAAGCTTCTTTCCAGTTTTGAACGGAAGATATTTGCTTTTTCACCATAGGCCTCTATGGGCTTCCAAATATCCCTTTGCCAATTCCACAAGAACAGCCTTAGCGAAAGGCTTCTAGAAGGGAAAGATGTAACTCTGTGAGATGAATTCACAGAACACAGAGCAGTTTCTGAGAAAGCTTCTTTCCAGTTTTGAACGGAAGATATTTCCTTTTTCACCATAGGCCTCTATGGGCTTCCAAATATCCCTTTGCCAATTCCACAAGAACAGCCTTAGCGAAAGGCTTCTTGAAGGGAAAGATGTAACTCTGTGAGATGAATTCAAAGAACACAGAGCAGTTTTTCAGAAAGCTTCTTTCCAGTTTTGAACGGAAGATATTTCCTTTTTCACCATAGCCCTCTATGGGCTTCCAAATATCCCTTTGCCAATTCCACAAGAACAGCCTTAGCGAAAGGCTTCTTGAAGGGAAAGATGTAACTCTGTGAGATGAATTCACAGAACACAGAGCTGTTTCTCAGAAAGCTTCTTTCCAGTTTTGAACGGAAGATATTTCCTTTTTCACCATAGGACCCTTTGGGCTTCCAAATATCCCTTTGCCAATTCCACAAGAACAGCCTTAGCGAAAGGCTTCTTGAAGGGAAATATGTAACTCTGTGAGATGAATTCACAGAACACAGAGCAGTTTCTCAGAAAGCTTCTTTCCAGTTTTGAACGGAAGATATTTCCTTTTTCACCATAGCCCTCTATGGGCTTCCAAATATCCCTTTGCCAATTCCACAAGAACAGCCTTAGCGAAAGGCTTCTTGAAGGGAAAGATGTAACTCCGTGAGATGAATTCAGAGAACACAGAGCAGTTTCTCAGAAAGCTTCTTTCCAGTTTAGAACGGAAGATATTTCCTTTTTCACCATAGGCCTCTATGGGATTCCAAATATCGCTTTGCCAATTCCACAAGAACAGCCTTAGCGAAAGGCTTCTTGAAGGGAAAGATATAACTCTGTGAGATGAATTCACAGAACACAGAGCAGTTTCTCAGAAAGCTTCTTTCCAGTTTTGAACGGAAGATATTTCCTTTTTCACCATAGCCGTCTATGGGCTTCCAAATATCCTTTGCCAATTCCACAAGAACAGCCTTAGCGAAAGGCTTCTTGAAGGGAAAGATGTAACTCTGTGAGATGAATTAACAGAACACAGAGCAGTTTCTCAGAAAGCTTCTTTCCAATTTTGAACGGAAGATATTTCCTTTTTCACCATAGGCCTGTATGGGCTTCCAAATATCCCTTTTCCAATTCCACAAGAACAGCCTTAGCGAAAGGCTTCTTGAAGGGAAAGATGTAACTCTGTGAGATGAATTCACAGAACACAGAGCAGTTTCTGAGAAAGCTTCTTTCCAGTTTTGAACGGAAGATATTTCCTTTTTCACCATAGGCCTCTATGGGCTTCCAAATATCCCTTTGCCAATTCCACAAGAACAGCCTTAGCGAAAGGCTTCTTGAAGGGAAAGATGTAACTCTGTGAGATGAATTCACAGAACACAGAGCTGTTTCTCAGAAAGCTTCTTTCCAGTTTTGAACGGAAGATATTTCCTTTTTCACCATAGGACCCTTTGGGCTTCCAAATATCCCTTTGCCAATTCCACAAGAAGAGCCTTAGCGAAAGGCTTCTTGAAGGGAAAGATGTAACTCTGTGAGATGAATTAACAGAACACAGAGCAGTTTCTCAGAAAGCTTCTTTCCAGTTTTGAACGGAAGATATTTCCTTTTTCACCATAGCCGTCTATGGGCTTCCAAATATCCCTTTGCCAATTCCACAAGAACAGCCTTAGCGAAAGGCTTCTTGAAGGGAAAGATGTAACTCTGTGAGATGAATTAACAGAACACAGAGCAGTTTCTCAGAAAGCTTCTTTCCAGTTTTGAACGGAAGATATTTCCTTTTTCACCATAGGCCTCTATGGGCTTCCAAATATCCCTTTGCCAATTCCACAAGAACAGCCTTAGCGAAAGGCTTCTTGAAGGGAAAGATGTAACTCTGTGAGATGAATTCACAGAACACAGAGCAGTTTCTGAGAAAGCTTCTTTCCAGTTTTGAACGGAAGATATTTCCTTTTTCACCATAGGCCTCTATGGGCTTCCAAATATCCCTTTGCCAATTCCACAAGAACAGCCTTAGCCAAAGGCTTCTTGAAGGGAAAGATGTAACTCTGTGAGATGAATTAACAGAACACAGAGCAGTTTCTCAGAAAGCTTCTTTCCAGTTTTGAACGGAAGATATTTCCTTTTTCACCATAGCCCTCTATGGGCTTCCAAATATCCCTTTGCCAATTCCACAAGAACAGCCTTAGCGAAAGGCTTCTTGAAGGGAAAGATGTAACTCTGTGAGATGAATTCACAGAACACAGAGCAGTTTCTCAGAAAGCTTCTTTCCAGTTTTGAAGGGAAGATATTTCCTTTTTCACCGTAGCCCTCTATGGGCTTCCAAATATCGCTTTGCCAATTCCACAAGAACAGCCTTAGCGAAAGGCTTCTTGAAGGGAAAGATGTAACTCTGTGAGATGAATTAACAGAACACAGAGCAGTTTCTCAGAAAGCTTCTTTCCAGTTTGAAAGGAAGATATTTCCTTTTTCACCATAGGACTCTATGGGCTTCCAAATATCCCTTTGCCAATTCCACAAGAACAGCCTTAGCGAAAGGCTTCTTGAAGGGAAAGGTGTAACTCTGTGAGATGAATTCACAGAACACAGAGCAGTTTCTCAGAAAGCTTCTTTCCAGTTTTGAACCGAAGATATTTCCTTTTTCACCATAGCCCTCTATGGGCTTCCAAATATCCCTTTGCCAATTCCACAAGAACAGCCTTAGCGAAAGGCTTCTTGAGGGGAAAGATGTAACTCTGTGAGATGAATTCACAGAACACAGAGCAGTTTCTCAGAAAGCTTCTTTCCAGTTTTGAACGGAAGATATTTCCTTTTTCACCATAGCCCTCTATGGGTTTCCAAATATCGCTTTGCCAATTCCACAAGAACAGCCTTAGCGAAAGGCTTCTTGAAGGGAAAGATGTAACTCTGTGAGATGAATTAACAGAACACAGAGCAGTTTCTCAGAAAGCTTCTTTCCAGTTTTGAACGGAAGATATTTCCTTTTTCACCATAGCCCTCTATGGGCTTCCAAATATCCCTTTGCCAATTCCACAAGAACAGCCTTAGAGAAAGGCTTCTTGAAGGGAAAGATGTAACTCTGTGAGATGAATTAACAGAACACAGAGCAGTTTCTCAGAAAGCTTCTTTCCAGTTTTGAACGGAAGATATTTCCTTTTTCACCATAGGCCTCTATGGGCTTCCAAATATTCCTTTGCCAATTCCACAAGAACAGCCTTAGCGAAAGGCTTCTTGAATGGAAAGATATAACTCTGTGAGATGAATTAACAGGACACAGAGAAGTTTCTCAGAAAGCTTCTTTCCAGTTTTGAACCGAAGATATTTCCTTTTTCACCATAGCCCTCTAAGGGCTTCCAAATATCCCTTTGCCAATTCCACAAGAACAGCCTTAGAGAAAGGCTTCTTGAAGGGAAAGATGTAACTCTGTGAGATGAATTCAGAGAACACAGAGCAGTTTCTCAGAAAGTTTTTTCCAGTTTTGAACGGAAGATATTTCCTTTTTCACCATAGGCCTCTAAGGGCTTCCAAATATCCCTTTGCCAATTCCACAAGAACAGCCTTAGCGAAAGGCTTCTTGAAGGGAAAGATGTAACTCTGTGAGATGAATTCACAGAAAACAGAGCAGTTTCTCAGAAAGCTTCTTTCCAGTTTTGAACGGAAGATATTTCCTTTTTCACCGTAGCCCTCTATGGGCTTCCAAATATCCCTATGCCAGTTTCACAAGAACAGCCTTAGCGAAAGGCTTCTTGAAGGGAAAGATGTAACTCTGTGAGATGAATTAACAGAACACAGAGCAGTTTCTCAGAAAGCTTCTTTCCAGTTTTGAAAGGAAGATATTTCCTTTTTCACCATAGGCCTCTATGGGCTTCCAAATATCCCTTTGCCAATTCCACAAGAACAGCCTTAGCGAAAGGCTTCTTGAAGGGAAAGGTGTCACGCTGTGAGATGAATTCACAGAACACAGAGCAGTTTGTCAGAAAGCTTCTTTCCAGTTTTGAACCGAAGATATTTCCTTTTTCACCATAGCCCTCTATGGGCTTCCAAATATCCCTTTGCCAATTCCACAAGAACAGCCTTAGCGAAAGGCTTCTTGAAGGGAAAGATGTAACTCTGTGAGATGAATTCACAGAACGCAGAGCAGTTTCTCAGAAAGCTTCTTTCCAGTTTTGAACGGAAGATATTTCCTTTTTCACCATAGGACCCTTAGGGCTTCCAAATATCCCTTTGCCAATTCCACAAGAACAGCCTTAGCGAAAGGCTTCTTGAAGGGAAAGATGTAACTCTGTGAGATGAATTCACAGAACACAGAGCAGTTTCTCAGAAAGCTTCTTTCCAGTTTTGAACGGAAGATATTTCCTTTTTCACCATAGCCGTCTATGGGCTTCCAAATATCACTTTGCCAATTCCACAAGAACAGACTTAGCGAAAGGCTTCTTGAAGGGAAAGATGTAACTCTGTGAGATGAATTAACAGAACACAGAGCAGTTTCTCAGAAAGCTTCTTTCCAGTTTTGAACGGAAGATATTTCCTTTTTCACCATAGGCCTCTATGGGCTTCCAAATATCCCTTTGCCAATTCCACAAGAACAGCCTTAGCGAAAGGCTTCTTGAAGGGAAAGATGTAACTCTGTGAGATGAATTCACAGAACACAGAGCAGTTTCTCAGAAAGCTTCTTTCCAGTTTTGAACGGAAGATATTTCCTTTTTCACTATAGGCCTCTATGGGCTTCCAAATATCCCTTTTCCAATTCCACAAGAACAGCCTTAGCGAAAGGCTTCTTTAAGGGAAAGAAGTAACTCTGTGAGATGAATTCAGAGAACACAGAGCAGTTTCTCAGAAAGCTTCTTTCCAGTTTTGAACGGAAGTTATTTCCTTTTTCACCATAGGCCTCTATGGGCTTCCAAATATCCCTTTGCCAATTCCACAAGAACAGCCTTAGCGAAAGGCTTCTTGAAGGGAAAGATGTAACTCTGTGAGATAAATTAACAGAACACAGAGCAGTTTCTCAGAAAGCTTCTTTCCAGTTTTGAACGGAAGATATTTCCTTTTTCACCATAGCCGTCTATGGGCTTCCAAATATCCCTTTGCCAATTCCACAAGAACAGCCTTAGCGAAAGGCTTCTTGAAGGGAAAGATGTAACTCTGTGAGATGAATTCACAGAACACAGAGCAGTTTTTCAGAAAGCTTCTTTCCAGTTTTGAACGGAAGATATTTAATTTTTCACCATAGCCCTCTGTGGGCTTCCAAATATCCCTTTGCCAATTCCACAAGAACAGCCTTAGCGAAAGGCTTCTTGAAGGGAAAGATGTAACTCTGTGAGATGAATTCACAGAACACAGAGCTGTTTCTCAGAAAGCTTCTTTCCAGTTTTGAACGGAAGATATTTCCTTTTTCACCATAGGACCCTTTGGGCTTCCAAATATCCCTTTGCCAATTCCACAAGAACAGCCTTAGCGAAAGGCTTCTTGAAGGGAAAGATGTAACTCTGTGAGATGAATTCACAGAACACAGAGCAGTTTTTCAGAAAGCTTCTTTCCAGTTTTGAACGGAAGATATTTCCTTTTTCACCATAGCCCTCTATGGGCTTCCAAATATCCCTTTGCCAATTCCACAAGAACAGCCTTAGCGAAAGGCTTCTTGAAGGGAAAGATGTAACTCCGTGAGATGAATTCAGAGAACACAGAGCAGTTTCTCAGAAAGCTTCTTTCCAGTTTTGAACGGAAGATGTTTCCTTTTTCACCATAGGCCTCTATGGGCTTCCAAATATCCCTTTGCCAATTCCACAAGAACAGCCTTAGCGAAAGGCTTCTTGAAGGGAAAGATGTAACTCTGTGAGGTGAATTCACAGAACACAGAGCAGTTTCTCAGAAAGCTTCTTTCCTGTTTTGAACGGAAGATATTTCCTTTTTCACCATAGCCGTCTATGGGCTTCCAAATATCCCTTTGCCAATTCCACAAGAACAGCCTTAGCGAAAGGCTTCTTGAAGGGAAAGATGTAACTCTGTGAGATGAATTCACAGAACACAGAGCAGTTTCTCAGAAAGCTTCTTTCCAGTTTTGAACGGAAGATATTTCCTTTTTCACCATAGGCCTCTATGGGCTTCCAAATATCCCTTTGCCAATTCCACAAGAACAGCCTTAGCGAAAGGCTTCTTGAAGGGAAAGATGTAACTCTGTGAGATGAATTCACAGAAAACAGAGCAGTTTCTCAGAAAGCTTCTTTCCAGTTTTGAACGGAAGATATTTCCTTTTTCACCATAGGCCTCTATGGGCTTCCAAATATCCCTTTGCCAATTCCACAAGAACAGCCTTAGCGAAAGGCTTCTTGAAGGGAAAGAAGTAACTCTGTGAGATGAATTCACAGAACACAGAGCAGTTTCTCAGAAAGCTTCTTTCCAGTTTTGAACGGAAGATATTTCCTTTTTCACCATAGGACCCTCAGGGCTTCCAAATATCCCTTTGCCAATTCCACAAGAACAGCCTTAGCGAAAGGCTTCTTGAAGGGAAAGATGTAACTCTGTGAGATGAATTCACAGAACACAGAGCAGTTTCTCAGAAAGCTTCTTTCCAGTTTTGAACGGAAGATATTTCCTTTTTCACCATAGCCGTCTATGGGCTTCCAAATATCACTTTGCCAATTCCACAAGAACAGACTTAGCGAAAGGCTTCTTGAAGGGAAAGATGTAACTCTGTGAGATGAATTCAGAGAACACAGAGCAGTTTCTCAGAAAGCTTCTTTCCAGTTTTGAACGGAAGATATTTCCTTTTTCACCACAGGCCTCTATGGGCTTCCAAATATCCCTTTGCCAATTCCACAAGAACAGCCTTAGCGAAAGGCTTCTTGAAGGGAAAGATGTAACTCTGTGAGATGAATTCACAGAACACAGAGCAGTTTCTCAGAAAGCTTCTTTCCAGTTTTGAACGGAAGATATTTCCTTTTTCACTATAGGCCTCTATGGGCTTCCAAATATCCCTTTTCCAATTCCACAAGAACAGCCTTAGCGAAAGGCTTCTTGAAGGGAAAGAAGTAACTCTGTGAGATGAATTCAGAGAACACAGAGCAGTTTCTCAGAAAGCTTCTTTCCAGTTTTGAACGGAAGATATTTCCTTTTTCACCATAGGCCTCTATGGGCTTCCAAATATCCCTTTGCCAATTCCACAAGAACAGCCTTAGCGAAAGGCTTCTTGAAGGGAAAGATGTAACTCTGTGAGATAAATTCACAGAACACAGAGCAGTTTCTCAGAAAGCTTCTTTCCAGTTTTGAACGGAAGATATTTCCTTTTTCACCATAGCCGTCTATGGGCTTCCAAATATCCCTTTTCCAATTCCACAAGAACAGCCTTAGCGAAAGGCTTCTTGAAGGGAAAGAAGTAACTCTGTGAGATGAATTCAGAGAACACAGAGCAGTTTCTCAGAAAGCTTCTTTCCAGTTTTGAACGGAAGATATTTCCTTTTTCACCATAGGCCTCTATGGGCTTCCAAATATCCCTTTGCCAATTCCACAAGAACAGCCTTAGCGATAGGCTTCTTGAAGGGAAAGATGTAACTCTGTGAGATAAATTAACAGAACACAGAGCAGTTTCTCAGAAAGCTTCTTTCCAGTTTTGAACGGAAGATATTTCCTTTTTCACCATAGCCCTCTGTGGGCTTCCAAATATCCCTTTGCCAATTCCACAAGAACAGCCTTAGCGAAAGGCTTCTTGAAGGGAAAGATGTAACTCTGTGAGATGAATTCACAGAACACAGAGCTGTTTCTCAGAAAGCTTCTTTCCAGTTTTGAACGGAAGATATTTCCTTTTTCACCATAGGACCCTTTGGGCTTCCAAATATCCCTTTGCCAATTCCACAAGAACAGCCTTAGCGAAAGGCTTCTTGAAGGGAAAGATGTAACTCTGTGAGATGAATTCACAGAACACAGAGCAGTTTCTCAGAAAGCTTCTTTCCAGTTTTGAACGGAAGATATTTCCTTTTTCACCATAGCCCTCTATGGGCTTCCAAATATCCCTTTGCCAATTCCACAAGAACAGCCTTAGAGAAAGGCTTCTTGAAGGGAAAGATGTAATTCCGTGAGATGAATTCAGAGAACACAGAGCAGTTTCTCAGAAAGCTTCTTTCCAGTTTTGAACGGAAGATGTTTCCTTTTTCACCATAGGCCTCTATGGGCTTCCAAATATCCCTTTGCCAATTCCACAAGAACAGCCTTAGCGAAAGGCTTCTTGAAGGGAAAGATGTAACTCTGTGAGGTGAATTCACAGAACACAGAGCAGTTTCTCAGAAAGCTTCTTTCCTGTTTTGAACGGAAGATATTTCCTTTTTCACCATAGCCGTCTATGGGCTTCCAAATATCCCTTTGCCAATTCCACAAGAACAGCCTTAGCGAAAGGCTTCTTGAAGGGAAAGATGTAACTCTGTGAGATGAATTCACAGAACACAGAGCAGTTTCTCAGAAAGCTTCTTTCCAGTTTTGAACGGAAGATATTTCCTTTTTCACCATAGGCCTCTATGGGCTTCCAAATATCCCTTTGCCAATTCCACAAGAACAGCCTTAGCGAAAGGCTTCTTGAAGGGAAAGATGTAACTCTGTGAGATGAATTCACAGAACACAGAGCAGTTTCTCAGAAAGCTTCTTTCCAGTTTTGAACGGAAGATATTTCCTTTTTCACCATAGGCCTCTATGGGCTTCCAAATATCCCTTTGCCAATTCCACAAGAACAGCCTTAGCGAAAGGCTTCTTGAAGGGAAAGAAGTAACTCTGTGAGATGAATTCACAGAACACAGAGCAGTTTCTCAGAAAGCTTCTTTCCAGTTTTGAACGGAAGATATTTCCTTTTTCACCATAGCCCTCTATGGGCTTCCAAATATCCCTTTGCCAATTCCACAAGAACAGCCTTAGCGAAAGGCTTCTTGAAGGGAAAGATGTAACTCTGTGAGGTGAATTCACAGAACACAGAGCAGTTTCTCAGAAAGCTTCTTTCCTGTTTTGAACGGAAGATATTTCCTTTTTCACCATAGCCGTCTATGGGCTTCCAAATATCCCTTTGCCAATTCCACAAGAACAGCCTTAGCGAAAGGCTTCTTGAAGGGAAAGATGTAACTCTGTGAGATGAATTCACAGAACACAGAGCAGTTTCTCAGAAAGCTTCTTTCCTGTTTTGAACGGAAGATATTTCCTTTTTCACCGTAGGCCTCTATGGGCTTCCAAATATCCCTTTGCCAATTCCACAAGAACAGCCTTAGCGAAAGGCTTCTTGAAGGGAAAGATGTAACTCTGTGAGATGAATTCACAGAACACAGAGCAGTTTCTCAGAAAGCTTCTTTCCAGTTTTGAACGGAAGATATTTCCTTTTTCACCATAGGCCTCTATGGGCTTCCAAATATCCCTTTGCCAATTCCACAAGAACAGCCTTAGCGAAAGGCTTCTTGAAGGGAAAGAAGTAACTCTGTGAGATGAATTCACAGAACACAGAGCAGTTTCTCAGAAAGCTTCTTTCCAGTTTTGAACGGAAGATATTTCCTTTTTCATCATAGCCCTCTATGGGCTTCCAAATATCCCTTTGCCAATTCCACAAGAACAGCCTTAGCGAAAGGCTTCTTGAAGGGAAAGATGTAACTCTGTGAGATGAATTAACAGAACACAGAGCAGTTTCTCAGAAAGCTTCTTTCCAGTTTTGAACGGAAGATATTTCCTTTTTCACCATAGCCCTCTATGGGCTTCCAAATATCCCTTTGCCAATTCCACAAGAACAGCCTTAGCGAAAGGCTTCTTGAAGGGAAAGATGTAACTCTGTGAGATGAATTAACAGAACACAGAGCAGTTTCTCAGAAAGCTTCTTTCCAGTTTTGAACGGAAGATATTTCCTTTTTCACCATAGCCCTCTATGGGCTTCCAAATATCCCTTTGCCTATTCCACAAGAACAGCCTTAGCGAAAGGCTTCTTGAAGGGAAAGATGTAACTCTGTGAGATGAATTAACAGAACACAGAGCAGTTTCTGAGAAAGCTTCTTTCCAGTTTTGAACGGAAGATATTTCCTTTTTCACCATAGGCCTCTATGGGCTTCCAAATATCCCATTGCCAATTCCACAAGAACAGCCTTAGCGAAAGGCTTCTTGAAGGGAAAGAAGTAACTCTGTGAGATGAATTCACAGAACACAGAGCAGTTTCTCAGAAAGCTTCTTTCCAATTTTGAACGGAAGATATTTCCTTTTTCACCATAGCCGTTTATGGGCTTCCAAATGTCCCTTTGCCAATTCCACAAGAACAGCCTTAGCGAAAGGCTTCTTGAAGGGAAAGATGTAACTCTGTGAGATGAATTAATAGAACACAGAGCAGTTTCTCAGAAAGCTTCTTTCCAGTTTTGAACGGAAGATATTTCCTTTTTCACCATAGCCCTCTATTGGCTTCCAAATATCCCTTTGCCAATTCCACAAGAACAGCCTTAGCGAAAGGCTTCTTGAAGGGAAAGATGTAACTCTGTGAGATGAATTCACAGAACACAGAGCAGTTTCTCAGAAAGCTTCTTTCCAGTTTTGAACGGAAGATAATTCCTTTTTCACCGTAGCCCTCTATGGGCTTCCAAATATCGCTTTGCCAATTCCACAAGAACAGCCTTAGCGAAAGGCTTCTTGAAGGGAAAGATGTAACTCTGTGAGATGAATTAACAGAACACAGAGCAGTTTCTCAGAAAGCTTCTTTCCAGTTTTGAACCGAAGATATTTCCTTTTTCACCATAGCCCTCTATGGGCTTCCAAATATCCCTTTGCCAATTCCACAAGAACAGCCTTAGCGAAAGGCTTATTGAAGGGAAAGATGTAACTCCGTGAGATGAATTCAGAGAACACAGAGCAGTTTCTCAGAAAGCTTCTTTCCAGTTTTGAACGGAAGATATTTCCTTTTTCACCATAGGCCTCTATGGGCTTCCAAATATCCCTTTGCCAATTCCACAAGAACAGCCTTAGCGAAAGGTTTCTTGAAGGGAAAGATGTAACTCTGTGAGATGAATTCACAGAACACAGAGCAGTTTCTCAGAAAGCTTCTTTCCAGTTTTGAACGGAAGATATTTCCTTTTTCACCATAGCCGTCTATGGGCTTCCAAATATCCTTTGCCAATTCCACAAGAACAGCCTTAGCGAAAGGCTTCTTGAAGGGAAAGATGTAACTCTGTGAGATGAATTCACAGAACACAGAGCAGTTTCTCAGAAAGCTTCTTTCCAGTTTTGAACGGAAGATATTTCCTTTTTCACCATAGGACCCTCAGGGCTTCCAAATATCCCTTTGCCAATTCCACAAGAACAGCCTTAGCGAAAGGCTTCTTGAAGGGAAAGATGTAACTCTGTGAGATGAATTCACAGAACACAGAGCAGTCTCTCAGAAAGCTTCTTTCCAGTTTTGAACGGAAGATATTTCCTTTTTCACCATAGCCGTCTATGGGCTTCCAAATATCACTTTGCCAATTCCACAAGAACAGACTTAGCGAAAGGCTTCTTGAAGGGAAAGATGTAACTCTGTGAGATGAATTCAGAGAACACAGAGCAGTTTCTCAGAAAGCTTCTTTCCAGTTTTGAACGGAAGATATTTCCTTTTTCACCACAGGCCTCTATGGGCTTCCAAATATCCCTTTGCCAATTCCACAAGAACAGCCTTAGCGAAAGGCTTCTTGAAGGGAAAGATGTAACTCTGTGAGATGAATTCACAGAACACAGAGCAGTTTCTCAGAAAGCTTCTTTCCAGTTTTGAACGGAAGATATTTCCTTTTTCACTATAGGCCTCTATGGGCTTCCAAATATCCCTTTTCCAATTCCACAAGAACAGCCTTAGCGAAAGGCTTCTTGAAGGGAAAGAAGTAACTCTGTGAGATGAATTCAGAGAACACAGAGCAGTTTCTCAGAAAGCTTCTTTCCAGTTTTGAACGGAAGATATTTCCTTTTTCACCATAGGCCTCTATGGGCTTCCAAATATCCCTTTGCCAATTCCACAAGAACAGCCTTAGCGAAAGGCTTCTTGAAGGGAAAGATGTAACTCTGTGAGATAAATTCACAGAACACAGAGCAGTTTCTCAGAAAGCTTCTTTCCAGTTTTGAACGGAAGATATTTCCTTTTTCACCATAGCCGTCTATGGGCTTCCAAATATCCCTTTTCCAATTCCACAAGAACAGCCTTAGCGAAAGGCTTCTTGAAGGGAAAGAAGTAACTCTGTGAGATGAATTCAGAGAACACAGAGCAGTTTCTCAGAAAGCTTCTTTCCAGTTTTGAACGGAAGATATTTCCTTTTTCACCATAGGCCTCTATGGGCTTCCAAATATCCCTTTGCCAATTCCACAAGAACAGCCTTAGCGATAGGCTTCTTGAAGGGAAAGATGTAACTCTGTGAGATAAATTAACAGAACACAGAGCAGTTTCTCAGAAAGCTTCTTTCCAGTTTTGAACGGAAGATATTTCCTTTTTCACCATAGCCCTCTGTGGGCTTCCAAATATCCCTTTGCCAATTCCACAAGAACAGCCTTAGCGAAAGGCTTCTTGAAGGGAAAGATGTAACTCTGTGAGATGAATTCACAGAACACAGAGCTGTTTCTCAGAAAGCTTCTTTCCAGTTTTGAACGGAAGATATTTCCTTTTTCACCATAGGACCCTTTGGGCTTCCAAATATCCCTTTGCCAATTCCACAAGAACAGCCTTAGCGAAAGGCTTCTTGAAGGGAAAGATGTAACTCTGTGAGATGAATTCACAGAACACAGAGCAGTTTCTCAGAAAGCTTCTTTCCAGTTTTGAACGGAAGATATTTCCTTTTTCACCATAGCCCTCTATGGGCTTCCAAATATCCCTTTGCCAATTCCACAAGAACAGCCTTAGCGAAAGGCTTCTTGAAGGGAAAGATGTAACTCCGTGAGATGAATTCAGAGAACACAGAGCAGTTTCTCAGAAAGCTTCTTTCCAGTTTTGAACGGAAGATGTTTCCTTTTTCACCATAGGCCTCTATGGGCTTCCAAATATCCCTTTGCCAATTCCACAAGAACAGCCTTAGCGAAAGGCTTCTTGAAGGGAAAGATGTAACTCTGTGAGGTGAATTCACAGAACACAGAGCAGTTTCTCAGAAAGCTTCTTTCCTGTTTTGAACGGAAGATATTTCCTTTTTCACCATAGCCGTCTATGGGCTTCCAAATATCCCTTTGCCAATTCCACAAGAACAGCCTTAGCGAAAGGCTTCTTGAAGGGAAAGATGTAACTCTGTGAGATGAATTCACAGAACACAGAGCAGTTTCTCAGAAAGCTTCTTTCCAGTTTTGAACGGAAGATATTTCCTTTTTCACCATAGGCCTCTATGGGCTTCCAAATATCCCTTTGCCAATTCCACAAGAACAGCCTTAGCGAAAGGCTTCTTGAAGGGAAAGATGTAACTCTGTGAGATGAATTCACAGAACACAGAGCAGTTTCTCAGAAAGCTTCTTTCCAGTTTTGAACGGAAGATATTTCCTTTTTCACCATAGGCCTCTATGGGCTTCCAAATATCCCTTTGCCAATTCCACAAGAACAGCCTTAGCGAAAGGCTTCTTGAAGGGAAAGAAGTAACTCTGTGAGATGAATTCACAGAACACAGAGCAGTTTCTCAGAAAGCTTCTTTCCAATTTTGAACGGAAGATATTTCCTTTTTCACCATAGCCCTCTATGGGCTTCCAAATATCCCTTTGCCAATTCCACAAGAACAGCCTTAGCGAAAGGCTTCTTGAAGGGAAAGATGTAACTCTGTGAGGTGAATTCACAGAACACAGAGCAGTTTCTCAGAAAGCTTCTTTCCTGTTTTGAACGGAAGATATTTCCTTTTTCACCATAGCCGTCTATGGGCTTCCAAATATCCCTTTGCCAATTCCACAAGAACAGCCTTAGCGAAAGGCTTCTTGAAGGGAAAGATGTAACTCTGTGAGATGAATTCACAGAACACAGAGCAGTTTCTCAGAAAGCTTCTTTCCAGTTTTGAACGGAAGATATTTCCTTTTTCACCGTAGGCCTCTATGGGCTTCCAAATATCCCTTTGCCAATTCCACAAGAACAGCCTTAGCGAAAGGCTTCTTGAAGGGAAAGATGTAACTCTGTGAGATGAATTCACAGAACACAGAGCAGTTTCTCAGAAAGCTTCTTTCCAGTTTTGAACGGAAGATATTTCCTTTTTCACCATAGGCCTCTATGGGCTTCCAAATATCCCTTTGCCAATTCCACAAGAACAGCCTTAGCGAAAGGCTTCTTGAAGGGAAAGAAGTAACTCTGTGAGATGAATTCACAGAACACAGAGCAGTTTCTCAGAAAGCTTCTTTCCAGTTTTGAACGGAAGATATTTCCTTTTTCATCATAGCCCTCTATGGGCTTCCAAATATCCCTTTGCCAATTCCACAAGAACAGCCTTAGCGAAAGGCTTCTTGAAGGGAAAGATGTAACTCTGTGAGATGAATTAACAGAACACAGAGCAGTTTCTCAGAAAGCTTCTTTCCAGTTTTGAACGGAAGATATTTCCTTTTTCACCATAGCCCTCTATGGGCTTCCAAATATCCCTTTGCCAATTCCACAAGAACAGCCTTAGCGAAAGGCTTCTTGAAGGGAAAGATGTAACTCTGTGAGATGAATTAACAGAACACAGAGCAGTTTCTCAGAAAGCTTCTTTCCAGTTTTGAACGGAAGATATTTCCTTTTTCACCATAGCCCTCTATGGGCTTCCAAATATCCCTTTGCCAATTCCACAAGAACAGCCTTAGCGAAAGGCTTCTTGAAGGGAAAGATGTAACTCTGTGAGATGAATTAACAGAACACAGAGCAGTTTCTCAGAAAGCTTCTTTCCAGTTTTGAACGGAAGATAATTCCTTTTTCACCGTAGCCCTCTATGGGCTTCCAAATATCGCTTTGCCAATTCCACAAGAACAGCCTTAGCGAAAGGCTTCTTGAAGGGAAAGATGTAACTCTGTGAGATGAATTAACAGAACACAGAGCAGTTTCTCAGAAAGCTTCTTTCCAGTTTTGAACCGAAGATATTTCCTTTTTCACCATAGCCCTCTATGGGCTTCCAAATATCCCTTTGCCAATTCCACAAGAACAGCCTTAGCGAAAGGCTTATTGAAGGGAAAGATGTAACTCCGTGAGATGAATTCAGAGAACACAGAGCAGTTTCTCAGAAAGCTTCTTTCCAGTTTTGAACGGAAGATATTTCCTTTTTCACCATAGGCCTCTATGGGCTTCCAAATATCCCTTTGCCAATTCCACAAGAACAGCCTTAGCGAAAGGTTTCTTGAAGGGAAAGATGTAACTCTGTGAGATGAATTCACAGAACACAGAGCAGTTTCTCAGAAAGCTTCTTTCCAGTTTTGAACGGAAGATATTTCCTTTTTCACCATAGCCGTCTATGGGCTTCCAAATATCCTTTGCCAATTCCACAAGAACAGCCTTAGCGAAAGGCTTCTTGAAGGGAAAGATGTAACTCTGTGAGATGAATTAACAGAACACAGAGCAGTTTCTCAGAAAGCTTCTTTCCAGTTTTGAACGGAAGATATTTCCTTTTTCACCATAGGCCTCTATGGGCTTCCAAATATCCCTTTGCCAATTCCACAAGAACAGCCTTAGCGAAAGGCCTCTTGAAGGGAAAGATGTAACTCTGTGAGATGAATTCACAGAACACAGAGCAGATTCTGAGAAAGCTTCTTTCCAGTTTTGAACGGAAGATATTTCCTTTTTCACCATAGGCCTCTATGGGCTTCCAAATATCCCTTTGCCAATTCCACAAGAACAGCCTTAGCGAAAGGCTTCTTGAAGGGAAAGATGTAACTCTGTGAGATGAATTCACAGAACACAGAGCAGTTTTTCAGAAAGCTTCTTTCCAGTTTTGAACGGAAGATATTTCCTTTTTCACCATAGCCCTCTGTGGGCTTCCAAATATCCCTTTGCCAATTCCACAAGAACAGCCTTAGCGAAAGGCTTCTTGAAGGGAAAGATGTAACTCTGTGAGATGAATTCACAGAACACAGAGCTGTTTCTCAGAAAGCTTCTTTCCAGTTTTGAACGGAAGATATTTCCTTTTTCACCATAGGACCCTTTGGGCTTCCAAATATCCCTTTGCCAATTCCACAAGAACAGCCTTAGCGAAAGGCTTCTTGAAGGGAAAGATGTAACTCTGTGAGATGAATTAACAGAACACAGAGCAGTTTCTCAGAAAGCTTCTTTCCAGTTTTGAACGGAAGATATTTCCTTTTTCACCATAGCCCACTATGGGCTTCCAAATATCCCTTTGCCAATTCCACAAGAACAGCCTTAGCGAAAGGCTTCTTGAAGGGAAAGATGTAACTCCGTGAGATGAATTCAGAGAACACAGAGCAGTTTCTCAGAAAGCTTCTTTCCAGTTTTGAACGGAAGATATTTTCTTTTTCACCATAGGCCTCTATGGGCTTCCAAATATCCCTTTGCCAATTCCACAAGAACAGCCTTAGCGAAAGGCTTCTTGAAGGGAAAGATGTAACTCTGTGAGATGAATTCACAGAACACAGAGCAGTTTCTCAGAAAGCTTCTTTCCAGTTTTGAACGGAAGATATTTCCTTTTTCACCATAGCCGTCTATGGGCTTCCAAATATCCTTTGCCAAGTCCACAAGAACAGCCTTAGCGAAAGGCTTCTTGAAGGGAAAGATGTAACTCTGTGAGATGAATTAACAGAACACAGAGCAGTTTCTCAGAAAGCTTCTTTCCAGTTTTGAACGGAAGATATTTCCTTTTTCACCATAGGCCTCTATGGGCTTCCAAATATCCCTTTGCCAATTCCACAAGAACAGCCTTAGCGAAAGGCTTCTTGAAGGGAAAGATGTAACTCTGTGAGATGAATTCACAGAACACAGAGCAGTTTCTCAGAAAGCTTCTTTCCAATTTTGAACGGAAGTTATTTCCTTTTTCACCATAGCCCTCTATGGGCTTCCAAATATCCCTTTGCCAATTCCACAAGAACAGCCTTAGCCAAAGGCTTCATGAAGGGAAAGATGTAACTCTGTGAGATGAATTAACAGAACACAGAGCAGTTTCTCAGAAAGCTTCTTTCCAGTTTTGAACGGAAGATATTTCCTTTTTCACCATAGCCCTCTATGGGCTTCCAAATATCCCTTTGCCAATTCCACAAGAACAGCCTTAGCGAAAGGCTTCTTGAAGGGAAAGATGTAACTCTGTGAGATGAATTCACAGAACACAGAGCAGTTTCTCAGAAAGCTTCTTTCCAGTTTTGAACGGAAGATATTTCCTTTTTCACCGTAGCCCTCTATGGTCATCCAAATATCGCTTTGCCAATTCCACAAGAACAGCCTTAGCGAAAGGCTTCTTGAAGGGAAAGATGTAACTCTGTGAGATGAATTAACAGAACACAGAGCAGTTTCTCAGAAAGCTTCTTTCCAGTTTTGAACGGAAGATATTTCCTTTTTCACCATAGGCCTCTAAGGGCTTCCAAATATCCCTTTGCCAATTCCAAAAGAACAGCCTTAGCGAAAGGCTTCTTGAAGGGAAAGATGTAACTCTGTGAGATAAATTAACAGAACACAGAGCAGTTTCTCAGAAAGCTTCTTTCCAGTTTTGAACGGAAGATATTTCCTTTTTCACCATAGCCGTCTATGGGCTTCCAAATATCCCTTTGCCAATTCCACAAGAACAGCCTTAGCGAAAGGCTTCTTGAAGGGAAAGATGTAACTCTGTGAGATGAATTCACAGAACACAGAGCAGTTTTTCAGAAAGCTTCTTTCCAGTTTTGAACGGAAGATATTTCCTTTTTCACCATAGCCCTCTGTGGGCTTCCAAATATCCCTTTGCCAATTCCACAAGAACAGCCTTAGCGAAAGACTTCTTGAAGGGAAAGATGTGACTCTGTGAGATGAATTCACAGAACACAGAGCTGTTTCTCAGAAAGCTTCTATCCAGTTTTGAACGGAAGATATTTCCTTTTTCACCATAGGACCCTTTGGGCTTCCAAATATCCCTCTGCCAAATCCACAAGAACAGCCTTAGCGAAAGGCTTCTTGAAGGGAAAGATGTAACTCTGTGACATGAATTAACAGAACACAGAGCAGTTTCTCAGAAAGCTTCTTTCCAGTTTTGAACGGAAGATATTTCCTTTTTCACCATAGCCCTCTATGGGCTTCCAAATATCCCTTTGCCAATTCCACAAGAACAGCCTTAGCGAAAGGCTTCTTGAAGGGAAAGATGTAACTCTGTGAGATGAATTAACAGAACACAGAGCAGTTTCTCAGAAAGCTTCTTTCCAGTTTTGAACGGAAGATATTTCCTTTTTCACCATAGGCCTCTATGCCTTCCAAATATCCCTTTGCCAATTCCACAAGAACAGCCTTAGCGAAAGGCTTCTTGAAGGGAAAGATGTAACTCTGTGAGATGAATTCACAGAACACAGAGCAGTTTCTGAGAAAGCTTCTTTCCAGTTTTGAACGGAAGATATTTCCTTTTTCACCATAGGCCTCTATGGGCTTCCAAATATCCCTTTGCCAATTCCACAAGAACAGCCTTAGCGAAAGGCTTCTTGAAGGGAAAGATGTAACTCTGTGAGATGAATTCACAGAACACAGAGCTGTTTCTCAGAAAGCTTCTTTCCAGTTTTGAACGGAAGATATTTCCTTTTTCACCATAGGACCCTTTGGGCTTCCAAATATCCCTTTGCCAATTCCACAAGAACAGCCTTAGCGAAAGGCTTCTTGAAGGGAAAGATGTAACTCTGTGAGATGAATTAACAGAACACAGAGCAGTTTCTCAGAAAGCTTCTTTCCAGTTTTGAACGGAAGATATTTCCTTTTTCACCATAGCCCTCTATGGGCTTCCAAATATCCCTTTGCCAATTCCACAAGAACAGCCTTAGCGAAAGGCTTCTTGAAGGGAAAGATGTAACTCCGTGAGATGAATTCAGAGAACACAGAGCTGTTTCTCAGAAAGCTTCTTTCCAGTTTTGAACGGAAGATATTTCCTTTTTCACCATAGGACCCTTTGGGCTTCCAAATATCCCTTTGCCAATTCCACAAGAACAGCCTTAGCGAAAGGCTTCTTGAAGGGAAAGATGTAACTCTGTGAGATGAATTCACAGAACACAGAGCAGTTTCTCAGAAAGCTTCTTTCCAGTTTTGAACGGAAGATATTTCCTTTTTCACCATAGCCCTCTATGGGCTTCCAAATATCCCTTTGCCAATTCCACAAGAACAGCCTTAGCGAAAGGCTTCTTGAAGGGAAAGATGTAACTCTGTGAGATGAATTCACAGAACACAGAGCAGTTTCTCAGAAAGCTTCTTTCCAGTTTTGAACGGAAGATATTTCCTTTTTCACCGTAGCCCTCTATGGTCATCCAAATATCGCTTTGCCAATTCCACAAGAACAGCCTTAGCGAAAGGCTTCTTGAAGGGAAAGATGTAACTCTGTGAGATGAATTAACAGAACACAGAGCAGTTTCTCAGAAAGCTTCTTTCCAGTTTTGAACGGAAGGTATTTCCTTTTTCACCATAGGCCTCTATGGGCTTCCAAATATCCCTTTGCCAATTCCACAATAACAGCCTTAGCGAAAGGCTTCTTGAAGGGAAAGATGTAAGTCTGTGAGATAAATTAACAGAACACAGAGCAGTTTCTCAGAAAGCTTCTTTCCAGTTTTGAACGGAAGATATTTCCTTTTTCACCATAGCCGTCTATGGGCTTCCAAATATCCCTTTGCCAATTCCACAAGAACAGCCTTAGCGAAAGGCTTCTTGAAGGGAAAGATGTAACTCTGTGAGATGAATTCACAGAACACAGAGCAGTTTCTCAGAAAGCTTCTTTCCAGTTTTGAACGGAAGATATTTCCTTTTTCACCATAGCCCTCTGTGGGCTTCCAAATATCCCTTTGCCAATTCCACAAGAACAGCCTTAGCGAAAGGCTTCTTGAAGAAAAAGATGTAACTCTGTGAGATGAATTCACAGAACACAGAGCAGTTTCTGAGAAAGCTTCTTTCCAGTTTTGAACGGAAGATATTTCCTTTTTCACCATAGGACCCTTTGGGCTTCCAAATATCCCTTTGCCAATTCCACAAGAACAGCCTTAGCGAAAGGCTTCTTGAAGAGAAAGATGTAACTCTGTGAGATGAATTAACAGAACACAGAGCAGTTTCTCAGAAAGCTTCTTTCCAGTTTTGAACGGAAGATATTTCCTTTTTCACCATAGCCCTCTATGGGCTTCCAAATATCCCTTTGCCAATTCCACAAAAGAGCCTTAGCCAAAGGCTTCTTGAAGGGAAAGATGTAACTCTGTGAGATGAATTAACAGAACACAGAGCAGTTTCTCAGAAAGCTTCTTTCCAGTTTTGAACGGAAGATATTTCCTTTTTCACCATAGCCCTCTATGGGCTTCCAAATATCCCTTTGCCAATTCCACAAGAACAGCCTTAGCGAAAGGCTTCTTGAAGGGAAAGATGTAACTCTATGAGATAAATTAACAGAACACAGAGCAGTTTTTCAGAAAGCTTCTTTCCAGTTTTGAACGGAAGATATTTCCTTTTTCACCATAGCCCTCTATGGTCATCCAAATATCGCTTTGCCAATTCCACAAGAACAGCCTTAGCGAAAGGCTTCTTGAAGGGAAAGATGTAACTCTGTGAGATGAATTAACAGAACACAGAGCAGTTTCTCAGAAAGCTTCTTTCCAGTTTTGAACGGAAGATATTTCCTTTTTCACCATAGGCCTCTATGGGCTTCCAAATATCCCTTTGCCAATTCCACAAGAACAGCCTTAGCGAAAGGCTTCTTGAAGGGAAAGATGTAACTCTGTGAGATAAATTAACAGAACACAGAGCAGTTTCTCAGAAAGCTTCTTTCCAGTTTTGAACGGAAGATATTTCCTTTTTCACCATAGCCGTCTATGGGCTTCCAAATATCCCTTTGCCAATTCCACAAGAACAGCCTTAGCGAAAGGCTTCTTGAAGGGAAAGATGTAACTCTGTGAGATGAATTCACAGAACACAGAGCAGTTTTTCAGAAAGCTTCTTTCCAGTTTTGAACGGAAGATATTTCCTTTTTCACCATAGCCCTCTGTGGGCTTCCAAATATCCCTTTGCCAATTCCACAAGAACAGCCTTAGCGAAAGGCTTCTTGAAGGGAAAGATGTAACTCTGTGAGATGAATTCACAGAACACAGAGCTGTTTCTCAGAAAGCTTCTTTCCAGTTTTGAACGGAAGATATTTCCTTTTTCACCATAGGACCCTTTGGGCTTCCAAATATCCCTTTGCCAATTCCACAAGAACAGCCTTAGCGAAAGGCTTCTTGAAGGGAAAGATGTAACTCTGTGAGATGAATTCACAGAACACAGAGCAGTTTCTGAGAAAGCTTCTTTCCAGTTTTGAATGGAAGATATTTCCTTTTTCACCATAGGCCTCTATGGGCTTCCAAATATCCCTTTGCCAGTTCCACAAGAACAGCCTTAGCGAAAGGCTTCTTGAAGGGAAAGAAGTAACTCTGTGAGATGAATTCACAGAACACAGAGCAGTTTCTCAGAAAGCTTCTTTCCAATTTTGAACGGAAGATATTTCCTTTATCACCATAGCCGTCTATGGGCTTCCAAATATCCCTTTGCCAATTCCACAAGAACAGCCTTAGCCAAAGGCTTCTTGAAGGGAAAGATGTAACTCTGTGAGATGAATTAACAGAACACAGAGCAGTTTCTCAGAAAGCTTCTTTCCAGTTTTGAACGGAAGATATTTCCTTTTTCACCATAGCCCTCTATGGGCTTCCAAATATCCCTTTGCCAATTCCACAAGAACAGCCTTAGCGAAAGGCTTCTTGAAGGGAAAGATGTAACTCTGTGAGATGAATTCAAAGAACACAGAGCAGTTTCTCAGAAAGCTTCTTTCCAGTTTTGAACGGAAGATATTTCCTTTTTCACCGTAGCCCTCTATGGGCTTCCAAATATCGCTTTGCCAATTCCACAAGAACAGCCTTAGCGAAAGGCTTCTTGAAGGGAAAGATGTAACTCTGTGAGATGATTTAACAGAACACAGAGCAGTTTCTCAGAAAGCTTCTTTCCACTTTTGAAAGGAAGATATTTCCTTTTCACCATAGACCTCTATGGGCTTCCAAATATCCCTTTGCCAATTCCACAAGAACAGCCTTAGCGAAAGGCTTCTTGAAGGGAAAGATGTAACTCTGTGAGATGAATTCACAGAACACAGAGCAGTTTCTCAGAAAGCTTCTTTCCTGTTTTGAACGGAAGATATTTCCTTTTTCACCATAGCCGTCTATGGGCTTCCAAATATCCCTTTGCCAATTCCACAAGAACAGCCTTAGCGAAAGGCTTCTTGAAGGGAAAGATGTAACTCTGTGAGATGAATTCACAGAACACAGAGCAGTTTCTCAGAAAGCTTCTTTCCAGTTTTGAACGGAAGATATTTCCTTTTTCACCATAGGCCTCTATGGGCTTCCAAATATCCCTTTGCCAATTCCACAAGAACAGCCTTAGCGAAAGGCTTCTTGAAGGGAAAGATGTAACTCTGTGAGATGAATTCACAGAACACAGAGCAGTTTCTCAGAAAGCTTCTTTCCAGTTTTGAACGGAAGATATTTCCTTTTTCACCGTAGCCCTCTATGGTCATCCAAATATCGCTTTGGCAATTCCACAAGAACAGCCTTAGCGAAAGGCTTCTTGAAGGGAAAGATGTAACTCTGTGAGATGAATTAACAGAACACAGAGCAGTTTCTCAGAAAGCTTCTTTCCAGTTTTGAACGGAAGGTATTTCCTTTTTCACCATAGGCCTCTATGGGCTTCCAAATATCCCTTTGCCAATTCCACAATAACAGCCTTAGCGAAAGGCTTCTTGAAGGGAAAGATGTAAGTCTGTGAGATAAATTCACAGAACACAGAGCAGTTTCTCAGAAAGCTTCTTTCCAGTTTTGAACGGAAGATATTTCCTTTTTCACCATAGCCGTCTATGGGCTTCCAAATATCCCTTTGCCAATTCCACAAGAACAGCCTTAGCGAAAGGCTTCTTGAAGGGAAAGATGTAACTCTGTGAGATGAATTCACAGAACACAGAGCAGTTTTTCAGAAAGCTTCTTTCCAGTTTTGTACGGAAGATATTTCCTTTTTCACCATAGCCCTCTGTGGGCTTCCAAATATCCCTTTGCCAATTCCACAAGAACAGCCTTAGCGAAAGGCTTCTTGAAGAAAAAGATGTAACTCTGTGAGATGAATTCACAGAACACAGAGCTGTCTCTCAGAAAGCTTCTTTCCAGTTTTGAACGGAAGATATTTCCTTTTTCACCATAGGACCCTTTGGGCTTCCAAATATCCCTTTGCCAATTCCACAAGAACAGCCTTAGCGAAAGGCTTCTTGAAGAGAAAGATGTAACTCTGTGAGATGAATTAACAGAACACAGAGCAGTTTCTCAGAAAGCTTCTTTCCAGTTTTGAACGGAAGATATTTCCTTTTTCACCATAGGCCTCTATGGGCTTCCAAATATCCCTTTGCCAATTCCACAAAAGAGCCTTAGCCAAAGGCTTCTTGAAGGGAAAGATGTAACTCTGTGAGATGAATTAACAGAACACAGAGCAGTTTCTCAGAAAGCTTCTTTCCAGTTTTGAACGGAAGATATTTCCTTTTTCACCATAGCCCTCTATGGGCTTCCAAATATCCCTTTGCCAATTCCACAAGAACAGCCTTAGCGAAAGGCTTCTTGAAGGGAAAGATGTAACTCTGTGAGATGAATTCACAGAACACAGAGCAGTTTCTCAGAAAGCTTCTTTCCTGTTTTGAACGGAAGATATTTCCTTTTTCACCATAGCCGTCTATGGGCTTCCAAATATCCCTTTGCCAATTCCACAAGAACAGCCTTAGCGAAAGGCTTCTTGAAGGGAAAGATGTAACTCTGTGAGATGAATTCACAGAACACAGAGCAGTTTTTCAGAAAGCTTCTTTCCAGTTTTGTACGGAAGATATTTCCTTTTTCACCATAGCCCTCTGTGGGCTTCCAAATATCCCTTTGCCAATTCCACAAGAACAGCCTTAGCGAAAGGCTTCTTGAAGAAAAAGATGTAACTCTGTGAGATGAATTCACAGAACACAGAGCTGTCTCTCAGAAAGCTTCTTTCCAGTTTTGAACGGAAGATATTTCCTTTTTCACCATAGGACCCTTTGGGCTTCCAAATATCCCTTTGCCAATTCCACAAGAACAGCCTTAGCGAAAGGCTTCTTGAAGAGAAAGATGTAACTCTGTGAGATGAATTAACAGAACACAGAGCAGTTTCTCAGAAAGCTTCTTTCCAGTTTTGAACGGAAGATATTTCCTTTTTCACCATAGCCCTCTATGGGCTTCCAAATATCCCTTTGCCAATTCCACAAAAGAGCCTTAGCCAAAGGCTTCTTGAAGGGAAAGATGTAACTCTGTGAGATGAATTAACAGAACACAGAGCAGTTTCTCAGAAAGCTTCTTTCCAGTTTTGAACGGAAGATATTTCCTTTTTCACCATAGCCCTCTATGGTCATCCAAATATCGCTTTGCCAATTCCACAAGAACAGCCTTAGCGAAAGGCTTCTTGAAGGGAAAGATGTAACTCTGTGAGATGAATTCACAGAACACAGAGCAGTTTCTCAGAAAGCTTCTTTCCAGTTTTGAACGGAAGATATTTCCTTTTTCACCATAGGCCTCTATGGGCTTCCAAATATCCCTTTGCCAATTCCACAAGAACAGCCTTAGCGAAAGGCTTCTTGAAGGGAAAGATGTAACTCTGTGAGATAAATTAACAGAACACAGAGCAGTTTCTCAGAAAGCTTCTTTCCAGTTTTGAACGGAAGATATTTCCTTTTTCACCATAGCCGTCTATGGGCTTCCAAATATCCCTTTGCCAATTCCACAAGAACAGCCTTAGCGAAAGGCTTCTTGAAGGGAAAGATGTAACTCTGTGAGATGAATTCACAGAACACAGAGCAGTTTTTCAGAAAGCTTCTTTCCAGTTTTGAACGGAAGATATTTCCTTTTTCACCATAGCCCTCTGTGGGCTTCCAAATATCCCTTTGCCAATTCCACAAGAACAGCCTTAGCGAAAGGCTTCTTGAAGGGAAAGATGTAACTGTGTGAGATGAATTCACAGAACACAGAGCTGTTTCTCAGAAAGCTTCTTTCCAGTTTTGAACGGAAGATATTTCCTTTTTCACCATAGGACCCTTTGGGCTTCCAAATATCCCTTTGCCAATTCCACAAGAACAGCCTTAGCGAAAGGCTTCTTGAAGGGAAAGATGTAACTCTGTGAGATGAATTCACAGAACACAGAGCAGTTTCTGAGAAAGCTTCTTTCCAGTTTTGAATGGAAAATATTTCCTTTTTCACCATAGGCCTCTATGGGCTTCCAAATATCCCTTTGCCAATTCCACAAGAACAGCCTTAGCGAAAGGCTTCTTGAAGGGAAAGAAGTAACTCTGTGAGATGAATTCACAGAACACAGAGCAGTTTCTCAGAAAGCTTCTTTCCAATTTTGAACGGAAGATATTTCCTTTTTCACCATAGCCGTCTATGGGCTTCCAAATATCCCTTTGCCAATTCCACAAGAACAGCCTTAGCCAAAGGCTTCTTGAAGGGAAAGATGTAACTCTGTGAGATGAATTAACAGAACACAGAGCAGTTTCTCAGAAAGCTTCTTTCCAGTTTTGAACGGAAGATATTTCCTTTTTCACCATAGCCCTCTATGGGCTTACAAATATCCCTTTGCCAATTCCACAAGAACAGCCTTAGCGAAAGGCTTCTTGAAGGGAAAGATGTAACTCTGTGAGATGAATTCAAAGAACACAGAGCAGTTTCTCAGAAAGCTTCTTTCCAGTTTTGAACTGAAGATATTTCCTTTTTCACCGTAGCCCTCTATGGGCTTCCAAATATCGCTTTGCCAATTCCACAAGAACAGCCTTAGCGAAAGGCTTCTTGAAGGGAAAGATGTAACTCTGTGAGATGAATTCACAGAACACAGAGCAGTTTCTCAGAAAGCTTCTTTCCACTTTTGAAAGGAAGATATTTCCTTTTTCACCATAGACCTCTATGGGCTTCCAAATATCCCTTTGCCAATTCCACAAGAACAGCCTTAGCGAAAGGCTTCTTGAAGGGAAAGATGTAACTCTGTGAGATGAATTCACAGAACACAGAGCAGTTTCTCAGAAAGCTTCTTTCCAGTTTTGAACGGAAGATATTTCCTTTTTCACCGTAGCCCTCTATGGTCATCCAAATATCGCTTTGCCAATTCCACAAGAACAGCCTTAGCGAAAGGCTTCTTGAAGGGAAAGATGTAACTCTGTGAGATGAATTAACAGAACACAGAGCAGTTTCTCAGAAAGCTTCTTTCCAGTTTTGAACGGAAGGTATTTCCTTTTTCACCATAGGCCTCTATGGGCTTCCAAATATCCCTTTGCCAATTCCACAATAACAGCCTTAGCGAAAGGCTTCTTGAAGGGAAAGATGTAAGTCTGTGAGATAAATTAACAGAACACAGAGCAGTTTCTCAGAAAGCTTCTTTCCAGTTTTGAACGGAAGATATTTCCTTTTTCACCATAGCCGTCTATGGGCTTCCAAATATCCCTTTGCCAATTCCACAAGAACAGCCTTAGCGAAAGGCTTCTTGAAGGGAAAGATGTAACTCTGTGAGATGAATTCACAGAACACAGAGCAGTTTCTCAGAAAGCTTCTTTCCAGTTTTGAACGGAAGATATTTCCTTTTTCACCATAGCCCTCTGTGGGCTTCCAAATATCCCTTTGCCAATTCCACAAGAACAGCCTTAGCGAAAGGCTTCTTGAAGAAAAAGATGTAACTCTGTGAGATGAATTCACAGAACACAGAGCAGTTTCTGAGAAAGCTTCTTTCCAGTTTTGAACGGAAGATATTTCCTTTTTCACCATAGGACCCTTTGGGCTTCCAAATATCCCTTTGCCAATTCCACAAGAACAGCCTTAGCGAAAGGCTTCTTGAAGAGAAAGATGTAACTCTGTGAGATGAATTAACAGAACACAGATCAGTTTCTCAGAAAGCTTCTTTCCAGTTTTGAACGGAAGATATTTCCTTTTTCACCATAGCCCTCTATGGGCTTCCAAATATCCCTTTGCCAATTCCACAAAAGAGCCTTAGCCAAAGGCTTCTTGAAGGGAAAGATGTAACTCTGTGAGATGAATTAACAGAACACAGAGCAGTTTCTCAGAAAGCTTCTTTCCAGTTTTGAACGGAAGATATTTCCTTTTTCACCATAGCCCTCTATGGGCTTCCAAATATCCCTTTGCCAATTCCACAAGAACAGCCTTAGCGAAAGGCTTCTTGAAGGGAAAGATGTAACTCTATGAGATAAATTAACAGAACACAGAGCAGTTTTTCAGAAAGCTTCTTTCCAGTTTTGAACGGAAGATATTTCCTTTTTCACCATAGCCCTCTATGGTCATCCAAATATCGCTTTGCCAATTCCACAAGAACAGCCTTAGCGAAAGGCTTCTTGAAGGGAAAGATGTAACTCTGTGAGATGAATTAACAGAACACAGAGCAGTTTCTCAGAAAGCTTCTTTCCAGTTTTGAACGGAAGATATTTCCTTTTTCACCATAGGCCTCTATGGGCTTCCAAATATCCCTTTGCCAATTCCACAAGAACAGCCTTAGCGAAAGGCTTCTTGAAGGGAAAGATGTAACTCTGTGAGATAAATTAACAGAACACAGAGCAGTTTCTCAGAAAGCTTCTTTCCAGTTTTGAACGGAAGATATTTCCTTTTTCACCATAGCCGTCTATGGGCTTCCAAATATCCCTTTGCCAATTCCACAAGAACAGCCTTAGCGAAAGGCTTCTTGAAGGGAAAGATGTAACTCTGTGAGATGAATTCACAGAACACAGAGCAGTTTTTCAGAAAGCTTCTTTCCAGTTTTGAACGGAAGATATTTCCTTTTTCACCATAGCCCTCTGTGGGCTTCCAAATATCCCTTTGCCAATTCCACAAGAACAGCCTTAGCGAAAGGCTTCTTGAAGGGAAAGATGTAACTCTGTGAGATGAATTCACAGAACACAGAGCTGTTTCTCAGAAAGCTTCTTTCCAGTTTTGAACGGAAGATATTTCCTTTTTCACCATAGGACCCTTTGGGCTTCCAAATATCCCTTTGCCAATTCCACAAGAACAGCCTTAGCGAAAGGCTTCTTGAAGGGAAAGATGTAACTCTGTGAGATGAATTCACAGAACACAGAGCAGTTTCTGAGAAAGCTTCTTTCCAGTTTTGAATGGAAGATATTTCCTTTTTCACCATAGGCCTCTATGGGCTTCCAAATATCCCTTTGCCAGTTCCACAAGAACAGCCTTAGCGAAAGGCTTCTTGAAGGGAAAGAAGTAACTCTGTGAGATGAATTCACAGAACACAGAGCAGTTTCTCAGAAAGCTTCTTTCCAATTTTGAACGGAAGATATTTCCTTTATCACCATAGCCGTCTATGGGCTTCCAAATATCCCTTTGCCAATTCCACAAGAACAGCCTTAGCCAAAGGCTTCTTGAAGGGAAAGATGTAACTCTGTGAGATGAATTAACAGAACACAGAGCAGTTTCTCAGAAAGCTTCTTTCCAGTTTTGAACGGAAGATATTTCCTTTTTCACCATAGCCCTCTATGGGCTTCCAAATATCCCTTTGCCAATTCCACAAGAACAGCCTTAGCGAAAGGCTTCTTGAAGGGAAAGATGTAACTCTGTGAGATGAATTCAAAGAACACAGAGCAGTTTCTCAGAAAGCTTCTTTCCAGTTTTGAACGGAAGATATTTCCTTTTTCACCGTAGCCCTCTATGGGCTTCCAAATATCGCTTTGCCAATTCCACAAGAACAGCCTTAGCGAAAGGCTTCTTGAAGGGAAAGATGTAACTCTGTGAGATGAATTAACAGAACACAGAGCAGTTTCTCAGAAAGCTTCTTTCCACTTTTGAAAGGAAGATATTTCCTTTTCACCATAGACCTCTATGGGCTTCCAAATATCCCTTTGCCAATTCCACAAGAACAGCCTTAGCGAAAGGCTTCTTGAAGGGAAAGATGTAACTCTGTGAGATGAATTCACAGAACACAGAGCAGTTTCTCAGAAAGCTTCTTTCCTGTTTTGAACGGAAGATATTTCCTTTTTCACCATAGCCGTCTATGGGCTTCCAAATATCCCTTTGCCAATTCCACAAGAACAGCCTTAGCGAAAGGCTTCTTGAAGGGAAAGATGTAACTCTGTGAGATGAATTCACAGAACACAGAGCAGTTTCTCAGAAAGCTTCTTTCCAGTTTTGAACGGAAGATATTTCCTTTTTCACCATAGGCCTCTATGGGCTTCCAAATATCCCTTTGCCAATTCCACAAGAACAGCCTTAGCGAAAGGCTTCTTGAAGGGAAAGATGTAACTCTGTGAGATGAATTCACAGAACACAGAGCAGTTTCTCAGAAAGCTTCTTTCCAGTTTTGAACGGAAGATATTTCCTTTTTCACCGTAGCCCTCTATGGTCATCCAAATATCGCTTTGCCAATTCCACAAGAACAGCCTTAGCGAAAGGCTTCTTGAAGGGAAAGATGTAACTCTGTGAGATGAATTAACAGAACACAGAGCAGTTTCTCAGAAAGCTTCTTTCCAGTTTTGAACGGAAGGTATTTCCTTTTTCACCATAGGCCTCTATGGGCTTCCAAATATCCCTTTGCCAATTCCACAATAACAGCCTTAGCGAAAGGCTTCTTGAAGGGAAAGATGTAAGTCTGTGAGATAAATTCACAGAACACAGAGCAGTTTCTCAGAAAGCTTCTTTCCAGTTTTGAACGGAAGATATTTCCTTTTTCACCATAGCCGTCTATGGGCTTCCAAATATCCCTTTGCCAATTCCACAAGAACAGCCTTAGCGAAAGGCTTCTTGAAGGGAAAGATGTAACTCTGTGAGATGAATTCACAGAACACAGAGCAGTTTTTCAGAAAGCTTCTTTCCAGTTTTGTACGGAAGATATTTCCTTTTTCACCATAGCCCTCTGTGGGCTTCCAAATATCCCTTTGCCAATTCCACAAGAACAGCCTTAGCGAAAGGCTTCTTGAAGAAAAAGATGTAACTCTGTGAGATGAATTCACAGAACACAGAGCTGTCTCTCAGAAAGCTTCTTTCCAGTTTTGAACGGAAGATATTTCCTTTTTCACCATAGGACCCTTTGGGCTTCCAAATATCCCTTTGCCAATTCCACAAGAACAGCCTTAGCGAAAGGCTTCTTGAAGAGAAAGATGTAACTCTGTGAGATGAATTAACAGAACACAGAGCAGTTTCTCAGAAAGCTTCTTTCCAGTTTTGAACGGAAGATATTTCCTTTTTCACCATAGCCCTCTATGGGCTTCCAAATATCCCTTTGCCAATTCCACAAAAGAGCCTTAGCCAAAGGCTTCTTGAAGGGAAAGATGTAACTCTGTGAGATGAATTAACAGAACACAGAGCAGTTTCTCAGAAAGCTTCTTTCCAGTTTTGAACGGAAGATATTTCCTTTTTCACCATAGCCCTCTATGGGCTTCCAAATATCCCTTTGCCAATTCCACAAGAACAGCCTTAGCGAAAGGCTTCTTGAAGGGAAAGATGTAACTCTATGAGATAAATTAACAGAACACAGAGCAGTTTTTCAGAAAGCTTCTTTCCAGTTTTGAACGGAAGATATTTCCTTTTTCACCATAGCCCTCTATGGTCATCCAAATATCGCTTTGCCAATTCCACAAGAACAGCCTTAGCGAAAGGCTTCTTGAAGGGAAAGATGTAACTCTGTGAGATGAATTCACAGAACACAGAGCAGTTTCTCAGAAAGCTTCTTTCCAGTTTTGAACGGAAGATATTTCCTTTTTCACCATAGGCCTCTATGGGCTTCCAAATATCCCTTTGCCAATTCCACAAGAACAGCCTTAGCGAAAGGCTTCTTGAAGGGAAAGATGTAACTCTGTGAGATAAATTAACAGAACACAGAGCAGTTTCTCAGAAAGCTTCTTTCCAGTTTTGAACGGAAGATATTTCCTTTTTCACCATAGCCGTCTATGGGCTTCCAAATATCCCTTTGCCAATTCCACAAGAACAGCCTTAGCGAAAGGCTTCTTGAAGGGAAAGATGTAACTCTGTGAGATGAATTCACAGAACACAGAGCAGTTTTTCAGAAAGCTTCTTTCCAGTTTTGAACGGAAGATATTTCCTTTTTCACCATAGCCCTCTGTGGGCTTCCAAATATCCCTTTGCCAATTCCACAAGAACAGCCTTAGCGAAAGGCTTCTTGAAGGGAAAGATGTAACTGTGTGAGATGAATTCACAGAACACAGAGCTGTTTCTCAGAAAGCTTCTTTCCAGTTTTGAACGGAAGATATTTCCTTTTTCACCATAGGACCCTTTGGGCTTCCAAATATCCCTTTGCCAATTCCACAAGAACAGCCTTAGCGAAAGGCTTCTTGAAGGGAAAGATGTAACTCTGTGAGATGAATTCACAGAACACAGAGCAGTTTCTGAGAAAGCTTCTTTCCAGTTTTGAATGGAAAATATTTCCTTTTTCACCATAGGCCTCTATGGGCTTCCAAATATCCCTTTGCCAATTCCACAAGAACAGCCTTAGCGAAAGGCTTCTTGAAGGGAAAGAAGTAACTCTGTGAGATGAATTCACAGAACACAGAGCAGTTTCTCAGAAAGCTTCTTTCCAATTTTGAACGGAAGATATTTCCTTTTTCACCATAGCCGTCTATGGGCTTCCAAATATCCCTTTGCCAATTCCACAAGAACAGCCTTAGCCAAAGGCTTCTTGAAGGGAAAGATGTAACTCTGTGAGATGAATTAACAGAACACAGAGCAGTTTCTCAGAAAGCTTCTTTCCAGTTTTGAACGGAAGATATTTCCTTTTTCACCATAGCCCTCTATGGGCTTACAAATATCCCTTTGCCAATTCCACAAGAACAGCCTTAGCGAAAGGCTTCTTGAAGGGAAAGATGTAACTCTGTGAGATGAATTCAAAGAACACAGAGCAGTTTCTCAGAAAGCTTCTTTCCAGTTTTGAACTGAAGATATTTCCTTTTTCACCGTAGCCCTCTATGGGCTTCCAAATATCGCTTTGCCAATTCCACAAGAACAGCCTTAGCGAAAGGCTTCTTGAAGGGAAAGATGTAACTCTGTGAGATGAATTCACAGAACACAGAGCAGTTTCTCAGAAAGCTTCTTTCCACTTTTGAAAGGAAGATATTTCCTTTTTCACCATAGACCTCTATGGGCTTCCAAATATCCCTTTGCCAATTCCACAAGAACAGCCTTAGCGAAAGGCTTCTTGAAGGGAAAGATGTAACTCTGTGAGATGAATTCACAGAACACAGAGCAGTTTCTCAGAAAGCTTCTTTCCTGTTTTGAACGGAAGATATTTCCTTTTTCACCATAGCCGACTATGGGCTTCCAAATATCCCTTTGCCAATTCCACAAGAACAGCCTTAGCGAAAGGCTTCTTGAAGGGAAAGATGTAACTCTGTGAGATGAATTCACAGAACACAGAGCAGTTTCTCAGAAAGCTTCTTTCCAGTTTTGAACGGAAGATATTTCCTTTTTCACCATAGGCCTCTATGGGCTTCCAAATATCCCTTTGCCAATTCCACCAGAACAGCCTTAGCGAAAGGCTTCTTGAAGGGAAAGATGTAACTCTGTGAGATGAATTCACAGAACACAGAGCAGTTTCTCAGAAAGCTTCTTTCCAGTTTTGAACGGAAGATATTTCCTTTTTCACCATAGGCCTCTATGGGCTTCCAAATATCCCTTTGCCAATTCCACAAGAACAGCCTTAGCGAAAGGCTTCTTGAAGGGAAAGATGTAACTCTGTGAGATGAATTCACAGAACACAGAGCAGTTTCTCAGAAAGCTTCTTTCCAATTTTGAACGGAAGATATTTCCTTTTTCACCATAGCCCTCTATGGGCTTCCAAATATCCCTTTGCCAATTCCACAAGAACAGCCTTAGCCAAAGGCTTCTTGAAGGGAAAGATGTAACTCTGTGAGATGAATTAACAGAACACAGAGCAGTTTCTCAGAAAGCTTCTTTCCAGTTTTGAACGGAAGATATTTCCTTTTTCACCATAGCCCTCTATGGGCTTCCAAATATCCCTTTGCCAATTTCACAAGAACAGCCTTAGCGAAAGGCTTCTTGAAGGGAAAGATGTAACTCTGTGAGATGAATTCACAGAACACAGAGCAGTTTCTCAGAAAGCTTCTTTCCAGTTTTGAACGGAAGATATTTCCTTTTTCACCGTAGCCCTCTATGGTCATCCAAATATCGCTTTGCCAATTCCACAAGAACAGCCTTAGCGAAAGGCTTCTTGAAGGGAAAGATGTAACTCTGTGAGATGAATTAACAGAACACAGAGCAGTTTCTCAGAAAGCTTCTTTCCAGTTTTGAACGGAAGATATTTCCTTTTTCACCATAGGCCTCTATGGGCTTCCAAATATCCCTTTGCCAATTCCACAAGAACAGCCTTAGCGAAAGGCTTCTTGAAGGGAAAGATGTAACTCTGTGAGATAAATTAACAGAACACAGAGCAGTTTCTCAGAAAGCTTCTTTCCAGTTTTGAACGGAAGATATTTCCTTTTTCACCATAGCCGTCTATGGGCTTCCAAATATCCCTTTGCCAATTCCACAAGAACAGCCTTAGCGAAAGGCTTCTTGAAGGGAAAGATGTAACTCTGTGAGATGAATTCACAGAACACAGAGCAGTTTTTCAGAAAGCTTCTTTCCAGTTTTGAACGGAAGATATTTCCTTTTTCACCATAGCCCTCTGTGGGCTTCCAAATATCCCTTTGCCAATTCCACAAGAACAGCCTTAGCGAAAGGCTTCTTGAAGGGAAAGATGTAACTCTGTGAGATGAATTCACAGAACACAGAGCTGTTTCTCAGAAAGCTTCTTTCCAGTTTTGAACGGAAGATATATCCTTTTTCACCATAGGAGCCTTTGGGCTTCCAAATATCCCGTTGCCAATTCCACAAGAACAGCCTTAGCGAAAGGCTTCTTGAAGGGAAAGATGTAACTCTGTGAGATGAATTCACAGAACACAGAGCAGTTTTTCAGAAAGCTTCTTTCCAGTTTTGAACGGAAGATATTTCCTTTTTCACCATAGCCCTCTGTGGGCTTCCAAATATCCCTTTGCCAATTCCACAAGAACAGCCTTAGCGAAAGGCTTCTTGAAGGGAAAGATGTAACTCTGTGAGATGAATTCACAGAACACAGAGCTGTTTCTCAGAAAGCTTCTTTCCAGTTTTGAACGGAAGATATTTCCTTTTTCACCATAGGACCCTTTGGGCTTCCAAATATCCCTTTGCCAATTCCACAAGAACAGCCTTAGCGAAAGGCTTCTTGAAGGGAAAGATGTAACTCTGTGAGATGAATTCACAGAACACAGAGCAGTTTCTCAGAAAGCTTCTTTCCAGTTTTGAATGGAAGATATTTCCTTTTTCACCATAGGCCTCTATGGGCTTCCAAATATCCCTTTGCCAGTTCCACAAGAACAGCCTTAGCGAAAGGCTTCTTGAAGGGAAAGAAGTAACTCTGTGAGATGAATTCACAGAACACAGAGCAGTTTCTCAGAAAGCTTCTTTCCAATTTTGAACGGAAGATATTTCCTTTATCACCATAGCCGTCTATGGGCTTCCAAATATCCCTTTGCCAATTCCACAAGAACAGCCTTAGCCAAAGGCTTCTTGAAGGGAAAGATGTAACTCTGTGAGATGAATTAACAGAACACAGAGCAGTTTCTCAGAAAGCTTCTTTCCAGTTTTGAACGGAAGATATTTCCTTTTTCACCATAGCCCTCTATGGGCTTCCAAATATCCCTTTGCCAATTCCACAAGAACAGCCTTAGCGAAAGGCTTCTTGAAGGGAAAGATGTAACTCTGTGAGATGAATTCAAAGAACACAGAGCAGTTTCTCAGAAAGCTTCTTTCCAGTTTTGAACGGAAGATATTTCCTTTTTCACCGTAGCCCTCTATGGGCTTCCAAATATCGCTTTGCCAATTCCACAAGAACAGCCTTAGCGAAAGGCTTCTTGAAGGGAAAGATGTAACTCTGTGAGATGAATTAACAGAACACAGAGCAGTTTCTCAGAAAGCTTCTTTCCACTTTTGAAAGGAAGATATTTCCTTTTTCACCATAGACCTCTATGGGCTTCCAAATATCCCTTTGCCAATTCCACAAGAACAGCCTTAGCGAAAGGCTTCTTGAAGGGAAAGATGTAACTCTGTGAGATGAATTCACAGAACACAGAGCAGTTTCTCAGAAAGCTTCTTTCCTGTTTTGAACGGAAGATATTTCCTTTTTCACCATAGCCGTCTATGGGCTTCCAAATATCCCTTTGCCAATTCCACAAGAACAGCCTTAGCGAAAGGCTTCTTGAAGGGAAAGATGTAACTCTGTGAGATGAATTCACAGAACACAGAGCAGTTTCTCAGAAAGCTTCTTTCCAGTTTTGAACGGAAGATATTTCCTTTTTCACCATAGGCCTCTATGGGCTTCCAAATATCCCTTTGCCAATTCCACAAGAACAGCCTTAGCGAAAGGCTTCTTGAAGGGAAAGATGTAACTCTGTGAGATGAATTCACAGAACACAGAGCAGTTTCTCAGAAAGCTTCTTTCCAGTTTTGAACGGAAGATATTTCCTTTTTCACCGTAGCCCTCTATGGTCATCCAAATATCGCTTTGCCAATTCCACAAGAACAGCCTTAGCGAAAGGCTTCTTGAAGGGAAAGATGTAACTCTGTGAGATGAATTAACAGAACACAGAGCAGTTTCTCAGAAAGCTTCTTTCCAGTTTTGAACGGAAGGTATTTCCTTTTTCACCATAGGCCTCTATGGGCTTCCAAATATCCCTTTGCCAATTCCACAATAACAGCCTTAGCGAAAGGCTTCTTGAAGGGAAAGATGTAAGTCTGTGAGATAAATTAACAGAACACAGAGCAGTTTCTCAGAAAGCTTCTTTCCAGTTTTGAACGGAAGATATTTCCTTTTTCACCATAGCCGTCTATGGGCTTCCAAATATCCCTTTGCCAATTCCACAAGAACAGCCTTAGCGAAAGGCTTCTTGAAGGGAAAGATGTAACTCTGTGAGATGAATTCACAGAACACAGAGCAGTTTTTCAGAAAGCTTCTTTCCAGTTTTGTACGGAAGATATTTCCTTTTTCACCATAGCCCTCTGTGGGCTTCCAAATATCCCTTTGCCAATTCCACAAGAACAGCCTTAGCGAAAGGCTTCTTGAAGAAAAAGATGTAACTCTGTGAGATGAATTCACAGAACACAGAGCTGTCTCTCAGAAAGCTTCTTTCCAGTTTTGAACGGAAGATATTTCCTTTTTCACCATAGGACCCTTTGGGCTTCCAAATATCCCTTTGCCAATTCCACAAGAACAGCCTTAGCGAAAGGCTTCTTGAAGAGAAAGATGTAACTCTGTGAGATGAATTAACAGAACACAGAGCAGTTTCTCAGAAAGCTTCTTTCCAGTTTTGAACGGAAGATATTTCCTTTTTCACCATAGCCCTCTATGGGCTTCCAAATATCCCTTTGCCAATTCCACAAAAGAGCCTTAGCCAAAGGCTTCTTGAAGGGAAAGATGTAACTCTGTGAGATGAATTAACAGAACACAGAGCAGTTTCTCAGAAAGCTTCTTTCCAGTTTTGAACGGAAGATATTTCCTTTTTCACCATAGCCCTCTATGGGCTTCCAAATATCCCTTTGCCAATTCCACAAGAACAGCCTTAGCGAAAGGCTTCTTGAAGGGAAAGATGTAACTCTATGAGATAAATTAACAGAACACAGAGCAGTTTTTCAGAAAGCTTCTTTCCAGTTTTGAACGGAAGATATTTCCTTTTTCACCATAGCCCTCTATGGTCATCCAAATATCGCTTTGCCAGTTCCACAAGAACAGCCTTAGCGAAAGGCTTCTTGAAGGGAAAGATGTAACTCTGTGAGATGAATTCACAGAACACAGAGCAGTTTCTCAGAAAGCTTCTTTCCAGTTTTGAACGGAAGATATTTCCTTTGTCACCATAGGCCTCTATGGGCTTCCAAATATCCCTTTGCCAATTCCACAAGAACAGCCTTAGCGAAAGGCTTCTTGAAGGGAAAGATGTAACTCTGTGAGATAAATTAACAGAACACAGAGCAGTTTCTCAGAAAGCTTCTTTCCAGATTTGAACGGAAGATATTTCCTTTTTCACCATAGCCGTCTATGGGCTTCCAAATATCCCTTTGCCAATTCCACAAGAACAGCCTTAGCGAAAGGCTTCTTGAAGGGAAAGATGTAACTCTGTGAGATGAATTCACAGAACACAGAGCAGTTTTTCAGAAAGCTTCTTTCCAGTTTTGAACGGAAGATATTTCCTTTTTCACCATAGCCCTCTGTGGGCTTCCAAATATCCCTTTGCCAATTCCACAAGAACAGCCTTAGCGAAAGGCTTCTTGAAGGGAAAGATGTAACTGTGTGAGATGAATTCACAGAACACAGAGCTGTTTCTCAGAAAGCTTCTTTCCAGTTTTGAACGGAAGATATTTCCTTTTTCACCATAGGACCCTTTGGGCTTCCAAATATCCCTTTGCCAATTCCACAAGAACAGCCTTAGCGAAAGGCTTCTTGAAGGGAAAGATGTAACTCTGTGAGATGAATTCACAGAACACAGAGCAGTTTCTCAGAAAGCTTCTTTCCAGTTTTGAACGGAAGATATTTCCTTTTTCACCATAGGCCTCTATGGGCTTCCAAATATCCCTTTGCCAATTCCACAAGAACAGCCTTAGCGAAAGGCTTCTTGAAGGGAAAGATGTAACTCTGTGAGATGAATTCACAGAACACAGAGCAGTTTCTCAGAAAGCTTCTTTCCAATTTTGAACGGAAGATATTTCCTTTTTCACCATAGCCCTCTATGGCCTTCCAAATATCCCTTTGCCAATTCCACAAGAACAGCCTTAGCCAAAGGCTTCTTGAAGGGAAAGATGTAACTCTGTGAGATGAATTAACAGAACACAGAGCAGTTTCTCAGAAAGCTTCTTTCCAGTTTTGAACGGAAGATATTTCCTTTTTCACCATAGCCGTCTATGGGCTTCCAAATATCCCTTTGCCAATTTCACAAGAACAGCCTTAGCGAAAGGCTTCTTGAAGGGAAAGATGTAACTCTGTGAGATGAATTCACAGAACACAGAGCAGTTTCTCAGAAAGCTTCTTTCCAGTTTTGAACGGAAGATATTTCCTTTTTCACCGTAGCCCTCTATGGTCATCCAAATATCGCTTTGCCAATTCCACAAGAACAGCCTTAGCGAAAGGCTTCTTGAAGGGAAAGATGTAACTCTGTGAGATGAATTAACAGAACACAGAGCAGTTTCTCAGAAAGCTTCTTTCCAGTTTTGAACGGAAGATATTTCCTTTTTCACCATAGGCCTCTATGGGCTTCCAAATATCCCTTTGCCAATTCCACAAGAACAACCTTAGCGAAAGGCTTCTTGAAGGGAAAGATGTAACTCTGTGAGATAAATTAACAGAACACAGAGCAGTTTCTCAGAAAGCTTCTTTCCAGTTTTGAACGGAAGATATTTCCTTTTTCACCATAGCCGTCTATGGGCTTCCAAATATCCCTTTGCCAATTCCACAAGAACAGCCTTAGCGAAAGGCTTCTTGAAGGGAAAGATGTAACTCTGTGAGATGAATTCACAGAACACAGAGCAGTTTTTCAGAAAGCTTCTTTCCAGTTTTGAACGGAAGATATTTCCTTTTTCACCATAGGCCTCTATGGGCTTCCAAATATCCCTTTGCCAATTCCACAAGAACAGCCTTAGCGAAAGGCTTCTTGAAGGGAAAGATGTAACTCTGTGAGATGAATTCACAGAACACAGAGCAGTTTCTCAGAAAGCTTCTTTCCAGTTTTGAACGGAAGATATTTCCTTTTTCACCGTAGCCCTCTATGGTCATCCAAATATCGCTTTGCCAATTCCACAAGAACAGCCTTAGCGAAAGGCTTCTTGAAGGGAAAGATGTAACTCTGTGAGATGAATTAACAGAACACAGAGCAGTTTCTCAGAAAGCTTCTTTCCAGTTTTGAACGGAAGGTATTTCCTTTTTCACCATAGGCCTCTATGGGCTTCCAAATATCCCTTTGCCAATTCCACAATAACAGCCTTAGCGAAAGGCTTCTTGAAGGGAAAGATGTAAGTCTGTGAGATAAATTAACAGAACACAGAGCAGTTTCTCAGAAAGCTTCTTTCCAGTTTTGAACGGAAGATATTTCCTTTTTCACCATAGCCGTCTATGGGCTTCCAAATATCCCTTTGCCAATTCCACAAGAACAGCCTTAGCGAAAGGCTTCTTGAAGGGAAAGATGTAACTCTGTGAGATGAATTCACAGAACACAGAGCAGTTTTTCAGAAAGCTTCTTTCCAGTTTTGTACGGAAGATATTTCCTTTTTCACCATAGCCCTCTGTGGGCTTCCAAATATCCCTTTGCCAATTCCACAAGAACAGCCTTAGCGAAAGGCTTCTTGAAGAAAAAGATGTAACTCTGTGAGATGAATTCACAGAACACAGAGCTGTCTCTCAGAAAGCTTCTTTCCAGTTTTGAACGGAAGATATTTCCTTTTTCACCATAGGACCCTTTGGGCTTCCAAATATCCCTTTGCCAATTCCACAAGAACAGCCTTAGCGAAAGGCTTCTTGAAGAGAAAGATGTAACTCTGTGAGATGAATTAACAGAACACAGAGCAGTTTCTCAGAAAGCTTCTTTCCAGTTTTGAACGGAAGATATTTCCTTTTTAACCATAGCCCTCTATGGGCTTCCAAATATCCCTTTGCCAATTCCACAAAAGAGCCTTAGCCAAAGGCTTCTTGAAGGGAAAGATGTAACTCTGTGAGATGAATTAACAGAACACAGAGCAGTTTCTCAGAAAGCTTCTTTCCAGTTTTGAACGGAAGATATTTCCTTTTTCACCATAGCCCTCTATGGGCTTCCAAATATCCCTTTGCCAATTCCACAAGAACAGCCTTAGCGAAAGGCTCCTTGAAGGGAAAGATGTAACTCTATGAGATAAATTAACAGAACACAGAGCAGTTTTTCAGAAAGCTTCTTTCCAGTTTTGAACGGAAGATATTTCCTTTTTCACCATAGCCCTCTATGGTCATCCAAATATCGCTTTGCCAGTTCCACAAGAACAGCCTTAGCGAAAGGCTTCTTGAAGGGAAAGATGTAACTCTGTGAGATGAATTCACAGAACACAGAGCAGTTTCTCAGAAAGCTTCTTTCCAGTTTTGAACGGAAGATATTTCCTTTGTCACCATAGGCCTCTATGGGCTTCCAAATATCCCTTTGCCAATTCCACAAGAACAGCCTTAGCGAAAGGCTTCTTGAAGGGAAAGATGTAACTCTGTGAGATAAATTAACAGAACACAGAGCAGTTTCTCAGAAAGCTTCTTTCCAGATTTGAACGGAAGATATTTCCTTTTTCACCATAGCCGTCTATGGGCTTCCAAATATCCCTTTGCCAATTCCACAAGAACAGCCTTAGCGAAAGGCTTCTTGAAGGGAAAGATGTAACTCTGTGAGATGAATTCACAGAACACAGAGCAGTTTTTCAGAAAGCTTCTTTCCAGTTTTGAACGGAAGATATTTCCTTTTTCACCATAGCCCTCTGTGGGCTTCCAAATATCCCTTTGCCAATTCCACAAGAACAGCCTTAGCGAAAGGCTTCTTGAAGGGAAAGATGTAACTGTGTGAGATGAATTCACAGAACACAGAGCTGTTTCTCAGAAAGCTTCTTTCCAGTTTTGAACGGAAGATATTTCCTTTTTCACCATAGGACCCTTTGGGCTTCCAAATATCCCTTTGCCAATTCCACAAGAACAGCCTTAGCGAAAGGCTTCTTGAAGGGAAAGATGTAACTCTGTGAGATGAATTCACAGAACACAGAGCAGTTTCTCAGAAAGCTTCTTTCCAGTTTTGAACGGAAGATATTTCCTTTTTCACCATAGGCCTCTATGGGCTTCCAAATATCCCTTTGCCAATTCCACAAGAACAGCCTTAGCGAAAGGCTTCTTGAAGGGAAAGATGTAACTCTGTGAGATGAATTCACAGAACACAGAGCAGTTTCTCAGAAAGCTTCTTTCCAATTTTGAACGGAAGATATTTCCTTTTTCACCATAGCCCTCTATGGCCTTCCAAATATCCCTTTGCCAATTCCACAAGAACAGCCTTAGCCAAAGGCTTCTTGAAGGGAAAGATGTAACTCTGTGAGATGAATTAACAGAACACAGAGCAGTTTCTCAGAAAGCTTCTTTCCAGTTTTGAACGGAAGATATTTCCTTTTTCACCATAGCCCTCTATGGGCTTCCAAATATCCCTTTGCCAATTTCACAAGAACAGCCTTAGCGAAAGGCTTCTTGAAGGGAAAGATGTAACTCTGTGAGATGAATTCACAGAACACAGAGCAGTTTCTCAGAAAGCTTCTTTCCAGTTTTGAACGGAAGATATTTCCTTTTTCACCGTAGCCCTCTATGGTCATCCAAATATCGCTTTGCCAATTCCACAAGAACAGCCTTAGCGAAAGGCTTCTTGAAGGGAAAGATGTAACTCTGTGAGATGAATTAACAGAACACAGAGCAGTTTCTCAGAAAGCTTCTTTCCAGTTTTGAACGGAAGATATTTCCTTTTTCACCATAGGCCTCTATGGGCTTCCAAATATCCCTTTGCCAATTCCACAAGAACAACCTTAGCGAAAGGCTTCTTGAAGGGAAAGATGTAACTCTGTGAGATAAATTAACAGAACACAGAGCAGTTTCTCAGAAAGCTTCTTTCCAGTTTTGAACGGAAGATATTTCCTTTTTCACCATAGCCGTCTATGGGCTTCCAAATATCCCTTTGCCAATTCCACAAGAACAGCCTTAGCGAAAGGCTTCTTGAAGGGAAAGATGTAACTCTGTGAGATGAATTCACAGAACACAGAGCAGTTTTTCAGAAAGCTTCTTTCCAGTTTTGAACGGAAGATATTTCCTTTTTCACCATAGCCCTCTGTGGGCTTCCAAATATCCCTTTGCCAATTCCACAAGAACAGCCTTAGCGAAAGGCTTCTTGAAGGGAAAGATGTAACTCTGTGAGATGAATTCACAGAACACAGAGCTGTTTCTCAGAAAGCTTCTTTCCAGTTTTGAACGGAAGATATATCCTTTTTCACCATAGGACCCTTTGGGCTTCCAAATATCCCGTTGCCAATTCCACAAGAACAGCCTTAGCGAAAGGCTTCTTGAAGGGAAAGATGTAACTCTGTGAGATGAATTCACAGAACACAGAGCAGTTTTTCAGAAAGCTTCTTTCCAGTTTTGAACGGAAGATATTTCCTTTTTCACCATAGCCCTCTGTGGGCTTCCAAATATCCCTTTGCCAATTCCACAAGAACAGCCTTAGCGAAAGGCTTCTTGAAGGGAAAGATGTAACTCTGTGAGATGAATTCACAGAACACAGAGCTGTTTCTCAGAAAGCTTCTTTCCAGTTTTGAACGGAAGATATTTCCTTTTTCACCATAGGACCCTTTGGGCTTCCAAATATCCCTTTGCCAATTCCACAAGAACAGCCTTAGCGAAAGGCTTCTTGAAGGGAAAGATGTAACTCTGTGAGATGAATTCACAGAACACAGAGCAGTTTCTGAGAAAGCTTCTTTCCAGTTTTGAATGGAAGATATTTCCTTTTTCACCATAGGCCTCTATGGGCTTCCAAATATCCCTTTGCCAGTTCCACAAGAACAGCCTTAGCGAAAGGCTTCTTGAAGGGAAAGAAGTAACTCTGTGAGATGAATTCACAGAACACAGAGCAGTTTCTCAGAAAGCTTCTTTCCAATTTTGAACGGAAGATATTTCCTTTATCACCATAGCCGTCTATGGGCTTCCAAATATCCCTTTGCCAATTCCACAAGAACAGCCTTAGCCAAAGGCTTCTTGAAGGGAAAGATGTAACTCTGTGAGATGAATTAACAGAACACAGAGCAGTTTCTCAGAAAGCTTCTTTCCAGTTTTGAACGGAAGATATTTCCTTTTTCACCATAGCCCTCTATGGGCTTCCAAATATCCCTTTGCCAATTCCACAAGAACAGCCTTAGCGAAAGGCTTCTTGAAGGGAAAGATGTAACTCTGTGAGATGAATTCAAAGAACACAGAGCAGTTTCTCAGAAAGCTTCTTTCCAGTTTTGAACGGAAGATATTTCCTTTTTCACCGTAGCCCTCTATGGGCTTCCAAATATCGCTTTGCCAATTCCACAAGAACAGCCTTAGCGAAAGGCTTCTTGAAGGGAAAGATGTAACTCTGTGAGATGAATTAACAGAACACAGAGCAGTTTCTCAGAAAGCTTCTTTCCACTTTTGAAAGGAAGATATTTCCTTTTTCACCATAGACCTCTATGGGCTTCCAAATATCCCTTTGCCAATTCCACAAGAACAGCCTTAGCGAAAGGCTTCTTGAAGGGAAAGATGTAACTCTGTGAGATGAATTCACAGAACACAGAGCAGTTTCTCAGAAAGCTTCTTTCCTGTTTTGAACGGAAGATATTTCCTTTTTCACCATAGCCGTCTATGGGCTTCCAAATATCCCTTTGCCAATTCCACAAGAACAGCCTTAGCGAAAGGCTTCTTGAAGGGAAAGATGTAACTCTGTGAGATGAATTCACAGAACACAGAGCAGTTTCTCAGAAAGCTTCTTTCCAGTTTTGAACGGAAGATATTTCCTTTTTCACCATAGGCCTCTATGGGCTTCCAAATATCCCTTTGCCAATTCCACAAGAACAGCCTTAGCGAAAGGCTTCTTGAAGGGAAAGATGTAACTCTGTGAGATGAATTCACAGAACACAGAGCAGTTTCTCAGAAAGCTTCTTTCCAGTTTTGAACGGAAGATATTTCCTTTTTCACCGTAGCCCTCTATGGTCATCCAAATATCGCTTTGCCAATTCCACAAGAACAGCCTTAGCGAAAGGCTTCTTGAAGGGAAAGATGTAACTCTGTGAGATGAATTAACAGAACACAGAGCAGTTTCTCAGAAAGCTTCTTTCCAGTTTTGAACGGAAGGTATTTCCTTTTTCACCATAGGCCTCTATGGGCTTCCAAATATCCCTTTGCCAATTCCACAATAACAGCCTTAGCGAAAGGCTTCTTGAAGGGAAAGATGTAAGTCTGTGAGATAAATTAACAGAACACAGAGCAGTTTCTCAGAAAGCTTCTTTCCAGTTTTGAACGGAAGATATTTCCTTTTTCACCATAGCCGTCTATGGGCTTCCAAATATCCCTTTGCCAATTCCACAAGAACAGCCTTAGCGAAAGGCTTCTTGAAGGGAAAGATGTAACTCTGTGAGATGAATTCACAGAACACAGAGCAGTTTTTCAGAAAGCTTCTTTCCAGTTTTGTACGGAAGATATTTCCTTTTTCACCATAGCCCTCTGTGGGCTTCCAAATATCCCTTTGCCAATTCCACAAGAACAGCCTTAGCGAAAGGCTTCTTGAAGAAAAAGATGTAACTCTGTGAGATGAATTCACAGAACACAGAGCTGTCTCTCAGAAAGCTTCTTTCCAGTTTTGAACGGAAGATATTTCCTTTTTCACCATAGGACCCTTTGGGCTTCCAAATATCCCTTTGCCAATTCCACAAGAACAGCCTTAGCGAAAGGCTTCTTGAAGAGAAAGATGTAACTCTGTGAGATGAATTAACAGAACACAGAGCAGTTTCTCAGAAAGCTTCTTTCCAGTTTTGAACGGAAGATATTTCCTTTTTCACCATAGCCCTCTATGGGCTTCCAAATATCCCTTTGCCAATTCCACAAAAGAGCCTTAGCCAAAGGCTTCTTGAAGGGAAAGATGTAACTCTGTGAGATGAATTAACAGAACACAGAGCAGTTTCTCAGAAAGCTTCTTTCCAGTTTTGAACGGAAGATATTTCCTTTTTCACCATAGCCCTCTATGGGCTTCCAAATATCCCTTTGCCAATTCCACAAGAACAGCCTTAGCGAAAGGCTTCTTGAAGGGAAAGATGTAACTCTATGAGATAAATTAACAGAACACAGAGCAGTTTTTCAGAAAGCTTCTTTCCAGTTTTGAACGGAAGATATTTCCTTTTTCACCATAGCCCTCTATGGTCATCCAAATATCGCTTTGCCAATTCCACAAGAACAGCCTTAGCGAAAGGCTTCTTGAAGGGAAAGATGTAACTCTGTGAGATGAATTCACAGAACACAGAGCAGTTTCTCAGAAAGCTTCTTTCCAGTTTTGAACGGAAGATATTTCCTTTGTCACCATAGGCCTCTATGGGCTTCCAAATATCCCTTTGCCAATTCCACAAGAACAGCCTTAGCGAAAGGCTTCTTGAAGGGAAAGATGTAACTCTGTGAGATAAATTAACAGAACACAGAGCAGTTTCTCAGAAAGCTTCTTTCCAGTTTTGAACGGAAGATATTTCCTTTTTCACCATAGCCGTCTATGGGCTTCCAAATATCCCTTTGCCAATTCCACAAGAACAGCCTTAGCGAAAGGCTTCTTGAAGGGAAAGATGTAACTCTGTGAGATGAATTCACAGAACACAGAGCAGTTTTTCAGAAAGCTTCTTTCCAGTTTTGAACGGAAGATATTTCCTTTTTCACCATAGCCCTCTGTGGGCTTCCAAATATCCCTTTGCCAATTCCACAAGAACAGCCTTAGCGAAAGGCTTCTTGAAGGGAAAGATGTAACTGTGTGAGATGAATTCACAGAACACAGAGCTGTTTCTCAGAAAGCTTCTTTCCAGTTTTGAACGGAAGATATTTCCTTTTTCACCATAGGACCCTTTGGGCTTCCAAATATCCCTTTGCCAATTCCACAAGAACAGCCTTAGCGAAAGGCTTCTTGAAGGGAAAGATGTAACTCTGTGAGATGAATTCACAGAACACAGAGCAGTTTCTGAGAAAGCTTCTTTCCAGTTTTGAATGGAAAATATTTCCTTTTTCACCATAGGCCTCTATGGGCTTCCAAATATCCCTTTGCCAATTCCACAAGAACAGCCTTAGCGAAAGGCTTCTTGAAGGGAAAGAAGTAACTCTGTGAGATGAATTCACAGAACACAGAGCAGTTTCTCAGAAAGCTTCTTTCCAATTTTGAACGGAAGATATTTCCTTTTTCACCATAGCCGTCTATGGGCTTCCAAATATCCCTTTGCCAATTCCACAAGAACAGCCTTAGCCAAAGGCTTCTTGAAGGGAAAGATGTAACTCTGTGAGATGAATTAACAGAACACAGAGCAGTTTCTCAGAAAGCTTCTTTCCAGTTTTGAACGGAAGATATTTCCTTTTTCACCATAGCCCTCTATGGGCTTACAAATATCCCTTTGCCAATTCCACAAGAACAGCCTTAGCGAAAGGCTTCTTGAAGGGAAAGATGTAACTCTGTGAGATGAATTCAAAGAACACAGAGCAGTTTCTCAGAAAGCTTCTTTCCAGTTTTGAACTGAAGATATTTCCTTTTTCACCGTAGCTCTCTATGGGCTTCCAAATATCGCTTTGCCAATTCCACAAGAACAGCCTTAGCGAAAGGCTTCTTGAAGGGAAAGATGTAACTCTGTGAGATGAATTCACAGAACACAGAGCAGTTTCTCAGAAAGCTTCTTTCCACTTTTGAAAGGAAGATATTTCCTTTTTCACCATAGACCTCTATGGGCTTCCAAATATCCCTTTGCCAATTCCACAAGAACAGCCTTAGCGAAAGGCTTCTTGAAGGGAAAGATGTAACTCTGTGAGATGAATTCACAGAACACAGAGCAGTTTCTCAGAAAGCTTCTTTCCTGTTTTGAACGGAAGATATTTCCTTTTTCACCATAGCCGACTATGGGCTTCCAAATATCCCTTTGCCAATTCCACAAGAACAGCCTTAGCGAAAGGCTTCTTGAAGGGAAAGATGTAACTCTGTGAGATGAATTCACAGAACACAGAGCAGTTTCTCAGAAAGCTTCTTTCCAGTTTTGAACGGAAGATATTTCCTTTTTCACCATAGGCCTCTATGGGCTTCCAAATATCCCTTTGCCAATTCCACAAGAACAGCCTTAGCGAAAGGCTTCTTGAAGGGAAAGATGTAACTCTGTGAGATGAATTCACAGAACACAGAGCAGTTTCTCAGAAAGCTTCTTTCCAGTTTTGAACGGAAGATATTTCCTTTTTCACCATAGGCCTCTATGGGCTTCCAAATATCCCTTTGCCAATTCCACAAGAACAGCCTTAGCGAAAGGCTTCTTGAAGGGAAAGATGTAACTCTGTGAGATGAATTCACAGAACACAGAGCAGTTTCTCAGAAAGCTTCTTTCCAATTTTGAACGGAAGATATTTCCTTTTTCACCATAGCCCTCTATGGGCTTCCAAATATCCCTTTGCCAATTCCACAAGAACAGCCTTAGCCAAAGGCTTCTTGAAGGGAAAGATGTAACTCTGTGAGATGAATTAACAGAACACAGAGCAGTTTCTCAGAAAGCTTCTTTCCAGTTTTGAACGGAAGATATTTCCTTTTTCACCATAGCCCTCTATGGGCTTCCAAATATCCCTTTGCCAATTTCACAAGAACAGCCTTAGCGAAAGGCTTCTTGAAGGGAAAGATGTAACTCTGTGAGATGAATTCACAGAACACAGAGCAGTTTCTCAGAAAGCTTCTTTCCAGTTTTGAACGGAAGATATTTCCTTTTTCACCGTAGCCCTCTATGGTCATCCAAATATCGCTTTGCCAATTCCACAAGAACAGCCTTAGCGAAAGGCTTCTTGAAGGGAAAGATGTAACTCTGTGAGATGAATTAACAGAACACAGAGCAGTTTCTCAGAAAGCTTCTTTCCAGTTTTGAACGGAAGATATTTCCTTTTTCACCATAGGCCTCTATGGGCTTCCAAATATCCCTTTGCCAATTCCACAAGAACAGCCTTAGCGAAAGGCTTCTTGAAGGGAAAGATGTAACTCTGTGAGATAAATTAACAGAACACAGAGCAGTTTCTCAGAAAGCTTCTTTCCAGTTTTGAACGGAAGATATTTCCTTTTTCACCATAGCCGTCTATGGGCTTCCAAATATCCCTTTGCCAATTCCACAAGAACAGCCTTAGCGAAAGGCTTCTTGAAGGGAAAGATGTAACTCTGTGAGATGAATTCACAGAACACAGAGCAGTTTTTCAGAAAGCTTCTTTCCAGTTTTGAACGGAAGATATTTCCTTTTTCACCATAGCCCTCTGTGGGCTTCCAAATATCCCTTTGCCAATTCCACAAGAACAGCCTTAGCGAAAGGCTTCTTGAAGGGAAAGATGTAACTCTGTGAGATGAATTCACAGAACACAGAGCTGTTTCTCAGAAAGCTTCTTTCCAGTTTTGAACGGAAGATATATCCTTTTTCACCATAGGACCCTTTGGGCTTCCAAATATCCCTTTGCCAATTCCACAAGAACAGCCTTAGCGAAAGGCTTCTTGAAGGGAAAGATGTAACTCTGTGAGATGAATTCACAGAACACAGAGCAGTTTCTCAGAAAGCTTCTTTCCAGTTTTGAACGGAAGATATTTCCTTTTTCACCATAGCCCTCTATGGGCTTCCAAATATCCCTTTGCCAATTCCACAAGAACAGCCTTAGCGAAAGGCTTCTTGAAGGGAAAGATGTAACTCTGTGAGATGAATTCACAGAACACAGAGCAGTTTCTCAGAAAGCTTCTTTCCAGTTTTGAACGGAAGATATTTCCTTTTTCACCATAGGCCTCTATGGGCTTCCAAATATCCCTTTGCCAATTCCACAAGAACAGCCTTAGCGAAAGGCTTCTTGAAGGGAAAGATGTAACTCTGTGAGATGAATTCACAGAAAACAGAGCAGTTTCTCAGAAAGCTTCTTTCCAGTTTTGAACGGAAGATATTTCCTTTTTCACCATAGGCCTCTATGGGCTTCCAAATATCCCTTTGCCAATTCCACAAGAACAGCCTTAGCGAAAGGCTTCTTGAAGGGAAAGATGTAACTCTGTGAGATAAATTAACAGAACACAGAGCAGTTTCTCAGAAAGCTTCTTTCCAGTTTTGAACGGAAGATATTTCCTTTTTCACCATAGCCGTCTATGGGCTTCCAAATATCCCTTTGCCAATTCCACAAGAACAGCCTTAGCGAAAGGCTTCTTGAAGGGAAAGATGTAACTCTGTGAGATGAATTCACAGAACACAGAGCAGTTTTTCAGAAAGCTTCTTTCCAGTTTTGAACGGAAGATATTTCCTTTTTCACCATAGCCCTCTGTGGGCTTCCAAATATCCCTTTGCCAATTCCACAAGAACAGCCTTAGCGAAAGGCTTCTTGAAGGGAAAGATGTAACTCTGTGAGATGAATTCACAGAACAGAGAGCTGTTTCTCAGAAAGCTTCTTTCCAGTTTTGAACGGAAGATATTTCCTTTTTCACCATAGGACCCTTTGGGCTTCCAAATATCCCGTTGCCAATTCCACAAGAACAGCCTTAGCGAAAGGCTTCTTGAAGGGAAAGATGTAACTCTGTGAGATGAATTCACAGAACACAGAGCAGTTTCTCAGAAAGCTTCTTTCCAGTTTTGAACGGAAGATATTTCCTTTTTCACCATAGCCCTCTATGGGCTTCCAAATATCCCTTTGCCAATTCCACAAGAACAGCCTTAGCGAAAGGCTTCTTGAAGGGAAAGATGTAACTCTGTGAGATGAATTCACAGAACACAGAGCAGTTTCTCAGAAAGCTTCTTTCCAGTTTTGAACGGAAGATATTTCCTTTTTCACCTTAGCCCTCTATGGTCATCCAAATATCGCTTTGCCAATTCCACAAGAACAGCCTTAGCGAAAGGCTTCTTGAAGGGAAAGATGTAACTCTGTGAGATGAATTAACAGAACACAGAGCAGTTTTTCAGAAAGCTTCTTTCCAGTTTTGAACCGAAGATATTTCCTTTTTCACCATAGCCCTCTATGGGCTTCCAAATATCCCTTTGCCAATTCCACAAGAACAGCCTTAGCGAAAGGCTTATTGAAGGGAAAGATGTAACTCCGTGAGATGAATTCAGAGAACACAGAGCAGTTTCTCAGAAAGCTTCTTTCCAGTTTTGAACGGAAGATATTTCCTTTTTCACCATAGGCCTCTATGGGCTTCCAAATATCCCTTTGCCAATTCCACAAGAACAGCCTTAGCGAAAGGCTTCTTGAAGGGAAAGATGTAACTCTGTGAGATGAATTCACAGAACACAGAGCAGTTTCTCAGAAAGCTTCTTTCCTGTTTTGAACGGAAGATATTTCCTTTTTCACCATAGCCGTCTATGGGCTTCCAAATATCCTTTGCCAATTCCACAAGAACAGCCTTAGCGAAAGGCTTCTTGAAGGGAAAGATGTAACTCTGTGAGATGAATTAACAGAACACAGAGCAGTTTCTCAGAAAGCTTCTTTCCAGTTTTGAACAGAAGATATTTCCTTTTTCAACATAGGCCTCTATGGGCTTCCAAATATCCCTTTGCCAATTCCACAAGAACAGCCTTAGCGAAAGGCTTCTTGAAGGGAAAGATGTAACTCTGTGAGATGAATTCACAGAACACAGAGCAGTTTCTGAGAAAGCTTCTTTCCAGTTTTGAACGGAAGATATTTCCTTTTTCACCATAGGCCTCTATGGGCTTCCAAATATCCCTTTGCCAATTCCACAAGAACAGCCTTAGCGAAAGGCTTCCTGAAGGGAAAGAAGTAACTCTGTGAGATGAATTCACAGAACACAGAGCAGTTTCTCAGAAAGCTTCTTTCCAATTTTGAACGGAAGATATTTCCTTTTTCACCATAGCCGTCTATGGGCTTCCAAATATCCCTTTGCCAATTCCACAAGAACAGCCTTAGCGAAAGGCTTCTTGAAGGGAAAGAAGTAACTCTGTGAGATGAATTCAGAGAACACAGAGCAGTTTCTCAGAAAGCTTCTTTCCAGTTTTGAACGGAAGATATTTCCTTTTTCACCATAGCCCTCTATGGGCTTCCGAATATCCCTTTGCCAATTCCACAAGAACAGCCTTAGCGAAAGGCTTCTTGAAGGGAAAGATGTAACTCTGTGAGATGAATTCACAGAACACAGAGCAGTTTCTCAGAAAGCTTCTTTCCAGTTTTGAACGGAAGATATTTCCTTTTTCACCATAGCCCTCTATGGGCTTCCAAATATCCCTTTGCCAATTCCACAAGAACAGCCTTAGCGAAAGGCTTCTTGAAGGGAAAGATGTAACTCTGTGAGAAGAATTCACAGAACACAGAGCAGTTTCTCAGAAAGCTTCTTTCCAGTTTTGAACGGAAGATATTTCCTTTTTCACCATAGGCCTCTATGGGCTTCCAAATATCCCTTTGCCAATTCCACAAGAACAGCCTTAGCGAAAGGCTTCTTGAAGGGAAAGATGTAACTCTGTGAGATAAATTAACAGAACACAGGGCAGTTTCTCAGAAAGCTTCTTTCCAGTTTTGAACGGAAGATATTTCCTTTTTCACCATAGCCGTCTATGGGCTTCCAAATATCCCTTTGCCAATTCCACAAGAACAGCCTTAGCGAAAGGCTTCTTGAAGGGAAAGATGTAACTCTGTGAGATGAATTCACAGAACACAGAGCAGTTTTTCAGAAAGCTTCTTTCCAGTTTTGAACGGAAGATATTTCCTTTTTCACCATAGCCCTCTGTGGGCTTCCAAATATCCCTATGCCAATTCCACAAGAACAGCCTTAGCGAAAGGCTTCTTGAAGGGAAAGATGTAACTCTGTGAGATGAATTAACAGAACACAGAGCAGTTTCTCAGAAAGCTTCTTTCCAGTTTTGAACGGAAGATATTTCCTTTTTCACCATAGCCCTCTATGGGCTTCCAAATATCCCTTTGCCAATTCCACAAGAACAGCCTTAGCGAAAGGCTTCTTGAAGGGAAAGATGTGACTCCGTGAGATGAATTCAGAGAACACAGAGCAGTTTCTCAGAAAGCTTCTTTCCAGTTTTGAACGGAAGATATTTCCTTTTTCACCTTGGGCCTCTATGGGCTTCCAAATATCCCTTTGCCAATTCCACAAGAACAGCCTTAGCGCAAGGCTTCTTGAAGGGAAAGATGTAACTCTGTGAGATGAATTCACAGAACACAGAGCAGTTTCTCAGAAAGCTTCTTTCCAGTTTTGAACGGAAGATATTTCCTTTTTCACCATAGCCCTCTATGGGCTTCCAAATATCCCTTTGCCAATTCCACAAGAACAGCCTTAGCGAAAGGTTTCTTGAAGGGAAAGATATAACTCCGTGAGATGAATTCAGAGAACACAGAGCAGTTTCTCAGAAAGCTTCTTTCCAGTTTTGAACGGAAGATATTTCCTTTTTCACCATAGGCCTCTATGGGCTTCCAAATATCCCTTTGCCAATTCCACAAGAACAGCCTTAGCGAAAGGCTTCTTGAAGGGAAAGATGTAACTCTGTGAGATGAATTCACAGAACACAGAGCAGTTTCTCAGAAAGCTTCTTTCCAGTTTTGAACGGAAGATATTTCCTTTTTCACCATAGCCGTCTATGGGCTTCCAAATATCCTTTGCCAATTCCACAAGAACAGCCTTAGCGAAAGGCTTCTTGAAGGGAAAGATGTAACTCTGTGAGATGAATTAACAGAACACAGAGCAGTTTCTCAGAAAGCTTCTTTCCAGTTGTGAACGGAAGATATTTCCTTTTTCACCATAGGCCTCTATGGGCTTCCAAATATCCCTTTGCCAATTCCACAAGAACAGCCTTAGCGAAAGGCTTCTTGAAGGGAAAGATGTAACTCTGTGAGATGAATTCACAGAACACAGAGCAGTTTCTCAGAAAGCTTCTTTCCAGTTTTGAACGGAAGATATTTCCTTTTTCACCATAGGCCTCTATGGGCTTCCAAATATCCCTTTGCCAATTCCACAAGAACAGCCTTAGCGAAAGGCTTCTTGAAGGGAAAGATGTAACTCTGTGAGATGAATTCACAGAACACAGAGCAGTTTTTCAGAAAGCTTCTTTCCAGTTTTGAACGGAAGATATTTCCTTTTTCACCATAGCCCTCTATGGGCTTCCAAATATCCCTTTGCCAATTCCACAAGAACAGCCTTAGCGAAAGGCTTCTTGAAGGGAAAGATGTAACTCTGTGAGATGAATTCACAGAACACAGAGCTGTTTCTCAGAAAGCTTCTTTCCAGTTTTGAACGGAAGATATTTCCTTTTTCACCATAGGACCCTTTGGGCTTCCAAATATCCCTTTGCCAATTCCACAAGAACAGCCTTAGCGAAAGGCTTCTTGAAGGGAAAGATGTAACTCTGTGAGATGAATTAACAGAACACAGAGCAGTTTCTCAGAAAGCTTCTTTCCAGTTTTGAACGGAAGATATTTCCTTTTTCACCATAGCCCTCTATGGGCTTCCAAATATCCCTTTGCCAATTCCACAAGAACAGCCTTAGCGAAAGGCTTATTGAAGGGAAAGATGTAACTCCGTGAGATGAATTCAGAGAACACAGAGCAGTTTCTCAGAAAGCTTCTTTCCAGTTTTGAACGGAAGATATTTCCTTTTTCACCATAGGCCTCTATGGGCTTCCAAATATCCCTTTGCCAATTCCACAAGAACAGCCTTAGCGAAAGGCTTCTTGAAGGGAAAGATGTAACTCTATGAGATGAATTCACAGAACACAGAGCAGTTTCTCAGAAAGCTTCTTTCCAGTTTTGAACGGAATATATTTCCTTTTTCACTATAGCCGTCTATGGGCTTCCAAATATCCTTTGCCAATTCCACAAGAACAGCCTTAGAGAAAGGCTTCTTGAAGGGAAAGATGTAACTCTGTGATATGAATTAACAGAACACAGAGCAGTTTCTCAGAAAGCTTCTTTCCAGTTTTGAACAGAAGATATTTCCTTTTTCACCATAGGCCTCTATGGGGTTCCAAATATCCCTTTGCCAATTCCACAAGAACAGCCTTAGCGAAAGGCTTCTTGAAGGGAAAGATGTAACTCTGTGAGATGAATTCACAGAACACAGAGCAGTTTTTCAGAAAGCTTCTTTCCAGTTTTGAACGGAAGATATTTCCTTTTTCACCACAGCCCTCTGTGGGCTTCCAAATATCCCTTTGCCAATTCCACAAGAACATCCTTAGCGAAAGGCTTCTTGAAGGGAAAGATGTAACTCTGTGAGATGAATTCACAGAACACAGAGCTGTTTCTCAGAAAGCTTCTTTCCAGTTTTGAACGGAAGATATTTCCTTTTTCACCATAGGACCCTTTGGGCTTCCAAATATCCCTTTGCCAATTCCACAAGAACAGCCTTAGCGAAAGGCTTCTTGAAGGGAAAGATGTAACTCTGTGAGATGAATTAACAGAACACAGAGCAGTTTCTCAGAAAGCTTCTTTCCAGTTTTGAACGGAAGATATTTCCTTTTTCACCATAGCCCTCTATGGGCTTCCAAATATCCCTTTGCCAATTCCACAAGAACAGCCTTAGCGAAAGGCTTCTTGAAGGGAAAGATGTAACTCCGTGAGATGAATTCAGAGAACACAGAGCAGTTTCTCAGAAAGCTTCTTTCCAGTTTTGAACGGAAGATATTTCCTTTTTCACCATAGGCCTCTATGGGCTTCCAAATATCCCTTTGCCAATTCCACAAGAACAGCCTTAGCGAAAGGCTTCTTGAAGGGAAAGATGTAACTCTATGAGATGAATTCACAGAACACAGAGCAGTTTCTCAGAAAGCTTCTTTCCAGTTTTGAACGGAATATATTTCCTTTTTCACTATAGCCGTCTATGGGCTTCCAAATATCCTTTGCCAATTCCACAAGAACAGCCTTAGAGAAAGGCTTCTTGAAGGGAAAGATGTAACTCTGTGATATGAATTAACAGAACACAGAGCAGTTTCTCAGAAAGCTTCTTTCCAGTTTTGAACAGAAGATATTTCCTTTTTCACCATAGGCCTCTATGGGCTTCCAAATATCCCTTTGCCAATTCCACAAGAACAGCCTTAGCGAAAGGCTTCTTGAATGGAAAGATATAACTCTGTGAGATGAATTAACAGGACACAGAGAAGTTTCTCAGAAAGCTTCTTTCCAGTTTTGAACGGAAGATATTTCCTTTTTCACCATAGCCCTCTAAGGGCTTCCAAATATCCCTTTGCCAATTCCACAAGAACAGCCTTAGCGAAAGGCTTCTTGAAGGGAAAGATGTAACTCTGTGAGATGAATTCAGAGAACACAGAGCAGTTTCTCAGAAAGCTTCTTTCCAGTTTTGAACGGAAGATATTTCCTTTTTCACCATAGGCCTCTATGGGCTTCCAAATATCCCTTTGCCAATTCCACAAGAACAGCCTTAGCGAAAGGCTTCTTGAAGGGAAAGATGTAACTCTGTGAGATGAATTCACAGAAAACAGAGCAGTTTCTCAGAAAGCTTCTTTCCAGTTTTGAACGGAAGATATTTCCTTTTTCACCATAGCCCTCTATGGGTTTCCAAATATCGCTTTGCAAATTCCACAAGAACAGCCTTAGCGAAAGGCTTCTTGAAGGGAAAGATGTAACTCTGTGAGATGAATTAACAGAACACAGAGCAGTTTCTCAGAAAGCTTCTTTCCAGTTTTGAACGGAAGATATTTCCTTTTTCACCCTAGCCCTCTATGGGCTTCCGAATATCCCTTTGCCAATTCCACAAGAACAGCCTTAGCGAAAGGCTTCTTGAAGGGAAAGATGTAACTCTGTGAGATGAATTCACAGAACACAGAGCAGTTTCTCAGAAAGCTTCTTTCCAGTTTTGAACGGAAGATATTTCCTTTTTCACCATAGCCCTCTATGGGCTTCCAAATATCCCTTTGCCAATTCCACAAGAACAGCCTTAGCGAAAGGGTTCTTGAAGGGAAAGATGTAACTCTGTGAGAAGAATTCACAGAACACAGAGCAGTTTCTCAGTAAGCTTCTTTCCAGTTTTGAACGGAAGATATTTCCTTTTTCACCATAGGCCTCTATGGGCTTCCAAATATCCCTTTGCCAATTCCACAAGAACAGCCTTAGCGAAAGGCTTCTTGAAGGGAAAGATGTAACTCTGTGAGATAAATTAACAGAACACAGGGCAGTTTCTCAGAAAGCTTCTTTCCAGTTTTGAACGGAAGATATTTCCTTTTTCACCATAGCCGTCTATGGGCTTCCAAATATCCCTTTGCCAATTCCACAAGAACAGCCTTAGCGAAAGGCTTCTTGAAGGGAAAGATGTGACTCCGTGAGATGAATTCAGAGAACACAGAGCAGTTTCTCAGAAAGCTTCTTTCCAGTTTTGAACGGAAGATATTTCCTTTTTCACCTTGGGCCTCTATGGGCTTCCAAATATCCCTTTGCCAATTCCACAAGAACAGCCTTAGCGCAAGGCTTCTTGAAGGGAAAGATGTAACTCTGTGAGATGAATTCACAGAACACAGAGCAGTTTCTCAGAAAGCTTCTTTCCAGTTTTGAATGGAAGATATTTCCTTTTTCACCATAGCCCTCTATGGGCTTCCAAATATCCCTTTGCCAATTCCACAAGAACAGCCTTAGCGAAAGGCTTCTTGAAGGGAAAGATATAACTCCGTGAGATGAATTCAGAGAACACAGAGCAGTTTCTCAGAAAGCTTCTTTCCAGTTTTGAACGGAAGATATTTCCTTTTTCACCATAGCCGTCTATGGGCTTCCAAATATCCTTTGCCAATTCCACAAGAACAGCCTTAGCGAAAGGCTTCTTGAAGGGAAAGATGTAACTCTGTGAGATGAATTAACAGAACACAGAGCAGTTTCTCAGAAAGCTTCTTTCCAGTTTTGAACGGAAGATATTTCCTTTTTCACCATAGGCCTCTATGGGCTTCCAAATATCCCTTTGCCAATTCCACAAGAACAGCCTTAGCGAAAGGCTTCTTGAAGGGAAAGATGTAACTCTGTGAGATGAATTCACAGAACACAGAGCAGTTTCTCAGAAAGCTTCTTTCCAGTTTTGAACGGAAGATATTTCCTTTTTCACCATAGCCGTCTATGGGCTTCCAAATATCCTTTGCCAATTCCACAAGAACAGCCTTAGCGAAAGGCTTCTTGAAGGGAAAGATGTAACTCTGTGAGATGAATTAACAGAACACAGAGCAGTTTCTCAGAAAGCTTCTTTCCAGTTTTGAACGGAAGATATTTCCTTTTTCACCATAGGCCTCTATGGGCTTCCAAATATCCCTTTGCCAATTCCACAAGAACAGCCTTAGCGAAAGGCTTCTTGAAGGGAAAGATGTAACTCTGTGAGATGAATTCACAGAACACAGAGCAGTTTCTGAGAATGCTTCTTTCCAGTTTTGAACGGAAGATATTTCCTTTTTCACCATAGGCCTCTATGGGCTTCCAAATATCCCTTTGCCAATTCCACAAGAACAGCCTTAGCGAAAGGCTTCTTGAAGGGAAAGATGTAACTCTGTGAGATGAATTCACAGAACACAGAGCAGTTTTTCAGAAAGCTTCTTTCCAGTTTTGAACGGAAGATATTTCCTTTTTCACCATAGCCCTCTGTGGGCTTCCAAATATCCCTTTGCCAATTCCACAAGAACAGCCTTAGCGAAAGGCTTCTTGAAGGGAAAGATGTAACTCTGTGAGATGAATTCACAGAACACAGAGCTGTTTCTCAGAAAGCTTCTTTCCAGTTTTGAACGGAAGATATTTCCTTTTTCACCATAGGACCCTTTGGGCTTCCAAATATCCCTTTGCCAATTCCACAAGAACAGCCTTAGCGAAAGGCTTCTTGAAGGGAAAGATGTAACTCTGTGAGATGAATTAACAGAACACAGAGCAGTTTCTCAGAAAGCTTCTTTCCAGTTTTGAACGGAAGATATTTCCTTTTTCACCATAGCCCTCTATGGGCTTCCAAATATCCCTTTGCCAATTCCACAAGAACAGCCTCAGCGAAAGGCTTATTGAAGGGAAAGATGTAACTCCGTGAGATGAATTCAGAGAACACAGAGCAGTTTCTCAGAAAGCTTCTTTCCAGTTTTGAACGGAAGATATTTCCTTTTTCACCATAGGCCTCTATGGGCTTCCAAATATCCCTTTGCCAATTCCACAAGAACAGCCTTAGCGAAAGGCTTCTTGAAGGGAAAGATGTAACTCTGTGAGATGAATTCACAGAACACAGAGCAGTTTCTCAGAAAGCTTCTTTCCAGTTTTGAACGGAAGATATTTCCTTTTTCACCATAGCCCTCTATGGGCTTCCAAATATCCTTTGCCAATTCCACAAGAACAGCCTTAGAGAAAGGCTTCTTGAAGGGAAAGATGTAACTCTGTGATATGAATTAACAGAACACAGAGCAGTTTCTCAGAAAGCTTCTTTCCAGTTTTGAACAGAAGATATTTCCTTTTTCACCATAGGCCTCTATGGGCTTCCAAATATCCCTTTGCCAATTCCACAAGAACAGCCTTAGCGAAAGGCTTCTTGAATGGAAAGATATAACTCTGTGAGATGAATTAACAGGACACAGAGAAGTTTCTCAGAAAGGTTCTTTCCAGTTTTGAACGGAAGATATTTCCTTTTTCACCATAGCCCTCTAAGGGCTTCCAAATATCCCTTTGCCAATTCCACAAGAACAGCCTTAGCGAAAGGCTTCTTGAAGGGAAAGATGTAACTCTGTGAGATGAATTCAGAGAACACAGAGCAGTTTCTCAGAAAGCTTCTTTCCAGTTTTGAACGGAAGATATTTCCTTTTTCACCATAGGCCTCTATGGGCTTCCAAATATCCCTTTGCCAATTCCACAAGAACAGCCTTAGCGAAAGGCTTCTTGAAGGGAAAGATGTAACTCTGTGAGATGAATTCACAGAAAACAGAGCAGTTTCTCAAAAGCTTCTTTCCAGTTTTGAACGGAAGATATTTCCTTTTTCACCATAGCCCTCTATGGGTTTCCAAATATCGCTTTGCAAATTCCACAAGAACAGCCTTAGCGAAAGGCTTCTTGAAGGGAAAGATGTAACTCTGTGAGATGAATTCACAGAACACAGAGCAGTTTCTCAGAAAGCTTCTTTCCAGTTTTGAACGGAAGATATTTCCTTTTTCACCATAGCCCTCTATGGGCTTCCGAATATCCCTTTGCCAATTCCACAAGAACAGCCTTAGCGAAAGGCTTCTTGAAGGGAAAGATGTAACTCTGTGAGATGAATTCACAGAACACAGAGCAGTTTCTCAGAAAGCTTCTTTCCAGTTTTGAACGGAAGATATTTCCTTTTTCACCATAGCCCTCTATGGGCTTCCAAATATCCCTTTGCCAATTCCTCAAGAACAGCCTTAGCGAAAGGCTTCTTGAAGGGAAAGATGTAACTCTGTGAGAAGAATTCACAGAACACAGAGCAGTTTCTCAGAAAGCTTCTTTCCAGTTTTGAACGGAAGATATTTCCTTTTTCACCATAGGCCTCTATGGGCTTCCAAATATCCCTTTGCCAATTCCACAAGAACAGCCTTAGCGAAAGGCTTCTTGAAGGGAAAGATGTAACTCTGTGAGATAAATTAACAGAACACAGGGCAGTTTCTCAGAAAGCTTCTTTCCAGTTTTGAACGGAAGATATTTCCTTTTTCACCATAGCCGTCTATGGGCTTCCAAATATCCCTTTGCCAATTCCACAAGAACAGCCTTAGCGAAAGGCTTCTTGAAGGGAAAGATGTAACTCTGTGAGATGAATTCACAGAACACAGAGCAGTTTTTCAGAAAGCTTCTTTCCAGTTTTGAACGGAAGATATTTCCTTTTTCACCATAGCCCTCTGTGGGCTTCCAAATATCCCTATGCCAATTCCACAAGAACAGCCTTAGAGAAAGGCTTCTTGAAGGGAAAGATGTAACTCTGTGAGATGAATTAACAGAACCCAGAGCAGTTTCTCAGAAAGCTTCTTTCCAGTTTTGAACGGAAGATATTTCCTTTTTCACCATAGCCCTCTATGGGCTTCCAAATATCCCTTTGCCAATTCCACAAGAACAGCCTTAGCGAAAGGCTTCTTGAAGGGAAAGATGTGACTCCGTGAGATGAATTCAGAGAACACAGAGCAGTTTCTCAGAAAGCTTCTTTCCAGTTTTGAACGGAAGATATTTCCTTTTTCACCTTGGGCCTCTATGGGCTTCCAAATATCCCTTTGCCAATTCCACAAGAACAGCCTTAGCGCAAGGCTTCTTGAAGGGAAAGATGTAACTCTGTGAGATGAATTCACAGAACACAGAGCAGTTTCTCAGAAAGCTTCTTTCCAGTTTTGAACGGAAGATATTTCCTTTTTCACCATAGCCCTCTATGGGCTTCCAAATATCCCTTTGCCAATTCCACAAGAACAGCCTTAGCGAAAGGCTTCTTGAAGGGAAAGATGTAACTCTGTGAGAAGAATTCACAGAACACAGAGCAGTTTCTCAGAAAGCTTCTTTCCAGTTTTGAACGGAAGATATTTCCTTTTTCACCATAGGCCTCTATGGGCTTCCAAATATCCCTTTGCCAATTACACAAGAACAGCCTTAGCGAAAGGCTTCTTGAAGGGAAAGATGTAACTCTGTGAGATAAATTAACAGAACACAGGGCAGTTTCTCAGAAAGCTTCTTTCCAGTTTTGAACGGAAGATATTTCCTTTTTCACCATAGCCGTCTATGGGCTTCCAAATATCCCTTTGCCAATTCCACAAGAACAGCCTTAGCGAAAGGCTTCTTGAAGGGAAAGATGTAACTCTGTGAGATGAATTCACAGAACACAGAGCAGTTTTTCAGAAAGCTTCTTTCCAGTTTTGAACGGAAGATATTTCCTTTTTCACCATAGCCCTCTGTGGGCTTCCAAATATCCCTATGCCAATTCCACAAGAACAGCCTTAGCGAAAGGCTTCTTGAAGGGAAAGATGTAACTCTGTGAGATGAATTAACAGAACACAGAGCAGTTTCTCAGAAAGCTTCTTTCCAGTTTTGAACGGAAGATATTTCCTTTTTCACCATAGCCCTCTATGGGCTTCCAAATATCCCTTTGCCAATTCCACAAGAACAGCCTTAGCGAAAGGCTTCTTGAAGGGAAAGATGTGACTCCGTGAGATGAATTCAGAGAACACAGAGCAGTTTCTCAGAAAGCTTCTTTCCAGTTTTGAACGGAAGATATTTCCTTTTTCACCTTGGGCCTCTATGGGCTTCCAAATATCCCTTTGCCAATTCCACAAGAACAGCCTTAGCGCAAGGCTTCTTGAAGGGAAAGATTTAACTCTGTGAGATGAATTCACAGAACACAGAGCAGTTTCTCAGAAAGCTTCTTTCCAGTTTTGAACGGAAGATATTTCCTTTTTCACCATAGCCCTCTATGGGCTTCCAAATATCCCTTTGCCAATTCCACAAGAACAGCATTAGCGAAAGGCTTCTTGAAGGGAAAGATATAACTCCGTGAGACGAATTCAGAGAACACAGAGCAGTTTCTCAGAAAGCTTCTTTCCAGTTTTGAACGGAAGATATTTCCTTTTTCACCATAGGCCTCTATGGGCTTCCAAATATCCCTTTGCCAATTCCACAAGAACAGCCTTAGCGAAAGGCTTCTTGAAGGGAAAGATGTAACTCTGTGAGATGAATTCACAGAACACAGAGCAGTTTCTCAGAAAGCTTCTTTCCAGTTTTGAACGGAAGATATTTCCTTTTTCACCATAGCCCTCTATGGGCTTCCAAATATCCCTTTGCCAATTCCACAAGAACAGCCTTAGCGAAAGGCTTATTGAAGGGAAAGATGTACCTCCGTGAGATGAATTCAGAGAACACAGAGCAGTTTCTCAGAAAGCTTCTTTCCAGTTTTGAACGGAAGATATTTCCTTTTTCACCATAGGCCTCTATGGGCTTCCAAATATCCCTTTGCCAATTCCACAAGAACAGCCTTAGCGAAAGGCTTCTTGAAGGGAAAGATGTAACTCTGTGAGATGAATTCACAGAACACAGAGCAGTTTCTCAGAAAGCTTCTTTCCAGTTTTGAACGGAAGATATTTCCTTTTTCACCATGGCCGTCTATGGGCTTCCAAATATCCTTTGCCAATTCCACAAGAACAGCCTTAGCGAAAGGCTTCTTGAAGGGAAAGATGTAACTCTGTGAGATGAATTAACAGAACACAGAGCAGTTTCTCAGAAAGCTTCTTTCCAGTTGTGAACGGAAGATATTTCCTTTTTCACCATAGGCCTCTATGGGCTTCCAAATATCCCTTTGCCAATTCCACAAGAACAGCCTTAGCGAAAGGCTTCTTGAAGGGAAAGATGTAACTCTGTGAGATGAATTCACAGAACACAGAGCAGTTTCTGAGAATGCTTCTTTCCAGTTTTGAACGGCAGATATTTCCTTTTTCACCATAGGCCTCTATGGGCTTCCAAATATCCCTTTGCCATTCCACAAGAACAGCCTTAGCGAAAGGCTTCTTGAAGGGAAAGATGTAACTCTGTGAGATGAATTCACAGAACACAGAGCAGTTTTTCAGAAAGCTTCTTTCCAGTTTTGAACGGAAGATATTTCCTTTTTCACCATAGCCCTCTGTGGGCTTCCAAATATCCCTTTGCCAATTCCACAAGAACAGCCTTAGCGAAAGGCTTCTTGAAGGGAAAGATGTAACTCTGTGAGATGAATTCACAGAACACAGAGCTGTTTCTCAGAAAGCTTCTTTCCAGTTTTGAACGGAAGATATTTCCTTTTTCACCATAGGACCCTTTGGGCTTCCAAATATCCCTTTGCCAATTCCACAAGAACAGCCTTAGCGAAAGGCTTCTTGAAGGGAAAGATGTAACTCTGTGAGATGAATTAACAGAACACAGAGCAGTTTCTCAGAAAGCTTCTTTCCAGTTTTGAACGGAAGATATTTCCTTTTTCACCATAGCCCTCTATGGGCTTCCAAATATCCCTTTGCCAATTCCACAAGAACAGCCTTAGCGAAAGGCTTATTGAAGGGAAAGATGTAACTCCGTGAGATGAATTCAGAGAACACAGAGCAGTTTCTCAGAAAGCTTCTTTCCAGTTTTGAACGGAAGATATTTCCTTTTTCACCATAGGCCTCTATGGGCTTCCAAATATCCCTTTGCCAATTCCACAAGAACAGCCTTAGCGAAAGGCTTCTTGAAGGGAAAGATGTAACTCTGTGAGATGAATTCACAGAACACAGAGCAGTTTCTCAGAAAGCTTCTTTCCACTTTTGAACGGAATATATTTCCTTTTTCACCATAGCCGTCTATGGGCTTCCAAATATCCTTTGCCAATTCCACAAGAACAGCCTTAGAGAAAGGCTTCTTGAAGGGAAAGATGTAACTCTGTGATATGAATTAACAGAACACAGAGCAGTTTCTCAGAAAGCTTCTTTCCAGTTTTGAACAGAAGATATTTCCTTTTTCACCATAGGCCTCTATGGGCTTCCAAATATCCCTTTGCCAATTCCACAAGAACAGCCTTAGCGAAAGGCTTCTTGAATGGAAAGATATAACTCTGTGAGATGAATTAACAGGACACAGAGAAGTTTCTCAGAAAGCTTCTTTCCAGTTTTGAACGGAAGATATTTCCTTTTTCACCATAGCCCTCTAAGGGCTTCCAAATATCCCTTTGCCAATTCCACAAGAACAGCCTTAGCGAAAGGCTTCTTGAAGGGAAAGATGTAACTCTGTGAGATGAATTCAGAGAACACAGAGCAGTTTCTCAGAAAGCTTCTTTCCAGTTTTGAACGGAAGATATTTCCTTTTTCACCATAGGCCTCTATGGGCTTCCAAATATCCCTTTGCCAATTCCACAAGAACAGCCTTAGCGAAAGGCTTCTTGAAGGGAAAGATGTAACTCTGTGAGATGAATTCACAGAAAACAGAGCAGTTTCTCAGAAAGCTTCTTTCCAGTTTTGAACGGAAGATATTTCCTTTTTCACCATAGCCCTCTAGGGGTTTCCAAATATCGCTTTGCAAATTCCACAAGAACAGCCTTAGCGAAAGGCTTCTTGAAGGGAAAGATGTAACTCTGTGAGATGAATTCACAGAACACAGAGCAGTTTCTCAGAAAGCTTCTTTCCAGTTTTGAACGGAAGATATTTCCTTTTTCACCATAGCCCTCTATGGGCTTCCGAATATCCCTTTGCCAATTCCACAAGAACAGCCTTAGCGAAAGGCTTCTTGAAGGGAAAGATGTAACTCTGTGAGATGAATTCACAGAACACAGAGCAGTTTCTCAGAAAGCTTCTTTCCAGTTTTGAACGGAAGATATTTCCTTTTTCACCATAGCCCTCTATGGGCTTCCAAATATCCCTTTGCCAATTCCACAAGAACAGCCTTAGCGAAAGGCTTCTTGAAGGGAAAGATGTAACTCTGTGAGAAGAATTAACAGAACACAGAGCAGTTTCTCAGAAAGCTTCTTTCCAGTTTTGAACGGAAGATATTTCCTTTTTCACCATAGGCCTCTATGGGCTTCCAAATATCCCTTTGCCAATTCCACAAGAACAGCCTTAGCGAAAGGCTTCTTGAAGGGAAAGATGTAACTCTGTGAGATAAATTAACAGAACACAGGGCAGTTTCTCAGAAAGCTTCTTTCCAGTTTTGAACGGAAGATATTTCCTTTTTCACCATAGCCGTCTATGGGCTTCCAAATATCCCTTTGCCAATTTCACAAGAACAGCCTTAGCGAAAGGCTTCTTGAAGGGAAAGATGTAACTCTGTGAGATGAATTCACAGAACACAGAGCAGTTTTTCAGAAAGCTTCTTTCCAGTTTTGAACGGAAGATATTTCCTTTTTCACCATAGCCCTCTGTGGGCTTCCAAATATCCCTATGCCAATTCCACAAGAACAGCCTTAGCGAAAGGCTTCTTGAAGGGAAAGATGTAACTCTGTGAGATGAATTAACAGAACACAGAGCAGTTTCTCAGAAAGCTTCTTTCCAGTTTTGAACGGAAGATATTTCCTTTTTCACCATAGCCCTCTATGGGCTTCCAAATATCCCTTTGCCAATTCCACAAGAACAGCCTTAGCGAAAGGCTTCTTGAAGGGAAAGATGTGACTCCGTGAGATGAATTCAGAGAACACAGAGCAGTTTCTCAGAAAGCTTCTTTCCAGTTTTGAACGGAAGATATTTCCTTTTTCACCTTGGGCCTCTATGGGCTTCCAAATATCCCTTTGCCAATTCCACAAGAACAGCCTTAGCGAAAGGCTTCTTGAAGGGAAAGATGTAACTCTGTGAGATGAATTCACAGAACACAGAGCAGTTTCTCAGAAAGCTTCTTTCCAGTTTTGAATGGAAGATATTTCCTTTTTCACCATAGCCCTCTATGGGCTTCCAAATATCCCTTTGCCAATTCCACAAGAACAGCCTTAGCGAAAGGCTTCTTGAAGGGAAAGATATAACTCCGTGAGATGAATTCAGAGAACACAGAGCAGTTTCTCAGAAAGCTTCTTTCCAGTTTTGAACGGAAGATATTTCCTTTTTCACCATAGGCCTCTATGGGCTTCCAAATATCCCTTTGCCAATTCCACAAGAACAGCCTTAGCGAAAGGCTTCTTGAAGGGAAAGATGTAACTCTGTGAGATGAATTCACAGAACACAGAGCAGTTTCTCAGAAAGCTTCTTTCCAGTTTTGAACGGAAGATATTTCCTTTTTCACCATAGCCCTCTATGGGCTTCCAAATATCCCTTTGCCAATTCCACAAGAACAGCCTTAGCGAAAGGCTTATTGAAGGGAAAGATGTACCTCCGTGAGATGAATTCAGAGAACACAGTGCAGTTTCTCAGAAAGCTTCTTTCCAGTTTTGAACGGAAGATATTTCCTTTTTCACCATAGGCCTCTATGGGCTTCCAAATATCCCTTTGCCAATTCCACAAGAACAGCCTTAGCGAAAGGCTTCTTGAAGGGAAAGATGTAACTCTGTGAGATGAATTAACAGAACACAGAGCAGTTTCTCAGAAAGCTTCTTTCCAGTTTTGAACGGAAGATATTTCCTTTTTCACCATAGCCCTCTATGGGCTTCCAAATATCCCTTTGCCAATTCCACAAGAACAGCCTTAGCGAAAGGCTTCTTGAAGGGAAAGATGTGACTCCGTGAGATGAATTCAGAGAACACAGAGCAGTTTCTCAGAAAGCTTCTTTCCAGTTTTGAACGGAAGATATTTCCTTTTTCACCTTGGGCCTCTATGGGCTTCCAAATATCCCTTTGCCAATTCCACAAGAACAGCCTTAGCGAAAGGCTTCTTGAAGGGAAAGATGTAACTCTGTGAGATGAATTCACAGAACACAGAGCAGTTTCTCAGAAAGCTTCTTTCCAGTTTTGAATGGAAGATATTTCCTTTTTCACCATAGCCCTCTATGGGCTTCCAAATATCCCTTTGCCAATTCCACAAGAACAGCCTTAGCGAAAGGCTTCTTGAAGGGAAAGATATAACTCCGTGAGATGAATTCAGAGAACACAGAGCAGTTTCTCAGAAAGCTTCTTTCCAGTTTTGAACGGAAGATATTTCCTTTTTCACCATAGGCCTCTATGGGCTTCCAAATATCCCTTTGCCAATTCCACAAGAACAGCCTTAGCGAAAGGCTTCTTGAAGGGAAAGATGTAACTCTGTGAGATGAATTCACAGAACACAGAGCAGTTTCTCAGAAAGCTTCTTTCCAGTTTTGAACGGAAGATATTTCCTTTTTCACCATAGCCCTCTATGGGCTTCCAAATATCCCTTTGCCAATTCCACAAGAACAGCCTTAGCGAAAGGCTTCTTGAAGGGAAAGATGTAACTCAGTGAGAAGAATTCACAGAACACAGAGCAGTTTCTCAGAAAGCTTCTTTCCAGTTTTGAACGGAAGATATTTCCTTTTTCACCATAGGCCTCTATGGGCTTCCAAATATCCCTTTGCCAATTCCACAAGAACAGCCTTAGCGAAAGGCTTCTTGAAGGGAAAGATGTAACTCTGTGAGATAAATTAACAGAACACAGGGCAGTTTCTCAGAAAGCTTCTTTCCAGTTTTGAACGGAAGATATTTCCTTTTTCACCATAGCCGTCTATGGGCTTCCAAATATCCCTTTGCCAATTCCACAAGAACAGCCTTAGCGAAAGGCTTCTTGAAGGGAAAGATGTAACTCTGTGAGATGAATTCACAGAACACAGAGCAGTTTCTCAGAAAGCTTCTTTCCAGTTTTGAACGGAAGATATTTCCTTTTTCACCATAGCCCTCTATGGGCTTCCAAATATCCCTTTGCCAATTCCACAAGAACAGCCTTAGTGAAAGGCTTCTTGAAGGGAAAGATATAACTCCGTGAGATGAATTCAGAGAACACAGAGCATTTCTCAGAAAGCTTCTTTCCAGTTTTGAACGGAAGATATTTCCTTTTTCACCATAGGCCTCTATGGGCTTCCAAATATCCCTTTGCCAATTCCACAAGAACAGCCTTAGCGAAAGGCTTCTTGAAGGGAAAGATGTAACTCTGTGAGATGAATTCACAGAACACAGAGCAGTTTCTCAGAAAGCTTCTTTCCAGTTTTGAACGGAAGATATTTCCTTTTTCACCATAGCCGTCTATGGGCTTCCAAATATCCCTTTGCCAATTCCACAAGAACAGCCTTAGCGAAAGGCTTCTTGAAGGGAAAGAAGTAACTCTGTGAGATGAATTCAGAGAACACAGAGCAGTTTCTCAGAAAGCTTCTTTCCAGTTTTGAACGGAAGATATTTCCTTTTTCACCATAGGCCTCTATGGGCTTCCAAATATCCCTTTACCAATTCCACAAGAACAGCCTTAGCGAAAGGCTTCTTGAAGGGAAAGATGTAACTCTGTGAGATGAATTCACAGAACACAGAGCCGTTTCTGAGAAAGCTTCTTTCCAGTTTTGAACGGAAGATATTTCCTTTTTCACCATAGGACCCTTTGGGCTTCCAAATATCCCTTTGCCAATTCCACAAGAACAGCCTTAGCGCAAGGCTTCTTGAAGGGAAAGATGTAACTCTGTGAGATGAATTAACAGAACACAGAGCAGTTTCTCAGAAAGCTTCTTTCCAGTTTTGAACGGAAGATATTTCCTTTTTCACCATAGCCCTCTATGGGCTTCCAAATATCCCTTTGCCAATTCCACAAGAACAGCCTTAGCGAAAGGCTTCTTGAAGGGAAAGATGTAACTCCGTGAGATGAATTCAGAGAACACAGAGCAGTTTCTCAGAAAGCTTCTTTCCAGTTTTGAACGGAAGATATTTCCTTTTTCACCATAGGCCTCTATGGGCTTCCAAATATCCCTTTGCCAATTCCACAAGAACAGCCTTAGCGAAAGGCTTCTTGAAGGGAAAGATGTAACTCTGTGAGATGAATTCACAGAACACAGAGCAGTTTCTCAGAAAGCTTCTTTCCAGTTTTGAACGGAAGATATTTCCTTTTTCACCATAGCCGTCTATGGGCTTCCAAATATCCCTTTGCCAATTCCACAAGAACAACCTTAGCGAAAGGCTTCTTGAAGGGAAAGATGTAACTCTGTGAGATGAATTCACAGAACACAGAGCAGTTTCTCAGAAAGCTTCTTTCCAGTTTTGAACGGAAGATATTTCCTTTTTCACCGTAGCCCTCTATGGTCATCCAAATATCGCTTTGCCAATTCCACAAGAACAGCCTTACCGAAAGGCTTCTTGAAGGGAAAGATGTAACTCTGTGAGATGAATTAACAGAACACAGAGCAGTTTCTCAGAAAGCTTCTTTCCAGTTTTGAACGGAAGATATTTCCTTTTTCACCATAGGCCTCTATGGGCTTCCAAATATCCCTTTGCCAATTTCACAAGAACAGCCTTAGCCAAAGGCTTCTTGAAGGGAAAGATGTAACTCTGTGAGATAAATTAACAGAACACAGAGCAGTTTCTCAGAAAGCTTCTTTCCAGTTTTGAACGGAAGATATTTCCTTTTTCACCATAGCCCTCCATGGGCTTCCAAATATCCCTTTACCAATTCCACAAGAACAGCCTTAGTGAAAGGCTTCTTGAAGGGAAAGATGTAACTCTGTGAGATGAATTCACAGAACACAGAGCAGTTTTTCAGAAAGCTTCTTTCCAGTTTTGAACGGAAGATATTTCCTTTTTCACCATAGCCCTCTGTGGGCTTCCAAATATCCCTTTGCCAATTCCACAAGAACAGCCTTAGCGAAAGGCTTCTTGAAGGGAAAGATGTAACTCTGTGAGATGAATTCACAGAACACAGAGCTGTTTCTCAGAAAGCTTCTTTCCAGTTTTGAACGGAAGATATTTCCTTTTTCACCATAGGATCCTTTGGGCTTCCAAATATCCCTTTGCCAATTCCACAAGAACAGCCTTAGCGAAAGGCTTCTTGAAGGGAAAGATGTAACTCTGTGAGATGAATTCACAGAACACAGAGCAGTTTCTCAGAAAGCTTCTTTCCAGTTTTGAACGGAAGATATTTCCTTTTTCACCATAGCCCTCTATGGGCTTCCAAATATCCCTTTGCCAATTCCACAAGAACAGAATTAGCGAAAGGCTTATTGAAGGGAAAGATGTAACTCCGTGAGATGAATTCAGAGAACACAGAGCTGTTTCTCAGAAAGCTTCTTTCCAGTTTTGAACGGAAGATATTTCCTTTTTCACCATAGGCCTCTATGGGCTTCCAAATATCCCTTTGCCAATTCCACAAGAACAGCCTTAGCGAAAGGCTTCTTGAAGGGAAAGATGTAACTCTGTGAGATGAATTCACAGAACACAGAGCAGTTTCTCAGAAAGCTTCTTTCCAGTTTTGAACGGAAGATATTTCCTTTTTCACCATAGCCGTCTATGGGCTTCCAAATATCCTTTGCCAATTCCACAAGAACAGCCTTAGCGAAAGGCTTCTTGAAGGGAAAGATGTAACTCTGTGAGATGAATTCACAGAACACAGAGCAGTTTTTCAGAAAGCTTCTTTCCAGTTTTGAACGGAAGATATTTCCTTTTTCACCATAGCCCTCTGTGGGCTTCCAAATATCCCTTTGCCAATTCCACAAGAACAGCCTTAGCGAAAGGCTTCTTGAAGGGAAAGATGTAACTCTGTGAGATGAATTCACAGAACACAGAGCTGTTTCTCAGAAAGCTTCTTTCCAGTTTTGAACGGAAGATATTTCCTTTTTCACCATAGGATCCTTTGGGCTTCCAAATATCCCTTTGCCAATTCCACAAGAACAGCCTTAGCGAAAGGCTTCTTGAAGGGAAAGATGTAACTCTGTGAGATGAATTCACAGAACACAGAGCAGTTTCTCAGAAAGCTTCTTTCCAGTTTTGAACGGAAGATATTTCCTTTTTCACCATAGCCCTCTATGGGCTTCCAAATATCCCTTTGCCAATTCCACAAGAACAGCCTTAGCGAAAGGCTTATTGAAGGGAAAGATGTAACTCCGTGAGATGAATTCAGAGAACACAGAGCTGTTTCTCAGAAAGCTTCTTTCCAGTTTTGAACGGAAGATATTTCCTTTTTCACCATAGGCCTCTATGGGCTTCCAAATATCCCTTTGCCAATTCCACAAGAACAGCCTTAGCGAAAGGCTTCTTGAAGGGAAAGATGTAACTCTGTGAGATGAATTCACAGAACACAGAGCAGTTTCTCAGAAAGCTTCTTTCCAGTTTTGAACGGAAGATATTTCCTTTTTCACCATAGCCGTCTATGGGCTTCCAAATATCCTTTGCCAATTCCACAAGAACAGCCTTAGCGAAAGGCTTCTTGAAGGGAAAGATGTAACTCTGTGAGATGAATTAACAGAACACAGAGCAGTTTCTCAGAAAGCTTCTTTCCAGTTTTGAACGGAAGATATTTCCTTTTTCACCATAGGCCTCTATGGGCTTCCAAATATCCCTTTGCCAATTCCACAAGAACAGCCTTAGCGAAAGGCTTCTTGAAGGGAAAGATGTAACTCTGTGAGATGAATTCACAGAACACAGAGCAGTTTCTGAGAAAGCTTCTTTCCAGTTTTGAACGGAAGATATTTCCTTTTTCACCATAGGCCTCTATGGGCTTCCAAATATCCCTTTGCCAATTCCACAAGAACAGCCTTAGCGAAAGGCTTCTTGAAGGGAAAGATGTAACTCTGTGAGATGAATTCACAGAACACAGAGCAGTTTTTCAGAAAGCTTCTTTCCAGTTTTGAACGGAAGATATTTCCTTTTTCACCATAGCCCTCTTTGGGCTTCCAAATATCCCTTTGCCAATTCCACAAGAACAGCCTTAGCGAAAGGCTTCTTGAAGGGAAAGATGTAACTCTGTGAGATGAATTCACAGAACACAGAGCTGTTTCTCAGAAAGCTTCTTTCCAGTTTTGAACGGAAGATATTTCCTTTTTCACCATAGGACCCTTTGGGCTTCCAAATATCCCTTTGCCAATTCCACAAGAACAGCCTTAGCGAAAGGCTTCTTGAAGGGAAAGATGTAACTCTGTGAGATGAATTAACAGAACACAGAGCAGTTTCTCAGAAAGCTTCTTTCCAGTTTTGAACGGAAGATATTTCCTTTTTCACCATAGCCCTCTATGGGCTTCCAAATATCCCTTTGCCAATTCCACAAGAACAGCCTTAGCGAAAGGCTTATTGAAGCTAAAGATGTAACTCCGTGAGATGAATTCAGAGAACACAGAGCAGTTTCTCAGAAAGCTTCTTTCCAGTTTAGAACGGAAGATATTTCCTTTTTCACCATAGCCGTCTATGGGCTTCCAAATATCCTTTGCCAATTCCACAAGAACAGCCTTAGCGAAAGGCTTCTTGAAGGGAAAGATGTAACTCTGTGAGATGAATTAACAGAACACAGAGCAGTTTCTCAGAAAGCTTCTTTCCAGTTTTGAACGGAAGATATTTCCTTTTTCACCATAGGCCTCTATGGGCTTCCAAATATCCCTTTGCCAATTCCACAAGAACAGCCTTAGCGAAAGGCTTCTTGAAGGGAAAGATGTAACTCTGTGAGATGAATTCACAGAACACAGAGCACTTTCTGAGAAAGCTTCTTTCCAGTTTTGAACGGAAGATATTTCCTTTTTCACCATAGGCCTCTATGGGCTTCCAAATATCCCTTTGCCAATTCCACAAGAACAGCCTTAGCGAAAGGCTTCTTGAAGGGAAAGATGTAACTCTGTGAGATGAATTCACAGAACACAGAGCTGTTTCTCAGAAAGCTTCTTTCCAGTTTTGAACGGAAGATATTTCCTTTTTCACCATAGGACCCTTTGGGCTTCCAAATATCCCTTTGCCAATTCCACAAGAACAGCCTTAGCGAAAGGCTTCTTGAAGGGAAAGATGTAACTCTGTGAGATGAATTAACAGAACACAGAGCAGTTTCTCAGAAAGCTTCTTTCCAGTTTTGAAAGGAAGATATTTCCTTTTTCACCATAGCCGTCTATGGGCTTCCAAATATCCTTTGCCAATTCCACAAGAACAGCCTTAGCGAAAGGCTTCTTGAAGGGAAAGATGTAACTCTGTGAGATGAATTAACAGAACACAGAGCAGTTTCTCAGAAAGCTTCTTTCCAGTTTTGAACGGAAGATATTTCCTTTTTCACCATAGGCCTCTATGGGCTTCCAAATATCCCTTTGCCAATTCCACAAGAACAGCCTTAGCGAAAGGCTTCTTGAAGGGAAAGATGTAACTCTGTGAGATGAATTCACAGAACACAGAGCAGTTTCTGAGAAAGCTTCTTTCCAGTTTTGAACGGAAGATATTTCCTTTTTCACCATAGGCCTCTAGGGGTTCCAAATATCCCTTTGCCAATTCCACAAGAACAGCCTTAGCCAAAGGCTTCTTGAAGGGAAAGATGTAACTCTGTGAGATGAATTAACAGAACACAGAGCAGTTTCTCAGAAAGCTTCTTTCCAGTTTTGAACGGAAGATATTTCCTTTTTCACCATAGAACTCTATGGGCTTCCAAATATCCCTTTGCCAATTCCACAAGAACAGCCTTAGCGAAAGGCTTCTTGAAGGGAAAGATGTAACTCTGTGAGATGAATTCACAGAACACAGAGCAGTTTCTCAGAAAGCTTCTTTCCAGTTTTGAAGGGAAGATATTTCCTTTTTCACCGTAGCCCTCTATGGGCTTCCAAATATCGCTTTGCCAATTCCACAAGAACAGCCTTAGCGAAAGGCTTCTTGAAGGGAAAGATGTAACTCTGTGAGATGAATTAACAGAACACAGAGCAGTTTCTCAGAAAGCTTCTTTCCAGTTTTGAAAGGAAGATATTTCCTTTTTCACCATAGGACTGTATGGGCTTCCAAATATCCCTTTGCCAATTCCACAAGAACAGCCTTAGCGAAAGGCTTCTTGAAGGGAAAGGTGTAACTCTGTGAGATGAATTCACAGAACACAGAGCAGTTTCTCAGAAAGCTTCTTTCCAGTTTTGAACCGAAGATATTTCCTTTTTCACCATAGCCCTCTATGGGCTTCCAAATATCCCTTTGGCAATTCCACAAGAACAGCCTTAGCGAAAGGCTTCTTGAAGGGAAAGATGTAACTCTGTGAGATGAATTCACAGAACACAGAGCAGTTTCTCAGAAAGCTTCTTTCCAGTTTTGAACGGAAGATATTTCCTTTTTCACCATAGCCCTCTATGGGCTTCCAAATATCCCTTTGCCAATTCCACAAGAACAGCCTTAGAGAAAGGCTTCTTGAAGGGAAAGATGTAACTCTGTGAGATGAATTAACAGAACACAGAGCAGTTTCTCAGAAAGCTTCTTTCCAGTTTTGAACGGAAGATATTTCCTTTTTCACCATAGGCCTCTATGGGCTTCCAAATATCCCTTTGCCAATTCCACAAGAACAGCCTTAGCGAAAGGCTTCTTGAAGGGAAAGATGTAACTCTGTGAGATGAATTCACAGAACACAGAGCAGTTTCTCAGAAAGCTTCTTTCCAGTTTTGAACGGAAGATATTTCCTTTTTCACTATAGGCCTCTATGGGCTTCCAAATATCCCTTTTAGAATTCCACAAGAACAGCCTTAGCGAAAGGCTTCTTGAAGGGAAAGAAGTAACTCTGTGAGATGAATTCAGAGAACACAGAGCAGTTTCTCAGAAAGCTTCTTTCCAGTTTTGAACGGAAGATATTTCCTTTTTCACCATAGGGCTCTATGGGCTTCCAAATATCCCTTTGCCAATTCCACAAGAACAGCCTTAGCGAAAGGCTTCTTGAAGGGAAAGATGTAACTCTGTGAGATAAATTAACAGAACACAGAGCAGTTTCTCAGAAAGCTTCTTTCCAGTTTTGAACGGAAGATATTTCCTTTTTCACCATAGCCCTCTATGGGCTTCCAAATATCCCTTTGCCAATTCCACAAGAACAGCCTTAGCGAAAGGCTTCTTGAAGGGAAAGATGTAACTCTGTGAGATGAATTCACAGAACACAGAGCAGTTTCTCAGAAAGCTTCTTTCCAGTTTTGAAGGGAAGATATTTCCTTTTTCACCGTAGCCCTCTATGGGCTTCCAAATATCGCTTCGCCAATTCCACAAGAACAGCCTTAGCGAAAGGCTTCTTGAAGGGAAAGATGTAACTCTGTGAGATGAATTAACTGAACACAGAGCAGTTTCTCAGAAAGCTTCTTTCCAGTTTTGAAAGGAAGATATTTCCTTTTTCACCATAGGACTCTATGGGCTTCCAAATATCCCTTTGCCAATTCCACAAGAACAGCCTTAGCGAAAGGCTTCTTGAAGGGAAAGGTGTAACTCTGTGAGATGAATTCACAGAACACAGAGCAGTTTCTCAGAAAGCTTCTTTCCAGTTTTGAACCGAAGATATTTCCTTTTTCACCATAGCCCTCTATGGGCTTCCAAATATCCCTTTGCCAATTCCACAAGAACAGCCTTAGCGAAAGGCTTCTTGAAGGGAAAGATGTAACTCTGTGAGATGAATTCACAGAACACAGAGCAGTTTCTCAGAAAGCTTCTTTCCAGTTTTGAACGGAAGATATTTCCTTTTTCACCATAGCCCTCAATGGGCTTCCAAATATCGCTTTGCAAATTCCACAAGAACAGCCTTAGCGAAAGGCTTCTTGAAGGGAAAGATGTAACTCTGTGAGATGAATTCACAGAACACAGAGCAGTTTCTCAGAAAGCTTCTTTCCAGTTTTGAACGGAAGATATTTCCTTTTTCACCATAGCCCTCTAGGGGCTTCCAAATATCCCTTTGCCAATTCCACAAGAACAGCCTTAGAGAAAGGCTTCTTGAAGGGAAAGATGTAACTCTGTGAGATGAATTCACAGAACACAGAGCAGTTTCTCAGAAAGCTTCTTTCCAGTTTTGAACGGAAGATATTTCCTTTTTCACCATAGGCCTCTATGGGCTTCCAAATATCCCTTTGCCAATTCCACAAGAACAGCCTTAGCGAAAGGCTTCTTGAATGGAAAGATATAACTCTGTGAGATGAATTAACAGGACACAGAGAAGTTTCTCAGAAAGCTTCTTTCCAGTTTTGAACGGAAGATATTTCCTTTTTCACCATAGCCCTCTAAGGGCTTCCAAATATCCCTTTGCCAATTCCACAAGAACAGCCTTAGCGAAAGGCTTCTTAAAGGGAAAGATGTAACTCTGTGAGATGAATTCAGAGAACACAGAGCAGTTTCTCAGAAAGCTTCTTTCCAGTTTTGAACGGAAGATATTTCCTTTTTCACCATAGGCCTCTAAGGGCTTCCAAATATCCCTTTACCAATTCCACAAGAACAGCCTTAGCGAAAGGCTTCTTGAAGGGAAAGATGTAACTCTGTGAGATGAATTCACAGAAAACAGAGCAGTTTCTCAGAAAGCTTCTTTCCAGTTTTGAACGGAAGATATTTCCTTTTTCACCGTAGCCCTCTATGGGCTTCCAAATATCGCTTTGCCAATTCCACAAGAACAGCCTTAGCGAAAGGCTTCTTGAAGGGAAAGATGTAACTCTGTGAGATGAATTAACAGAACAAAGAGCAGTTTCTCAGAAAGCTGCTTTCCAGTTTTGAAAGGAAGATATTTCCTTTTTCACCATAGGCCTCTATGGGCTTCCAAATATCCCTTTGCCAATTCCACAAGAACAGCCTTAGCGAAAGGCTTCTTGAAGGGAAAGGTGTCACTCTGTGAGATGAATTCACAGAACACAGAGCAGTTTGTCAGAAAGCTTCTTTCCAGTTTTGAACCGAAGATATTTCCTTTTTCACCATAGCCCTCTATGGGCTTCCAAATATCCCTTTGCCAATTCCACAAGAACAGCCTTAGCGAAAGGCTTCTTGAAGGGAAAGATGTAACTCTGTGAGATGAATTCACAGAACGCAGAGCAGTTTCTCAGAAAGCTTCTTTCCAGTTTTGAACGGAAGATATTTCCTTTTTCACCATAGCCCTCTATGGGCTTCCAAATATCCCTTTGCCAATTCCACAAGAACAGCCTTAGCGAAAGGCTTCTTGAAGGGAAAGATGTAACTCTGTGAGATGAATTCACAGAACACAGAGCTGTTTCTCAGAAAGCTTCTTTCCAGTTTTGAACGGAAGATATTTCCTTTTTCACCATAGGACCCTTTCGGCTTCCAAATATCCCTTTGCCAATTCCACAAGAACAGCCTTAGCGAAAGGCTTCTTGAAGGGAAAGATGTAACTCCGTGAGATGAATTCAGAGAACACAGAGCTGTTTCTCAGAAAGCTTCTTTCCAGTTTTGAACGGAAGATATTTCCTTTTTCACTATAGGCCTCTATGGGCTTCCAAATATCCCTTTTCCAATTCCACAAGAACAGCCTTAGCGAAAGGCTTCTTGAAGGGAAAGAAGTAACTCTGTGAGATGAATTCAGAGAACACAGAGCAGTTTCTCAGAAAGCTTCTTTCCAGTTTTGAACGGAAGATATTTCCTTTTTCACCGTAGGCCTCTATGGGCTTCCAAATATCCCTTTGTCAATTCCACAAGAACAGCCTTAGCGAAAGGCTTCTTGAAGGGAAAGATGTAACTCTGTGAGATGAATTCACAGAACACAGAGCAGTTTCTCAGAAAGCTTCTTTCCAGTTTTGAACGGAAGATATTTCCTTTTTCACCATAGCCCTCTATGGGCTTCCAAATATCCCTTTGCCAATTCCACAAGAACAGCCTTAGCGAAAGGCTTCTTGAAGGGAAAGATGTAACTCCGTGAGATGAATTCAGAGAACACAGAGCAGTTTCTCAGAAAGCTTCTTTCCAGTTTTGAACGGAAGATGTTTCCTTTTTCACCATAGGCCTCTATGGGCTTCCAAATATCCCTTTGCCAATTCCACAAGAACAGCCTTAGCGAAAGGCTTCTTGAAGGGAAAGATGTAACTCTGTGAGGTGAATTCACAGAACACAGAGCAGTTTCTCAGAAAGCTTCTTTCCTGTTTTGAACGGAAGATATTTCCTTTTTCACCACAGGCCTCTATGGGCTTCCAAATATCCCTTTGCCAATTCCACAAGAACAGCCTTAGCGAAAGGCTTCTTGAAGGGAAAGATGTAACTCTGTGAGATGAATTCACAGAACACAGAGCAGTTTCTCAGAAAGCTTCTTTCCAGTTTTGAACGGAAGATATTTCCTTTTTCACCATAGGCCTCTATGGGCTTCAAAATATCCCTTTGCCAATTCCACAAGAACAGCCTTAGCGAAAGGCTTCTTGAAGGGAAAGAAGTAACTCTGTGAGATGAATTCACAGAACACAGAGCAGTTTCTCAGAAAGCTTCTTTCCAGTTTTGAACGGAAGATATTTCCTTTTTCACCATAGCCCTCTATGGGCTTCCAAATATCCCTTTGCCAATTCCACAAGAACAGCCTTAGCGAAAGGCTTCTTGAAGGGAAAGATGTAACTCTGTGAGATGAATTAACAGAACACAGAGCAGTTTCTCAGAAAGCTTCTTTCCAGTTTTGAACGGAAGATATTTCCTTTTTCACCATAGCCCTCTATGGGCTTCCAAATATCCCTTTGCCAATTCCACAAGAACAGCCTTAGCGAAAGGCTTCTTGAAGGGAAAGATGTAACTCTGTGAGATGAATTAACGGAACACAGAGCAGTTTCTCAGAAAGCTTCTTTCCAGTTTTGAACGGAAGATATTTCCTTTTTCACCATAGCCCTCTATGGGCTTCCAAATATCCCTTTGCCAATTCCACAAGAACAGCCTTAGCGAAAGGCTTCTTGAAGGGAAAGATGTAACTCTGTGAGATGAATTAACAGAACACAGAGCAGTTTCTGAGAAAGCTTCTTTCCAGTTTTGAACGGAAGATATTTCCTTTTTCACCATAGGCCTCTATGGGCTTCCAAATATCCCTTTGCCAATTCCACAACAACAGCCTTAGCGAAAGGCTTCTTGAAGGGAAAGAAGTAACTCTGTGAGATGAATTCACAGAACACAGAGCAGTTTCTCAGAAAGCTTCTTTCCAATTTTGAACGGAAGATATTTCCTTTTTCACCATAGCCGTCTATGGGCTTCCAAATATCCCTTTGCCAATTCCACAAGAACAGCCTTAGCCAAAGGCTTCTTGAAGGGAAAGATGTAACTCTGTGAGATGAATTAACAGAACACAGAGCAGTTTCTCAGAAAGCTTCTTTCCAGTTTTGAACGGAAGATATTTCCTTTTTCACCATAGCCCTCTATTGGCTTCCAAATATCCCTTTGCCAATTCCACAAGAACAGCCTTAGCGAAAGGCTTCTTGAAGGGAAAGATGTAACTCTGTGAGATGAATTCACAGAACACAGAGCAGTTTCTCAGAAAGCTTCTTTCCAGTTTTGAACGGAAGATATTTCCTTTTTCACCGTAGCCCTCTATGGGCTTCCAAATATCGCTTTGCCAATTCCACAAGAACAGCCTTAGCGAAAGGCTTCTTGAAGGGAAAGATGTAACTCTGTGAGATGAATTAACAGAACACAGAGCAGTTTCTCAGAAAGCTTCTTTCCAGTTTTGAACGGAAGATATTTCCTTTTTCACCATAGGCCTCTATGGGCTTCCAAATATCCCTTTGCCAATTCCACAAGAACAGCCTTAGCGAAAGGCTTCTTGAAGGGAAAGGTGTAACTCTGTGAGATGAATTCACAGAACACAGAGCAGTTTCTCAGAAAGCTTCTTTCCAGTTTTGAACCGAAGATATTTCCTTTTTCACCATAGCCCTCTATGGGCTTCCGAATATCCCTTTGCCAATTCCACAAGAACAGCCTTAGCGAAAGGCTTCTTGAAGGGAAAGATGTAACTCTGTGAGATGAATTCACAGAACACAGAGCAGTTTCTCAGAAAGCTTCTTTCCAGTTTTGAACGGAAGATATTTCCTTTTTCACCATAGCCCTCTATGGGCTTCCAAATATCCCTTTGCCAATTCCACAAGAACAGCCTTAGCGAAAGGCTTCTTGAAGGGAAAGATGTAACTCTGTGAGTTGAATTCACAGAACACAGAGCAGTTTCTCAGAAAGCTTCTTTCCAGTTTTGAACGGAAGATATTTCCTTTTTCACCATAGGCCTCTATGGGCTTCCAAATATCCCTTTGCCAATTCCACAAGAACAGCCTTAGCGAAAGGCTTCTTGAAGGGAAAGATGTAACTCTGTGAGATGAATTCACAGAACACAGAGCAGTTTCTCAGAAAGCTTCTTTCCAGTTTTGAACGGAAGATATTTCCTTTTTAACCATAGCCGTCTATGGGCTTCCAAATATCACTTTGCCAATTCCACAAGAACAGACTTAGCGAAAGGCTTCTTGAAGGGAAAGATGTAACTCTGTGAGATGAATTCAGAGAACACAGAGCAGTTTCTCAGAAAGCTTCTTTCCAGTTTTGAACGGAAGATATTGCCTTTTTCACCATAGGCCTCTATGGGCTTCCAAATATCCCTTTGCCAATTCCACAAGAACAGCCTTAGCGAAAGGCTTCTTGAAGGGAAAGATGTAACTCTGTGAGATGAATTCACAGAACACAGAGCAGTTTCTCAGAAAGCTTCTTTCCAGTTTTGAACGGAAGATATTTCCTTTTTCATTATAGGCCTCTATGGGCTTCCAAATATCCCTTTTCCAATTCCACAAGAACAGCCTTAGCGAAAGGCTTCTTGAAGGGAAAGAAGTAACTCTGTGAGATGAATTCAGAGAACACAGAGCAGTTTCTGAGAAAGCTTCTTTCCAGTTTTGAACGGAAGATATTTCCTTTTTCACCATAGGCCTCTATGGGCTTCCAAATATCCCTTTGCCAATTCCACAAGAACAGCCTTAGCGAAAGGCTTCTTGAAGGGAAAGATGTAACTCTGTGAGATAAATTAACAGAACACAGAGCAGTTTCTCAGAAAGCTTCTTTCCAGTTTTGAACGGAAGATATTTCCTTTTTCACCATAGCCCTCTATGGGCTTCCAAATATCCCTTTGCCAATTCCACAAGAACAGCCTTAGCGAAAGGCTTCTTGAAGGGAAAGATGTAACTCTGTGAGATGAATTCACAGAACACAGAGCAGTTTTTCAGAAAGCTTCTTTCCAGTTTTGAACGGAAGATATTTCCTTTTTCACCATAGCCCTCTGTGGGCTTCCAAATATCCCTTTGCCAATTCCACAAGAACAGCCTTAGCGAAAGGCTTCTTGAAGGGAAGGATGTAACTCTGTGAGATGAATTCACAGAACACAGAGCAGTTTCTCAGAAAGCTTCTTTCCAGTTTTGAACGGAAGATATTTCCTTTTTCACCGTAGCCCTCTATGGGCTTCCAAATATCGCTTTGCCAATTCCACAAGAACAGCCTTAGCGAAAGGCTTCTTGAAGGGAAAGATGTAACTCTGTGAGATGAATTAACAGAACACAGAGCAGTTTCTCAGAAAGCTTCTTTCCAGTTTTGAAAGGAAGATATTTCCTTTTTCACCATAGGCCTCTATGGGCTTCCAAATATCCCTTTGCCAATTCCACAAGAACAGCCTTAGCGAAAGGCTTCTTGAAGGGAAAGGTGTAACTCTGTGAGATGAATTCACAGAACACAGAGCAGTTTCTCAGAAAGCTTCTTTCCAGTTTGGAACCGAAGATATTTCCTTTTTCACCATAGCCCTCTATGGGCTTCCGAATATCCCTTTGCCAATTCCACAAGAACAGCCTTAGCGAAAGGCTTCTTGAAGGGAAAGATGTAACTCTGTGAGATGAATTCACAGAACACAGAGCAGTTTCTCAGAAAGCTTCTTTCCAGTTTTGAACGGAAGATATTTCCTTTTTCACCATAGCCCTCTATGGGCTTCCAAATATCCCTTTGCCAATTCCACAAGAACAGCCTTAGCGAAAGGCTTCTTGAAGGGAAAGATGTAACTCCGTGAGATGAATTCAGAGAACACAGAGCAGTTTCTCAGAAAGCTTCTTTCCAGTTTTGAACGGAAGATATTTCCTTTTTCACCATAGGCCTCTATGGGCTTCCAAATATCCCTTTGCCAATTCCACAAGAACAGCCTTAGCGAAAGGCTTCTTGAAGGGAAAGATGTAACTCTGTGAGGTGAATTCACAGAACACAGAGCAGTTTCTCAGAAAGCTTCTTTCCTGTTTTGAACGGAAGATATTTCCTTTTTCACCATAGCCGTCTATGGGCTTCCAAATATCCCTTTGCAAATTCCACAAGAACAGCCTTAGCGAAAGGCTTCTTGAAGGGAAAGATGTAACTCTGTGAGATGAATTAACAGAACACAGAGCAGTTTCTCAGAAAGCTTCTTTCCAGTTTTGAACGGAAGATATTTCCTTTTTCACCATAGGCCTCTATGGGCTTCCAAATATCCCTTTGCCAATTCCACAAGAACAGCCTTAGCGAAAGGCTTCTTGAAGGGAAAGATGTAACTCTGTGAGATGAATTCACAGAACACAGAGCACTTTCTGAGAAAGCTTCTTTCCAGTTTTGAACGGAAGATATTTCCTTTTTCACCATAGGCCTCTATGGGCTTCCAAATATCCCTTTGCCAATTCCACAAGAACAGCCTTAGCGAAAGGCTTCTTGAAGGGAAAGATGTAACTCTGTGAGATGAATTCACAGAACACAGAGCTGTTTCTCAGAAAGCTTCTTTCCAGTTTTGAACGGAAGATATTTCCTTTTTCACCATAGGACCCTTTGGGCTTCCAAATATCCCTTTGCCAATTCCACAAGAACAGCCTTAGCGAAAGGCTTCTTGAAGGGAAAGATGTAACTCTGTGAGATGAATTAACAGAACACAGAGCAGTTTCTCAGAAAGCTTCTTTCCAGTTTTGAAAGGAAGATATTTCCTTTTTCACCATAGCCGTCTATGGGCTTCCAAATATCCTTTGCCAATTCCACAAGAACAGCCTTAGCGAAAGGCTTCTTGAAGGGAAAGATGTAACTCTGTGAGATGAATTAACAGAACACAGAGCAGTTTCTCAGAAAGCTTCTTTCCAGTTTTGAACGGAAGATATTTCCTTTTTCACCATAGGCCTCTATGGGCTTCCAAATATCCCTTTGCCAATTCCACAAGAACAGCCTTAGCGAAAGGCTTCTTGAAGGGAAAGATGTAACTCTGTGAGATGAATTCACAGAACACAGAGCAGTTTCTGAGAAAGCTTCTTTCCAGTTTTGAACGGAAGATATTTCCTTTTTCACCATAGGCCTCTAGGGGTTCCAAATATCCCTTTGCCAATTCCACAAGAACAGCCTTAGCCAAAGGCTTCTTGAAGGGAAAGATGTAACTCTGTGAGATGAATTAACAGAACACAGAGCAGTTTCTCAGAAAGCTTCTTTCCAGTTTTGAACGGAAGATATTTCCTTTTTCACCATAGAACTCTATGGGCTTCCAAATATCCCTTTGCCAATTCCACAAGAACAGCCTTAGCGAAAGGCTTCTTGAAGGGAAAGATGTAACTCTGTGAGATGAATTCACAGAACACAGAGCAGTTTCTCAGAAAGCTTCTTTCCAGTTTTGAAGGGAAGATATTTCCTTTTTCACCGTAGCCCTCTATGGGCTTCCAAATATCGCTTTGCCAATTCCACAAGAACAGCCTTAGCGAAAGGCTTCTTGAAGGGAAAGATGTAACTCTGTGAGATGAATTAACAGAACACAGAGCAGTTTCTCAGAAAGCTTCTTTCCAGTTTTGAAAGGAAGATATTTCCTTTTTCACCATAGGACTGTATGGGCTTCCAAATATCCCTTTGCCAATTCCACAAGAACAGCCTTAGCGAAAGGCTTCTTGAAGGGAAAGGTGTAACTCTGTGAGATGAATTCACAGAACACAGAGCAGTTTCTCAGAAAGCTTCTTTCCAGTTTTGAACCGAAGATATTTCCTTTTTCACCATAGCCCTCTATGGGCTTCCAAATATCCCTTTGGCAATTCCACAAGAACAGCCTTAGCGAAAGGCTTCTTGAAGGGAAAGATGTAACTCTGTGAGATGAATTCACAGAACACAGAGCAGTTTCTCAGAAAGCTTCTTTCCAGTTTTGAACGGAAGATATTTCCTTTTTCACCATAGCCCTCTATGGGCTTCCAAATATCCCTTTGCCAATTCCACAAGAACAGCCTTAGAGAAAGGCTTCTTGAAGGGAAAGATGTAACTCTGTGAGATGAATTAACAGAACACAGAGCAGTTTCTCAGAAAGCTTCTTTCCAGTTTTGAACGGAAGATATTTCCTTTTTCACCATAGGCCTCTATGGGCTTCCAAATATCCCTTTGCCAATTCCACAAGAACAGCCTTAGCGAAAGGCTTCTTGAAGGGAAAGATGTAACTCTGTGAGATGAATTCACAGAACACAGAGCAGTTTCTCAGAAAGCTTCTTTCCAGTTTTGAACGGAAGATATTTCCTTTTTCACTATAGGCCTCTATGGGCTTCCAAATATCCCTTTTAGAATTCCACAAGAACAGCCTTAGCGAAAGGCTTCTTGAAGGGAAAGAAGTAACTCTGTGAGATGAATTCAGAGAACACAGAGCAGTTTCTCAGAAAGCTTCTTTCCAGTTTTGAACGGAAGATATTTCCTTTTTCACCATAGGGCTCTATGGGCTTCCAAATATCCCTTTGCCAATTCCACAAGAACAGCCTTAGCGAAAGGCTTCTTGAAGGGAAAGATGTAACTCTGTGAGATAAATTAACAGAACACAGAGCAGTTTCTCAGAAAGCTTCTTTCCAGTTTTGAACGGAAGATATTTCCTTTTTCACCATAGCCCTCTATGGGCTTCCAAATATCTCTTTGCCAATTCCACAAGAACAGCCTTAGCGAAAGGCTTCTTGAAGGGAAAGATGTAACTCTGTGAGATGAATTCACAGAACACAGAGCAGTTTCTCAGAAAGCTTCTTTCCAGTTTTGAAGGGAAGATATTTCCTTTTTCACCGTAGCCCTCTATGGGCTTCCAAATATCGCTTTGCCAATTCCACAAGAACAGCCTTAGCGAAAGGCTTCTTGAAGGGAAAGATGTAACTCTGTGAGATGAATTAACAGAACACAGAGCAGTTTCTCAGAAAGCTTCTTTCCAGTTTTGAAAGGAAGATATTTCCTTTTTCACCATAGGACTCTATGGGCTTCCAAATATCCCTTTGCCAATTCCACAAGAACAGCCTTAGCGAAAGGCTTCTTGAAGGGAAAGGTGTAACTCTGTGAGATGAATTCACAGAACACAGAGCAGTTTCTCAGAAAGCTTCTTTCCAGTTTTGAACCGAAGATATTTCCTTTTTCACCATAGCCCTCTATGGGCTTCCAAATATCCCTTTGCCAATTCCACAAGAACAGCCTTAGCGAAAGGCTTCTTGAAGGGAAAGATGTAACTCTGTGAGATGAATTCACAGAACACAGAGCAGTTTCTCAGAAAGCTTCTTTCCAGTTTTGAACGGAAGATATTTCCTTTTTCACCATAGCCCTCAATGGGCTTCCAAATATCGCTTTGCAAATTCCACAAGAACAGCCTTAGCGAAAGGCTTCTTGAAGGGAAAGATGTAACTCTGTGAGATGAATTCACAGAACACAGAGCAGTTTCTCAGAAAGCTTCTTTCCAGTTTTGAACGGAAGATATTTCCTTTTTCACCATAGCCCTCTAGGGGCTTCCAAATATCCCTTTGCCAATTCCACAAGAACAGCCTTAGAGAAAGGCTTCTTGAAGGGAAAGATGTAACTCTGTGAGATGAATTCACAGAACACAGAGCAGTTTCTCAGAAAGCTTCTTTCCAGTTTTGAACGGAAGATATTTCCTTTTTCACCATAGGCCTCTATGGGCTTCCAAATATCCCTTTGCCAATTCCACAAGAACAGCCTTAGCGAAAGGCTTCTTGAATGGAAAGATATAACTCTGTGAGATGAATTAACAGGACACAGAGAAGTTTCTCAGAAAGCTTCTTTCCAGTTTTGAACGGAAGATATTTCCTTTTTCACCATAGCCCTCTAAGGGCTTCCAAATATCCCTTTGCCAATTCCACAAGAACAGCCTTAGCGAAAGGCTTCTTGAAGGGAAAGATGTAACTCTGTGAGATGAATTCAGAGAACACAGAGCAGTTTCTCAGAAAGCTTCTTTCCAGTTTTGAACGGAAGATATTTCCTTTTTCACCATAGGCCTCTAAGGGCTTCCAAATATCCCTTTACCAATTCCACAAGAACAGCCTTAGCGAAAGGCTTCTTGAAGGGAAAGATGTAACTCTGTGAGATGAATTCACAGAAAACAGAGCAGTTTCTCAGAAAGCTTCTTTCCAGTTTTGAACGGAAGATATTTCCTTTTTCACCGTAGCCCTCTATGGGCTTCCAAATATCGCTTTGCCAATTCCACAAGAACAGCCTTAGCGAAAGGCTTCTTGAAGGGAAAGATGTAACTCTGTGAGATGAATTAACAGAACACAGAGTAGTTTCTCAGAAAGCTGCTTTCCAGTTTTGAAAGGAAGATATTTCCTTTTTCACCATAGGCCTCTATGGGCTTCCAAATATCCCTTTGCCAATTCCACAAGAACAGCCTTAGCGAAAGGCTTCTTGAAGGGAAAGGTGTCACTCTGTGAGATGAATTCACAGAACACAGAGCAGTTTGTCAGAAAGCTTCTTTCCAGTTTTGAACCGAAGATATTTCCTTTTTCACCATAGCCCTCTATGGGCTTCCAAATATCCCTTTGCCAATTCCACAAGAACAGCCTTAGCGAAAGGCTTCTTGAAGGGAAAGATGTAACTCTGTGAGATGAATTCACAGAACGCAGAGCAGTTTCTCAGAAAGCTTCTTTCCAGTTTTGAACGGAAGATATTTCCTTTTTCACCATAGCCCTCTATGGGCTTCCAAATATCCCTTTGCCAATTCCACAAGAACAGCCTTAGCGAAAGGCTTCTTGAAGGGAAAGATGTAACTCTGTGAGATGAATTCACAGAACACAGAGCTGTTTCTCAGAAAGCTTCTTTCCAGTTTTGAACGGAAGATATTTCCTTTTTCACCATAGGACCCTTTCGGCTTCCAAATATCCCTTTGCCAATTCCACAAGAACAGCCTTAGCGAAAGGCTTCTTGAAGGGAAAGATGTAACTCCGTGAGATGAATTCAGAGAACACAGAGCAGTTTCTCAGAAAGCTTCTTTCCAGTTTTGAACGGAAGATATTTCCTTTTTCACTATAGGCCTCTATGGGCTTCCAAATATCCCTTTTCCAATTCCACAAGAACAGCCTTAGCGAAAGGCTTCTTGAAGGGAAAGAAGTAACTCTGTGAGATGAATTCAGAGAACACAGAGCAGTTTCTCAGAAAGCTTCTTTCCAGTTTTGAACGGAAGATATTTCCTTTTTCACCGTAGGCCTCTATGGGCTTCCAAATATCCCTTTGCCAATTCCACAAGAACAGCCTTAGCGAAAGGCTTCTTGAAGGGAAAGATGTAACTCTGTGAGATGAATTCACAGAACACAGAGCAGTTTCTCAGAAAGCTTCTTTCCAGTTTTGAACGGAAGATATTTCCTTTTTCACCATAGCCCTCTATGGGCTTCCAAATATCCCTTTGCCAATTCCACAAGAACAGCCTTAGCGAAAGGCTTCTTGAAGGGAAAGATGTAACTCTGTGAGATGAATTAACAGAACACAGAGCAGTTTCTCAGAAAGCTTCTTTCCAGTTTTGAACGGAAGATATTTCCTTTTTCACCATAGCCGTCTATGGGCTTCCAAATATCCCTTTGCCAATTCCACAAGAACAGCCTTAGCGAAAGGCTTCTTGAAGGGAAAGATGTAACTCTGTGAGATGAATTAACAGAACACAGAGCAGTTTCTGAGAAAGCTTCTTTCCAGTTTTGAACGGAAGATATTTCCTTTTTCACTATAGGCCTCTATGGGCTTCCAAATATCCCTTTTCCAATTCCACAAGAACAGCCTTAGCGAAAGGCTTCTTGAAGGGAAAGAAGTAACTCTGTGAGATGAATTCAGAGAACACAGAGCAGTTTCTCAGAAAGCTTCTTTCCAGTTTTGAACGGAAGATATTTCCTTTTTCACCATAGGCCTCTATGGGCTTCCAAATATCCCTTTGCCAATTCCACAAGAACAGCCTTAGCGAAAGGCTTCTTGAAGGGAAAGATGTAACTCCGTGAGATGAATTCAGAGAACACAGAGCAGTTTCTCAGAAAGCTTCTTTCCAGTTTTGAACGGAAGATATTTCCTTTTTCACCATAGGCCTCTATGGGCTTCCAAATATCCCTTTGCCAATTCCACAAGAACAGCCTTAGCGAAAGGCTTCTTGAAGGGAAAGAAGTAACTCTGTGAGATGAATTCACAGAACACAGAGCAGTTTCTCAGAAAGCTTCTTTCCAGTTTTGAACGGAAGATATTTCCTTTTTCACCATAGGCCTCTATGGGCTTCCAAATATCCCTTTGCCAATTCCACAAGAACAGCCTTAGCGAAAGGCTTCTTAAAGGGAAAGATGTAACTCTGTGAGATGAATTCACAGAACACAGAGCAGTTTCTCAGAAAGCTTCTTTCCAGTTTTGAACGGAAGATATTTCCTTTTTCACCATAGGCCTCTATGGGCTTCCAAATATCCCTTTGCCAATTCCACAAGAACAGCCTTAGCGAAAGGCTTCTTGAAGGGAAAGAAGTAACTCTGTGAGATGAATTGAGAGAACACAGAGCAGTTTCTCAGAAAGCTTCTTTCCAGTTTTGAACGGAAGATATTTCCTTTTTCACCATAGGCCTCTATGGGCTTCCAAATATCCCTTTGCCAATTCCACAAGAACAGCCTTAGCGAAAGGCTTCTTGAAGGGAAAGATGTAACTCTGTGAGATGAATTCACAGAACACAGAGCAGTTTCTCAGAAAGCTTCTTTCCAGTTTTGAACGGAAGATATTTCCTTTTTCACCATAGGCCTCTATGGGCTTCCAAATATCCCTTTGCCAATTCCACAAGAACAGCCTTAGCGAAAGGCTTCTTGAAGGGAAAGATGTAACTCTGTGAGATGAATTAACGGAACACAGAGCAGTTTCTCAGAAAGCTTCTTTCCAGTTTTGAACGGAAGATATTTCCTTTTTCACCATAGCCCTCTATGGGCTTCCAAATATCCCTTTGCCAATTCCACAAGAACAGCCTTAGCGAAAGGCTTCTTGAAGGGAAAGATGTAACTCTGTGAGATGAATTAACAGAACACAGAGCAGTTTCTGAGAAAGCTTCTTTCCAGTTTTGAACGGAAGATATTTCCTTTTTCACCATAGGCCTCTATGGGCTTCCAAATATCCCTTTGCCAATTCCACAACAACAGCCTTAGCGAAAGGCTTCTTGAAGGGAAAGAAGTAACTCTGTGAGATGAATTCACAGAACACAGAGCAGTTTCTCAGAAAGCTTCTTTCCAATTTTGAACGGAAGATATTTCCTTTTTCACCATAGCCGTCTATGGGCTTCCAAATATCCCTTTGCCAATTCCACAAGAACAGCCTTAGCCAAAGGCTTCTTGAAGGGAAAGATGTAACTCTGTGAGATGAATTAACAGAACACAGAGCAGTTTCTCAGAAAGCTTCTTTCCAGTTTTGAACGGAAGATATTTCCTTTTTCACCATAGCCCTCTATTGGCTTCCAAATATCCCTTTGCCAATTCCACAAGAACAGCCTTAGCGAAAGGCTTCTTGAAGGGAAAGATGTAACTCTGTGAGATGAATTCACAGAACACAGAGCAGTTTCTCAGAAAGCTTCTTTCCAGTTTTGAACGGAAGATATTTCCTTTTTCACCGTAGCCCTCTATGGGCTTCCAAATATCGCTTTGCCAATTCCACAAGAACAGCCTTAGCGAAAGGCTTCTTGAAGGAAAAGATGTAACTCTGTGAGATGAATTAACAGAACACAGAGCAGTTTCTCAGAAAGCTTCTTTCCAGTTTTGAACGGAAGATATTTCCTTTTTCACCATAGGCCTCTATGGGCTTCCAAATATCCCTTTGCCAATTCCACAAGAACAGCCTTAGCGAAAGGCTTCTTGAAGGGAAAGGTGTAACTCTGTGAGATGAATTCACAGAACACAGAGCAGTTTCTCAGAAAGCTTCTTTCCAGTTTTGAACCGAAGATATTTCCTTTTTCACCATAGCCCTCTATGGGCTTCCGAATATCCCTTTGCCAATTCCACAAGAACAGCCTTAGCGAAAGGCTTCTTGAAGGGAAAGATGTAACTCTGTGAGATGAATTCACAGAACACAGAGCAGTTTCTCAGAAAGCTTCTTTCCAGTTTTGAACGGAAGATATTTCCTTTTTCACCATAGCCCTCTATGGGCTTCCAAATATCCCTTTGCCAATTCCACAAGAACAGCCTTAGCGAAAGGCTTCTTGAAGGGAAAGATGTAACTCTGTGAGATGAATTCACAGAACACAGAGCAGTTTCTCAGAAAGCTTCTTTCCAGTTTTGAACGGAAGATATTTCCTTTTTCACCATAGGCCTCTATGGGCTTCCAAATATCCCTTTGCCAATTCCACAAGAACAGCCTTAGCGAAAGGCTTCTTGAAGGGAAAGATGTAACTCTGTGAGATGAATTCACAGAACACAGAGCAGTTTCTCAGAAAGCTTCTTTCCAGTTTTGAACCGAAGATATTTCCTTTTTCACCATAGCCCTCTATGGGCTTCCAAATATCCCTTTGCCAATTCCACAAGAACAGCCTTAGCGAAAGGCTTCTTGAAGGGAAAGATGTAACTCTGTGAGATGAATTCACAGAACACAGAGCAGTTTCTCAGAAAGCTTCTTTCCAGTTTTGAACGGAAGATATTTCCTTTTTCACCATAGCCCTCTATGGGCTTCCAAATATCCCTTTGCCAATTCCACAAGAACAGCCTTAGCGAAAGGCTTCTTGAAGGGAAAGATGTAACTCTGTGAGATGAATTCACAGAACACAGAGCTGTTTCTCAGAAAGCTTCTTTCCAGTTTTGAACGGAAGATATTTCCTTTTTCACCATAGGACCCTTTGGGCTTCCAAATATCCCTTTGCCAATTCCACAAGAACAGCCTTAGCGAAAGGCTTCTTGAAGGGAAAGATGTAACTCCGTGAGATGAATTCAGAGAACACAGAGCTGTTTCTCAGAAAGCTTCTTTCCAGTTTTGAACGGAAGATATTTCCTTTTTCACCATAGGACCCTTAGGGCTTCCAAATATCCCTTTGCCAATTCCACAAGAACAGCCTTAGCGAAAGGCTTCTTGAAGGGAAAGATGTAACTCTGTGAGATGAATTCACAGAACACAGAGCAGTTTCTCAGAAAGCTTCTTTCCAGTTTTGAACGGAAGATATTTCCTTTTTAACCATAGCCGTCTATGGGCTTCCAAATATCACTTTGCCAATTCCACAAGAACAGACTTAGCGAAAGGCTTCTTGAAGGGAAAGATGTAACTCTGTGAGATGAATTCAGAGAACACAGAGCAGTTTCTCAGAAAGCTTCTTTCCAGTTTTGAACGGAAGATATTGCCTTTTTCACCATAGGCCTCTATGGGCTTCCAAATATCCCTTTGCCAATTCCACAAGAACAGCCTTAGCGAAAGGCTTCTTGAAGGGAAAGATGTAACTCTGTGAGATGAATTCACAGAACACAGAGCAGTTTCTCAGAAAGCTTCTTTCCAGTTTTGAACGGAAGATATTTCCTTTTTCATTATAGGCCTCTATGGGCTTCCAAATATCCCTTTTCCAATTCCACAAGAACAGCCTTAGCGAAAGGCTTCTTGAAGGGAAAGAAGTAACTCTGTGAGATGAATTCAGAGAACACAGAGCAGTTTCTGAGAAAGCTTCTTTCCAGTTTTGAACGGAAGATATTTCCTTTTTCACCATAGGCCTCTATGGGCTTCCAAATATCCCTTTGCCAATTCCACAAGAACAGCCTTAGCGAAAGGCTTCTTGAAGGGAAAGATGTAACTCTGTGAGATAAATTAACAGAACACAGAGCAGTTTCTCAGAAAGCTTCTTTCCAGTTTTGAACGGAAGATATTTCCTTTTTCACCATAGCCCTCTATGGGCTTCCAAATATCCCTTTGCCAATTCCACAAGAACAGCCTTAGCGAAAGGCTTCTTGAAGGGAAAGATGTAACTCTGTGAGATGAATTCACAGAACACAGAGCAGTTTTTCAGAAAGCTTCTTTCCAGTTTTGAACGGAAGATATTTCCTTTTTCACCATAGCCCTCTGTGGGCTTCCAAATATCCCTTTGCCAATTCCACAAGAACAGCCTTAGCGAAAGGCTTCTTGAAGGGAAAGATGTAACTCTGTGAGATGAATTCACAGAACACAGAGCAGTTTCTCAGAAAGCTTCTTTCCAGTTTTGAACGGAAGATATTTCCTTTTTCACCGTAGCCCTCTATGGGCTTCCAAATATCGCTTTGCCAATTCCACAAGAACAGCCTTAGCGAAAGGCTTCTTGAAGGGAAAGATGTAACTCTGTGAGATGAATTAACAGAACACAGAGCAGTTTCTCAGAAAGCTTCTTTCCAGTTTTGAACGGAAGATATTTCCTTTTTCACCATAGGCCTCTATGGGCTTCCAAATATCCCTTTGCCAATTCCACAAGAACAGCCTTAGCGAAAGGCTTCTTGAAGGGAAAGGTGTAACTCTGTGAGATGAATTCACAGAACACAGAGCAGTTTCTCAGAAAGCTTCTTTCCAGTTTGGAACCGAAGATATTTCCTTTTTCACCATAGCCCTCTATGGGCTTCCGAATATCCCTTTGCCAATTCCACAAGAACAGCCTTAGCGAAAGGCTTCTTGAAGGGAAAGATGTAACTCTGTGAGATGAATTCACAGAACACAGAGCAGTTTCTCAGAAAGCTTCTTTCCAGTTTTGAACGGAAGATATTTCCTTTTTCACCATAGCCCTCTATGGGCTTCCAAATATCCCTTTGCCAATTCCACAAGAACAGCCTTAGCGAAAGGCTTCTTGAAGGGAAAGATGTAACTCCGTGAGATGAATTCAGAGAACACAGAGCAGTTTCTCAGAAAGCTTCTTTCCAGTTTTGAACGGAAGATATTTCCTTTTTCACCATAGGCCTCTATGGGCTTCCAAATATCCCTTTGCCAATTCCACAAGAACAGCCTTAGCGAAAGGCTTCTTGAAGGGAAAGATGTAACTCTGTGAGGTGAATTCACAGAACACAGAGCAGTTTCTCAGAAAGCTTCTTTCCTGTTTTGAACGGAAGATATTTCCTTTTTCACCATAGCCGTCTATGGGCTTCCAAATATCCCTTTGCAAATTCCACAAGAACAGCCTTAGCGAAAGGCTTCTTGAAGGGAAAGATGTAACTCTGTGAGATGAATTCACAGAACACAGAGCAGTTTCTCAGAAAGCTTCTTTCCAGTTTTGAACGGAAGATATTTCCTTTTTCACCATAGGCCTCTATGGGCTTCCAAATATCCCTTTGCCAATTCCACAAGAACAGCCTTAGCGAAAGGCTTCTTGAAGGGAAAGATGTAACTCTGTGAGATGAATTCACAGAACACAGAGCAGTTTCTCAGAAAGCTTCTTTCCAGTTTTGAACGGAAGATATTTCCTTTTTCACCATAGGCCTCTATGGGCTTCCAAATATCCCTTTGCCAATTCCACAAGAACAGCCTTAGCGAAAGGCTTCTTGAAGGGAAAGAAGTAACTCTGTGAGATGAATTCACAGAACACAGAGCAGTTTCTCAGAAAGCTTCTTTCCAGTTTTGAACGGAAGATATTTCCTTTTTCACCATAGGCCTCTATGGGCTTCCAAATATCCCTTTGCCAATTCCACAAGAACAGCCTTAGCGAAAGGCTTCTTGAAGGGAAAGAAGTAACTCTGTGAGATGAATTCACAGAACACAGAGCAGTTTCTCAGAAAGCTTCTTTCCAGTTTTGAACGGAAGATATTTCCTTTTTCACCATAGCCCTCTATGGGCTTCCAAATATCCCTTTGCCAATTCCACAAGAACAGCCTTAGCGAAAGGCTTCTTGAAGGGAAAGATGTAACTCTGTGAGATGAATTAACAGAACACAGAGCAGTTTCTCAGAAAGCTTCTTTCCAGTTTTGAACGGAAGATATTTCCTTTTTCACCATAGCCCTCTATGGGCTTCCAAATATCCCTTTGCCAATTCCACAAGAACAGCCTTAGCGAAAGGCTTCTTGAAGGGAAAGATGTAACTCTGTGAGATGAATTAACAGAACACAGAGCAGTTTCTCAGAAAGCTTCTTTCCAGTTTTGAACGGAAGATATTTCCTTTTTCACCATAGCCGTCTATGGGCTTCCAAATATCCCTTTGCCAATTCCACAAGAACAGCCTTAGCGAAAGGCTTCTTGAAGGGAAAGATGTAACTCTGTGAGATGAATTAACAGAACACAGAGCAGTTTCTGAGAAAGCTTCTTTCCAGTTTTGAACGGAAGATATTTCCTTTTTCACTATAGGCCTCTATGGGCTTCCAAATATCCCTTTTCCAATTCCACAAGAACAGCCTTAGCGAAAGGCTTCTTGAAGGGAAAGAAGTAACTCTGTGAGATGAATTCAGAGAACACAGAGCAGTTTCTCAGAAAGCTTCTTTCCAGTTTTGAACGGAAGATATTTCCTTTTTCACCATAGGCCTCTATGGGCTTCCAAATATCCCTTTGCCAATTCCACAAGAACAGCCTTAGCGAAAGGCTTCTTGAAGGGAAAGATGTAACTCCGTGAGATGAATTCAGAGAACACAGAGCAGTTTCTCAGAAAGCTTCTTTCCAGTTTTGAACGGAAGATATTTCCTTTTTCACCATAGGCCTCTATGGGCTTCCAAATATCCCTTTGCCAATTCCACAAGAACAGCCTTAGCGAAAGGCTTCTTGAAGGGAAAGAAGTAACTCTGTGAGATGAATTCACAGAACACAGAGCAGTTTCTCAGAAAGCTTCTTTCCAGTTTTGAACGGAAGATATTTCCTTTTTCACCATAGGCCTCTATGGGCTTCCAAATATCCCTTTGCCAATTCCACAAGAACAGCCTTAGCGAAAGGCTTCTTAAAGGGAAAGATGTAACTCTGTGAGATGAATTCACAGAACACAGAGCAGTTTCTCAGAAAGCTTCTTTCCAGTTTTGAACGGAAGATATTTCCTTTTTCACCATAGGCCTCTATGGGCTTCCAAATATCCCTTTGCCAATTCCACAAGAACAGCCTTAGCGAAAGGCTTCTTGAAGGGAAAGAAGTAACTCTGTGAGATGAATTGAGAGAACACAGAGCAGTTTCTCAGAAAGCTTCTTTCCAGTTTTGAACGGAAGATATTTCCTTTTTCACCATAGGCCTCTATGGGCTTCCAAATATCCCTTTGCCAATTCCACAAGAACAGCCTTAGCGAAAGGCTTCTTGAAGGGAAAGATGTAACTCTGTGAGATGAATTCACAGAACACAGAGCAGTTTCTCAGAAAGCTTCTTTCCAGTTTTGAACGGAAGATATTTCCTTTTTCACCATAGGCCTCTATGGGCTTCCAAATATCCCTTTGCCAATTCCACAAGAACAGCCTTAGCGAAAGGCTTCTTGAAGGGAAAGAAGTAACTCTGTGAGATGAATTCACAGAACACAGAGCAGTTTCTCAGAAAGCTTCTTTCCAGTTTTGAACGGAAGATATTTCCTTTTTCACCATAGGCCTCTATGGGCTTCCAAATATCCCTTTGCCAATTCCACAAGAACAGCCTTAGCGAAAGGCTTCTTGAAGGGAAAGAAGTAACTCTGTGAGATGAATTCACAGAACACAGAGCAGTTTCTCAGAAAGCTTCTTTCCAGTTTTGAACGGAAGATATTTCCTTTTTCACCATAGCCCTCTATGGGCTTCCAAATATCCCTTTGCCAATTCCACAAGAACAGCCTTAGCGAAAGGCTTCTTGAAGGGAAAGATGTAACTCTGTGAGATGAATTAACAGAACACAGAGCAGTTTCTCAGAAAGCTTCTTTCCAGTTTTGAACGGAAGATATTTCCTTTTTCACCATAGCCCTCTATGGGCTTCCAAATATCCCTTTGCCAATTCCACAAGAACAGCCTTAGCGAAAGGCTTCTTGAAGGGAAAGATGTAACTCTGTGAGATGAATTAACAGAACACAGAGCAGTTTCTCAGAAAGCTTCTTTCCAGTTTTGAACGGAAGATATTTCCTTTTTCACCATAGCCGTCTATGGGCTTCCAAATATCCCTTTGCCAATTCCACAAGAACAGCCTTAGCGAAAGGCTTCTTGAAGGGAAAGATGTAACTCTGTGAGATGAATTAACAGAACACAGAGCAGTTTCTGAGAAAGCTTCTTTCCAGTTTTGAACGGAAGATATTTCCTTTTTCACTATAGGCCTCTATGGGCTTCCAAATATCCCTTTTCCAATTCCACAAGAACAGCCTTAGCGAAAGGCTTCTTGAAGGGAAAGAAGTAACTCTGTGAGATGAATTCAGAGAACACAGAGCAGTTTCTCAGAAAGCTTCTTTCCAGTTTTGAACGGAAGATATTTCCTTTTTCACCATAGGCCTCTATGGGCTTCCAAATATCCCTTTGCCAATTCCACAAGAACAGCCTTAGCGAAAGGCTTCTTGAAGGGAAAGATGTAACTCTGTGAGATGAATTCACAGAACACAGAGCAGTTTCTCAGAAAGCTTCTTTCCAGTTTTGAACGGAAGATATTTCCTTTTTCACCATAGCCCTCTATGGGCTTCCAAATATCCCTTTGCCAATTCCACAAGAACAGCCTTAGCGAAAGGCTTCTTGAAGGGAAAGATGTAACTCCGTGAGATGAATTCAGAGAACACAGAGCAGTTTCTCAGAAAGCTTCTTTCCAGTTTTGAACGGAAGATGTTTCCTTTTTCACCATAGGCCTCTATGGGCTTCCAAATATCCCTTTGCCAATTCCACAAGAACAGCCTTAGCGAAAGGCTTCTTGAAGGGAAAGATGTAACTCTGTGAGGTGAATTCACAGAACACAGAGCAGTTTCTCAGAAAGCTTCTTTCCTGTTTTGAACGGAAGATATTTCCTTTTTCACCACAGGCCTCTATGGGCTTCCAAATATCCCTTTGCCAATTCCACAAGAACAGCCTTAGCGAAAGGCTTCTTGAAGGGAAAGATGTAACTCTGTGAGATGAATTCACAGAACACAGAGCAGTTTCTCAGAAAGCTTCTTTCCAGTTTTGAACGGAAGATATTTCCTTTTTCACCATAGGCCTCTATGGGCTTCAAAATATCCCTTTGCCAATTCCACAAGAACAGCCTTAGCGAAAGGCTTCTTGAAGGGAAAGAAGTAACTCTGTGAGATGAATTCACAGAACACAGAGCAGTTTCTCAGAAAGCTTCTTTCCAGTTTTGAACGGAAGATATTTCCTTTTTCACCATAGCCCTCTATGGGCTTCCAAATATCCCTTTGCCAATTCCACAAGAACAGCCTTAGCGAAAGGCTTCTTGAAGGGAAAGATGTAACTCTGTGAGATGAATTAACAGAACACAGAGCAGTTTCTCAGAAAGCTTCTTTCCAGTTTTGAACGGAAGATATTTCCTTTTTCACCATAGCCCTCTATGGGCTTCCAAATATCCCTTTGCCAATTCCACAAGAACAGCCTTAGCGAAAGGCTTCTTGAAGGGAAAGATGTAACTCTGTGAGATGAATTAACGGAACACAGAGCAGTTTCTCAGAAAGCTTCTTTCCAGTTTTGAACGGAAGATATTTCCTTTTTCACCATAGCCCTCTATGGGCTTCCAAATATCCCTTTGCCAATTCCACAAGAACAGCCTTAGCGAAAGGCTTCTTGAAGGGAAAGATGTAACTCTGTGAGATGAATTAACAGAACACAGAGCAGTTTCTGAGAAAGCTTCTTTCCAGTTTTGAACGGAAGATATTTCCTTTTTCACCATAGGCCTCTATGGGCTTCCAAATATCCCTTTGCCAATTCCACAACAACAGCCTTAGCGAAAGGCTTCTTGAAGGGAAAGAAGTAACTCTGTGAGATGAATTCACAGAACACAGAGCAGTTTCTCAGAAAGCTTCTTTCCAATTTTGAACGGAAGATATTTCCTTTTTCACCATAGCCGTCTATGGGCTTCCAAATATCCCTTTGCCAATTCCACAAGAACAGCCTTAGCCAAAGGCTTCTTGAAGGGAAAGATGTAACTCTGTGAGATGAATTAACAGAACACAGAGCAGTTTCTCAGAAAGCTTCTTTCCAGTTTTGAACGGAAGATATTTCCTTTTTCACCATAGCCCTCTATTGGCTTCCAAATATCCCTTTGCCAATTCCACAAGAACAGCCTTAGCGAAAGGCTTCTTGAAGGGAAAGATGTAACTCTGTGAGATGAATTCACAGAACACAGAGCAGTTTCTCAGAAAGCTTCTTTCCAGTTTTGAACGGAAGATATTTCCTTTTTCACCGTAGCCCTCTATGGGCTTCCAAATATCGCTTTGCCAATTCCACAAGAACAGCCTTAGCGAAAGGCTTCTTGAAGGGAAAGATGTAACTCTGTGAGATGAATTAACAGAACACAGAGCAGTTTCTCAGAAAGCTTCTTTCCAGTTTTGAACGGAAGATATTTCCTTTTTCACCATAGGCCTCTATGGGCTTCCAAATATCCCTTTGCCAATTCCACAAGAACAGCCTTAGCGAAAGGCTTCTTGAAGGGAAAGGTGTAACTCTGTGAGATGAATTCACAGAACACAGAGCAGTTTCTCAGAAAGCTTCTTTCCAGTTTTGAACCGAAGATATTTCCTTTTTCACCATAGCCCTCTATGGGCTTCCGAATATCCCTTTGCCAATTCCACAAGAACAGCCTTAGCGAAAGGCTTCTTGAAGGGAAAGATGTAACTCTGTGAGATGAATTCACAGAACACAGAGCAGTTTCTCAGAAAGCTTCTTTCCAGTTTTGAACGGAAGATATTTCCTTTTTCACCATAGCCCTCTATGGGCTTCCAAATATCCCTTTGCCAATTCCACAAGAACAGCCTTAGCGAAAGGCTTCTTGAAGGGAAAGATGTAACTCCGTGAGATGAATTCAGAGAACACAGAGCAGTTTCTCAGAAAGCTTCTTTCCAGTTTTGAACGGAAGATATTTCCTTTTTCACCATAGGCCTCTATGGGCTTCCAAATATCCCTTTGCCAATTCCACAAGAACAGCCTTAGCGAAAGGCTTCTTGAAGGGAAAGATGTAACTCTGTGAGATGAATTCACAGAACACAGAGCAGTTTCTCAGAAAGCTTCTTTCCAGTTTTGAACCGAAGATATTTCCTTTTTCACCATAGCCCTCTATGGGCTTCCAAATATCCCTTTGCCAATTCCACAAGAACAGCCTTAGCGAAAGGCTTCTTGAAGGGAAAGATGTAACTCTGTGAGATGAATTCACAGAACACAGAGCAGTTTCTCAGAAAGCTTCTTTCCAGTTTTGAACGGAAGATATTTCCTTTTTCACCATAGCCCTCTATGGGCTTCCAAATATCCCTTTGCCAATTCCACAAGAACAGCCTTAGCGAAAGGCTTCTTGAAGGGAAAGATGTAACTCTGTGAGATGAATTCACAGAACACAGAGCTGTTTCTCAGAAAGCTTCTTTCCAGTTTTGAACGGAAGATATTTCCTTTTTCACCATAGGACCCTTTGGGCTTCCAAATATCCCTTTGCCAATTCCACAAGAACAGCCTTAGCGAAAGGCTTCTTGAAGGGAAAGATGTAACTCCGTGAGATGAATTCAGAGAACACAGAGCTGTTTCTCAGAAAGCTTCTTTCCAGTTTTGAACGGAAGATATTTCCTTTTTCACCATAGGACCCTTAGGGCTTCCAAATATCCCTTTGCCAATTCCACAAGAACAGCCTTAGCGAAAGGCTTCTTGAAGGGAAAGATGTAACTCTGTGAGATGAATTCACAGAACACAGAGCAGTTTCTCAGAAAGCTTCTTTCCAGTTTTGAACGGAAGATATTTCCTTTTTAACCATAGCCGTCTATGGGCTTCCAAATATCACTTTGCCAATTCCACAAGAACAGACTTAGCGAAAGGCTTCTTGAAGGGAAAGATGTAACTCTGTGAGATGAATTCAGAGAACACAGAGCAGTTTCTCAGAAAGCTTCTTTCCAGTTTTGAACGGAAGATATTGCCTTTTTCACCATAGGCCTCTATGGGCTTCCAAATATCCCTTTGCCAATTCCACAAGAACAGCCTTAGCGAAAGGCTTCTTGAAGGGAAAGATGTAACTCTGTGAGATGAATTCACAGAACACAGAGCAGTTTCTCAGAAAGCTTCTTTCCAGTTTTGAACGGAAGATATTTCCTTTTTCATTATAGGCCTCTATGGGCTTCCAAATATCCCTTTTCCAATTCCACAAGAACAGCCTTAGCGAAAGGCTTCTTGAAGGGAAAGAAGTAACTCTGTGAGATGAATTCAGAGAACACAGAGCAGTTTCTGAGAAAGCTTCTTTCCAGTTTTGAACGGAAGATATTTCCTTTTTCACCATAGGCCTCTATGGGCTTCCAAATATCCCTTTGCCAATTCCACAAGAACAGCCTTAGCGAAAGGCTTCTTGAAGGGAAAGATGTAACTCTGTGAGATAAATTAACAGAACACAGAGCAGTTTCTCAGAAAGCTTCTTTCCAGTTTTGAACGGAAGATATTTCCTTTTTCACCATAGCCCTCTATGGGCTTCCAAATATCCCTTTGCCAATTCCACAAGAACAGCCTTAGCGAAAGGCTTCTTGAAGGGAAAGATGTAACTCTGTGAGATGAATTCACAGAACACAGAGCAGTTTTTCAGAAAGCTTCTTTCCAGTTTTGAACGGAAGATATTTCCTTTTTCACCATAGCCCTCTGTGGGCTTCCAAATATCCCTTTGCCAATTCCACAAGAACAGCCTTAGCGAAAGGCTTCTTGAAGGGAAAGATGTAACTCTGTGAGATGAATTCACAGAACACAGAGCAGTTTCTCAGAAAGCTTCTTTCCAGTTTTGAACGGAAGATATTTCCTTTTTCACCGTAGCCCTCTATGGGCTTCCAAATATCGCTTTGCCAATTCCACAAGAACAGCCTTAGCGAAAGGCTTCTTGAAGGGAAAGATGTAACTCTGTGAGATGAATTAACAGAACACAGAGCAGTTTCTCAGAAAGCTTCTTTCCAGTTTTGAAAGGAAGATATTTCCTTTTTCACCATAGGCCTCTATGGGCTTCCAAATATCCCTTTGCCAATTCCACAAGAACAGCCTTAGCGAAAGGCTTCTTGAAGGGAAAGGTGTAACTCTGTGAGATGAATTCACAGAACACAGAGCAGTTTCTCAGAAAGCTTCTTTCCAGTTTGGAACCGAAGATATTTCCTTTTTCACCATAGCCCTCTATGGGCTTCCGAATATCCCTTTGCCAATTCCACAAGAACAGCCTTAGCGAAAGGCTTCTTGAAGGGAAAGATGTAACTCTGTGAGATGAATTCACAGAACACAGAGCAGTTTCTCAGAAAGCTTCTTTCCAGTTTTGAACGGAAGATATTTCCTTTTTCACCATAGCCCTCTATGGGCTTCCAAATATCCCTTTGCCAATTCCACAAGAACAGCCTTAGCGAAAGGCTTCTTGAAGGGAAAGATGTAACTCCGTGAGATGAATTCAGAGAACACAGAGCAGTTTCTCAGAAAGCTTCTTTCCAGTTTTCAACGGAAGATATTTCCTTTTTCACCATAGGCCTCTATGGGCTTCCAAATATCCCTTTGCCAATTCCACAAGAACAGCCTTAGCGAAAGGCTTCTTGAAGGGAAAGATGTAACTCTGTGAGGTGAATTCACAGAACACAGAGCAGTTTCTCAGAAAGCTTCTTTCCTGTTTTGAACGGAAGATATTTCCTTTTTCACCATAGCCGTCTATGGGCTTCCAAATATCCCTTTGCAAATTCCACAAGAACAGCCTTAGCGAAAGGCTTCTTGAAGGGAAAGATGTAACTCTGTGAGATGAATTCACAGAACACAGAGCAGTTTCTCAGAAAGCTTCTTTCCAGTTTTGAACGGAAGATATTTCCTTTTTCACCATAGGCCTCTATGGGCTTCCAAATATCCCTTTGCCAATTCCACAAGAACAGCCTTAGCGAAAGGCTTCTTGAAGGGAAAGATGTAACTCTGTGAGATGAATTCACAGAACACAGAGCAGTTTCTCAGAAAGCTTCTTTCCAGTTTTGAACGGAAGATATTTCCTTTTTCACCATAGGCCTCTATGGGCTTCCAAATATCCCTTTGCCAATTCCACAAGAACAGCCTTAGCGAAAGGCTTCTTGAAGGGAAAGAAGTAACTCTGTGAGATGAATTCACAGAACACAGAGCAGTTTCTCAGAAAGATTCTTTCCAGTTTTGAACGGAAGATATTTCCTTTTTCACCATAGCCCTCTATGGGCTTCCAAATATCCCTTTGCCAATTCCACAAGAACAGCCTTAGCGAAAGGCTTCTTGAAGGGAAAGATGTAACTCTGTGAGATGAATTAACAGAACACAGAGCAGTTTCTCAGAAAGCTTCTTTCCAGTTTTGAACGGAAGATATTTCCTTTTTCACCATAGCCCTCTATGGGCTTCCAAATATCCCTTTGCCAATTCCACAAGAACAGCCTTAGCGAAAGGCTTCTTGAAGGGAAAGATGTAACTCTGTGAGATGAATTAACAGAACACAGAGCAGTTTCTCAGAAAGCTTCTTTCCAGTTTTGAACGGAAGATATTTCCTTTTTCACCATAGCCGTCTATGGGCTTCCAAATATCCCTTTGCCAATTCCACAAGAACAGCCTTAGCGAAAGGCTTCTTGAAGGGAAAGATGTAACTCTGTGAGATGAATTAACAGAACACAGAGCAGTTTCTGAGAAAGCTTCTTTCCAGTTTTGAACGGAAGATATTTCCTTTTTCACCATAGGCCTCTATGGGCTTCCAAATATCCCTTTGCCAATTCCACAAGAACAGCCTTAGCGAAAGGCTTCTTGAAGGGAAAGAAGTAACTCTGTGAGATGAATTCACAGAACACAGAGCAGTTTCTCAGAAAGCTTCTTTCCAATTTTGAACGGAAGATATTTCCTTTTTCACCATAGCCGTCTATGGGCTTCCAAATGTCCCTTTGCCAATTCCACAAGAACAGCCTTAGCGAAAGGCTTCTTGAAGGGAAAGATGTAACTCTGTGAGATGAATTAACAGAACACAGAGCAGTTTCTCAGAAAGCTTCTTTCCAGTTTTGAACGGAAGATATTTCCTTTTTCACCATAGCCCTCTATTGGCTTCCAAATATCCCTTTGCCAATTCCACAAGAACAGCCTTAGCGAAAGGCTTCTTGAAGGGATAGATGTAACTCTGTGAGATGAATTCACAGAACACAGAGCAGTTTCTCAGAAAGCTTCTTTCCAGTTTTGAACGGAAGATATTTCCTTTTTCACCGTAGCCCTCTATGGGCTTCCAAATATCGCTTTGCCAATTCCACAAGAACAGCCTTAGCGAAAGGCTTCTTGAAGGGAAAGATGTAACTCTGTGAGATGAATTAACAGAACACAGAGCAGTTTCTCAGAAAGCTTCTTTCCAGTTTTGAAAGGAAGATATTTCCTTTTTCACCATAGGCCTCTATGGGCTTCCAAATATCCCTTTGCCAATTCCACAAGAACAGCCTTAGCGAAAGGCTTCTTGAAGGGAAAGGTGTAACTCTGTGAGATGAATTCACAGAACACAGAGCAGTTTCTCAGAAAGCTTCTTTCCAGTTTTGAACCGAAGATATTTCCTTTTTCACCATAGCCCTCTATGGGCTTCCAAATATCCCTTTGCCAATTCCACAAGAACAGCCTTAGCGAAAGGCTTCTTGAAGGGAAAGATGTAACTCTGTGAGATGAATTCACAGAACACAGAGCAGTTTCTCAGAAAGCTTCTTTCCAGTTTTGAACGGAAGATATTTCCTTTTTCACCATAGCCCCCTATGGGCTTCCAAATATCGCTTTGCCAATTCCACAAGAACAGCCTTAGCGAAAGGCTTCTTGAAGGGAAAGATGTAACTCTGTGAGATGAATTCACAGAACACAGAGCAGTTTCTCAGAAAGCTTCTTTCCAGTTTTGAACGGAAGATATTTCCTTTTTCACCATAGCCCTCTATGGGCTTCCAAATATCCCTTTTCCAATTCCACAAGAACAGCCTTAGCGAAAGGCTTCTTGAAGGGAAAGATGTAACTCCGTGAGATGAATTCAGAGAACACAGAGCAGTTTCTCAGAAAGCTTCTTTCCAGTTTTGAACGGAAGATATTTCCTTTTTCACCATAGGCCTCTATGGGCTTCCAAATATCCCTTTGCCAATTCCACAAGAACAGCCTTAGCGAAAGGCTTCTTGAAGGGAAAGATGTAACTCTGTGAGGTGAATTCACAGAACACAGAGCAGTTTCTCAGAAAGCTTCTTTCCTGTTTTGAACGGAAGATATTTCCTTTTTCACCATAGCCGTCTATGGGCTTCCAAATATCCCTTTGCAAATTCCACAAGAACAGCCTTAGCGAAAGGCTTCTTGAAGGGAAAGATGTAACTCTGTGAGATGAATTCACAGAACACAGAGCAGTTTCTCAGAAAGCTTCTTTCCAGTTTTGAACGGAAGATATTTCCTTTTTCACCATAGGCCTCTATGGGCTTCCAAATATCCCTTTGCCAATTCCACAAGAACAGCCTTAGTGAAAGGCTTCTTGAAGGGAAAGAAGTAACTCTGTGAGATGAATTCACAGAACACAGAGCAGTTTCTCAGAAAGCTTCTTTCCAGTTTTGAACGGAAGATATTTCCTTTTTCACCATAGCCCTCTAAGGGCTTCCAAATATCCCTTTGCCAATTCCACAAGAACAGCCTTAGCGAAAGGCTTCTTGAAGGGAAAGATGTAACTCTGTGAGATGAATTAACAGAACACAGAGCAGTTTCTCAGAAAGCTTCTTTCCAGTTTTGAACGGAAGATATTTCCTTTTTCACCATAGCCCTCTATGGGCTTCCAAATATCCCTTTGCCAATTCCACAAGAACAGCCTTAGCGAAAGGCTTCTTGAAGGGAAAGATGTAACTCTGTGAGATGAATTAACAGAACACAGAGCAGTTTTTCAGAAAGCTTCTTTCCAGTTTTGAACGGAAGATATTTCCTTTTTCACCATAGCCCTCTGTGGGCTTCCAAATATCCCTTTGCCAATTCCACAAGAACAGCCTTAGCGAAAGGCTTCTTGAAGGGAAAGATGTAACTCTGTGAGATGAATTCACAGAACACAGAGCAGTTTCTCAGAAAGCTTCTTTCCAGTTTTGAACGGAAGATATTTCCTTTTTCACCGTAGCCCTCTATGGGCTTCCAAATATCGCTTTGCCAATTCCACAAGAACAGCCTTAGCGAAAGGCTTCTTGAAGGGAAAGATGTAACTCTGTGAGATGAATTAACAGAACACAGAGCAGTTTCTCAGAAAGCTTCTTTCCAGTTTTGAAAGGAAGATATTTCCTTTTTCACCATAGTCCTCTATGGGCTTCCAAATATCCCTTTGCCAATTCCACAAGAACAGCCTTAGCGAAAGGCTTCTTGAAGGGAAAGGTGTAACTCTGTGAGATGAATTCTCAGAACACAGAGCAGTTTCTCAGAAAGCTTCTTTCCAGTTTGGAACCGAAGATATTTCCTTTTTCACCATAGCCCTCTATGGGCTTCCGAATATCCCTTTGCCAATTCCACAAGAACAGCCTTAGCGAAAGGCTTCTTGAAGGGAAAGATGTAACTCTGTGAGATGAATTCACAGAACACAGAGCAGTTTCTCAGAAAGCTTCTTTCCAGTTTTGAACGGAAGATATTTCCTTTTTCACCATAGCCCTCTATGGGCTTCCAAATATCCCTTTGCCAATTCCACAAGAACAGCCTTAGCGAAAGGCTTCTTGAAGGGAAAGATGTAACTCCGTGAGATGAATTCAGAGAACACAGAGCAGTTTCTCAGAAAGCTTCTTTCCAGTTTTGAACGGAAGATATTTCCTTTTTCACCATAGGCCTCTATGGGCTTCCAAATATCCCTTTGCCAATTCCACAAGAACAGCCTTAGCGAAAGGCTTCTTGAAGGGAAAGATGTAACTCTGTGAGGTGAATTCACAGAACACAGAGCAGTTTCTCAGAAAGCTTCTTTCCTGTTTTGAACGGAAGATATTTCCTTTTTCACCATAGCCGTCTATGGGCTTCCAAATATCCCTTTGCAAATTCCACAAGAACAGCCTTAGCGAAAGGCTTCTTGAAGGGAAAGATGTAACTCTGTGAGATGAATTCACAGAACACAGAGCAGTTTCTCAGAAAGCTTCTTTCCAGTTTTGAACGGAAGATATTTCCTTTTTCACCATAGGCCTCTATGGGCTTCCAAATATCCCTTTGCCAATTCCACAAGAACAGCCTTAGCGAAAGGCTTCTTGAAGGGAAAGATGTAACTCTGTGAGATGAATTCACAGAACACAGAGCAGTTTCTCAGAAAGCTTCTTTCCAGTTTTGAACGGAAGATATTTCCTTTTTCACCATAGGCCTCTATGGGCTTCCAAATATCCCTTTGCCAATTCCACAAGAACAGCCTTAGCGAAAGGCTTCTTGAAGGGAAAGAAGTAACTCTGTGAGATGAATTCACAGAACACAGAGCAGTTTCTCAGAAAGATTCTTTCCAGTTTTGAACGGAAGATATTTCCTTTTTCACCATAGCCCTCTATGGGCTTCCAAATATCCCTTTGCCAATTCCACAAGAACAGCCTTAGCGAAAGGCTTCTTGAAGGGAAAGATGTAACTCTGTGAGATGAATTAACAGAACACAGAGCAGTTTCTCAGAAAGCTTCTTTCCAGTTTTGAACGGAAGATATTTCCTTTTTCACCATAGCCCTCTATGGGCTTCCAAATATCCCTTTGCCAATTCCACAAGAACAGCCTTAGCGAAAGGCTTCTTGAAGGGAAAGATGTAACTCTGTGAGATGAATTAACAGAACACAGAGCAGTTTCTCAGAAAGCTTCTTTCCAGTTTTGAACGGAAGATATTTCCTTTTTCACCATAGCCGTCTATGGGCTTCCAAATATCCCTTTGCCAATTCCACAAGAACAGCCTTAGCGAAAGGCTTCTTGAAGGGAAAGATGTAACTCTGTGAGATGAATTAACAGAACACAGAGCAGTTTCTGAGAAAGCTTCTTTCCAGTTTTGAACGGAAGATATTTCCTTTTTCACCATAGGCCTCTATGGGCTTCCAAATATCCCTTTGCCAATTCCACAAGAACAGCCTTAGCGAAAGGCTTCTTGAAGGGAAAGAAGTAACTCTGTGAGATGAATTCACAGAACACAGAGCAGTTTCTCAGAAAGCTTCTTTCCAATTTTGAACGGAAGATATTTCCTTTTTCACCATAGCCGTCTATGGGCTTCCAAATGTCCCTTTGCCAATTCCACAAGAACAGCCTTAGCGAAAGGCTTCTTGAAGGGAAAGATGTAACTCTGTGAGATGAATTAACAGAACACAGAGCAGTTTCTCAGAAAGCTTCTTTCCAGTTTTGAACGGAAGATATTTCCTTTTTCACCATAGCCCTCTATTGGCTTCCAAATATCCCTTTGCCAATTCCACAAGAACAGCCTTAGCGAAAGGCTTCTTGAAGGGATAGATGTAACTCTGTGAGATGAATTCACAGAACACAGAGCAGTTTCTCAGAAAGCTTCTTTCCAGTTTTGAACGGAAGATATTTCCTTTTTCACCGTAGCCCTCTATGGGCTTCCAAATATCGCTTTGCCAATTCCACAAGAACAGCCTTAGCGAAAGGCTTCTTGAAGGGAAAGATGTAACTCTGTGAGATGAATTAACAGAACACAGAGCAGTTTCTCAGAAAGCTTCTTTCCAGTTTTGAAAGGAAGATATTTCCTTTTTCACCATAGGCCTCTATGGGCTTCCAAATATCCCTTTGCCAATTCCACAAGAACAGCCTTAGCGAAAGGCTTCTTGAAGGGAAAGGTGTAACTCTGTGAGATGAATTCACAGAACACAGAGCAGTTTCTCAGAAAGCTTCTTTCCAGTTTTGAACCGAAGATATTTCCTTTTTCACCATAGCCCTCTATGGGCTTCCAAATATCCCTTTGCCAATTCCACAAGAACAGCCTTAGCGAAAGGCTTCTTGAAGGGAAAGATGTAACTCTGTGAGATGAATTCACAGAACACAGAGCAGTTTCTCAGAAAGCTTCTTTCCAGTTTTGAACGGAAGATATTTCCTTTTTCACCATAGCCCCCTATGGGCTTCCAAATATCGCTTTGCCAATTCCACAAGAACAGCCTTAGCGAAAGGCTTCTTGAAGGGAAAGATGTAACTCTGTGAGATGAATTCACAGAACACAGAGCAGTTTCTCAGAAAGCTTCTTTCCAGTTTTGAACGGAAGATATTTCCTTTTTCACCATAGCCCTCTATGGGCTTCCAAATATCCCTTTTCCAATTCCACAAGAACAGCCTTAGCGAAAGGCTTCTTGAAGGGAAAGATGTAACTCCGTGAGATGAATTCAGAGAACACAGAGCAGTTTCTCAGAAAGCTTCTTTCCAGTTTTGAACGGAAGATATTTCCTTTTTCACCATAGGCCTCTATGGGCTTCCAAATATCCCTTTGCCAATTCCACAAGAACAGCCTTAGCGAAAGGCTTCTTGAAGGGAAAGATGTAACTCTGTGAGGTGAATTCACAGAACACAGAGCAGTTTCTCAGAAAGCTTCTTTCCTGTTTTGAACGGAAGATATTTCCTTTTTCACCATAGCCGTCTATGGGCTTCCAAATATCCCTTTGCAAATTCCACAAGAACAGCCTTAGCGAAAGGCTTCTTGAAGGGAAAGATGTAACTCTGTGAGATGAATTCACAGAACACAGAGCAGTTTCTCAGAAAGCTTCTTTCCAGTTTTGAACGGAAGATATTTCCTTTTTCACCATAGGCCTCTATGGGCTTCCAAATATCCCTTTGCCAATTCCACAAGAACAGCCTTAGTGAAAGGCTTCTTGAAGGGAAAGAAGTAACTCTGTGAGATGAATTCACAGAACACAGAGCAGTTTCTCAGAAAGCTTCTTTCCAGTTTTGAACGGAAGATATTTCCTTTTTCACCATAGCCCTCTAAGGGCTTCCAAATATCCCTTTGCCAATTCCACAAGAACAGCCTTAGCGAAAGGCTTCTTGAAGGGAAAGATGTAACTCTGTGAGATGAATTAACAGAACACAGAGCAGTTTCTCAGAAAGCTTCTTTCCAGTTTTGAACGGAAGATATTTCCTTTTTCACCATAGCCCTCTATGGGCTTCCAAATATCCCTTTGCCAATTCCACAAGAACAGCCTTAGCGAAAGGCTTCTTGAAGGGAAAGATGTAACTCTGTGAGATGAATTAACAGAACACAGAGCAGTTTTTCAGAAAGCTTCTTTCCAGTTTTGAACGGAAGATATTTCCTTTTTCACCATAGCCCTCTGTGGGCTTCCAAATATCCCTTTGCCAATTCCACAAGAACAGCCTTAGCGAAAGGCTTCTTGAAGGGAAAGATGTAACTCTGTGAGATGAATTCACAGAACACAGAGCAGTTTCTCAGAAAGCTTCTTTCCAGTTTTGAACGGAAGATATTTCCTTTTTCACCGTAGCCCTCTATGGGCTTCCAAATATCGCTTTGCCAATTCCACAAGAACAGCCTTAGCGAAAGGCTTCTTGAAGGGAAAGATGTAACTCTGTGAGATGAATTAACAGAACACAGAGCAGTTTCTCAGAAAGCTTCTTTCCAGTTTTGAAAGGAAGATATTTCCTTTTTCACCATAGTCCTCTATGGGCTTCCAAATATCCCTTTGCCAATTCCACAAGAACAGCCTTAGCGAAAGGCTTCTTGAAGGGAAAGGTGTAACTCTGTGAGATGAATTCTCAGAACACAGAGCAGTTTCTCAGAAAGCTTCTTTCCAGTTTGGAACCGAAGATATTTCCTTTTTCACCATAGCCCTCTATGGGCTTCCGAATATCCCTTTGCCAATTCCACAAGAACAGCCTTAGCGAAAGGCTTCTTGAAGGGAAAGATGTAACTCTGTGAGATGAATTCACAGAACACAGAGCAGTTTCTCAGAAAGCTTCTTTCCAGTTTTGAACGGAAGATATTTCCTTTTTCACCATAGCCCTCTATGGGCTTCCAAATATCCCTTTGCCAATTCCACAAGAACAGCCTTAGCGAAAGGCTTCTTGAAGGGAAAGATGTAACTCCGTGAGATGAATTCAGAGAACACAGAGCAGTTTCTCAGAAAGCTTCTTTCCAGTTTTGAACGGAAGATATTTCCTTTTTCACCATAGGCCTCTATGGGCTTCCAAATATCCCTTTGCCAATTCCACAAGAACAGCCTTAGCGAAAGGCTTCTTGAAGGGAAAGATGTAACTCTGTGAGGTGAATTCACAGAACACAGAGCAGTTTCTCAGAAAGCTTCTTTCCTGTTTTGAACGGAAGATATTTCCTTTTTCACCATAGCCGTCTATGGGCTTCCAAATATCCCTTTGCAAATTCCACAAGAACAGCCTTAGCGAAAGGCTTCTTGAAGGGAAAGATGTAACTCTGTGAGATGAATTCACAGAACACAGAGCAGTTTCTCAGAAAGCTTCTTTCCAGTTTTGAACGGAAGATATTTCCTTTTTCACCATAGGCCTCTATGGGCTTCCAAATATCCCTTTGCCAATTCCACAAGAACAGCCTTAGCGAAAGGCTTCTTGAAGGGAAAGATGTAACTCTGTGAGATGAATTCACAGAACACAGAGCAGTTTCTCAGAAAGCTTCTTTCCAGTTTTGAACGGAAGATATTTCCTTTTTCACCATAGGCCTCTATGGGCTTCCAAATATCCCTTTGCCAATTCCACAAGAACAGCCTTAGCGAAAGGCTTCTTGAAGGGAAAGAAGTAACTCTGTGAGATGAATTCACAGAACACAGAGCAGTTTCTCAGAAAGATTCTTTCCAGTTTTGAACGGAAGATATTTCCTTTTTCACCATAGCCCTCTATGGGCTTCCAAATATCCCTTTGCCAATTCCACAAGAACAGCCTTAGCGAAAGGCTTCTTGAAGGGAAAGATGTAACTCTGTGAGATGAATTAACAGAACACAGAGCAGTTTCTCAGAAAGCTTCTTTCCAGTTTTGAACGGAAGATATTTCCTTTTTCACCATAGCCCTCTATGGGCTTCCAAATATCCCTTTGCCAATTCCACAAGAACAGCCTTAGCGAAAGGCTTCTTGAAGGGAAAGATGTAACTCTGTGAGATGAATTAACAGAACACAGAGCAGTTTTTCAGAAAGCTTCTTTCCAGTTTTGAACGGAAGATATTTCCTTTTTCACCATAGCCCTCTGTGGGCTTCCAAATATCCCTTTGCCAATTCCACAAGAACAGCCTTAGCGAAAGGCTTCTTGAAGGGAAAGATGTAACTCTGTGAGATGAATTCACAGAACACAGAGCAGTTTCTCAGAAAGCTTCTTTCCAGTTTTGAACGGAAGATATTTCCTTTTTCACCGTAGCCCTCTATGGGCTTCCAAATATCGCTTTGCCAATTCCACAAGAACAGCCTTAGCGAAAGGCTTCTTGAAGGGAAAGATGTAACTCTGTGAGATGAATTAACAGAACACAGAGCAGTTTCTCAGAAAGCTTCTTTCCAGTTTTGAAAGGAAGATATTTCCTTTTTCACCATAGTCCTCTATGGGCTTCCAAATATCCCTTTGCCAATTCCACAAGAACAGCCTTAGCGAAAGGCTTCTTGAAGGGAAAGGTGTAACTCTGTGAGATGAATTCTCAGAACACAGAGCAGTTTCTCAGAAAGCTTCTTTCCAGTTTGGAACCGAAGATATTTCCTTTTTCACCATAGCCCTCTGTGGGCTTCCGAATATCCCTTTGCCAATTCCACAAGAACAGCCTTAGCGAAAGGCTTCTTGAAGGGAAAGATGTAACTCTGTGAGATGAATTCACAGAACACAGAGCAGTTTCTCAGAAAGCTTCTTTCCAGTTTTGAACGGAAGATATTTCCTTTTTCACCATAGCCCTCTATGGGCTTCCAAATATCCCTTTGCCAATTCCACAAGAACAGCCTTAGCGAAAGGCTTCTTGAAGGGAAAGATGTAACTCCGTGAGATGAATTCAGAGAACACAGAGCAGTTTCTCAGAAAGCTTCTTTCCAGTTTTGAACGGAAGATATTTCCTTTTTCACCATAGGCCTCTATGGGCTTCCAAATATCCCTTTGCCAATTCCACAAGAACAGCCTTAGCGAAAGGCTTCTTGAAGGGAAAGATGTAACTCTGTGAGGTGAATTCACAGAACACAGAGCAGTTTCTCAGAAAGCTTCTTTCCTGTTTTGAACGGAAGATATTTCCTTTTTCACCATAGCCGTCTATGGGCTTCCAAATATCCCTTTGCAAATTCCACAAGAACAGCCTTAGCGAAAGGCTTCTTGAAGGGAAAGATGTAACTCTGTGAGATGAATTCACAGAACACAGAGCAGTTTCTCAGAAAGCTTCTTTCCAGTTTTGAACGGAAGATATTTCCTTTTTCACCATAGGCCTCTATGGGCTTCCAAATATCCCTTTGCCAATTCCACAAGAACAGCCTTAGCGAAAGGCTTCTTGAAGGGAAAGATGTAACTCTGTGAGATGAATTCACAGAACACAGAGCAGTTTCTCAGAAAGCTTCTTTCCAGTTTTGAACGGAAGATATTTCCTTTTTCACCATAGGCCTCTATGGGCTTCCAAATATCCCTTTGCCAATTCCACAAGAACAGCCTTAGCGAAAGGCTTCTTGAAGGGAAAGAAGTAACTCTGTGAGATGAATTCACAGAACACAGAGCAGTTTCTCAGAAAGATTCTTTCCAGTTTTGAACGGAAGATATTTCCTTTTTCACCATAGCCCTCTATGGGCTTCCAAATATCCCTTTGCCAATTCCACAAGAACAGCCTTAGCGAAAGGCTTCTTGAAGGGAAAGATGTAACTCTGTGAGATGAATTAACAGAACACAGAGCAGTTTCTCAGAAAGCTTCTTTCCAGTTTTGAACGGAAGATATTTCCTTTTTCACCATAGCCCTCTATGGGCTTCCAAATATCCCTTTGCCAATTCCACAAGAACAGCCTTAGCGAAAGGCTTCTTGAAGGGAAAGATGTAACTCTGTGAGATGAATTAACAGAACACAGAGCAGTTTCTCAGAAAGCTTCTTTCCAGTTTTGAACGGAAGATATTTCCTTTTTCACCATAGCCGTCTATGGGCTTCCAAATATCCCTTTGCCAATTCCACAAGAACAGCCTTAGCGAAAGGCTTCTTGAAGGGAAAGATGTAACTCTGTGAGATGAATTAACAGAACACAGAGCAGTTTCTGAGAAAGCTTCTTTCCAGTTTTGAACGGAAGATATTTCCTTTTTCACCATAGGCCTCTATGGGCTTCCAAATATCCCTTTGCCAATTCCACAAGAACAGCCTTAGCGAAAGGCTTCTTGAAGGGAAAGAAGTAACTCTGTGAGATGAATTCACAGAACACAGAGCAGTTTCTCAGAAAGCTTCTTTCCAATTTTGAACGGAAGATATTTCCTTTTTCACCATAGCCGTCTATGGGCTTCCAAATGTCCCTTTGCCAATTCCACAAGAACAGCCTTAGCGAAAGGCTTCTTGAAGGGAAAGATGTAACTCTGTGAGATGAATTAACAGAACACAGAGCAGTTTCTCAGAAAGCTTCTTTCCAGTTTTGAACGGAAGATATTTCCTTTTTCACCATAGCCCTCTATTGGCTTCCAAATATCCCTTTGCCAATTCCACAAGAACAGCCTTAGCGAAAGGCTTCTTGAAGGGATAGATGTAACTCTGTGAGATGAATTCACAGAACACAGAGCAGTTTCTCAGAAAGCTTCTTTCCAGTTTTGAACGGAAGATATTTCCTTTTTCACCGTAGCCCTCTATGGGCTTCCAAATATCGCTTTGCCAATTCCACAAGAACAGCCTTAGCGAAAGGCTTCTTGAAGGGAAAGATGTAACTCTGTGAGATGAATTAACAGAACACAGAGCAGTTTCTCAGAAAGCTTCTTTCCAGTTTTGAAAGGAAGATATTTCCTTTTTCACCATAGGCCTCTATGGGCTTCCAAATATCCCTTTGCCAATTCCACAAGAACAGCCTTAGCGAAAGGCTTCTTGAAGGGAAAGGTGTAACTCTGTGAGATGAATTCACAGAACACAGAGCAGTTTCTCAGAAAGCTTCTTTCCAGTTTTGAACCGAAGATATTTCCTTTTTCACCATAGCCCTCTATGGGCTTCCAAATATCCCTTTGCCAATTCCACAAGAACAGCCTTAGCGAAAGGCTTCTTGAAGGGAAAGATGTAACTCTGTGAGATGAATTCACAGAACACAGAGCAGTTTCTCAGAAAGCTTCTTTCCAGTTTTGAACGGAAGATATTTCCTTTTTCACCATAGCCCCCTATGGGCTTCCAAATATCGCTTTGCCAATTCCACAAGAACAGCCTTAGCGAAAGGCTTCTTGAAGGGAAAGATGTAACTCTGTGAGATGAATTCACAGAACACAGAGCAGTTTCTCAGAAAGCTTCTTTCCAGTTTTGAACGGAAGATATTTCCTTTTTCACCATAGCCCTCTATGGGCTTCCAAATATCCCTTTTCCAATTCCACAAGAACAGCCTTAGCGAAAGGCTTCTTGAAGGGAAAGATGTAACTCCGTGAGATGAATTCAGAGAACACAGAGCAGTTTCTCAGAAAGCTTCTTTCCAGTTTTGAACGGAAGATATTTCCTTTTTCACCATAGGCCTCTATGGGCTTCCAAATATCCCTTTGCCAATTCCACAAGAACAGCCTTAGCGAAAGGCTTCTTGAAGGGAAAGATGTAACTCTGTGAGGTGAATTCACAGAACACAGAGCAGTTTCTCAGAAAGCTTCTTTCCTGTTTTGAACGGAAGATATTTCCTTTTTCACCATAGCCGTCTATGGGCTTCCAAATATCCCTTTGCAAATTCCACAAGAACAGCCTTAGCGAAAGGCTTCTTGAAGGGAAAGATGTAACTCTGTGAGATGAATTCACAGAACACAGAGCAGTTTCTCAGAAAGCTTCTTTCCAGTTTTGAACGGAAGATATTTCCTTTTTCACCATAGGCCTCTATGGGCTTCCAAATATCCCTTTGCCAATTCCACAAGAACAGCCTTAGTGAAAGGCTTCTTGAAGGGAAAGAAGTAACTCTGTGAGATGAATTCACAGAACACAGAGCAGTTTCTCAGAAAGCTTCTTTCCAGTTTTGAACGGAAGATATTTCCTTTTTCACCATAGCCCTCTAAGGGCTTCCAAATATCCCTTTGCCAATTCCACAAGAACAGCCTTAGCGAAAGGCTTCTTGAAGGGAAAGATGTAACTCTGTGAGATGAATTAACAGAACACAGAGCAGTTTCTCAGAAAGCTTCTTTCCAGTTTTGAACGGAAGATATTTCCTTTTTCACCATAGCCCTCTATGGGCTTCCAAATATCCCTTTGCCAATTCCACAAGAACAGCCTTAGCGAAAGGCTTCTTGAAGGGAAAGATGTAACTCTGTGAGATGAATTAACAGAACACAGAGCAGTTTTTCAGAAAGCTTCTTTCCAGTTTTGAACGGAAGATATTTCCTTTTTCACCATAGCCCTCTGTGGGCTTCCAAATATCCCTTTGCCAATTCCACAAGAACAGCCTTAGCGAAAGGCTTCTTGAAGGGAAAGATGTAACTCTGTGAGATGAATTCACAGAACACAGAGCAGTTTCTCAGAAAGCTTCTTTCCAGTTTTGAACGGAAGATATTTCCTTTTTCACCGTAGCCCTCTATGGGCTTCCAAATATCGCTTTGCCAATTCCACAAGAACAGCCTTAGCGAAAGGCTTCTTGAAGGGAAAGATGTAACTCTGTGAGATGAATTAACAGAACACAGAGCAGTTTCTCAGAAAGCTTCTTTCCAGTTTTGAAAGGAAGATATTTCCTTTTTCACCATAGTCCTCTATGGGCTTCCAAATATCCCTTTGCCAATTCCACAAGAACAGCCTTAGCGAAAGGCTTCTTGAAGGGAAAGGTGTAACTCTGTGAGATGAATTCTCAGAACACAGAGCAGTTTCTCAGAAAGCTTCTTTCCAGTTTGGAACCGAAGATATTTCCTTTTTCACCATAGCCCTCTATGGGCTTCCGAATATCCCTTTGCCAATTCCACAAGAACAGCCTTAGCGAAAGGCTTCTTGAAGGGAAAGATGTAACTCTGTGAGATGAATTCACAGAACACAGAGCAGTTTCTCAGAAAGCTTCTTTCCAGTTTTGAACGGAAGATATTTCCTTTTTCACCATAGCCCTCTATGGGCTTCCAAATATCCCTTTGCCAATTCCACAAGAACAGCCTTAGCGAAAGGCTTCTTGAAGGGAAAGATGTAACTCCGTGAGATGAATTCAGAGAACACAGAGCAGTTTCTCAGAAAGCTTCTTTCCAGTTTTGAACGGAAGATATTTCCTTTTTCACCATAGGCCTCTATGGGCTTCCAAATATCCCTTTGCCAATTCCACAAGAACAGCCTTAGCGAAAGGCTTCTTGAAGGGAAAGATGTAACTCTGTGAGGTGAATTCACAGAACACAGAGCAGTTTCTCAGAAAGCTTCTTTCCTGTTTTGAACGGAAGATATTTCCTTTTTCACCATAGCCGTCTATGGGCTTCCAAATATCCCTTTGCAAATTCCACAAGAACAGCCTTAGCGAAAGGCTTCTTGAAGGGAAAGATGTAACTCTGTGAGATGAATTCACAGAACACAGAGCAGTTTCTCAGAAAGCTTCTTTCCAGTTTTGAACGGAAGATATTTCCTTTTTCACCATAGGCCTCTATGGGCTTCCAAATATCCCTTTGCCAATTCCACAAGAACAGCCTTAGCGAAAGGCTTCTTGAAGGGAAAGATGTAACTCTGTGAGATGAATTCACAGAACACAGAGCAGTTTCTCAGAAAGCTTCTTTCCAGTTTTGAACGGAAGATATTTCCTTTTTCACCATAGGCCTCTATGGGCTTCCAAATATCCCTTTGCCAATTCCACAAGAACAGCCTTAGCGAAAGGCTTCTTGAAGGGAAAGAAGTAACTCTGTGAGATGAATTCACAGAACACAGAGCAGTTTCTCAGAAAGCTTCTTTCCAGTTTTGAACGGAAGATATTTCCTTTTTCACCATAGCCCTCTATGGGCTTCCAAATATCCCTTTGCCAATTCCACAAGAACAGCCTTAGCGAAAGGCTTCTTGAAGGGAAAGATGTAACTCTGTGAGATGAATTAACAGAACACAGAGCAGTTTCTCAGAAAGCTTCTTTCCAGTTTTGAACGGAAGATATTTCCTTTTTCACCATAGCCGTCTATGGGCTTCCAAATATCCCTTTGCCAATTCCACAAGAACAGCCTTAGCGAAAGGCTTCTTGAAGGGAAAGATGTAACTCTGTGAGATGAATTAACAGAACACAGAGCAGTTTCTGAGAAAGCTTCTTTCCAGTTTTGAACGGAAGATATTTCCTTTTTCACCATAGGCCTCTATGGGCTTCCAAATATCCCTTTGCCAATTCCACAAGAACAGCCTTAGCGAAAGGCTTCTTGAAGGGAAAGAAGTAACTCTGTGAGATGAATTCACAGAACACAGAGCAGTTTCTCAGAAAGCTTCTTTCCAATTTTGAACGGAAGATATTTCCTTTTTCACCATAGCCGTCTATGGGCTTCCAAATGTCCCTTTGCCAATTCCACAAGAACAGCCTTAGCGAAAGGCTTCTTGAAGGGAAAGATGTAACTCTGTGAGATGAATTAACAGAACACAGAGCAGTTTCTCAGAAAGCTTCTTTCCAGTTTTGAACGGAAGATATTTCCTTTTTCACCATAGCCCTCTATTGGCTTCCAAATATCCCTTTGCCAATTCCACAAGAACAGCCTTAGCGAAAGGCTTCTTGAAGGGAAAGATGTAACTCTGTGAGATGAATTCACAGAACACAGAGCAGTTTCTCAGAAAGCTTCTTTCCAGTTTTGAACGGAAGATATTTCCTTTTTCACCATAGCCGTCTATGGGCTTCCAAATATCACTTTGCCAATTCCACAAGAACAGACTTAGCGAAAGGCTTCTTGAAGGGAAAGATGTAACTCTGTGAGATGAATTCAGAGAACACAGAGCAGTTTCTCAGAAAGCTTCTTTCCAGTTTTGAACGGAAGATATTTCCTTTTTCACCATAGGCCTCTATGGGCTTCCAAATATCCCTTTGCCAATTCCACAAGAACAGCCTTAGCGAAAGGCTTCTTGAAGGGAAAGATGTAACTCTGTGAGATGAATTCACAGAACACAGAGCAGTTTCTCAGAAAGCTTCTTTCCAGTTTTGAACGGAAGATATTTCCTTTTTCACTATAGGCCTCTATGGGCTTCCAAATATCCCTTTTCCAATTCCACAAGAACAGCCTTAGCGAAAGGCTTCTTGAAGGGAAAGAAGTAACTCTGTGAGATGAATTCAGAGAACACAGAGCAGTTTCTCAGAAAGCTTCTTTCCAGTTTTGAACGGAAGATATTTCCTTTTTCACCATAGGCCTCTATGGGCTTCCAAATATCCCTTTGCCAATTCCACAAGAACAGCCTTAGCGAAAGGCTTCTTGAAGGGAAAGATGTAACTCTGTCAGATAAATTAACAGAACACAGAGCAGTTTCTCAGAAAGCTTCTTTCCAGTTTTGAACGGAAGATATTTCCTTTTTCACCATAGCCGTCTATGGGCTTCCAAATATCCCTTTGCCAATTCCACAAGAACAGCCTTAGCGAAAGGCTTCTTGAAGGGAAAGATGTAACTCTGTGAGATGAATTCACAGAACACAGAGCTGTTTCTCAGAAAGCTTCTTTCCAGTTTTGAACGGAAGATATTTCCTTTTTCACCATAGGACCCTTTGGGCTTCCAAATATCCCTTTGCCAATTCCACAAGAACAGCCTTAGCGAAAGGCTTCTTGAAGGGAAAGATGTAACTCTGTGAGGTGAATTCACAGAACACAGAGCAGTTTCTCAGAAAGCTTCTTTCCTGTTTTGAACGGAAGATATTTCCTTTTTCACCATAGCCGTCTATGGGCTTCCAAATATCCCTTTGCCAATTCCACAAGAACAGCCTTAGCGAAAGGCTTCTTGAAGGGAAAGATGTAACTCTGTGAGATGAATTCACAGAACACAGAGCAGTTTCTCAGAAAGCTTCTTTCCAGTTTTGAACGGAAGATATTTCCTTTTTCACCATAGGCCTCTATGGGCTTCCAAATATCCCTTTGCCAATTCCACAAGAACAGCCTTAGCGAAAGGCTTCTTGAAGGGAAAGATGTAACTCTGTGAGATGAATTCACAGAACACAGAGCAGTTTCTCAGAAAGCTTCTTTCCAGTTTTGAACGGAAGATATTTCCTTTTTCACCATAGGCCTCTATGGGCTTCCAAATATCCCTTTGCCAATTCCACAAGAACAGCCTTAGCGAAAGGCTTCTTGAAGGGAAAGAAGTAACTCTGTGAGATGAATTCACAGAACACAGAGCAGTTTCTCAGAAAGCCTCTTTCCAGTTTTGAACGGAAGATATTTCCTTTTTCACCATAGCCCTCTATGGGCTTCCAAATATCCCATTGCCAATTCCACAAGAACAGCCTTAGCGAAAGGCTTCTTGAAGGGAAAGATGTAACTCTGTGAGATGAATTAACAGAACACAGAGCAGTTTCTCAGAAAGCTTCTTTCCAGTTTTGAACGGAAGATATTTCCTTTTTCACCATAGGCCTCTATGGGCTTCCAAATATCCCTTTGCCAATTCCACAAGAACAGCCTTAGCGAAAGGCTTCTTGAAGGGAAAGATGTAACTCTGTGAGATGAATTAACAGAACACAGAGCAGTTTCTCAGAAAGCTTCTTTCCAGTTTTGAACGGAAGATATTTCCTTTTTCACCATAGCCCTCTATGGGCTTCCAAATATCCCTTTGCCAATTCCACAAGAACAGCCTTAGCGAAGGGCTTCTTGAAGGGAAAGATGTAACTCTGTGAGATGAATTAACAGAACACAGAGCAGTTTCTGAGAAAGCTTCTTTCCAGTTTTGAACGGAAGATATTTCCTTTTTCACCATAGGCCTCTATGGGCTTCCAAATATCCCTTTGCCAATTCCACAACAACAGCCTTAGCGAAAGGCTTCTTGAAGGGAAAGAAGTAACTCTGTGAGATGAATTCACAGAACACAGAGCAGTTTCTCAGAAAGCTTCTTTCCAATTTTGAACGGAAGATATTTCCTTTTTCACCATAGCCGTCTATGGGCTTCCAAATATCCCTTTGCCAATTCCACAAGAAAAGCCTTAGCCAAAGGCTTCTTGAAGGGAATGATGTAACTCCGTGAGATGAATTAACAGAACAAAGAGCAGTTTCTCAGAAAGCTTCTTTCCAGTTTTGAACGGAAGATATTTCCTTTTTCACCATAGCCCTCTATTGGCTTCCAAATATCCCTTTGCCAATTCCACAAGAACAGCCTTAGCGAAAGGCTTCTTGAAGGGAAAGATGTAACTCTGTGAGATGAATTCACAGAACACAGAGCAGTTTCTCAGAAAGCTTCTTTCCAGTTTTGAACGGAAGATATTTCCTTTTTCACCATAGGCCTCTATGGGCTTCCAAATATCCCTTTGCCAATTCCACAAGAACAGCCTTAGCGAAAGGCTTCTTGAAGGGAAAGATGTAACTCTGTGAGATGAATTCACAGAACACAGAGCAGTTTCTCAGAAAGCTTCTTTCCAGTTTTGAACGGAAGATATTTCCTTTTTCACCATAGGCCTCTATGGGCTTCCAAATATCCCTTTGCCAATTCCACAAGAACAGCCTTAGCGAAAGGCTTCTTGAAGGGAAAGAAGTAACTCTGTGAGATGAATTCACAGAACACAGAGCAGTTTCTCAGAAAGCTTCTTTCCAGTTTTGAACGGAAGATATTTCCTTTTTCACCATAGCCCTCTATGGGCTTCCAAATATCCCTTTGCCAATTCCACAAGAACAGCCTTAGCGAAAGGCTTCTTGAAGGGAAAGATGTAACTCTGTGAGATGAATTAACAGAACACAGAGCAGTTTCTCAGAAAGCTTCTTTCCAGTTTTGAACTGAAGATATTTCCTTTTTCACCATAGCCCTCTATGGGCTTCCAAATATCCCTTTGCCAATTCCACAAGAACAGCCTTAGCGAAAGGCTTCTTGAAGGGAAAGATGTAACTCTGTGAGGTGAATTCACAGAACACAGAGCAGTTTCTCAGAAAGCTTCTTTCCTGTTTTGAACGGAAGATATTTCCTTTTTCACCATAGCCGTCTATGGGCTTCCAAATATCCCTTTGCAAATTCCACAAGAACAGCCTTAGCGAAAGGCTTCTTGAAGGGAAAGATGTAACTCTGTGAGATGAATTCACAGAACACAGAGCAGTTTCTCAGAAAGCTTCTTTCCAGTTTTGAACGGAAGATATTTCCTTTTTCACCATAGGCCTCTATGGGCTTCCAAATATCCCTTTGCCAATTCCACAAGAACAGCCTTAGCGAAAGGCTTCTTGAAGGGAAAGATGTAACTCTGTGAGATGAATTCACAGAACACAGAGCAGTTTCTCAGAAAGCTTCTTTCCAGTTTTGAACGGAAGATATTTCCTTTTTCACCATAGGCCTCTATGGGCTTCCAAATATCCCTTTGCCAATTCCACAAGAACAGCCTTAGCGAAAGGCTTCTTGAAGGGAAAGAAGTAACTCTGTGAGATGAATTCACAGAACACAGAGCAGTTTCTCAGAAAGCTTCTTTCCAGTTTTGAACGGAAGATATTTCCTTTTTCACCATAGCCCTCTATGGGCTTCCAAATATCCCTTTGCCAATTCCACAAGAACAGCCTTAGCGAAAGGCTTCTTGAAGGGAAAGAAGTAACTCTGTGAGATGAATTCACAGAACACAGAGCAGTTTCTCAGAAAGCTTCTTTCCAGTTTTGAACGGAAGATATTTCCTTTTTCACCATAGCCCTCTATGGGCTTCCAAATATCCCTTTGCCAATTCCACAAGAACAGCCTTAGCGAAAGGCTTCTTGAAGGGAAAGATGTAACTCTGTGAGATGAATTAACAGAACACAGAGCAGTTTCTCAGAAAGCTTCTTTCCAGTTTTGAACGGAAGATATTTCCTTTTTCACCATAGCCCTCTATGGGCTTCCAAATATCCCTTTGCCAATTCCACAAGAACAGCCTTAGCGAAAGGCTTCTTGAAGGGAAAGATGTAACTCTGTGAGATGAATTAACAGAACACAGAGCAGTTTTTCAGAAAGCTTCTTTCCAGTTTTGAACGGAAGATATTTCCTTTTTCACCATAGCCCTCTTTGGGCTTCCAAATATCCCTTTGCCAATTCCACAAGAACAGCCTTAGCGAAAGGCTTCTTGAAGGGAAAGATGTAACTCTGTGAGATGAATTCACAGAACACAGAGCAGTTTCTCAGAAAGCTTCTTTCCAGTTTTGAACGGAAGATATTTCCTTTTTCACCGTAGCCCTCTATGGGCTTCCAAATATCGCTTTGCCAATTCCACAAGAACAGCCTTAGCGAAAGGCTTCTTGAAGGGAAAGATGTAACTCTGTGAGATGAATTAACAGAACACAGAGCAGTTTCTCAGAAAGCTTCTTTCCAGTTTTGAAAGGAAGATATTTCCTTTTTCACCATAGGCCTCTATGGGCTTCCAAATATCCCTTTGCCAATTCCACAAGAACAGCCTTAGCGAAAGGCTTCTTGAAGGGAAAGGTGTAACTCTGTGAGATGAATTCACAGAACACAGAGCAGTTTCTCAGAAAGCTTCTTTCCAGTTTGGAACCGAAGATATTTCCTTTTTCACCATAGCCCTCTATGGGCTTCCGAATATCCCTTTGCCAATTCCACAAGAACAGCCTTAGCGAAAGGCTTCTTGAAGGGAAAGATGTAACTCTGTGAGATGAATTCACAGAACACAGAGCAGTTTCTCAGAAAGCTTCTTTCCAGTTTTGAACGGAAGATATTTCCTTTTTCACCATAGCCCTCTATGGGCTTCCAAATATCCCTTTGCCAATTCCACAAGAACAGCCTTAGCGAAAGGCTTCTTGAAGGGAAAGATGTAACTCCGTGAGATGAATTCAGAGAACACAGAGCAGTTTCTCAGAAAGCTTCTTTCCAGTTTTGAACGGAAGATATTTCCTTTTTCACCATAGGCCTCTATGGGCTTCCAAATATCCCTTTGCCAATTCCACAAGAACAGCCTTAGCGAAAGGCTTCTTGAAGGGAAAGATGTAACTCTGTGAGGTGAATTCACAGAACACAGAGCAGTTTCTCAGAAAGCTTCTTTCCTGTTTTGAACGGAAGATATTTCCTTTTTCACCATAGCCGTCTATGGGCTTCCAAATATCCCTTTGCAAATTCCACAAGAACAGCCTTAGCGAAAGGCTTCTTGAAGGGAAAGATGTAACTCTGTGAGATGAATTCACAGAACACAGAGCAGTTTCTCAGAAAGCTTCTTTCCAGTTTTGAACGGAAGATATTTCCTTTTTCACCATAGGCCTCTATGGGCTTCCAAATATCCCTTTGCCAATTCCACAAGAACAGCCTTAGCGAATGGCTTCTTGAAGGGAAAGATGTAACTCTGTGAGATGAATTCACAGAACACAGAGCAGTTTCTCAGAAAGCTTCTTTCCAGTTTTGAACGGAAGATATTTCCTTTTTCACCATAGGCCTCTATGGGCTTCCAAATATCCCTTTGCCAATTCCACAAGAACAGCCTTAGCGAAAGGCTTCTTGAAGGGAAAGAAGTAACTCTGTGAGATGAATTCACAGAACACAGAGCAGTTTCTCAGAAAGCTTCTTTCCAGTTTTGAACGGAAGATATTTCCTTTTTCACCATAGCCCTCTATGGGCTTCCAAATATCCCTTTGCCAATTCCACAAGAACAGCCTTAGCGAAAGGCTTCTTGAAGGGAAAGATGTAACTCTGTGAGATGAATTAACAGAACACAGAGCAGTTTCTCAGAAAGCTTCTTTCCAGTTTTGAACGGAAGATATTTCCTTTTTCACCATAGCCGTCTATGGGCTTCCAAATATCCCTTTGCCAATTCCACAAGAACAGCCTTAGCGAAAGGCTTCTTGAAGGGAAAGATGTAACTCTGTGAGATGAATTAACAGAACACAGAGCAGTTTCTGAGAAAGCTTCTTTCCAGTTTTGAACGGAAGATATTTCCTTTTTCACCATAGGCCTCTATGGGCTTCCAAATATCCCTTTGCCAATTCCACAAGAACAGCCTTAGCGAAAGGCTTCTTGAAGGGAAAGAAGTAACTCTGTGAGATGAATTCACAGAACACAGAGCAGTTTCTCAGAAAGCTTCTTTCCAATTTTGAACGGAAGATATTTCCTTTTTCACCATAGCCGTCTATGGGCTTCCAAATGTCCCTTTGCCAATTCCACAAGAACAGCCTTAGCGAAAGGCTTCTTGAAGGGAAAGATGTAACTCTGTGAGATGAATTAACAGAACACAGAGCAGTTTCTCAGAAAGCTTCTTTCCAGTTTTGAACGGAAGATATTTCCTTTTTCACCATAGCCCTCTATTGGCTTCCAAATATCCCTTTGCCAATTCCACAAGAACAGCCTTAGCGAAAGGCTTCTTGAAGGGAAAGATGTAACTCTGTGAGATGAATTCACAGAACACAGAGCAGTTTCTCAGAAAGCTTCTTTCCAGTTTTGAACGGAAGATATTTCCTTTTTCACCATAGCCGTCTATGGGCTTCCAAATATCACTTTGCCAATTCCACAAGAACAGACTTAGCGAAAGGCTTCTTGAAGGGAAAGATGTAACTCTGTGAGATGAATTCAGAGAACACAGAGCAGTTTCTCAGAAAGCTTCTTTCCAGTTTTGAACGGAAGATATTTCCTTTTTCACCATAGGCCTCTATGGGCTTCCAAATATCCCTTTGCCAATTCCACAAGAACAGCCTTAGCGAAAGGCTTCTTGAAGGGAAAGATGTAACTCTGTGAGATGAATTCACAGAACACAGAGCAGTTTCTCAGAAAGCTTCTTTCCAGTTTTGAACGGAAGATATTTCCTTTTTCACTATAGGCCTCTATGGGCTTCCAAATATCCCTTTTCCAATTCCACAAGAACAGCCTTAGCGAAAGGCTTCTTGAAGGGAAAGAAGTAACTCTGTGAGATGAATTCAGAGAACACAGAGCAGTTTCTCAGAAAGCTTCTTTCCAGTTTTGAACGGAAGATATTTCCTTTTTCACCATAGGCCTCTATGGGCTTCCAAATATCCCTTTGCCAATTCCACAAGAACAGCCTTAGCGAAAGGCTTCTTGAAGGGAAAGATGTAACTCTGTCAGATAAATTAACAGAACACAGAGCAGTTTCTCAGAAAGCTTCTTTCCAGTTTTGAACGGAAGATATTTCCTTTTTCACCATAGCCGTCTATGGGCTTCCAAATATCCCTTTGCCAATTCCACAAGAACAGCCTTAGCGAAAGGCTTCTTGAAGGGAAAGATGTAACTCTGTGAGATGAATTCACAGAACACAGAGCTGTTTCTCAGAAAGCTTCTTTCCAGTTTTGAACGGAAGATATTTCCTTTTTCACCATAGGACCCTTTGGGCTTCCAAATATCCCTTTGCCAATTCCACAAGAACAGCCTTAGCGAAAGGCTTCTTGAAGGGAAAGATGTAACTCTGTGAGATGAATTCACAGAACACAGAGCAGTTTCTCAGAAAGCTTCTTTCCAGTTTTGAACGGAAGATATTTCCTTTTTCACCATAGCCCTCTATGGGCTTCCAAATATCCCTTTGCCAATTCCACAAGAACAGCCTTAGCGAAAGGCTTCTTGAAGGGAAAGATGTAACTCCGTGAGATGAATTCAGAGAACACAGAGCAGTTTCTCAGAAAGCTTCTTTCCAGTTTTGAACGGAAGATGTTTCCTTTTTCACCATAGGCCTCTATGGGCTTCCAAATATCCCTTTGCCAATTCCACAAGAACAGCCTTAGCGAAAGGCTTCTTGAAGGGAAAGATGTAACTCTGTGAGGTGAATTCACAGAACACAGAGCAGTTTCTCAGAAAGCTTCTTTCCAGTTTTGAACGGAAGATATTTCCTTTTTCACCATAGCCGTCTATGGGCTTCCAAATATCCCTTTGCCAATTCCACAAGAACAGCCTTAGCGAAAGGCTTCTTGAAGGGAAAGATGTAACTCTGTGAGATGAATTCACAGAACACAGAGCAGTTTCTCAGAAAGCTTCTTTCCAGTTTTGAACGGAAGATATTTCCTTTTTCACCATAGGCCTCTATGGGCTTCCAAATATCCCTTTGCCAATTCCACAAGAACAGCCTTAGCGAAAGGCTTCTTGAAGGGAAAGATGTAACTCTGTGAGATGAATTCACAGAACACAGAGCAGTTTCTCAGAAAGCTTCTTTCCAGTTTTGAACGGAAGATATTTCCTTTTTCACCATAGGCCTCTATGGGCTTCCAAATATCCCTTTGCCAATTCCACAAGAACAGCCTTAGCGAAAGGCTTCTTGAAGGGAAAGAAGTAACTCTGTGAGATGAATTCACAGAACACAGAGCAGTTTCTCAGAAAGCCTCTTTCCAGTTTTGAACGGAAGATATTTCCTTTTTCACCATAGCCCTCTATGGGCTTCCAAATATCCCATTGCCAATTCCACAAGAACAGCCTTAGCGAAAGGCTTCTTGAAGGGAAAGATGTAACTCTGTGAGATGAATTAACAGAACACAGAGCAGTTTCTCAGAAAGCTTCTTTCCAGTTTTGAACGGAAGATATTTCCTTTTTCACCATAGGCCTCTATGGGCTTCCAAATATCCCTTTGCCAATTCCACAAGAACAGCCTTAGCGAAAGGCTTCTTGAAGGGAAAGATGTAACTCTGTGAGATGAATTAACAGAACACAGAGCAGTTTCTCAGAAAGCTTCTTTCCAGTTTTGAACGGAAGATATTTCCTTTTTCACCATAGCCCTCTATGGGCTTCCAAATATCCCTTTGCCAATTCCACAAGAACAGCCTTAGCGAAGGGCTTCTTGAAGGGAAAGATGTAACTCTGTGAGATGAATTAACAGAACACAGAGCAGTTTCTGAGAAAGCTTCTTTCCAGTTTTGAACGGAAGATATTTCCTTTTTCACCATAGGCCTCTATGGGCTTCCAAATATCCCTTTGCCAATTCCACAACAACAGCCTTAGCGAAAGGCTTCTTGAAAGGAAAGAAGTAACTCTGTGAGATGAATTCACAGAACACAGAGCAGTTTCTCAGAAAGCTTCTTTCCAATTTTGAACGGAAGATATTTCCTTTTTCACCATAGCCGTCTATGGGCTTCCAAATATCCCTTTGCCAATTCCACAAGAACAGCCTTAGCCAAAGGCTTCTTGAAGGGAAAGATGTAACTCCGTGAGATGAATTAACAGAACACAGAGCAGTTTCTCAGAAAGCTTCTTTCCAGTTTTGAACGGAAGATATTTCCTTTTTCACCATAGCCCTCTATTGGCTTCCAAATATCCCTTTGCCAATTCCACAAGAACAGCCTTAGCGAAAGGCTTCTTGAAGGGAAAGATGTAACTCTGTGAGATGAATTCACAGAACACAGAGCAGTTTCTCAGAAAGCTTCTTTCCAGTTTTGAACGGAAGATATTTCCTTTTTCACCATAGGCCTCTATGGGCTTCCAAATATCCCTTTGCCAATTCCACAAGAACAGCCTTAGCGAAAGGCTTCTTGAAGGGAAAGATGTAACTCTGTGAGATGAATTCACAGAACACAGAGCAGTTTCTCAGAAAGCTTCTTTTCAGTTTTGAACGGAAGATATTTCCTTTTTCACCATAGGCCTCTATGGGCTTCCAAATATCCCTTTGCCAATTCCACAAGAACAGCCTTAGCGAAAGGCTTCTTGAAGGGAAAGAAGTAACTCTGTGAGATGAATTCACAGAACACAGAGCAGTTTCTCAGAAAGCTTCTTTCCAGTTTTGAACGGAAGATATTTCCTTTTTCACCATAGCCCTCTATGGGCTTCCAAATATCCCTTTGCCAATTCCACAAGAACAGCCTTAGCGAAAGGCTTCTTGAAGGGAAAGATGTAACTCTGTGAGATGAATTAACAGAACACAGAGCAGTTTCTCAGAAAGCTTCTTTCCAGTTTTGAACGGAAGATATTTCCTTTTTCACCATAGCCCTCTATGGGCTTCCAAATATCCCTTTGCCAATTCCACAAGAACAGCCTTAGCGAAAGGCTTCTTGAAGGGAAAGATGTAACTCTGTGAGATGAATTAACAGAACACAGAGCAGTTTCTCAGAAAGCTTCTTTCCAGTTTTGAACGGAAGATATTTCCTTTTTCACCATAGCCCTCTATGGGCTTCCAAATATCCCTTTGCCAATTCCACAAGAACAGCCTTAGCGAAAGGCTTCTTGAAGGGAAAGATGTAACTCCGTGAGATGAATTCAGAGAACACAGAGCAGTTTCTCAGAAAGCTTCTTTCCAGTTTTGAACGGAAGATATTTCCTTTTTCACCATAGGCCTCTATGGGCTTCCAAATATCCCTTTGCCAATTCCACAAGAACAGCCTTAGCGAAAGGCTTCTTGAAGGGAAAGATGTAACTCTGTGAGGTGAATTCACAGAACACAGAGCAGTTTCTCAGAAAGCTTCTTTCCTGTTTTGAACGGAAGATATTTCCTTTTTCACCATAGCCGTCTATGGGCTTCCAAATATCCCTTTGCAAATTCCACAAGAACAGCCTTAGCGAAAGGCTTCTTGAAGGGAAAGATGTAACTCTGTGAGATGAATTCACAGAACACAGAGCAGTTTCTCAGAAAGCTTCTTTCCAGTTTTGAACGGAAGATATTTCCTTTTTCACCATAGGCCTCTATGGGCTTCCAAATATCCCTTTGCCAATTCCACAAGAACAGCCTTAGCGAAAGGCTTCTTGAAGGGAAAGATGTAACTCTGTGAGATGAATTCACAGAACACAGAGCAGTTTCTCAGAAAGCTTCTTTCCAGTTTTGAACGGAAGATATTTCCTTTTTCACCATAGGCCTCTATGGGCTTCCAAATATCCCTTTGCCAATTCCACAAGAACAGCCTTAGCGAAAGGCTTCTTGAAGGGAAAGAAGTAACTCTGTGAGATGAATTCACAGAACACAGAGCAGTTTCTCAGAAAGCTTCTTTCCAGTTTTGAACGGAAGATATTTCCTTTTTCACCATAGCCCTCTATGGGCTTCCAAATATCCCTTTGCCAATTCCACAAGAACAGCCTTAGCGAAAGGCTTCTTGAAGGGAAAGATGTAACTCTGTGAGATGAATTAACAGAACACAGAGCAGTTTCTCAGAAAGCTTCTTTCCAGTTTTGAACGGAAGATATTTCCTTTTTCACCATAGCCGTCTATGGGCTTCCAAATATCCCTTTGCCAATTCCACAAGAACAGCCTTAGCGAAAGGCTTCTTGAAGGGAAAGATGTAACTCTGTGAGATGAATTAACAGAACACAGAGCAGTTTCTGAGAAAGCTTCTTTCCAGTTTTGAACGGAAGATATTTCCTTTTTCACCATAGGCCTCTATGGGCTTCCAAATATCCCTTTGCCAATTCCACAAGAACAGCCTTAGCGAAAGGCTTCTTGAAGGGAAAGAAGTAACTCTGTGAGATGAATTCACAGAACACAGAGCAGTTTCTCAGAAAGCTTCTTTCCAATTTTGAACGGAAGATATTTCCTTTTTCACCATAGCCGTCTATGGGCTTCCAAATGTCCCTTTGCCAATTCCACAAGAACAGCCTTAGCGAAAGGCTTCTTGAAGGGAAAGATGTAACTCTGTGAGATGAATTAACAGAACACAGAGCAGTTTCTCAGAAAGCTTCTTTCAAGTTTTGAACGGAAGATATTTCCTTTTTCACCATAGCCCTCTATTGGCTTCCAAATATCCCTTTGCCAATTCCACAAGAACAGCCTTAGCGAAAGGCTTCTTGAAGGGAAAGATGTAACTCTGTGAGATGAATTCACAGAACACAGAGCAGTTTCTCAGAAAGCTTCTTTCCAGTTTTGAACGGAAGATATTTCCTTTTTCACCATAGCCGTCTATGGGCTTCCAAATATCACTTTGCCAATTCCACAAGAACAGACTTAGCGAAAGGCTTCTTGAAGGGAAAGATGTAACTCTGTGAGATGAATTCAGAGAACACAGAGCAGTTTCTCAGAAAGCTTCTTTCCAGTTTTGAACGGAAGATATTTCCTTTTTCACCATAGGCCTCTATGGGCTTCCAAATATCCCTTTGCCAATTCCACAAGAACAGCCTTAGCGAAAGGCTTCTTGAAGGGAAAGATGTAACTCTGTGAGATGAATTCACAGAACACAGAGCAGTTTCTCAGAAAGCTTCTTTCCAGTTTTGAACGGAAGATATTTCCTTTTTCACTATAGGCCTCTATGGGCTTCCAAATATCCCTTTTCCAATTCCACAAGAACAGCCTTAGCGAAAGGCTTCTTGAAGGGAAAGAAGTAACTCTGTGAGATGAATTCAGAGAACACAGAGCAGTTTCTCAGAAAGCTTCTTTCCAGTTTTGAACGGAAGATATTTCCTTTTTCACCATAGGCCTCTATGGGCTTCCAAATATCCCTTTGCCAATTCCACAAGAACAGCCTTAGCGAAAGGCTTCTTGAAGGGAAAGATGTAACTCTGTCAGATAAATTAACAGAACACAGAGCAGTTTCTCAGAAAGCTTCTTTCCAGTTTTGAACGGAAGATATTTCCTTTTTCACCATAGCCGTCTATGGGCTTCCAAATATCCCTTTGCCAATTCCACAAGAACAGCCTTAGCGAAAGGCTTCTTGAAGGGAAAGATGTAACTCTGTGAGATGAATTCACAGAACACAGAGCTGTTTCTCAGAAAGCTTCTTTCCAGTTTTGAACGGAAGATATTTCCTTTTTCACCATAGGACCCTTTGGGCTTCCAAATATCCCTTTGCCAATTCCACAAGAACAGCCTTAGCGAAAGGCTTCTTGAAGGGAAAGATGTAACTCTGTGAGATGAATTCACAGAACACAGAGCAGTTTCTCAGAAAGCTTCTTTCCAGTTTTGAACGGAAGATATTTCCTTTTTCACCATAGCCCTCTATGGGCTTCCAAATATCCCTTTGCCAATTCCACAAGAACAGCCTTAGCGAAAGGCTTCTTGAAGGGAAAGATGTAACTCCGTGAGATGAATTCAGAGAACACAGAGCAGTTTCTCAGAAAGCTTCTTTCCAGTTTTGAACGGAAGATGTTTCCTTTTTCACCATAGGCCTCTATGGGCTTCCAAATATCCCTTTGCCAATTCCACAAGAACAGCCTTAGCGAAAGGCTTCTTGAAGGGAAAGATGTAACTCTGTGAGGTGAATTCACAGAACACAGAGCAGTTTCTCAGAAAGCTTCTTTCCAGTTTTGAACGGAAGATATTTCCTTTTTCACCATAGCCGTCTATGGGCTTCCAAATATCCCTTTGCCAATTCCACAAGAACAGCCTTAGCGAAAGGCTTCTTGAAGGGAAAGATGTAACTCTGTGAGATGAATTCACAGAACACAGAGCAGTTTCTCAGAAAGCTTCTTTCCAGTTTTGAACGGAAGATATTTCCTTTTTCACCATAGGCCTCTATGGGCTTCCAAATATCCCTTTGCCAATTCCACAAGAACAGCCTTAGCGAAAGGCTTCTTGAAGGGAAAGATGTAACTCTGTGAGATGAATTCACAGAACACAGAGCAGTTTCTCAGAAAGCTTCTTTCCAGTTTTGAACGGAAGATATTTCCTTTTTCACCATAGGCCTCTATGGGCTTCCAAATATCCCTTTGCCAATTCCACAAGAACAGCCTTAGCGAAAGGCTTCTTGAAGGGAAAGAAGTAACTCTGTGAGATGAATTCACAGAACACAGAGCAGTTTCTCAGAAAGCCTCTTTCCAGTTTTGAACGGAAGATATTTCCTTTTTCACCATAGCCCTCTATGGGCTTCCAAATATCCCATTGCCAATTCCACAAGAACAGCCTTAGCGAAAGGCTTCTTGAAGGGAAAGATGTAACTCTGTGAGATGAATTAACAGAACACAGAGCAGTTTCTCAGAAAGCTTCTTTCCAGTTTTGAACGGAAGATATTTCCTTTTTCACCATAGGCCTCTATGGGCTTCCAAATATCCCTTTGCCAATTCCACAAGAACAGCCTTAGCGAAAGGCTTCTTGAAGGGAAAGATGTAACTCTGTGAGATGAATTAACAGAACACAGAGCAGTTTCTCAGAAAGCTTCTTTCCAGTTTTGAACGGAAGATATTTCCTTTTTCACCATAGCCCTCTATGGGCTTCCAAATATCCCTTTGCCAATTCCACAAGAACAGCCTTAGCGAAGGGCTTCTTGAAGGGAAAGATGTAACTCTGTGAGATGAATTAACAGAACACAGAGCAGTTTCTGAGAAAGCTTCTTTCCAGTTTTGAACGGAAGATATTTCCTTTTTCACCATAGGCCTCTATGGGCTTCCAAATATCCCTTTGCCAATTCCACAACAACAGCCTTAGCGAAAGGCTTCTTGAAGGGAAAGAAGTAACTCTGTGAGATGAATTCACAGAACACAGAGCAGTTTCTCAGAAAGCTTCTTTCCAATTTTGAACGGAAGATATTTCCTTTTTCACCATAGCCGTCTATGGGCTTCCAAATATCCCTTTGCCAATTCCACAAGAACAGCCTTAGCCAAAGGCTTCTTGAAGGGAAAGATGTAACTCCGTGAGATGAATTAACAGAACACAGAGCAGTTTCTCAGAAAGCTTCTTTCCAGTTTTGAACGGAAGATATTTCCTTTTTCACCATAGCCCTCTATTGGCTTCCAAATATCCCTTTGCCAATTCCACAAGAACAGCCTTAGCGAAAGGCTTCTTGAAGGGAAAGATGTAACTCTGTGAGATGAATTCACAGAACACAGAGCAGTTTCTCAGAAAGCTTCTTTCCAGTTTTGAACGGAAGATATTTCCTTTTTCACCATAGGCCTCTATGGGCTTCCAAATATCCCTTTGCCAATTCCACAAGAACAGCCTTAGCGAAAGGCTTCTTGAAGGGAAAGATGTAACTCTGTGAGATGAATTCACAGAACACAGAGCAGTTTCTCAGAAAGCTTCTTTTCAGTTTTGAACGGAAGATATTTCCTTTTTCACCATAGGCCTCTATGGGCTTCCAAATATCCCTTTGCCAATTCCACAAGAACAGCCTTAGCGAAAGGCTTCTTGAAGGGAAAGATGTAACTCTGTGAGATGAATTCACAGAACACAGAGCAGTTTCTCAGAAAGCTTCTTTCCAGTTTTGAACGGAAGATATTTCCTTTTTCACCATAGCCCTCTATGGGCTTCCAAATATCCCTTTGCCAATTCCACAAGAACAGCCTTAGCGAAAGGCTTCTTGAAGGGAAAGATGTAACTCTGTGAGATGAATTCACAGAACACAGAGCTGTTTCTCAGAAAGCTTCTTTCCAGTTTTGAACGGAAGATATTTCCTTTTTCACCATAGGACCCTTAGGGCTTCCAAATATCCCTTTGCCAATTCCACAAGAACAGCCTTAGCGAAAGGCTTCTTGAAGGGAAAGATGTAACTCTGTGAGATGAATTCACAGAACACAGAGCAGTTTCTCAGAAAGCTTCTTTCCAGTTTTGAACGGAAGATATTTCCTTTTTCACCATAGCCGTCTATGGGCTTCCAAATATCACTTTGCCAATTCCACAAGAACAGACTTAGCGAAAGGCTTCTTGAAGGGAAAGATGTAACTCTGTGAGATGAATTCAGAGAACACAGAGCAGTTTCTCAGAAAGCTTCTTTCCAGTTTTGAACGGAAGATATTTCCTTTTTCACCATAGGCCTCTATGGGCTTCCAAATATCCCTTTGCCAATTCCACAAGAACAGCCTTAGCGAAAGGCTTCTTGAAGGGAAAGATGTAACTCTGTGAGATGAATTCACAGAACACAGAGCAGTTTCTCAGAAAGCTTCTTTCCAGTTTTGAACGGAAGATATTTCCTTTTTCACTATAGGCCTCTATGGGCTTCCAAATATCCCTTTTCCAATTCCACAAGAACAGCCTTAGCGAAAGGCTTCTTGAAGGGAAAGAAGTAACTCTGTGAGATGAATTCAGAGAACACAGAGCAGTTTCTCAGAAAGCTTCTTTCCAGTTTTGAACGGAAGATATTTCCTTTTTCACCATAGGCCTCTATGGGCTTCCAAATATCCCTTTGCCAATTCCACAAGAACAGCCTTAGCGAAAGGCTTCTTGAAGGGAAAGATGTAACTCTGTCAGATAAATTAACAGAACACAGAGCAGTTTCTCAGAAAGCTTCTTTCCAGTTTTGAACGGAAGATATTTCCTTTTTCACCATAGCCGTCTATGGGCTTCCAAATATCCCTTTGCCAATTCCACAAGAACAGCCTTAGCGAAAGGCTTCTTGAAGGGAAAGATGTAACTCTGTGAGATGAATTCACAGAACACAGAGCTGTTTCTCAGAAAGCTTCTTTCCAGTTTTGAACGGAAGATATTTCCTTTTTCACCATAGGACCCTTTGGGCTTCCAAATATCCCTTTGCCAATTCCACAAGAACAGCCTTAGCGAAAGGCTTCTTGAAGGGAAAGATGTAACTCTGTGAGATGAATTCACAGAACACAGAGCAGTTTCTCAGAAAGCTTCTTTCCAGTTTTGAACGGAAGATATTTCCTTTTTCACCATAGCCCTCTATGGGCTTCCAAATATCCCTTTGCCAATTCCACAAGAACAGCCTTAGCGAAAGGCTTCTTGAAGGGAAAGATGTAACTCTGTGAGATGAATTAACAGAACACAGAGCAGTTTCTCAGAAAGCTTCTTTCCAGTTTTGAACGGAAGATATTTCCTTTTTCACCATAGGCCTCTATGGGCTTCCAAATATCCCTTTGCCAATTCCACAAGAACAGCCTTAGCGAAAGGCTTCTTGAAGGGAAAGATGTAACTCTGTGAGATGAATTCACAGAACACAGAGCAGTTTCTCAGAAAGCTTCTTTCCAGTTTTGAACGGAAGATATTTCCTTTTTCACCATAGGCCTCTATGGGCTTCCAAATATCCCTTTGCCAATTCCACAAGAACAGCCTTAGCGAAAGGCTTCTTGAAGGGAAAGAAGTAACTCTGTGAGATGAATTCACAGAACACAGAGCAGTTTCTCAGAAAGCCTCTTTCCAGTTTTGAACGGAAGATATTTCCTTTTTCACCATAGCCCTCTATGGGCTTCCAAATATCCCTTTGCCAATTCCACAAGAACAGCCTTAGCGAAAGGCTTCTTGAAGGGAAAGATGTAACTCTGTGAGATGAATTAACAGAACACAGAGCAGTTTCTCAGAAAGCTTCTTTCCAGTTTTGAACGGAAGATATTTCCTTTTTCACCATAGGCCTCTATGGGCTTCCAAATATCCCTTTGCCAATTCCACAAGAACAGCCTTAGCGAAAGGCTTCTTGAAGGGAAAGATGTAACTCTGTGAGATGAATTAACAGAACACAGAGCAGTTTCTCAGAAAGCTTCTTTCCAGTTTTGAACGGAAGATATTTCCTTTTTCACCATAGCCCTCTATGGGCTTCCAAATATCCCTTTGCCAATTCCACAAGAACAGCCTTAGCGAAGGGCTTCTTGAAGGGAAAGATGTAACTCTGTGAGATGAATTAACAGAACACAGAGCAGTTTCTGAGAAAGCTTCTTTCCAGTTTTGAACGGAAGATATTTCCTTTTTCACCATAGGCCTCTATGGGCTTCCAAATATCCCTTTGCCAATTCCACAACAACAGCCTTAGCGAAAGGCTTCTTGAAGGGAAAGAAGTAACTCTGTGAGATGAATTCACAGAACACAGAGCAGTTTCTCAGAAAGCTTCTTTCCAATTTTGAACGGAAGATATTTCCTTTTTCACCATAGCCGTCTATGGGCTTCCAAATATCCCTTTGCCAATTCCACAAGAACAGCCTTAGCCAAAGGCTTCTTGAAGGGAAAGATGTAACTCTGTGAGATGAATTAACAGAACACAGAGCAGTTTCTCAGAAAGCTTCTTTCCAGTTTTGAACGGAAGATATTTCCTTTTTCACCATAGCCCTCTATTGGCTTCCAAATATCCCTTTGCCAATTCCACAAGAACAGCCTTAGCGAAAGGCTTCTTGAAGGGAAAGATGTAACTCTGTGAGATGAATTCACAGAACACAGAGCAGTTTCTCAGAAAGCTTCTTTCCAGTTTTGAACGGAAGATATTTCCTTTTTCACCATAGGCCTCTATGGGCTTCCAAATATCCCTTTGCCAATTCCACAAGAACAGCCTTAGCGAAAGGCTTCTTGAAGGGAAAGAAGTAACTCTGTGAGATGAATTCACAGAACACAGAGCAGTTTCTCAGAAAGCTTCTTTCCAATTTTGAACGGAAGATATTTCCTTTTTCACCATAGCCGTCTATGGGCTTCCAAATGTCCCTTTGCCAATTCCACAAGAACAGCCTTAGCGAAAGGCTTCTTGAAGGGAAAGATGTAACTCTGTGAGATGAATTAACAGAACACAGAGCAGTTTCTCAGAAAGCTTCTTTCCAGTTTTGAACGGAAGATATTTCCTTTTTCACCATAGCCCTCTATTGGCTTCCAAATATCCCTTTGCCAATTCCACAAGAACAGCCTTAGCGAAAGGCTTCTTGAAGGGAAAGATGTAACTCTGTGAGATGAATTCACAGAACACAGAGCAGTTTCTCAGAAAGCTTCTTTCCAGTTTTGAACGGAAGATATTTCCTTTTTCACCGTAGCCCTCTATGGGCTTCCAAATATCGCTTTGCCAATTCCACAAGAACAGCCTTAGCGAAAGGCTTCTTGAAGGGAAAGATGTAACTCTATGAGATGAATTAACAGAACACAGAGCAGTTTCTCAGAAAGCTTCTTTCCAGTTTTGAAAGGAAGATATTTCCTTTTTCACCATAGGCCTCTATGGGCTTCCAAATATCCCTTTGCCAATTCCACAAGAACAGCCTTAGCGAAAGGCTTCTTGAAGGGAAAGGTGTAACTCTGTGAGATGAATTCACAGAACACAGAGCAGTTTCTCAGAAAGCTTCTTTCCAGTTTTGAACCGAAGATATTTCCTTTTTCACCATAGCCCTCTATGGGCTTCCAAATATCCCTTTGCCAATTCCACAAGAACAGCCTTAGCGAAAGGCTTCTTGAAGGGAAAGATGTAACTCTGTGAGATGAATTCACAGAACACAGAGCAGTTTCTCAGAAAGCTTCTTTCCAGTTTTGAACGGAAGATATTTCCTTTTTCACCATAGCCCCCTATGGGCTTCCAAATATCGCTTTGCCAATTCCACAAGAACAGCCTTAGCGAAAGGCTTCTTGAAGGGAAAGATGTAACTCTGTGAGATGAATTCACAGAACACAGAGCAGTTTCTCAGAAAGCTTCTTTCCAGTTTTGAACGGAAGATATTTCCTTTTTCACCATAGCCCTCTATGGGCTTCCAAATATCCCTTTGCCAATTCCACAAGAACAGCCTTAGCGAAAGGCTTCTTGAAGGGAAAGATGTAACTCCGTGAGATGAATTCAGAGAACACAGAGCAGTTTCTCAGAAAGCTTCTTTCCAGTTTTGAACGGAAGATATTTCCTTTTTCACCATAGGCCTCTATGGGCTTCCAAATATCCCTTTGCCAATTCCACAAGAACAGCCTTAGCGAAAGGCTTCTTGAAGGGAAAGATGTAACTCTGTGAGGTGAATTCACAGAACACAGAGCAGTTTCTCAGAAAGCTTCTTTCCTGTTTTGAACGGAAGATATTTCCTTTTTCACCATAGCCGTCTATGGGCTTCCAAATATCCCTTTGCAAATTCCACAAGAACAGCCTTAGCGAAAGGCTTCTTGAAGGGAAAGATGTAACTCTGTGAGATGAATTCACAGAACACAGAGCAGTTTCTCAGAAAGCTTCTTTCCAGTTTTGAACGGAAGATATTTCCTTTTTCACCATAGGCCTCTATGGGCTTCCAAATATCCCTTTGCCAATTCCACAAGAACAGCCTTAGCGAAAGGCTTCTTGAAGGGAAAGATGTAACTCTGTGAGATGAATTCACAGAACACAGAGCAGTTTCTCAGAAAGCTTCTTTCCAGTTTTGAACGGAAGATATTTCCTTTTTCACCATAGGCCTCTATGGGCTTCCAAATATCCCTTTGCCAATTCCACAAGAACAGCCTTAGCGAAAGGCTTCTTGAAGGGAAAGAAGTAACTCTGTGAGATGAATTCACAGAACACAGAGCAGTTTCTCAGAAAGCTTCTTTCCAGTTTTGAACGGAAGATATTTCCTTTTTCACCATAGCCCTCTATGGGCTTCCAAATATCCCTTTGCCAATTCCACAAGAACAGCCTTAGCGAAAGGCTTCTTGAAGGGAAAGATGTAACTCTGTGAGATGAATTAACAGAACACAGAGCAGTTTCTCAGAAAGCTTCTTTCCAGTTTTGAACGGAAGATATTTCCTTTTTCACCATAGCCCTCTATGGGCTTCCAAATATCCCTTTGCCAATTCCACAAGAACAGCCTTAGCGAAAGGCTTCTTGAAGGGAAAGATGTAACTCTGTGAGATGAATTAACAGAACACAGAGCAGTTTCTCAGAAAGCTTCTTTCCAGTTTTGAACGGAAGATATTTCCTTTTTCACCATAGCCCTCTATGGGCTTCCAAATATCCCTTTGCCAATTCCACAAGAACAGCCTTAGCGAAAGGCTTCTTGAAGGGAAAGATGTAACTCTGTGAGATGAATTAACAGAACACAGAGCAGTTTCTGAGAAAGCTTCTTTCCAGTTTTGAACGGAAGATATTTCCTTTTTCACCATAGGCCTCTATGGGCTTCCAAATATCCCTTTGCCAATTCCACAAGAACAGCCTTAGCGAAAGGCTTCTTGAAGGGAAAGAAGTAACTCTGTGAGATGAATTCACAGAACACAGAGCAGTTTCTCAGAAAGCTTCTTTCCAATTTTGAACGGAAGATATTTCCTTTTTCACCATAGCCGTCTATGGGCTTCCAAATGTCCCTTTGCCAATTCCACAAGAACAGCCTTAGCGAAAGGCTTCTTGAAGGGAAAGATGTAACTCTGTGAGATGAATTAACAGAACACAGAGCAGTTTCTCAGAAAGCTTCTTTCCAGTTTTGAACGGAAGATATTTCCTTTTTCACCATAGCCCTCTATTGGCTTCCAAATATCCCTTTGCCAATTCCACAAGAACAGCCTTAGCGAAAGGCTTCTTGAAGGGAAAGATGTAACTCTGTGAGATGAATTCACAGAACACAGAGCAGTTTCTCAGAAAGCTTCTTTCCAGTTTTGAACGGAAGATATTTCCTTTTTCACCGTAGCCCTCTATGGGCTTCCAAATATCGCTTTGCCAATTCCACAAGAACAGCCTTAGCGAAAGGCTTCTTGAAGGGAAAGATGTAACTCTGTGAGATGAATTAACAGAACACAGAGCAGTTTCTCAGAAAGCTTCTTTCCAGTTTTGAAAGGAAGATATTTCCTTTTTCACCATAGGCCTCTATGGGCTTCCAAATATCCCTTTGCCAATTCCACAAGAACAGCCTTAGCGAAAGGCTTCTTGAAGGGAAAGGTGTAACTCTGTGAGATGAATTCACAGAACACAGAGCAGTTTCTCAGAAAGCTTCTTTCCAGTTTTGAACCGAAGATATTTCCTTTTTCACCATAGCCCTCTATGGGCTTCCAAATATCCCTTTGCCAATTCCACAAGAACAGCCTTAGCGAAAGGCTTCTTGAAGGGAAAGATGTAACTCTGTGAGATGAATTCACAGAACACAGAGCAGTTTCTCAGAAAGCTTCTTTCCAGTTTTGAACGGAAGATATTTCCTTTTTCACCATAGCCCCCTATGGGATTCCAAATATCGCTTTGCCAATTCCACAAGAACAGCCTTAGCGAAAGGCTTCTTGAAGGGAAAGATGTAACTCTGTGAGATGAATTCACAGAACACAGAGCAGTTTCTCAGAAAGCTTCTTTCCAGTTTTGAACGGAAGATATTTCCTTTTTCACCGTAGCCCTCTATGGGCTTCCAAATATCGCTTTGCCAATTCCACAAGAACAGCCTTAGCGAAAGGCTTCTTGAAGGGAAAGATGTAACTCTGTGAGATGAATTAACAGAACACAGAGCAGTTTCTCAGAAAGCTTCTTTCCAGTTTTGAAAGGAAGATATTTCCTTTTTCACCATAGGCCTCTATGGGTTTCCAAATATCCCTTTGCCAATTCCACAAGAACAGCCTTAGCGAAAGGCTTCTTGAAGGGAAAGGTGTAACTCTGTGAGATGAATTCACAGAACACAGAGCAGTTTCTCAGAAAGCTTCTTTCCAGTTTTGAACCGAAGATATTTCCTTTTTCACCATAGCCCTCTATGGGCTTCCGAATATCCCTTTGCCAATTCCACAAGAACAGCCTTAGCGAAAGGCTTCTTGAAGGGAAAGATGTAACTCTGTGAGATGAATTCACAGAACACAGAGCAGTTTCTCAGAAAGCCTCTTTCCAGTTTTGAACGGAAGATATTTCCTTTTTCACCATAGCCCTCTATGGGCTTCCAAATATCCCTTTGCCAATTCCACAAGAACAGCCTTAGCGAAAGGCTTCTTGAAGGGAAAGATGTAACTCCGTGAGATGAATTCACAGAACACAGAGCAGTTTCTCAGAAAGCTTCTTTCCAGTTTTGAACGGAAGATATTTCCTTTTTCACCATAGGCCTCTATGGGCTTCCAAATATCCCTTTGCCAATTCCACAAGAACAGCCTTAGCGAAAGGCTTCTTGAAGGGAAAGATGTAACTCTGTGAGATGAATTCACAGAACACAGAGCAGTTTCTCAGAAAGCTTCTTTCCAGTTTTGAACCGAGGATATTTCCTTTTTCACCATAGCCCTCTATGGGCTTCCAAATATCCCTTTGCCAATTCCACAAGAACAGCCTTAGCGAAAGGCTTCTTGAAGGGAAAGATGTAACTCTGTGAGATGAATTCACAGAACGCAGAGCAGTTTCTCAGAAAGCTTCTTTCCAGTTTTGAACGGAAGATATTTCCTTTTTCACCATAGCCCTCTATGGGCTTCCAAATATCCCTTTGCCAATTCCACAAGAACAGCCTTAGCGAAAGGCTTCTTGAAGGGAAAGATGTAACTCTGTGAGATGAATTCACAGAACACAGAGCTGTTTCTCAGAAAGCTTCTTTCCAGTTTTGAACGGAAGATATTTCCTTTTTCACCATAGGACCCTTAGGGCTTCCAAATATCCCTTTGACAATTCCACAAGAACAGCCTTAGCGAAAGGCTTCTTGAAGGGAAAGATGTAACTCTGTGAGATGAATTCACAGAACACAGAGCAGTTTCTCAGAAAGCTTCTTTCCAGTTTTGAACGGAAGATATTTCCTTTTTCACCATAGCCGTCTATGGGCTTCCAAATATCACTTTGCCAATTCCACAAGAACAGACTTAGCGAAAGGCTTCTTGAAGGGAAAGATGTAACTCTGTGAGATGAATTCAGAGAACACAGAGCAGTTTCTCAGAAAGCTTCTTTCCAGTTTTGAACGGAAGATATTTCCTTTTTCACCATAGGCCTCTATGGGCTTCCAAATATCCCTTTGCCAATTCCACAAGAACAGCCTTAGCGAAAGGCTTCTTGAAGGGAAAGATGTAACTCTGTGAGATGAATTCACAGAACACAGAGCAGTTTCTCAGAAAGCTTCTTTCCAGTTTTGAACGGAAGATATTTCCTTTTTCACTATAGGCCTCTATGGGCTTCCAAATATCCCTTTTCCAATTCCACAAGAACAGCCTTAGCGAAAGGCTTCTTGAAGGGAAAGAAGTAACTCTGTGAGATGAATTCAGAGAACACAGAGCAGTTTCTCAGAAAGCTTCTTTCCAGTTTTGAACGGAAGATATTTCCTTTTTCACCATAGGCCTCTATGGGCTTCCAAATATCCCTTTGCCAATTCCACAAGAACAGCCTTAGCGAAAGGCTTCTTGAAGGGAAAGATGTAACTCTGTCAGATAAATTAACAGAACACAGAGCAGTTTCTCAGAAAGCTTCTTTCCAGTTTTGAACGGAAGATATTTCCTTTTTCACCATAGCCGTCTATGGGCTTCCAAATATCCCTTTGCCAATTCCACAAGAACAGCCTTAGCGAAAGGCTTCTTGAAGGGAAAGATGTAACTCTGTGAGATGAATTCACAGAACACAGAGCAGTTTTTCAGAAAGCTTCTTTCCAGTTTTGAACGGAAGATATTTCCTTTTTCACCATAGCCCTCTGTGGGCTTCCAAATATCCCTTTGCCAATTCCACAAGAACAGCCTTAGCGAAAGGCTTCTTGAAGGGAAAGATGTAACTCTGTGAGATGAATTCACAGAACACAGAGCTGTTTCTCAGAAAGCTTCTTTCCAGTTTTGAACGGAAGATATTTCCTTTTTCACCATAGGACCCTTTGGGCTTCCAAATATCCCTTTGCCAATTCCACAAGAACAGCCTTAGCGAAAGGCTTCTTGAAGGGAAAGATGTAACTCTGTGAGATGAATTCACAGAACACAGAGCAGTTTCTCAGAAAGCTTCTTTCCAGTTTTGAACGGAAGATATTTCCTTTTTCACCATAGCCCTCTATGGGCTTCCAAATATCCCTTTGCCAATTCCACAAGAACAGCCTTAGCGAAAGGCTTCTTGAAGGGAAAGATGTAACTCCGTGAGATGAATTCAGAGAACACAGAGCAGTTTCTCAGAAAGCTTCTTTCCAGTTTTGAACGGAAGATGTTTCCTTTTTCACCATAGGCCTCTATGGGCTTCCAAATATCCCTTTGCCAATTCCACAAGAACAGCCTTAGCGAAAGGCTTCTTGAAGGGAAAGATGTAACTCTGTGAGGTGAATTCACAGAACACAGAGCAGTTTCTCAGAAAGCTTCTTTCCTGTTTTGAACGGAAGATATTTCCTTTTTCACCATAGCCGTCTATGGGCTTCCAAATATCCCTTTGCCAATTCCACAAGAACAGCCTTAGCGAAAGGCTTCTTGAAGGGAAAGATGTAACTCTGTGAGATGAATTCACAGAACACAGAGCAGTTTCTCAGAAAGCTTCTTTCCAGTTTTGAACGGAAGATATTTCCTTTTTCACCATAGGCCTCTATGGGCTTCCAAATATCCCTTTGCCAATTCCACAAGAACAGCCTTAGCGAAAGGCTTCTTGAAGGGAAAGATGTAACTCTGTGAGATGAATTCACAGAACACAGAGCAGTTTCTCAGAAAGCTTCTTTCCAGTTTTGAACGGAAGATATTTCCTTTTTCACCATAGGCCTCTATGGGCTTCCAAATATCCCTTTGCCAATTCCACAAGAACAGCCTTAGCGAAAGGCTTCTTGAAGGGAAAGAAGTAACTCTGTGAGATGAATTCACAGAACACAGAGCAGTTTCTCAGAAAGCCTCTTTCCAGTTTTGAACGGAAGATATTTCCTTTTTCACCATAGGCCTCTATGGGCTTCCAAATATCCCTTTGCCAATTCCACAAGAACAGCCTTAGCGAAAGGCTTCTTGAAGGGAAAGATGTAACTCTGTGAGATGAATTCACAGAACACAGAGCAGTTTCTCAGAAAGCTTCTTTCCAGTTTTGAACGGAAGATATTTCCTTTTTCACCGTAGCCCTCTATGGGCTTCCAAATATCGCTTTGCCAATTCCACAAGAACAGCCTTAGCGAAAGGCTTCTTGAAGGGAAAGATGTAACTCTGTGAGATGAATTAACAGAACACAGAGCAGTTTCTCAGAAAGCTTCTTTCCAGTTTTGAAAGGAAGATATTTCCTTTTTCACCATAGGCCTCTATGGGCTTCCAAATATCCCTTTGCCAATTCCACAAGAACAGCCTTAGCGAAAGGCTTCTTGAAGGGAAAGGTGTAACTCTGTGAGATGAATTCACAGAACACAGAGCAGTTTCTCAGAAAGCTTCTTTCCAGTTTTGAACCGAAGATATTTCCTTTTTCAACATAGCCCTCTATGGGCTTCCGAATATCCCTTTGCCAATTCCACAAGAACAGCCTTCGCGAAAGGCTTCTTGAAGGGAAAGATGTAACTCTGTGAGATGAATTCACAGAACACAGAGCAGTTTCTCAGAAAGATTCTTTCCAGTTTTGAACGGAAGATATTTCCTTTTTCACCATAGGCCTCTATGGGCTTCCAAATATCCCTTTGCCAATTCCACAAGAACAGCCTTAGCGAAAGGCTTCTTGAAGGGAAAGAAGTAACTCTGTAAGATGAATTCACAGAACACAGAGCAGTTTCTCAGAAAGCTTCTTTCCAGTTTTGAACGGAAGATATTTCCTTTTTCACCATAGGCCTCTATGGGCTTCCAAATATCCTTTTGCCAATTCCACAAGAACAGCCTTAGCGAAAGGCTTCTTGAAGGGAAAGAAGTAACTCTGTGAGATGAATTCACAGAACACAGAGCAGTTTCTCAGAAAGCTTCTTTCCAATTTTGAACGGAAGATATTTCCTTTTTCACCATAGCCGTCTATGGGCTTCCAAATGTCCCTTTGCCAATTCCACAAGAACAGCCTTAGCGAAAGGCTTCTTGAAGGGAAAGATGTAACTCTGTGAGATGAATTAACAGAACACAGAGCAGTTTCTCAGAAAGCTTCTTTCCAGTTTTGAACGGAAGATATTTCCTTTTTCACCATAGCCCTCTATTGGCTTCCAAATATCCCTTTGCCAATTCCACAAGAACAGCCTTAGCGAAAGGCTTCTTGAAGGGAAAGATGTAACTCTGTGAGGTGAATTCACAGAACACAGAGCAGTTTCTCAGAAAGCTTCTTTCCAGTTTTGAACGGAAGATATTTCCTTTTTCACCGTAGCCCTCTATGGGCTTCCAAATATCGCTTTGCCAATTCCACAAGAACAGCCTTAGCGAAAGGCTTCTTGAAGGGAAAGATGTAACTCTGTGAGATGAATTAACAGAACACAGAGCAGTTTCTCAGAAAGCTTCTTTCCAGTTTTGAAAGGAAGATATTTCCTTTTTCACCATAGGCCTCTATGGGCTTCCAAATATCCCTTTTCCAATTCCACAAGAACAGCCTTAGCGAAAGGCTTCTTGAAGGGAAAGGTGTAACTCTGTGAGATGAATTCACAGAACACAGAGCAGTTTCTCAGAAAGCTTCTTTCCAGTTTTGAACCGAAGATATTTCCTTTTTCACCATAGCCCTCTATGGGCTTCCAAATATCCCTTTGCCAATTCCACAAGAACAGCCTTAGCGAAAGGCTTCTTGAAGGGAAAGATGTAACTCTGTGAGATGAATTCACAGAACACAGAGCAGTTTCTCAGAAAGCTTCTTTCCAGTTTTGAACGGAAGATATTTCCTTTTTCACCATAGCCCCCTATGGGCTTCCAAATATCGCTTTGCCAATTCCACAAGAACAGCCTTAGCGAAAGGCTTCTGGAAGGGAAAGATGTAACTCTGTGAGATGAATTCACAGAACACAGAGCAGTTTCTCAGAAAGCTTCTTTCCAGTTTTGAACGGAAGATATTTCCTTTTTCACCATAGCCCTCTATGGGCTTCCAAATATCCCTTTGCCAATTCCACAAGAACAGCCTTTGCGAAAGGCTTCTGAAGGGAAAGATGTAACTCTGTGAGATGAATTCACAGAACACAGAGCAGTTTCTCAGAAAGCTTCTTTCCAGTTTTGAACGGAAGATATTTCCTTTTTCACCATAGGCCTCTATGGGCTTCCAAATATCCCTTTGCCAATTCCACAAGAACAGCCTTAGCGAAAGGCTTCTTGAATGGGAAGATATAACTCTGTGAGATGAATTAACAGGACACAAAGAAGTTTCTTAGAAAGCTTCTTTCCAGTTTTGAAAGGAAGATATTTCCTTTTTCACCATAGCCCTCTAAGGGCTTCCAAATATCCCTTTGCCAATTCCACAAGAACAGCCTTAGCGAAAGGCTTCTTGAAGGGAAAGATGTAACTCTGTGAGATGAATTCAGAGAACACAGAGCAGTTTCTCAGAAAGCTTCTTTCCAGTTTTGAACGGAAGATATTTCCTTTTTCACCATAGGCCTGTATGGGCTTCCAAATATCCCTTTGCCAATTCCACAAGAACAGCCTTAGCGAAAGGCTTCTTGAAGGGAAAGATGTAACTCTGTGAGATGAATTCACAGAACACAGAGCAGTTTCTCAGAAAGCTTCTTTCCAGTTTTGAACGGAAGATATTTCCTTTTTCACCATAGCCCCCTATGGGCTTCCAAATATCGCTTTGCCAATTCCACAAGAACAGCCTTAGCGAAAGGCTTCTTGAAGGGAAAGATGTAACTCTGTGAGATGAATTCACAGAACACAGAGCAGTTTCTCAGAAAGCTTCTTTCCAGTTTTGAACGGAAGATATTTCCTTTTTCACCATAGCCCTCTATGGGCTTCCAAATATCCCTTTGCCAATTCCACAAGAACAGCCTTAGCGAAAGGCTTCTGAAGGGAAAGATGTAACTCTGTGAGATGAATTCACAGAACACAGAGCAGTTTCTCAGAAAGCTTCTTTCCAGTTTTGAAAGGAAGATATTTCCTTTTTCACCATAGGCCTCTATGGGCTTCCAAATATCCCTTTGCCAATTCCACAAGAACAGCCTTAGCGAAAGGCTTCTTGAAGGGAAAGGTGTAACTCTGTGAGATGAATTCACAGAACACAGAGCAGTTTCTCAGAAAGCTTCTTTCCAGTTTTGAACCGAAGATATTTCCTTTTTCACCATAGCCCTCTATGGGCTTCCAAATATCCCTTTGCCAATTCCACAAGAACAGCCTTAGCGAAAGGCTTCTTGAAGGGAAAGATGTAACTCTGTGAGATGAATTCACAGAACACAGAGCAGTTTCTCAGAAAGCTTCTTTCCAGTTTTGAACGGAAGATATTTCCTTTTTCACCATAGCCCTCTATGGGCTTCCAAATATCCCTTTGCCAATTCCACAAGAACAGCCTTAGAGAAAGGCTTCTTGAAGGGAAAGATGTAACTCTGTGAGATGAATTAACAGAACACAGAGCAGTTTCTCAGAAAGCTTCTTTCCAGTTTTGAACGGAAGATATTTCCTTTTTCACCATAGGCCTCTATGGGCTTCCAAATATCCCTTTGCCAATTCCACAAGAACAGCCTTAGCGAAAGGCTTCTTGAATGGGAAGATATAACTCTGTGAGATGAATTAACAGGACACAAAGAAGTTTCTTAGAAAGCTTCTTTCCAGTTTTGAAAGGAAGATATTTCCTTTTTCACCATAGCCCTCTAAGGGCTTCCAAATATCCCTTTGCCAATTCCACAAGAACAGCCTTAGCGAAAGGCTTCTTGAAGGGAAAGATGTAACTCTGTGAGATGAATTCAGAGAACACAGAGCAGTTTCTCAGAAAGCTTCTTTCCAGTTTTGAACGGAAGATATTTCCTTTTTCACCATAGGCCTCTATGGGCTTCCAAATATCCCTTTGCCAATTCCACAAGAACAGCCTTAGCGAAAGGCTTCTTGAAGGGAAAGATGTAACTCTGTGAGATGAATTCACAGAAAACAGAGCAGTTTCTCAGAAAGCTTTTTTCCAGTTTTGAACGGAAGATATTTCCTTTTTCACCATAGGCCTCTATGGGCTTCCAAATATCGCTTTGCCAATTCCACAAGAACAGCCTTAGCGAAAGGCTTCTTGAAGGGAAAGATGTAACTCTGTGAGATGAATTAACAGAACACAGAGCAGTTTCTCAGAAAGCTTCTTTCCAGTTTTGAACGGAAGATATTTCCTTTTTCACCGTAGCCCTCTATGGGCTTCCAAATATCGCTTTGCCAATTCCACAAGAACAGCCTTAGCGAAAGGCTTCTTGAAGGGAAAGATGTAACTCTGTGAGATGAATTAACAGAACACAGAGCAGTTTCTCAGAAAGCTTCTTTCCAGTTTTGAAAGGAAGATATTTCCTTTTTCACCATAGGCCTCTATGGGCTTCCAAATATCCCTTTTCCAATTCCACAAGAACAGCCTTAGCGAAAGGCTTCTTGAAGGGAAAGGTGTAACTCTGTGAGATGAATTCACAGAACACAGAGCAGTTTCTCAGAAAGCTTCTTTCCAGTTTTGAACCGAAGATATTTCCTTTTTCACCATAGCCCTCTATGGGCTTCCAAATATCCCTTTGCCAATTCCACAAGAACAGCCTTAGCGAAAGGCTTCTTGAAGGGAAAGATGTAACTCTGTGAGATGAATTCACAGAACACAGAGCAGTTTCTCAGAAAGCTTCTTTCCAGTTTTGAACGGAAGATATTTCCTTTTTCACCATAGCCCCCTATGGGCTTCCAAATATCGCTTTGCCAATTCCACAAGAACAGCCTTAGCGAAAGGCTTCTGGAAGGGAAAGATGTAACTCTGTGAGATGAATTCACAGAACACAGAGCAGTTTCTCAGAAAGCTTCTTTCCAGTTTTGAACGGAAGATATTTCCTTTTTCACCATAGCCCTCTATGGGCTTCCAAATATCCCTTTGCCAATTCCACAAGAACAGCCTTTGCGAAAGGCTTCTGAAGGGAAAGATGTAACTCTGTGAGATGAATTCACAGAACACAGAGCAGTTTCTCAGAAAGCTTCTTTCCAGTTTTGAACGGAAGATATTTCCTTTTTCACCATAGGCCTCTATGGGCTTCCAAATATCCCTTTGCCAATTCCACAAGAACAGCCTTAGCGAAAGGCTTCTTGAATGGGAAGATATAACTCTGTGAGATGAATTAACAGGACACAAAGAAGTTTCTTAGAAAGCTTCTTTCCAGTTTTGAAAGGAAGATATTTCCTTTTTCACCATAGCCCTCTAAGGGCTTCCAAATATCCCTTTGCCAATTCCACAAGAACAGCCTTAGCGAAAGGCTTCTTGAAGGGAAAGATGTAACTCTGTGAGATGAATTCAGAGAACACAGAGCAGTTTCTCAGAAAGCTTCTTTCCAGTTTTGAACGGAAGATATTTCCTTTTTCACCATAGGCCTGTATGGGCTTCCAAATATCCCTTTGCCAATTCCACAAGAACAGCCTTAGCGAAAGGCTTCTTGAAGGGAAAGATGTAACTCTGTGAGATGAATTCACAGAACACAGAGCAGTTTCTCAGAAAGCTTCTTTCCAGTTTTGAACGGAAGATATTTCCTTTTTCACCATAGCCCCCTATGGGCTTCCAAATATCGCTTTGCCAATTCCACAAGAACAGCCTTAGCGAAAGGCTTCTTGAAGGGAAAGATGTAACTCTGTGAGATGAATTCACAGAACACAGAGCAGTTTCTCAGAAAGCTTCTTTCCAGTTTTGAACGGAAGATATTTCCTTTTTCACCATAGCCCTCTATGGGCTTCCAAATATCCCTTTGCCAATTCCACAAGAACAGCCTTAGCGAAAGGCTTCTGAAGGGAAAGATGTAACTCTGTGAGATGAATTCACAGAACACAGAGCAGTTTCTCAGAAAGCTTCTTTCCAGTTTTGAAAGGAAGATATTTCCTTTTTCACCATAGGCCTCTATGGGCTTCCAAATATCCCTTTGCCAATTCCACAAGAACAGCCTTAGCGAAAGGCTTCTTGAAGGGAAAGGTGTAACTCTGTGAGATGAATTCACAGAACACAGAGCAGTTTCTCAGAAAGCTTCTTTCCAGTTTTGAACCGAAGATATTTCCTTTTTCACCATAGCCCTCTATGGGCTTCCAAATATCCCTTTGCCAATTCCACAAGAACAGCCTTAGCGAAAGGCTTCTTGAAGGGAAAGATGTAACTCTGTGAGATGAATTCACAGAACACAGAGCAGTTTCTCAGAAAGCTTCTTTCCAGTTTTGAACGGAAGATATTTCCTTTTTCACCATGGCCCTCTATGGGCTTCCAAATATCCCTTTGCCAATTCCACAAGAACAGCCTTAGAGAAAGGCTTCTTGAAGGGAAAGATGTAACTCTGTGAGATGAATTAACAGAACACAGAGCAGTTTCTCAGAAAGCTTCTTTCCAGTTTTGAACGGAAGATATTTCCTTTTTCACCATAGGCCTCTATGGGCTTCCAAATATCCCTTTGCCAATTCCACAAGAACAGCCTTAGCGAAAGGCTTCTTGAATGGGAAGATATAACTCTGTGAGATGAATTAACAGGACACAAAGAAGTTTCTTAGAAAGCTTCTTTCCAGTTTTGAAAGGAAGATATTTCCTTTTTCACCATAGCCCTCTAAGGGCTTCCAAATATCCCTTTGCCAATTCCACAAGAACAGCCTTAGCGAAAGGCTTCTTGAAGGGAAAGATGTAACTCTGTGAGATGAATTCAGAGAACACAGAGCAGTTTCTCAGAAAGCTTCTTTCCAGTTTTGAACGGAAGATATTTCCTTTTTCACCATAGGCCTCTATGGGCTTCCAAATATCCCTTTGCCAATTCCACAAGAACAGCCTTAGCGAAAGGCTTCTTGAAGGGAAAGATGTAACTCTGTGAGATGAATTCACAGAAAACAGAGCAGTTTCTCAGAAAGCTTTTTTCCAGTTTTGAACGGAAGATATTTCCTTTTTCACCATAGGCCTCTATGGGCTTCCAAATATCGCTTTGCCAATTCCACAAGAACAGCCTTAGCGAAAGGCTTCTTGAAGGGAAAGATGTAACTCTGTGAGATGAATTAACAGAACACAGAGCAGTTTCTCAGAAAGCTTCTTTCCAGTTTTGAACGGAAGATATTTCCTTTTTCACCATAGCCCTCTATGGGCTTCCAAATATCCCTTTGCCAATTCCACAAGAACAGCCTTAGAGAAAGGCTTCTTGAAGGGAAAGATGTAACTCTGTGAGATGAATTAACAGAACACAGAGCAGTTTCTCAGAAAGCTTCTTTCCAGTTTTGAACGGAAGATATTTCCTTTTTCACCATAGGCCTCTATGGGCTTCCAAATATCCCTTTGCCAATTCCACAAGAACAGCCTTAGCGAAAGGCTTCTTGAATGGGAAGATATAACTCTGTGAGATGAATTAACAGGACACAAAGAAGTTTCTTAGAAAGCTTCTTTCCAGTTTTGAAAGGAAGATATTTCCTTTTTCACCATAGCCCTCTAAGGGCTTCCAAATATCCCTTTGCCAATTCCACAAGAACAGCCTTAGCGAAAGGCTTCTTGAAGGGAAAGATGTAACTCTGTGAGATGAATTCAGAGAACACAGAGCAGTTTCTCAGAAAGCTTCTTTCCAGTTTTGAACGGAAGATATTTCCTTTTTCACCATAGCCCCCTATGGGCTTCCAAATATCGCTTTGCCAATTCCACAAGAACAGCCTTAGCGAAAGGCTTCTTGAAGGGAAAGATGTAACTCTGTGAGATGAATTAACAGAACACAGAGCAGTTTCTCAGAAAGCTTCTTTCCAGTTTTGAACGGAAGATATTTCCTTTTTCACCATAGCCCTCTATGGGCTTCCAAATATCCCTTTGCCAATTCCACAAGAACAGCCTTAGCGAAAGGCTTCTGAAGGGAAAGATGTAACTCTGTGAGATGAATTCACAGAACACAGAGCAGTTTCTCAGAAAGCTTCTTTCCAGTTTTGAACGGAAGATATTTCCTTTTTCACCATAGGCCTCTATGGGCTTCCAAATATCCCTTTGCCAATTCCACAAGAACAGCCTTAGCGAAAGGCTTCTTGAATGGAAAGATATAACTCTGTGAGATGAATTAACAGGACACAGAGAAGTTTCTCAGAAAGCTTCTTTCCAGTTTTGAACGGAAGATATTTCCTTTTTCACCATAGCCCTCTAAGGGCTTCCAAATATCCCTTTGCCAATTCCACAAGAACAGCCTTAGCGAAAGGCTTCTTGAAGGGAAAGATGTAACTCTGTGAGATGAATTCAGAGAACACAGAGCAGTTTCTCAGAAAGCTTCTTTCCAGTTTTGAACGGAAGATATTTCCTTTTTCACCATAGGCCTGTATGGGCTTCCAAATATCCCTTTGCCAATTCCACAAGAACAGCCTTAGCGAAAGGCTTCTTGAAGGGAAAGATGTAACTCTGTGAGATGAATTCACAGAACACAGAGCAGTTTCTCAGAAAGCTTCTTTCCAGTTTTGAACGGAAGATATTTCCTTTTTCACCATAGCCCCCTATGGGCTTCCAAATATCGCTTTGCCAATTCCACAAGAACAGCCTTAGCGAAAGGCTTCTTGAAGGGAAAGATGTAACTCTGTGAGATGAATTCACAGAACACAGAGCAGTTTCTCAGAAAGCTTCTTTCCAGTTTTGAACGGAAGATATTTCCTTTTTCACCATAGCCCTCTATGGGCTTCCAAATATCCCTTTGCCAATTCCACAAGAACAGCCTTAGCGAAAGGCTTCTGAAGGGAAAGATGTAACTCTGTGAGATGAATTCACAGAACACAGAGCAGTTTCTCAGAAAGCTTCTTTCCAGTTTTGAACGGAAGATATTTCCTTTTTCACCATAGGCCTCTATGGGCTTCCAAATATCCCTTTGCCAATTCCACAAGAACAGCCTTAGCGAAAGGCTTCTTGAATGGAAAGATATAACTCTGTGAGATGAATTAACAGGACACAGAGAAGTTTCTCAGAAAGCTTCTTTCCAGTTTTGAACGGAAGATATTTCCTTTTTCACCATAGCCCTCTAAGGGCTTCCAAATATCCCTTTGCCAATTCCACAAGAACAGCCTTAGCGAAAGGCTTCTTGAAGGGAAAGATGTAACTCTGTGAGATGAATTCAGAGAACACAGAGCAGTTTCTCAGAAAGCTTCTTTCCAGTTTTGAACGGAAGATATTTCCTTTTTCACCATAGGCCTCTATGGGCTTCCAAATATCCCTTTGCCAATTCCACAAGAACAGCCTTAGCGAAAGGCTTCTTGAAGGGAAAGATGTAACTCTGTGAGATGAATTCACAGAAAACAGAGCAGTTTCTCAGAAAGCTTTTTTCCAGTTTTGAACGGAAGATATTTCCTTTTTCACCGTAGCCCTCTATGGGCTTCCAAATATCGCTTTGCCAATTCCACAAGAACAGCCTTAGCGAAAGGCTTCTTGAAGGTAAAGATGTAACTCTGTGAGATGAATTAACAGAACACAGAGCAGTTTCTCAGAAAGCTTCTTTCCAGTTTTGAAAGGAAGATATTTCCTTTTTCACCATAGGCCTCTATGGGCTTCCAAATATCCCTTTGCCAATTCCACAAGAACAGCCTTAGCGAAAGGCTTCTTGAAGGGAAAGGTGTAACTCTGTGAGATGAATTCACAGAACACAGAGCAGTTTCTCAGAAAGCTTCTTTCCAGTTTTGAACCGAAGATATTTCCTTTTTCACCATAGCCCTCTATGGGCTTCCAAATATCCCTTTGCCAATTCCACAAGAACAGCCTTAGCGAAAGGGTTCTTGAAGGGAAAGATGTAACTCTGTGAGATGAATTCACAGAACACAGAGCAGTTTCTCAGAAAGCTTCTTTCCAGTTTTGAACGGAAGATATTTCCTTTTTCACCATAGCCCTCTATGGGCTTCCAAATATCCCTTTGCCAATTCCACAAGAACAGCCTTAGAGAAAGGCTTCTTGAAGGGAAAGATGTAACTCTGTGAGATGAATTAACAGAACACAGAGCAGTTTCTCAGAAAGCTTCTTTCCAGTTTTGAACGGAAGATATTTCCTTTTTCACCATAGGCCTCTATGGGCTTCCAAATATCCCTTTGCCAATTCCACAAGAACAGCCTTAGCGAAAGGCTTCTTGAATGGGAAGATATAACTCTGTGAGATGAATTAACAGGACACAAAGAAGTTTCTTAGAAAGCTTCTTTCCAGTTTTGAAAGGAAGATATTTCCTTTTTCACCATAGCCCTCTAAGGGCTTCCAAATATCCCTTTGCCAATTCCACAAGAACAGCCTTAGCGAAAGGCTTCTTGAAGGGAAAGATGTAACTCTGTGAGATGAATTCAGAGAACACAGAGCAGTTTCTCAGAAAGCTTCTTTCCAGTTTTGAACGGAAGATATTTCCTTTTTCACCATAGGCCTCTATGGGCTTCCAAATATCCCTTTGCCAATTCCACAAGAACAGCCTTAGCGAAAGGCTTCTTGAAGGGAAAGATGTAACTCTGTGAGATGAATTCACAGAAAACAGAGCAGTTTCTCAGAAAGCTTTTTTCCAGTTTTGAACGGAAGATATTTCCTTTTTCACCATAGGCCTCTATGGGCTTCCAAATATCGCTTTGCCAATTCCACAAGAACAGCCTTAGCGAAAGGCTTCTTGAAGGGAAAGATGTAACTCTGTGAGATGAATTAACAGAACACAGAGCAGTTTCTCAGAAAGCTTCTTTCCAGTTTTGAACGGAAGATATTTCCTTTTTCACCATAGCCCTCTATGGGCTTCCAAATATCCCTTTGCCAATTCCACAAGAACAGCCTTAGAGAAAGGCTTCTTGAAGGGAAAGATGTAACTCTGTGAGATGAATTAACAGAACACAGAGCAGTTTCTCAGAAAGCTTCTTTCCAGTTTTGAACGGAAGATATTTCCTTTTTCACCATAGGCCTCTATGGGCTTCCAAATATCCCTTTGCCAATTCCACAAGAACAGCCTTAGCGAAAGGCTTCTTGAATGGGAAGATATAACTCTGTGAGATGAATTAACAGGACACAAAGAAGTTTCTTAGAAAGCTTCTTTCCAGTTTTGAAAGGAAGATATTTCCTTTTTCACCATAGCCCTCTAAGGGCTTCCAAATATCCCTTTGCCAATTCCACAAGAACAGCCTTAGCGAAAGGCTTCTTGAAGGGAAAGATGTAACTCTGTGAGATGAATTCAGAGAACACAGAGCAGTTTCTCAGAAAGCTTCTTTCCAGTTTTGAACGGAAGATATTTCCTTTTTCACCATAGCCCCCTATGGGCTTCCAAATATCGCTTTGCCAATTCCACAAGAACAGCCTTAGCGAAAGGCTTCTTGAAGGGAAAGATGTAACTCTGTGAGATGAATTAACAGAACACAGAGCAGTTTCTCAGAAAGCTTCTTTCCAGTTTTGAACGGAAGATATTTCCTTTTTCACCATAGCCCTCTATGGGCTTCCAAATATCCCTTTGCCAATTCCACAAGAACAGCCTTAGCGAAAGGCTTCTGAAGGGAAAGATGTAACTCTGTGAGATGAATTCACAGAACACAGAGCAGTTTCTCAGAAAGCTTCTTTCCAGTTTTGAACGGAAGATATTTCCTTTTTCACCATAGGCCTCTATGGGCTTCCAAATATCCCTTTGCCAATTCCACAAGAACAGCCTTAGCGAAAGGCTTCTTGAATGGAAAGATATAACTCTGTGAGATGAATTAACAGGACACAGAGAAGTTTCTCAGAAAGCTTCTTTCCAGTTTTGAACGGAAGATATTTCCTTTTTCACCATAGCCCTCTAAGGGCTTCCAAATATCCCTTTGCCAATTCCACAAGAACAGCCTTAGCGAAAGGCTTCTTGAAGGGAAAGATGTAACTCTGTGAGATGAATTCAGAGAACACAGAGCAGTTTCTCAGAAAGCTTCTTTCCAGTTTTGAACGGAAGATATTTCCTTTTTCACCATAGGCCTGTATGGGCTTCCAAATATCCCTTTGCCAATTCCACAAGAACAGCCTTAGCGAAAGGCTTCTTGAAGGGAAAGATGTAACTCTGTGAGATGAATTCACAGAAAACAGAGCAGTTTCTCAGAAAGCTTTTTTCCAGTTTTGAACGGAAGATATTTCCTTTTTCACCGTAGCCCTCTATGGGCTTCCAAATATCGCTTTGCCAATTCCACAAGAACAGCCTTAGCGAAAGGCTTCTTGAAGGTAAAGATGTAACTCTGTGAGATGAATTAACAGAACACAGAGCAGTTTCTCAGAAAGCTTCTTTCCAGTTTTGAAAGGAAGATATTTCCTTTTTCACCATAGGCCTCTATGGGCTTCCAAATATCCCTTTGCCAATTCCACAAGAACAGCCTTAGCGAAAGGCTTCTTGAAGGGAAAGGTGTAACTCTGTGAGATGAATTCACAGAACACAGAGCAGTTTCTCAGAAAGCTTCTTTCCAGTTTTGAACCGAAGATATTTCCTTTTTCACCATAGCCCTCTATGGGCTTCCAAATATCCCTTTGCCAATTCCACAAGAACAGCCTTAGCGAAAGGCTTCTTGAAGGGAAAGATGTAACTCTGTGAGATGAATTCACAGAACACAGAGCAGTTTCTCAGAAAGCTTCTTTCCAGTTTTGAACGGAAGATATTTCCTTTTTCACCATAGCCCTCTATGGGCTTCCAAATATCCCTTTGCCAATTCCACAAGAACAGCCTTAGAGAAAGGCTTCTTGAAGGGAAAGATGTAACTCTGTGAGATGAATTCACAGAACACAGAGCAGTTTCTCAGAAAGCTTCTTTCCAGTTTTGAACGGAAGATATTTCCTTTTTCACCATAGGCCTCTATGGGCTTCCAAATATCCCTTTGCCAATTCCACAAGAACAGCCTTAGCGAAAGGCTTCTTGAACGGGAAGATATAACTCTGTGAGATGAATTAACAGGACACAAAGAAGTTTCTTAGAAAGCTTCTTTCCAGTTTTGAAAGGAAGATATTTCCTTTTTCACCATAGCCCTCTAAGGGCTTCCAAATATCCCTTTGCCAATTCCACAAGAACAGCCTTAGCGAAAGGCTTCTTGAAGGGAAAGATGTAACTCTGTGAGATGAATTCAGAGAACACAGAGAAGTTTCTCAGAAAGCTTCTTTCCAGTTTTGAACGGAAGATATTTCCTTTTTCACCATAGGCCTCTATGGGCTTCCAAATATCCCTTTGCCAATTCCACAAGAACAGCCTTAGCGAAAGGCTTCTTGAAGGGAAAGATGTAACTCTGTGAGATGAATTCACAGAAAACAGAGCAGTTTCTCAGAAAGCTTTTTTCCAGTTTTGAACGGAAGATATTTCCTTTTTCACCATAGGCCTCTATGGGCTTCCAAATATCGCTTTGCCAATTCCACAAGAACAGCCTTAGCGAAAGGCTTCTTGAAGGGAAAGATGTAACTCTGTGAGATGAATTAACAGAACACAGAGCAGTTTCTCAGAAAGCTTCTTTCCAGTTTTGAACGGAAGATATTTCCTTTTTCACCATAGCCCTCTATGGGCTTCCAAATATCCCTTTGCCAATTCCACAAGAACAGCCTTAGAGAAAGGCTTCTTGAAGGGAAAGATGTAACTCTGTGAGATGAATTAACAGAACACAGAGCAGTTTCTCAGAAAGCTTCTTTCCAGTTTTGAAAGGAAGATATTTCCTTTTTCACCATAGGCCTCTATGGGCTTCCAAATATCCCTTTTCCAATTCCACAAGAACAGCCTTAGCGAAAGGCTTCTTGAAGGGAAAGGTGTAACTCTGTGAGATGAATTCACAGAACACAGAGCAGTTTCTCAGAAAGCTTCTTTCCAGTTTTGAACCGAAGATATTTCCTTTTTCACCATAGCCCTCTATGGGCTTCCAAATATCCCTTTGCCAATTCCACAAGAACAGCCTTAGCGAAAGGCTTCTTGAAGGGAAAGATGTAACTCTGTGAGATGAATTCACAGAACACAGAGCAGTTTCTCAGAAAGCTTCTTTCCAGTTTTGAACGGAAGATATTTCCTTTTTCACCATAGCCCCCTATGGGCTTCCAAATATCGCTTTGCCAATTCCACAAGAACAGCCTTAGCGAAAGGCTTCTGGAAGGGAAAGATGTAACTCTGTGAGATGAATTCACAGAACACAGAGCAGTTTCTCAGAAAGCTTCTTTCCAGTTTTGAACGGAAGATATTTCCTTTTTCACCATAGCCCTCTATGGGCTTCCAAATATCCCTTTGCCAATTCCACAAGAACAGCCTTTGCGAAAGGCTTCTGAAGGGAAAGATGTAACTCTGTGAGATGAATTCACAGAACACAGAGCAGTTTCTCAGAAAGCTTCTTTCCAGTTTTGAACGGAAGATATTTCCTTTTTCACCATAGGCCTCTATGGGCTTCCAAATATCCCTTTGCCAATTCCACAAGAACAGCCTTAGCGAAAGGCTTCTTGAATGGGAAGATATAACTCTGTGAGATGAATTAACAGGACACAAAGAAGTTTCTTAGAAAGCTTCTTTCCAGTTTTGAAAGGAAGATATTTCCTTTTTCACCATAGCCCTCTAAGGGCTTCCAAATATCCCTTTGCCAATTCCACAAGAACAGCCTTAGCGAAAGGCTTCTTGAAGGGAAAGATGTAACTCTGTGAGATGAATTCAGAGAACACAGAGCAGTTTCTCAGAAAGCTTCTTTCCAGTTTTGAACGGAAGATATTTCCTTTTTCACCATAGGCCTGTATGGGCTTCCAAATATCCCTTTGCCAATTCCACAAGAACAGCCTTAGCGAAAGGCTTCTTGAAGGGAAAGATGTAACTCTGTGAGATGAATTCACAGAACACAGAGCAGTTTCTCAGAAAGCTTCTTTCCAGTTTTGAACGGAAGATATTTCCTTTTTCACCATAGCCCCCTATGGGCTTCCAAATATCGCTTTGCCAATTCCACAAGAACAGCCTTAGCGAAAGGCTTCTTGAAGGGAAAGATGTAACTCTGTGAGATGAATTCACAGAACACAGAGCAGTTTCTCAGAAAGCTTCTTTCCAGTTTTGAACGGAAGATATTTCCTTTTTCACCATAGCCCTCTATGGGCTTCCAAATATCCCTTTGCCAATTCCACAAGAACAGCCTTAGCGAAAGGCTTCTGAAGGGAAAGATGTAACTCTGTGAGATGAATTCACAGAACACAGAGCAGTTTCTCAGAAAGCTTCTTTCCAGTTTTGAAAGGAAGATATTTCCTTTTTCACCATAGGCCTCTATGGGCTTCCAAATATCCCTTTGCCAATTCCACAAGAACAGCCTTAGCGAAAGGCTTCTTGAAGGGAAAGGTGTAACTCTGTGAGATGAATTCACAGAACACAGAGCAGTTTCTCAGAAAGCTTCTTTCCAGTTTTGAACCGAAGATATTTCCTTTTTCACCATAGCCCTCTATGGGCTTCCAAATATCCCTTTGCCAATTCCACAAGAACAGCCTTAGCGAAAGGCTTCTTGAAGGGAAAGATGTAACTCTGTGAGATGAATTCACAGAACACAGAGCAGTTTCTCAGAAAGCTTCTTTCCAGTTTTGAACGGAAGATATTTCCTTTTTCACCATGGCCCTCTATGGGCTTCCAAATATCCCTTTGCCAATTCCACAAGAACAGCCTTAGAGAAAGGCTTCTTGAAGGGAAAGATGTAACTCTGTGAGATGAATTAACAGAACACAGAGCAGTTTCTCAGAAAGCTTCTTTCCAGTTTTGAACGGAAGATATTTCCTTTTTCACCATAGGCCTCTATGGGCTTCCAAATATCCCTTTGCCAATTCCACAAGAACAGCCTTAGCGAAAGGCTTCTTGAATGGGAAGATATAACTCTGTGAGATGAATTAACAGGACACAAAGAAGTTTCTTAGAAAGCTTCTTTCCAGTTTTGAAAGGAAGATATTTCCTTTTTCACCATAGCCCTCTAAGGGCTTCCAAATATCCCTTTGCCAATTCCACAAGAACAGCCTTAGCGAAAGGCTTCTTGAAGGGAAAGATGTAACTCTGTGAGATGAATTCAGAGAACACAGAGCAGTTTCTCAGAAAGCTTCTTTCCAGTTTTGAACGGAAGATATTTCCTTTTTCACCATAGGCCTCTATGGGCTTCCAAATATCCCTTTGCCAATTCCACAAGAACAGCCTTAGCGAAAGGCTTCTTGAAGGGAAAGATGTAACTCTGTGAGATGAATTCACAGAAAACAGAGCAGTTTCTCAGAAAGCTTTTTTCCAGTTTTGAACGGAAGATATTTCCTTTTTCACCATAGGCCTCTATGGGCTTCCAAATATCGCTTTGCCAATTCCACAAGAACAGCCTTAGCGAAAGGCTTCTTGAAGGGAAAGATGTAACTCTGTGAGATGAATTAACAGAACACAGAGCAGTTTCTCAGAAAGCTTCTTTCCAGTTTTGAACGGAAGATATTTCCTTTTTCACCATAGCCCTCTATGGGCTTCCAAATATCCCTTTGCCAATTCCACAAGAACAGCCTTAGAGAAAGGCTTCTTGAAGGGAAAGATGTAACTCTGTGAGATGAATTAACAGAACACAGAGCAGTTTCTCAGAAAGCTTCTTTCCAGTTTTGAACGGAAGATATTTCCTTTTTCACCATAGGCCTCTATGGGCTTCCAAATATCCCTTTGCCAATTCCACAAGAACAGCCTTAGCGAAAGGCTTCTTGAATGGGAAGATATAACTCTGTGAGATGAATTAACAGGACACAAAGAAGTTTCTTAGAAAGCTTCTTTCCAGTTTTGAAAGGAAGATATTTCCTTTTTCACCATAGCCCTCTAAGGGCTTCCAAATATCCCTTTGCCAATTCCACAAGAACAGCCTTAGCGAAAGGCTTCTTGAAGGGAAAGATGTAACTCTGTGAGATGAATTCAGAGAACACAGAGCAGTTTCTCAGAAAGCTTCTTTCCAGTTTTGAACGGAAGATATTTCCTTTTTCACCATAGCCCCCTATGGGCTTCCAAATATCGCTTTGCCAATTCCACAAGAACAGCCTTAGCGAAAGGCTTCTTGAAGGGAAAGATGTAACTCTGTGAGATGAATTAACAGAACACAGAGCAGTTTCTCAGAAAGCTTCTTTCCAGTTTTGAACGGAAGATATTTCCTTTTTCACCATAGCCCTCTATGGGCTTCCAAATATCCCTTTGCCAATTCCACAAGAACAGCCTTAGCGAAAGGCTTCTGAAGGGAAAGATGTAACTCTGTGAGATGAATTCACAGAACACAGAGCAGTTTCTCAGAAAGCTTCTTTCCAGTTTTGAACGGAAGATATTTCCTTTTTCACCATAGGCCTCTATGGGCTTCCAAATATCCCTTTGCCAATTCCACAAGAACAGCCTTAGCGAAAGGCTTCTTGAATGGAAAGATATAACTCTGTGAGATGAATTAACAGGACACAGAGAAGTTTCTCAGAAAGCTTCTTTCCAGTTTTGAACGGAAGATATTTCCTTTTTCACCATAGCCCTCTAAGGGCTTCCAAATATCCCTTTGCCAATTCCACAAGAACAGCCTTAGCGAAAGGCTTCTTGAAGGGAAAGATGTAACTCTGTGAGATGAATTCAGAGAACACAGAGCAGTTTCTCAGAAAGCTTCTTTCCAGTTTTGAACGGAAGATATTTCCTTTTTCACCATAGGCCTGTATGGGCTTCCAAATATCCCTTTGCCAATTCCACAAGAACAGCCTTAGCGAAAGGCTTCTTGAAGGGAAAGATGTAACTCTGTGAGATGAATTCACAGAACACAGAGCAGTTTCTCAGAAAGCTTCTTTCCAGTTTTGAACGGAAGATATTTCCTTTTTCACCATAGCCCCCTATGGGCTTCCAAATATCGCTTTGCCAATTCCACAAGAACAGCCTTAGCGAAAGGCTTCTTGAAGGGAAAGATGTAACTCTGTGAGATGAATTCACAGAACACAGAGCAGTTTCTCAGAAAGCTTCTTTCCAGTTTTGAACGGAAGATATTTCCTTTTTCACCATAGCCCTCTATGGGCTTCCAAATATCCCTTTGCCAATTCCACAAGAACAGCCTTAGCGAAAGGCTTCTGAAGGGAAAGATGTAACTCTGTGAGATGAATTCACAGAACACAGAGCAGTTTCTCAGAAAGCTTCTTTCCAGTTTTGAACGGAAGATATTTCCTTTTTCACCATAGGCCTCTATGGGCTTCCAAATATCCCTTTGCCAATTCCACAAGAACAGCCTTAGCGAAAGGCTTCTTGAATGGAAAGATATAACTCTGTGAGATGAATTAACAGGACACAGAGAAGTTTCTCAGAAAGCTTCTTTCCAGTTTTGAACGGAAGATATTTCCTTTTTCACCATAGCCCTCTAAGGGCTTCCAAATATCCCTTTGCCAATTCCACAAGAACAGCCTTAGCGAAAGGCTTCTTGAAGGGAAAGATGTAACTCTGTGAGATGAATTCAGAGAACACAGAGCAGTTTCTCAGAAAGCTTCTTTCCAGTTTTGAACGGAAGATATTTCCTTTTTCACCATAGGCCTCTATGGGCTTCCAAATATCCCTTTGCCAATTCCACAAGAACAGCCTTAGCGAAAGGCTTCTTGAAGGGAAAGATGTAACTCTGTGAGATGAATTCACAGAAAACAGAGCAGTTTCTCAGAAAGCTTTTTTCCAGTTTTGAACGGAAGATATTTCCTTTTTCACCGTAGCCCTCTATGGGCTTCCAAATATCGCTTTGCCAATTCCACAAGAACAGCCTTAGCGAAAGGCTTCTTGAAGGTAAAGATGTAACTCTGTGAGATGAATTAACAGAACACAGAGCAGTTTCTCAGAAAGCTTCTTTCCAGTTTTGAAAGGAAGATATTTCCTTTTTCACCATAGGCCTCTATGGGCTTCCAAATATCCCTTTGCCAATTCCACAAGAACAGCCTTAGCGAAAGGCTTCTTGAAGGGAAAGGTGTAACTCTGTGAGATGAATTCACAGAACACAGAGCAGTTTCTCAGAAAGCTTCTTTCCAGTTTTGAACCGAAGATATTTCCTTTTTCACCATAGCCCTCTATGGGCTTCCAAATATCCCTTTGCCAATTCCACAAGAACAGCCTTAGCGAAAGGGTTCTTGAAGGGAAAGATGTAACTCTGTGAGATGAATTCACAGAACACAGAGCAGTTTCTCAGAAAGCTTCTTTCCAGTTTTGAACGGAAGATATTTCCTTTTTCACCATAGCCCTCTATGGGCTTCCAAATATCCCTTTGCCAATTCCACAAGAACAGCCTTAGAGAAAGGCTTCTTGAAGGGAAAGATGTAACTCTGTGAGATGAATTAACAGAACACAGAGCAGTTTCTCAGAAAGCTTCTTTCCAGTTTTGAACGGAAGATATTTCCTTTTTCACCATAGGCCTCTATGGGCTTCCAAATATCCCTTTGCCAATTCCACAAGAACAGCCTTAGCGAAAGGCTTCTTGAATGGGAAGATATAACTCTGTGAGATGAATTAACAGGACACAAAGAAGTTTCTTAGAAAGCTTCTTTCCAGTTTTGAAAGGAAGATATTTCCTTTTTCACCATAGCCCTCTAAGGGCTTCCAAATATCCCTTTGCCAATTCCACAAGAACAGCCTTAGCGAAAGGCTTCTTGAAGGGAAAGATGTAACTCTGTGAGATGAATTCAGAGAACACAGAGCAGTTTCTCAGAAAGCTTCTTTCCAGTTTTGAACGGAAGATATTTCCTTTTTCACCATAGGCCTCTATGGGCTTCCAAATATCCCTTTGCCAATTCCACAAGAACAGCCTTAGCGAAAGGCTTCTTGAAGGGAAAGATGTAACTCTGTGAGATGAATTCACAGAAAACAGAGCAGTTTCTCAGAAAGCTTTTTTCCAGTTTTGAACGGAAGATATTTCCTTTTTCACCATAGGCCTCTATGGGCTTCCAAATATCGCTTTGCCAATTCCACAAGAACAGCCTTAGCGAAAGGCTTCTTGAAGGGAAAGATGTAACTCTGTGAGATGAATTAACAGAACACAGAGCAGTTTCTCAGAAAGCTTCTTTCCAGTTTTGAACGGAAGATATTTCCTTTTTCACCATAGCCCTCTATGGGCTTCCAAATATCCCTTTGCCAATTCCACAAGAACAGCCTTAGAGAAAGGCTTCTTGAAGGGAAAGATGTAACTCTGTGAGATGAATTAACAGAACACAGAGCAGTTTCTCAGAAAGCTTCTTTCCAGTTTTGAACGGAAGATATTTCCTTTTTCACCATAGGCCTCTATGGGCTTCCAAATATCCCTTTGCCAATTCCACAAGAACAGCCTTAGCGAAAGGCTTCTTGAATGGGAAGATATAACTCTGTGAGATGAATTAACAGGACACAAAGAAGTTTCTTAGAAAGCTTCTTTCCAGTTTTGAAAGGAAGATATTTCCTTTTTCACCATAGCCCTCTAAGGGCTTCCAAATATCCCTTTGCCAATTCCACAAGAACAGCCTTAGCGAAAGGCTTCTTGAAGGGAAAGATGTAACTCTGTGAGATGAATTCAGAGAACACAGAGCAGTTTCTCAGAAAGCTTCTTTCCAGTTTTGAACGGAAGATATTTCCTTTTTCACCATAGCCCCCTATGGGCTTCCAAATATCGCTTTGCCAATTCCACAAGAACAGCCTTAGCGAAAGGCTTCTTGAAGGGAAAGATGTAACTCTGTGAGATGAATTAACAGAACACAGAGCAGTTTCTCAGAAAGCTTCTTTCCAGTTTTGAACGGAAGATATTTCCTTTTTCACCATAGCCCTCTATGGGCTTCCAAATATCCCTTTGCCAATTCCACAAGAACAGCCTTAGCGAAAGGCTTCTGAAGGGAAAGATGTAACTCTGTGAGATGAATTCACAGAACACAGAGCAGTTTCTCAGAAAGCTTCTTTCCAGTTTTGAACGGAAGATATTTCCTTTTTCACCATAGGCCTCTATGGGCTTCCAAATATCCCTTTGCCAATTCCACAAGAACAGCCTTAGCGAAAGGCTTCTTGAATGGAAAGATATAACTCTGTGAGATGAATTAACAGGACACAGAGAAGTTTCTCAGAAAGCTTCTTTCCAGTTTTGAACGGAAGATATTTCCTTTTTCACCATAGCCCTCTAAGGGCTTCCAAATATCCCTTTGCCAATTCCACAAGAACAGCCTTAGCGAAAGGCTTCTTGAAGGGAAAGATGTAACTCTGTGAGATGAATTCAGAGAACACAGAGCAGTTTCTCAGAAAGCTTCTTTCCAGTTTTGAACGGAAGATATTTCCTTTTTCACCATAGGCCTGTATGGGCTTCCAAATATCCCTTTGCCAATTCCACAAGAACAGCCTTAGCGAAAGGCTTCTTGAAGGGAAAGATGTAACTCTGTGAGATGAATTCACAGAAAACAGAGCAGTTTCTCAGAAAGCTTTTTTCCAGTTTTGAACGGAAGATATTTCCTTTTTCACCGTAGCCCTCTATGGGCTTCCAAATATCGCTTTGCCAATTCCACAAGAACAGCCTTAGCGAAAGGCTTCTTGAAGGTAAAGATGTAACTCTGTGAGATGAATTAACAGAACACAGAGCAGTTTCTCAGAAAGCTTCTTTCCAGTTTTGAAAGGAAGATATTTCCTTTTTCACCATAGGCCTCTATGGGCTTCCAAATATCCCTTTGCCAATTCCACAAGAACAGCCTTAGCGAAAGGCTTCTTGAAGGGAAAGGTGTAACTCTGTGAGATGAATTCACAGAACACAGAGCAGTTTCTCAGAAAGCTTCTTTCCAGTTTTGAACCGAAGATATTTCCTTTTTCACCATAGCCCTCTATGGGCTTCCAAATATCCCTTTGCCAATTCCACAAGAACAGCCTTAGCGAAAGGCTTCTTGAAGGGAAAGATGTAACTCTGTGAGATGAATTCACAGAACACAGAGCAGTTTCTCAGAAAGCTTCTTTCCAGTTTTGAACGGAAGATATTTCCTTTTTCACCATAGCCCTCTATGGGCTTCCAAATATCCCTTTGCCAATTCCACAAGAACAGCCTTAGAGAAAGGCTTCTTGAAGGGAAAGATGTAACTCTGTGAGATGAATTCACAGAACACAGAGCAGTTTCTCAGAAAGCTTCTTTCCAGTTTTGAACGGAAGATATTTCCTTTTTCACCATAGGCCTCTATGGGCTTCCAAATATCCCTTTGCCAATTCCACAAGAACAGCCTTAGCGAAAGGCTTCTTGAACGGGAAGATATAACTCTGTGAGATGAATTAACAGGACACAAAGAAGTTTCTTAGAAAGCTTCTTTCCAGTTTTGAAAGGAAGATATTTCCTTTTTCACCATAGCCCTCTAAGGGCTTCCAAATATCCCTTTGCCAATTCCACAAGAACAGCCTTAGCGAAAGGCTTCTTGAAGGGAAAGATGTAACTCTGTGAGATGAATTCAGAGAACACAGAGAAGTTTCTCAGAAAGCTTCTTTCCAGTTTTGAACGGAAGATATTTCCTTTTTCACCATAGGCCTCTATGGGCTTCCAAATATCCCTTTGCCAATTCCACAAGAACAGCCTTAGCGAAAGGCTTCTTGAAGGGAAAGATGTAACTCTGTGAGATGAATTCACAGAAAACAGAGCAGTTTCTCAGAAAGCTTTTTTCCAGTTTTGAACGGAAGATATTTCCTTTTTCACCATAGGCCTCTATGGGCTTCCAAATATCGCTTTGCCAATTCCACAAGAACAGCCTTAGCGAAAGGCTTCTTGAAGGGAAAGATGTAACTCTGTGAGATGAATTAACAGAACACAGAGCAGTTTCTCAGAAAGCTTCTTTCCAGTTTTGAACGGAAGATATTTCCTTTTTCACCATAGCCCTCTATGGGCTTCCAAATATCCCTTTGCCAATTCCACAAGAACAGCCTTAGAGAAAGGCTTCTTGAAGGGAAAGATGTAACTCTGTGAGATGAATTAACAGAACACAGAGCAGTTTCTCAGAAAGCTTCTTTCCAGTTTTGAACGGAAGATATTTCCTTTTTCACCATAGGCCTCTATGGGCTTCCAAATATCCCTTTGCCAATTCCACAAGAACAGCCTTAGCGAAAGGCTTCTTGAATGGGAAGATATAACTCTGTGAGATGAATTAACAGGACACAAAGAAGTTTCTTAGAAAGCTTCTTTCCAGTTTTGAAAGGAAGATATTTCCTTTTTCACCATAGCCCTCTAAGGGCTTCCAAATATCCCTTTGCCAATTCCACAAGAACAGCCTTAGCGAAAGGCTTCTTGAAGGGAAAGATGTAACTCTGTGAGATGAATTCAGAGAACACAGAGCAGTTTCTCAGAAAGCTTCTTTCCAGTTTTGAACGGAAGATATTTCCTTTTTCACCATAGCCCCCTATGGGCTTCCAAATATCGCTTTGCCAATTCCACAAGAAGAGCCTTAGCGAAAGGCTTCTTGAAGGGAAAGATGTAACTCTGTGAGATGAATTAACAGAACACAGAGCAGTTTCTCAGAAAGCTTCTTTCCAGTTTTGAACGGAAGATATTTCCTTTTTCACCATAGCCCCCTATGGGCTTCCAAATATCGCTTTGCCAATTCCACAAGAACAGCCTTAGCGAAAGGCTTCTTGAAGGGAAAGATGTAACTCTGTGAGATGAATTCACAGAACACAGAGCAGTTTCTCAGAAAGCTTCTTTCCAGTTTTGAACGGAAGATATTTCCTTTTTCACCATAGCCCTCTATGGGCTTCCAAATATCCCTTTGCCAATTCCACAAGAACAGCCTTAGCGAAAGGCTTCTGAAGGGAAAGATGTAACTCTGTGAGATGAATTCACAGAACACAGAGCAGTTTCTCAGAAAGCTTCTTTCCAGTTTTGAACGGAAGATATTTCCTTTTTCACCATAGGCCTCTAAGGGCTTCCAAATATCCCTTTGCCAATTCCACAAGAACAGCCTTAGCGAAAGGCTTCTTGAATGGAAAGATGTAACTCTGTGAGATGAATTAACAGGACACAGAGAAGTTTCTCAGAAAGCTTCTTTCCAGTTTTGAACGGAAGATATTTCCTTTTTCACCATAGCCCTCTAAGGGCTTCCAAATATCCCTTTGCCAATTCCACAAGAACAGCCTTAGCGAAAGGCTTCTTGAAGGGAAAGATGTAACTCTGTGAGATGAATTCAGAGAACACAGAGCAGTTTCTCAGAAAGCTTCTTTCCAGTTTTGAACGGAAGATATTTCCTTTTTCACCATAGGCCTCTATGGGCTTCCAAATATCCCTTTGCCAATTCCACAAGAACAGCCTTAGCGAAAGGCTTCTTGAAGGGAAAGATGTAACTCTGTGAGATGAATTCACAGAAAACAGAGCAGTTTCTCAGAAAGCTTTTTTCCAGTTTTGAACGGAAGATATTTCCTTTTTCACCGTAGCCCTCTATGGGCTTCCAAATATCGCTTTGCCAATTCCACAAGAACAGCCTTAGCGAAAGGCTTCTTGAAGGTAAAGATGTAACTCTGTGAGATGAATTAACAGAACACAGAGCAGTTTCTCAGAAAGCTTCTTTCCAGTTTTGAAAGGAAGATATTTCCTTTTTCACCATAGGCCTCTATGGGCTTCCAAATATCCCTCTGCCAATTCCACAAGAACAGCCTTAGCGAAAGGCTTCTTGAAGGGAAAGGTGTAACTCTGTGAGATGAATTCACAGAACACAGAGCAGTTTCTCAGAAAGCTTCTTTCCAGTTTTGAACCGAAGATATTTCCTTTTTCACCATAGCCCTCTATGGGCTTCCAAATATCCCTTTGCCAATTCCACAAGAACAGCCTTAGCGAAAGGCTTCTTGAAGGGAAAGATGTAACTCTGTGAGATGAATTCACAGAACACAGAGCAGTTTCTCAGAAAGCTTCTTTCCAGTTTTGAACGGAAGATATTTCCTTTTTCACCATAGCCCTCTATGGGCTTCCAAATATCGCTTTGCCAATTCCACAAGAACAGCCTTAGCGAAAGGCTTCTTGAAGGGAAAGATGTAACTCTGTGAGATGAATTAACAGAACACAGAGCAGTTTCTCAGAAAGCTTCTTTCCAGTTTTGAACGGAAGATATTTCCTTTTTCACCATAGCCCTCTATGGGCTCTCAAATATCCCTTTGCCAATTCCACAAGAACAGCCTTAGCGAAAGGCTTCTTGAAGGGAAATATGTAACTCTGTGAGATGAATTAACAGAACACAGAGCAGTTTCTCAGAAAGCTTCTTTCCAGTTTTGAACGGAAGATATTTCCTTTTTCACCATAGGCCTCTATGGGCTTCCAAATATCCCTTTGCCAATTCCACAAGAACAGCCTTAGCGAAAGCCTTCTTGAAGCGAAAGATATAACTCTGTGAGATGAATTAACAGGACACAGAGAAGTTTCTCAGAAAGCTTCTTTCCAGTTTTGCACGGAAGATATTTCCTTTTTCACCATAGCCCTCTAAGGGCTTCCAAATATCCCTTTGCCAATTCCACAAGAACAGCCTTAGCGAAAGGCTTCTTGAAGGGAAAGATGTAACTCTGTGAGATGAATTCAGAGAACACAGAGCAGCTTCTCAGAAAGCTTCTTTCCAGTTTTGAACGGAAGATATTTCCTTTTTCACCATAGCCCTCTATGGGTTTCCAAATATCGCTTTGCAAATTCCACAAGAACAGCCTTAGCAAAAGGCTTCTTGAAGGGAAAGATGTAACTCTGTGAGATGAATTCACAGAACACAGAGCAGTTTCTCAGAAAGCTTCTTTCCAGTTTTGAACGGAAGATATTTCCTTTTTCACCATAGCCCTCTATGGGCTTCCAAATATCCCTTTGCCAATTCCACAAGAACAGCCTTAGAGAAAGGCTTCTTGAAGGGAAAGATGTAACTCTGTGAGATGAATTAACAGAACACAGAGCAGTTTCTCAGAAAGCTTCTTTCCAGTTTTGAACGGAAGATATTTCCTTTTTCACCATAGGCCTCTATGGGCTTCCAAATATCCCTTTGCCAATTCCACAAGAACAGCCTTAGCGAAAGGCTTCTTGAATGGGAATATATAACTCTGTGAGATGAATTAACAGGACACAAAGAAGTTTCTTAGAAAGCTTCTTTCCAGTTTTGAAAGGAAGATATTTCCTTTTTCACCATAGCCCTCTAAGGGCTTCCAAATATCCCTTTGCCAATTCCACAAGAACAGCCTTAGCGAAAGGCTTCTTGAAGGGAAAGATGTAACTCTGTGAGATGAATTCAGAGAACACAGAGCAGTTTCTCAGAAAGCTTCTTTCCAGTTTTGAACGGAAGATATTTCCTTTTTCACCATAGGCCTCTATGGGCTTCCAAATATCCCTTTGCCAATTCCACAAGAACAGCCTTAGCGAAAGGCTTCTTGAAGGGAAAGATGTAACTCTGTGAGATGAATTCACAGAAAACAGAGCAGTTTCTCAGAAAGCTTCTTTCCAGTTTTGAACGGAAGATATTTCCTTTTTCACCATAGCCCTCTATGGGTTTCCAAATATCGTTTTGCAAATTCCACAAGAACAGCCTTAGCGAAAGGCTTCTTGAAGGGAAAGATGTAACTCTGTGAGATGAATTAACAGAACACAGAGCAGTTTCTCAGAAAGCTTCTTTCCAGTTTTGAAAGGAAGATATTTCCTTTTTCACCATAGGCCTCTATGGGCTTCCAAATATCCCTTTGCCAATTCCACAAGAACAGCCTTAGCAAAAGGCTTCTTGAAGGGAAAGATGTAACTCTGTTAGATGAATTCACAGAACACAGAGCAGTTTCTCAGAAAGCTTCTTTCCAGTTTTGAACGGAAGATATTTCCTTTTTCACCATAGCCCTCTATGGGCTTCCAAATATCCCTTTGCCAATTCCACAAGAACAGCCTTAGCGAAAGGCTTCTTGAAGGGAAAGATGTAACTCTGTGAGATGAATTAACAGAACACAGAGCAGTTTCTCAGAAAGCTTCTTTCCAGTTTTGAACGGAAGATATTTCCTTTTTCACCATAGCCCTCTATGGGCTTCCAAATATCGCTTTGCCAATTCCACAAGAACAGCCTTAGCGAAAGGCTTCTTGAAGGGAAAGATGTAACTCTGTGAGATGAATTAACAGAACACAGAGCAGTTTCTCAGAAAGCTTCTTTCCAGTTTTGAACGGAAGATATTTCCTTTTTCACCATAGCCCTCTATGGGCTTCCAAATATCCCTTTGCCAATTCCACAAGAACAGCCTTAGCGAAAGGCTTCTTGAAGGGAAATATGTAACTCTGTGAGATGAATTAACAGAACACAGAGCAGTTTCTCAGAAAGCTTCTTTCCAGTTTTGAACGGAAGATATTTCCTTTTTCACCATAGGCCTCTATGGGCTTCCAAATATCCCTTTGCCAATTCCACAAGAACAGCCTTAGCGAAAGCCTTCTTGAAGGGAAAGATATAACTCTGTGAGATGAATTAAAAGGACACAGAGAAGTTTCTCAGAAAGCTTCTTTCCAGTTTTGCACGGAAGATATTTCCTTTTTCACCATAGCCCTCTAAGGGCTTCCAAATATCCCTTTGCCAATTCCACAAGAACAGCCTTAGCGAAAGGCTTCTTGAAGGGAAAGATGTAACTCTGTGAGATGAATTCAGAGAACACAGAGCAGTTTCTCAGAAAGCTTCTTTCCAGTTTTGAACGGAAGATATTTCCTTTTTCACCATAGCCCTCTATGGGTTTCCAAATATCGCTTTGCAAATTCCACAAGAACAGCCTTAGCGAAAGGCTTCTTGAAGGGAAAGATGTAACTCTGTGAGATGAATTAACAGAACACAGAGCAGTTTCTCAGAAAGCTTCTTTCCAGTTTTGAAAGGAAGATATTTCCTTTTTCACCATAGGCCTCTATGGGCTTCCAAATATCCCTTTGCCAATTCCACAAGAACAGCCTTAGCAAAAGGCTTCTTGAAGGGAAAGATGTAACTCTGTGAGATGAATTCACAGAACACAGAGCAGTTTCTCAGAAAGCTTCTTTCCAGTTTTGAACGGAAGATATTTCCTTTTTCACCATAGCCCTCTATGGGCTTCCAAATATCCCTTTGCCAATTCCACAAGAACAGCCTTAGCGAAAGGCTTCTTGAAGGGAAAGATGTAACTCTGTGAGATGAATTCACAGAACACAGAGCAGTTTCTCAGAAAGCTTCTTTCCAGTTTTGAACGGAAGATATTTCCTTTTTCACCATAGCCCTCTATGGGCTTCCAAATATCGCTTTGCCAATTCCACAAGAACAGCCTTAGCGAAAGGCTTCTTGAAGGGAAAGATGTAACTCTGTGAGATGAATTAACAGAACACAGAGCAGTTTCTCAGAAAGCTTCTTTCCAGTTTTGAACGGAAGATATTTCCTTTTTCACCATAGCCCTCTATGGGCTTCCAAATATCCCTTTGCCAATTCCACAAGAACAGCCTTAGCGAAAGGCTTCTTGAAGGGAAATATGTAACTCTGTGAGATGAATTAACAGAACACAGAGCAGTTTCTCAGAAAGCTTCTTTCCAGTTTTGAACGGAAGATATTTCCTTTTACACCATAGGCCTCTATGGGCTTCCAAATATCCCTTTGCCAATTCCACAAGAACAGCCTTAGCGAAAGGCTTCTTGAATGGGAAGATATAACTCTGTGAGATGAATTAACAGGACACAAAGAAGTTTCTTAGAAAGCTTCTTTCCAGTTTTGAAAGGAAGATATTTCCTTTTTCACCATAGCCCTCTGAGGGCTTCCAAATATCCCTTTGCCAATTCCACAAGAACAGCCTTAGCGAAAGGCTTCTTGAAGGGAAAGATGTAACTCTGTGAGATGAATTCAGAGAACACAGAGCAGTTTCTCAGAAAGCTTCTTTCCAGTTTTGAACGGAAGATATTTCCTTTTTCACCATAGGCCTCTATGGGCTTCCAAATATCCCTTTGCCAATTCCACAAGAACAGCCTTAGCGAAAGGCTTCTTGAAGGGAAAGATGTAACTCTGTGAGATGAATTCACAGAAAACAGAGCAGTTTCTCAGAAAGCTTCTTTCCAGTTTTGAACGGAAGATATTTCCTTTTTCACCATAGCCCTCTATGGGTTTCCAAATATCGCTTTGCAAATTCCACAAGAACAGCCTTAGCGAAAGGCTTCTTGAAGGGAAAGATGTAACTCTGTGAGATGAATTAACAGAACACAGAGCAGTTTCTCAGAAAGCTTCTTTCCAGTTTTGAAAGGAAGATATTTCCTTTTTCACCATAGGCCTCTATGGGCTTCCAAATATCCCTTTGCCAATTCCACAAGAACAGCCTTAGCGAAAGGCTTCTTGAAGGGAAAGATGTAACTCTGTGAGATGAATTCACAGAACACAGAGCAGTTTCTCAGAAAGCTTCTTTCCAGTTTTGAACGGAAGATATTTCCTTTTTCACCATAGCCCTCTATGGGCTTCCAAATATCCCTTTGCCAATTCCACAAGAACAGCCTTAGCGAAAGGCTTCTTGAAGGGAAAGATGTAACTCTGTGAGATGAATTAACAGAACACAGAGCAGTTTCTCAGAAAGCTTCTTTCCAGTTTTGAACGGAAGATATTTCCTTTTTCACCATAGCCCTCTATGGGCTTCCAAATATCGCTTTGCCAATTCCACAAGAACAGCCTTAGCGAAAGGCTTCTTGAAGGGAAAGATGTAACTCTGTGAGATGAATTAACAGAACACAGAGCAGTTTCTCAGAAAGCTTCTTTCCAGTTTTGAACGGAAGATATTTCCTTTTTCACCATAGCCCTCTATGGGCTTCCAAATATCCCTTTGCCAATTCCACAAGAACAGCCTTAGCGAAAGGCTTCTTGAAGGGAAATATGTAACTCTGTGAGATGAATTAACAGGACACAGAGAAGTTTCTCAGAAAGCTTCTTTCCAGTTTTGAACGGAAGATATTTCCTTTTTCACCATAGCCCTCTAAGGGCTTCCAAATATCCCTTTGCCAATTCCACAAGAACAGCCTTAGCGAAAGGCTTCTTGAATGGGAAGATATAACTCTGTGAGATGAATTAACAGGACACAAAGAAGTTTCTCAGAAAGCTTCTTTCCAGTTTTGAAAGGAAGATATTTCCTTTTTCACCATAGCCCTCTAAGTGCTTCCAAATATCCCTTTGCCAATTCCACAAGAACAGCCTTAGCGAAAGGCTTCTTGAAGGGAAAGATGTAACTCTGTGAGATGAATTCAGAGAACACAGAGCAGTTTCTCAGAAAGCTTCTTTCCAGTTTTGAACGGAAGATATTTCCTTTTTCACCATAGCCCTCTATGGGCTTCCAAATATCCCTTTGCCAATTCCACAAGAACAGCCTTAGCGAAAGGCTTCTTGAAGGGAAATATGTAACTCTGTGAGATGAATTAACAGGACACAGAGAAGTTTCTCAGAAAGCTTCTTTCCAGTTTTGAACGGAAGATATTTCCTTTTTCACCATAGCCCTCTAAGGGCTTCCAAATATCCCTTTGCCAATTCCACAAGAACAGCCTTAGCGAAAGGCTTCTTGAATGGGAAGATATAACTCTGTGAGATGAATTAACAGGACACAAAGAAGTTTCTCAGAAAGCTTCTTTCCAGTTTTGAAAGGAAGATATTTCCTTTTTCACCATAGCCCTCTAAGTGCTTCCAAATATCCCTTTGCCAATTCCACAAGAACAGCCTTAGCGAAAGGCTTCTTGAAGGGAAAGATGTAACTCTGTGAGATGAATTCAGAGAACACAGAGCAGTTTCTCAGAAAGCTTCTTTCCAGTTTTGAACGGAAGATATTTCCTTTTTCACCATAGGCCTCTATGGGATTCCAAATATCCCTTTGCCAATTCCACAAGAACAGCCTTAGCGAAAGGCTTCTTGAAGGGAAAGATGTAACTCTGTGAGATGAATTCACAGAAAACAGAGCAGTTTCTCAGAAAGCTTCTTTCCAGTTTTGAACGGAAGATATTTCCTTTTTCACCATAGCCCTCTATGGGTTTCCAAATATCGCTTTGCAAATTCCACAAGAACAGCCTTAGCGAAAGGCTTCTTGAAGGGAAAGATGTAACTCTGTGAGATGAATTAACAGAACACAGAGCAGTTTCTCAGAAAGCTTCTTTCCAGTTTTGAAAGGAAGATATTTCCTTTTTCACCATAGGCCTCTATGGGCTTCCAAATATCCCTTTGCCAATTCCACAAGAACAGCCTTAGCGAAAGGCTTCTTGAAGGGAAAGATGTAACTCTGTGAGATGAATTCACAGAACACAGAGCAGTTTCTCAGAAAGCTTCTTTACAGTTTTGCACGGAAGATATTTCCTTTTTCACCATAGCCCTCTATGGGCTTCCAAATATCCCTTTGCCAATTCCACAAGAACAGCCTTAGCGAAAGGCTTCTTGAAGGGAAAGATGTAACTCTGTGAGATGAATTAACAGAACACAGAGCAGTTTCTCAGAAAGCTTCTTTCCAGTTTTGAACGGAAGATATTTCCTTTTTCACCATAGCCCTCTATGGGCTTCCAAATATCGCTTTGCCAATTCCACAAGAACAGCCTTAGCGAAAGGCTTCTTGAAGGGAAAGATGTAACTCTGTGAGATGAATTAACAGAACACAGAGCAGTTTCTCAGAAAGCTTCTTTCCAGTTTTGAACGGAAGATATTTCCTTTTTCACCATAGCCGTCTATGGGCTTCCAAATATCCCTTTGCCAATTCCACAAGAACAGCCTTAGAGAAAGGCTTCTTGAAGGGAAATATGTAACTCTGTGAGATGAATTAACAGAACACAGAGCAGTTTCTCAGAAAGCTTCTTTCCAGTTTTGAACGGAAGATATTTCCTTTTTCACCATAGGCCTCTATGGGCTTCCAAATATCCCTTTGCCAATTCCACAAGAACAGCCTTAGCGAAAGGCTTCTTGAAGGGAAAGATATAACTCTGTGAGATGAATTAACAGGACACAGAGAAGTTTCTCAGAAAGCTTCTTTCCAGTTTTGAACGGAAGATATTTCCTTTTTCACCATAGCCCTCTAAGGGCTTCCAAATATCCCTTTGCCAATCCCACAAGAACAGCCTTAGCGAAAGGCTTCTTGAAGGGAAAGATGTAACTCTGTGAGATTAATTCAGAGAACACAGAGCAGTTTCTCAGAAAGCTTCTTTCCAGTTTTGAACGGAAGATATTTCCTTTTTCACCATAGGCCTCTATGGGCTTCCAAATATCCCTTTGCCAATTCCACAAGAACAGCCTTAGCGAAAGGCTTCTTGAAGGGAAAGATGTAACTCTGTGAGATGAATTCACAGAAAAAAGAGCAGTTTCTCAGAAAGCTTCTTTCCAGTTTTGAACGGAAGATATTTCCTTTTTCACCATAGCCCTCTATGGGTTTCCGAATATCGCTTTGCAAATTCCACAAGAACAGCCTTAGCGAAAGGCTTCTTGAAGGGAAAGATGTAACTCTGTGAGATGAATTCACAGAACACAGAGCAGTTTCTCAGAAAGCTTCTTTCCAGTTTTGAACGGAAGATATTTCCTTTTTCACCATAGGCCTCTATGGGATTCCAAATATCCCTTTGCCAATTCCACAAGAACAGCCTTAGCGAAAGGCTTCTTGAAGGGAAAGATGTAACTCTGTGAGATGAATTAACAGAACACAGAGCAGTTTCTCAGAAAGCTTCTTTCCAGTTTTGAACGTAAGATATTTCCTTTTTCACCATAGCCCTCTATGGGCTTCCAAATATCCGTTTGCCAATTACACAAGAACAGCCTTAGCGAAAGGCTTCTTGAAGGGAAAGATGTAACTCTGTGAGATGAATTAACAGAACACAGAGTAGTTTCTCAGAAAGCTTCTTTCCAGTTTTGAACGGAAGATATTTCCTTTTTCACCATAGCCCTCTATGGGCTTCCAAATATCCCTTTGCCAATTCCACAAGAACAGCCTTAGCGAAAGGCTTCTTGAAGCGAAAGATGTAACTCTGTGAGATGAATTCAGAGAACACAGAGCAGTTTCTCAGAAAGCTTCTTTCCAGTTTTGAACGGAAGATATTTCCTTTTTCACCATAGGCCTCTATGGGCTTCCAAATATCCCTTTGCCAATTCCACAAGAACAGCCTTAGCGAAAGGCTTCTTGAAGGGAAAGATGTAACTCTGTGAGATGAATTCACAGAACACAGAGCAGTTTCTCAGAAAGCTTCTTTCCAGTTTTGAACGGAAGATATTTCGTTTTTCACCATAGCCGTCTATGGGCTTCCAAATATCCCTTTCCCAATTCCACAAGAACAGCCTTAGCGAAAGGCTTCTTGAAGGGAAAGATGTAACTCTGTGAGATTAATTCAGAGAACACAGAGCAGTTTCTCAGAAAGCTTCTTTCCAGTTTTGAACGGAAGATATTTCCTTTTTCACCATAGGCCTCTAAGGGCTTCCAAATATCCCCTTGCCAATTCCACAAGAACAGCCTTAGCGAAAGGCTTCTTGAAGGGAAAGATGTAACTCTGTGAGATGAATTCACAGAACACAGAGCAGTTTCTCAGAAAGCTTCTTTCCAGTTTTGAACAGAAGATATTTCCTTTTTCACCATAGCCGTCTATGGGCTTCCAAATATCCCTTTGCCAATTCCACAAGAACAGCCTTAGCGAAAGGCTTCTTGAAGGGAAAGATGTAACTCTGTGAGATGAATTCACAGAACACAGAGCAGTTTCTCAGAAAGCTTCTTTAAAGTTTTGAACGGAAGATAATTCCTTTTTCACCATAGCCCTCTATGGGCTTCCAAATATCCCTTTGCCAATTAAAAAAGAACAGCCTTAGCGAAAGGCTCCTTGAAGGGAAAGATGTAACTCTGTGAGATGAATTCACAGAACACAGAGCAGTTTCTCAGAAAGCTTCTTTCCAGTTTTGAACGGAAGATATTTCCTTTTTCACCATAGCCCTCTATGGGCTTCCAAATATCGCTTTGCCAATTCCACAAGAACAGCCTTAGCGAAAGGCTTCTTGAAGGGAAAGATGTAACTCTGTGAGATGAATTCACAGAACACAGAGCAGTTTCTCAGAAAGCTTCTTTCCAGTTTTGAACGGAAGATATTTCCTTTTTCACCATAGCCGTCTATGGGCTTCCAAATATCCCTTTGCCAATTCCACAAGAACAGCCTTAGCCAAAGGCTTCTTGAAGGGAAAGATGTAACTCTGTGAGATGAATTCACAGAACACAGAGCAGTTTCTCAGAAAGCTTCTTTCCAGTTTTGAACGGAAGATATTACCTTTTTCACCGTAGCCCTCTACGGGCTTCCAAATATCGCTTTGCCAATTCCACAAGAAAAGCCTTAGCGAAAGGCTTCTTGAAGGGAAAGATGTAACTATGTGAGATGAATTAACAGAACACAGAGCAGTTTCTCAGAATGCTTCTTTCCAGTTTTGAAAGGAAGATATTTCCTTTTTCACCATAGGCCTCTATGGGCTTCCAAATATCCCTTTGCCAATTCCACAAGAACAGCCTTAGCGAAAGGCTTCTAGAAGGGAAAGATGTAACTCCGTGAGATGAATTCAGAGAACACAGAGCAGTTTCTCAGAAAGCTTCTTTCCAGTTTTGAACGGAAGATATTTCCTTTTTCACCATAGGCCTCTATGGGCTTCCAAATATCCCTTTGCCAATTCCACAAGAACAGCCTTAGCGAAAGGCTTCTTGAAGGGAAAGATGTAACTCTGTGAGATGAATTCACAGAACACAGAGCAGTTTCTCAGAAAGCTTCTTTCCAGTTTTGAACGGAAGATATTTCCTTTTTCACCATAGCCGTCTATGGGCTTCCAAATATCCCTTTCCCAATTCCACAAGAACAGCCTTAGCGAAAGGCTTCTTGAAGGGAAAGATGTAACTCTGTGAGATTAATTCAGAGAACACAGAGCAGTTTCTCAGAAAGCTTCTTTCCAGTTTTGAACGGAAGATATTTCCTTTTTCACCATAGGCCTCTAAGGGCTTCCAAATATCCCCTTGCCAATTCCACAAGAACAGCCTTAGCGAAAGGCTTCTTGAAGGGAAAGATGTAACTCTGTGAGATGAATTCACAGAACACAGAGCAGTTTCTCAGAAAGCTTCTTTCCAGTTTTGAACGGAAGATATTTCCTTTTTCACCATAGCCCTCTATGGGCTTCCAAATATCCCTTTGCCAATTCCACCAGAACAGCCTTAGCGAAAGGCTTCTTGAAGGGAAAGATGTAACTCTGTGAGATAAATTAACAGAACACAGAGCAGTTTCTCAGAAAGCTTCTTTCCAGTTTTGAACGGAAGATATTTCCTTTTTCACCATAGCCGTCTATGGGCTTCCAAATATCCCTTTGCCAATTCCACAAGAACAGCCTTAGCGAAAGGCTTCTTGAAGGGAAAGATGTAACTCTGTGAGATGAATTCACAGAACACAGAGCAGTTTCTCAGAAAGCTTCTTTAAAGTTTTGAACGGAAGATAATTCCTTTTTCACCATAGCCCTCTATGGGCTTCCAAATATCCCTTTGCCAATTAAAAAAGAACAGCCTTAGCGAAAGGCTCCTTGAAGGGAAAGATGTAACTCTGTGAGATGAATTCACAGAACACAGAGCAGTTTGTCAGAAAGCTTCTTTCCAGTTTTGAACGGAAGATATTTCCTTTTTCACCATAGCCCTCTATGGGCTTCCAAATATCGCTTTGCCAATTCCACAAGAACAGCCTTAGCGAAAGGCTTCTTGAAGGGAAAGATGTAACTCTGTGAGATGAATTAACAGAACACAGAGCAGTTTCTCAGAAAGCTTCTTTCCAGTTTTGAACGGAAGATATTTCCTTTTTAACCATAGCCGTCTATGGGCTTCCAAATATCCCTTTGCCAATTCCTCAAGAACAGCCTTAGCGAAAGGCTTCTTGAAGGGAAAGATGTAACTCTGTGAGATGAATTAACAGAACACAGAGTATTTTCTCAGAAAGCTTCTTTCCAGTTTTGAAAGGAAGATATTTCCTTTTTCACCATAGGCCTCTATGGGCTTCCAAATATCCCTTTGCCAATTCCACAAGAACAGCCTTAGCGAAAGGCTTCTTGAAGGAAAAGATGTAACTCTGTGTGATGAATTCACAGAACACAGAGCAGTTTCTGAGAAAGCTTCTTTCCAGTTTTGAACGGAAGATATTTCCTTTTTCACCATAGGCCTCTATGGGCTTCCAAATATCCCTTTGCCAATTCCACAAGAACAGCCTTAGCGAAAGGCTTCTTGAAGGGAAAGAAGTAACTCTGTGAGATGAATTCACAGAACACAGAGCAGTTTCTCAGAAAGCTTCTTTCCAATTTTGAACGGAACATATTTCCTTTTTCACCATAGCCGTCTATGGGCTTCCAAATATCCCTTTGCCAATTCCACAAGAACAGCCTTAGCCAAAGGCTTCTTAAAGGGAAAGATGTAACTCTGTGAGATGAATTCACAGAACACAGAGCAGTTTCTCAGAAAGCTTCTTTCCAGTTTTGAACGGAAGATATTTCCTTTTTCACCATAGCCCTCTATGGGCTTCCAAATATCCCTTTGCCAATTCCACAAGAACAGCCTTAGCGAAAGGCTTCTTGAAGGGAAAGATGTAACTCTGTGAGATGAATTCACAGAACACAGAGCAGTTTCTCAGAAAGCTTCTTTCCAGTTTTGAACGGAAGATATTACCTTTTTCACCGTAGCCCTCTATGGGCTTCCAAATATCGCTTTGCCAATTCCACAAGAAAAGCCTTAGCGAAAGGCTTCTTGAAGGGAAAGATGTAACTATGTGAGATGAATTAACAGAACACAGAGCAGTTTCTCAGAATGCTTCTTTCCAGTTTTGAAAGGAAGATATTTCCTTTTTCACCATAGGCCTCTATGGGCTTCCAAATATCCCTTTGCCAATTCCACAAGAACAGCCTTAGCGAAAGGCTTCTTGAAGGGAAAGATGTAACTCCGTGAGATGAATTCAGAGAACACAGAGCAGTTTCTCAGAAAGCTTCTTTCCAGTTTTGAACGGAAGATATTTCCTTTTTCACCATAGGCCTCTTTGGGCTTCCAAATATCCCTTTGCCAATTCCACAAGAACAGCCTTAGCGAAAGGCTTCTTGAAGGGAAAGATGTAACTCTGTGAGATGAATTCACAGAACACAGAGCAGTTTCTCAGAAAGCTTCTTTCCAGTTTTGAACGGAAGATATTTCCTTTTTCACCATAGCCGTCTATGGGCTTCCAAATATCCCTTTGCCAATTCCACAAGAACAACCTTAGCGAAAGGCTTCTTGAAGGGAAAGATGTAACTCTGTGAGATGAATTCACAGAACACAGAGCAGTTTCTCAGAAAGCTTCTTTCCAGTTTTGAACGGAAGATATTTCCTTTTTCACCGTAGCCCTCTATGGTCATCCAAATATCGCTTTGCCAATTCCACAAGAACAGCCTTAGCGAAAGGCTTCTTGAAGGGAAAGATGTAACTCTGTGAGATGAATTAACAGAACACAGAGCAGTTTCTCAGAAAGCTTCTTTCCAGTTTTGAACGGAAGATATTTCCTTTTTCACCGTAGGCCTCTATGGGCTTCCAAATATCCCTTTGCCAATTCCACAAGAACAGCCTTAGCCAAAGGCTTCTTGAAGGGAAAGATGTAACTCTGTGAGATAAATTAACAGAACACAGAGCAGTTTCTCAGAAAGCTTCTTTCCAGTTTTGAACGGAAGATATTTCCTTTTTCACCATAGGCCTCTATGGGCTTCCAAATATCCCTTTGCCAATTCCACAAGAACAGCCTTAGCGAAAGGCTTCTTGAAGGGAAAGATGTAACTCTGTGAGATGAATTCACAGAACACAGAGCAGTTTCTCAGAAAGCTTCTTTCCAGTTTTGAACGGAAGATATTTCGTTTTTCACCATAGCCGTCTATGGGCTTCCAAATATCCCTTTCCCAATTCCACAAGAACAGCCTTAGCGAAAGGCTTCTTGAAGGGAAAGATGTAACTCTGTGAGATTAATTCAGAGAACACAGAGCAGTTTCTCAGAAAGCTTCTTTCCAGTTTTGAACGGAAGATATTTCCTTTTTCACCATAGGCCTCTAAGGGCTTCCAAATATCCCCTTGCCAATTCCACAAGAACAGCCTTAGCGAAAGGCTTCTTGAAGGGAAAGATGTAACTCTGTGAGATGAATTCACAGAACACAGAGCAGTTTCTCAGAAAGCTTCTTTCCAGTTTTGAACGGAAGATATTTCCTTTTTCACCATAGCCGTCTATGGGCTTCCAAATATCCCTTTGCCAATTCCACAAGAACAGCCTTAGCGAAAGGCTTCTTGAAGGGAAAGATGTAACTCTGTGAGATGAATTCACAGAACACAGAGCAGTTTCTCAGAAAGCTTCTTTAAAGTTTTGAACGGAAGATAATTCCTTTTTCACCATAGCCCTCTATGGGCTTCCAAATATCCCTTTGCCAATTAAAAAAGAACAGCCTTAGCGAAAGGCTCCTTGAAGGGAAAGATGTAACTCTGTGAGATGAATTCACAGAACACAGAGCAGTTTCTCAGAAAGCTTCTTTCCAGTTTTGAACGGAAGATATTTCCTTTTTCACCATAGCCCTCTAAGGGCTTCCAAATATCGCTTTGCCAATTCCACAAGAACAGCCTTAGCGAAAGGCTTCTTGAAGGGAAAGATGTAACTCTGTGAGATGAATTCACAGAACACAGAGCAGTTTCTCAGAAAGCTTCTTTCCAGTTTTGAACGGAAGATATTTCCTTTTTAACCATAGCCGTCTATGGGCTTCCAAATATCCCTTTGCCAATTCCTCAAGAACAGCCTTAGCGAAAGGCTTCTTGAAGGGAAAGATGTAACTCTGTGAGATGAATTAACAGAACACAGAGCATTTTCTCAGAAAGCTTCTTTCCAGTTTTGAAAGGAAGATATTTCCTTTTTCACCATAGGCCTCTATGGGCTTCCAAATATCCCTTTGCCAATTCCACAAGAACAGCCTTAGCGAAAGGCTTCTTGAAAGAAAAGATGTAACTCTGTGTGATGAATTCACAGAACACAGAGCAGTTTCTGAGAAAGCTTCTTTCCAGTTTTGAACGGAAGATATTTCCTTTTTCACCATAGGCCTCTATGGGCTTCCAAATATCCCTTTGCCAATTCCACAAGAACAGCCTTAGCGAAAGGCTTCTTGAAGGGAAAGAAGTAACTCTGTGAGATGAATTCACAGAACACAGAGCAGTTTCTCAGAAAGCTTCTTTCCAATTTTGAACGGAAGATATTTCCTTTTTCACCATAGCCGTCTATGGGCTTCCAAATATCCCTTTGCCAATTCCACAAGAACAGCCTTAGCCAAAGGTTTCTTGAAGGGAAAGATGTAACTCTGTGAGATGAATTCACAGAACACAGAGCAGTTTCTCAGAAAGCTTCTTTCCAGTTTTGAACGGAAGATATTTCCTTTTTCACCATAGCCCTCTATGGGCTTCCAAATATCCCTTTGCCAATTCCACAAGAACAGCCTTAGCGAAAGGCTTCTTGAAGGGAAAGATGTAACTCTGTGAGATGAATTCACAGAACACAGAGCAGTTTCTCAGAAAGCTTCTTTCCAGTTTTGAACGGAAGATATTACCTTTTTCACCGTAGCCCTCTATGGGCTTCCAAATATCGCTTTGCCAATTCCACAAGAAAAGCCTTAGCGAAAGGCTTCTTGAAGGGAAAGATGTAACTATGTGAGATGAATTAACAGAACACAGAGCAGTTTCTCAGAATGCTTCTTTCCAGTTTTGAAAGGAAGATATTTCCTTTTTCACCATAGGCCTCTATGGGCTTCCAAATATCCCTTTGCCAATTCCACAAGAACAGCCTTAGCGAAAGGCTTCTTGAAGGGAAAGATGTAACTCCGTGAGATGAATTCAGAGAACACAGAGCAGTTTCTCAGAAAGCTTCTTTCCAGTTTTGAACGGAAGATATTTCCTTTTTCACCATAGGCCTCTATGGGCTTCCAAATATCCCTTTGCCAATTCCACAAGAACAGCCTTAGCGAAAGGCTTCTTGAAGGGAAAGATGTAACTCTGTGAGATGAATTCACAGAACACAGAGCAGTTTCTCAGAAAGCTTCTTTCCAGTTTTGAACGGAAGATATTTCCTTTTTCACCATAGCCGTCTATGGGCTTCCAAATATCCCTTTCCCAATTCCACAAGAACAGCCTTAGCGAAAGGCTTCTTGAAGGGAAAGATGTAACTCTGTGAGATTAATTCAGAGAACACAGAGCAGTTTCTCAGAAAGCTTCTTTCCAGTTTTGAACGGAAGATATTTCCTTTTTCACCATAGGCCTCTAAGGGCTTCCAAATATCCCCTTGCCAATTCCACAAGAACAGCCTTAGCGAAAGGCTTCTTGAAGGGAAAGATGTAACTCTGTGAGATGAATTCACAGAACACAGAGCAGTTTCTCAGAAAGCTTCCTTCCAGTTTTGAACGGAAGATATTTCCTTTTTCACCATAGCCGTCTATGGGCTTCCAAATATCCCTTTGCCAATTCCACAAGAACAGCCTTAGCGAAAGGCTTCTTGAAGGGAAAGATGTAACTCTGTGAGATGAATTCACAGAACACAGAGCAGTTTCTCAGAAGGCTTCTTTAAAGTTTTGAACGGAAGATAATTCCTTTTTCACCATAGCCCTCTATGGGCTTCCAAATATCCCTTTGCCAATTAAAAAAGAACAGCCTTAGCGAAAGGCTCCTTGAAGGGAAAGATGTAACTCTGTGAGATGAATTCACAGAACACAGAGCAGTTTCTCAGAAAGCTTCTTTCCAGTTTTGAACGGAAGATATTTCCTTTTTCACCATAGCCCTCTATGGGCTTCCAAATATCGCTTTGCCAATTCCACAAGAACAGCCTTAGCGAAAGGCTTCTTGAAGGGAAAGATGTAACTCTGTGAGATGAATTCACAGAACACAGAGCAGTTTCTCAGAAAGCTTCTTTCCAGTTTTGAACGGAAGATATTTCCTTTTTAACCATAGCCGTCTATGGGCTTCCAAATATCCCTTTGCCAATTCCTCAAGAACAGCCTTAGCGAAAGGCTTCTTGAAGGGAAAGATGTAACTCTGTGAGATGAATTAACAGAACACAGAGCATTTTCTCAGAAAGCTTCTTTCCAGTTTTGAAAGGAAGATATTTCCTTTTTCACCATAGGCCTCTATGGGCTTCCAAATATCCCTTTGCCAATTCCACAAGAACAGCCTTAGCGAAAGGCTTCTTGAAGGAAAAGATGTAACTCTGTGTGATGAATTCACAGAACACAGAGCAGTTTCTGAGAAAGCTTCTTTCCAGTTTTGAACGGAAGATATTTCCTTTTTCACCATAGGCCTCTATGGGCTTCCAAATATCCCTTTGCCAATTCCACAAGAACAGCCTTAGCGAAAGGCTTCTTGAAGGGAAAGAAGTAACTCTGTGAGATGAATTCACAGAACACAGAGCAGTTTCTCAGAAAGCTTCTTTCCAATTTTGAACGGAAGATATTTCCTTTTTCACCATAGCCGTCTATGGGCTTCCAAATATCCCTTTGCCAATTCCACAAGAACAGCCTTAGCCAAAGGCTTCTTGAAGGGAAAGATGTAGCTCTGTGAGATGAATTCACAGAACACAGAGCAGTTTCTCAGAAAGCTTCTTTCCAGTTTTGAACGGAAGATATTTCCTTTTTCACCATAGCCCTCTATGGGCTTCCAAATATCCCTTTGCCAATTCCACAAGAACAGCCTTAGCGAAAGGCTTCTTGAAGGGAAAGATGTAACTCTGTGAGATGAATTCACAGAACACAGAGCAGTTTCTCAGAAAGCTTCTTTCCAGTTTTGAACGGAAGATATTACCTTTTTCACCGTAGCCCTCTATGGGCTTCCAAATATCGCTTTGCCAATTCCACAAGAAAAGCCTTAGCGAAAGGCTTCTTGAAGGGAAAGATGTAACTATGTGAGATGAATTAACAGAACACAGAGCAGTTTCTCAGAATGCTTCTTTCCAGTTTTGAAAGGAAGATATTTCCTTTTTCACCATAGGCCTCTATGGGCTTCCAAATATCCCTTTGCCAATTCCACAAGAACAGCCTTAGCGAAACGCTTCTTGAAGGGAAAGATGTAACTCCGTGAGATGAATTCAGAGAACACAGAGCAGTTTCTCAGAAAGCTTCTTTCCAGTTTTGAACGGAAGATATTTCCTTTTTCACCATAGGCCTCTATGGGCTTCCAAATATCCCTTTGCCAATTCCACAAGAACAGCCTTAGCGAAAGGCTTCTTGAAGGGAAAGATGTAACTCTGTGAGATGAATTCACAGAACACAGAGCAGTTTCTCAGAAAGCTTCTTTCCAGTTTTGAACGGAAGATATTTCCTTTTTCACCATAGCCGTCTATGGGCTTCCAAATATCCCTTTGCCAATTCCACAAGAACAACCTTAGCGAAAGGCTTCTTGAAGGGAAAGATGTAACTCTGTGAGATGAATTCACAGAACACAGAGCAGTTTCTCAGAAAGCTTCTTTCCAGTTTTGAACGGAAGATATTTCCTTTTTCACCGTAGCCCTCTATGGTCATCCAAATATCGCTTTGCCAATTCCACAAGAACAGCCTTAGCGAAAGGCTTCTTGAAGGGAAAGATGTAACTCTGTGAGATGAATTAACAGAACACAGAGCAGTTTCTCAGAAAGCTTCTTTCCAGTTTTGAACGGAAGATATTTCCTTTTTCACCGTAGGCCTCTATGGGCTTCCAAATATCCCTTTGCCAATTCCACAAGAACAGCCTTAGCCAAAGGCTTCTTGAAGGGAAAGATGTAACTCTGTGAGATAAATTAACAGAACACAGAGCAGTTTCTCAGAAAGCTTCTTTCCAGTTTTGAACGGAAGATATTTCCTTTTTCACCATAGCCCTCTATGGGCTTCCAAATATCCCTTTGCCAATTCCACAAGAACAGCCTTAGTGAAAGGCTTCTTGAAGGGAAAGATGTAACTCTGTGAGATGAATTCACAGAACACAGAGCAGTTTTTCAGAAAGCTTCTTTCCAGTTTTGAATGGAAGATATTTCCTTTTTCACCATAGCCCTCTGTGGGCTTCCAAATATCCCTTTGCCAATTCCACAAGAACAGCCTTAGCGAAAGGCTTCTTGAAGGGAAAGATGTAACTCTGTGAGATGAATTCACAGAACACAGAGCTGTTTCTCAGAAAGCTTCTTTCCAGTTTTGAACCGAAGATATTTCCTTTTTCACCATAGGACCCTTTGGGCTTCCAAATATCCCTTTGCCAATTCCACAAGAACAGCCTTAGCGAAAGGCTTCTTGAAGGGAAAGATGTAACTCTGTGAGATGAATTAACAGAACACAGAGCAGTTTCTCAGAAAGCTTCTTTCCAGTTTTGAACGGAAGATATTTCCTTTTTCACCATAGCCCTCTATGGGCTTCCAAATATCCCTTTGCCAATTCCACAAGAACAGCCTTAGCGAAAGGCTTATTGAAGGGAAAGATGTAACTCCGTGAGATGAATTCAGAGAACACAGAGCAGTTTCTCAGAAAGCTTCTTTCCAGTTTTGAACGGAAGATATTTCCTTTTTCACCATAGCCCTCTATGGGCTTCCAAATATCGCTTTGCCAATTCCACAAGAACAGCCTTAGCGAAAGGCTTCTTGAAGGGAAAGATGTAACTCTGTGAGATGAATTCACAGAACACAGAGCAGTTTCTCAGAAAGCTTCTTTCCAGTTTTGAACGGAAGATATTTCCTTTTTAACCATAGCCGTCTATGGGCTTCCAAATATCCCTTTGCCAATTCCTCAAGAACAGCCTTAGCGAAAGGCTTCTTGAAGGGAAAGATGTAACTCTGTGAGATGAATTAACAGAACACAGAGCATTTTCTCAGAAAGCTTCTTTCCAGTTTTGAAAGGAAGATATTTCCTTTTTCACCATAGGCCTCTATGGGCTTCCAAATATCCCTTTGCCAATTCCACAAGAACAGCCTTAGCGAAAGGCTTCTTGAAGGAAAAGATGTAACTCTGTGTGATGAATTCACAGAACACAGAGCAGTTTCTGAGAAAGCTTCTTTCCAGTTTTGAACGGAAGATATTTCCTTTTTCACCATAGGCCTCTATGGGCTTCCAAATATCCCTTTGCCAATTCCACAAGAACAGCCTTAGCGAAAGGCTTCTTGAAGGGAAAGAAGTAACTCTGTGAGATGAATTCACAGAACACAGAGCAGTTTCTCAGAAAGCTTCTTTCCAATTTTGAACGGAAGATATTTCCTTTTTCACCATAGCCGTCTATGGGCTTCCAAATATCCCTTTGCCAATTCCACAAGAACAGCCTTAGCCAAAGGCTTCTTGAAGGGAAAGATGTAGCTCTGTGAGATGAATTCACAGAACACAGAGCAGTTTCTCAGAAAGCTTCTTTCCAGTTTTGAACGGAAGATATTTCCTTTTTCACCATAGCCCTCTATGGGCTTCCAAATATCCCTTTGCCAATTCCACAAGAACAGCCTTAGCGAAAGGCTTCTTGAAGGGAAAGATGTAACTCTGTGAGATGAATTCACAGAACACAGAGCAGTTTCTCAGAAAGCTTCTTTCCAGTTTTGAACGGAAGATATTACCTTTTTCACCGTAGCCCTCTATGGGCTTCCAAATATCGCTTTGCCAATTCCACAAGAAAAGCCTTAGCGAAAGGCTTCTTGAAGGGAAAGATGTAACTATGTGAGATGAATTAACAGAACACAGAGCAGTTTCTCAGAATGCTTCTTTCCAGTTTTGAAAGGAAGATATTTCCTTTTTCACCATAGGCCTCTATGGGCTTCCAAATATCCCTTTGCCAATTCCACAAGAACAGCCTTAGCGAAACGCTTCTTGAAGGGAAAGATGTAACTCCGTGAGATGAATTCAGAGAACACAGAGCAGTTTCTCAGAAAGCTTCTTTCCAGTTTTGAACGGAAGATATTTCCTTTTTCACCATAGGCCTCTATGGGCTTCCAAATATCCCTTTGCCAATTCCACAAGAACAGCCTTAGCGAAAGGCTTCTTGAAGGGAAAGATGTAACTCTGTGAGATGAATTCACAGAACACAGAGCAGTTTCTCAGAAAGCTTCTTTCCAGTTTTGAACGGAAGATATTTCCTTTTTCACCATAGCCGTCTATGGGCTTCCAAATATCCCTTTGCCAATTCCACAAGAACAACCTTAGCGAAAGGCTTCTTGAAGGGAAAGATGTAACTCTGTGAGATGAATTCACAGAACACAGAGCAGTTTCTCAGAAAGCTTCTTTCCAGTTTTGAACGGAAGATATTTCCTTTTTCACCGTAGCCCTCTATGGTCATCCAAATATCGCTTTGCCAATTCCACAAGAACAGCCTTAGCGAAAGGCTTCTTGAAGGGAAAGATGTAACTCTGTGAGATGAATTAACAGAACACAGAGCAGTTTCTCAGAAAGCTTCTTTCCAGTTTTGAACGGAAGATATTTCCTTTTTCACCGTAGGCCTCTATGGGCTTCCAAATATCCCTTTGCCAATTCCACAAGAACAGCCTTAGCCAAAGGCTTCTTGAAGGGAAAGATGTAACTCTGTGAGATAAATTAACAGAACACAGAGCAGTTTCTCAGAAAGCTTCTTTCCAGTTTTGAACGGAAGATATTTCCTTTTTCACCATAGCCCTCTATGGGCTTCCAAATATCCCTTTGCCAATTCCACAAGAACAGCCTTAGTGAAAGGCTTCTTGAAGGGAAAGATGTAACTCTGTGAGATGAATTCACAGAACACAGAGCAGTTTTTCAGAAAGCTTCTTTCCAGTTTTGAATGGAAGATATTTCCTTTTTCACCATAGCCCTCTGTGGGCTTCCAAATATCCCTTTGCCAATTCCACAAGAACAGCCTTAGCGAAAGGCTTCTTGAAGGGAAAGATGTAACTCTGTGAGATGAATTCACAGAACACAGAGCTGTTTCTCAGAAAGCTTCTTTCCAGTTTTGAACCGAAGATATTTCCTTTTTCACCATAGGACCCTTTGGGCTTCCAAATATCCCTTTGCCAATTCCACAAGAACAGCCTTAGCGAAAGGCTTCTTGAAGGGAAAGATGTAACTCTGTGAGATGAATTAACAGAACACAGAGCAGTTTCTCAGAAAGCTTCTTTCCAGTTTTGAACGGAAGATATTTCCTTTTTCACCATAGCCCTCTATGGGCTTCCAAATATCCCTTTGCCAATTCCACAAGAACAGCCTTAGCGAAAGGCTTATTGAAGGGAAAGATGTAACTCCGTGAGATGAATTCAGAGAACACAGAGCAGTTTCTCAGAAAGCTTCTTTCCAGTTTTGAACGGAAGATATTTCCTTTTTCACCATAGGCCTCTATGGGCTTCCAAATATCCCTTTGCCAATTCCACAAGAACAGCCTTAGCGAAAGGCTTCTTGAAGGGAAAGATGTAACTCTGTGAGATGAATTCACAGAACACAGAGCAGTTTCTCAGAAAGTTTCTTTCCAGTTTTGAACGGAAGATATTTCCTTTTTCACCATAGCCGTCTATGGGCTTCCAAATATCCTTTGCCAATTCCACAAGAACAGCCTTAGCGAAAGGCTTCTTGAAGGGAAAGATGTAACTCTGTGAGATGAATTAACAGAACACAGAGCAGTTTCTCAGAAAGCTTCTTTCCAGTTTTGAACGGAAGATATTTCCTTTTTCACCATAGGCCTCTATGGGCTTCCAAATATCCCTTTGCCAATTCCACAAGAACAGCCTTAGCGAAAGGCTTCTTGAAGGGAAAGATGTAACTCTGTGAGATGAATTCACAGAACACAGAGCAGTTTCTGAGAAAGCTTCTTTCCAGTTTTGAACGGAAGATATTTCCTTTTTCACCATAGGCCTCTATGGGCTTCCAAATATCCCTTTGCCAATTCCACAAGAACAGCCTTAGCGAAAGGCTTCTTGAAGGGAAAGATGTAACTCTGTGAGATGAATTCACAGAACACAGAGCAGTTTCTCAGAAAGCTTCTTTCCAGTTTTGAACGGAAGATATTTCCTTTTTCACCATAGCCCTCTATGGGCTTCCAAATATCCCTTTGCCAATTCCACAAGAACAGCCTTAGCGAAAGGCTTCTTGAAGGGAAAGATGTAACTCTGTGAGATGAATTCACAGAACACAGAGCTGTTTCTCAGAAAGCTTCTTTCCAGTTTTGAACGGAAGATATTTCCTTTTTCACCATAGGACCCTTTGGGCTTCCAAATATCCCTTTGCCAATTCCACAAGAACAGCCTTAGCGAAAGGCTTCTTGAAGGGAAAGATGTAACTCTGTGAGATGAATTCACAGAACACAGAGCAGTTTCTCAGAAAGCTTCTTTCCAGTTTTGAACGGAAGATATTTCCTTTTTCACCATAGCCCTCTATGGGCTTCCAAATATCCCTTTGCCAATTCCACAAGAACAGCCTTAGCGAAAGGCTTATTGAAGGGAAAGATGTAACTCCGTGAGATGAATTCAGAGAACACAGAGCAGTTTCTCAGAAAGCTTCTTTCCAGTTTTGAACGGAAGATATTTCCTTTTTCACCATAGGCCGCTATGGGCTTCCAAATATCCCTTTGCCAATTCCACAAGAACAGCCTTAGCGAAAGGCTTCTTGAAGGGAAAGATGTATCTCTGTGAGATGAATTCACAGAACACAGAGCAGTTTCTCAGAAAGCTTCTTTCCAGTTTTGAACGGAAGATATTTCCTTTTTCACCATAGCCGTCTATGGGCTTCCAAATATCCTTTGCCAATTCCACAAGAACAGCCTTAGCGAAAGGCTTCTTGAAGGGAAAGATGTAACTCTGTGAGATGAATTAACAGAACACAGAGCAGTTTCTCAGAAAGCTTCTTTCCAGTTTTGAACGGAAGATATTTCCTTTTTCACCATAGGCCTCTATGGGCTTCCAAATATCCCTTTGCCAATTCCACAAGAACAGCCTTAGCGAAAGGCTTCTTGAAGGGAAAGATGTAACTCTGTGAGATGAATTCACAGAACACAGAGCAGTTTCTGAGAAAGCTTCTTTCCAGTTTTGAACGGAAGATATTTCCTTTTTCACCATAGGCCTCTATGGGCTTCCAAATATCCCTTTGCCAATTCCACAAGAACAGCCTTAGCGAAAGGCTTCTTGAAGGGAAAGATGTAACTCTGTGAGATGAATTCACAGAACACAGAGCTGTTTCTCAGAAAGCTTCTTTCCAGTTTTGAACGGAAGATATTTCCTTTTTCACCATAGGACCCTTTGGGCTTCCAAATATCCCTTTGCCAATTCCACAAGAACAGCCTTAGCGAAAGGCTTCTTGAAGGGAAAGATGTAACTCTGTGAGATGAATTAACAGAACACAGAGCAGTTTCTCAGAAAGCTTCTTTCCAGTTTTGAACGGAAGATATTTCCTTTTTCACCATAGCCGTCTATGGGCTTCCAAATATCCTTTGCCAATTCCACAAGAACAGCCTTAGCGAAAGGCTTCTTGAAGGGAAAGATGTAACTCTGTGAGATGAATTAACAGAACACAGAGCAGTTTCTCAGAAAGCTTCTTTCCAGTTTTGAACGGAAGATATTTCCTTTTTCACCATAGGCCTCTATGGGCTTCCAAATATCCCTTTGCCAATTCCACAAGAACAGCCTTAGCGAAAGGCTTCTTGAAGGGAAAGATGTAACTCTGTGAGATGAATTCACAGAACACAGAGCAGTTTCTGAGAAAGCTTCTTTCCAGTTTTGAACGGAAGATATTTCCTTTTTCACCATAGGCCTCTATGGGCTTCCAAATATCCCTTTGCCAATTCCACAAGAACAGCCTTAGCGAAAGGCTTCTTGAAGGGAAAGAAGTAACTCTGTGAGATGAATTCACAGAACACAGAGCAGTTTCTCAGAAAGCTTCTTTCCAATTTTGAACCGAAGATATTTCCTTTTTCACCATAGCCGTCTATGGGCTTCCAAATATCCCTTTGCCAATTCCAGAAGAACAGCCTTAGCCAAAGGCTTCTTGAAGGGAAAGATGTAACTCTGTGAGATGAATTAACAGAACACAGAGCAGTTTCTCAGAAAGCTTCTTTCCAGTTTTCAACGGAAGATATTTCCTTTTTCACCATAGCCCTCTATGGGCTTCCAAATATCCCTTTGCCAATTCCACAAGAACAGCCTTAGCGAAAGGCTTCTTGAAGGGAAAGATGTAACTCTGTGAGATGAATTCACAGAACACAGAGTAGTTTCTCAGAAAGCTTCTTTCCAGTTTTGAACGGAAGATATTTCCTTTTTCACCGTAGCCCTCTATGGGCTTCCAAATATCGCTTTGCCAATTCCACAAGAACAGCCTTAGCGAAAGGCTTCTTGAAGGGAAAGATGTAACTCTGTGAGATGAATTAACAGAACACAGAGCAGTTTCTCAGAAAGCTTCTTTCCAGTTTTGAACGGAAGATATTTCCTTTTTCACCATAGCCGTCTATGGGCTTCCAAATATCACTTTGCCAATTCCACAAGAAAAGACTTAGCGAGAGGCTTCTTGAAGAGAAAGATGTAACTCTGTGAGATGAATTAACAGAACACAGAGCAGTTTCTCAGAAAGCTTCTTTCCAGTTTTGAACGGAAGATATTTCCTTTTTCACCATAGGCCTCTATGGGCTTCCAAATATCCCTTTGCCAATTCCACAAGAACAGCCTTAGCGAAAGGCTTCTTGAAGGGAAAGATGTAACTCTGTGAGATGAATTCACAGAACACAGAGCAGTTTCTCAGAAAGCTTCTTTCCAGTTTTGAACGGAAGATATTTCCTTTTTCACTATAGGCCTCTATGGGCTTCCAAATATCCCTTTTCCAATTCCACAAGAACAGCCTTAGCGAAAGGCTTCTTGAAGGGAAAGAAGTAACTCTGTGAGATGAATTCAGAGAACACAGAGCAGTTTCTCAGAAAGCTTGTTTCCAGTTTTGAACGGAAGATATTTCCTTTTTCACCATAGGCCTCTATGGGCTTCCAAATATCCCTTTGCCAATTCCACAAGAACAGCCTTAGCGAAAGGCTTCTTGAAGGGAAAGATGTAACTCTGTGAGATAAATTAACAGAACACAGAGCAGTTTCTCAGAAAGCTTCTTTCCTGTTTTGAACGGAAGATATTTCCTTTTTCACCATAGCCGTCTATGGGCTTCCAAATATCGCTTTGCCAATTCCACAAGAACAGCCTTAGCGAAAGGCTTCTTGAAGGGAAAGATGTAACTCTGTGAGATGAATTCACAGAACACAGAGCAGTTTCTCAGAAAGCTTCTTTCCAGTTTTGAACGGAAGATATTTCCTTTTTCACCATAGGCCTCTATGGGCTTCCAAATATCCCTTTGCCAATTCCACAAGAACAGCCTTAGCGAAAGGCTTCTTGAAGGGAAAGATGTAACTCTGTGAGATGAATTCACAGAACACAGAGCTGTTTCTCAGAAAGCTTCTTTCCAGTTTTGAACGGAAGATATTTCCTTTTTCACCATAGGACACTTTGGGCTTCCAAATATCCCTTTGCCAATTCCACAAGAACAGCCTTAGCGAAAGGCTTCTTGAAGGGAAAGATGTAACTCTGTGAGATGAATTAACAGAACACAGAGCAGTTTCTCAGAAAGCTTCTTTCCAGTTTTGAACGGAAGATATTTCCTTTTTCACCATAGCCGTCTATGGGCTTCCAAATATCCTTTGCCAATTCCACAAGAACAGCCTTAGCGAAAGGCTTCTTGAAGGGAAAGATGTAACTCTGTGAGATGAATTCACAGAACACAGAGCAGTTTCTCAGAAAGCTTCTTTCCAATTTGAACCGAAGATATTTCCTTTTTCACCATAGCCGTCTATGGGCTTCCAAATATCCCTTTGCCAATTCCAGAAGAACAGCCTTAGCCAAAGGCTTCTTGAAGGGAAAGATGTAACTCTGTGAGATGAATTAACAGAACACAGAGCAGTTTCTCAGAAAGCTTCTTTCCAGTTTTGAACGGAAGATATTTCCTTTTTCACCATAGCCCTCTATGGGCTTCCAAATATCCCTTTGCCAATTCCACAAGAACAGCCTTAGCGAAAGGCTTCTTGAAGGGAAAGATGTAACTCTGTGAGATGAATTCACAGAACACAGAGTAGTTTCTCAGAAAGCTTCTTTCCAGTTTTGAACGGAAGATATTTCCTTTTTCACCGTAGCCCTCTATGGGCTTCCAAATATCGCTTTGCCAATTCCACAAGAACAGCCTTAGCGAAAGGCTTCTTGAAGGGAAAGATGTAACTCTGTGAGATGAATTCACAGAACACAGAGCAGTTTCTCAGAAAGCTTCTTTCCAGTTTTGAAAGGAAGATATTTCCTTTTTCACCATAGGACTCTATGGGCTTCCAAATATCCCTTTGCCAATTCCACAAGAACAGCCTTAGCGAAAGGCTTCTTGAAGGGAAAGGTGTAACTCTGTGAGATGAATTCACAGAACACAGAGCAGTTTCTCAGAAAGCTTCTTTCCAGTTTTGAACGGAAGATATTTCCTTTTTCACCATAGCCCTCTATGGGCTTCCAAATATCCCTTTGCCAATTCCACAAGAACAGCCTTAGCGAAAGGCTTCTTGAAGGGAAAGATGTAACTCTGTGAGATGAATTCACAGAACACAGAGCAGTTTCTCAGAAAGCTTCTTTCCAGTTTTGAACGGAAGATATTTCCTTTTTCACCATAGCCCTCTATGGGCTTCCAAATATCGCTTTGCCAATTCCACAAGAACAGCCTTAGCGAAAGGCTTCTTGAAGGGAAAGATGTAACTCTGTGAGATGAATTCAGAGAACACAGAGCAGTTTCTCAGAAAGCTTCTTTCCAGTTTTGAACGGAAGATATTTCCTTTTTCACCATAGGCCTCTATGGGCTTCCAAATATCCCTTTGCCAATTCCACAAGAACAGCCTTAGCGAAAGGCTTCTTGAAGGGAAAGATGTAACTCTGTGAGATGAATTCACAGAAAACAGAGCAGTTTCTCAGAAAGCTTCTTTCCAGTTTTGAACGGAAGATATTTCCTTTTTCACCGTAGCCCTCTATGGGCTTCCAAATATCGCTTTGCCAATTCCACAAGAACAGCCTTAGCGAAAGGCTTCTTGAAGGGAAAGATGTAACTCTGTGAGATGAATTAACAGAACACAGAGCAGTTTCTCAGAAAGCTTCTTTCCAGTTTTGAAAGGAAGATATTTCCTTTTTCACCATAGGCCTCTATGGGCTTCCAAATATCCCTTTGTCAATTCCACAAGAACAGCCTTAGCGAAAGGCTTCTTGAAGGGAAAGATGTAACTCTGTGAGATGAATTCACAGAACACAGAGCAGTTTCTCAGAAAGCTTCTTTCCAGTTTTGAACCGAAGATATTTCCTTTTTCACCATAGCCCTCTATGGGCTTCCAAATATCCCTTTGCCAATTCCACAACAACAGCCTTAGCGAAAGGCTTCTTGAAGGGAAAGATGTAACTCTGTGAGATGAATTCACAGAACACAGAGCAGTTTCTCAGAAAGCTTCTTTCCAGTTTTGAACGGAAGATATTTCCTTTTTCACCATAGCCCTCTATGGGCTTCCAAATATCCTTTGCCAATTCCACAAGAACAGCCTTAGCGAAAGGCTTCTTGAAGGGAAAGATGTAACTCTGTGAGATGAATTCACAGAACACAGAGCAGTTTCTCAGAAAGCTTCTTTCCAGTTTTGAACGGAAGATATTTCCTTTTTCACCATAGGACCCTTTGGGCTTCCAAATATCCCTTTGCCAATTCCACAAGAACAGCCTTAGCGAAAGGCTTCTTGAAGGGAACGATGTAACTCTGTGAGATGAATTAACAGAACACAGAGCAGTTTCTCAGAAAGCTTCTTTCCAGTTTTGAACGGAAGATATTTCCTTTTTCACCATAGCCCTCTATGGGCTTCCAAATATCCCTTTGCCAATTCCACAAGAACAGCCTTAGCGAAAGGCTTCTTGAAGGGAAAGATGTAACGCCGTGAGATGAATTCAGAGAACACAGAGCTGTTTCTCAGAAAGCTTCTTTCCAGTTTTGAACGGAAGATATTTCCTTTTTCACCATAGGACCCTTAGGGCTTCCAAATATCCCTTTGCCAATTCCACAAGAACAGCCTTAGCGAAAGGCTTCTTGAAGGGAAAGATGTAACTCTGTGAGATGAATTCACAGAACACAGAGCAGTTTCTCAGAAAGCTTCTTTCCAGTTTTGAACGGAAGATATTTCCTTTTTCACCATAGCCGTCTATGGGCTTCCAAATATCACTTTGCCAATTCCACAAGAAAAGACTTAGCGAGAGGCTTCTTGAGGAGAAAGATGTAACTCTGTGAGATGAATTAACAGAACACAGAGCAGTTTCTCAGAAAGCTTCTTTTCCAGTTTTGAACGGAAGATATTTCCTTTTTCACCATAGGCCTCTATGGGCTTCCAAATATCCCTTTGCCAATTCCACAAGAACAGCCTTAGCGAAAGGCTTCTTGAAGGGAAAGATGTAACTCTGTGAGATGAATTCACAGAACACAGAGCAGTTTCTCCGAAAGCTTCTTTCCAGTTTTGAACGGAAGATATTTCCTTTTTCACTATAGGCCTCTATGGGCTTCCAAATATCCCTTTTCCAATTCCACAAGAACAGCCTTAGCGAAAGGCTTCTTGAAGGGAAAGAAGTAACTCTGTGAGATGAATTCAGAGAACACAGAGCAGTTTCTCAGAAAGCTTCTTTCCAGTTTTGAACGGAAGATATTTCCTTTTTCACCATAGGCCTCTATGGGCTTCCAAATATCCCTTTGCCAATTCCACAAGAACAGCCTTAGCGAAAGGCTTCTTGAAGGGAAAGATGTAACTCTGTGAGATAAATTAACAGAACACAGAGCAGTTTCTCAGAAAGCTTCTTTCCAGTTTTGAACGGAAGATATTTCCTTTTTCACCATAGCCGTCTATGGGCTTCCAAATATCCCTTTGCCAATTCCACAAGAACAGCCTTAGCGAAAGGCTTCTTGAAGGGAAAGATGTAACTCTGTGAGATGAATTTACAGAACACAGAGCAGTTTTTCAGAAAGCTTCTTTCCAGTTTTGAACGGAAGATATTTCCTTTTTCACCATCGCCCTCTGTGGGCTTCCAAATATCCCTTTGCCAATTCCACAAGAACAGCCTTAGCGAAAGGCTTCTTGAAGGGAAAGATGTAACTCTGTGAGATGAATTCACAGAACACAGAGCTGTTTCTCAGAAAGCTTCTTTCCAGTTTTGAACGGAAGATATTTTCTTTTTCACCATAGGACCCTTTGGGCTTCCAAATATCCCTTTGCCAATTCCACAAGAACAGCCTTAGCGAAAGGCTTCTTGAAGGGAAAGATGTAACTCTGTGAGATGAATTCACAGAACACAGAGCAGTTTCTCAGAAAGCTTCTTTCCAGTTTTGAACGGAAGATATTTCCTTTTTCACCATAGCCCTCTATGGGCTTCCAAATATCCCTTTGCCAATTCCACAAGAACAGCCTTAGCGAAAGGCTTCTTGAAGGGAAAGATGTAACTCCGTGAGATGAATTCAGAGAACACAGAGCAGTTTCTCAGAAAGCTTCTTTCCAGTTTTGAACGGAAGATGTTTCCTTTTTCACCATAGGCCTCTATGGGCTTCCAAATACCCCTTTGCCAATTCCACAAGAACAGCCTTAGCGAAAGGCTTCTTGAAGGGAAAGATGTAACTCTGTGAGGTGAATTCACAGAACACAGAGCAGTTTCTCAGAAAGCTTCTTTCTGTTTTGAACGGAAGATATTTCCTTTTTCACCATAGCCGTCTATGGGCTTCCAAATATCGCTTTGCCAATTCCACAAGAACAGCCTTAGCGGAAAGGCTTCTTGAAGGGAAAGATGTAACTCTGTGAGATGAATTCACAGAACACAGAGCAGTTTCTCAGAAAGCTTCTTTCCAGTTTTGAACGGAAGATATTTCCTTTTTCACCATAGGCCTCTATGGGCTTCCAAATATCCCTTTGCCAATTCCACAAGAACAGCCTTAGCGAAAGGCTTCTTGAAGGGAAAGATGTAACTCTGTGAGATGAATTCACAGAACACAGAGCAGTTTCTCAGAAAGCTTCTTCTCAGTTTTGAACGGAAGATATTTCCTTTTTCACCATAGGCCTCTATGGGCTTCCAAATATCCCTTTGCCAATTCCACAAGAACAGCCTTAGCGAAAGGCTTCTTGAAGGGAAAGAAGTAACTCTGTGAGATGAATTCACAGAACACAGAGCTGTTTCTCAGAAAGCTTCTTTCCAGTTTTGAACGGAAGATATTTCCTTTTTCACCATAGCCCTCTATGGGCTTCCAAATATCCCTTTGCCAATTCCACAAGAACAGCCTTAGCGAAAGGCTTCTTGAAGGGAAAGATGTAACTCTGTGAGATGAATTAACAGAACACAGAGCAGTTTCTCAGAAAGCTTCTTTCCAGTTTTGAACGGAAGATATTTCCTTTTTCACCATAGCCCTCTATGGGCTTCCAAATATCCCTTTGCCAATTCCACAAGAACAGCCTTAGCGAAAGGCTTCTTGAAGGGAAAGATGTAACTCTGTGAGATGAATTAACAGAACACAGAGCAGTTTCTCAGAAAGCTTCTTTCCAGTTTTGAACGGAAGATATTTCCTTTTTCACCATAGCCCTCTATGGGCTTCCAAATATCCCTTTGCCAATTCCACAAGAACAGCCTTAGCGAAAGGCTTCTTGAAGGGAAAGATGTAACTCTGTGAGATGAATTAACAGAACACAGAGCAGTTTCTGAGAAAGCTTCTTTCCAGTTTTGAACGGAAGATATTTCCTTTTTCACCATAAGCCTCTATGGACTTCCAAATATCCCTTTGAAAATTCCACAACAACAGCCTTAGCGAAAGGCTTCTTGAAGGGAAAGATGTAACTCTGTGAGATGAATTCACAGAACACAGAGCAGTTTCTCAGAAAGCTTCTTTCCAGTTTTGAACGGAAGATATTTCCTTTTTCACCGTAGCCCTCTATGGGCTTCCAAATATCGCTTTGCCAATTCCACAAGAACAGCCTTAGCGAAAGGCTTCTTGAAGGGAAAGATGTAACTCTGTGAGATGAATTAACAGAACACAGAGCAGTTTCTCAGAAAGCTTCTTTCCAGTTTTGAAAGGAAGATATTTCCTTTTTCACCATAGGCCTCTATGGGCTTCCAAATATCCCTTTGCCAATTCCACAAGAACAGCCTTAGCGAAAGGCTTCTTGAAGGGAAAGATGTAACTCTGTGAGATGAATTAACAGAACACAGAGCAGTTTCTCAGAAAGCTTCTTTCCAGTTTTGAAAGGAAGATATTTCCTTTTTCACCATAGGCCTCTATGGGCTTCCAAATATCCCTTTGCCAATTCCACAAGAACAGCCTTAGCGAAAGGCTTCTTGAAGGGAAAGATGTAACTCTGTGAGATGAATTCACAGAACACAGAGCAGTTTCTCAGAAAGCTTCTTTCCAGTTTTGAACGGAAGATATTTCCTTTTTCACCATAGGCCTCTATGGGCTTCCAAATATCCCTTTGCCAATTCCACAAGAACAGCCTTAGCGAAAGGCTTCTTGAAGGGAAAGAAGTAACTCTGTGAGATGAATTCACAGAACACAGAGCTGTTTCTCAGAAAGCTTCTTTCCAGTTTTGAACGGAAGATATTTCCTTTTTCACCATAGCCCTCTATGGGCTTCCAAATATCCCTTTGCCAATTCCACAAGAACAGCCTTAGCGAAAGGCTTCTTGAAGGGAAAGATGTAACTCTGTGAGATGAATTAACAGAACACAGAGCAGTTTCTCAGAAAGCTTCTTTCCAGTTTTGAACGGAAGATATTTCCTTTTTCACCATAGCCCTCTATGGGCTTCCAAATATCCCTTTGCCAATTCCACAAGAACAGCCTTAGCGAAAGGCTTCTTGAAGGGAAAGATGTAACTCTGTGAGATGAATTAACAGAACACAGAGCAGTTTCTCAGAAAGCTTCTTTCCAGTTTTGAACGGAAGATATTTCCTTTTTCACCATAGCCCTCTATGGGCTTCCAAATATCCCTTTGCCAATTCCACAAGAACAGCCTTAGCGAAAGGCTTCTTGAAGGGAAAGATGTAACTCTGTGAGATGAATTAACAGAACACAGAGCAGTTTCTGAGAAAGCTTCTTTCCAGTTTTGAACGGAAGATATTTCCTTTTTCACCATAAGCCTCTATGGACTTCCAAATATCCCTTTGAAAATTCCACAACAACAGCCTTAGCGAAAGGCTTCTTGAAGGGAAAGATGTAACTCTGTGAGATGAATTCACAGAACACAGAGCAGTTTCTCAGAAAGCTTCTTTCCAGTTTTGAACGGAAGATATTTCCTTTTTCACCGTAGCCCTCTATGGGCTTCCAAATATCGCTTTGCCAATTCCACAAGAACAGCCTTAGCGAAAGGCTTCTTGAAGGGAAAGATGTAACTCTGTGAGATGAATTAACAGAACACAGAGCAGTTTCTCAGAAAGCTTCTTTCCAGTTTTGAAAGGAAGATATTTCCTTTTTCACCATAGGCCTCTATGGGCTTCCAAATATCCCTTTGCCAATTCCACAAGAACAGCCTTAGCGAAAGGCTTCTTGAAGGGAAAGATGTAACTCTGTGAGATGAATTCACAGAACACAGAGCAGTTTCTCAGAAAGCTTCTTTCCAGTTTTGAACGGAAGATATTTCCTTTTTCACCATAGCCGTCTATGGGCTTCCAAATATCCCTTTGCCAATTCCACAAGAACAACCTTAGCGAAAGGCTTCTTGAAGGGAAAGATGTAACTCTGTGAGATGAATTCACAGAACACAGAGCAGTTTCTCAGAAAGCTTCTTTCCAGTTTTGAACGGAAGATATTTCCTTTTTCACCGTAGCCCTCTATGGTCATCCAAATATCGCTTTGCCAATTCCACAAGAACAGCCTTAGCGAAAGGCTTCTTGAAGGGAAAGATGTAACTCTGTGAGATGAATTAACAGAACACAGAGCAGTTTCTCAGAAAGCTTCTTTCCAGTTTTGAACGGAAGATATTTCCTTTTTCACCGTAGGCCTCTATGGGCTTCCAAATATCCCTTTGCCAATTCCACAAGAACAGCCTTAGCAAAAGGCTTCTTGAAGGGAAAGATGTAACTCTGTGAGATAAATTAACAGAACACAGAGCAGTTTCTCAGAAAGCTTCTTTCCAGTTTTGAACGGAAGATATTTCCTTTTTTACCATAGCCCTCTATGGGCTTCCAAATATCCCTTTGCCAATTCCACAAGAACAGCCTTAGTGAAAGGCTTCTTGAAGGGAAAGATGTAACTCTGTGAGATGAATTCACAGAACACAGAGCAGTTTTTCAGAAAGCTTCTTTCCAGTTTTGAACGGAAGATATTTCCTTTTTCACCATAGCCCTCTGTGGGCTTCCAAATATCCCTTTGCCAATTCCACAAGAACAGCCTTAGCGAAATGCTTCTTGAAGGGAAAGATGTAACTCTGTGAGATGAATTCACAGAACACAGAGCTGTTTCTCAGAAAGCTTCTTTCCAGTTTTGAACGGAAGATATTTCCTTTTTCACCATAGGACCCTTTGGGCTTCCAAATATCCCTTTGCCAATTCCACAAGAACAGCCTTAGCGAAAGGCTTCTTGAAGGGAAAGATGTAACTCTGTGAGATGAATTAACAGAACAGAGAGCAGTTTCTCAGAAAGCTTCTTTCCAGTTTTGAACGGAAGATATTTCCTTTTTCACCATAGCCCTCTATGGGCTTCCAAATATCCCTTTGCCAATTCCACAAGAACAGCCTTAGCGAAAGGCTTATTGAAGGGAAAGACTTAACTCCGTGAGATGAATTCAGAGAACACAGAGCAGTTTCTCAGAAAGCTTCTTTCCAGTTTTGAACGGAAGATATTTCCTTTTTCACCATAGGCCGCTATGGGCTTCCAAATATCCCTTTGCCAATTCCACAAGAACAGCCTTAGCGAAAGGCTTCTTGAAGGGAAAGATGTAACTCTGTGAGATGAATTCACAGAACACAGAGCAGTTTCTCAGAAAGCTTCTTTCCAGTTTTGAACGGAAGATATTTCCTTTTTCACCATAGCCGTCTATGGGCTTCCAAATATCCTTTGCCAATTCCACAAGAACAGCCTTAGCGAAAGGCTTCTTGAAGGGAAAGATGTAACTCTGTGAGATGAATTAACAGAACACAGAGCAGTTTCTCAGAAAGCTTCTTTCCAGTTTTGAACGGAAGATATTTCCTTTTTCACCATAGGCCTCTATGGGCTTCCAAATATCCCTTTGCCAATTCCACAAGAACAGCCTTAGCAAAAGGCTTCTTGAAGGGAAAGATGTAACTCTGTGAGATGAATTCACAGAACACAGAGCAGTTTCTGAGAAAGCTTCTTTCCAGTTTTGAACGGAAGATATTTCCTTTTTCACCATAGGCCTCTATGGGCTTCCAAATATCCCTTTGCCAATTCCACAAGAACAGCCTTAGCGAAAGGCTTCTTGAAGGGAAAGATGTAACTCTGTGAGATGAATTCACAGAACACAGAGCTGTTTCTCAGAAAGCTTCTTTCCAGTTTTGAACGGAAGATATTTCCTTTTTCACCATAGGACCCTTTGGGCTTCCAAATATCCCTTTGCCAATTCCACAAGAACAGCCTTAGCGAAAGGCTTCTTGAAGGGAAAGATGTAACTCTGTGAGATGAATTAACAGAACACAGAGCAGTTTCTCAGAAAGATTCTTTCCAGTTTTGAACGGAAGATATTTCCTTTTTCACCATAGCCGTCTATGGGCTTCCAAATATCCTTTGCCAATTCCACAAGAACAGCCTTAGCGAAAGGCTTCTTGAAGGGAAAGATGTAACTCTGTGAGATGAATTAACAGAACACAGAGCAGTTTCTCAGAAAGCTTCTTTCCAGTTTTGAATGGAAGATATTTCCTTTTTCACCATAGGCCTCTATGGGCTTCCAAATATCCCTTTGCCAATTCCACAAGAACAGCCTTAGCGAAAGGCTTCTTGAAGGGAAAGATGTAACTCTGTGAGATGAATTCACAGAACACAGAGCAGTTTCTGAGAAAGCTTCTTTCCAGTTTTGAACGGAAGATATTTCCTTTTTCACCATAGGCCTCTATGGGCTTCCAAATATCCCTTTGCCAATTCCACAAGAACAGCCTTAGCGAAAGGCTTCTTGAAGGGAAAGAAGTAACTCTGTGAGATGAATTCACAGAACACAGAGCAGTTTCTCAGAAAGCTTCTTTCCAATTTTGAACCGAAGATATTTCCTTTTTCACCATAGCCGTCTATGGGCTTCCAAATATCCCTTTGCCAATTCCAGAAGAACAGCCTTAGCCAAAGGCTTCTTGAAGGGAAAGATGTAACTCTGTGCGATGAATTAACAGAACACAGAGCAGTTTCTCAGAAAGCTTCTTTCCAGTTTTGAACGGAAGATATTTCCTTTTTCACCATAGCCCTCTATGGGCTTCCAAATATCCCTTTGCCAATTCCACAAGAACAGCCTTAGTGAAAGGCTTCTTGAAGGGAAAGATGTAACTCTGTGAGATGAATTCACAGAACACAGAGTAGTTTCTCAGAAAGCTTCTTTCCAGTTTTGAACGGAAGATATTTCCTTTTTCACCGTAGCCCTCTATGGGCTTCCAAATATCGCTTTGCCAATTCCACAAGAACAGCCTTAGCGAAAGGCTTCTTGAAGGGAAAGATGTAACTCTGTGAGATGAATTAACAGAACACAGAGCAGTTTCTCAGAAAGCTTCTTTCCAGTTTTGAAAGGAAGATATTTCCTTTTTCACCATAGGACTCTATGGGCTTCCAAATATCCCTTTGCCAATTCCACAAGAACAGCCTTAGCGAAAGGCTTCTTGAAGGGAAAGGTGTAACTCTGTGAGATGAATTCACAGAACACAGAGCAGTTTCTCAGAAAGCTTCTTTCCAGTTTTGAACGGAAGATATTTCCTTTTTCACCATAGCCCTCTATGGGCTTCCAAATATCCCTTTGCCAATTCCACAAGAACAGCCTTAGCGAAAGGCTTCTTGAAGGGAAAGATGTAACTCTGTGAGATGAATTCACAGAACACAGAGCAGTTTCTCAGAAAGCTTCTTTCCAGTTTTGAACGGAAGATATTTCCTTTTTCACCATAGCCCTCTATGGGCTTCCAAATATCGCTTTGCCAATTCCACAAGAACAGCCTTAGCGAAAGGCTTCTTGAAGGGAAAGATGTAACTCTGTGAGATGAATTCAGAGAACACAGAGCAGTTTCTCAGAAAGCTTCTTTCCAGTTTTGAACGGAAGATATTTCCTTTTTCACCATAGGCCTCTATGGGCTTCCAAATATCCCTTTGAAAATTCCACAAGAACAGCCTTAGCGAAAGGCTTCTTGAAGGGAAAGATGTAACTCTGTGAGATGAATTCACAGAAAACAGAGCAGTTTCTCAGAAAGCTTCTTTCCAGTTTTGAACGGAAGATATTTCCTTTTTCACCGTAGCCCTCTATGGGCTTCCAAATATCGCTTTGCCAATTCCACAAGAACAGCCTTAGCGAAAGGCTTCTTGAAGGGAAAGATGTAACTCTGTGAGATGAATTAACAGAACACAGAGCAGTTTCTCAGAAAGCTTCTTTCCAGTTTTGAAAGGAAGATATTTCCTTTTTCACCATAGGCCTCCATGGGCTTCCAAATATCCCTTTGCCAATTCCACAAGAACAGCCTTAGCGAAAGGCTTCTTGAAGGGAAAGGTGTAACTCTGTGAGATGAATTCACAGAACACAGAGCAGTTTCTCAGAAAGCTTCTTTCCAGTTTTGAACCGAAGATATTTCCTTTTTCACCATAGCCCTCTATGGGCTTCCAAATATCCCTTTGCCAATTCCACAAGAACAGCCTTAGCGAAAGGCTTCTTGAAGGGAAAGATGTAACTCTGTGAGATGAATTCACAGAACGCAGAGCAGTTTCTCAGAAAGCTTCTTTCCAGTTTTGAACGGAAGATATTTCCTTTTTCACCATAGCCCTCTATGGGCTTCCAAATATCCCTTTGCCAATTCCACAAGAACAGCCTTAGCGAAAGGCTTCTTGAAGGGAAAGATGTAACTCTGTGAGATGAATTCACAGAACACAGAGCAGTTTCTCAGAAAGCTTCTTTCCAGTTTTGAACGGAAGATATTTCCTTTTTCACCATAGGACCCTTTGGGCTTCCAAATATCCCTTTGCCAATTCCACAAGAACAGCCTTAGCGAAAGGCTTCTTGAAGGGAACGATGTAACTCTGTGAGATGAATTAACAGAACACAGAGCAGTTTCTCAGAAAGCTTCTTTCCAGTTTTGAACGGAAGATATTTCCTTTTTCACCATAGCCCTCTATGGGCTTCCAAATATCCCTTTGCCAATTCCACAAGAACAGCCTTAGCGAAAGGCTTCTTGAAGGGAAAGATGTAACTCCGTGAGATGAATTCAGAGAACACAGAGCTGTTTCTCAGAAAGCTTCTTTCCAGTTTTGAACGGAAGATATTTCCTTTTTCACCATAGGACCCTTAGGGCTTCCAAATATCCCTTTGCCAATTCCACAAGAACAGCCTTAGCGAAAGGCTTCTTGAAGGGAAAGATGTAACTCTGTGAGATGAATTCACAGAACACAGAGCAGTTTCTCAGAAAGCTTCTTTCCAGTTTTGAACGGAAGATATTTCCTTTTTCACCATAGCCGTCTATGGGCTTCTAAATATCACTTTGCCAATTCCACAAGAAAAGACTTAGCGAAAGGCTTCTTGAAGAGAAAGATGTAACTCTGTGAGATGAATTAACAGAACACAGAGCAGTTTCTCAGAAAGCTTCTTTCCAGTTTTGAACGGAAGATATTTCCTTTTTCACCATAGGCCTCTATGGGCTTCCAAATATCCCTTTGCCAATTCCACAAGAACAGCCTTAGCGAAAGGCTTCTTGAAGGGAAAGATGTAACTCTGTGAGATGAATTCACAGAACACAGAGCAGTTTCTCAGAAAGCTTCTTTCCAGTTTTGAACGGAAGATATTTCCTTTTTCACTATTGGCCCTTATGGGCTTCCAAATATCCCTTTTCCAATTCCACAAGAACAGCCTTAGCGAAAGGCTTCTTGAAGGGAAAGAAGTAACTCTGTGAGATGAATTCAGAGAACACAGAGCAGTTTCTCAGAAAGCTTCTTTCCAGTTTTGAACGGAAGATATTTCCTTTTTCACCATAGGCCTCTATGGGCTTCCAAATATCCCTTTGCCAATTCCACAAGAACAGCCTTAGCGAAAGGCTTCTTGAAGGGAAAGATGTAACTCTGTGAGATAAATTAACAGAACACAGAGCAGTTTCTCAGAAAGCTTCTTTCCAGTTTTGAACGGAAGATATTTCCTTTTTCACCATAGCCGTCTATGGGCTTCCAAATATCCCTTTGCCAATTCCACAAGAACAGCCTTAGCGAAAGGCTTCTTGAAGGGAAAGATGTAACTCTGTGACATGAATTCAGAGAACACAGAGCAGTTTTTCAGAAAGCTTCTTTCCAGTTTTGAACGGAAGATATTTCCTTTTTCACCATAGCCCTCTGTGGGCTTCCAAATATCCCTTTGCCAATTCCACAAGAACAGCCTTAGCGAAAGGCTTCTTGAAGGGAAAGATGTAACTCTGTGAGATGAATTCACAGAACACAGAGCAGTTTCTCAGAAAGCTTCTTTCCAGTTTTGAACGGAAGATATTTCCTTTTTCACCATAGCCCTCTATGGGCTTCCAAATATCCCTTTGCCAATTCCACAAGAACAGCCTTAGCGAAAGGCTTCTTGAAGGGAAAGATGTAACTCTGTGAGATGAATTAACAGAACACAGAGCAGTTTCTCAGAAAGCTTCTTTCCAGTTTTGAACGGAAGATATTTCCTTTTTCACCATAGCCCTCTATGGGCTTCCAAATATCCCTTTGCCAATTCCACAAGAACAGCCTTAGCGAAAGGCTTCTTGAAGGGAAAGATGTAACTCTGTGAGATGAATTAACAGAACACAGAGCAGTTTCTCAGAAAGCTTCTTTCCAGTTTTGAACGGAAGATATTTCCTTTTTCACCATAGCCCTCTATGGGCTTCCAAATATCCCTTTGCCAATTCCACAAGAACAGCCTTAGCGAAAGGCTTCTTGAAGGGAAAGATGTAACTCTGTGAGATGAATTAACAGAACACAGAGCAGTTTCTGAGAAAGCTTCTTTCCAGTTTTGAACGGAAGATATTTCCTTTTTCACCATAGGCCTCTATGGGCTTCCAAATATCCCTTTGCCAATTCCACAACAACAGCCTTAGCGAAAGGCTTCTTGAAGGGAAAGAAGTAACTCTGTGAGATGAATTCACAGAACACAGAGCAGTTTCTCAGAAAGCTTCTTTCCAATTTTGAACGGAAGATATTTCCTTTTTCACCATAGCCGTCTATGGGCTTCCAAATATCCCTTTGCCAATTCCACAAGAACAGCCTTAGCCAAAGGCTTCTTGAAGGGAAAGATGTAACTGTGTGAGATGAATTAACAGAACACAGAGCAGTTTCTCAGAAAGCTTCTTTCCAGTTTTGAACGGAAGATATTTCCTTTTTCACCATAGCCCTCTATTGGCTTCCAAATATCCCTTTGCCAATTCCACAAGAACAGCCTTAGCGAAAGGCTTCTTGAAGGGAAAGATGTAACTCTGTGAGATGAATTCACAGAACACAGAGCAGTTTCTCAGAAAGCTTCTTTCCAGTTTTGAACGGAAGATATTTCCTTTTTCACCGTAGCCCTCTATGGGCTTCCAAATATCGCTTTGCCAATTCCACAAGAACAGCCTTAGCGAAAGGCTTCTTGAAGGGAAAGATGTAACTCTGTGAGATGAATTAACAGAACACAGAGCAGTTTCTCCGAAAGCTTCTTTCCAGTTTTGAAAGGAAGATATTTCCTTTTTCACCATAGGCCTCTATGGGCTTCCAAATATCCCTTTGCCAATTCCACAAGAACAGCCTTAGCGAAAGGCTTCTTGAAGGGAAAGGTGTAACTCTGTGAGATGAATTCACAGAACACAGAGCAGTTTCTCAGAAAGCTTCTTTCCAGTTTTGAACCGAAGATATTTCCTTTTTCACCATAGCCCTCTATGGGCTTCCGAATATCCTTTTGCCAATTCCACAAGAACAGCCTTAGCGAAAGGCTTCTTGAAGGGAAAGATGTAACTCTGTGAGATGAATTCACAGAACACAGAGCAGTTTCTCAGAAAGCTTCTTTCCAGTTTTGAAAGGAAGATATTTCCTTTTTCACCGTAGCCCTCTATGGGCTTCCAAATATCCCTTTGCCAATTCCACAAGAACAGCCTTAGCGAAAGGCTTCTTGAAGGGAAAGATGTAACTCCGTGAGATGAATTCAGAGAACACAGAGCAGTTTCTCAGAAAGCTTCTTTCCAGTTTTGAACGGAAGATATTTCCTTTTTCACCATAGGCCTCTATGGGCTTCCAAATATCCCTTTGCCAATTCCACAAGAACAGCCTTAGCGAAAGGCTTCTTGAAGGGAAAGATGTAACTCTGTGAGGTGAATTCACAGAACACAGAGCAGTTTCTCAGAAAGCTTCTTTCCTGTTTTGAACGGAAGATATTTCCTTTTTCACCATAGCCGTCTATGGGCTTCCAAATATCCCTTTGCCAATTCCACAAGAACAGCCTTAGCGAAAGGCTTCTTGAAGGGAAAGATGTAACTCTGTGAGATGAATTAACAGAACACAGAGCAGTTTCTCAGAAAGCTTCTTTCCAGTTTTGAACGGAAGATATTTCCTTTTTCACCATAGGCCTCTATGGGCTTCCAAATATCCCTTTGCCAATTCCACAAGAACAGCCTTAGCGAAAGGCTTCTTGAAGGGAAAGATGTAACTCTGTGAGATGAATTCACAGAACACAGAGCAGTTTCTCAGAAAGCTTCTTTCCAGTTTTGAACGGAAGATATTTCCTTTTTCACCATAGGCCTCTATGGGCTTCCAAATATCCCTTTGCCAATTCCACAAGAACAGCCTTAGCGAAAGGCTTCTTGAAGGGAAAGATGTAACTCTGTGAGATGAATTCACAGAACACAGAGCAGTTTCTCAGAAAGCTTCTTTCCAGTTTTGAACGGAAGATATTTCCTTTTTCACCATAGGACCCTTTGGGCTTCCAAATATCCCTTTGCCAATTCCACAAGAACAGCCTTAGCGAAAGGCTTCTTGAAGGGAAAGATGTAACTCTGTGAGATGAATTAACAGAACACAGAGCAGTTTCTCAGAAAGCTTCTTTCCAGTTTTGAACGGAAGATATTTCCTTTTTCACCATAGCCGTCTATGGGCTTCCAAATATCCTTTGCCAATTCCACAAGAACAGCCTTAGCGAAAGGCTTCTTGAAGGGAAAGATGTAACTCTGTGAGATGAATTAACAGAACACAGAGCAGTTTCTCAGAAAGCTTCTTTCCAGTTTTGAATGGAAGATATTTCCTTTTTCACCATAGGCCTCTATGGGCTTCCAAATATCCCTTTGCCAATTCCACAAGAACAGCCTTAGCGAAAGGCTTCTTGAAGGGAAAGATGTAACTCTGTGAGATGAATTCACAGAACACAGAGCAGTTTCTGAGAAAGCTTCTTTCCAGTTTTGAACGGAAGATATTTCCTTTTTCACCATAGGCCTCTATGGGCTTCCAAATATCCCTTTGCCAATTCCACAAGAACAGCCTTAGCGAAAGGCTTCTTGAAGGGAAAGAAGTAACTCTGTGAGATGAATTCACAGAACACAGAGCAGTTTCTCAGAAAGCTTCTTTCCAATTTTGAACCGAAGATATTTCCTTTTTCACCATAGCCGTCTATGGGCTTCCAAATATCCCTTTGCCAATTCCAGAAGAACAGCCTTAGCCAAAGGCTTCTTGAAGGGAAAGATGTAACTCTGTGAGATGAATTAACAGAACACAGAGCAGTTTCTCAGAAAGCTTCTTTCCAGTTTTGAACGGAAGATATTTCCTTTTTCACCATAGCCCTCTATGGGCTTCCAAATATCCCTTTGCCAATTCCACAAGAACAGCCTTAGCGAAAGGCTTCTTGAAGGGAAAGATGTAACTCTGTGAGATGAATTCACAGAACACAGAGTAGATTCTCAGAAAGCTTCTTTCCAGTTTTGAACGGAAGATATTTCCTTTTTCACCGTAGCCCTCTATGGGCTTCCAAATATCGCTTTGCCAATTCCACAAGAACAGCCTTAGCGAAAGGCTTCTTGAAGGGAAAGATGTAACTCTGTGAGATGAATTAACAGAACACAGAGCAGTTTCTCAGAAAGCTTCTTTCCAGTTTTGAAAGGAAGATATTTCCTTTTTCACCATAGGACTCTATGGGCTTCCAAATATCCCTTTGCCAATTCCACAAGAACAGCCTTAGCGAAAGGCTTCTTGAAGGGAAAGGTGTAACTCTGTGAGATGAATTCACAGAACACAGAGCAGTTTCTCAGAAAGCTTCTTTCCAGTTTTGAACGGAAGATATTTCCTTTTTCACCATAGCCCTCTATGGGCTTCCAAATATCCCTTTGCCAATTCCACAAGAACAGCCTTAGCGAAAGGCTTCTTGAAGGGAAAGATGTAACTCTGTGAGATGAATTCACAGAACACAGAGCAGTTTCTCAGAAAGCTTCTTTCCAGTTTTGAACGGAAGATATTTCCTTTTTCACCATAGCCCTCTATGGGCTTCCAAATATCGCTTTGCCAATTCCACAAGAACAGCCTTAGCGAAAGGCTTCTTGAAGGGAAAGATGTAACTCTGTGAGATGAATTCAGAGAACACAGAGCAGTTTCTCAGAAAGCTTCTTTCCAGTTTTGAACGGAAGATATTTCCTTTTTCACCATAGGCCTCTATGGGCTTCCAAATATCCCTTTGCCAATTCCACAAGAACAGCCTTAGCGAAAGGCTTCTTGAAGGGAAAGATGTAACTCTGTGAGATGAATTCACAGAAAACAGAGCAGTTTCTCAGAAAGCTTCTTTCCAGTTTTGAACGGAAGATATTTCCTTTTTCACCGTAGCCCTCTATGGGCTTCCAAATATCGCTTTGCCAATTCCACAAGAACAGCCTTAGCGAAAGGCTTCTTGAAGGGAAAGATGTAACTCTGTGAGATGAATTAACAGAACACAGAGCAGTTTCTCAGAAAGCTTCTTTCCAGTTTTGAAAGGAAGATATTTCCTTTTTCACCATAGGCCTCTATGGGCTTCCAAATATCCCTTTGCCAATTCCACAAGAACAGCCTTAGCGAAAGGCTTCTTGAAGGGAAAGGTGTAACTCTGTGAGATGAATTCACAGAACACAGTGCAGTTTCTCAGAAAGCTTCTTTCCAGTTTTGAACCGAAGATATTTCCTTTTTCACCATAGCCCTCTATGGGCTTCCAAATATCCCTTTGCCAATTCCACAAGAACAGCCTTAGCGAAAGGCTTCTTGAAGGGAAAGATGTAACTCTGTGAGATGAATTCACAGAACGCAGAGCAGTTTCTCAGAAAGCTTCTTTCCAGTTTTGAACGGAAGATATTTCCTTTTTCACCATAGCCCTCTATGGGCTTCCAAATATCCCTTTGCCAATTCCACAAGAACAGCCTTAGCGAAAGGCTTCTTGAAGGGAAAGATGTAACTCTGTGAGATGAATTCACAGAACACAGAGCAGTTTCTCAGAAAGCTTCTTTCCAGTTTTGAACGGAAGATATTTCCTTTTTCACCATAGGACCCTTTGGGCTTCCAAATATCCCTTTGCCAATTCCACAAGAACAGCCTTAGCGAAAGGCTTCTTGAAGGGAACGATGTAACTCTGTGAGATGAATTAACAGAACACAGAGCAGTTTCTCAGAAAGCTTCTTTCCAGTTTTGAACGGAAGATATTTCCTTTTTCACCATAGGCCTCTATGGGCTTATAAATATCCCTTTGCCAATTCCCCAAGAACAGCCTTAGCGAAAGGCTTCTTGAAGGGAAAGATGTAACTCTGTGAGATGAATTCAGAGAACACAGAGCAGTTTCTCAGAAAGCTTCTTTCCAGTTTTGAACGGAAGATATTTCCTTTTTCACTATTGGCCTCTATGGGCTTCCAAATATCCCTTTTCCAATTCCACAAGAACAGCCTTAGCGAAAGGCTTCTTGAAGGGAAAGAAGTAACTCTGTGAGATGAATTCAGAGAACACAGAGCAGTTTCTCAGAAAGCTTCTTTCCAGTTTTGAACGGAAGATATTTCCTTTTTCACCATAGGCCTCTATGGGCTTCCAAATATCCCTTTGCCAATTCCACAAGAACAGCCTTAGCGAAAGGCTTCTTGAAGGGAAAGATGTAACTCTGTGAGATAAATTAACAGAACACAGAGCAGTTTCTCAGAAAGCTTCTTTCCAGTTTTGAACGGAAGATATTTCCTTTTTCACCATAGCCGTCTATGGGCTTCCAAATATCCCTTTGCCAATTCCACAAGAACAGCCTTAGCGAAAGGCTTCTTGAAGGGAAAGATGTAACTCTGTGAGATGAATTCAGAGAACACAGAGCAGTTTTTCAGAAAGCTTCTTTCCAGTTTTGAACGGAAGATATTTCCTTTTTCACCATAGCCCTCTGTGGGCTTCCAAATATCCCTTTGCCAATTCCACAAGAACAGCCTTAGCGAAAGGCTTCTTGAAGGGAAAGATGTAACTCTGTGAGATGAATTCACAGAACACAGAGCTGTTTCTCAGAAAGCTTCTTTCCAGTTTTGAACGGAAGATATTTCCTTTTTCACCATAGGACCCTTTGGGCTTCCAAATATCCCTTTGCCAATTCCACAAGAACAGCCTTAGCGAAAGGCTTCTTGAAGGGAAAGATGTAACTCTGTGAGATGAATTCACAGAACACAGAGCAGTTTCTCAGAAAGCTTCTTTCCAGTTTTGAACGGAAGATATTTCCTTTTTCACCATAGCCCTCTATGGGCTTCCAAATATCCCTTTGCCAATTCCACAAGAACAGCCTTAGCGAAAGGCTTCTTGAAGGGAAAGATGTAACTCCGTGAGATGAATTCAGAGAACACAGAACAGTTTCTCAGAAAGCTTCTTTCCATTTTTGAACGGAAGATGTTTCCTTTTTCACCATAGGCCTCTATGGGCTTCCAAATATCCCTTTGCCAATTCCACAAGAACAGCTTTAGCGAAAGGCTTCTTGAAGGGAAAGATGTAACTCTGTGAGGTGAATTCACAGAACACAGAGCAGTTTCTCAGAAAGCTTCTTTCCTGTTTTGAACGGAAGATATTTCCTTTTTCACCATAGCCGTCTATGGGCTTCCAAATATCCCTTTGCCAATTCCACAAGAACAGCCTTAGCGAAAGGCTCCTTGAAGGGAAAGATGTAACTCTGTGAGATGAATTCACAGAACACAGAGCAGTTTCTCAGAAAGCTTCTTTCCAGTTTTGAACGGAAGATATTTCCTTTTTCACCATAGGCCTCTATGGGCTTCCAAATATCCCTTTGCCAATTCCACAAGAACAGCCTTAGCGAAAGGCTTCTTGAAGGGAAAGATGTAACTCTGTGAGATGAATTCACAGAACACAGAGCAGTTTCTCAGAAAGCTTCTTTCCAGTTTTGAACGGAAGATATTTCCTTTTTCACCATAGGCCTCTATGGGCTTCCAAATATCCCTTTGCCAATTCCACAAGAACAGCCTTAGCGAAAGGCTTCTTGAAGGGAAAGAAGTAACTCTGTGAGATGAATTCACAGAACACAGAGCAGTTTCTCAGAAAGCTTCTTTCCAGTTTTGAACGGAAGATATTTCCTTTTTCACTATAGCCCTCTATGGGCTTCCAAATATCGCTTTGCAAATTCCACAAGAACAGCCTTAGCGAAAGGCTTCTTGAAGGGAAAGATGTAACTCTGTGAGATGAATTAACAGAACACAGAGCAGTTTCTCAGAAAGCTTCTTTCCAGTTTTGAACGGAAGATATTTCCTTTTTCACCATAGCCCTCTATGGGCTTCCAAATATCCCTTTGCCAATTCCACAAGAACAGCCTTAGCGAAAGGCTTCTTGAAGGGAAAGATGTAACTCTGTGAGATGAATTAACAGAACACAGAGCAGTTTCTCAGAAAGCTTCTTTCCAGTTTTGAACGGAAGATATTTCCTTTTTCACCATAGCCCTCTATGGGCTTCCAAATATCCCTTTGCCAATTCCACAAGAACAGCCTTAGCGAAAGGCTTCTTGAAGGGAAAGATGTAACTCTGTGAGATGAATTAACAGAACACAGAGCAGTTTCTGAGAAAGCTTCTTTCCAGTTTTGAACGGAAGATATTTCCTTTTTCACCATAGGCCTCTATGGGCTTCCAAATATCCCTTTGCCAATTCCACAACAACAGCCTTAGCGAAAGGCTTCTTGAAGGGAAAGAAGTAACTCTGTGAGATGAATTCACAGAACACAGAGCAGTTTCTCAGAAAGCTTCTTTCCAATTTTGAACGGAAGATATTTCCTTTTTCACCATAGCCGTCTATGGGCTTCCAAATATCCCTTTGCCAATTCCACAAGAACAGCCTTAGCCAAAGGCTTCTTGAAGGGAAAGATGTAACTCTGTGAGATGAATTAACAGAACACAGAGCAGTTTCTCAGAAAGCTTCTTTCCAGTTTTGAACGGAAGATATTTCCTTTTTCACCATAGCCCTCTATTGGCTTCCAAATATCCCTTTGCCAATTCCACAAGAACAGCCTTAGCGAAAGGCTTCTTGAAGGGAAAGATGTAACTCTGTGAGATGAATTCACAGAACACAGAGCAGTTTCTCAGAAAGCTTCTTTCCAGTTTTGAACGGAAGATATTTCCTTTTTCACCGTAGCCCTCTATGGGCTTCCAAATATCGCTTTGCCAATTCCACAAGAACAGCCTTAGCGAAAGGCTTCTTGAAGGGAAAGATGTAACTCTGTGAGATGAATTAACAGAACACAGAGCAGTTTCTCCGAAAGCTTCTTTCCAGTTTTGAAAGGAAGATATTTCCTTTTTCACCATAGGCCTCTATGGGCTTCCAAATATCCCTTTGCCAATTCCACAAGAACAGCCTTAGCGAAAGGCTTCTTGAAGGGAAAGGTGTAACTCTGTGAGATGAATTCACAGAACACAGAGCAGTTTCTCAGAAAGCTTCTTTCCAGTTTTGAACCGAAGATATTTCCTTTTTCACCATAGCCCTCTATGGGCTTCCGAATATCCCTTTGCCAATTCCACAAGAACAGCCTTAGCGAAAGGCTTCTTGAAGGGAAAGATGTAACTCTGTGAGATGAATTCACAGAACACAGAGCAGTTTCTCAGAAAGCTTCTTTCCAGTTTTGAAAGGAAGATATTTCCTTTTTCACCGTAGCCCTCTATGGGCTTCCAAATATCCCTTTGCCAATTCCACAAGAACAGCCTTAGCGAAAGGCTTCTTGAAGGGAAAGATGTAACTCCGTGAGATGAATTCAGAGAACACAGAGCAGTTTCTCAGAAAGCTTCTTTCCAGTTTTGAACGGAAGATATTTCCTTTTTCACCATAGGCCTCTATGGGCTTCCAAATATCCCTTTGCCAATTCCACAAGAACAGCCTTAGCGAAAGGCTTCTTGAAGGGAAAGATGTAACTCTGTGAGGTGAATTCACAGAACACAGAGCAGTTTCTCAGAAAGCTTCTTTCCTGTTTTGAACGGAAGATATTTCCTTTTTCACCATAGCCGTCTATGGGCTTCCAAATATCCCTTTGCCAATTCCACAAGAACAGCCTTAGCGAAAGGCTTCTTGAAGGGAAAGATGTAACTCTGTGAGATGAATTAACAGAACACAGAGCAGTTTCTCAGAAAGCTTCTTTCCAGTTTTGAACGGAAGATATTTCCTTTTTCACCATAGGCCTCTATGGGCTTCCAAATATCCCTTTGCCAATTCCACAAGAACAGCCTTAGCGAAAGGCTTCTTGAAGGGAAAGATGTAACTCTGTGAGATGAATTCACAGAACACAGAGCAGTTTCTCAGAAAGCTTCTTTCCAGTTTTGAACGGAAGATATTTCCTTTTTCACCATAGGCCTCTATGGGCTTCCAAATATCCCTTTGCCAATTCCACAAGAACAGCCTTAGCGAAAGGCTTCTTGAAGGGAAAGAAGTAACTCTGTGAGATGAATTCACAGAACACAGAGCAGTTTCTCAGAAAGCTTCTTTCCAGTTTTGAACGGAAGATATTTCCTTTTTCACCATAGCCCTCTATGGGCTTCCAAATATCCCTTTGCCAATTCCACAAGAACAGCCTTAGCGAAAGGCTTCTTGAAGGGAAAGATGTAACTCTGTGAGATGAATTAACAGAACACAGAGCAGTTTCTCAGAAAGCTTCTTTCCAGTTTTGAACGGAAGATATTTCCTTTTTCACCATAGCCCTCTATGGGCTTCCAAATATCCCTTTGCCAATTCCACAAGAACAGCCTTAGCGAAAGGCTTCTTGAAGGGAAAGATGTAACTCTGTGAGATGAATTAACAGAACACAGAGCAGTTTCTCAGAAAGCTTCTTTCCAGTTTTGAACGGAAGATATTTCCTTTTTCACCATAGCCCTCTATGGGCTTCCAAATATCCCTTTGCCAATTCCACAAGAACAGCCTTAGCGAAAGGCTTCTTGAAGGGAAAGATGTAACTCTGTGAGATGAATTCACAGAACACAGAGCAGTTTCTGAGAAAGCTTCTTTCCAGTTTTGAACGGAAGATATTTCCTTTTTCACCATAGGCCTCTATGGGCTTCCAAATATCCCTTTGCCAATTCCACAAGAACAGCCTTAGCGAAAGGCTTCTTGAAGGGAAAGAAGTAACTCTGTGAGATGAATTCACAGAACACAGAGCAGTTTCTCAGAAAGCTTCTTTCCAGTTTTGAACGGAAGATATTTCCTTTTTCACCATAGCCGTCTATGGGCTTCCAAATATCCCTTTGCCAATTCCACAAGAACAGCCTTAGCGAAAGGCTTCTTGAAGGGAAAGATGTAACTCTGTGAGATGAATTAACAGAACACAGAGCAGTTTCTCAGAAAGCTTCTTTCCAGTTTTGAACGGAAGATATTTCCTTTTTCACCATAGCCCTCTATTGGCTTCCAAATATCCCTTTGCCAATTCCACAAGAACAGCCTTAGCGAAAGGCTTCTTGAAGGGAAAGATGTAACTCTGTGAGATGAATTCACAGAACACAGAGCAGTTTCTCAGAAAGCTTCTTTCCAGTTTTGAACGGAAGATATTTCCTTTTTCACCGTAGCCCTCTATGGGCTTCCAAATATCGCTTTGCCAATTCCACAAGAACAGCCTTAGCGAAAGGCTTCTTGAAGGGAAAGATGTAACTCTGTGAGATGAATTAACAGAACACAGAGCAGTTTCTCAGAAAGCTTCTTTCCAGTTTTGAAAGGAAGATATTTCCTTTTTCACCATAGGCCTCTATGGGCTTCCAAATATCCCTTTGCCAATTCCACAAGAACAGCCTTAGCGAAAGGCTTCTTGAAGGGAAAGGTGTAACTCTGTGAGATGAATTCACAGAACACAGAGCAGTTTCTCAGAAAGCTTCTTTCCAGTTTTGAACCGAAGACATTTCCTTTTTCACCATAGCCCTCTATGGGCTTCCAAATATCCCTTTGCCAATTCCACAAGAACAGCCTTAGCGAAAGGCTTCTTGAAGGGAAAGATGTAACTCTGTGAGATGAATTCACAGAACACAGAGCAGTTTCTCAGAAAGCTTCTTTCCAGTTTTGAACGGAAGATATTTCCTTTTTCACCATAGCCCTCTATGGGCTTCCAAATATCGCTTTGCCAATTCCACAAGAACAGCCTTAGCGAAAGGCTTCTTGAAGGGAAAGATGTAACTCTGTGAGATGAATTAACAGAACACAGAGCAGTTTCTCAGAAAGCTTCTTTCCAGTTTTGAACGGAAGATATTTCCTTTTTCACCATAGCCCTCTATGGGCTTCCAAATATCCCTTTGCCAATTCCACAAGAACAGCCTTAGAGAAAGGCTTCTTGAAGGGAAAGATGTAACTCTGTGAGATGAATTAACAGAACACAGAGCAGTTTCTCAGAAAGCTTCTTTCCAGTTTTGAACGGAAGATATTTCCTTTTTCACCATAGGCCTCTATGGGCTTCCAAATATCCCTTTGCCAATTCCACAAGAACAGCCTTAGAGAAAGGCTTCTTGAAGGGAAAGATGTAACTCTGTGAGATGAATTAACAGAACACAGAGCAGTTTCTCAGAAAGCTTCTTTCCAGTTTTGAACGGAAGATATTTCCTTTTTCACCATAGGCCTCTATGGGCTTCCAAATATCCCTTTGCCAATTCCACAAGAACAGCCTTAGCGAAAGGCTTCTTGAATGGAAAGATATAACTCTGTGAGATGAATTAACAGGACACAAAGAAGTTTCTCAGAAAGCTTCTTTCCAGTTTTGAAAGGAAGATATTTCCTTTTTCACCATAGGCCTCTATGGGCTTCCAAATATCCCTTTGCCAATTCCACAAGAACAGCCTTAGCGAAAGGCTTCTTGAAGGGAAAGATGTAACTCTGTGAGATGAATTCACAGAAAACAGAGCAGTTTCTCAGAAAGCTTCTTTCCAGTTTTGAACGGAAGATATTTCCTTTTTCACCATAGCCCTCTATGGGTTTCCAAGTATCGCTTTGCAAATTCCACAAGAACAGCCTTAGCGAAAGGCTTCTTGAAGGGAAAGATGTAACTCTGTGAGATGAATTAACAGAACACAGAGCAGTTTCTCAGAAAGCTTCTTTCCAGTTTTGAAAGGAAGATATTTCCTTTTTCACCATAGGCCTCTATGGGCTTCCAAATATCCCTTTGCCAATTCCACAAGAACAGCCTTAGCGAAAGGCTTCTTGAAGGGAAAGATGTAACTCTGTGAGATGAATTCACAGAACACAGAGCAGTTTCTCAGAAAGCTTCTTTCCAGTTTTGAACGGAAGATATTTCCTTTTTCACCATAGCCCTCTATGGGCTTCCAAATATCCCTTTGCCAATTCCACAAGAACAGCCTTAGCGAAAGGCTTCTTGAAGGGAAAGATGTAACTCTGTGAGATGAATTAACAGAACACAGAGCAGTTTCTCAGAAAGCTTCTTTCCAGTTTTGAACGGAAGATATTTCCTTTTTCACCATAGGCCTCTATGGGCTTCCAAATATCGCTTTGCCAATTCCACAAGAACAGCCTTAGCGAAAGGCTTCTTGAAGGGAAAGAAGTAACTCTGTGAGATGAATTAACAGAACACAGAGCAGTTTCTCAGAAAGCTTCTTTCCAGTTTTGAACGGAAGATATGTCCTTTTTCACCATAGCCCTCTATGGGCTTCCAAATATCCCTTTGCCAATTCCACAAGAACAGCCTTAGCGAAAGGCTTCTTGAAGGGAAAGATGTAACTCTGTGAGATGAATTAACAGAACACAGAGCAGTTTCTCAGAAAGCTTCTTTCCAGTTTTGAACGGAAGATATTTCCTTTTTCACCATAGGCCTCTATGGGCTTCCAAATATCCCTTTGCCAATTCCACAAGAACAGCCTTAGCGAAAGGCTTCTTGAAGGGAAAGATATAACTCTGTGAGATGAATTAACAGGACACAGAGAAGTTTCTCAGAAAGCTTCTTTCCAGTTTTGAACGGAAGATATTTCCTTTTTCACCATAGCCCTCTAAGGGCTTCCAAATATCCCTTTGCCAATTCCACAAGAACAGCCTTAGCGAAAGGCTTCTTGAAGGGAAAGATGTAACTCTGTGAGATGAATTCACAGAACACAGAGCAGTTTCTCAGAAAGCTTCTTTAAAGTTTTGAACGGAAGATATTTCCTTTTTCACCATAGCCCTCTATGGGCTTCCAAATATCCCTTTGCCAATTAAAAAAGAACAGCCTTAGCGAAAGGCTCCTTGAAGGGAAAGATGTAACTCTGTGAGATGAATTCACAGAACACAGAGCAGTTTCTCAGAAAGCTTCTTTCCAGTTTTGAACGGAAGATATTTCCTTTTTCACCATAGCCCTCTATGGGCTTCCAAATATCGCTTTGCCAATTCCACAAGAACAGCCTTAGCGAAAGGCTTCTTGAAGGGAAAGATGTAACTCTGTGAGATGAATTCACAGAACACAGAGCAGTTTCTCAGAAAGCTTCTTTCCAGTTTTGAACGGAAGATATTTCCTTTTTAACCTTAGCCGTCTATGGGCTTCCAAATATCCCTTTGCCAATTCCTCAAGAACAGCCTTAGCGAAAGGCTTCTTGAAGGGAAAGATGTAACTCTGTGAGATGAATTCACAGAACACAGAGCAGTTTCTCAGAAAGCTTCTTTCCAGTTTTGAACGGAAGACATTTCCTTTTTCACCATAGGCCTCTAGGGGCTTCCAAATATCCCTTTGCCAATTCCACAAGAACAGCCTTAGCGAAAGGCTTCTTGAAGGGAAAGATATAACTCTGTGAGATGAATTAACAGGACACAGAGAAGTTTCTCAGAAAGCTTCTTTCCAGTTTTGAACGGAAGATATTTCCTTTTTCACCATAGCCCTCTAAGGGCTTCCAAATATCCCTTTGCCAATTCCACAAGAACAGCCTTAGCGAAAGGCTTCTTGAAGGGAAAGATGTAACTCTGTGAGATGAATTCAGAGAACACAGAGCAGTTTCTCAGAAAGCTTCTTTCCAGTTTTGAATGGAAGATATTTCCTTTTTCACCATAGCCCTCTATGGGCTTCCAAATATCCCTTTGCCAATTCCACAAGAACAGCCTTAGCGAAAGGCTTCTTGAAGGGAAAGATGTAACTCTGTGAGATGAATTCACAGAAAACAGAGCAGTTTCTCAGAAAGCTTCTTTCCAGTTTTGAACGGAAGATATTTCCTTTTTCACCATAGCCCTCTCTGGGTTTCCAAATATCGCTTTGCAAATTCCACAAGAACAGCCTTAGCGAAAGGCTTCTTGAAGGGAAAGATGTAACTCTGTGAGATGAATTCACAGAACACAGAGCAGTTTCTCAGAAAGCTTCTTTCCAGTTTTGAACGGAAGATATTTCCTTTTTCACCATAGCCCTCTATGGGCTTCCAAATATCCCTTTGCCAATTCCACAAGAACAGCCTTAGCGAAAGGCTTCTTGAAGGGAAAGATGTAACTCTGTGAGATGAATTCAGAGAACACAGAGCAGTTTCTCAGAAAGCTTCTTTCCAGTTTTGAACGGAAGATATTTCCTTTTTCACCATAGGCCTCTATGGGCTTCCAAATATCCCTTTGCCAATTCCACAAGAACAGCCTTAGCGAAAGGCTTCTTGAAGGGAAAGATGTAACTCTGTGAGATGAATTAACAGAACACAGAGCAGTTTCTCAGAAAGCTTCTTTCCAGTTTTGAACGGAAGATATTTCCTTTTTCACCGTAGCCCTCTATGGGCTTCCAAATATCGCTTTGCCAATTCCACAAGAACAGCCTTAGCGAAAGGCTTCTTGAAGGGAAAGATGTAACTCTGTGAGATGAATTTACAGAACACAGAGCAGTTTCTCAGAAAGCTTCTTTCCAGTTTTGAAATGAAGATATTTCCTTTTTCACCATAGGCCTCTATGGGCTTCCAAATATCCCTTTGCCAATTCCCCAAGAACAGCCTTAGCGAAAGGCTTCTTGAAGGGAAAGATGTAACTCTGTGAGATGAATTCAGAGAACACAGAGCAGTTTCTCAGAAAGCTTCTTTCCAGTTTTGAACGGAAGATATTTCCTTTTTCACCATAGGCCTCTATGGGCTTCCAAATATCCCTTTGCCAATTCCACAAGAACAGCCTTAGCGAAAGGCTTCTTGAAGGGAAAGATGTAACTCTGTGAGAAGAATTCACAGAAAACAGAGCAGTTTCTCAGAAAGCTTCTTTCCAGTTTTGAACGGAAGATATTTCCTTTTTCACCATAGCCCTCTAGGGGTTTCCAAATATCGCTTTGCAAATTCCACAAGAACAGCCTTAGCGAAAGGCTTCTTGAAGGGAAAGATGTAACTCTGTGAGATGAATTCACAGAACACAGAGCAGTTTCTCAGAAAGCTTCTTTCCAGTTTTGAACGGAAGATATTTCCTTTTTCGCCATAGGCCTCTATGGGCTTCCAAATATCCCTTTGCCAATTCCTCAAGAACAGCCTTAGCGAAAGGCTTCTTGAAGGGAAAGATGTAACTCTGTGAGATGAATTAACAGAACACAGAGCAGTTTCTCAGAAAGCTTCTTTCCAGTTTTGAAGGGAAGATATTTCGTTTTTCACCATAGCCGTCTATGGGCTTCCAAATATCCCTTTGCCAATTCCACAAGAACAGCCTTAGCCAAAGGCTTCTTGAAGGGAAAGATGTAACTCTGTGAGATTAATTCAGAGAACACAGAGCAGTTTCTCAGAAAGCTTCTTTCCAGTTTTGAACGGAAGATATTTCCTTTTTCACCATAGGCCTCTATGGGCTTCCAAATATCCCTTTGCCAATTCCACAAGAACAGCCTTAGCGAAAGTCTTCTTGAAGGGAAAGATGTAACTCTGTGAGATGAATTCACAGAACACAGAGCAGTTTCTCAGAAAGCTTCTTTCCAGTTTTGAACGGAAGATATTTCCTTTTTCACCATAGCCCTCTATAGGTTTCCAAATATCGCTTTGCCAATTCCACAAGAACAGCCTTAGCGAAAGGCTTCTTGAAGGGAAAGATGTAACTCTGTGAGATGAATTCACAGAACACAGAGCAGTTTCTCAGAAAGCTTCTTTCCAGTTTTGAACGTAAGATATTTCCTTTTTCACCATAGCCCTCTATGGGTTTCCAAATATCGCTTTGCCAATTCCACAAGAACAGCCTTAGCGAAAAACTTCTTGAAGGGAAAGATGTAACTCTGTGAGATGAATTCACAGAACACAGAGCAGTTTCTCAGAAAGCTTCTTTCCAGTTTTGAACGGAAGATATTTCCTTTTTAACCATAGCCGTCTATGGGCTTAAAAAAATATCCCTTTGCCAATTCCACAAGAACAGCCTTAGCGAAAGGCTTCTTTAAGGGAAAGATGTAACTCTGTGAGATGAATTAACAGAACACAGAGCAGTTTCTCAGAAAGCTTCTTTCCAGTTTTGAACGGAAGATATTTCCTTTTTCACCATAGGCCTCTATGGGCTTCCAAATATCCCTTTGCCAATTCCACAAGAACAGCCTTAGCGAAAGGCTTCTTGAAGGGAAAGATATAACTCTGTGAGATGAATTAACAGGACACAGAGAAGTTTCTCAGAAAGCTTCTTTCCAGTTTTGAACGGAAGATATTTCCTTTTTCACCATAGCGCTCTAAGGGCTTCCAAATATCCCTTTGCCAATTCCACAAGAACAGCCTTAGCGAAAGGCTTCTTGAAGGGAAAGATGTAACTCTGTGAGATGAATTCACAGAACACAGAGCAGTTTCTCAGAAAGCTTCTTTAAAGTTTTGAACGGAAGATATTTCCTTTTTCACCATAGCCCTCTATGGGCTTCCAAATATCCCTTTGCCAATTAAAAAAGAACAGCCTTAGCGAAAGGCTCCTTGAAGGGAAAGATGTAACTCTGTGAGATGAATTCACAGAACACAGAGCAGTTTCTCAGAAAGCTTCTTTCCAGTTTTGAACGGATGATATTTCCTTTTTCACCGTAGCCCTCTATGGGCTTCCAAATATCGCTTTGCCAATTCCACAAGAACAGCCTTAGCGAAAGGCTTCTTGAAGGGAAAGATGTAACTCTGTGAGATGAATTCACAGAACACAGAGCAGTTTCTCAGAAAGCTTCTTTCCAGTTTTGAACGGAAGATATTTCCTTTTTAACCATAGCCGTCTATGGGCTTCCAAATATCCCTTTGCCAATTCCTCAAGAACAGCCTTAGCGAAAGGCTTCTTGAAGAGAAAGATGTAACTCTGTGAGATGAATTAACAGAACACAGAGCAGTTTCTCAGAAAGCTTCTTTCCAGTTTTGAACGGAAGATATTTCCTTTTTCACCATAGGCTTCTATGGGCTTCCAAATATCCCTTTGCCAATTCCACAAGAACAGCCTTAGCGAAAGGCTTCTTGAAGGGAAAGATGTAACTCTGTGAGATGAATTCACAGAACACAGAGCAGTTTCTCAGAAAGCTTCTTTCCAGTTTTGAACGGAAGATATTTCCTTTTTCACCATAGGACCCTTTGGGCTTCCAAATATCCCTTTGCCAATTCCACAAGAACAGCCTTAGCGAAAGGCTTCTTGAAGGGAACGATGTAACTCTGTGAGATGAATTAACAGAACACAGAGCAGTTTCTCAGAAAGCTTCTTTCCAGTTTTGAACGGAAGATATTTCCTTTTTCACCATAGCCCTCTATGGGCTTCCAAATATCCCTTTGCCAATTCCACAAGAACAGCCTTAGCGAAAGGCTTCTTGAAGGGAAAGATGTAACTCCGTGAGATGAATTCAGAGAACACAGAGCTGTTTCTCAGAAAGCTTCTTTCCAGTTTTGAACGGAAGATATTTCCTTTTTCACCATAGGACCCTTAGGGCTTCCAAATATCCCTTTGCCAATTCCACAAGAACAGCCTTAGCGAAAGGCTTCTTGAAGGGAAAGATGTAACTCTGTGAGATGAATTCACAGAACACAGAGCAGTTTCTCAGAAAGCTTCTTTCCAGTTTTGAACGGAAGATATTTCCTTTTTCACTATTGGCCTCTATGGGCTTCCAAATATCCCTTTTCCAATTCCACAAGAACAGCCTTAGCGAAAGGCTTCTTGAAGGGAAAGAAGTAACTCTGTGAGATGAATTCAGAGAACACAGAGCAGTTTCTCAGAAAGCTTCTTTCCAGTTTTGAACGGAAGATATTTCCTTTTTCACCATAGGCCTCTATGGGCTTCCAAATATCCCTTTGCCAATTCCACAAGAACAGCCTTAGCGAAAGGCTTCTTGAAGGGAAAGATGTAACTCTGTGAGATAAATTAACAGAACACAGAGCAGTTTCTCAGAAAGCTTCTTTCCAGTTTTGAACGGAAGATATTTCCTTTTTCACCATAGCCGTCTATGGGCTTCCAAATATCCCTTTGCCAATTCCACAAGAACAGCCTTAGCGAAAGGCTTCTTGAAGGGAAAGATGTAACTCTGTGAGATGAATTCAGAGAACACAGAGCAGTTTTTCAGAAAGCTTCTTTCAGTTTTGAACGGAAGATATTTCCTTTTTCACCATAGCCCTCTGTGGGCTTCCAAATATCCCTTTGCCAATTCCACAAGAACAGCCTTAGCGAAAGGCTTCTTGAAGGGAAAGATGTAACTCTGTGAGATGAATTCACAGAACACAGAGCTGTTTCTCAGAAAGCTTCTTTCCAGTTTTGAACGGAAGATATTTCCTTTTTCACCATAGGACCCTTTGGGCTTCCAAATATCCCTTTGCCAATTCCACAAGAACAGCCTTAGCGAAAGGCTTCTTGAAGGGAAAGATGTAACTCTGTGAGATGAATTCACAGAACACAGAGCAGTTTCTCAGAAAGCTTCTTTCCAGTTTTGAACGGAAGATATTTCCTTTTTCACCATAGCCCTCTATGGGCTTCCAAATATCCCTTTGCCAATTCCACAAGAACAGCCTTAGCGAAAGGCTTCTTGAAGGGAAAGATGTAACTCCGTGAGATGAATTCAGAGAACACAGAGCAGTTTCTCAGAAAGCTTCTTTCCATTTTTGAACGGAAGATGTTTCCTTTTTCACCATAGGCCTCTATGGGCTTCCAAATATCCCTTTGCCAATTCCACAAGAACAGCTTTAGCGAAAGGCTTCTTTAAGGGAAAGATGTAACTCTGTGAGGTGAATTCACAGAACACAGAGCAGTTTCTCAGAAAGCTTCTTTCCTGTTTTGAACGGAAGATATTTCCTTTTTCACCATAGCCGTCTATGGGCTTCCAAATATCCCTTTGCCAATTCCACAAGAACAGCCTTAGCGAAAGGCTCCTTGAAGGGAAAGATGTAACTCTGTGAGATGAATTCACAGAACACAGAGCAGTTTCTCAGAAAGCTTCTTTCCAGTTTTGAACGGAAGATATTTCCTTTTTCACCATAGGCCTCTATGGGCTTCCAAATATCCCTTTGCCAATTCCACAAGAACAGCCTTAGCGAAAGGCTTCTTGAAGGGAAAGATGTAACTCTGTGAGATGAATTCACAGAACACAGAGCAGTTTCTCAGAAAGCTTCTTTCCAGTTTTGAACGGAAGATATTTCCTTTTTCACCATAGGCCTCTATGGGCTTCCAAATATCCCTTTGCCAATTCCACAAGAACAGCCTTAGCGAAAGGCTTCTTGAAGGGAAAGAAGTAACTCTGTGAGATGAATTCACAGAACACAGAGCAGTTTCTCAGAAAGCTTCTTTCCAGTTTTGAACGGAAGATATTTCCTTTTTCACCATAGCCCTCTATGGGCTTCCAAATATCGCTTTGCAAATTACACAAGAACAGCCTTAGCGAAAGGCTTCTTGAAGGGAAAGATGTAACTCTGTGAGATGAATTAACAGAACACAGAGCAGTTTCTCAGAAAGCTTCTTTCCAGTTTTGAACGGAAGATATTTCCTTTTTCACCATAGCCCTCTATGGGCTTCCAAATATCCCTTTGCCAATTCCACAAGAACAGCCTTAGCGAAAGGCTTCTTGAAGGGAAAGATGTAACTCAGTGAGATGAATTAACAGAACACAGAGCAGTTTCTCAGAAAGCTTCTTTCCAGTTTTGAACGGAAGATATTTCCTTTTTCACCATAGCCCTCTATGGGCTTCCAAATATCCCTTTGCCAATTCCACAAGAACAGCCTTAGCGAAAGGCTTCTTGAAGGGAAAGATGTAACTCTGTGAGATGAATTAACAGAACACAGAGCAGTTTCTGAGAAAGCTTCTTTCCAGTTTTGAACGGAAGATATTTCCTTTTTCACCATAGGCCTCTATGGGCTTCCAAATATCCCTTTGCCAATTCCACAACAACAGCCTTAGCGAAAGGCTTCTTGAAGGGAAAGAAGTAACTCTGTGAGATGAATTCACAGAACACAGAGCAGTTTCTCAGAAAGCTTCTTTCCAATTTTGAACGGAAGATATTTCCTTTTTCACCATAGCCGTCTATGGGCTTCCAAATATCCCTTTGCCAATTCCACAAGAACAGCCTTAGCCAAAGGCTTCTTGAAGGGAAAGATGTAACTCTGTGAGATGAATTAACAGAACACAGAGCAGTTTCTCAGAAAGCTTCTTTCCAGTTTTGAACGGAAGATATTTCCTTTTTCACCATAGCCCTCTATTGGCTTCCAAATATCCCTTTGCCAATTCCACAAGAACAGCCTTAGCGAAAGGCTTCTTGAAGGGAAAGATGTAACTCTGTGAGATGAATTCACAGAACACAGAGCAGTTTCTCAGAAAGCTTCTTTCCAGTTTTGAACGGAAGATATTTCCTTTTTCACCGTAGCCCTCTATGGGCTTCCAAATATCGCTTTGCCAATTCCACAAGAACAGCCTTAGCGAAAGGCTTCTTGAAGGGAAAGATGTAACTCTGTGAGATGAATTAACAGAACACAGAGCAGTTTCTCCGAAAGCTTCTTTCCAGTTTTGAAAGGAAGATATTTCCTTTTTCACCATAGGCCTCTATGGGCTTCCAAATATCCCTTTGCCAATTCCACAAGAACAGCCTTAGCGAAAGGCTTCTTGAAGGGAAAGGTGTAACTCTGTGAGATGAATTCACAGAACACAGAGCAGTTTCTCAGAAAGCTTCTTTCCAGTTTTGAACCGAAGATATTTCCTTTTTCACCATAGCCCTCTATGGGCTTCCGAATATCCCTTTGCCAATTCCACAAGAACAGCCTTAGCGAAAGGCTTCTTGAAGGGAAAGATGTAACTCTGTGAGATGAATTCACAGAACACAGAGCAGTTTCTCAGAAAGCTTCTTTCCAGTTTTGAAAGGAAGATATTTCCTTTTTCACCGTAGCCCTCTATGGGCTTCCAAATATCCCTTTGCCAATTCCACAAGAACAGCCTTAGCGAAAGGCTTCTTGAAGGGAAAGATGTAACTCCGTGAGATGAATTCAGAGAACACAGAGCAGTTTCTCAGAAAGCTTCTTTCCAGTTTTGAACGGAAGATATTTCCTTTTTCACCATAGGCCTCTATGGGCTTCCAAATATCCCTTTGCCAATTCCACAAGAACAGCCTTAGCGAAAGGCTTCTTGAAGGGAAAGATGTAACTCTGTGAGGTGAATTCACAGAACACAGAGCAGTTTCTCAGAAAGCTTCTTTCCAGTTTTGAACGGAAGATATTTCCTTTTTCACCATAGGCCTCTATGGGCTTCCAAATATCCCTTTGCCAATTCCACAAGAACAGCCTTAGCGAAAGGCTTCTTGAAGGGAAAGAAGTAACTCTGTGAGATGAATTCACAGAACACAGAGCAGTTTCTCCGAAAGCTTCTTTCCAATTTTGAACGGAAGATATTTCCTTTTTCACCATAGCCGTCTATGGGCTTCCAAATATCCCTTTGCCAATTCCACAAGAACAGCCTTAGCGAAAGGCTTCTTGAAGGGAAAGATGTAACTCTGTGAGATGAATTAACAGAACACAGAGCAGTTTCTCAGAAAGCTTCTTTCCAGTTTTGAACGGAAGATATTTCCTTTTTCACCATAGCCCTCTATTGGCTTCCAAATATCCCTTTGCCAATTCCACAAGAACAGCCTTAGCGAAAGGCTTCTTGAAGGGAAAGATGTAACTCTGTGAGATGAATTCACAGAACACAGAGCAGTTTCTCAGAAAGCTTCTTTCCAGTTTTGAACGGAAGATATTTCCTTTTTCACCGTAGCCCTCTATGGGCTTCCAAATATCGCTTTGCCAATTCCACAAGAACAGCCTTAGCGAAAGGCTTCTTGAAGGGAAAGATGTAACTCTGTGAGATGAATTAACAGAACACAGAGCAGTTTCTCAGAAAGCTTCTTTCCAGTTTTGAAAGGAAGATATTTCCTTTTTCACCATAGGCCTCTATGGGCTTCCAAATATCCCTTTGCCAATTCCACAAGAACAGCCTTAGCGAAAGGCTTCTTGAAGGGAAAGGTGTAACTCTGTGAGATGAATTCACAGAACACAGAGCAGTTTCTCAGAAAGCTTCTTTCCAGTTTTGAACCGAAGATATTTCCTTTTTCACCATAGCCCTCTATGGGCTTCCAAATATCCCTTTGCCAATTCCACAAGAACAGCCTTAGCGAAAGGCTTCTTGAAGGGAAAGATGTAACTCTGTGAGATGAATTCACAGAACACAGAGCAGTTTCTCAGAAAGCTTCTTTCCAGTTTTGAACGGAAGATATTTCCTTTTTCACCATAGCCGTCTATGGGCTTCCAAATATCCCTTTGCCAATTCCTCAAGAACAGCCTTAGCGAAAGGCTTCTTGAAGAGAAAGATGTAACTCTGTGAGATGAATTAACAGAACACAGAGCAGTTTCTCAGAAAGCTTCTTTCCAGTTTTGAACGGAAGATATTTCCTTTTTCACCATAGGCTTCTATGGGCTTCCAAATATCCCTTTGCCAATTCCACAAGAACAGCCTTAGCGAAAGGCTTCTTGAAGGGAAAGATGTAACTCTGTGAGATGAATTCACAGAACACAGAGCAGTTTCTCAGAAAGCTTCTTTCCAGTTTTGAACGGAAGATATTTCCTTTTTCACCATAGGACCCTTTGGGCTTCCAAATATCCCTTTGCCAATTCCACAAGAACAGCCTTAGCGAAAGGCTTCTTGAAGGGAACGATGTAACTCTGTGAGATGAATTAACAGAACACAGAGCAGTTTCTCAGAAAGCTTCTTTCCAGTTTTGAACGGAAGATATTTCCTTTTTCACCATAGCCCTCTATGGGCTTCCAAATATCCCTTTGCCAATTCCACAAGAACAGCCTTAGCGAAAGGCTTCTTGAAGGGAAAGATGTAACTCCGTGAGATGAATTCAGAGAACACAGAGCTGTTTCTCAGAAAGCTTCTTTCCAGTTTTGAACGGAAGATATTTCCTTTTTCACCATAGGACCCTTAGGGCTTCCAAATATCCCTTTGCCAATTCCACAAGAACAGCCTTAGCGAAAGGCTTCTTGAAGGGAAAGATGTAACTCTGTGAGATGAATTCACAGAACACAGAGCAGTTTCTCAGAAAGCTTCTTTCCAGTTTTGAACGGAAGATATTTCCTTTTTCACCATAGCCGTCTATGGGCTTCCAAATATCACTTTGCCAATTCCACAAGAAAAGACTTAGCGAAAGGCTTCTTGAAGAGAAAGATGTAACTCTGTGAGATGAATTAACAGAACACAGAGCAGTTTCTCAGAAAGCTTCTTTCCAGTTTTGAACGGAAGATATTTCCTTTTTCACCATAGGCCTCTATGGGCTTCCAAATATCCCTTTGCCAATTCCACAAGAACAGCCTTAGCGAAAGGCTTCTTGAAGGGAAAGATGTAACTCTGTGAGATGAATTCACAGAACACAGAGCAGTTTCTCAGAAAGCTTCTTTCCAGTTGTGAACGGAAGATATTTCCTTTTTCACTATTGGCCTCTATGGGCTTCCAAATATCCCTTTTCCAATTCCACAAGAACAGCCTTAGCGAAAGGCTTCTTGAAGGGAAAGAAGTAACTCTGTGAGATGAATTCAGAGAACACAGAGCAGTTTCTCAGAAAGCTTCTTTCCAGTTTTGAACGGAAGATATTTCCTTTTTCACCATAGGCCTCTATGGGCTTCCAAATATCCCTTTGCCAATTCCACAAGAACAGCCTTAGCGAAAGGCTTCTTGAAGGGAAAGATGTAACTCTGTGAGATAAATTAACAGAACACAGAGCAGTTTCTCAGAAAGCTTCTTTCCAGTTTTGAACGGAAGATATTTCCTTTTTCACCATAGCCGTCTATGGGCTTCCAAATATCCCTTTGCCAATTCCACAAGAACAGCCTTAGCGAAAGGCTTCTTGAAGGGAAAGATGTAACTCTGTGAGATGAATTCAGAGAACACAGAGCAGTTTTTCAGAAAGCTTCTTTCAGTTTTGAACGGAAGATATTTCCTTTTTCACCATAGCCCTCTGTGGGCTTCCAAATATCCCTTTGCCAATTCCACAAGAACAGCCTTAGCGAAAGGCTTCTTGAAGGGAAAGATGTAACTCTGTGAGATGAATTCACAGAACACAGAGCTGTTTCTCAGAAAGCTTCTTTCCAGTTTTGAACGGAAGATATTTCCTTTTTCACCATAGGACCCTTTGGGCTTCCAAATATCCCTTTGCCAATTCCACAAGAACAGCCTTAGCGAAAGGCTTCTTGAAGGGAAAGATGTAACTCTGTGAGATGAATTCACAGAACACAGAGCAGTTTCTCAGAAAGCTTCTTTCCAGTTTTGAACGGAAGATATTTCCTTTTTCACCATAGCCCTCTATGGGCTTCCAAATATCCCTTTGCCAATTCCACAAGAACAGCCTTAGCGAAAGGCTTCTTGAAGGGAAAGATGTAACTCCGTGAGATGAATTCAGAGAACACAGAGCAGTTTCTCAGAAAGCTTCTTTCCATTTTTGAACGGAAGATGTTTCCTTTTTCACCATAGGCCTCTATGGGCTTCCAAATATCCCTTTGCCAATTCCACAAGAACAGCTTTAGCGAAAGGCTTCTTTAAGGGAAAGATGTAACTCTGTGAGGTGAATTCACAGAACACAGAGCAGTTTCTCAGAAAGCTTCTTTCCTGTTTTGAACGGAAGATATTTCCTTTTTCACCATAGCCGTCTATGGGCTTCCAAATATCCCTTTGCCAATTCCACAAGAACAGCCTTAGCGAAAGACTCCTTGAAGGGAAAGATGTAACTCTGTGAGATGAATTCACAGAACACAGAGCAGTTTCTCAGAAAGCTTCTTTCCAGTTTTGAACGGAAGATATTTCCTTTTTCACCATAGGCCTCTATGGGCTTCCAAATATCCCTTTGCCAATTCCACAAGAACAGCCTTAGCGAAAGGCTTCTTGAAGGGAAAGATGTAACTCTGTGAGATGAATTCACAGAACACAGAGCAGTTTCTCAGAAAGCTTCTTTCCAGTTTTGAACGGAAGATATTTCCTTTTTCACCATAGGCCTCTATGGGCTTCCAAATATCCCTTTGCCAATTCCACAAGAACAGCCTTAGCGAAAGGCTTCTTGAAGGGAAAGAAGTAACTCTGTGAGATGAATTCACAGAACACAGAGCAGTTTCTCAGAAAGCTTCTTTCCAGTTTTGAACGGAAGATATTTCCTTTTTCACCATAGCCCTCTATGGGCTTCCAAATATCGCTTTGCAAATTACACAAGAACAGCCTTAGCGAAAGGCTTCTTGAAGGGAAAGATGTAACTCTGTGAGATGAATTAACAGAACACAGAGCAGTTTCTCAGAAAGCTTCTTTCCAGTTTTGAACGGAAGATATTTCCTTTTTCACCATAGCCCTCTATGGGCTTCCAAATATCCCTTTGCCAATTCCACAAGAACAGCCTTAGCGAAAGGCTTCTTGAAGGGAAAGATGTAACTCAGTGAGATGAATTAACAGAACACAGAGCAGTTTCTCAGAAAGCTTCTTTCCAGTTTTGAACGGAAGATATTTCCTTTTTCACCATAGCCCTCTATGGGCTTCCAAATATCCCTTTGCCAATTCCACAAGAACAGCCTTAGCGAAAGGCTTCTTGAAGGGAAAGATGTAACTCTGTGAGATGAATTAACAGAACACAGAGCAGTTTCTGAGAAAGCTTCTTTCCAGTTTTGAACGGAAGATATTTCCTTTTTCACCATAGGCCTCTATGGGCTTCCAAATATCCCTTTGCCAATTCCACAACAACAGCCTTAGCGAAAGGCTTCTTGAAGGGAAAGAAGTAACTCTGTGAGATGAATTCACAGAACACAGAGCAGTTTCTCAGAAAGCTTCTTTCCAATTTTGAACGGAAGATATTTCCTTTTTCACCATAGCCGTCTATGGGCTTCCAAATATCCCTTTGCCAATTCCACAAGAACAGCCTTAGCCAAAGGCTTCTTGAAGGGAAAGATGTAACTCTGTGAGATGAATTAACAGAACACAGAGCAGTTTCTCAGAAAGCTTCTTTCCAGTTTTGAACGGAAGATATTTCCTTTTTCACCATAGCCCTCTATTGGCTTCCAAATATCCCTTTGCCAATTCCACAAGAACAGCCTTAGCGAAAGGCTTCTTGAAGGGAAAGATGTAACTCTGTGAGATGAATTCACAGAACACAGAGCAGTTTCTCAGAAAGCTTCTTTCCAGTTTTGAACGGAAGATATTTCCTTTTTCACCGTAGCCCTCTATGGGCTTCCAAATATCGCTTTGCCAATTCCACAAGAACAGCCTTAGCGAAAGGCTTCTTGAAGGGAAAGATGTAACTCTGTGAGATGAATTAACAGAACACAGAGCAGTTTCTCCGAAAGCTTCTTTCCAGTTTTGAAAGGAAGATATTTCCTTTTTCACCATAGGCCTCTATGGGCTTCCAAATATCCCTTTGCCAATTCCACAAGAACAGCCTTAGCGAAAGGCTTCTTGAAGGGAAAGGTGTAACTCTGTGAGATGAATTCACAGAACACAGAGCAGTTTCTCAGAAAGCTTCTTTCCAGTTTTGAACCGAAGATATTTCCTTTTTCACCATAGCCCTCTATGGGCTTCCGAATATCCCTTTGCCAATTCCACAAGAACAGCCTTAGCGAAAGGCTTCTTGAAGGGAAAGATGTAACTCTGTGAGATGAATTCACAGAACACAGAGCAGTTTCTCAGAAAGCTTCTTTCCAGTTTTGAAAGGAAGATATTTCCTTTTTCACCGTAGCCCTCTATGGGCTTCCAAATATCCCTTTGCCAATTCCACAAGAACAGCCTTAGCGAAAGGCTTCTTGAAGGGAAAGATGTAACTCCGTGAGATGAATTCAGAGAACACAGAGCAGTTTCTCAGAAAGCTTCTTTCCAGTTTTGAACGGAAGATATTTCCTTTTTCACCATAGGCCTCTATGGGCTTCCAAATATCCCTTTGCCAATTCCACAAGAACAGCCTTAGCGAAAGGCTTCTTGAAGGGAAAGATGTAACTCTGTGAGGTGAATTCACAGAACACAGAGCAGTTTCTCAGAAAGCTTCTTTCCTGTTTTGAACGGAAGATATTTCCTTTTTCACCATAGCCGTCTATGGGCTTCCAAATATCCCTTTGCCAATTCCACAAGAACAGCCTTAGCGAAAGGCTTCTTGAAGGGAAAGATGTAACTCTGTGAGATGAATTAACAGAACACAGAGCAGTTTCTCAGAAAGCTTCTTTCCAGTTTTGAACGGAAGATATTTCCTTTTTCACCATAGGCCTCTATGGGCTTCCAAATATCCCTTTGCCAATTCCACAAGAACAGCCTTAGCGAAAGGCTTCTTGAAGGGAAAGATGTAACTCTGTGAGATGAATTCACAGAACACAGAGCAGTTTCTCAGAAAGCTTCTTTCCAGTTTTGAACGGAAGATATTTCCTTTTTCACCATAGGCCTCTATGGGCTTCCAAATATCCCTTTGCCAATTCCACAAGAACAGCCTTAGCGAAAGGCTTCTTGAAGGGAAAGAAGTAACTCTGTGAGATGAATTCACAGAACACAGAGCAGTTTCTCAGAAAGCTTCTTTCCAGTTTTGAACGGAAGATATTTCCTTTTTCACCATAGCCCTCTATGGGCTTCCAAATATCCCTTTGCCAATTCCACAAGAACAGCCTTAGCGAAAGGCTTCTTGAAGGGAAAGATGTAACTCTGTGAGATGAATTAACAGAACACAGAGCAGTTTCTCAGAAAGCTTCTTTCCAGTTTTGAACGGAAGATATTTCCTTTTTCACCATAGCCCTCTATGGGCTTCCAAATATCCCTTTGCCAATTCCACAAGAACAGCCTTAGCGAAAGGCTTCTTGAAGGGAAAGATGTAACTCTGTGAGATGAATTAACAGAACACAGAGCAGTTTCTCAGAAAGCTTCTTTCCAGTTTTGAACGGAAGATATTTCCTTTTTCACCATAGCCCTCTATGGGCTTCCAAATATCCCTTTGCCAATTCCACAAGAACAGCCTTAGCGAAAGGCTTCTTGAAGGGAAAGATGTAACTCTGTGAGATGAATTCACAGAACACAGAGCAGTTTCTGAGAAAGCTTCTTTCCAGTTTTGAACGGAAGATATTTCCTTTTTCACCATAGCCCTCTATGGGCTTCCAAATATCCCTTTGCCAATTCCACAAGAACAGCCTTAGCGAAAGGCTTCTTGAAGGGAAAGAAGTAACTCTGTGAGATGAATTCACAGAACACAGAGCAGTTTCTCCGAAAGCTTCTTTCCAATTTTGAACGGAAGATATTTCCTTTTTCACCATAGCCGTCTATGGGCTTCCAAATATCCCTTTGCCAATTCCACAAGAACAGCCTTAGCGAAAGGCTTCTTGAAGGGAAAGATGTAACTCTGTGAGATGAATTAACAGAACACAGAGCAGTTTCTCAGAAAGCTTCTTTCCAGTTTTGAACGGAAGATATTTCCTTTTTCACCATAGCCCTCTATTGGCTTCCAAATATCCCTTTGCCAATTCCACAAGAACAGCCTTAGCGAAAGGCTTCTTGAAGGGAAAGATGTAACTCTGTGAGATGAATTCACAGAACACAGAGCAGTTTCTCAGAAAGCTTCTTTCCAGTTTTGAACGGAAGATATTTCCTTTTTCACCGAAGCCCTCTATGGGCTTCCAAATATCGCTTTGCCAATTCCACAAGAACAGCCTTAGCGAAAGGCTTCTTGAAGGGAAAGATGTAACTCTGTGAGATGAATTAACAGAACACAGAGCAGTTTCTCAGAAAGCTTCTTTCCAGTTTTGAAAGGAAGATATTTCCTTTTTCACCATAGGCCTCTATGGGCTTCCAAATATCCCTTTGCGAATTCCACAAGAACAGCCTTAGCGAAAGGCTTCTTGAAGGGAAAGGTGTAACTCTGTGAGATGAATTCACAGAACACAGAGCAGTTTCTCAGAAAGCTTCTTTCCAGTTTTGAACCGAAGATATTTCCTTTTTCACCATAGCCCTCTATGGGCTTCCAAATATCCCTTTGCCAATTCCACAAGAACAGCCTTAGCGAAAGGCTTCTTGAAGGGAAAGATGTAACTCTGTGAGATGAATTCACAGAACACAGAGCAGTTTCTCAGAAAGCTTCTTTCCAGTTTTGAACGGAAGATATTTCCTTTTTCACCGTAGCCCTCTATGGGCTTCCAAATATCGCTTTGCCAATTCCACAAGAACAGCCTTAGCGAAAGGCTTCTTGAAGGGAAAGATGTAACTCTGTGAGATGAATTAACAGAACACAGAGCAGTTTCTCAGAAAGCTTCTTTCCAGTTTTGAACGGAAGATATTTCGTTTTTCACCATAGCCGTCTATGGGCTTCCAAATATCCCTTTGCCAATTCCACAAGAACAGCCTTAGAGAAAGGCTTCTTGAAGGGAAAGATGTAACTCTGTGAGATGAATTAACAGAACACAGAGCAGTTTCTCAGAAAGCTTCTTTCCAGTTTTGAACGGAAGATATTTCCTTTTTCATCATAGGCCTCTATGGGCTTCCAAATATCCCTTTGCCAATTCCACAAGAACAGCCTTAGAGAAAGGCTTCTTGAAGGGAAAGATGTAACTCTGTGAGATGAATTAACAGAACACAGAGCAGTTTCTCAGAAAGCTTCTTTCCAGTTTTGAACGGAAGATATTTCCTTTTTCACCATAGGCCTCTATGGGCTTCCAAATATCCCTTTGCCAATTCCACAAGAACAGCCTTAGCGAAAGGCTTCTTGAATGGAAAGATATAACTCTGTGAGATGAATTAACAGGACACAAAGAAGTTTCTCAGAAAGCTTCTTTCCAGTTTTGAAAGGAAGATATTTCCTTTTTCACCATAGGCCTCTATGGGCTTCCAAATATCCCTTTGCCAATTCCACAAGAACAGCCTTAGCGAAAGGCTTCTTGAAGGGAAAGATGTAACTCTGTGAGATGAATTCACAGAAAACAGAGCAGTTTCTCAGAAAGCTTCTTTCCAGTTTTGAACGGAAGATATTTCCTTTTTCACCATAGCCCTCTATGGGTTTCCAAGTATCGCTTTGCAAATTCCACAAGAACAGCCTTAGCGAAAGGCTTCTTGAAGGGAAAGATGTAACTCTGTGAGATGAATTAACAGAACACAGAGCAGTTTCTCAGAAAGCTTCTTTCCAGTTTTGAAAGGAAGATATTTCCTTTTTCACCATAGGCCTCTATGGGCTTCCAAATATCCCTTTGCCAATTCCACAAGAACAGCCTTAGCGAAAGGCTTCTTGAAGGGAAAGATGTAACTCTGTGAGATGAATTCACAGAACACAGAGCAGTTTCTCAGAAAGCTTCTTTCCAGTTTTGAACGGAAGATATTTCCTTTTTCACCATAGCCCTCTATGGGCTTCCAAATATCCCTTTGCCAATTCCACAAGAACAGCCTTAGCGAAAGGCTTCTTGAAGGGAAAGATGTAACTCTGTGAGATGAATTAACAGAACACAGAGCAGTTTCTCAGAAAGCTTCTTTCCAGTTTTGAACGGAAGATATTTCCTTTTTCACCATAGCCCTCTATGGGCTTCCAAATATCGCTTTGCCAATTCCACAAGAACAGCCTTAGCGAAAGGCTTCTTGAAGGGAAAGAAGTAACTCTGTGAGATGAATTAACAGAACACAGAGCAGTTTCTCAGAAAGCTTCTTTCCAGTTTTGAACGGAAGATATGTCCTTTTTCACCATAGCCCTCTATGGGCTTCCAAATATCCCTTTGCCAATTCCACAAGAACAGCCTTAGCGAAAGGCTTCTTGAAGGGAAAGATGTAACTCTGTGAGATGAATTAACAGAACACAGAGCAGTTTCTCAGAAAGCTTCTTTCCAGTTTTGAACGGAAGATATTTCCTTTTTCACCATAGGCCTCTATGGGCTTCCAAATATCCCTTTGCCAATTCCACAAGAACAGCCTTAGCGAAAGGCTTCTTGAAGGGAAAGATATAACTCTGTGAGATGAATTAACAGGACACAGAGAAGTTTCTCAGAAAGCTTCTTTCCAGTTTTGAACGGAAGATATTTCCTTTTTCACCATAGCCCTCTAAGGGCTTCCAAATATCCCTTTGCCAATTCCACAAGAACAGCCTTAGCGAAAGGCTTCTTGAAGGGAAAGATGTAACTCTGTGAGATGAATTCACAGAACACAGAGCAGTTTCTCAGAAAGCTTCTTTAAAGTTTTGAACGGAAGATATTTCCTTTTTCACCATAGCCCTCTATGGGCTTCCAAATATCCCTTTGCCAATTAAAAAAGAACAGCCTTAGCGAAAGGCTCCTTGAAGGGAAAGATGTAACTCTGTGAGATGAATTCACAGAACACAGAGCAGTTTCTCAGAAAGCTTCTTTCCAGTTTTGAACGGAAGATATTTCCTTTTTCACCATAGCCCTCTATGGGCTTCCAAATATCGCTTTGCCAATTCCACAAGAACAGCCTTAGCGAAAGGCTTCTTGAAGGGAAAGATGTAACTCTGTGAGATGAATTCACAGAACACAGAGCAGTTTCTCAGAAAGCTTCTTTCCAGTTTTGAACGGAAGATATTTCCTTTTTAACCTTAGCCGTCTATGGGCTTCCAAATATCCCTTTGCCAATTCCTCAAGAACAGCCTTAGCGAAAGGCTTCTTGAAGGGAAAGATGTAACTCTGTGAGATGAATTCACAGAACACAGAGCAGTTTCTCAGAAAGCTTCTTTCCAGTTTTGAACGGAAGACATTTCCTTTTTCACCATAGGCCTCTAGGGGCTTCCAAATATCCCTTTGCCAATTCCACAAGAACAGCCTTAGCGAAAGGCTTCTTGAAGGGAAAGATATAACTCTGTGAGATGAATTAACAGGACACAGAGAAGTTTCTCAGAAAGCTTCTTTCCAGTTTTGAACGGAAGATATTTCCTTTTTCACCATAGTCCTCTAAGGGCTTCCAAATATCCCTTTGCCAATTCCACAAGAACAGCCTTAGCGAAAGGCTTCTTGAAGGGAAAGATGTAACTCTGTGAGATGAATTCAGAGAACACAGAGCAGTTTCTCAGAAAGCTTCTTTCCAGTTTTGAATGGAAGATATTTCCTTTTTCACCATAGCCCTCTATGGGCTTCCAAATATCCCTTTGCCAATTCCACAAGAACAGCCTTAGCGAAAGGCTTCTTGAAGGGAAAGATGTAACTCTGTGAGATGAATTCACAGAAAACAGAGCAGTTTCTCAGAAAGCTTCTTTCCAGTTTTGAACGGAAGATATTTCCTTTTTCACCATAGCCCTCTCTGGGTTTCCAAATATCGCTTTGCAAATTCCACAAGAACAGCCTTAGCGAAAGGCTTCTTGAAGGGAAAGATGTAACTCTGTGAGATGAATTCACAGAACACAGAGCAGTTTCTCAGAAAGCTTCTTTCCAGTTTTGAACGGAAGATATTTCCTTTTTCACCATAGCCCTCTATGGGCTTCCAAATATCCCTTTGCCAATTCCACAAGAACAGCCTTAGCGAAAGGCTTCTTGAAGGGAAAGATGTAACTCTGTGAGATGAATTCAGAGAACACAGAGCAGTTTCTCAGAAAGCTTCTTTCCAGTTTTGAACGGAAGATATTTCCTTTTTCACCATAGGCCTCTATGGGCTTCCAAATATCCCTTTGCCAATTCCACAAGAACAGCCTTAGCGAAAGGCTTCTTGAAGGGAAAGATGTAACTCTGTGAGATGAATTCACAGAACACAGAGCAGTTTCTCAGAAAGCTTCTTTCCAGTTTTGAACGGAAGATATTTCGTTTTTCACCATAGCCGTCTATGGGCTTCCAAATATCCCTTTGCCAATTCCACAAGAACAGCCTTAGCGAAAGGCTTCTTGAAGGGAAAGATGTAACTCTGTGAGATGAATTAACAGAACACAGAGCAGTTTCTCAGAAAGCTTCTTTCCAGTTTTGAACGGAAGATATTTCCTTTTTCACCGTAGCCCTCTATGGGCTTCCAAATATCGCTTTGCCAATTCCACAAGAACAGCCTTAGCGAAAGGCTTCTTGAAGGGAAAGATGTAACTCTGTGAGATGAATTTACAGAACACAGAGCAGTTTCTCAGAAAGCTTCTTTCCAGTTTTGAAATGAAGATATTTCCTTTTTCACCATAGGCCTCTATGGGCTTATAAATATCCCTTTGCCAATTCCCCAAGAACAGCCTTAGCGAAAGGCTTCTTGAAGGGAAAGATGTAACTCTGTGAGATGAATTCAGAGAACACAGAGCAGTTTCTCAGAAAGCTTCTTTCCAGTTTTGAACGGAAGATATTTCCTTTTTCACCATAGGCCTCTATGGGCTTCCAAATATCCCTTTGCCAATTCCACAAGAACAGCCTTAGCGAAAGGCTTCTTGAAGGGAAAGATGTAACTCTGTGAGAAGAATTCACAGAAAACAGAGCAGTTTCTCAGAAAGCTTCTTTCCAGTTTTGAACGGAAGATATTTCCTTTTTCACCATAGCCCTCTAGGGGTTTCCAAATATCGCTTTGCAAATTCCACAAGAACAGCCTTAGCGAAAGGCTTCTTGAAGGGAAAGATGTAACTCTGTGAGATGAATTCACAGAACACAGAGCAGTTTCTCAGAAAGCTTCTTTCCAGTTTTGAACGGAAGATATTTCCTTTTTCGCCATAGGCCTCTATGGGCTTCCAAATATCCCTTTGCCAATTCCTCAAGAACAGCCTTAGCGAAAGGCTTCTTGAAGGGAAAGATGTAACTCTGTGAGATGAATTAACAGAACACAGAGCAGTTTCTCAGAAAGCTTCTTTCCAGTTTTGAAGGGAAGATATTTCGTTTTTCACCATAGCCGTCTATGGGCTTCCAAATATCCCTTTGCCAATTCCACAAGAACAGCCTTAGCCAAAGGCTTCTTGAAGGGAAAGATGTAACTCTGTGAGATTAATTCAGAGAACACAGAGCAGTTTCTCAGAAAGCTTCTTTCCAGTTTTGAACGGAAGATATTTCCTTTTTCACCATAGGCCTCTATGGGCTTCCAAATATCCCTTTGCCAATTCCACAAGAACAGCCTTAGCGAAAGTCTTCTTGAAGGGAAAGATGTAACTCTGTGAGATGAATTCACAGAACACAGAGCAGTTTCTCAGAAAGCTTCTTTCCAGTTTTGAACGGAAGATATTTCCTTTTTCACCATAGCCCTCTATAGGTTTCCAAATATCGCTTTGCCAATTCCACAAGAACAGCCTTAGCGAAAGGCTTCTTGAAGGGAAAGATGTAACTCTGTGAGATGAATTCACAGAACACAGAGCAGTTTCTCAGAAAGCTTCTTTCCAGTTTTGAACGTAAGATATTTCCTTTTTCACCATAGTCCTCTAAGGGCTTCCAAATATCCCTTTGCCAATTCCACAAGAACAGCCTTAGCGAAAGGCTTCTTGAAGGGAAAGATGTAACTCTGTGAGATGAATTCAGAGAACACAGAGCAGTTTCTCAGAAAGCTTCTTTCCAGTTTTGAATGGAAGATATTTCCTTTTTCACCATAGCCCTCTATGGGCTTCCAAATATCCCTTTGCCAATTCCACAAGAACAGCCTTAGCGAAAGGCTTCTTGAAGGGAAAGATGTAACTCTGTGAGATGAATTCACAGAAAACAGAGCAGTTTCTCAGAAAGCTTCTTTCCAGTTTTGAACGGAAGATATTTCCTTTTTCACCATAGCCCTCTCTGGGTTTCCAAATATCGCTTTGCAAATTCCACAAGAACAGCCTTAGCGAAAGGCTTCTTGAAGGGAAAGATGTAACTCTGTGAGATGAATTCACAGAACACAGAGCAGTTTCTCAGAAAGCTTCTTTCCAGTTTTGAACGGAAGATATTTCCTTTTTCACCATAGCCCTCTATGGGCTTCCAAATATCCCTTTGCCAATTCCACAAGAACAGCCTTAGCGAAAGGCTTCTTGAAGGGAAAGATGTAACTCTGTGAGATGAATTCAGAGAACACAGAGCAGTTTCTCAGAAAGCTTCTTTCCAGTTTTGAACGGAAGATATTTCCTTTTTCACCATAGGCCTCTATGGGCTTCCAAATATCCCTTTGCCAATTCCACAAGAACAGCCTTAGCGAAAGGCTTCTTGAAGGGAAAGATGTAACTCTGTGAGATGAATTCACAGAACACAGAGCAGTTTCTCAGAAAGCTTCTTTCCAGTTTTGAACGGAAGATATTTCGTTTTTCACCATAGCCGTCTATGGGCTTCCAAATATCCCTTTGCCAATTCCACAAGAACAGCCTTAGCGAAAGGCTTCTTGAAGGGAAAGATGTAACTCTGTGAGATGAATTAACAGAACACAGAGCAGTTTCTCAGAAAGCTTCTTTCCAGTTTTGAACGGAAGATATTTCCTTTTTCACCGTAGCCCTCTATGGGCTTCCAAATATCGCTTTGCCAATTCCACAAGAACAGCCTTAGCGAAAGGCTTCTTGAAGGGAAAGATGTAACTCTGTGAGATGAATTAACAGAACACAGAGCAGTTTCTCAGAAAGCTTCTTTCCAGTTTTGAAGGGAAGATATTTCGTTTTTCACCATAGCCGTCTATGGGCTTCCAAATATCCCTTTGCCAATTCCACAAGAACAGCCTTAGCCAAAGGCTTCTTGAAGGGAAAGATGTAACTCTGTGAGATTAATTCAGAGAACACAGAGCAGTTTCTCAGAAAGCTTCTTTCCAGTTTTGAACGGAAGATATTTCCTTTTTCACCATAGGCCTCTATGGGCTTCCAAATATCCCTTTGCCAATTCCACAAGAACAGCCTTAGCGAAAGTCTTCTTGAAGGGAAAGATGTAACTCTGTGAGATGAATTCACAGAACACAGAGCAGTTTCTCAGAAAGCTTCTTTCCAGTTTTGAACGGAAGATATTTCCTTTTTCACCATAGCCCTCTATAGGTTTCCAAATATCGCTTTGCCAATTCCACAAGAACAGCCTTAGCGAAAGGCTTCTTGAAGGGAAAGATGTAACTCTGTGAGATGAATTCACAGAACACAGAGCAGTTTCTCAGAAAGCTTCTTTCCAGTTTTGAACGTAAGATATTTCCTTTTTCACCATAGCCCTCTATGGGTTTCCAAATATCGCTTTGCCAATTCCACAAGAACAGCCTTAGCGAAAAACTTCTTGAAGGGAAAGATGTAACTCTGTGAGATGAATTCACAGAACACAGAGCAGTTTCTCAGAAAGCTTCTTTCCAGTTTTGAACGGAAGATATTTCCTTTTTAACCATAGCCGTCTATGGGCTTCCAAATATCCCTTTGCCAATTCCACAAGAACAGCCTTAGCGAAAGGCTTCTTTAAGGGAAAGATGTAACTCTGTGAGATGAATTAACAGAACACAGAGCAGTTTCTCAGAAAGCTTCTTTCCAGTTTTGAACGGAAGATATTTCCTTTTTCACCATAGGCCTCTATGGGCTTCCAAATATCCCTTTGCCAATTCCACAAGAACAGCCTTAGCGAAAGGCTTCTTGAAGGGAAAGATATAACTCTGTGAGATGAATTAACAGGACACAGAGAAGTTTCTCAGAAAGCTTCTTTCCAGTTTTGAACGGAAGATATTTCCTTTTTCACCATAGCGCTCTAAGGGCTTCCAAATATCCCTTTGCCAATTCCACAAGAACAGCCTTAGCGAAAGGCTTCTTGAAGGGAAAGATGTAACTCTGTGAGATGAATTCACAGAACACAGAGCAGTTTCTCAGAAAGCTTCTTTAAAGTTTTGAACGGAAGATATTTCCTTTTTCACCATAGCCGTCTATGGGCTTCCAAATATCCCTTTGCCAATTCCACAAGAACAGCCTTAGCCAAAGGCTTCTTGAAGGGAAAGATGTAACACTGTGAGATGAATTAACAGAACACAGAGCAGTTTCTCAGAAAGCTTCTTTCCAGTTTTGAACGGAAGATATTTCCTTTTTCACCATAGCCCTCTATGGGCTTCCAAATATCCCTTTGCCAATTCCACAAGAACAGCCTTAGCGAAAGGCTTCTTGAAGGGAAAGATGTAACTCCGTGAGATGAATTAGCAGAACACAGAGCAGTTTCTCAGAAAGCTTCTTTCCAGTTTTGAACGGAAGATATTTCCTTTTTCACCATAGCCCTCTATGGGCTTCCAAATATCGCTTTGCCAATTCCACAAGAACAGCCTTAGCGAAAGGCTTCTTGAAGGGAAAGATGTAACTCTGTGAGATGAATTCACGGAACACAGAGTAGTTTCTCAGAAAGCTTCTTTCCAGTTTTGAACGGAAGATATTTCCTTTTTCACCATAGCCGTCTATGGGCTTCCAAATATCCCTTTGCCAATTCCACAAGAACAGCCTTAGCGAAAGGCTTCTTGAAGGGAAAGATGTAACTCTGTGAGATGAATTCACAGAACACAGAGCAGTTTCTCAGAAAGCTTCTTTCCAGTTTTGAACGGAAGATATTTCCTTTTTCACCATAGCCCTCTATGGGCTTCCAAATATCGCTTTGCCAATTCCACAAGAACAGCCTTGGCGAAAGGCTTCTTGAAGGGAAAGATGTAACTCTGTGAGATGAATTCACAGAACACAGAGCAGTTTTTCAGAAAGCTTCTTTCCAGTTTTGAACGGAAGATATTTCCTTTTTCACCATAGCCCTCTACGGGTTATCTAACATCCTTTTGCCAATTCCACAAGAACAGCCTTAGCGAAAGGCTTCTTGAAGGGAAAGATGTAACTCTGTGAGATGAATTCACAGAACACAGAGCAGTTTCTCAGAAAGCTTCTTTCCAGTGTTGAACGGAAGATATTTCCTTTTTCACCATAGGCCTCTATGGGCTTCCAAATATCCCTTTGCCAATTCCACAAGAACAGCCTTAGCGAAAGGCTTCTTGAAGGGAAAGATGTAACTCTGTGAGATGAATTCACAGAACACAGAGCAGTTTCTCAGAAAGCTTCTTTCCAGTTTTGAAGGGGAGATATTTCCTTTTTCACCATAGCCGTCTACGGGCTTGCAAATATCCCTTTGCCAATTCCACAAGAACTGCCTTAGCGAAAGGCGTCTTGAAGGCAAAGATGTAACTCTGTGAGATGAATTCAGAGAACACAGAGCAGTTTCTCAGAAAGTTTCTTTCCAGTTTTGAACGGAAGATACTTCCTTTTTCACCATAGCCCTCTACGGGCTTCCAAATATCCCTTTGCCAATTCCACAAGAACAGCCTTAGCGAAAGGCTTCTTGAAGGGAAAGATGTAACTCTGTGAGATGAATTCACCGAACACAGAGCAGTTTATCAGAAAGCTTCTTTCCAGTTTTGAACGGAAGATATTTCCTTTTTCACCGTAGCCCTCTATGGGCTTCCAAATATCCCTTTGCCAATTCCACAAGAACAGCCTTAGCGAAAGGCTTCTTGAAGGGAAAGATGTAACTCTGTGAGATGAATTCACAGAACACAGAGCAGTTTCTCAGAAAGCTTCTTTCCAGTTTTGAACGGAAGATATTTCCTTTTTCACCATAGCCGTCTATGGGCTTCCAAATATCCCTTTGCCAATTCCACAAGAACAGCCTTAGCGAAAGGATTTTTGAAGGGAAAGATGTAACTCTGTGAGATGAATTAACAGAACACAGAGCAGTTTCTCAGAAAGCTTCTTTCCAGTTTTGAACGGAAGATATTTCCTGTTTCACCATAGCCCTCTATGGGCTTCCAAATATCCCTTTGCCAATTCCACAAGAACAGCCTTAGCGAAAGGCTTCTTGAAGGGAAAGATGTAACTCTGTGAGATGAATTAACAGAACACAGAGCAGTTTCTCAGAAAGCTTCTTTCTAGTTTTGAACGGAAGATATTTCCTTTTTCACCATAGCCCTCTATGGGCTTCCAAATATCCCTTTGCCAATTCCACAAGAACAGCCTTAGCGAAAGGCTTCTTGAAGGGAAAGATGTAACTCTGTGAGATGAATTAACAGAACACAGAGCAGTTTCTCAGAAAGCTTCTTTCCAGTTTTGAACGGAAGATATTTCCTTTTTCACCATAGCCGTCTATGGCCTTCCAAATATCCCTTTGCCAATTCCACAAGAACAGCCTTAGCCAAAATCTTCTTGAAGGGAAAGATTTAACTCTTTGAGATGAATTAACAGAACACAGAGCAGTTTCTCAGAAAGCTTCTTTCCAGTTTTGAAGGGAAGATATTTCCTTTTTCACCATAGCCCTCTACGGGCTTCCAAATATCCCTTTGCCAATTCCACAACAACAGCCTTAGCGAAAGGATTCTTGAAGGGAAAGATGTAACTCTGTGAGATGAATTAACAGAACACAGAGCAGTTTCTCAGAAAGCTTCTTTCCAGTTTTGAACGGAAGATATTTCCTTTTTCACCATAGCCCTCTACGGGCTTCCAAATATCCCTTTGCCAATTCCACAAGAACAGCCTTAGCGAAAGGCTTCTTGAAGGGAAAGATGTAACTCTGTGAGATGAATTAACAGAACACAGAGCGGTTTCTCAGAAAGCTTCTTTCCAGTTTTGAACGGAAGATATTTCCTTTTTCACCATAGCCCTCTATGGGCTTCCAAATATCCCTTTGCCAATTCCACAAGAACAGCCTTAGCGAAAGGATTCTTGAAGGGAAAGATGTAACGCTATGAGATGAATTAACAGAACACAGAGCAGTTTCTCAGAAAGCTTCTTTCCAGTTTTGAACGGAAGATATTTCCTTTTTCACCGTAGCCGTCTATGGGCCTCCAAATATTCCTTTGCCAATTCCACAAGAACAGCCTTAGCGAAAGGATTCTTGAAGGGAAAGATGTAACTCTGTGAGATGAATTAACAGAACACAGAGCAGTTTCTCAGAAAGCTTCTTTCCAGTTTTGAACGGAAGATATTTCCTTTTTCACCATAGGCCTCTATGGGCTTCCAAATATCGCTTTGCCAATTCCACAAGAACAGCCTTAGCGAAAGGCTTCTTGAAGGGAAAGATGTAACTCTGTGAGATGAATTCACAGAACACAGAGCAGTTTCTCAGAAAGCTTCTTTCCAGTTTTGAACGGAAGATATTTCCTTTTTCACCATAGCCCTCTAAGGGCTTCCAAATATCCCCTTGCCAATTCCACAAGAACAGCCTTAGCGAAAGGCTTCTAGAAGGGAAAGATGTAACTCTGTGAGATGAATTCACAGAACACAGAGCAGTTTCTCAGAAAGCTTCTTTCCAGTTTTGAACGGAAGATATTTCCTTTTTCACCATAGCCCTCTATGGGCTTCCAAATATCCCTTTGCCAATTCCACAAGAACAGCCTTAGCGAAAGGCTTCTTGAAGGGAAAGATGTAACTCTGTGAGATGCATTCACAGAACACAGAGCGGTTTCTCAGAAAGCTTCTTTCCACTTTTGAACGGAAGATATTAACTTTTTCACCATAGCCGTCTATGGGCTTCCAAATATCCCTTTGCCAATTCCACAAGAACAGCCTTAGCCAAAGGCTTCTTGAAGGGAAAGATGTAACACTGTGAGATGAATTAACAGAACACAGAGCAGTTTCTCAGAAAGCTTCTTTCCAGTTTTGAACGGAAGATATTTCCTTTTTCACCATAGCCCTCTATGGGCTTCCAAATATCCCCTTGCCAATTCCACAAGAACAGCCTTAGCGAAAGGCTGCTAGAAGGGAAAGATGTAACTCTGTGAGATGAATTCACAGAACACAGAGCAGTTTCTCAGAAAGCTTCTTTCCAGTTTTGAACGGAAGATATTTCCTTTTTCACCATAGCCGTCTATGGGCTTGCAAATATGCCTTTGCCAATTCCACAAGAACAGCCTTAGCGAAAGGTTCTTGAAGGGAAAGATGTAACTCTGTGAGATGAATTCAGAGAACACAGAGCAGTTTCTCAGAAAGTTTCTTTCCAGTTTTGAACGGAAGATATTTCCTTTTTCACCATAGCCCTCTACGGGCTTCCAAATATCCCTTTGCCAATTCCACAAGAACAGCTTTAGCGAAAGGCTTCTTGAAGGGAAAGATGTAACTCTGTGAGATGAACTCACAGAACACAGAGCAGTTTCTCAGAAAGCTTCCTTCCAGTTTTGAACGGAGGATATTTCCTTTTTCACCATAGACCTCTATGGGCTTCCAAATATCCCTTTGCCAATTCCACAAGAACAGCCTTAGCGAAGGGCTTCTTGAAGGGAAAGATATAACTCTGTGAGATGAATTAACAGGACACAGAGAAGTTTCTCAGAAAGCTTCTTTCCAGTTTTGAACGGAAGATATTTCCTTTTTCACCATAACCCTCTATGGGCTTCCAAATATCCCTTTGCCAATTCCACAACAACAGCCTTAGCGAAAGGCTTCTTGAAGGGAAAGATGTAACTCTGTGAGATGAATTCACAGAACACAGAGCAGTTTCTCAGAAAGCTTCTTTCCAGTTTTGAACTTAAGATAATTCCTCTTTCACCATAGGCCTCTATGGGCTTCCAAATATCCCTTTGCCAATTCCACAAGAACAGCCTTAGCGAAAGGCTTCTTGAAGGGAAAGATGTAACTCTGTGAGATGAATTCACAGAACACAGAGCAGTTTCTCAGAAAGCTTCTTTCCAGTTTTGAACGGAAGATATTTCCTTTTTCACCATAGGCCTCTATGGGCTTCCAAATATCCCTTTGCCAATTCCACAAGAACAGCCTTAGCGAAAGGCTTCTTGAAGGGAAAGATGTAACTCTGTGAGATGAATTCACAGAACACAGAGCAGTTTCTCAGAAAGCTTCTTTCCAGTTTTGAACGGAAGATATTTCCTTTTTCACCATAGCCGTATATGGGCTTCCAAATATCCCTTTGCGAATTCTACAAGAACAGCCTTAGCGAAAGGATTCTTGAAGGGAAAGATGTAACTATGTGAGATGAATTAACAGAACACAGAGCAGTTTCTCAGAAAGCTTCTTTCCAGTTTTGAACGGAAGATATTTCCTTTTTCACCGTAGCCGTCTACGTGCTTGCAAATATCCCTTTGCCAATTCCACAAGAACTGCCTTAGCGAAAGGCGTCTTGAAGGCAAAGATGTAACTCTGTGAGATGAATTCAGAGAACACAGAGCAGTTTCTCAGAAAGTTTCTTTCCAGTTTTGAACGGAAGATATTTCCTTTTTCACCATAGCCCTCTACGGGCTTCCAAATATCCCTTTGCCAATTCCACAAGAACAGCCTTAGCGAAAGGCTTCTTGAAGGGAAAGATGTAACTCTGTGAGATGAATTCACAGAACACAGAGCAGTTTCTCAGAAAGCTTCTTTCCAGTTTTGAACGGAAGATATTTCCTTTTTCACCGTAGCCCTCTATGGGCTTCCAAATATCCCTTTGCCAATTCCACAAGAACAGCCTTAGCGAAAGGCTTCTTGAAGGGAAAGATGTAACTGTGTGAGATGAATTCACAGAACACAGAGCAGTTTATCAGAAAGCTTCTTTCCAGTTTTGAACGGAAGATATTCCTTTTTCACCGTAGACCTCTATGGGCCTCCACATATCCCTTTGCCAATTCCACAAGAACAGCCTTAGCGAAAGGCTTCTTGAAGGGAAACATGTAACTCTGTGAGATGAATTAAAAGAACACAGAGCAGTTTCTCAGAAAGCTTCTTTCCAGTTTTGAACGGAAGATATTTCCTTTTTCACAATAGCCCTCTATGGGCTTCCAAATATCCCTTTGCCAATTCCACAAGAACAGCCTTAGCGAAAGGCTTCTTGAAGGGAAAGATATAACTCTGTGAGATGAATTAACAGGACACAGAGCAGTTTCTCAGAAAGCTTCTTTCCAGTTTTGAACGGAAGACATTTCCTTTTTCACCATAGGACTCTTTGGGCTTCCAAATATCCCTTTGCCAATTCCACAAGAACAGCCTTAGCGAAAGGCTTCTTGAAGGGAAAGATGTAACTCTGTGAGATGAATTAACAGAACACAGAGCAGTTTCTCAGAAAGCTTCTTTCCAGTTTTGAAAGGAAGATATTTCCTTTTTCAAAATAGCCGTCTATGGGCTTCCAAATATCCCTTTGCCAATTCCACAAGAATAGCCTTAGCGAAAGTCTTCTTGAAGGGAAAGATGTAACTCTGTGAGATGAATTAGCAGAACACAGAGCAGTTTCTCAGAAAGCTTCTTTCCAGTTTTGAACGGAAGATATTTCCTTTATAACCATAGCCGTCTATTGGCTTCCAAATATCCCTTTGCCAATTCCTCAAGAACAGCCTTAGCGAAAGGCTTCTTGAAGGGAAAGATGTAACTCTGTGAGATGAATTCACAGAACACAGAGCAGTTTCTCAGAAAGCTTCTTTCCAGTTTTGAACGGAAGATATTTCCTTTTTCACCATAGCCGTATATGGGCTTCCAAATATCCCTTTGCCAATTCTACAAGAACAGCCTTAGCGAAAGGATTCTTGAAGGGAAAGATGTAACTATGTGAGATGAATTAACAGAACACAGAGCAGTTTCTCAGAAAGCTTCTTTCCAGTTTTGAACGGAAGATATTTCCTTTTTCACCGTAGCCGTCTACGTGCTTGCAAATATCCCTTTGCCAATTCCACAAGAACTGCCTTAGCGAAAGGCGTCTTGAAGGCAAAGATGTAACTCTGTGAGATGAATTCAGAGAACACAGAGCAGTTTCTCAGAAAGTTTCTTTCCAGTTTTGAACGGAAGATATTTCCTTTTTCACCATAGCCCTCTACGGGCTTCCAAATATCCCTTTGCCAATTCCACAAGAACAGCCTTAGCGAAAGGCTTCTTGAAGGGAAAGATGTAACTCTGTGAGATGAATTCACAGAACACAGAGCAGTTTCTCAGAAAGCTTCTTTCCAGTTTTGAACGGAAGATATTTCCTTTTTCACCGTAGCCCTCTATGGGCTTCCAAATATCCCTTTGCCAATTCCACAAGAACAGCCTTAGCGAAAGGCTTCTTGAAGGGAAAGATGTAACTCTGTGAGATGAATTCACAGAACACAGAGCAGTTTATCAGAAAGCTTCTTTCCAGTTTTGAACGGAAGATATTCCTTTTTCACCGTAGACCTCTATGGGCCTCCACATATCCCTTTGCCAATTCCACAAGAACAGCCTTAGCGAAAGGCTTCTTGAAGGGAAACATGTAACTCTGTGAGATGAATTAAAAGAACACAGAGCAGTTTCTCAGAAAGCTTCTTTCCAGTTTTGAACGGAAGATATTTCCTTTTTCACAATAGCCCTCTATGGGCTTCCAAATATCCCTTTGCCAATTCCACAAGAACAGCCTTAGCGAAAGGCTTCTTGAAGGGAAAGATATAACTCTGTGAGATGAATTAACAGGACACAGAGAAGTTTCTCAGAAAGCTTCTTTCCAGTTTTGAACGGAAGATATTTCCTTTTTCACCATAACCCTCTATGGGCTTCCAAATATCCCTTTGCCAATTCCACAAGAACAGCCTTAGCGAAAGGCTTCTTGAAGGGAAAGATGTAACGCTGTGAGATGAATTCACAGAACACAGAGCAGTTTCTCAGAAAGCTTCTTTCCAGTTTTGAACGGAAGATAATTCCTTTTTCACCATAGGCCTCTATGGGCTTCCAAATATCCCTCTGCGAATTCCACAAGAACAGCCTTAGCGAAAGGCTTCTTGAAGGGAAAGATGTAACTCTGTGAGATGAATTAACAGAACACAGAGCAGTTTCTCAGAAAGCTTCTTTCCAGTTTTGAACGGAAGATATTTCCTTTTTCACCATAGCCGTCTATGGCCTTCCAAATATCCCTTTGCCAATTCCACAAGAACAGCCTTAGCCAAAATCTTCTTGAAGGGAAAGATGTAACTCTTTGAGATGAATTAACAGAACACAGAGCAGTTTCTCAGAAAGCTTCTTTCCAGTTTTGAAGGGAAGATATTTCCTTTTTCACCATAGCCCTCTACGGGCTTCCAAATATCCCTTTGCCAATTCCACAACAACAGCCTTAGCGAAAGGATTCTTGAAGGGAAAGATGTAACTCTGTGAGATGAATTCACAGAACACAGAGCAGTTTCTCAGAAAGCTTCTTTCCAGTTTTGAACGGAAGATATTTCCTTTTTCACCATAGCCCTCTATGGGCTTCCAAATATCCCTTTGCCAATTCCACAAGAACAGCCTTAGCGAAAGGATTCTTGAAGGGAAAGATGTAACGCTATGAGATGAATTAACAGAACACAGAGCAGTTTCTCAGAAAGCTTCTTTCCAGTTTTGAACGGAAGATATTTCCTTTTTCACCGTAGCCCTCTATGGGCCTCCACATATTCCTTTGCCAATTCCACAAGAACAGCCTTAGCGAAAGGATTCTTGAAGGGAAAGATGTAACTCTGTGAGATGAATTAACAGAACACAGAGCAGTTTCTCAGAAAGCTTCTTTCCAGTTTTGAACGGAAGATATTTCCTTTTTCACCATAGCCCTCTATGGGCTTCCAAATATCGCTTTGCCAATTCCACAAGAACAGCCTTAGCGAAAGGCTTCTTGAAGGGGAAGATGTAACTCTGTGAGATGAATTAACAGAACACAGAGCAGTTTCTCAGAAAGCTTCTTTCCAGTTTTGAACGGAAGATATTTCCTTTTTCACCATAGCCCTCTATGGGCTTCCAAATATCCCCTTGCCAATTCCACAAGAACAGCCTTAGCGAAAGGCTTCTTGAAGGGAAAGATGTAACTCTGTGAGATGAATTCACAAAACACAGAGCAGTTTCTCAGAAAGCTTCTTTCCAGTTTTGAACGGAAGATAATTCCTTTTTCACCATAGGCCTCTAAGGGCTTCCAAATATCCCTTTGCCAATTCCACAAGAACAGCCTTAGCGAAAGGCTTCTTGAAGGGAAAGATGTAACTCTGTGAGATGAATTCACAGAACACAGAGCGGTTTCTCAGAAAGCTTCTTTCCACTTTTGAACGGAAGATATTAACTTTTTCACCATAGCCGTCTATGGGCTTCCAAATATCCCTTTGCCAATTCCACAAGAACAGCCTTAACCAAAGGCTTCTTGAAGGGAAAGATGTAACACTGTGAGATGAATTAACAGAACACAGAGCAGTTTCTCAGAAAGCTTCTTTCCAGTTTTGAACGGAAGATATTTCCTTTTTCACCATAGCCCTCTATGGGCTTCCAAATATCCCCTTGCCAATTCCACAAGAACAGCCTTAGCGAAAGGCTTCTAGAAGGGAAAGATGTAACTCTGTGAGATGAATTCATAGAACACAGAGCAGTTTCTCTGAAAGCTTCTTTCCAGTTTTGAACGGAAGATATTTCCTTTTTCACCATAGCCGTCTATGGGCTTGCAAATATGCCTTTGCCAATTCCACAAGAACAGCCTTAGCGAAAGGCTTCTTGAAGGGAAAGATGTAACTCTGTGAGATGAATTCAGAGAACACAGAGCAGTTTCTCAGAAAGCTTCATTCCAGTTTTGAACGGAAGATACTTCCTTTTTCACCATAGCCCTCTACGGGCTTCCAAATATCCCTTTGCCAATTCCACAAGAACAGCTTTAGCGAAAGGCTTCTTGAAGGGAAAGATGTAACTCTGTGAGATGAACTCACAGACCACAGAGCAGTTTATCAGAAAGCTTCTTTCCAGTTTTGAACGGAAGATATTTCCTTTTTCACCATAGCCCTCTATTGGCTTCCAAATATCCCTTTGCCAATTCCACAAGAACAGCCTTAGCGAAAGGCTTCTTGAAGGGAAAGATGTAACTCTGTGTGATAAATTAACAGAACACAGAGCAGTTTCTCAGAAAGCTTCTTTCCAGTTTTGAACGGAAGATATTTCCTTTTTCACCATAGCCCTCTATGGGCTTCCAAATATCGCTTTGCCAATTCAACAAGAACAGCCTTAGCGAAAGGCTTCTTGAAGGGAAAGATGTAACTCTGTGAGATGAATTAACAGAACACAGAGCAGTTTCTCAGAAAGCTTCTTTCCAGTTTTGAACGGAAGATATTTCCTTTTTCACCATAGCCCTCTATGGGTTTCCAAATATCGCTTTGCCAATTCCACAAGAACAGCCTTAGCGAAAGGCTTCTTGAAGGGAAAGATGTAACTCTGTGAGATGAATTCACAGAACATAGAGCAGTTTCTCAGAAAGCTTCTTTCCAGTTTTCAACGGAAGATATTTCCTTTTTCACCATAGCCGTCTATGGGCTTCCAAATTTCCCTTTGCCAATTCCTCAAGAACAGCCTTAGCGAAAGGCTTCTTGAAGGGAAAGATGTAACTCTGTGAGATGAATTAACAGAACACAGAGCAGTTTCTCAGAAAGCTTCTTTCCAGTTTTGAACGGAAGATATTTCCTTTTTCACCATAGCCCTCTATGGGCTTCCAATTATCCCTTTGCCAATTCCACAAGAACAGCCTTAGCGAAAGGCTTCTTGAAGGGAAAGATGTAACTCTGTGAGATGAATTCACAGAACACAGAGCAGTTTCTCAGAAAGCTTCTTTCCAGTTTTGAACGGAAGCTATTGCCTTTTTCACCATAGCCCTCTATGGGCTTCCAAATATCCCTTTGCCAATTCCACAAGAACAGCCTTAGCGAAAGGCTTCTTGAAGGGAAAGATGTAACTCTGTGAGATGAATTAACAGAACACAGAGCAGTTTCTCAGAAAGCTTCTTTCCAGTTTTGAACGGAAGATATTTCCTTTTTCACCATAGCCCTCTATGGGCTTCCAAATATCCCTTTGCCAATTCCACAAGAACAGCCTTAGCGAAAGGCTTCTTGAAGGGAAAGATGTAACACTGTGAGATGAATTCACAGAACACAGAGCAGTTTCTCAGAAAGCTTCTTTCCAGTTTTGAACGGAAGATATTTCCTTTTTCACCATAGCCCTCTATGGGCTTCCAAATATCCCTTTGCCAATTCCACAAGAACAGCCTTAGCGAAAGGCTTCTTGAAGGGAAAGATGTAACTCTGTGAGATGAATTAACAGAACACAGAGCAGTTTCTCAGAAAGCTTCTTTCCAGTTTTGAACGGAAGATATTTCCTTTTTCACCATAGCCGTCTATGGCCTTCCAAATATCCCTTTGCCAATTCCACAAGAACAGCCTTAGCCAAAATCTTCTTGAAGGGAAAGATTTAACTCTTTGAGATGAATTAACAGAACACAGAGCAGTTTCTCAGAAAGCTTCTTTCCAGTTTTGAAGGGAAGATATTTCCTTTTTCACGATAGCCCTCTACGGGCTTCCAAATATCCCTTTGCCAATTCCACAACAACAGCCTTAGCGAAAGGATTCTTGAAGGGAAAGATGTAACTCTGTGAGATGAATTAACAGAACACAGAGCAGTTTCTCAGAAAGCTTCTTTCCAGTTTTGAACGGAAGATATTTCCTTTTTCACCGTAGCCCTCTATGGGCTTCCAAATATCCCTTTGCCAATTCCACAAGAACAGCCTTAGCGAAAGGCTTCTTGAAGGGAAAGATGTAACTCTGTGAGATGAATTAACAGAACACAGAGCGGTTTCTCAGAAAGCTTCTTTCCAGTTTTGAACGGAAGATATTTCCTTTTTCACCATAGCCCTCTATGGGCTTCCAAATATCCCTTTGCCAATTCCACAAGAACAGCCTTAGCGAAAGGATTCTTGAAGGGAAAGATGTAACGCTATGAGATGAATTAACAGAACACAGAGCAGTTTCTCAGAAAGCTTCTTTCCAGTTTTGAACGGAAGATATTTCCTTTTTCACCGTAGCCGTCTATGGGCCTCCAAATATTCCTTTGCCAATTCCACAAGAACAGCCTTAGCGAAAGGATTCTTGAAGGGAAAGATGTAACTCTGTGAGATGAATTAACAGAACACAGAGCAGTTTCTCAGAAAGCTTCTTTCCAGTTTTGAACGGAAGATATTTCCTTTTTCACCATAGGCCTCTATGGGCTTCCAAATATCCCTTTGCCAATTCCACAAGAACAGCCTTAGCGAAAGGCTTCTTGAAGGGAAAGATGTAACTCTGTGAGATGAATTAACAGAACACAGAGCAGTTTCTCAGAAAGCTTCTTTCCAGTTTTGAACGGAAGATATTTCCTTTTTCACCATAGCCCTCTATGGGCTTCCAAATATCCCTTTGCCAATTCCACAAGAACAGCCTTAGCGAAAGGCTTCTTGAAGGGAAAGATGTAACACTGTGAGATGAATTCACAGAACACAGAGCAGTTTCTCAGAAAGCTTCTTTCCAGTTTTGAACGGAAGATATTTCCTTTTTCACCATAGCCCTCTATGGGCTTCCAAATATCCCTTTGCCAATTCCACAAGAACAGCCTTAGCGAAAGGCTTCTTGAAGGGAAAGATGTAACACTGTGAGATGAATTCACAGAACACAGAGCAGTTTCTCAGAAAGCTTCTTTCCAGTTTTGAACGGAAGATATTTCCTTTTTCACCATAGCCCTCTATGGGCTTCCAAATATCCCTTTGCCAATTCCACAAGAACAGCCTTAGCGAAAGGCTTCTTGAAGGGAAAGATGTAACTCTGTGAGATGAATTAACAGAACACAGAGCAGTTTCTCAGAAAGCTTCTTTCCAGTTTTGAACGGAAGATATTTCCTTTTTCACCATAGCCGTCTATGGCCTTCCAAATATCCCTTTGCCAATTCCACAAGAACAGCCTTAGCCAAAATCTTCTTGAAGGGAAAGATTTAACTCTTTGAGATGAATTAACAGAACACAGAGCAGTTTCTCAGAAAGCTTCTTTCCAGTTTTGAAGGGAAGATATTTCCTTTTTCACGATAGCCCTCTACGGGCTTCCAAATATCCCTTTGCCAATTCCACAACAACAGCCTTAGCGAAAGGATTCTTGAAGGGAAAGATGTAACTCTGTGAGATGAATTAACAGAACACAGAGCAGTTTCTCAGAAAGCTTCTTTCCAGTTTTGAACGGAAGATATTTCCTTTTTCACCGTAGCCCTCTATGGGCTTCCAAATATCCCTTTGCCAATTCCACAAGAACAGCCTTAGCGAAAGGCTTCTTGAAGGGAAAGATGTAACTCTGTGAGATGAATTAACAGAACACAGAGCGGTTTCTCAGAAAGCTTCTTTCCAGTTTTGAACGGAAGATATTTCCTTTTTCACCATAGCCCTCTATGGGCTTCCAAATATCCCTTTGCCAATTCCACAAGAACAGCCTTAGCGAAAGGATTCTTGAAGGGAAAGATGTAACTCTGTGAGATGAATTAACAGAACACAGAGCAGTTTCTCAGAAAGCTTCTTTCCAGTTTTGAACGGAAGATATTTCCTTTTTCACCATAGGCCTCTATGGGCTTCCAAATATCGCTTTGCCAATTCCACAAGAACAGCCTTAGCGAAAGGCTTCTTGAAGGGAAAGATGTAACTCTGTGAGATGAATTCACAGAACACAGAGCAGTTTCTCAGAAAGCTTCTTTCCAGTTTTGAACGGAAGATATTTCCTTTTTCACCATAGCCCTCTATGGGCTTCCAAATATCCCCTTGCCAATTCCACAAGAACAGCCTTAGCGAAAGGCTTCTTGAAGGGAAAGATGTAACTCTGTGAGATGAATTCACAGAACACAGAGCAGTTTCTCAGAAAGCTTCTTTCCAGTTTTGAACGGAAGATATTTCCTTTTTCACCATAGCCCTCTATGGGTTTCCAAATATCGCTTTGCCAATTCCACAAGAACAGCCTTAGCGAAAGGCTTCTTGAAGGGAAAGATGTAACTCTGTGAGATGAATTAACAGAACACAGAGCAGTTTCTCAGAAAGCTTCTTTCCAGTTTTGAACGGAAGATATTTCCTTTTTCACCATAGCCCTCTATGGGCTTCCAAATATCCCTTTGCCAATTCCACAAGAACAGCCTTAGCGAAAGGCTTCTTGAAGGGAAAGATGTAACTCTGTGAGATGAATTAACAGAACACAGAGCAGTTTCTCAGAAAGCTTCTTTCCAGTTTTGAACGGAAGATATTTCCTTTTTCACCATAGCCGTCTATGGCCTTCCAAATATCCCTTTGCCAATTCCACAAGAACAGCCTTAGCCAAAATCTTCTTGAAGGGAAAGATTTAACTCTTTGAGATGAATTAACAGAACACAGAGCAGTTTCTCAGAAAGCTTCTTTCCAGTTTTGAAGGGAAGATATTTCCTTTTTCACCATAGCCCTCTACGGGCTTCCAAATATCCCTTTGCCAATTCCACAACAACAGCCTTAGCGAAAGGATTCTTGAAGGGAAAGATGTAACTCTGTGAGATGAATTAACAGAACACAGAGCAGTTTCTCAGAAAGCTTCTTTCCAGTTTTGAACGGAAGATATTTCCTTTTTCACCATAGGCCTCTATGGGCTTCCAAATATCGCTTTGCCAATTCCACAAGAACAGCCTTAGCGAAAGGCTTCTTGAAGGGAAAGATGTAACTCTGTGAGATGAATTAACAGAACACAGAGCAGTTTCTCAGAAAGCTTCTTTCCAGTTTTGAACGGAAGATATTTCCTTTTTCACCATAGCCCTCTATGGGCTTCCAAATATCCCCTTGCCAATTCCACAAGAACAGCCTTAGCGAAAGGCTTCTAGAAGGGAAAGATGTAACTCTGTGAGATGAATTCACAGAACACAGAGCAGTTTCTCAGAAAGCTTCTTTCCAGTTTTGAACGGAAGATATTTCCTTTTTCACCATAGCCCTCTATGGGCTTCCAAATATCCCTTTGCCAATTCCACAAGAACAGCCTTAGCGAAAGGCTTCTTGAAGGGAAAGATGTAACTCTGTGAGATGCATTCACAGAACACAGAGCGGTTTCTCAGAAAGCTTCTTTCCACTTTTGAACGGAAGATATTAACTTTTTCACCATAGCCGTCTATGGGCTTCCAAATATCCCTTTGCCAATTCCACAAGAACAGCCTTAGCCAAAGGCTTCTTGAAGGGAAAGATGTAACACTGTGAGATGAATTAACAGAACACAGAGCAGTTTCTCAGAAAGCTTCTTTCCAGTTTTGAACGGAAGATATTTCCTTTTTCACCATAGCCCTCTATGGGCTTCCAAATATCCCCTTGCCAATTCCACAAGAACAGCCTTAGCGAAAGGCTTCTAGAAGGGAAAGATGTAACTCTGTGAGATGAATTCACAGAACACAGAGCAGTTTCTCAGAAAGCTTCTTTCCAGTTTTGAACGGAAGATATTTCCTTTTTCACCATAGCCGTCTATGGGCTTGCAAATATGCCTTTGCCAATTCCACAAGAACAGCCTTAGCGAAAGGTTCTTGAAGGGAAAGATGTAACTCTGTGAGATGAATTCAGAGAACACAGAGCAGTTTCTCAGAAAGTTTCTTTCCAGTTTTGAACGGAAGATATTTCCTTTTTCACCATAGCCCTCTACGGGCTTCCAAATATCCCTTTGCCAATTCCACAAGAACAGCTTACGCGAAAGGCTTCTTGAAGGGAAAGATGTAACTCTGTGAGATGAACTCACAGAACACAGAGCAGTTTCTCAGAAAGCTTCCTTCCAGTTTTGAACGGAGGATATTTCCTTTTTCACCATAGACCTCTATGGGCTTCCAAATATCCCTTTGCCAATTCCACAAGAACAGCCTTAGCGAAGGGCTTCTTGAAGGGAAAGATATAACTCTGTGAGATGAATTAACAGGACACAGAGAAGTTTCTCAGAAAGCTTCTTTCCAGTTTTGAACGGAAGATATTTCCTTTTTCACCATAACCCTCTATGGGCTTCCAAATATCCCTTTGCCAATTCCACAACAACAGCCTTAGCGAAAGGCTTCTTGAAGGGAAAGATGTAACTCTGTGAGATGAATTCACAGAACACAGAGCAGTTTCTCAGAAAGCTTCTTTCCAGTTTTGAACTTAAGATAATTCCTCTTTCACCATAGGCCTCTATGGGCTTCCAAATATCCCTTTGCCAATTCCACAAGAACAGCCTTAGCGAAAGGCTTCTTGAAGGGAAAGATGTAACTCTGTGAGATGAATTCACAGAACACAGAGCAGTTTCTCAGAAAGCTTCTTTCCAGTTTTGAACGGAAGATATTTCCTTTTTCACCATAGGCCTCTATGGGCTTCCAAATATCCCTTTGCCAATTCCACAAGAACAGCCTTAGCGAAAGGCTTCTTGAAGGGAAAGATGTAACTCTGTGAGATGAATTCACAGAACACAGAGCAGTTTCTCAGAAAGCTTCTTTCCAGTTTTGAACGGAAGATATTTCCTTTTTCACCATAGCCGTATATGGGCTTCCAAATATCCCTTTGCCAATTCTACAAGAACAGCCTTAGCGAAAGGATTCTTGAAGGGAAAGATGTAACTATGTGAGATGAATTAACAGAACACAGAACAGTTTCTCAGAAAGCTTCTTTCCAGTTTTGAACGGAAGATATTTCCTTTTTCACCGTAGCCGTCTACGTGCTTGCAAATATCCCTTTGCCAATTCCACAAGAACTGCCTTAGCGAAAGGCGTCTTGAAGGCAAAGATGTAACTCTGTGAGATGAATTCAGAGAACACAGAGCAGTTTCTCAGAAAGTTTCTTTCCAGTTTTGAACGGAAGATATTTCCTTTTTCACCATAGCCCTCTACGGGCTTCCAAATATCCCTTTGCCAATTCCACAAGAACAGCCTTAGCGAAAGGCTTCTTGAAGGGAAAGATGTAACTCTGTGAGATGAATTCACAGAACACAGAGCAGTTTCTCAGAAAGCTTCTTTCCAGTTTTGAACGGAAGATATTTCCTTTTTCACCGTAGACCTCTATGGGCTTCCAAATATCAATTGCCAGTTCCACAAGAACAGCCTTAGCGAAAGGCTTCTTGAAGGGAAAGATGTAACTCTGTGAGATGAATTCACAGAACACAGAGCAGTTTATCAGAAAGCTTCTTTCCAGTTTTGAACGGAAGATATTCCTTTTTCACCGTAGACCTCTATGGGCTTCCAAATATCGCTTTGCCAATTCCACAAGAACAGCCTTAGCGAAAGGCTTCTTGAAGGGGAAGATGTAACTCTGTGAGATGAATTAACAGAACACAGAGCAGTTTCTCAGAAAGCTTCTTTCCAGTTTTGAACGGAAGATATTTCCTTTTTCACCATAGCCCTCTATGGGCTTCCAAATATCCCCTTGCCAATTCCACAAGAACAGCCTTAGCGAAAGGCTTCTTGAAGGGAAAGATGTAACTCTGTGAGATGAATTCACAAAACACAGAGCAGTTTCTCAGAAAGCTTCTTTCCAGTTTTGAACGGAAGATAATTCCTTTTTCACCATAGGCCTCTAAGGGCTTCCAAATATCCCTTTGCCAATTCCACAAGAACAGCCTTAGCGAAAGGCTTCTTGAAGGGAAAGATGTAACTCTGTGAGATGAATTCACAGAACACAGAGCGGTTTCTCAGAAAGCTTCTTTCCACTTTTGAACGGAAGATATTAACTTTTTCACCATAGCCGTCTATGGGCTTCCAAATATCCCTTTGCCAATTCCACAAGAACAGCCTTAACCAAAGGCTTCTTGAAGGGAAAGATGTAACACTGTGAGATGAATTAACAGAACACAGAGCAGTTTCTCAGAAAGCTTCTTTCCAGTTTTGAACGGAAGATATTTCCTTTTTCACCATAGCCCTCTATGGGCTTCCAAATATCCCCTTGCCAATTCCACAAGAACAGCCTTAGCGAAAGGCTTCTAGAAGGGAAAGATGTAACTCTGTGAGATGAATTCATAGAACACAGAGCAGTTTCTCTGAAAGCTTCTTTCCAGTTTTGAACGGAAGATATTTCCTTTTTCACCATAGGCGTCTATGGGCTTGCAAATATGCCTTTGCCAATTCCACAAGAACAGCCTTAGCGAAAGGCTTCTTGAAGGGAAAGATGTAACTCTGTGAGATGAATTCAGAGAACACAGAGCAGTTTCTCAGAAAGCTTCTTTCCAGTTTTGAACGGAAGATACTTCCTTTTTCACCATAGCCCTCTACGGGCTTCCAAATATCCCTTTGCCAATTCCACAAGAACAGCTTTAGCGAAAGGCTTCTTGAAGGGAAAGATGTAACTCTGTGAGATGAACTCACAGACCACAGAGCAGTTTATCAGAAAGCTTCTTTCCAGTTTTGAACGGAAGATATTTCCTTTTTCACCATAGCCCTCTATTGGCTTCCAAATATCCCTTTGCCAATTCCACAAGAACAGCCTTAGCGAAAGGCTTCTTGAAGGGAAAGATGTAACTCTGTGTGATAAATTAACAGAACACAGAGCAGTTTCTCAGAAAGCTTCTTTCCAGTTTTGAACGGAAGATATTTCCTTTTTCACCATAGCCCTCTATGGGCTTCCAAATATCGCTTTGCCAATTCCACAAGAACAGCCTTAGCGAAAGGCTTCTTGAAGGGAAAGATGTAACTCTGTGAGATGAATTAACAGAACACAGAGCAGTTTCTCAGAAAGCTTCTTTCCAGTTTTGAACGGAAGATATTTCCTTTTTCACCATAGCCCTCTATGGGTTTCCAAATATCGCTTTGCCAATTCCACAAGAACAGCCTTAGCGAAAGGCTTCTTGAAGGGAAAGATGTAACTCTGTGAGATGAATTCACAGAACATAGAGCAGTTTCTCAGAAAGCTTCTTTCCAGTTTTCAACGGAAGATATTTCCTTTTTCACCATAGCCGTCTATGGGCTTCCAAATTTCCCTTTGCCAATTCCTCAAGAACAGCCTTAGCGAAAGGCTTCTTGAAGGGAAAGATGTAACTCTGTGAGATGAATTAACAGAACACAGAGCAGTTTCTCAGAAAGCTTCTTTCCAGTTTTGAACGGAAGATATTTCCTTTTTCACCATAGCCCTCTATGGGCTTCCAATTATCCCTTTGCCAATTCCACAAGAACAGCCTTAGCGAAAGGCTTCTTGAAGGGAAAGATGTAACTCTGTGAGATGAATTCACAGAACACAGAGCAGTTTCTCAGAAAGCTTCTTTCCAGTTTTGAACGGAAGCTATTGCCTTTTTCACCATAGCCCTCTATGGGCTTCCAAATATCCCTTTGCCAATTCCACAAGAACAGCCTTAGCGAAAGGCTTCTTGAAGGGAAAGATGTAACTCTGTGAGATGAATTAACAGAACACAGAGCAGTTTCTCAGAAAGCTTCTTTCCAGTTTTGAACGGAAGATATTTCCTTTTTCACCATAGCCCTCTATGGGCTTCCAAATATCCCTTTGCCAATTCCACAAGAACAGCCTTAGCGAAAGGCTTCTTGAAGGGAAAGATGTAACACTGTGAGATGAATTCACAGAACACAGAGCAGTTTCTCAGAAAGCTTCTTTCCAGTTTTGAACGGAAGATATTTCCTTTTTCACCATAGCCCTCTATGGGCTTCCAAATATCCCTTTGCCAATTCCACAAGAACAGCCTTAGCGAAAGGCTTCTTGAAGGGAAAGATGTAACTCTGTGAGATGAATTAACAGAACACAGAGCAGTTTCTCAGAAAGCTTCTTTCCAGTTTTGAACGGAAGATATTTCCTTTTTCACCATAGCCCTCTATGGGCTTCCAAATATCCCTTTGCCAATTCCACAAGAACAGCCTTAGCGAAAGGCTTCTTGAAGGGAAAGATATAACTCTGTGAGATGAATTAACAGGACACAGAGAAGTTTCTCAGAAAGCTTCTTTCCAGTTTTGAACGGAAGATATTTCCTTTTTCACCATAACCCTCTATGGGCTTCCAAATATCCCTTTGCCAATTCCACAAGAACAGCCTTAGCGAAAGGCTTCTTGAAGGGAAAGATGTAACGCTGTGAGATGAATTCACAGAACACAGAGCAGTTTCTGAGAAAGCTTCTTTCCAGTTTTGAACGGAAGATAATTCCTTTTTCACCATAGGCCTCTATGGGCTTCCAAATATCCCTCTGCGAATTCCACAAGAACAGCCTTAGCGAAAGGCTTCTTGAAGGGAAAGATGTAACTCTGAGAGATGAATTAACAGAACACAGAGCAGTTTCTCAGAAAGCTTCTTTCCAGTTTTGAACGGAAGATATTTCCTTTTTCACCATAGCCGTCTACGGCCTTCCAAATATCCCTTTGCCAATTCCACAAGAACAGCCTTAGCCAAAATCTTCTTGAAGGGAAAGATGTAACTCTTTGAGATGAATTAACAGAACACAGAGCAGTTTCTCAGAAAGCTTCTTTCCAGTTTTGAAGGGAAGATATTTCCTTTTTCACCATAGCCCTCTACGGGCTTCCAAATATCCCTTTGCCAATTCCACAACAACAGCCTTAGCGAAAGGATTCTTGAAGGGAAAGATGTAACTCTGTGAGATGAATTCACAGAACACAGAGCAGTTTCTCAGAAAGCTTCTTTCCAGTTTTGAACGGAAGATATTTCCTTTTTCACCATAACCCTCTATGGGCTTCCAAATATCCCTTTGCCAATTCCACAACAACAGCCTTCGCGAAAGGCTTCTTGAAGGGAAAGATGTAACTCTGTGAGATGAATTCACAGAACACAGAGCAGTTTCTCAGAAAGCTTCTTTCCAGTTTTGAACTTAAGATAATTCCTCTTTCACCATAGGCCTCTATGGGCTTCCAAATATCCCTTTGCCAATTCCACAAGAACAGCCTTAGCGAAAGGCTTCTTGAAGGGAAAGATGTAACTCTGTGAGATGAATTCACAGAACACAGAGCAGTTTCTCAGAAAGCTTCTTTCCAGTTTTGAACGGAAGATATTTCCTTTTTCACCATATCCCTCTATGGGCTTCCAAATATCCCTTTGCCAATTCCACAAGAACAGCCTTAGCGAAAGGCTTCTTGAAGGGAAAGATGTAACTCTGTGAGATGAATTCACAGAACACAGAGCAGTTTCTCAGAAAGCTTCTTTCCAGTTTTGAACGGAAGATATTTCCTTTTTCACCATAGCCGTCTATGGGCTTGCAAATATGCCTTTGCCAATTCCAGAAGAACAGCCTTAGCGAAAGGCTTCTTGAAGGGAAAGATGTAACTCTGTGAGATGAATTCAGAGAACACAGAGCAGTTTCTCAGAAAGCTTCTTTCCAGTTTTGAACGGAAGATATTTCCTTTTTCACCATAGCCGTCTATGGGCTTCCAAATATCCCTTTGCCAATTCCACAAGAACAGCCTTAGCGAACGGCTTCTTGATGGGAAAGATGTAACTCGGTGAGATGAATTAACAGGACACAGAGAAGTTTCTCAGAAAGCTTCTTTCCAGTTTTGAACGGAAGATATTTCCTTTTTCACCATAACCCTCTATGGGCTTCTAAATATCCCTTTGCCAATTCCACAAGAACAGCCTTAGCGAAATGCTTCTTGAAGGGAAAGATGTAACTCTGTGAGATGAATTCACAGAACACAGAGCAGTTTCTCAGAAAGCTTCTTTCCAGTTTTGAACGGAAGATAATTCCTTTTTCACCATAGGCCTCTATGGGCTTCCAAATATCCCTTTGCCAATTCCACAAGAACAGCCTTGACGAAAGGCTTCTTGAAGGGAAAGATGTAACACTGTGAGATGAATTCACAGAACACAGAGCAGTTTCTCAGAAAGCTTCTTTCCAGTTTTGAACGGAAGATATTTCCTTTTTCATCATAGCCGTCTATGGGCTTCCAAATATCCCTTTGCCAATTCCACAAGAACAGCCTTAGCCAAAGGCTTCTTGAAGGGAAAGATGTAACTCTTTGAGATGAAATAACAGAACACAGAGCAGTTTCTCAGAAAGCTTCTTTCCAGTTTTGAACGGAAGATATTTCCTTTTTCACCATAGCCCTCTATGGGTTTCCAAATATCGCTTTGCCAATTCCACAAGAACAGCCTTAGCGAAAGGCTTCTTGAAGGGAAAGATGTAACTCTGTGAGATGAATTCACAGAACATAGAGCAGTTTCTCAGAAAGCTTCTTTCCAGTTTTGAACGGAAGATATTTCCTTTTTCACCATAGCCGTCTATGGGCTTCCAAATTTCCCTTTGCCAATTCCTCAAGAACAGCCTTAGCGAAAGGCTTCTTGAAGGGAAAGATGTAACTCTGTGAGATGAATTAACAGAACACAGAGCAGTTTCTCAGAAAGCTTCTTTCCAGTTTTGAACGGAAGATATTTCCTTTTTCACCATAGCCCTCTATGGGCTTCCAATTATCCCTTTGCCAATTCCACAAGAACAGCCTTAGCGAAAGGCTTCTTGAAGGGAAAGATGTAACTCTGTGAGATGAATTCACAGAACACAGAGCAGTTTCTCAGAAAGCTTCTTTCCAGTTTTGAACGGAAGCTATTGCCTTTTTCACCATAGCCCTCTATGGGCTTCCAAATATCCCTTTGCCAATTCCACAAGAACAGCCTTAGCGAAAGGCTTCTTGAAGGGAAAGATGTAACTCTGTGAGATGAATTCACAGAACACAGAGCAGTTTCTCAGAAAGCTTCTTTCCAGTTTTGAACGGAAGATATTTCCTTTTTCACCATAGCCGTCTATGGGCTTCCAAATATCCCTTTGCCAATTCCACAAGAACAGCCTTAGCGAAAGGATTCTTGAAGGGAAAGATGTAACTCTGTGAGATGAATTAACAGAACACAGAGCAGTTTCTCAGAAAGCTTCTTTCCAGTTTTGAACGGAAGATATTTCCTTTTTCACCGTAGCCCTCTATGGGCTTCCAAATATCCCTTTGCCAATTCCACAAGAACAGCCTTAGCGAAAGGCTTCTTGAAGGGAAAGATGTAACTCTGTGAGATGAATTCACAGAACACAGGGCAGTTTCTCAGAAAGCTTCCTTCCAGTTTTGAACGGAAGATATTTCCTTTTTCACCCTAGACCTCTATGGGCTTCCAAATATCCCTTTGCCAATTCCACAAGAACAGCCTTAGCGAAAGGCTTCTTGAAGGGAAAGATATAACTCTGTGAGATGAATTAACAGGACACAGAGAAGTTTCTCAGAAAGCTTCTTTCCAGTTTTGAACGGAAGATATTTCCTTTTTCACCATAACCCTCTATGGGCTTCCAAATATCCCTTTGCCAATTCCACAAGAACAGCCTTAGCGAAAGGCTTCTTGAAGGGAAAGATGTAACTCTGTGAGATGAATTCACAGAACACAGAGCAGTTTCTCAGAAAGCTTCTTTCCAGTTTTGAACGGAAGATATTTCCTTTTTCACCATAGCCGTCTATGGGCTTGCAAATATGCCTTTGCCAATTCCAGAAGAACAGCCTTAGCGAAAGGCTTCTTGAAGGGAAAGATGTAACTCTGTGAGATGAATTCAGAGAACACAGAGCAGTTTCTCAGAAAGCTTCTTTCCAGTTTTGAACGGAAGATATTTCCTTTTTCACCATAGCCGTCTATGGGCTTCCAAATATCCCTTTGCCAATTCCACAAGAACAGCCTTAGCGAACGGCTTCTTGATGGGAAAGATGTAACTCGGTGAGATGAATTAACAGGACACAGAGAAGTTTCTCAGAAAGCTTCTTTCCAGTTTTGAACGGAAGATATTTCCTTTTTCACCATAACCCTCTATGGGCTTCTAAATATCCCTTTGCCAATTCCACAAGAACAGCCTTAGCGAAATGCTTCTTGAAGGGAAAGATGTAACTCTGTGAGATGAATTCACAGAACACAGAGCAGTTTCTCAGAAAGCTTCTTTCCAGTTTTGAACGGAAGATAATTCCTTTTTCACCATAGGCCTCTATGGGCTTCCAAATATCCCTTTGCCAATTCCACAAGAACAGCCTTGACGAAAGGCTTCTTGAAGGGAAAGATGTAACACTGTGAGATGAATTCACAGAACACAGAGCAGTTTCTCAGAAAGCTTCTTTCCAGTTTTGAACGGAAGATATTTCCTTTTTCATCATAGCCGTCTATGGGCTTCCAAATATCCCTTTGCCAATTCCACAAGAACAGCCTTAGCCAAAGGCTTCTTGAAGGGAAAGATGTAACTCTTTGAGATGAAATAACAGAACACAGAGCAGTTTCTCAGAAAGCTTCTTTCCAGTTTTGAACGGAAGATATTTCCTTTTTCACCATAGCCCTCTATGAGCTTCCAAATATCCCTTTGCCAATTCCACAAGAACAGCCTTAGCGAAAGGCTTCTTGAAGGGAAAGATGTAACTCTGTGAGATGAATTCACAGAACACAGAGCAGTTTCTCAGAAAGCTTCTTTCCAGTTTTGAACGGAAGATATTTCCTTTTTCACCATAGGCCTCTATGGGCTTCCAAATATCCCTTTGCCAATTCCACAAGAACAGCCTTAGCGAAAGGCTTCTTGAAGGGAAAGATGTAACTCTGTGAGATGAATTCACAGAACACAGAGCAGTTTCTCAGAAAGCTTCTTTCCAGTTTTGAACGGAAGATATTTCCTTTTTCACCATAGCCCTCTATGGGCTTCCAAATATCGCTTTGCCAATTCCACAAGAACAGCCTTAGCGAAAGGCTTCTTGAAGGGAAAGATGTAACTCTGTGAGATGAATTCAAAGAACACAGAGCAGTTTCTCAGAAAGCTTCTTTCCAGTTTTGAACGGAAGATATTTCCTTTTTCACCATAGCCCTCTATGGGCTTCCAAATATCCCTTTGCCAATTCCACAAGAACAGCCTTAGCGAAAGGCTTCTTGAAGGGAAAGATGTAACTCTGTGAGATGAATTCACAGAACACAGAGCAGTTTCTCAGAAAGCTTCTTTCCAGTTTTGAACGGAAGATATTTCCTTTTTCACCATAGCCCTCTATGGGCTTCCAAATATCGCTTTGCCAATTCCACAAGAACAGTCTTAGCGAAAGGCTTCTTGAAGGGAAAGATGTAACTCTGTGAGGTGAATTAACAGAACACAGAGCAGTTTCTCAGAAAGCTTCTTTCCAGTTTTGAACGGAAGATATTTCCTTTTTCACCGTAGCCCTCTATGGGCTTCCAAATATCACTTTGCCAATTCCACAAGAACAGCCTTAGCGAAAGGCTTCTTGAAGGGGAAAATGTAACTCTGTGAGATGAATTAACAGAACACAGAGCAGTTTCTCAGAAAGCTTCTTTCCAGTTTTGAACGGAAGATATTTCCTTTTTCACCATAGCCCTCTATGGGCTTCCAAATATCCCTTTGCCAATTCCACAAGAACAGACTTAGCGAAAGGCTTCTTGAAGGGAAAGATGTAACTCTGTGAGATGAATTAAAAGAACACAGAGCAGTTTCTCAGAAAGATTCTTTCCAGTTTTGAACGGAAGATATTTCCTTTTTCACCATAGCCCTCTATGGGTTTCCAAATATCGCTTTGCCAATTCCACAAGAACAGCCTTAGCGAAAGGCTTCTTGAAGGGAAAGATGTAATTCTGTGAGATGAATTCACAGAACACAGAGCAGTTTCTCAGAAAGCTTCTTTCCAGTTTTGAACGGAAGATATTTCCTTTTTCACCATAGCGGTCAATAGGCTTCCAAATTTCCCTTTGCCAATTCCTCAAGAACAGCCTTAGCGAAAGGCTTCTTGAAGGGAAAGATGTAACTCTGTGAGATGAATTCACAAAACACAGAGCAGTTTCTCAGAAAGCTTCTTTCCACTTTTGAACGGAAGATAATTCCTTTTTCACCATAGGCCTCTATGGGCTTCCAAATATCCCTTTGCCAATTCCACAAGAAGAGCCTTAGCGAAAGGCTTCTTGAAGGGAAAGATGTAACTCTGTGAGATGAATTCAGAGAACACAGAGCAGTTTCTCAGAAAGCTTCTTTCCAGTTTTGAACGGAAGATATTTCCTTTTTCACCATAGCCCTCTATGGGCTTCCTAATATCCCTTTGCCAATTCCACAAGAACAGCCATAGCGAAAGGCTTCTTGAAGGGAAAGATGTAACTCTGTGAGATGAATTCACAGAACACAGAGCAGTTTCTCAGAAAGCTTCTTTCCAGTTTTGAACGGAAGATATTTCCTTTTTCACCATAGCCCTCTATGGGCTTCCAAATATCCCTTTGCCAATTCCACAAGAACAGCCTTAGCGAAAGGCTTCTTGAAGGGAAAGATATAACTCTGTGAGATGAATTAACAGGACACAGAGAACTTTCTCAGAAAGCTTCTTTCCAGTTTTGAACGGAAGATATTTCCTTTTTCACCATAGCCCTCTATGGGCTTCCAAATATCCCTTTGCCAATTCCACAAGAACAGCCTTAGCGAAAGGCTTCTTGAAGGGAAAGATGTAACTCTGTGAGATGAATTCACAGAACACAGAGCAGTTTCTCAGAAAGCTTCTTTCCAGTTCTGAACGGAAGATATTTCCTTTTTCACCATAGCCCTCTATGGTCTTCGAAATATCCCTTTGCCAATTCCACAAGAACAGCCTTAGCGAAAGGCTTCTTGAAGGGAAAGATGTAACTCTGTGAGATGAATTAACAGAACACAGAGCAGTTTCTCAGAAAGCTTCTTTCCAGTTTTGAACGGAAGATATTTCCTTTTTCACCATAGCCCTCTATGGGCTTCCAAATATCCCTTTGCCAATTCCACAAGAACAGCCTTAGCGAAAGGCTTCTTGAAGGGAAAGATGTAACTCTGTGAGATGAATTAACAGAACACAGAGCAGTTTCTCAGAAAGCTTCTTTCCAGTTTTGAACGGAAGATATTTCCTTTTTCACCATAGGCCTCTATGGGCTTCCAAATATCCCTTTGCCAATTCCACAAGAACAGCCTTAGCGAAAGGCTTCTTGAAGGGAAAGATATAACTCTGTGAGATGAATTCACAGAACACAGAGCAGTTTCTCAGAAAGCTTCTTTCCAGTTTTGAACGGAAGATATTTCCTTTTTCACCATAGCCGTCTATGGGCTTCCAAATATCCCTTTGCCAATTCCACAAGAACAGCCTTAGCGAAAGGCTTCTTGAAGGGAAAGATGTAACTCTGTGAGATGAATTACCAGAACACAGAGCAGTTTCTCAGAAAGCTTCTTTCCAGTTTTGAACGGAAGATATTTCCTTTTTCACCATAGCCCTCTATGGGCTTCCAAATATCCCTTTGCCAATTCCACAAGAACAGCCTTAGCGAAAGGCTTCTTGAAGGGAAAGATGTAACTCTGTGAGATGAATTCACAGAACACAGAGCAGTTTCTCAGAAAGCTTCTTTCCAGTTTTGAACGGAAGATATTTCCTTTTTCACCATAGCCATCTTTGGGCTTCCAAATATCCCTTTGCCAATTCCACAAGAACAGCCTTAGCGAAAGGCTTCTTGAAGGGAAAGATGTAACTCTGTGAGATGAATTAACAGAACACAGAGCAGTTTCTCAGAAAGCTTCTTTCCAGTTTTGAACGGAAGATATTTCCTTTTTCACCATAGCCCTCTATGGGCTTCCAAATATCGCTTTGCCAATTCCACAAGAACAGCCTTAGCGAAAGGCTTCTTGAAGCGAAAGATGTAACTCTGTGAGATGAATTAACAGAACACAGAGCAGTTTCTCAGAAAGCTTCTTTCCAGTTTTGAACGGAAGATATTTCCTTTTTCCCCATAGCCCTCTATGGGCTTCCAAATATCCCTTTGACAATTCCACAAGAACAGCCTTAGCGAAAGGCTTCTTGAAGGAAAAGATATAACTCTGTGAGATGAATTCACAGAACACAGAGCAGTTTCTCAGAAAGCTTCTTTCCAGTTTTGAACGGAAGATATTTCCTTTTTCACCATAGCCCTCTATGGTCTTCGAAATATCCCTTTGCCAATTCCACAAGAACAGCCTTAGCGAAAGGCTTCTTGAAGGCAAAGATGTAACTCTGTGAGATGAATTAACACAACACAGAGCAGTTTCTCAGAAAGCTTCTTTCCAGTTTTGAACGGAAGATATTTCCTTTTTCACCATAGCCCTCTATGGGCTTCCAAATATCCCTTTGCCAATTCCACAAGAACAGCCTTAGCGAAAGGCTTCTTGATGGGAAAGATGTAACTCTGTGAGATGAATTAACAGAACACAGAGCAGTTTCTCAGAAAGCTTCTTTCCAGTTTTGAACGGAAGATATTTCCTTTTTCACCATAGCCCTCTATGGGCTTCCAAATATCCCTTTGCCAATTCCACAAGAACAGCCTTAGCGAAAGGCTTCTTGAAGGGAAAGATATAACTCTGTGAGATGAATTCACAGAACACAGAGCAGTTTCTCAGAAAGCTTCTTTCCAGTTTTGAACGGAAGATATTTCCTTTTTCACCATAGCCGTCTATGGGCTTCCAAATATCCCTTTGCCAATTCCACAAGAACAGCCTTAGCGAAAGGCTTCTTGAAGGGAAAGATGTAACTCTGTGAGATGAATTCACAGAACACAGAGCAGTTTCTCAGAAAGCTTCTTTCCAGTTTTGAACGGAAGATATTTCCTTTTTCACCATAGCCCTCTACGGGCTTCCAAATATCCCTTTGCCAATTCCACAAGAACAGCCTTAGCGAAAGGCTTCTTGAAGGGAAAGATGTAACTCTGTGAGATGAATTAACAGAACACAGAGCAGTTTCTCAGAAAGCTTCTTTCCAGTTTTGAACGGAAGATATTTCCTTTTTCACCATAGCCCTCTATGGGCTTCCAAATATCCCTTTGCCAATTCCACCAGAACAGCCTTAGCGAAAGGCTTCTTGAAGGGAAAGATGTAACTCTGTGAGATGAATTCACAGAACACAGAGCAGTTTCTCAGAAAGCTTCTTTCCAGTTTTGAACGGAAGATATTTCCTTTTTCACCATAGCCATCTTTGGGCTTCCAAATATCCCTTTGCCAATTCCACAAGAACAGCCTTAGCGAAAGGCTTCTTGAAGGGAAAGATGTAACTCTGTGAGATGAATTAACAGAACACAGAGCAGTTTCTCAGAAAGCTTCTTTCCAGTTTTGAACGGAAGATATTTCCTTTTTCACCATAGCCCTCTATGGGCTTCCAAATATCGCTTTGCCAATTCCACAAGAACAGCCTTAGCGAAAGGCTTCTTCAAGCGAAAGATGTAACTCTGTGAGATGAATTAACAGAACACAGAGCAGTTTCTCAGAAAGCTTCTTTCCAGTTTTGAACGGAAGATATTTCCTTTTTCACCATAGCCCTCTATGGGCTTCCAAATATCCCTTTGCCAATTCCACAAGAACAGCCTTAGCGAAAGGCTTCTTGAAGGAAAAGATATAACTCTGTGAGATGAATTCACAGAACACAGAGCAGTTTCTCAGAAAGCTTCTTTCCAGTTTTGAACGGAAGATATTTCCTTTTTCACCATAGCCCTCTATGGTCTTCGAAATATCCCTTTGCCAATTCCACAAGAACAGCCTTAGCGAAAGGCTTCTTGAAGGCAAAGATGTAACTCTGTGAGATGAATTCACAGAACACAGAGCAGTTTCTCAGAAAGCTTCTTTCCAGTTTTGAACGGAAGATATTTCCTTTTTCACCATAGCCCTCTATGGGCTTCCAAATATCCCTTTGCCAATTCCACAAGAACAGCCTTAGCGAAAGGCTTCTTGATGGGAAAGATGTAACTCTGTGAGATGAATTAACAGAACACAGAGCAGTTTCTCAGAAAGCTTCTTTCCAGTTTTGAACGGAAGATATTTCCTTTTTCACCATAGGCCTCTATGGGCTTCCAAATATCCCTTTGCCAATTCCACAAGAACAGCCTTAGCGAAAGGCTTCTTGAAGGGAAAGATATAACTCTGTGAGATGAATTCACAGAACACAGAGCAGTTTCTCAGAAAGCTTCTTTCCAGTTTTGAACGGAAGATATTTCCTTTTTCACCATAGCCGTCTATGGGCTTCCAAATATCCCTTTGCCAATTCCACAAGAACAGCCTTAGCGAAATGCTTCTTGAAGGGAAAAATGTAACTCTGTGAGATGAATTAACAGAACACAGAGCAGTTTCTCAGAAAGCTTCTTTCCAGTTTTGAACGGAAGATATTTCCTTTTTCACCATAGCCCTCTATGGGCTTCCAAATATCCCTTTGCCAATTCCACAAGAACAGCCTTAGCGAAAGGCTTCTTGAAGGGAAAGATGTAACTCTGTGAGATGAATTCACAGAACACAGAGGAGTTTCTCAGAAAGCTTCTTTCCAGTTTTGAACGGAAGATATTTCCTTTTTCACCATAGGCCTCTAAGGGCTTCCAAATATCCCTTTGCCAATTCCACAAGAACAGCCTTAGCGAAAGGCTTCTTGAAGGGAAAGATGTAACTCTGTGAGATGAATTCACAGAACACAGAGCAGTTTCTCAGAAAGCTTCTTTCCAGTTTTGAACGGAAGATATTTCCTTTTTCACCATAGCCGTCCATGGGCTTGCAAATATCCCTTTGCCAATTCCACAAGAACAGCCTTAGCGAAAGGCTTCTTGAAGGGAAAGATGTAACTCTGTGAGATGAATTCAGAGAACACAGAGCAGTTTCTCAGAAAGCTTCTTTCCAGTTTTGAACGGAAGATATTTCCTTTTTCACCATAGCCCTCTACGGGCTTCCAAATATCCCTTTGTCAATTCCTCAAGAACAGCCTTAGCGAAAGGCTTCTTGAAGGGAATGATGTAACTCTGTGAGATGAATTACCAGAACACAGAGCAGTTTCTCAGAAAGCTTCTTTCCAGTTTTGAACGGAAGATATTTCCTTTTTCACCGTAGCCCTCTATGGGCTTCCAAATATCCCTTTGCCAATTCCACAAGAACAGCCTTAGCGAAAGGCTTCTTGAAGGGAAAGATGTAACTCTGTGAGATGAATTAACAGAACACAGAGCAGTTTCTCAGAAAGCTTCTTTCCAGTTTTGAACGGAAGATATTTCCTTTTTCACCATAGCCCTCTATGGGCTTCCAAATATCGCTTTGCCAATTCCACAAGAACAGCCTTAGCGAAAGGCTTCTTGAAGGGAAAGATGTAACTCTGTGAGATGAATTAGCAGAACACAGAGCAGTTTCTCAGAAAGCTTCTTTCCAGTTTTGTACGGAAGATATTTCCTTTTTCACCATAGGCCTCTATGGGCTTCCAAATATCCCTTTGCCAATTCCACAAGAACAGCCTAATCGAAAGGCTTCTTGAAGGGAAAGATGTAACTCTGTGAGATGAATTCACAGAACACAGAGCAGTTTCTCAGAAAGCTTCTTTCCAGTTTTGAACGGAAGATATTTCCTTTTTCACCATAGCCCTCTACGGGCTTCCAAATATCCCTTTGCCAATTCCACAAGAACAGCCTTAGCGAAAGGCTTCTTGAAGGGAAAGATGTAACTCTGTGAGATGAATTACCAGAACACAGAGCAGTTTCTCAGAAAGCTTCTTTCCAGTTTTGAACGGAAGATATTTCCTTTTTCACCATAGCCCTCTATGGGCTTCCAATTATCCCTTTGCCAATTCCACAAGAACAGCCTTAGCGAAAGGCTTCTTGAAGGGAAAGATGTAACTCTGTGAGATGAATTCACAGAACACAGAGCAGTTTCTCAGAAAGCTTCTTTCCAGTTTTGAACGGAAGATATTTCCTTTTTCACCATAGCCCTCTATGGGCTTCTAAATATCCCTTTGCCAATTCCACAAGAACAGCCTTAGCGAAAGGCTTCTTGAAGGGAAAGATATAACTCTGTGAGATGAATTAACAGGACACAGAGAACTTTCTCAGAAAGCTTCTTTCCAGTTTTGAACGGAAGATATTTCCTTTTTCACCATAGCCGTCTATGGGCTTCCAAATATCCCTTTGCCAATTCCACAAGAACAGCCTTAGCGAAAGGCTTCTTGAAGGGAAAGATGTAACTCTGTGAGATGAATTCACAGAACACAGAGCAGTTTCTCAGAAAGCTTCTTTCCAGTTTTGAACGGAAGATATTTCCTTTTTCACCATAGCCATCTTTGGGCTTCCAAATATCCCTTTGCCAATTCCACAAGAACAGCCTTAGCGAAAGGCTTCTTGAAGGGAAAGATGTAACTCTGTGACATGAATTAACAGAACACAGAGCAGTTTCTCAGAAAGCTTCTATCCAGTTTTGAACGGAAGATATTTCCTTTTTCACCATAGCCCTCTATGGGCTTCCAAATATCGCTTTGCCAATTCCACAAGAACAGCCTTAGCGAAAGGCTTCTTGAAGCGAAAGATGTAACTCTGTGAGATGAATTAACAGAACACAGAGCAGTTTCTCAGAAAGCTTCTTTCCAGTTTTGAACGGAAGATATTTCCTTTTTCACCATAGCCCTCTATGGGCTTCCAAATATCCCTTTGCCAATTCCACAAGAACAGCCTTAGCGAAAGGCTTCTTGAAGGAAAAGATATAACTCTGTGAGATGAATTAACAGGACACAGAGAAGTTTCTCAGAAAGCTTCTTTCCAGTTTTGAACGGAAGATATTTCCTTTTTCACCATAGCCGTCCTTGGGCTTGCAAATATCCCTTTGCCAATTCCACAAGAACAGCCTTAGCGAAAGGCTTCTTGAAGGGAAAGATGTAACTCTGTGAGATGAATTCAGAGAACACAGAGCAGTTTCTCAGAAAGCTTCTTTCCAGTTTTGAACGGAAGATATTTCCTTTTTCACCATAGCCCTCTACGGGCTTCCAAATATCCCTTTGTCAATTCCTCAAGAACAGCCTTAGCGAAAGGCTTCTTGAAGGGAAAGATGTAACTCTGTGAGATGAATTACCAGAACACAGAGCAGTTTCTCAGAAAGCTTCTTTCCAGTTTTGAACGGAAGATATTTCCTTTTTCACCATAGCCCTCTATGGGCTTCCAAATATCCCTTTGCCAATTCCACAAGAACAGCCTTAGCGAAAGGCTTCTTGAAGGGAAAGATGTAACTCTGTGAGATGAATTAACAGAACACAGAGCAGTTTCTCAGAAAGCTTCTTTCCAGTTTTGAACGGAAGATATTTCCTTTTTCACCATAGGCCTCTATGGGCTTCCAAATATCCCTTTGCCAATTCCACAAGAACAGCCTTAGCGAAAGGCTTCTTGAAGGGAAAGATATAACTCTGTGAGATGAATTCACAGAACACAGAGCAGTTTCTCAGAAAGCTTCTTTCCAGTTTTGAACGGAAGATATTTCCTTTTTCACCATAGCCGTCTATGGGCTTCCAAATATCCCTTTGCCAATTCCACAAGAACAGCCTTAGCGAAAGGCTTCTTGAAGGGAAAGATGTAACTCTGTGAGATGAATTACCAGAACACAGAGCAGTTTCTCAGAAAGCTTCTTTCCAGTTTTGAACGGAAGATATTTCCTTTTTCACCATAGCCCTCTATGGGCTTCCAAATATCCCTTTGCCAATTCCACAAGAACAGCCTTAGCGAAAGGCTTCTTGAAGGGAAAGATGTAACTCTGTGAGATGAATTCACAGAACACAGAGCAGTTTCTCAGAAAGCTTCTTTCCAGTTTTGAACGGAAGATATTTCCTTTTTCACCATAGCCATCTTTGGGCTTCCAAATATCCCTTTGCCAATTCCACAAGAACAGCCTTAGCGAAAGGCTTCTTGAAGGGAAAGATGTAACTCTGTGAGATGAATTAACAGAACACAGAGCAGTTTCTCAGAAAGCTTCTTTCCAGTTTTGAACGGAAGATATTTCCTTTTTCACCATAGCCCTCTATGGGCTTCCAAATATCGCTTTGCCAATTCCACAAGAACAGCCTTAGCGAAAGGCTTCTTGAAGCGAAAGATGTAACTCTGTGAGATGAATTAACAGAACACAGAGCAGTTTCTCAGAAAGCTTCTTTCCAGTTTTGAACGGAAGATATTTCCTTTTTCACCATAGCCCTCTATGGGCTTCCAAATATCCCTTTGCCAATTCCACAAGAACAGCCTTAGCGAAAGGCTTCTTGAAGGAAAAGATATAACTCTGTGAGATGAATTCACAGAACACAGAGCAGTTTCTCAGAAAGCTTCTTTCCAGTTTTGAACGGAAGATATTTCCTTTTTCACCATAGCCCTCTATGGTCTTCGAAATATCCCTTTGCCAATTCCACAAGAACAGCCTTAGCGAAAGGCTTCTTGAAGGCAAAGATGTAACTCTGTGAGATGAATTAACACAACACAGAGCAGTTTCTCAGAAAGCTTCTTTCCAGTTTTGAACGGAAGATATTTCCTTTTTCACCATAGCCCTCTATGGGCTTCCAAATATCCCTTTGCCAATTCCACAAGAACAGCCTTAGCGAAAGGCTTCTTGATGGGAAAGATGTAACTCTGTGAGATGAATTAACAGAACACAGAGCAGTTTCTCAGAAAGCTTCTTTCCAGTTTTGAACGGAAGATATTTCCTTTTTCACCATAGGCCTCTATGGGCTTCCAAATATCCCTTTGCCAATTCCACAAGAACAGCCTTAGCGAAAGGCTTCTTGAAGGGAAAGATATAACTCTGTGAGATGAATTCACAGAACACAGAGCAGTTTCTCAGAAAGCTTCTTTCCAGTTTTGAACGGAAGATATTTCCTTTTTCACCATAGCCGTCTATGGGCTTCCAAATATCCCTTTGCCAATTCCACAAGAACAGCCTTAGCGAAAGGCTTCTTGAAGGGAAAGATGTAACTCTGTGAGATGAATTCACAGAACACAGAGCAGTTTCTCAGAAAGCTTCTTTCCAGTTTTGAACGGAAGATATTTCCTTTTTCACCATAGCCCTCTACGGGCTTCCAAATATCCCTTTGCCAATTCCACAAGAACAGCCTTAGCGAAAGGCTTCTTGAAGGGAAAGATGTAACTCTGTGAGATGAATTAACAGAACACAGAGCAGTTTCTCAGAAAGCTTCTTTCCAGTTTTGAACGGAAGATATTTCCTTTTTCACCATAGCCCTCTATGGGCTTCCAAATATCCCTTTGCCAATTCCACAAGAACAGCCTTAGCGAAAGGCTTCTTGAAGGGAAAGATGTAACTCTGTGAGATGAATTCACAGAACACAGAGCAGTTTCTCAGAAAGCTTCTTTCCAGTTTTGAACGGAAGATATTTCCTTTTTCACCATAGCCATCTTTGGGCTTCCAAATATCCCTTTGCCAATTCCACAAGAACAGCCTTAGCGAAAGGCTTCTTGAAGGGAAAGATGTAACTCTGTGAGATGAATTAACAGAACACAGAGCAGTTTATCAGAAAGCTTCTTTCCAGTTTTGAACGGAAGATATTTCCTTTTTCACCATAGCCCTCTATGGGCTTCCAAATATCGCTTTGCCAATTCCACAAGAACAGCCTTAGCGAAAGGCTTCTTCAAGCGAAAGATGTAACTCTGTGAGATGAATTAACAGAACACAGAGCAGTTTCTCAGAAAGCTTCTTTCCAGTTTTGAACGGAAGATATTTCCTTTTTCACCATAGCCCTCTATGGGCTTCCAAATATCCCTTTGCCAATTCCACAAGAACAGCCTTAGCGAAAGGCTTCTTGAAGGAAAAGATATAACTCTGTGAGATGAATTCACAGAACACAGAGCAGTTTCTCAGAAAGCTTCTTTCCAGTTTTGAACGGAAGATATTTCCTTTTTCACCATAGCCCTCTATGGTCTTCGAAATATCCCTTTGCCAATTCCACAAGAACAGCCTTAGCGAAAGGCTTCTTGAAGGCAAAGATGTAACTCTGTGAGATGAATTCACAGAACACAGAGCAGTTTCTCAGAAAGCTTCTTTCCAGTTTTGAACGGAAGATATTTCCTTTTTCACCATAGCCCTCTATGGGCTTCCAAATATCCCTTTGCCAATTCCACAAGAACAGCCTTAGCGAAAGGCTTCTTGATGGGAAAGATGTAACTCTGTGAGATGAATTAACAGAACACAGAGCAGTTTCTCAGAAAGCTTCTTTCCAGTTTTGAACGGAAGATATTTCCTTTTTCACCATAGGCCTCTATGGGCTTCCAAATATCCCTTTGCCAATTCCACAAGAACAGCCTTAGCGAAAGGCTTCTTGAAGGGAAAGATATAACTCTGTGAGATGAATTCACAGAACACAGAGCAGTTTCTCAGAAAGCTTCTTTCCAGTTTTGAACGGAAGATATTTCCTTTTTCACCATAGCCGTCTATGGGCTTCCAAATATCCCTTTGCCAATTCCACAAGAACAGCCTTAGCGAAATGCTTCTTGAAGGGAAAAATGTAACTCTGTGAGATGAATTAACAGAACACAGAGCAGTTTCTCAGAAAGCTTCTTTCCAGTTTTGAACGGAAGATATTTCCTTTTTCACCATAGCCCTCTATGGGCTTCCAAATATCCCTTTGCCAATTCCACAAGAACAGCCTTAGCGAAAGGCTTCTTGAAGGGAAAGATGTAACTCTGTGAGATGAATTCACAGAACACAGAGGAGTTTCTCAGAAAGCTTCTTTCCAGTTTTGAACGGAAGATATTTCCTTTTTCACCATAGGCCTCTAAGGGCTTCCAAATATCCCTTTGCCAATTCCACAAGAACAGCCTTAGCGAAAGGCTTCTTGAAGGGAAAGATGTAACTCTGTGAGATGAATTCACAGAACACAGAGCAGTTTCTCAGAAAGCTTCTTTCCAGTTTTGAACGGAAGATATTTCCTTTTTCACCATAGCCGTCCATGGGCTTGCAAATATCCCTTTGCCAATTCCACAAGAACAGCCTTAGCGAAAGGCTTCTTGAAGGGAAAGATGTAACTCTGTGAGATGAATTCAGAGAACACAGAGCAGTTTCTCAGAAAGCTTCTTTCCAGTTTTGAACGGAAGATATTTCCTTTTTCACCATAGCCCTCTACGGGCTTCCAAATATCCCTTTGTCAATTCCTCAAGAACAGCCTTAGCGAAAGGCTTCTTGAAGGGAATGATGTAACTCTGTGAGATGAATTACCAGAACACAGAGCAGTTTCTCAGAAAGCTTCTTTCCAGTTTTGAACGGAAGATATTTCCTTTTTCACCGTAGCCCTCTATGGGCTTCCAAATATCCCTTTGCCAATTCCACAAGAACAGCCTTAGCGAAAGGCTTCTTGAAGGGAAAGATGTAACTCTGTGAGATGAATTAACAGAACACAGAGCAGTTTCTCAGAAAGCTTCTTTCCAGTTTTGAACGGAAGATATTTCCTTTTTCACCATAGCCCTCTATGGGCTTCCAAATATCGCTTTGCCAATTCCACAAGAACAGCCTTAGCGAAAGGCTTCTTGAAGGGAAAGATGTAACTCTGTGAGATGAATTAGCAGAACACAGAGCAGTTTCTCAGAAAGCTTCTTTCCAGTTTTGTACGGAAGATATTTCCTTTTTCACCATAGGCCTCTATGGGCTTCCAAATATCCCTTTGCCAATTCCACAAGAACAGCCTTAGCGAAAGGCTTCTTGAAGGGAAAGATATAACTCTGTGAGATGAATTCACAGAACACAGAGCAGTTTCTCAGAAAGCTTCTTTCCAGTTTTGAACGGAAGATATTTCCTTTTTCACCATAGCCGTCTATGGGCTTCCAAATATCCCTTTGCCAATTCCACAAGAACAGCCTTAGCGAAAGGCTTCTTGAAGGGAAAAATGTAACTCTGTGAGATGAATTAACAGAACAGAGAGCAGTTTCTCAGAAAGCTTCTTTCCAGTTTTGAACGGAAGATATTTCCTTTTTCACCATAGCCCTCTATGGGCTTCCAAATATCCCTTTGCCAATTCCACAAGAACAGCCTTAGCGAAAGGCTTCTTGAAGGGAAAGATGTAACTCTGTGAGATGAATTCACAGAACACAGAGCAGTTTCTCAGAAAGCTTCTTTCCAGTTTTGAACGGAAGATATTTCCTTTTTCACCATAGCCCTCTACGGGCTTCCAAATATCCCTTTGCCAATTCCACAAGAACAGCCTTAGCGAAAGGCTTCTTGAAGGGAAAGATGTAACTCTGTGAGATGAATTACCAGAACACAGAGCAGTTTCTCAGAAAGCTTCTTTCCAGTTTTGAACGGAAGATATTTCCTTTTTCACCATAGCCCTCTATGGGCTTCCAATTATCCCTTTGCCAATTCCACAAGAACAGCCTTAGCGAAAGGCTTCTTGAAGGGAAAGATGTAACTCTGTGAGATGAATTCACAGAACACAGAGCAGTTTCTCAGAAAGCTTCTTTCCAGTTTTGAACGGAAGATATTTCCTTTTTCACCATAGCCCTCTATGGGCTTCTAAATATCCCTTTGCCAATTCCACAAGAACAGCCTTAGCGAAAGGCTTCTTGAAGGGAAAGATATAACTCTGTGAGATGAATTAACAGGACACAGAGAACTTTCTCAGAAAGCTTCTTTCCAGTTTTGAACGGAAGATATTTCCTTTTTCACCATAGCCGTCTATGGGCTTCCAAATATCCCTTTGTCAATTCCACAAGAACAGCCTTAGCGAAAGGCTTCTTGAAGGGAAAGATGTAACTCTGTGAGATGAATTCACAGAACACAGAGCAGTTTCTCAGAAAGCTTCTTTCCAGTTTTGAACGGAAGATATTTCCTTTTTCACCATAGCCATCTTTGGGCTTCCAAATATCCCTTTGCCAATTCCACAAGAACAGCCTTAGCGAAAGGCTTCTTGAAGGGAAAGATGTAACTCTGTGACATGAATTAACAGAACACAGAGCAGTTTCTCAGAAAGCTTCTTTCCAGTTTTGAACGGAAGATATTTCCTTTTTCACCATAGCCCTCTATGGGCTTCCAAATATCGCTTTGCCAATTCCACAAGAACAGCCTTAGCGAAAGGCTTCTTGAAGCGAAAGATGTAACTCTGTGAGATGAATTAACAGAACACAGAGCAGTTTCTCAGAAAGCTTCTTTCCAGTTTTGAACGGAAGATATTTCCTTTTTCACCATAGCCCTCTATGGGCTTCCAAATATCCCTTTGCCAATTCCACAAGAACAGCCTTAGCGAAAGGCTTCTTGAAGGCAAAGATGTAACTCTGTGAGATGAATTAACAGAACACAGAGCAGTTTCTCAGAAAGCTTCTTTCCAGTTTTGAACGGAAGATATTTCCTTTTTCACCATAGGCCTCTATGGGCTTCCAAATATCCCTTTGCCAATTCCACAAGAACAGCCTTAGCGAAAGGCTTCTTGAAGGGAAAGATATAACTCTGTGAGATGAATTCACAGAACACAGAGCAGTTTCTCAGAAAGCTTCTTTCCAGTTTTGAACGGAAGATATTTCCTTTTTCACCATATCCGTCTATGGGCTTCCAAATATCCCTTTGCCAATTCCACAAGAACAGCCTTAGCGAAATGCTTCTTGAAGGGAAAAATGTAACTCTGTGAGATGAATTAACAGAACACAGAGCAGTTTCTCAGAAAGCTTCTTTCCAGTTTTGAACGGAAGATATTTCCTTTTTCACCATAGCCCTCTATGGTCTTCGAAATATCCCTTTGCCAATTCCACAAGAACAGCCTTAGCGAAAGGCTTCTTGAAGGGAAAGATGTAACTCTGTGAGATGAATTCACAGAACACAGAGCAGTTTCTCAGAAAGCTTCTTTCCAGTTTTGAACGGAAGATATTTCCTTTTTCACCATAGGCCTCTAAGGGCTTCCAAATATCCCTTTGCCAATTCCACAAGAACAGCCTTAGCGAAAGGCTTCTGGAAGGGAAAGATGTAACTCTGTGAGATGAATTCACAGAACACAGAGCAGTTTCTCAGAAAGCTTCTTTCCAGTTTTGAACGGAAGATATTTCCTTTTTCACCATAGCCGTCCATGGGCTTGCAAATATCCCTTTGCCAATTCCACAAGAACAGCCTTAGCGAAAGGCCTCTTGAAGGGAAAGATGTAACTCTGTGAGATGAATTCACAGAACACAGAGCAGTTTCTCAGAAAGCTTCTTTCCAGTTTTGAACGGAAGATATTTCCTTTTTCACCATAGCCGTCCATGGGCTTGCAAATATCCCTTTGCCAATTCCACAAGAACAGCCTTAGCGAAAGGCTTCTTGAAGGGAAAGATGTAACTCTGTGAGATGAATTCAGAGAACACAGAGCAGTTTCTCAGAAAGCTTCTTTCCAGTTTTGAACGGAAGATATTTCCTTTTTCACCATTGTCCTCTACGGGTATCCAAATATCCCTTTGTCAATTCCACAAGAACAGCCTTAGCGAAAGGCTTCTTGAAGGGAAAGATGTAACTCTGTGAGATGAATTACCAGAACACAGAGCAGTTTCTCAGAAAGCTTCTTTCCAGTTTTGAACGGAAGATATTTCCTTTTTCACCGTAGCCCTCTGTGGGCTTCCAAATATCCCTTTGCCAATTCCACAAGAACAGCCTTAGCGAAAGGCTTCTTGAAGGGAAAGATGTAACTCTGTGAGATGAATTAACAGAACACAGAGCAGTTTCTCAGAAAGCTTCTTTCCAGTTTTTAACGGAAGATATTTCCTTTTTCACCATAGCCGTCTATGGGCTTCCAAATATCCCTTTGCCAATTCCACAAGAACAGCCTTAGCGAAATGCTTCTTGAAGGGAAAAATGTAACTCTGTGAGATGAATTAACAGAACACAGAGCAGTTTCTCAGAAAGCTTCTTTCCAGTTTTGAACGGAAGATATTTCCTTTTTCACCATAGCCGTCTATGGGCTTCCAAATATCCCTTTGCCAATTCCACAAGAACAGCCTTAGCGAAAGGATTCTTGAAGGGAAAGATGTAACTCTGTGAGATGAATTAACAGAACACAGAGCAGTTTCTCAGAAAGCTTCTTTCCAGTTTTGAACGGAAGATATTCCCTTGTTCACCATAGCCCTCTATGGGCTTCCAAATATCCCTTTGCCTATTCCACAAGAACAGCCTTAGCGAAAGGCTTCTGGAAGGGAAAGATGTAACTCTGTGAGATGAATTAACAGAACACAGAGCAGTTTCTCAGAAAGCCTCTTTCCAGTTTTTAACGGAAGATATTTCCTTTTTCACCATAGCCCTCTATGGGCTTCCAAATATCCCTTTGCCAATTCCACAAGAACAGCCTTAGCGAAAGGCTTCTTGAAGGAAAAGATATAACTCTGTGAGATGAATTAACAGGACACAGAGAAGTTTCTCAGAAAGCTTATTTCCAGTTTTGAACGGAAGATATTTCCTTTTTCACAATAGCCCTCTATGTTCTTCCAAATATCCCTTTGCCAATTCCAAAAGAACAGCCTTAGCGAAAGGCTTCTTGAAGGGAAAGATGTAACTCTGTGAGATGAATTAACAGAACACAGAGCAGTTTCTCAGAAAGCTTCTTTCCAGTTATGAACGGAAGATATTTCCTTTTTCACCATAGCCCTCTATGGGCTTCCAAATATCGCTTTGCAATTCCACAAGAACAGCCTTAGCGAAAGGCTTCTTGAAGGGAAAGATGTAACTCTGTGAGATGAATTCACAGAACACAGAGCAGTTTCTCAGAAAGCTTCTTTCCAGTTTTGAACGGAAGATATTTCCTTTTTCACCATAGCCCTCTATGGGCTTCCAAATATCGCTTTGCCAATTCCACAAGAACAGGCTTAGCGAAAGGCTTCTTGAAGGGAAAGATGTAACTCTGTGAGATGAATTCACAGAACACAGAGCAGTTTCTCAGAAAGCTTCTTTCCAGTTTTGAACGGAAGATATTTCCTTTTTCACCATAGCCCTCTATGGGCTTCCAAATATCCCTTTGCCAATTCCACAAGAACAGCCTTAGCGAAAGGCTTCTTGAAGGGAAAGATGTAACTCTGTGAGATGAATTAACAGAACACAGAGCAGTTTCTCAGAAAGCTTCTTTCCAGCTTGAACGGAAGATATTTCCTTTTTCACCATAGCCCTCTATGGGCTTCCAAATATCGCTTTGCCAATTCCACAAGAACAGCCTTAGCGAAAGGCTTCTTGAAGGGAAAGATGTAACTCTGTGAGATGAATTAACAGAACACAGAGCAGTTTCTCAGAAAGCTTCTTTCCAGTTTTGAACGGAAGATATTTTCTTTTTCACCATAGCCGTCTATGGGCTTCCAAATATCCCTTTGCCAATTCCACAAGAACAGCCTTAGCGAAAGGCTTCTTGAAGGGAAAGATGTAACTCTGTGAGATGAATTAACAGAACACAGAGCAGTTTCTCAGAAAGCTTCTTTCCAGTTTTGAACGGAAGATATTTCCTTTTTCACCATAGCCGTCTATGGGCTTCCAAATATCCCTTTGACAATTCCACAAGAACAGCCTTAGCGAAAGGCTTCTTGAAGGGAAAGATGTAACTCTGTGAGATGAATTCACAGAACACAGAGCAGTTTCTCAGAAAGCTTCTTTCCAGTTTTGAACGGAAGATATTTCCTTTTTCACCATAGCCCTCTATGGGCTTCCAAATATCCCTTTGCCAATTCAAGAAGAACAGCCTTAGCGAAAGGCTTCTTGAAGGGAAAAATGTAACTCTGTGAGATGAATTCACAGAACACAGAGCGGTTTCTCAGAAAGCTTCTTTCCAGTTTTGAATGGAAGATATTTCCTTTTTCACCATAGCCGTCTATGGGCTTCCAAATATCCCTTTGCCAATTCCACAAGAACAGCCTTAGCCAAAGGCTTCTTGAAGGGAAAGATGGAACACTGTTATATGAATTAACAGAACACAGAGCAGTTTCTCAGAAAGCTTCTTTCCAGTTTTGAACGGAAGATATTTCCTTTTTCACCATAGCCGTCTATGGGCTTCCAAATATCCCTTTGCCAATTCCACAAGAACAGCCTTAGCGAAAGGCTTCTTGAAGGGAAAGATGTAACTCTGTGAGATGAATTCACAGAACACAGAGCAGTTTCTCAGAAAGCTTCTTTCCAGTTTTGAACGGAAGATATTTCCTTTTTCACCTTAGCCCTCTATGGGCTTCCAAATATCGCTTTGCCAATTCCACAAGAACAGCCTTAGCGAAAGGCTTCTTGAAGGGAAAGATGTAACTCTGTGAGATGAATTCACAGAACACAGAGCAGTTTCTCAGAAAGCTTCTTTCCAGTTTTGAACGGAAGATATTTCCTTTTTCACCATAGCCCTCTATGGGCTTCCAAATATCCCCTTGCCAATTCCACAAGAACAGCTTTAGCGAAAGGCTTCTTGAAGGGAAAGATGTAACTCTGTGAGATGAATTCACAAAACACAGAGCAGTTTCTCAGAAAGCTTCTTTCCAGTTTTGAACGGAAGATATTTCCTTTTTCACCATAGCCGTCTATGGGCTTCCAAATATCCCTTTGCCAATTCCACAAGAACAGCCTTAGCCAAAGGCTTCTTGAAGGGAAAGATGTATCACTGTGAGATGAATTAACAGAACACAGAGCAGTTTCTCAGAAAGCTTCTTTCCAGTTTTGAACGGAAGATATTTCCTTTTTCACCATAGCCCTCTATGGGCTTCCAAATATCCCTTTGCCAATTCCACAAGAACAGCCTTAGCGAAAGGCTTCTTGAAGGGAAAGATGTAACTCCGTGAGATGAATTAACAGAACACAGAGCAGTTTCTCAGAAAGCTTCTTTCCAGCTTGAACGGAAGATATTTCCTTTTTCACCATAGCCCTCTATGGGCTTCCAAATATCGCTTTGCCAATTCCACAAGAACAGCCTTAGCGAAAGGTTTCTTGAAGGGAAAGATGTAACTCTGTGAGATGAATTCACAGAACACAGAGCAGTTTCTCAGAAAGCTTCTTTCCAGTTTTGAACGGAAGATATTTCCTTTTTCACCATAGCCGTCTATGGGCTTGCAAATATCCCTTTGCCAATTCCACAAGAACAGCCTTAGCGAAAGGCTTCTTGAAGGGAAAGATGTAACTCTGTGAGATGAATTCACAGAACACAGAGCAGTTTCTCAGAATGCTTCTTTCCAGTTTTGAACGGAAGATATTTCCTTTTTCACCATAGCCGTCTATGGGCTTCCAAATATCCCTTTGCCAATTCCACAAGAACAGCCTTAGCGAAAGGATTCTTGAAGGGAAAGATGTAACTCTGTGAGATGAATTAACAGAACACAGAGCAGTTTCTCAGAAAGCTTCTTTCCAGTTTTGAACGGAAGATATTTCCTTTTTCACCATAGCCCTCTATGGGCTTCAAAATATCCCTTTGCCAATTCCACAAGAACAGCCTTAGCGAAAGGCTTCTTGAAGGGAAAGATGTAACTCTGTGAGATGAATTCACAGAACACAGAGCAGTTTCTCAGAAAGCTTCTTTCCAGTTTTGAACGGAAGATATTTCCTTTTTCACCATAGCCCTCTATGGGCTTCCAAATATCCCTTTGCCAATTCCACAAGAACAGCCTTAGCGAAAGGCTTCTTGAAGGGAAAGATATAACTCTGTGAGATGAATTAACAGGACACAGAGAAGTTTCTCAGAAAGCTTCTTTCCAGTTTTGAACGGAAGATATTTCCTTTCTCACCATAGCCGTCTATGGGCTTCCAAATATCCCTTTGCCAATTCCACAAGAACAGCCTTAGCGAAAGGCTTTTTGAAGGGAAAGATGTAACTCTTTGAGATGAATTAACAGGACACAGAGAAGTTTCTCAGAAAGCTTCTTTCCAGTTTTGAACGGAAGATATTTCCTTTTTCACCATAGCCGTCTATGGGCTTCCAAATATCCCTTTGCCAATTCCACAAGAACAGCCTTAGCCAAAGGCTTCTTGAAGGGAAAGATGTAACACTGTGAGATGAATTAACAGAACACAGAGCAATTTCTCAGAAAGCTTCTTTCCAGTTTTGAACGGAAGATATTTCCTTTATCACCATAGCCGTCTATGGGCTTCCAAATATCCCTTTGCCAATTCCACAAGAACAGCCTTAGCGAAAGGCTTCTTGAAGGGAAAGATGTAACTCTGTGAGATGAATTCACAGAACACAGAGCAGTTTCTCAGAAAGCTTCTTTCCAGTTTTGAACGGAAGATATTTCCTTTTTCACCATAGCCCTCTATGGGCTTCCAAATATCGCTTTGCCAATTCCACAAGAACAGCCTTAGCGAAAGGCTTCTTGAAGGGAAAGATGTAACTCTGTGAGATGAATTCAAAGAACACAGAGCAGTTTCTCAGAAAGCTTCTTTCCAGTTTTGAACGGAAGATATTTCCTTTTTCACCATAGCCCTCTATGGGCTTCCAAATATCCCTTTGCCAATTCCACAAGAACAGCCTTAGCGAAAGGCTTCTTGAAGGGAAAGATGTAACTCTGTGAGATGAATTCACAGAACACAGAGCAGTTTCTCAGAAAGCTTCTTTCCAGCTTGAACGGAAGATATTTCCTTTTTCACCATAGCCCTCTATGGGCTTCCAAATATCGCTTTGCCAATTCCACAAGAACAGCCTTAGCGAAAGGCTTCTTGAAGGGAAAGATGTAACTCTGTGAGATGAATTAACAGAACACAGAGCAGTTTCTCAGAAAGCTTCTTTCCAGTTTTGAACGGAAGATATTTCCTTTTTTACCATAGCCGTCTATGGGCTTCCAAATATCCCTTTGACAATTCCACAAGAACAGCCTTAGCGAAAGGCTTCTTGAAGGGAAAGATGTAACTCTGTGAGATGAATTCACAGAACACAGAGCAGTTTCTCAGAAAGCTTCTTTCCAGTTTTGAACGGAAGATATTTCCTTTTTCATCATAGCCCTCTATGGGTTTCCAAATATCGCTTTGCCAATTCCACAAGAACAGCCTTAGCGAAAGGCTTCTTGAAGGGAAAGATGTAACTCTGTGAGATGAATTCACAGAACATAGAGCAGTTTCTCAGAAAGCTTCTTTCCAGTTTTCAACGGAAGATATTTCCTTTTTCACCGTAGCCGTCTATGGGCTTCCAAATTTCCCTTTGCCAATTCCTCAAGAACAGCCTTAGCGAAAGGCTTCTTGAAGGGAAAGATGTAACTCTGTGAGATGAATTAACAGAACACAGAGCAGTTTCTCAGAAAGCTTCTTTCCAGTTTTGAACGGAAGATATTTCCTTTTTCACCATAGCCCTCTATGGGCTTCCAATTATCCCTTTGCCAATTCCACAAGAACAGCCTTAGCGAAAGGCTTCTTGAAGGGAAAGACGTAACTCTTTGAGATGAATTCACAGAACACAGAGCAGTTTCTCAGAAAGCTTCTTTCCAGTTTTGAACGGAAGCTATTGCCTTTTTCACCATAGCCCTCTATGGGCTTCCAAATATCCCTTTGCCAATTCCACAAGAACAGCCTTAGCGAAAGGCTTCTTGAAGGGAAAGATGTAACTCTGTGAGATGAATTCACAGAACACAGAGCAGTTTCTCAGAAAGCTTCTTTCCAGTTTTGAACGGAAGATATTTCCTTTTTCACCATAGGCCTCTATGGGCTTCCAAATATCCCTTTGCCAATTCCACAAGAACAGCCTTAGCGAAAGACTTCTTGAAGGGAAAGATGTAACTCTGTGAGATGAATTCACAGAACACAGAGCAGTTTCTCAGAAAGCTTCTTTCCAGTTTTGAACGGAAGATATTTCCTTTTTCACCATAGCCCTCTATGGGCTTCCAAATATCGCTTTGCCAATTCCACAAGAACAGCCTTAGCGAAAGGCTTCTTGAAGGGAAAGATGTAACTCTGTGAGATGAATTCACAGAACACAGAGCAGTTTCTCAGAAAGCTTCTTTCCAGTTTTGAACGGAAGATATTTCCTTTTTCACCATAGCCCTCTATGGGCTTCCAAATATCCCTTTGCCAATTCCACAAGAACAGCCTTAGCGAAAGGCTTCTTGAAGGGAAAGATGTAACTCTGTGAGATGAATTCACAGAACACAGAGCAGTTTCTCAGAAAGCTTCTTTCCAGTTTTGAACGGAAGATATTTCCTTTTTCACCATAGCCCTCTATGGGCTTCCAAATATCGCTTTGCCAATTCCACAAGAACAGCCTTAGTGAAAGGCTTCTTGAAGGGAAAGATGTAACTCTGTGAGATGAATTCACAGAACACAGAGCAGTTTCTCAGAAAGCTTCTTTCCAGTTTTGAACGGAAGATATTTCCTTTTTCACCATAGCGGTCAATAGGCTTCCAAATTTCCCTTTGCCAATTCCTCAAGAACAGCCTTAGCGAAAGGCTTCTTGAAGGGAAAGATGTAACTCTGTGAGATGAATTCACAAAACACAGAGCAGTTTCTCAGAAAGCTTCTTTCCACTTTTGAACGGAAGATAATTCCTTTTTCACCATAGGCCTCTATGGGCTTCCAAATATCCCTTTGCCAATTCCACAAGAAGAGCCTTAGCGAAAGGCTTCTTGAAGGGAAAGATGTAACTCTGTGAGATGAATTCAGAGAACACAGAGCAGTTTCTCAGAAAGCTTCTTTCCAGTTTTGAACGGAAGATATTTCCTTTTTCACCATAGCCCTCTACGGGCTTCCATATATCCCTTTGCCAATTCCACAAGAACAGCCTTAGCGAAAGGCTTCTTGAAGGGAAAGATGTAACTCTGTGAGATGAATTCCCAGAACACAGAGCAGTTTCTCAGAAAGCTTCTTTCCAGTTTTGAACGGAAGATATTTCCTTTTTCACCATAGCCCTCTATGGGCTTCCAAATATCCCTTTGCCAATTCCACAAGAACAGCCATAGCGAAAGGCTTCTTGAAGGGAAAGATGTAACTCTGTGAGATGAATTCACAGAACACAGAGCAGTTTCTCAGAAAGCTTCTTTCCAGTTTTGAACGGAAGATATTTCCTTTTTCACCATAGCCCTCTATGGGCTTCCAAATATCCCTTTGCCAATTCCACAAGAACAGCCTTAGCGAAAGGCTTCTTGAAGGGAAAGATATAACTCTGTGAGATGAATTAACAGGACACAGAGAAGTTTCTCAGAAAGCTTCTTTCCAGTTTTGAACGGAAGATATTTCCTTTTTCACCATAGCCCTCTATGGGCTTCCAAATATCCCTTTGCCAATTCCACAAGAACAGCCTTAGCGAAAGGCTTCTTGAAGGGAAAGATGTAACTCTATGAGATGAATTCACAGAACACAGAGCAGTTTCTCAGAAAGCTTCTTTCCAGTTTTGAACGGAAGATATTTCCTTTTTCACCATAGCCATCTTTGGGCTTCCAAATATCCCTTTGCCAATTCCACAAGAACAGCCTTAGCGAAAGGCTTCTTGAAGGGAAAGATGTAACTCTGTGAGATGAATTAACAGAACACAGAGCAGTTTCTCAGAAAGCCTCTTTCCAGTTTTGAACGGAAGATATTTCCTTTTTCACCATAGCCCTCTATGGGCTTCCAAATATCGCTTTGCCAATTCCACAAGAACAGCCTTAGCGAAAGGCTTCTTGAAGCGAAAGATGTAACTCTGTGAGATGAATTAACAGAACACAGAGCAGTTTCTCAGAAAGCTTCTTTCCAGTTTTGAACGGAAGATATTTCCTTTTTCACCATAGCCCTCTATGGGCTTCCAAATATCCCTTTGCCAATTCCACAAGAACAGCCTTAGCGAAAGGCTTCTTGAAGGAAAAGATATAACTCTATGAGATGAATTCACAGAACACAGAGCAGTTTCTCAGAAAGCTTCTTTCCAGTTTTGAACGGAAGATATTTCCTTTTTCACCATAGCCCTCTATGGTCTTCGAAATATCCCTTTGCCAATTCCACAAGAACAGCCTTAGCGAAAGGCTTCTTGAAGGCAAAGAGGTAACTCTGTGAGATGAATTAACACAACACAGAGCAGTTTCTCATAAAGCTTCTTTCCAGTTTTGAACGGAAGATATTTCCTTTTTCACCATAGCCCTCTATGGGCTTCCAAATATAACTTTGCCAATTCCACAAGAACAGCCTTAGCGAAAGGCTTCGTGATGGGAAAGATGTAACTCTGTGAGATGAATTAACAGAACACAGAGCAGTTTCTAAGAAAGCTTCTTTCCAGTTTTGAACGGAAGATATTTCCTTTTTCACCATAGGCCTCTATGGGCTTCCAAATATCCCTTTGCCAATTCTACAAGAACAGCCTTAGCGAAAGGCTTCTTGAAGGGAAAGATATGACTCTGTGAGATGAATTCACAGAACACAGAGCAGTTTCTCAGAAAGCTTCTTTCCAGTTTTGAACGGAAGATATTTCCTTTTTCACCATAGCCGTCTATGGGCTTCCAAATATCCCTTTGCCAATTCCACAAGAACAGCCTTAGCGAAATGCTTCTTGAAGGGAAAAATGTAACTCTGTGAGATGAATTAACAGAACACAGAGCAGTTTCTCAGAAAGCTTCTTTCCAGTTTTGAACGGAAGATATTTCCTTTTTCACCATAGCCCTCTATGGGCTTCCAAAAATCCCTTTGCCAATTCCACAAGAACAGCCTTAGCGAAAGGCTTCTTGAAGGGAAAGATGTAACTCTGTGAGATGAATTCACAGAACACAGAGCAGTTTCTCAGAAAGCTTCTTTCCAGTTTTGAACGGAAGATATTTCCTTTTTCACCATAGGCCTCTAAGGGCTTCCAAATATCCTTTTGCCAATTCCACAAGAACAGCCTTAGCGAAAGGCTTCTTGAAGGGAAAGATGTAACTCTGTGAGATGAATTCACAGAACACAGAGCAGTTTCTCAGAAAGCTTCTTTCCAGTTTTGAACGGAAGATATTTCCTTTTTCACCATAGCCGTCCATGGGCTTGCAAATATCCCTTTGCCAATTCCACAAGAACAGCCTTAGCGAAAGGCTTCTTGAAGGGAAAGATGTAACTCTGTGAGATGAATTCAGAGAACACAGAGCAGTTTCTCAGAAAGCTTCTTTCCAGTTTTGAACGGAAGATATTTCCTTTTTCACCATAGCCCTCTACGGGCTTCCAAATATCCCTTTGTCAATTCCTCAAGAACAGCCTTAGCGAAAGGCTTCTTGAAGGGAAAGATGTAACTCTGTGAGATGAATTACCAGAACAGAGAGCAGTTTCTCAGAAAGCTTCTTTCCAGTTTTGAACGGAAGATATTTCCTTTTTCACCATAGCCCTCTATGGGCTTCCAAATATCCCTTTGCCAATTCCACAAGAACAGCCTTAGCGAAAGGCTTCTTGAAGGGAAAGATGTAACTCTGTGAGATGAATTAACAGAACACAGAGCAGTTTCTCAGAAAGCTTCTTTCCAGTTTTGAACGGAAGATATTTCCTTTTTCACCATAGCCCTCTATGGGCTTCCAAATATCGCTTTGCCAATTCCACAAGAACAGCCTTAGCGAAAGGCTTCTTGAAGGGAAAGATGTAACTCTGTGAGATGAATTAGCAGAACACAGAGCAGTTTCTCAGAAAGCTTCTTTCCAGTTTTGAACGGAAGATATTTCCTTTTTCACCATAGCCCTCTATGGGCTTCCAAATATCCCTTTGCCAATTCCACAAGAACAGCCTTAGCGAAAGGCTTCTTGAAGGGAAAGATGTAACTCTGTGAGATGAATTCACAGAACACAGAGCAGTTTCTCAGAAAGCTTCTTTCCAGTTTTGAACGGAAGATATTTCCTTTTTCACCATAGCCATCTTTGGGCTTCCAAATATCCCTTTGCCAATTCCACAAGAACAGCCTTAGCGAAAGGCTTCTTGAAGGGAAAGATGTAACTCTGTGAGATGAATTAGCAGAACACAGAGCAGTTTCTCAGAAAGCTTCTTTCCAGTTTTGAACGGAAGATATTTCCTTTTTCACCATAGGCCTCTATGGGCTTCCAAATATCCCTTTGCCAATTCCACAAGAACAGCCTTAGCGAAAGGCTTCTTGAAGGGAAAGATATAACTCTGTGAGATGAATTCACAGAACACAGAGCAGTTTCTCAGAAAGCTTCTTTCCAGTTTTGAACGGAAGATATTTCCTTTTTCACCATAGCCGTCTATGGGCTTCCAAATATCCCTTTGCCAATTCCACAAGAACAGCCTTAGCGAAATGCTTCTTGAAGGGAAAAATGTAACTCTGTGAGATGAATTAACAGAACAGAGAGCAGTTTCTCAGAGAGCTTCTTTCCAGTTTTGAACGGAAGATATTTCCTTTTTCACCATAGCCCTCTATGGGCTTCCAAATATCCCTTTGCCAATTCCACAAGAACAGCCTTAGCGAAAGGCTTCTTGAAGGGAAAGATGTAACTCTGTGAGATGAATTCACAGAACACAGAGCAGTTTCTCAGAAAGCTTCTTTCCAGTTTTGAACGGAAGATATTTCCTTTTTCACCATAGCCCTCTACGGGCTTCCAAATATCCCTTTGCCAATTCCACAAGAACAGCCTTAGCGAAAGGCTTCTTGAAGGGAAAGATGTAACTCTGTGAGATGAATTACCAGAACACAGAGCAGTTTCTCAGAAAGCTTCTTTCCAGTTTTGAACGGAAGATATTTCCTTTTTCACCATAGCCCTCTATGGGCTTCCAATTATCCCTTTGCCAATTCCACAAGAACAGCCTTAGCGAAAGGCTTCTTGAAGGCAAAGATGTAACTCTGTGAGATGAATTCACAGAACACAGAGCAGTTTCTCAGAAAGCTTCTTTCCAGTTTTGAACGGAAGATATTTCCTTTTTCACCATAGCCCTCTATGGGCTTCTAAATATCCCTTTGCCAATTCCACAAGAACAGCCTTAGCGAAAGGCTTCTTGAAGGGAAAGATATAACTCTGTGAGATGAATTAACAGGACACAGAGAACTTTCTCAGAAAGCTTCTTTCCAGTTTTGAACGGAAGATATTTCCTTTTTCACCATAGCCCTCTATGGGCTTCCAAATATCCCTTTGCCAATTCCACAAGAACAGCCTTAGCGAAAGGCTTCTTGAAGGGAAAGATGTAACTCTGTGAGATGAATTCACAGAACACAGAGCAGTTTCTCAGAAAGCTTCTTTCCAGTTTTGAACGGAAGATATTTCCTTTTTCACCATAGCCATCTTTGGGCTTCCAAATATCCCTTTGCCAATTCCACAAGAACAGCCTTAGCGAAAGGCTTCTTGAAGGGAAAGATGTAACTCTGTGAGATGAATTCACAGAACACAGAGCAGTTTCTCAGAAAGCTTCTTTCCAGTTTTGAACGGAAGATATTTCCTTTTTCACCATAGGCCTCTAAGGGCTTCCAAATATCCTTTTGCCAATTCCACAAGAACAGCCTTAGCGAAAGGCTTCTTGAAGGGAAAGATGTAACTCTGTGAGATGAATTCACAGAACACAGAGCAGTTTCTCAGAAAGCTTCTTTCCAGTTTTGAACGGAAGATATTTCCTTTTTCACCATAGCCGTCCATGGGCTTGCAAATATCCCTTTGCCAATTCCACAAGAACAGCCTTAGCGAAAGGCTTCTTGAAGGGAAAGATGTAACTCTGTGAGATGAATTAACAGAACACAGAGCAGTTTCTCAGAAAGCTTCTTTCCAGTTTTGAACGGAAGATATTTCCTTTTTCACCATAGCCCTCTACGGGCTTCCAAATATCCCTTTGTCAATTCCTCAAGAACAGCCTTAGCGAAAGGCTTCTTGAAGGGAAAGATGTAACTCTGTGAGATGAATTACCAGAACAGAGAGCAGTTTCTCAGAAAGCTTCTTTCCAGTTTTGAACGGAAGATATTTCCTTTTTCACCATAGCCCTCTATGGGCTTCCAAATATCCCTTTGCCAATTCCACAAGAACAGCCTTAGCGAAAGGCTTCTTGAAGGGAAAGATGTAACTCTGTGAGATGAATTAACAGAACACAGAGCAGTTTCTCAGAAAGCTTCTTTCCAGTTTTGAACGGAAGATATTTCCTTTTTCACCATAGCCCTCTATGGGCTTCCAAATATCGCTTTGCCAATTCCACAAGAACAGCCTTAGCGAAAGGCTTCTTGAAGGGAAAGATGTAACTCTGTGAGATGAATTAGCAGAACACAGAGCAGTTTCTCAGAAAGCTTCTTTCCAGTTTTGAACGGAAGATATTTCCTTTTTCACCATAGCCCTCTATGGGCTTCCAAATATCCCTTTGCCAATTCCACAAGAACAGCCTTAGCGAAAGGCTTCTTGAAGGGAAAGATGTAACTCTGTGAGATGAATTCACAGAACACAGAGCAGTTTCTCAGAAAGCTTCTTTCCAGTTTTGAACGGAAGATATTTCCTTTTTCACCATAGCCATCTTTGGGCTTCCAAATATCCCTTTCCCAATTCCACAAGAACAGCCTTAGCGAAAGGCTTCTTGAAGGGAAAGATGTAACTCTGTGAGATGAATTAACAGAACACAGAGCAGTTTCTCAGAAAGCTTCTTTCCAGTTTTGAACGGAAGATATTTCCTTTTTCACCATAGCCCTCTATGGGCTTCCAAATATCGCTTTGCCAATTCCACAAGAACAGCCTTAGCGAAAGGCTTCTTGAAGCGAAAGATGTAACTCTGTGAGATGAATTAACAGAACACAGAGCAGTTTCTCAGAAAGCTTCTTTCCAGTTTTGAACGGAAGATATTTCCTTTTTCACCATAGCCCTCTATGGGCTTCCAAATATCCCTTTGCCAATTCCACAAGAACAGCCTTAGCGAAAGGCTTCTTGAAGGAAAAGATATAACTCTGTGAGATGAATTCACAGAACACAGAGCAGTTTCTCAGAAAGCTTCTTTCCAGTTTTGAACGGAAGATATTTCCTTTTTCACCATAGCCCTCTATGGTCTTCGAAATATCCCTTTGCCAATTCCACAAGAACAGCCTTAGCGAAAGGCTTCTTGAAGGCAAAGATGTAACTCTGTGAGATGAATTAACACAACACAGAGCAGTTTCTCAGAAAGCTTCTTTCCAGTTTTGAACGGAAGATATTTCCTTTTTCACCATAGCCCTCTATGGGCTTCCAAATATCCCTTTGCCAATTCCACAAGAACAGCCTTAGCGAAAGGCTTCTTGAAGGGAAAGATGTAACTCTGTGAGATGAATTAACAGAACACAGAGCAGTTTCTCAGAAAGCTTCTTTCCAGTTTTGAACGGAAGATATTTCCTTTTTCACCATAGCCGTCCATGGGCTTGCAAATATCCCTTTGCCTATTCCACAAGAACAGCCTTAGCGAAAGGCTTCTTGAAGGGAAAGATGTAACTCTGTGAGATGAATTCAGAGAACACAGAGCAGTTTCTCAGAAAGCTTCTTTCCAGTTTTGAACGGAAGATATTTCCTTTTTCACCATAGCCCTCTACGGGCTTCCACATATCCCTTTGTCAATTCCTCAAGAACAGCCTTAGCGAAAGGCTTCTTGAAGGGAAAGATGTAACTCTGTGAGATGAATTACCAGAACACAGAGCAGTTTCTCAGAAAGCTTCTTTCCAGTTTTGAACGGAAGATATTTCCTTTTTCACCGTAGCCCTCTATGGGCTTCCAAATATCCCTTTGCCAATTCCACAAGAACAGCCTTAGCGAAAGGCTTCTTGAAGGGAAAGATGTAACTCTGTGAGATGAATTAACAGAACACAGAGCAGTTTCTCAGAAAGCTTCTTTCCAGTTTTTAACGGAAGATATTTCCTTTTTCACCATAGCCCTCTATGGGCTTCCAAATATCGCTTTGCCAATTCCACAAGAACAGCCTTAGCGAAAGGCTTCTTGAAGGGAAAGATGTAACTCTGTGAGATGAATTAGCAGAACACAGAGCAGTTTCTCAGAAAGCTTCTTTCCAGTTTTGAACGGAAGATATTTCCTTTTTCACCATAGGCCTCTATGGGCTTCCAAATATCCCTTTGCCAATTCCACAAGAACAGCCTTAGCGAAAGGCTTCTTGAAGGGAAAGATATAACTCTGTGAGATGAATTCACAGAACACAGAGCAGTTTCTCAGAAAGCTTCTTTCCAGTTTTGAACGGAAGATATTTCCTTTTTCACCATAGCCGTCTATGGGCTTCCAAATATCCCTTTGCCAATTCCACAAGAACAGCCTTAGCGAAATGCTTCTTGAAGGGAAAAATGTAACTCTGTGAGATGAATTAACAGAACAGAGAGCAGTTTCTCAGAGAGCTTCTTTCCAGTTTTGAACGGAAGATATTTCCTTTTTCACCATAGCCCTCTATGGGCTTCCAAATATCCCTTTGCCAATTCCACAAGAACAGCCTTAGCGAAAGGCTTCTTGAAGGGAAAGATGTAACTCTGTGAGATGAATTCACAGAACACAGAGCAGTTTCTCAGAAAGCTTCTTTCCAGTTTTGAACGGAAGATATTTCCTTTTTCACCATAGCCCTCTACGGGCTTCCAAATATCCCTTTGCCAATTCCACAAGAACAGCCTTAGCGAAAGGCTTCTTGAAGGGAAAGATGTAACTCTGTGAGATGAATTACCAGAACACAGAGCAGTTTCTCAGAAAGCTTCTTTCCAGTTTTGAACGGAAGATATTTCCTTTTTCACCATAGCCCTCTATGGGCTTCCAATTATCCCTTTGCCAATTCCACAAGAACAGCCTTAGCGAAAGGCTTCTTGAAGGCAAAGATGTAACTCTGTGAGATGAATTCACAGAACACAGAGCAGTTTCTCAGAAAGCTTCTTTCCAGTTTTGAACGGAAGATATTTCCTTTTTCACCATAGCCCTCTATGGGCTTCTAAATATCCCTTTGCCAATTCCACAAGAACAGCCTTAGCGAAAGGCTTCTTGAAGGGAAAGATATAACTCTGTGAGATGAATTAACAGGACACAGAGAACTTTCTCAGAAAGCTTCTTTCCAGTTTTGAACGGAAGATATTTCCTTTTTCACCATAGCCCTCTATGGGCTTCCAAATATCCCTTTGCCAATTCCACAAGAACAGCCTTAGCGAAAGGCTTCTTGAAGGGAAAGATGTAACTCTGTGAGATGAATTCACAGAACACAGAGCAGTTTCTCAGAAAGCTTCTTTCCAGTTTTGAACGGAAGATATTTCCTTTTTCACCATAGCCATCTTTGGGCTTCCAAATATCCCTTTGCAAATTCCACAAGAACAGCCTTAGCGAAAGGCTTCTTGAAGGGAAAGATGTAACTCTGTGACATGAATTAACAGAACACAGAGCAGTTTCTCAGAAAGCTTCTTTCCAGTTTTGAACGGAAGATATTTCCTTTTTCACCATAGCCCTCTATGGGCTTCCAAATATCGCTTTGCCAATTCCACAAGAACAGCCTTAGCGAAAGGCTTCTTGAAGCGAAAGATGTAACTCTGTGAGATGAATTAACAGAACACAGAGCAGTTTCTCAGAAAGCTTCTTTCCAGTTTTGAACGGAAGATATTTCCTTTTTCACCATAGCCCTCTATGGGCTTCCAAATATCCCTTTGCCAATTCCACAAGAACAGCCTTAGCGAAAGGCTTCTTGAAGGAAAAGATATAACTCTGTGAGATGAATTAACAGGACACCGAGAAGTTTCTCAGAAAGCTTCTTTCCAGTTTTGAACGGAAGATATTTCCTTTTTCACCATAGCCCTCTATGGTCTTCGAAATATCCCTTTGCCAATTCCACAAGAACAGCCTTAGCGAAAGGCTTCTTGAAGGCAAAGATGTAACTCTGTGAGATGAATTAACAGAACACAGAGCAGTTTCTCAGAAAGCTTCTTTCCAGTTTTGAACGGAAGATATTTCCTTTTTCACCATAGCCCTCTATGGGCTTCCAAATATCCCTTTGCCAATTCCACAAGAACAGCCTTAGCGAAAGGCTTCTTGATGGGAAAGATGTAACTCTGTGAGATGAATTAACAGAACACAGAGCAGTTTCTCAGAATGCTTCTTTCCAGTTTTGAACGGAAGATATTTCCTTTTTCACCATAGGCCTCTATGGGCTTCCAAATATCCCTTTGCCAATTCCACAAGAACAGCCTTAGCGAAAGGCTTCTTGAAGGGAAAGATATAACTCTGTGAGATGAATTCACAGAACACAGAGCAGTTTCTCAGAAAGCTTCTTTCCAGTTTTGAACGGAAGATATTTCCTTTTTCACCATAGCCGTCTATGGGCTTCCAAATATCCCTTTGCCAATTCCACAAGAACAGCCTTAGCGAAATGCTTCTTGAAGGGAAAAATGTAACTCTGTGAGATGAATTAACAGAACACAGAGCAGTTTCTCAGAAAGCTTCTTTCCAGTTTTGAACGGAAGATATTTCCTTTTTCACCATAGCCCTCTATGGGCTTCCAAATATCCCTTTGCCAATTCCACAAGAACAGCCTTAGCGAAAGGCTTCTTGAAGGGAAAGATGTAACTCTGTGAGATGAATTCACAGAACACAGAGCAGTTTCTCAGAAAGCTTCTTTCCAGTTTTGAACGGAAGATATTTCCTTTTTCACCATAGGCCTCTAAGGGCTTCCAAATATCCCTTTGCCAATTCCACAAGAACAGCCTTAGCGAAAGGCTTCTTGAAGCGAAAGATGTAACTCTGTGAGATGAATTCACAGAACACAGAGCAGTTTCTCAGAAAGCTTCTTTCCAGTTTTGAACGGAAGATATTTCCTTTTTCACCATAGCCGTCCATGGGCTTGCAAATATCCCTTTGCCAATTCCACAAGAACAGCCTTAGCGAAAGGCTTCTTGAAGGGAAAGATGTAACTCTGTGAGATGAATTCACAGAACACAGAGCAGTTTCTCAGAAAGCTTCTTTCCAGTTTTGAACGGAAGATATTTCCTTTTTCACCATAGCCGTCCATGGGCTTGCAAATATCCCTTTGCCAATTCCACAAGAACAGCCTTAGCGAAAGGCTTCTTGAAGGGAAAGATGTAACTCTGTGAGATGAATTCAGAGAACACAGCGCAGTTTCTCAGAAAGCTTCTTTCCAGTTTTGAACGGAAGATATTTCCTTTTTCACCATTGCCCTCTACGGGCTTCCAAATATCCCTTTGTCAATTCCACAAGAACAGCCTTAGCGAAAGGCTTCTTGAAGGGAAAGATGTAACTCTGTGAGATGAATTACCAGAACACAGAGCAGTTTCTCAGAAAGCTTCTTTCCAGTTTTCAACGGAAGATATTTCCTTTTTCACCGTAGCCCTCTGTGGGCTTCCAAATATCGCTTTGCCAATTCCACAAGAACAGCCTTAGCGAAAGGCTTCTTGAAGGGAAAGATGTAACTCTGTGAGATGAATTAACAGAACACAGAGCAGTTTCTCAGAAAGCTTCTTTCCAGTTTTTAACGGAAGATATTTCCTTTTTCACCATAGCCGTCTATGGGCTTCCAAATATCCCCTTGCCAATTCCACAAGAACAGCCTTAGCGAAATGCTTCTTGAAGGGAAAAATGTAACTCTGTGAGATGAATTAACAGAACACAGAGCAGTTTCTCAGAAAGCTTCTTTCCAGTTTTGAACGGAAGATATTTCCTTTTTCACCATAGCCGTCTATGGGCTTCCAAATATCCCTTTGCCAATTCCACAAGAACAGCCTTAGCGAAAGGATTCTTGAAGGGAAAGATGTAACTCTGTGAGATGAATTAACAGAACACAGAGCACTTTCTCAGAAAGCTTCTTTCCAGTTTTGAACGGAAGATATTCCCTTTTTCACCATAGCCCTCTATGGGCTTCCAAATATCCGTTTGCCTATTCCACAAGAACAGCCTTAGCGAAAGGCTTCTGGAAGGGAAAGATGTAACTCTGTGAGATGAATTAACAGAACACAGAGCAGTTTCTCAGAAAGCTTCTTTCCAGTTTTTAACGGAAGATATTTCCTTTTTCACCATAGCCCTCTATGGGCTTCCAAATATCCCTTTGCCAATTCCACAAGAACAGCCTTAGCGAAAGGCTTCTTGAAGGGAAAGATGTAACGCTATGAGATGAATTAACAGAACACAGAGCAGTTTCTCAGAAACCTTCTTTCCAGTTTTGAACGGAAGATATTTCCTTTTTCACCATAGCCCTCTATGGGCTTCCAAATATCCCTTTGCCAATTCCACAAGAACAGCCTTAGCGAAAGGCTTCTTGAAGGAAAAGATATAACTCTGTGAGATGAATTAACAGGACACAGAGAAGTTTCTCAGAAAGCTTATTTCCAGTTTTGAACGGAAGATATTTCCTTTTTCACAATAGCCCTCTATGTTCTTCCAAATATCCCTTTGCCAATTCCAAAAGAACAGCCTTAGCGAAAGGCTTCTTGAAGGGAAAGATGTAACTCTGTGAGATGAATTAACAGAACACAGAGCAGTTTCTCAGAAAGCTTCTTTCCAGTTATGAACGGAAGATATTTCCTTTTTCACCATAGCCCTCTATGGGCTTCCAAATATCGCTTTGCAATTCCACAAGAACAGCCTTAGCGAAAGGCTTCTTGAAGGGAAAGATGTAACTCTGTGAGATGAATTAACAGAACACAGAGCAGTTTCTCAGAATGCTTCTTTCCAGTTTTGAACGGAAGATATTTCCTTTTTCACCATAGCCCTCTATGGGCTTCCAAATATCCCTTTGCCAATTCCACAAGAACAGCCTTAGCGAAAGGCTTCTTGAAGGCAAAGATGTAACTCTGTGAGATGAATTAACAGAACACAGAGCAGTTTCTCAGAAAGCTTCTTTCCAGTTTTGAACGGAAGATATTTCCTTTTTCACCATAGCCCTCTATGGGCTTCCAAATATCCCTTTGCCAATTCCACAAGAACAGCCTTAGCGAACGGCTTCTTGATGGGAAAGATGTAACTCTGTGAGATGAATTAACAGAGCACAGAGCAGTTTCTCAGAAAGCTTCTTTCCAGTTTTGAACGGAAGATATTTCCTTTTTCACCATAGCCCTCTATGGGCTTCCAAATATCCCTTTGCCAATTCCACAAGAACAGCCTTAGCGAAAGCTTCTTGAAGGGAAAGATATAACTCTGTGAGATGAATTCAAAGAACACAGAGCAGTTTCTCAGAAAGCTTCTTTCCAGTTTTGAACGGAAGATATTTCCTTTTTCACCATAGCCGTCTATGGGCTTCCAAATATCCCTTTGCCAATTCCACAAGAACAGCCTTAGCGAAAGGCTTCTTGAAGGGAAAGATGTAACTCTGTGAGATGAATTAACAGAACACAGAGCAGTTTCTCAGAAAGCTTCTTTCCAGTTTTGAACGGAAGATATTTCCTTTTTCACCATAGCCCTCTATGGGTTTCCAAATATCCCTTTGCCAATTCCACAAGAACAGCCTTAGCGAAAGGCTTCTTGAAGGGAAAGATGTAACTCTGTGAGATGAATTCACAGAACACAGAGCAGATTCTCAGAAAGCTTCTTTCCAGTTTTGAACGGAAGATATTTCCTTTTTCACCGTAGCCGTCTATGGGCTTCCAAATTTCCCTTTGCCAATTCCTCAAGAACAGCCTTAGCGAAAGGCTTCTTGAAGGGAAAGATGTAACTCTGTGAGATGAATTAACAGAACACAGAGCAGTTTCTCAGAAAGCTTCTTTCCAGTTTTGAACGGAAGATATTTCCTTTTTCACCATAGCCCTCTATGGGCTTCCAAATATCCCTTTGCCAATTCCACAAGAACAGCCTTAGCGAAAGGCTTCTTGAAAGGAAAGATGTAACTCTGTGAGATGAATTCACAGAACACAGAGCAGTTTCTCAGAAAGCTTCTTTCCAGTTTTGAACGGAAGATATTTCCTTTTTCACCATAGCCCTCTATGGGCTTCCAAATATCCCTTTGCCAGTTCCACAAGAACAGCCTTAGCGAAAGGCTTCTTGAAGGGAAAAATGTAACTCTGTGAGATGAATTCACAGAACACAGAGCGGTTTCTCAGAAAGCTTCCTTCCAGTTTTGAACGGAAGATAATTCCTTTTTCACCACAGCCGTCTATGGGCTTCCAAATATCCCTTTGCCAATTCCACAAGAACAGCCTTAGCCAAAGGCTTCTTGAAGGGAAAGATGGAACACTGTTATATGAATTAACAGAACACAGAGCAGTTTATCAGAAAGCTTCTTTCCAGTTTTGAACGGAAGATATCTTCTTTTTCACCATAGCCGTCTATGGGCTTCCAAATATCCCTTTGCCAATTCCACAAGAACAGCCTTAGCGAAAGGCTTCTTGAAGGGAAAGATGTAACTCTGTGAGATGAATTAACAGAACACAGAGCAGTTTCTCAGAAAGCTTCTTTCCAGTTTTGAACGGAAGATATTTCCTTTTTCACCATAGCCGTCTATGAGCTTCCAAATATCCCTTTGACAATTCCACAAGAACAGCCTTAGCGAAAGGCTTCTTGAAGGGAAAGATGTAACTCTGTGAGATGAATTCACAGAACACAGAGCAGTTTCTCAGAAAGCTTCTTTCCAGTTTTGAACGGAAGATATTTCCTTTTTCACCATAGCCCTCTATGGGCTTCCAAATATCCCTTTGCCAATTCAAGAAGAACAGCCTTAGCGAAAGGCTTCTTGAAGGGAAAAATGTAACTCTGTGAGATGAATTCACAGAACACAGAGCGGTTTCTCAGAAAGCTTCTTTCCAGTTTTGAACGGAAGATATTTCCTTTTTCACCATAGCCGTCTATGGGCTTCCAAATATCCCTTTGCCAATTCCACAAGAACAGCCTTAGCCAAAGGCATCTTGAAGGGAAAGATGGAACACTGTTATATGAATTAACAGAACACAGAGCAGTTTCTCAGAAAGCTTCTTTCCAGTTTTGAACGGAAGATATTTCCTTTTTCACCATAGCCGTCTATGGGCTTCCAAATATCCCTTTGCCAATTTCACAAGAACAGCCTTAGCGAAAGGCTTCTTGAAGGGAAAGATGTAACTCTGTGAGATGAATTCACAGAACACAGAGCAGTTTCTCAGAAAGCTTCTTTCCAGTTTTGAACGGAAGATATTTCCTTTTTCACCTTAGCCCTCTATGGGCTTCCAAATATCGCTTTGCCAATTCCACAAGAACAGCCTTAGCGAAAGGCTTCTTGAAGGGAAAGATGTAACTCTGTGAGATGAATTCACAGAACACAAGGCAGTTTCTCAGAAAGCTTCTTTCCAGTTTTGAACGGAAGATATTTCCTTTTTCACCATAGCCCTCTATGGGCTTCCAAATATCCCCTTGCCAATTCCACAAGAACAGCTTTAGCGAAAGGCTTCTTGAAGGGAAAGATGTAACTCTGTGAGATGAATTCACAAAACACAGAGCAGTTTCTCAGAAAGCTTCTTTCCAGTTTTGAACGGAAGATATTTCCTTTTTCACCATAGCCGTCTATGGGCTTCCAAATATCCCTTTGCCAATTCCACAAGAACAGCCTTAGCCAAAGGCTTCTTGAAGGGAAAGATGTATCACTGTGAGATGAATTAACAGAACACAGAGCAGTTTCTCAGAAAGCTTCTTTCCAGTTTTGAACGGAAGATATTTCCTTTTTCACCATAGCCCTCTATGGGCTTCCAAATATCCCTTTGCCAATTCCACAAGAACAGCCTTAGCGAAAGGCTTCTTGAAGGGAAAGATGTAACTCCGTGAGATGAATTAACAGAACACAGAGCAGTTTCTCAGAAAGCTTCTTTCCAGTTTTGAACGGAAGATATTTCCTTTTTCACCATAGCCCTCTATGGGCTTCCAAATATCGCTTTGCCAATTCCACAAGAACAGCCTTAGCGAAAGGTTTCTTGAAGGGAAAGATGTAACTCTGTGAGATGAATTCACAGAACACAGAGCAGTTTCTCAGAAAGCTTCTTTCCAGTTTTGAACGGAAGATATTTCCTTTTTCACCATAGCCGTCTATGGGCTTGCAAATATCCCTTTGCCAATTCCACAAGAACAGCCTTAGCGAAAGGCTTCTTGAAGGGAAAGATGTAACTCTGTGAGATGAATTCACAGAACACAGAGCAGTTTCTCAGAATGCTTCTTTCCAGTTTTGAACGGAAGATATTTCCTTTTTCACCATAGCCGTCTATGGGCTTCCAAATATCCCTTTGCCAATTTCACAAGAACAGCCTTAGCGAAAGGCTTCTTGAAGGGAAAGATGTAACTCTGTGAGATGAATTCACAGAACACAGAGCAGTTTCTCAGAAAGCTTCTTTCCAGTTTTGAACGGAAGATATTTCCTTTTTCACCTTAGCCCTCTATGGGCTTCCAAATATCACTTTGCCAATTCCACAAGAACAGCCTTAGCGAAAGGCTTCTTGAAGGGAAAGATGTAACTCTGTGAGATGAATTCACAGAACACAGAGCAGTTTCTCAGAAAGCTTCTTTCCAGTTTTGAACGGAAGATATTTCCTTTTTCACCATAGCCCTCTATGGGCTTCCAAATATCCCCTTGCCAATTCCACAAGAACAGCTTTAGCGAAAGGCTTCTTGAAGGGAAAGATGTAACTCTGTGAGATGAATTCACAAAACACAGAGCAGTTTCTCAGAAAGCTTCTTTCCAGTTTTGAACGGAAGATATTTCCTTTTTCACCATAGCCGTCTATGGGCTTCCAAATATCCCTTTGCCAATTCCACAAGAACAGCCTTAGCCAAAGGCTTCTTGAAGGGAAAGATGTATCACTGTGAGATGAATTAACAGAACACAGAGCAGTTTCTCAGAAAGCTTCTTTCCAGTTTTGAACGGAAGATATTTCCTTTTTCACCATAGCCCTCTATGGGCTTCCAAATATCCCTTTGCCAATTCCACAAGAACAGCCTTAGCGAAAGGCTTCTTGAAGGGAAAGATGTAACTCCGTGAGATGAATTAACAGAACACAGAGCAGTTTCTCAGAAAGCTTCTTTCCAGTTTTGAACGGAAGATATTTCCTTTTTCACCATAGCCCTCTATGGGCTTCCAAATATCGCTTTGCCAATTCCACAAGAACAGCCTTAGCGAAAGGTTTCTTGAAGGGAAAGATGTAACTCTGTGAGATGAATTCACAGAACACAGAGCAGTTTCTCAGAAAGCTTCTTTCCAGTTTTGAACGGAAGATATTTCCTTTTTCACCATAGCCGTCTATGGGCTTGCAAATATCCCTTTGCCAATTCCACAAGAACAGCCTTAGCGAAAGGCTTCTTGAAGGGAAAGATGTAACTCTGTGAGATGAATTCACAGAACACAGAGCAGTTTCTCAGAATGCTTCTTTCCAGTTTTGAACGGAAGATATTTCCTTTTTCACCATAGCCGTCTATGGGCTTCCAAATATCCCTTTGCCAATTCCACAAGAACAGCCTTAGCGAAAGGATTCTTGAAGGGAAAGATGTAACTCTGTGAGATGAATTAACAGAACACAGAGCAGTTTCTCAGAAAGCTTCTTTCCAGTTTTGAACGGAAGATATTTCCTTTTTCACCATAGCCCTCTATGGGCTTCAAAATATCCCTTTGCCAATTCCACAAGAACAGCCTTAGCGAAAGGCTTCTTGAAGGGAAAGATGTAACTCTGTGAGATGAATTAACAGAACACAGAGCAGTTTCTCAGAAAGCTTCTTTCCAGTTTTGAACGGAAGATATTTCCTTTTTCACCATAGCCCTCTATGGGCTTCCAAATATCCCTTTGCCAATTCCACAAGAACAGCCTTAGCGAAAGGCTTCTTGAAGGGAAAGATATAACTCTGTGAGATGAATTAACAGGACACAGAGAAGTTTCTCAGAAAGCTTCTTTCCAGTTTTGAACGGAAGATATTTCCTTTTTCACCATAGCCGTCTATGGGCTTCCAAATATCCCTTTGCCAATTCCACAAGAACAGCCTTAGCGAAAGGCTTCTTGAAGGGAAAGATGTAACTCTTTGAGATGAATTAACAGGACACAGAGAAGTTTCTCAGAAAGCTTCTTTCCAGTTTTGAACGGAAGATATTTCCTTTTTCACCATAGCCGTCTATGGGCTTCCAAATATCCCTTTGCCAATTCCACAAGAACAGCCTTAGCCAAAGGCTTCTTGAAGGGAAAGATGTAACACTGTGAGATGAATTAACAGAACACAGAGCAATTTCTCAGAAAGCTTCTTTCCAGTTTTGAACGGAAGATATTTCCTTTATCACCATAGCCGTCTATGGGCTTCCAAATATCCCTTTGCCAATTCCACAAGAACAGCCTTAGCGAAAGGCTTCTTGAAGGGAAAGATGTAACTCTGTGAGATGAATTCACAGAACACAGAGCAGTTTCTCAGAAAGCTTCTTTCCAGTTTTGAACGGAAGATATTTCCTTTTTCACCATAGCCCTCTATGGGCTTCCAAATATCGCTTTGCCAATTCCACAAGAACAGCCTTAGCGAAAGGCTTCTTGAAGGGAAAGATGTAACTCTGTGAGATGAATTCACAGAACACAGAGCAGTTTCTCAGAAAGCTTCTTTCCAGTTTTGAACGGAAGATATTTCCTTTTTCACCATAGCCCTCTATGGGCTTCCAAATATCCCTTTGCCAATTCCACAAGAACAGCCTTAGCGAAAGGCTTCTTGAAGGGAAAGATGTAACTCTGTGAGATGAATTCACAGAACACAGAGCAGTTTCTCAGAAAGCTTCTTTCCAGCTTGAACGGAAGATATTTCCTTTTTCACCATAGCCCTCTATGGGCTTCCAAATATCGCTTTGCCAATTCCACAAGAACAGCCTTAGCGAAAGGCTTCTTGAAGGGAAAGATGTAACTCTGTGAGATGAATTAACAGAACACAGAGCAGTTTCTCAGAAAGCTTCTTTCCAGTTTTGAACGGAAGATATTTCCTTTTTCACCATAGCCGTCTATGGGCTTCCAAATATCCCTTTGACAATTCCACAAGAACAGCCTTAGCGAAAGGCTTCTTGAAGGGAAAGATGTAACTCTGTGAGATGAATTCACAGAACACAGAGCAGTTTCTCAGAAAGCTTCTTTCCAGTTTTGAACGGAAGATATTTCCTTTTTCACCATAGCCCTCTATGGGTTTCCAAATATCGCTTTGCCAATTCCACAAGAACAGCCTTAGCCAAAGGCTTCTTGAAGGGAAAGATGTAACTCTGTGAGATGAATTCACAGAGCACAGAGCAGTTTCTCAGAAAGCTTCTTTCCAGTTTTGAACGGAAGATATTTCCTTTTTCACCATAGCCTTCAATGGGCTTCCAAATATCCCTTCGCCAATTCCACAAGAACAGCCTTAGCGAAAGGCTTTTTGAAGGGAGAGAGGTAACTCTGTGAGATGAATTAACAGAACACAGAGCAGTTTCTCAGAAAGCTTCTTTCCAGTTTTGAACAGAAGATATTTCCTTTTTCACCATAGCCCTCTACGGGCTTCCAAATATCCGTTTGCCAATTCCACAAGAACAGCCTTAGCGAAAGGCTTCTTGAAGGGAAAGATGTAACTCTGTGAGATGAATTAACAGAACATAGAGCAGTTTCTCAGAAAGCTTCTTTCCAGTTTTGAACGGAAGATATTTCCTTTTTCACCATAGCCCTCTATGGGCTTCCAAATATCCCCTTGCCAATTCCACAAGAACAGCCTTAGCGAAAGGCTTCTTGAAGGGAAAGATGTAACTCTGTGAGATGAATTCACAAAACACAGAGCAGTTTCTCAGAAAGCTTCTTTCCAGTTTTGAACGGAAGATATTTCCTTTTTCACCATAGCCGTCTATGGGCTTCCAAATATCCCTTTGCCAATTCCACAAGAACAGCCTTAGCCAAAGGCTTCTTGAAGGGAAAGATGTATCACTGTGAGATGAATTAACAGAACACAGAGCAGTTTCTCAGAAAGCTTCTTTCCAGTTTTGAACGGAAGATAATTCCTTTTTCACCATAGGCCTCTCTGGGCTTCCAAATATCCCTCTGCCAATTCCACAAGAACAGCCTTAGCGAAAGGCTTCTGGAAGGGAAAGATGTAACTTTGTGAGATGAATTAACAGAACACAGAGCAGTTTCTCAGAAAGCTTCTTTCCAGTTTTGAACGGAAGATATTTCCTTTTCCACCATAGCCGTCTATGGGCTTCCAAATATCCCTTTGCCAATTCCACAAGAACAGCCTTAGCGAAAGGCTTCTTGAAGGGAAAGATGTAACTCTGTGAGATGAATTCACAGAACACAGAGCAGTTTCTCAGAAAGCTTCTTTCCAGTTTTGAACGGAAGATATTTCCTTTTTCACCATAGCCCTCTATGGGCTTCCAAATATCGCTTTGCCAATTCCACAGGAACAGCCTTAGCGAAAGGCTTCTTGAAGGGAAAGATGTAACTCTGTGAGATGAATTCACAGAACACAGAGCAGTTTCTCAGAAAGCTTCTTTCCAGTTTTGAACGGAAGATATTTCCTTTTTCACCATAGCCGTCTATGGGCTTCCAAATATCCCTTTGACAATTCCACAAGAACAGCCTTAGCGAAAGGCTTCTTGAAGGGAAAGATGTAACTCTGTGAGATGAATTCACAGAACACAGAGCAGTTTCTCAGAAAGCTTCTTTCCAGTTTTGAACGGAAGATATTTCCTTTTTCACCATAGCCCTCTATGGGTTTCCAAATATCGCTTTGCCAATTCCACAAGAACAGCCTTATCGAAAGGCTTCTTGAAGGGAAAGATGTAACTCTGTGAGATGAATTCACAGAGCACAGAGCAGTTTCTCAGAAAGCTTCTTTCCAGTTTTGAACGGAAGATATTTCCTTTTTCACCATAGCCTTCAATGGGCTTCCAAATTTCCCTTTGCCAATTCCTCAAGAACAGCCTTAGCGAAAGGCTTCTTGAAGGGAAAGATGTAACTCTGTGAGATGAATTAACAGAACACAGAGCAGTTTCTCAGAAAGCTTCTTTCCAGTTTTGAACGGAAGATATTTCCTTTTTCACCATAGCCCTCTATGGGCTTCCAAATATCCCTTTGCCAATTCCACAAGAACAGCCTTAGCAAAAGGCTTCTTGAAGGGAAAGATGTAACTCTGTGAGATGAATTAACAGAACACAGAGCAGTTTCTCAGAAAGCTTCTTTCCAGTTTTGAACGGAAGATATTTAATTTTTCACCATAGCCGTCTATGGGCTTCCAAATATCCCTTCGCCAATTCCACAAGAACAGCCTTAGCGAAAGGCTTCTTGAAGGGAAAGATGTAACTCTGTGAGATGAATTCACAGAACACAGAGCAGTTTCTCAGAAAGCTTCTTTCCAGTTTTGAACGGAAGATATTTCCTTTTTCACCATAGCCCTCTATGGGCTTCCAAATATCCCTTTGCCAATTCCACAAGAACAGCCTTAGCGAAAGGCTTCTTGTAGGGAAAGATGTAACTCTTTGAGATGAATTAACAGAACACAGAGCAGTTTCTCAGAAAGCTTCTTTCCAGTTTTGAACAGAAGATATTTCCTTTTTCACCATAGCCCTCTACGGGCTTCCAAATATCCGTTTGCCAATTCCACAAGAACAGCCTTAGCGAAAGGCTTCTTGAAAGGAAAGATGTAACTCTGTGAGATGAATTAACAGAACACAGAGCAGTTTCTCAGAAAGCTTCTTTCCAGTTTTGAACGGAAGATATTTCCTTTTTCACCATAGCCCTCTATGGCCTTCCAAATATCCCCTTGCCAATTCCACAAGAACAGCCTTAGCGAAAGGCTTCTTGAAGGGAAAGATGTACCTCTGTGAGATGAATTCACAAAACACAGAGCAGTTTCTCAGAAAGCTTCTTTCCAGTTTTGAACGGAAGATATTTCCTTTTTCACCATAGCCGTCTATGGGCTTCCAAATATCCCTTTGCCAATTCCACAAGAACAGCCTTAGCTAAAGGCTTCTTGAAGGGAAAGATGTAACACTGTGAGATGAATTAACAGAACACAGAGCAGTTTCTCAGAAAGCTTCTTTCCAGTTTTGAACGGAAGATATTTCCTTTTTCACCATAGCCCTCTATGGGCTTCCAAATATCCCTTTGCCAATTCCACAAGAACAGCCTTAGCGAAAGGCTTCTTTAAGGGAAAGATGTAACTCCGTGAGATGAATTAACAGAACACAGAGCAGTTTCTCAGAAAGCTTCTTTCCAGTGTTGAACGGAAGATATTTCCTTTTTCACCATAGCCCTCTATGGGCTTCCAAATATCGCTTTGCCAATTCCTCAAGAACAGCCTTAGCGAAAGGCTTCTTGAAGTGAAAGATGTAACTCTGTGAGATGAATTCACAGAACACAGAGCAGTTTCTCAGAAAGCTTCTTTCCAGTTTTGAACGGAAGATATTTGCTTTTTATCCGTAGCCCTCTATGGGCTTCCAAATATCCCTTTGCCAATACCACAAGAACAGCCTTAGCGAAAGGCTTCTTGAAGGGAAAGATGTAACTCTGTGAAATGAATTAACAGAACACAGAGCAGTTTCTCAGAAAGCTTCTTTCCAGTTTTGAACGGAAGATATTTCTTTTTTCAACATAGCCCTCTATGGGCTTCCAAATATCCCTTTGCCAATTCCACAAGAACAGCCTTAGCGAAAGGCTTTTTGAAGGGAGAGAGGTAACGCTGTGAGATGAATTAACAGAACACAGAGCAGTTTCTCAGAAAGCTTCTTTCCAGTTTTGAACAGAAGATATTTCCTTTTTCACCATAGCCCTCTACGGGCTTCCAAATATCCGTTTGCCAATTCCACAAGAACAGCCTTAGCGAAAGGCTTCTTGAAGGGAAAGATGTAACTCTGTGAGATGAATTAACAGAACACAGAGCAGTTTCTCAGAAAGCTTCTTTCCAGTTTTGAACGGAAGATATTTCCTTTTTCACCATAGCCCTCTATGGGCTTCCAAATATCCCCTTGCCAATTCCACAAGAACAGCCTTAGCGAAAGGCTTCTTGAAGGGAAAGATGTAACTCTGTGAGATGAATTCACAAAACACAGAGCAGTTTCTCAGAAAGCTTCTTTCCAGTTTTGAACGGAAGATATTTCCTTTTTCACCATAGCCGTCTATTGGCTTCCAAATATCCCTTTGCCAATTCCACAAGAACAGCCTTAGCCAAAGGCTTCTTGAAGGGAAAGATGTATCACTGTGAGATGAATTAACAGAACACAGAGCAGTTTCTCAGAAAGCTTCTTTCCAGTTTTGAACGGAAGATAATTCCTTTTTCACCATAGGCCTCTCTGGGCTTCCAAATATCCCTCTGCCAATTCCACAAGAACAGCCTTAGCGAAAGGCTTCTGGAAGGGAAAGATGTAACTTTGTGAGATGAATTAACAGAACACAGAGCAGTTTCTCAGAAAGCTTCTTTCCAGTTTTGAACGGAAGATATTTCCTTTTTCACCATAGCCGTCTATGGGCTTCCAAATATCCCTTTGCCAATTCCACAAGAACAGCCTTAGCCAAAGGCTTCTTGAAGGGAAAGATGTAACTCTTTGAGATGAATTAACAGAACACAGAGCAGTTTCTCAGAAAGCTTCTTTCCAGTTTTGAACAGAAGATATTACCTTTTTCACCATAGCCGTCTATGGGCTTCCAAATATCCGTTTGCCAATTCCACAAGAACAGCCTTAGCGAAAGGCTTCTTGAAGGGAAAGATGTAACTCTGTGAGATGAATTAACAGAACACAGAGCAGTTTCTCAGAAAGCTTCTTTCCAGTTTTGAACGGAAGATATTTCCTTTTTCACCATAGCCCTCTATGGGCTTCCAAATATCCCCTTGCCAATTCCACAAGAACAGCCTTAGCGAAAGGCTTCTTGAAGGGAAAGATGTAACTCTGTGAGATGAATTCACAAAACACAGAGCAGTTTCTCAGAAAGCTTCTTTCCAGTTTTGAACGGAAGATATTTCCTTTTTCACCATAGCCGTCTCTGGGCTTCCAAATATCCCTTTGCCAATTCCACAAGAACAGCCTTAGCGAAAGGCTTCTTGAAGGGAAAGATGTAACTCTGTGAGATGAATTACCAGAACACAGAGCAGTTTCTCAGAAAGCTTCTTTCCAGTTTTGAACGGAAGATATTTCCTTTTTCACCATAGCCCTCTATGGGCTTCCAAATATCCCTTTGCCAATTCCACAAGAACAGCCTTAGCGAAAGGCTTCTTGAAGGGAAAGATGTAACTCTGTGAGATGAATTCACAGAACACAGAGCAGTTTCTCAGAAAGCTTCTTTCCAGTTTTGAACGGAAGATATTTCCTTTTTCACCATAGCCATCTTTGGGCTTCCAAATATCCCTTTGCCAATTCCACAAGAACAGCCTTAGCGAAAGGCTTCTTGAAGGGAAAGATGTAACTCTGTGAGATGAATTAACAGAACACAGAGCAGTTTCTCAGAAAGCTTCTTTCCAGTTTTGAACGGAAGATATTTCCTTTTTCACCATAGCCCTCTATGGGCTTCCAAATATCGCTTTGCCAATTCCACAAGAACAGCCTTAGCGAAAGGCTTCTTGAAGCGAAAGATGTAACTCTGTGAGATGAATTAACAGAACACAGAGCAGTTTCTCAGAAAGCTTCTTTCCAGTTTTGAACGGAAGATATTTCCTTTTTCACCATAGCCCTCTATGGGCTTCCAAATATCCCTTTGCCAATTCCACAAGAACAGCCTTAGCGAAAGGCTTCTTGAAGGAAAAGATATAACTCTGTGAGATGAATTCACAGAACACAGAGCAGTTTCTCAGAAAGCTTCTTTCCAGTTTTGAACGGAAGATATTTCCTTTTTCACCATAGCCCTCTATGGTCTTCGAAATATCCCTTTGCCAATTCCACAAGAACAGCCTTAGCGAAAGGCTTCTTGAAGGCAAAGATGTAACTCTGTGAGATGAATTAACACAACACAGAGCAGTTTCTCAGAAAGCTTCTTTCCAGTTTTGAACGGAAGATATTTCCTTTTTCACCATAGCCCTCTATGGGCTTCCAAATATCCCTTTGCCAATTCCACAAGTACAGCCTTAGCGAAAGGCTTCTTGAAGGGAAAGATGTAACTCTGTGAGATGAATTCACAGAACACAGAGCAGTTTCTCAGAAAGCTTCTTTCCAGTTTTGAACGGAAGATATTTCCTTTTTCACCATAGCCGTCCATGGGCTTGCAAATATCCCTTTGCCTATTCCACAAGAACAGCCTTAGCGAAAGGCTTCTTGAAGGGAAAGATGTAACTCTGTGAGATGAATTCAGAGAACACAGAGCAGTTTCTCAGAAAGCTTCTTTCCAGTTTTGAACGGAAGATATTTCCTTTTTCACCATAGCCCTCTACGGGCTTCCAAATATCCCTTTGTCAATTCCTCAAGAACAGCCTTAGCGAAAGGCTTCTTGAAGGGAAAGATGTAACTCTGTGAGATGAATTACCAGAACACAGAGCAGTTTCTCAGAAAGCTTCTTTCCAGTTTTGAACGGAAGATATTTCCTTTTTCACCGTAGCCCTCTATGGGCTTCCAAATATCCCTTTGCCAATTCCACAAGAACAGCCTTAGCGAAAGGCTTCTTGAAGGGAAAGATGTAACTCTGTGAGATGAATTAACAGAACACAGAGCAGTTTCTCAGAAAGCTTCTTTCCAGTTTTTAACGGAAGATATTTCCTTTTTCACCATAGCCCTCTATGGGCTTCCAAATATCGCTTTGCCAATTCCACAAGAACAGCCTTAGCGAAAGGCTTCTTGAAGGGAAAGATGTAACTCTGTGAGATGAATTAGCAGAACACAGAGCAGTTTCTCAGAAAGCTTCTTTCCAGTTTTGAACGGAAGATATTTCCTTTTTCACCATAGGACTCTATGGGCTTCCAAATATCCCTTTGCCAATTCCACAAGAACAGCCTTAGCGAAAGGCTTCTTGAAGGGAAAGATATAACTCTGTGAGATGAATTCACAGAACACAGAGCAGTTTCTCAGAAAGCTTCTTTCCAGTTTTGAACGGAAGATATTTCCTTTTTCACCATAGCCGTCTATGGGCTTCCAAATATCCCTTTGCCAATTCCACAAGAACAGCCTTAGCGAAATGCTTCTTGAAGGGAAAAATGTAACTCTGTGAGATGAATTAACAGAACAGAGAGCAGTTTCTCAGAAAGCTTCTTTCCAGTTTTGAACGGAAGATATTTCCTTTTTCACCATAGCCCTCTATGGGCTTCCAAATATCCCTTTGCCAATTCCACAAGAACAGCCTTAGCGAAAGGCTTCTTGAAGGGAAAGATGTAACTCTGTGAGATGAATTCACAGAACACAGAGCAGTTTCTCAGAAAGCTTCTTTCCAGTTTTGAACGGAAGATATTTCCTTTTTCACCATAGCCCTCTACGGGCTTCCAAATATCCCTTTGCCAATTCCACAAGAACAGCCTTAGCGAAAGGCTTCTTGAAGGGAAAGATGTAACTCTGTGAGATGAATTACCAGAACACAGAGCAGTTTCTCAGAAAATTTCTTTCCAGTTTTGAACGGAAGATATTTCCTTTTTCACCATAGCCCTCTATGGGCTTCCAATTATCCCTTTGCCAATTCCACAAGAACAGCCTTAGCGAAAGGCTTCTTGAAGGCAAAGATGTAACTCTGTGAGATGAATTCACAGAACACAGAGCAGTTTCTCAGAAAGCTTCTTTCCAGTTTTGAACGGAAGATATTTCCTTTTTCACCATAGCCCTCTATGGGCTTCTAAATATCCCTTTGCCAATTCCACAAGAACAGCCTTAGCGAAAGGCTTCTTGAAGGGAAAGATATAACTCTGTGAGATGAATTAACAGGACACAGAGAACTTTCTCAGAAAGCTTCTTTCCAGTTTTGAACGGAAGATATTTCCTTTTTCACCATAGCCCTCTATGGGCTTCCAAATATCCCTTTGCCAATTCCACAAGAACAGCCTTAGCGAAAGGCTTCTTGAAGGGAAAGATGTAACTCTGTGAGATGAATTCACAGAACACAGAGCAGTTTCTCAGAAAGCTTCTTTCCAGTTTTGAACGGAAGATATTTCCTTTTTCACCATAGCCATCTTTGGGCTTCCAAATATCCCTTTGCCAATTCCACAAGAACAGCCTTAGCGAAAGGCTTCTTGAAGGGAAAGATGTAACTCTGTGACATGAATTAACAGAACACAGAGCAGTTTCTCAGAAAGCTTCTTTCCAGTTTTGAACGGAAGATATTTCCTTTTTCACCATAGCCCTCTATGGGCTTCCAAATATCGCTTTGCCAATTCCACAAGAACAGCCTTAGCGAAAGGCTTCTTGAAGCGAAAGATGTAACTCTGTGAGATGAATTAACAGAACACAGAGCAGTTTCTCAGAAAGCTTCTTTCCAGTTTTGAACGGAAGATATTTCCTTTTTCACCATAGCCCTCTATGGGCTTCCAAATATCCCTTTGCCAATTCCACAAGAACAGCCTTAGCGAAAGGCTTCTTGAAGGAAAAGATATAACTCTGTGAGATGAATTAACAGGACACAGAGAAGTTTCTCAGAAAGCTTCTTTCCAGTTTTGAACGGAAGATATTTCCTTTTTCACCATAGCCCTCTATGGTCTTCGAAATATCCCTTTGCCAATTCCACAAGAACAGCCTTAGCGAAAGGCTTCTTGAAGGCAAAGATGTAACTCTGTGAGATGAATTAACAGAACACAGAGCAGTTTCTCAGAAAGCTTCTTTCCAGTTTTGAACGGAAGATATTTCCTTTTTCACCATAGGCCTCTATGGGCTTCCAAATATCCCTTTGCCAATTCCACAAGAACAGCCTTAGCGAAAGGCTTCTTGAAGGGAAAGATATAACTCTGTGAGATGAATTCACAGAACACAGAGCAGTTTCTCAGAAAGCTTCTTTCCAGTTTTGAACGGAAGATATTTCCTTTTTCACCATAGCCGTCTATGGGCTTCCAAATATCCCTTTGCCAATTCCACAAGAACAGCCTTAGCGAAATGCTTCTTGAAGGGAAAAATGTAACTCTGTGAGATGAATTAACAGAACACAGAGCAGTTTCTCAGAAAGCTTCTTTCCAGTTTTGAACGGAAGATATTTCCTTTTTCACCATAGGCCTCTATGGGCTTCCAAATATCCCTTTGCCAATTCCACAAGAACAGCCTTAGCGAAAGGCTTCTTGAAGGGAAAGATGTAACTCTGTGAGATGAATTCACAGAACACAGAGCAGTTTCTCAGAAAGCTTCTTTCCAGTTTTGAACGGAAGATATTTCCTTTTTCACCATAGGCCTCTAAGGGCTTCCAAATATCCCTTTGCCAATTCCACAAGAACAGCCTTAGCGAAAGGCTTCTTGAAGCGAAAGATGTAACTCTGTGAGATGAATTCACAGAACACAGAGCAGTTTCTCAGAAAGCTTCTTTCCAGTTTTGAACGGAAGATATTTCCTTTTTCACCATAGCCGTCCATGGGCTTGCAAATATCCCTTTGCCAATTCCACAAGAACAGCCTTAGCGAAAGGCTTCTTGAAGGGAAAGATGTAACTCTGTGAGATGAATTCACAGAACACAGAGCAGTTTCTCAGAAAGCTTCTTTCCAGTTTTGAACGGAAGATATTTCCTTTTTCACCATAGCCGTCCATGGGCTTGCAAATATCCCTTTGCCAATTCCACAAGAACAGCCTTAGCGAAAGGCTTCTTGAAGGGAAAGATGTAACTCTGTGAGATGAATTCAGAGAACACAGCGCAGTTTCTCAGAAAGCTTCTTTCCAGTTTTGAACGGAAGATATTTCCTTTTTCACCATTGCCCTCTACGGGCTTCCAAATATCCCTTTGTCAATTCCACAAGAACAGCCTTAGCGAAAGGCTTCTTGAAGGGAAAGATGTAACTCTGTGAGATGAATTACCAGAACACAGAGCAGTTTGTCAGAAAGCTTCTTTCCAGTTTTGAACGGAAGATATTTCCTTTTTCACCGTAGCCCTCTGTGGGCTTCCAAATATCCCTTTGCCAATTCCACAAGAACAGCCTTAGCGAAAGGCTTCTTGAAGGGAAAGATGTAACTCTGTGAGATGAATTAACAGAACACAGAGCAGTTTCTCAGAAAGCTTCTTTCCAGTTTTTAACGGAAGATATTTCCTTTTTCACCATAGCCGTCTATGGGCTTCCAAATATCCCTTTGCCAATTCCACAAGAACAGCCTTAGCGAAATGCTTCTTGAAGGGAAAAATGTAACTCTGTGAGATGAATTAACAGAACACAGAGCAGTTTCTCAGAAAGCTTCTTTCCAGTTTTGAACGGAAGATATTTCCTTTTTCACCATAGCCGTCTATGGGCTTCCAAATATCCCTTTGCCAATTCCACAAGAACAGCCTTAGCGAAAGGATTCTTGAAGGGAAAGATGTAACTCTGTGAGATGAATTAACAGAACACAGAGCACTTTCTCAGAAAGCTTCTTTCCAGTTTTGAACGGAAGATATTCCCTTTTTCACCATAGCCCTCTATGGGCTTCCAAATATCCCTTTGCCTATTCCACAAGAACAGCCTTAGCGAAAGGCTTCTGGAAGGGAAAGATGTAACTCTGTGAGATGAATTAACAGAACACAGAGCAGTTTCTCAGAAAGCTTCTTTCCAGTTTTTAACGGAAGATATTTCCTTTTTCACCATAGCCCTCTATGGGCTTCCAAATATCCCTTTGCCAATTCCACAAGAACAGCCTTAGCGAAAGGCTTCTTGAAGGGAAAGATGTAACGCTATGAGATGAATTAACAGAACACAGAGCAGTTTCTCAGAAACCTTCTTTCCAGTTTTGAACGGAAGATATTTCCTTTTTCACCATAGCCCTCTATGGGCTTCCAAATATCCCTTTGCCAATTCCACAAGAACAGCCTTAGCGAAAGGCTTCTTGAAGGAAAAGATATAACTCTGTGAGATGAATTAACAGGACACAGAGAAGTTTCTCAGAAAGCTTATTTCCAGTTTTGAACGGAAGATATTTCCTTTTTCAAATTGCCCTCTATGTTCTTCCAAATATCCCTTTGCCAATTCCAAAAGAACAGCCTTAGCGAAAGGCTTCTTGAAGGGAAAGATGTAACTCTGTGAGATGAATTAACAGAACACAGAGCAGTTTCTCAGAAAGCTTCTTTCCAGTTATGAACGGAAGATATTTCCTTTTTCACCATAGCCCTCTATGGGCTTCCAAATATCGCTTTGCAATTCCACAAGAACAGCCTTAGCGAAAGGCTTCTTGAAGGGAAAGATGTAACTCTGTGAGATGAATTAACAGAACACAGAGCAGTTTCTCAGAATGCTTCTTTCCAGTTTTGAACGGAAGATATTTCCTTTTTCACCATAGCCCTCTATGGGCTTCCAAATATCCCTTTGCCAATTCCACAAGAACAGCCTTAGCGAAAGGCTTCTTGAAGGCAAAGAAGTAACTCTGTGAGATGAATTAACAGAACACAGAGCAGTTTCTCAGAAAGCTTCTTTCCAGTTTTGAACGGAAGATATTTCCTTTTTCACCAAAGCCCTCTATGGGCTTCCAAATATCCCTTTGCCAATTCCACAAGAACAGCCTTAGCGAACGGCTTCTTGATGGGAAAGATGTAACTCTGTGAGATGAATTAACAGAACACAGAGCAGTTTCTCAGAAAGCTTCTTTCCAGTTTTGAACGGAAGATATTTCCTTTTTCACCATAGCCCTCTATGGGCTTCCAAATATCCCTTTGCCAATTCCACAAGAACAGCCTTAGCGAAAGCTTCTTGAAGGGAAAGATATAACTCTGTGAGATGAATTCACAGAACACAGAGCAGTTTCTCAGAAAGCTTCTTTCCAGTTTTGAACGGAAGATATTTCCTTTTTCCCCATAGCCCTCTATGGGCTTCCAAATTTCCCTTTGCCAATTCCTCAAGAACAGCCTTAGCGAAAGGCTTCTTGAAGGGAAAGATGTAACTCTGTGAGATAAATTAACAGAACACAGAGCAGTTTCTCAGAAAGCTTCTTTCCAGTTTTGAACGGAAGATATTTCCTTTTTCACCATAGCCCTCTATGGGCTTCCAAATATCCCTTTGCCAATTCCACAAGAACAGCCTTAGCGAAAGGCTTCTTGAAAGGAAAGATGTAACTCTGTGAGATGAATTCACAGAACACAGAGCAGTTTCTCAGAAAGCTTCTTTCCAGTTTTGAACGGAAGATATTTCCTTTTTCACCATAGCCCTCTATGGGCTTCCAAATATCCCTTTGCCAGTTCCACAAGAACAGCCTTAGCGAAAGGCTTCTTGAACGGAAAAATGTAACTCTGTGAGATGAATTCACAGAACACAGAGCGGTTTCTCAGAAAGCTTCCTTCCAGTTTTGAACGGAAGATAATTCCTTTTTCACCACAGCCGTCTATGGGCTTCCAAATATCCCTTTGCCAATTCCACAAGAACAGCCTTAGCCAAAGGCTTCTTGAAGGGAAAGATGGAACACTGTTATATGAATTAACAGAACACAGAGCAGTTTATCAGAAAGCTTCTTTCCAGTTTTGAACGGAAGATATTTCCTTTTTCACCATAGCCGTCTATGGGCTTCCAAATATCCCTTTGCCAATTCCACAAGAACAGCCTTAGCGAAAGGCTTCTTGAAGGGAAAGATGTAACTCTGTGAGATGAATTAACAGAACACAGAGCAGTTTCTCAGAAAGCTTCTTTCCAGTTTTGAACGGAAGATATTTCCTTTTTCACCATAGCCCTCTATGGGCTTCCAAATATCGCTTTGCCAATTTCACAAGAACAGCCTTAGCGAAAGGCTTCTTGAAGGGAAAGATGTAACTCTGTGAGATGAATTCACAGAACACAGAGCAGTTTCTCAGAAAGCTTCTTTCCAGTTTTGAACGGAAGATATTTCCTTTTTCACCATAGCCCTCTATGGGCTTCCAAATATCCCTTTGCCAATTCCACAAGAACAGCCTTAGCGAAAGGCTTCTTGAAGGGAAAGATGTAACTCTGTGAGATGAATTAACAGAACACAGAGCAGTTTCTCAGAAAGCTTCTTTCCAGCTTGAACGGAAGATATTTCCTTTTTCACCATAGCCCTCTATGGGCTTCCAAATATCGCTTTGCCAATTCCACAAGAACAGCCTTAGCGAAAGGCTTCTTGAAGGGAAAGATGTAACTCTGTGAGATGAATTAACAGAACACAGAGCAGTTTCTCAGAAAGCTTCTTTCCAGTTTTGAACGGAAGATATTTTCTTTTTCACCATAGCCGTCTATGGGCTTCCAAATATCCCTTTGCCAATTCCACAAGAACAGCCTTAGCGAAAGGCTTCTTGAAGGGAAAGATGTAACTCTGTGAGATGAATTAACAGAACACAGAGCAGTTTCTCAGAAAGCTTCTTTCCAGTTTTGAACGGAAGATATTTCCTTTTTCACCATAGCCGTCTATGGGCTTCCAAATATCCCTTTGACAATTCCACAAGAACAGCCTTAGCGAAAGGCTTCTTGAAGGGAAAGATGTAACTCTGTGAGATGAATTCACAGAACACAGAGCAGTTTCTCAGAAAGCTTCTTTCCAGTTTTGAACGGAAGATATTTCCTTTTTCACCATAGCCCTCTATGGGCTTCCAAATATCCCTTTGCCAATTCCACAAGAACAGCCTTAGCGAAAGGCTTCTTGAAGGGAAAAATGTAACTCTGTGAGATGAATTCACAGAACACAGAGCGGTTTCTCAGAAAGCTTCTTTCCAGTTTTGAACGGAAGATATTTCCTTTTTCACCATAGCCGTCTATGGGCTTCCAAATATCCCTTTGCCAATTCCACAAGAACAGCCTTAGCCAAAGGCTTCTTGAAGGGAAAGATGGAACACTGTTATATGAATTAACAGAACACAGAGCAGTTTCTCAGAAAGCTTCTTTCCAGTTTTGAACGGAAGATATTTCCTTTTTCACCATAGCCGTCTATGGGCTTCCAAATATCCCTTTGCCAATTCCACAAGAACAGCCTTAGCGAAAGGCTTCTTGAAGGGAAAGATGTAACTCTGTGAGATGAATTCACAGAACACAGAGCAGTTTCTCAGAAAGCTTCTTTCCAGTTTTGAACGGAAGATATTTCCTTTTTCACCTTAGATCTCTATGGGCTTCCAAATATCGCTTTGCCAATTCCACAAGAACAGCCTTAGCGAAAGGCTTCTTGAAGGGAAAGATGTAACTCTGTGAGATGAATTCACAGAACACAGAGCAGTTTCTCAGAAAGTTTCTTTCCAGTTTTGAACGGAAGATATTTCCTTTTTCACCATAGCCCTCTATGGGCTTCCAAATATCCCCTTGCCAATTCCACAAGAACAGCTTTAGCGAAAGGCTTCTTGAAGGGAAAGATGTAACTCTGTGAGATGAATTCACAAAACACAGAGCAGTTTCTCAGAAAGCTTCTTTCCAGTTTTGAACGGAAGATATTTCCTTTTTCACCATAGCCGTCTATGGGCTTCCAAATATCCCTTTGCCAATTCCACAAGAACAGCCTTAGCCAAAGGTTTCTTGAAGGGAAAGATGTATCACTGTGAGATGAATTAACAGAACACAGAGCAGTTTCTCAGAAAGCTTCTTTCCAGTTTTGAACGGAAGATATTTCCTTTTTCACCATAGCCCTCTATGGGCTTCCAAATATCCCTTTGCCAATTCCACAAGAACAGCCTTAGTGAAAGGCTTCTTGAAGGGAAAGATGTAACTCCGTGAGATGAATTAACAGAACACAGAGCAGTTTCTCAGAAAGCTTCTTTCCAGTTTTGAACGGAAGATATTTCCTTTTTCACCATAGCCCTCTATGGGCTTCCAAATATCGCTTTGCCAATTCCACAAGAACAGCCTTAGCGAAAGGTTTCTTGAAGGGAAAGATGTAACTCTGTGAGATGAATTCACAGAACACAGAGCAGTTTCTCAGAAAGCTTCTTTCCAGTTTTGAACGGAAGATATTTCCTTTTTCACCATAGCCGTCTATGGGCTTGCAAATATCCCTTTGCCAATTCCACAAGAACAGCCTTAGCGAAAGGCTTCTTGAAGGGAAAGATGTAACTCTGTGAGATGAATTCACAGAACACAGAGAAGTTTCTCAGAAAGCTTCTTTCCAGTTTTGAACGGAAGATATTTCCTTTTTCACCATAGCCGTCTATGGGCTTCCAAATATCCCTTTGCCAATTCCACAAGAACAGCCTTAGCCAAAGGCTTCTTGAAGGGAAAGATGTAACACTGTGAGATGAATTAACAGAACACAGAGCAATTTCTCAGAAAGCTTCTTTCCAGTTTTGAACGGAAGATATTTCCTTTATCACCATAGCCGTCTATGGGCTTCCAAATATCCCTTTGCCAATTCCACAAGAACAGCCTTAGCGAAAGGCTTCTTGAAGGGAAAGATGTAACTCTGTGAGATGAATTCACAGAACACAGAGCAGTTTCTCAGAAAGCTTCTTTCCAGTTTTGAACGGAAGATATTTCCTTTTTCACCATAGCCCTCTATGGGCTTCCAAATATCGCTTTGCCAATTCCACAAGAACAGCCTTAGCGAAAGGCTTCTTGAAGGGAAAGATGTAACTCTGTGAGATGAATTCACAGAACACAGAGCAGTTTCTCAGAAAGCTTCTTTCCAGTTTTGAACGGAAGATATTTCCTTTTTCACCATAGCCCTCTATGGGCTTCCAAATATCCCTTTGCCAATTCCACAAGAACAGCCTTAGCGAAAGGCTTCTTGAAGGGAAAGATGTAACTCTGTGAGATGAATTCACAGAACACAGAGCAGTTTCTCAGAAAGCTTCTTTCCAGCTTGAACGGAAGATATTTGCTTTTTCACCATAGCCCTCTATGGGCTTCCAAATATCGCTTTGCCAATTCCACAAGAACAGCCTTAGCGAAAGGCTTCTTGAAGGGAAAGATGTAACTCTGTGAGATGAATTAACAGAACACAGAGCAGTTTCTCAGAAAGCTTCTTTCCAGTTTTGAACGGAAGATATTTCCTTTTTCACCATAGCCCTCTATGGGCTTCCAAATATCGCTTTGCAATTCCACAAGAACAGCCTTAGCGAAAGGCTTCTTGAAGGGAAAGATGTAACTCTGTGAGATGAATTAACAGAACACAGAGCAGTTTCTCAGAAAGCTTCTTTCCAGTTTTGAACGGAAGATATTTCCTTTTTCACCATAGCCCTCTATGGGCTTCCAAATATCCCTTTGCCAATTCCACAAGAACAGCCTTAGCGAAAGGCTTCTTGAAGGCAAAGAAGTAACTCTGTGAGATGAATTAACAGAACACAGAGCAGTTTCTCAGAAAGCTTCTTTCCAGTTTTGAACGGAAGATATTTCCTTTTTCACCAAAGCCCTCTACGGGCTTCCAAATATCCCTTTGCCAATTCCACAAGAACAGCCTTAGCGAACGGCTTCTTGATGGGAAAGATGTAACTCTGTGAGATGAATTAACAGAACACAGAGCAGTTTCTCAGAAAGCTTCTTTCCAGTTTTGAACGGAAGATATTTCCTTTTTCACCATAGCCCTCTATGGGCTTCCAAATATCCCTTTGCCAATTCCACAAGAACAGCCTTAGCGAAAGCTTCTTGAAGGGAAAGATATAACTCTGTGAGATGAATTCACAGAACACAGAGCAGTTTCTCAGAAAGCTTCTTTCCAGTTTTGAACAGAAGATATTTCCTTTTTCACCATAGCCCTCTACGGGCTTCCAAATTTCCCTTTGCCAATTCCTCAAGAACAGCCTTAGCGAAAGGCTTCTTGAAGGGAAAGATGTAACTCTGTGAGATAAATTAACAGAACACAGAGCAGTTTCTCAGAAAGCTTCTTTCCAGTTTTGAACGGAAGATATTTCCTTTTTCACCATAGCCCTCTATGGGCTTCCAAATATCCCTTTGCCAATTCCACAAGAACAGCCTTAGCGAAAGGCTTCTTGAAAGGAAAGATGTAACTCTGTGAGATGAATTCACAGAACACAGAGCAGTTTCTCAGAAAGCTTCTTTCCAGTTTTGAACGGAAGATATTTCCTTTTTCACCATAGCCCTCTATGGGCTTCCAAATATCCCTTTGCCAGTTCCACAAGAACAGCCTTAGCGAAAGGCTTCTTGAAGGGAAAAATGTAACTCTGTGAGATGAATTCACAGAACACAGAGCGGTTTCTCAGAAAGCTTCCTTCCAGTTTTGAACGGAAGATAATTCCTTTTTCACCACAGCCGTCTATGGGCTTCCAAATATCCCTTTGCCAATTCCACAAGAACAGCCTTAGCCAAAGGCTTCTTGAAGGGAAAGATGGAACACTGTTATATGAATTAACAGAACACAGAGCAGTTTATCAGAAAGCTTCTTTCCAGTTTTGAACGGAAGATATTTCCTTTTTCACCATAGCCGTCTATGGGCTTCCAAATATCCCTTTGCCAATTCCACAAGAACAGCCTTAGCGAAAGGCTTCTTGAAGGGAAAGATGTAACTCTGTGAGATGAATTAACAGAACACAGAGCAGTTTCTCAGAAATCTTCTTTCCAGTTTTGAACGGAAGATATTTCCTTTTTCACCCTAGCCCTCTATGGGCTTCCAAATATCGCTTTGCCAATTCCACAAGAACAGCCTTAGCGAAAGGCTTCTTGAAGGGAAAGATGTAACTCTGTGAGATGAATTCACAGAACACAGAGCAGTTTCTCAGAAAGCTTCTTTCCAGTTTTGAACGGAAGATATTTCCTTTTTCACCATAGCCCTCTATGGGCTTCCAAATATCCCTTTGCCAATTCCACAAGAACAGCCTTAGCGAAAGGCTTCTTGAAGGGAAAGATGTAACTCTGTGAGATGAATTAACAGAACACAGAGCAGTTTCTCAGAAAGCTTCTTTCCAGCTTGAACGGAAGATATTTCCTTTTTCACCATAGCCCTCTATGGGCTTCCAAATATCGCTTTGCCAATTCCACAAGAACAGCCTTAGCGAAAGGCTTCTTGAAGGGAAAGATGTAACTCTGTGAGATGAATTAACAGAACACAGAGCAGTTTCTCAGAAAGCTTCTTTCCAGTTTTGAACGGAAGATATTTTCTTTTTCACCATAGCCGTCTATGGGCTTCCAAATATCCCTTTGCCAATTCCACAAGAACAGCCTTAGCGAAAGGCTTCTTGAAGGGAAAGATGTAACTCTGTGAGATGAATTAACAGAACACAGAGCAGTTTCTCAGAAAGCTTCTTTCCAGTTTTGAACGGAAGATATTTCCTTTTTCACCATAGCCGTCTATGGGCTTCCAAATATCCCTTTGACAATTCCACAAGAACAGCCTTAGCGAAAGGCTTCTTGAAGGGAAAGATGTAACTCTGTGAGATGAATTCACAGAACACAGAGCAGTTTCTCAGAAAGCTTCTTTCCAGTTTTGAACGGAAGATATTTCCTTTTTCACCATAGCCCTCTATGGGCTTCCAAATATCCCTTTGCCAATTCAAGAAGAACAGCCTTAGCGAAAGGCTTCTTGAAGGGAAAAATGTAACTCTGTGAGATGAATTCACAGAACACAGAGCGGTTTCTCAGAAAGCTTCTTTCCAGTTTTGAACGGAAGATATTTCCTTTTTCACCATAGCCGTCTATGGGCTTCCAAATATCCCTTTGCCAATTCCACAAGAACAGCCTTAGCCAAAGGCTTCTTGAAGGGAAAGATGGAACACTGTTATATGAATTAACAGAACACAGAGCAGTTTCTCAGAAAGCTTCTTTCCAGTTTTGAACGGAAGATATTTCCTTTTTCACCATAGCCGTCTATGGGCTTCCAAATATCCCTTTGCCAATTCCACAAGAACAGCCTTAGCGAAAGGCTTCTTGAAGGGAAAGATGTAACTCTGTGAGATGAATTCACAGAACACAGAGCAGTTTCTCAGAAAGCTTCTTTCCAGTTTTGAACGGAAGATATTTCCTTTTTCACCTTAGCCCTCTATGGGCTTCCAAATATCGCTTTGCCAATTCCACAAGAACAGCCTTAGCGAAAGGCTTCTTGAAGGGAAAGATGTAACTCTGTGAGATGAATTCACAGAACACAGAGCAGTTTCTCAGAAAGCTTCTTTCCAGTTTTGAACGGAAGATATTTCCTTTTTCACCATAGCCCTCTATGGGCTTCCAAATATCCCCTTGCCAATTCCACAAGAACAGCTTTAGCGAAAGGCTTCTTGAAGGGAAAGATGTAACTCTGTGAGATGAATTCACAAAACACAGAGCAGTTTCTCAGAAAGCTTCTTTCCAGTTTTGAACGGAAGATATTTCCTTTTTCACCATAGCCGTCTATGGGCTTCCAAATATCCCTTTGCCAATTCCACAAGAACAGCCTTAGCCAAAGGTTTCTTGAAGGGAAAGATGTATCACTGTGAGATGAATTAACAGAACACAGAGCAGTTTCTCAGAAAGCTTCTTTCCAGTTTTGAACGGAAGATATTTCCTTTTTCACCATAGCCCTCTATGGGCTTCCAAATATCCCTTTGCCAATTCCACAAGAACAGCCTTAGCGAAAGGCTTCTTGAAGGGAAAGATGTAACTCCGTGAGATGAATTAACAGAACACAGAGCAGTTTCTCAGAAAGCTTCTTTCCAGTTTTGAACGGAAGATATTTCCTTTTTCACCATAGCCCTCTATGGGCTTCCAAATATCGCTTTGCCAATTCCACAAGAACAGCCTTAGCGAAAGGTTTCTTGAAGGGAAAGATGTAACTCTGTGAGATGAATTCACAGAACACAGAGCAGTTTCTCAGAAAGCTTCTTTCCAGTTTTGAACGGAAGATATTTCCTTTTTCACCATAGCCGTCTATGGGCTTGCAAATATCCCTTTGCCAATTCCACAAGAACAGCCTTAGCGAAAGGCTTCTTGAAGGGAAAGATGTAACTCTGTGAGATGAATTCACAGAACACAGAGAAGTTTCTCAGAAAGCTTCTTTCCAGTTTTGAACGGAAGATATTTCCTTTTTCACCATAGCCGTCTATGGGCTTCCAAATATCCCTTTGCCAATTCCACAAGAACAGCCTTAGCCAAAGGCTTCTTGAAGGGAAAGATGTAACACTGTGAGATGAATTAACAGAACACAGAGCAATTTCTCAGAAAGCTTCTTTCCAGTTTTGAACGGAAGATATTTCCTTTATCACCATAGCCGTCTATGGGCTTCCAAATATCCCTTTGCCAATTCCACAAGAACAGCCTTAGCGAAAGGCTTCTTGAAGGGAAAGATGTAACTCTGTGAGATGAATTCACAGAACACAGAGCAGTTTCTCAGAAAGCTTCTTTCCAGTTTTGAACGGAAGATATTTCCTTTTTCACCATAGCCCTCTATGGGTTTCCAAATATCGCTTTGCCAATTCCACAAGAACAGCCTTATCGAAAGGCTTCTTGAAGGGAAAGATGTAACTCTGTGAGATGAATTCACAGAGCACAGAGCAGTTTCTCAGAAAGCTTCTTTCCAGTTTTGAACGGAAGATATTTCCTTTTTCACCATAGCCTTCAATGGGTTTCCAAATTTCCCTTTGCCAATTCCTCAAGAACAGCCTTAGCGAAAGGCTTCTTGAAGGGAAAGATGTAACTCTGTGAGATGAATTAACAGAACACAGAGCAGTTTCTCAGAAAGCTTCTTTCCAGTTTTGAACGGAAGATATTTCCTTTTTCACCATAGCCCTCTATGGGCTTCCAAATATCCCTTTGCCAATTCCACAAGAACAGCCTTAGCAAAAGGCTTCTTGAAGGGAAAGATGTAACTCTGTGAGATGAATTAACAGAACACAGAGCAGTTTCTCAGAAAGCTTCTTTCCAGTTTTGAACGGAAGATATTTAATTTTTCACCATAGCCGTCTATGGGCTTCCAAATATCCCTTCGCCAATTCCACAAGAACAGCCTTAGCGAAAGGCTTCTTGAAGGGAAAGATGTAACTCTGTGAGATGAATTCACAGAACACAGAGCAGTTTCTCAGAAAGCTTCTTTCCAGTTTTGAACGGAAGATATTTCCTTTTTCACCATAGCCCTCTATGGGCTTCCAAATATCCCTTTGCCAATTCCACAAGAACAGCCTTAGCGAAAGGCTTCTTGAAGGGAAAGATGTAACTCTTTGAGATGAATTAACAGAACACAGAGCAGTTTCTCAGAAAGCTTCTTTCCAGTTTTGAACAGAAGATATTTCCTTTTTCACCATAGCCCTCTACGGGCTTCCAAATATCCGTTTGCCAATTCCACAAGAACAGCCTTAGCGAAAGGCTTCTTGAAGGGAGAGAGGTAACTCTGTGAGATGAATTAACAGAACACAGAGCAGTTTCTCAGAAAGCTTCTTTCCAGTTTTGAACAGAAGATATTTCCTTTTTCACCATAGCCCTCTACGGGCTTCCCAATATCCTTTTGCCAATTCCACAAGAACAGCCTTAGCGAAAGGCTTCTTGAAGGGAAAGATGTAACTCTGTGAGATGAATTAACAGAACACATAGCAGTTTCTCAGAAAGCTTCTTTCCAGTTTTGAACGGAAGATATTTCCTTTTTCACCATAGCCCTCTATGGGCTTCCAAATATCCCCTTGCCAATTCCACAAGAACAGCCTTAGCGAAAGGCTTCTTGAAGGGAAAGATGTAACTCTGTGAGATGAATTCACAAAACACAGAGCAGTTTCTCAGAAAGCTTCTTTCCAGTTTTGAACGGAAGATATTTCCTTTTTCACCATAGCCGTCTATGGGCTTCCAAATATCCCTTTGCCAATTCCACAAGAACAGCCTTAGCCAAAGGCTTCTTGAAGGGAAAGATGTATCACTGTGAGATGAATTAACAGAACACAGAGCAGTTTCTCAGAAAGCTTCTTTCCAGTTTTGAACGGAAGATAATTCCTTTTTCACCATAGGCCTCTCTGGGCTTCCAAATATCCCTCTGCCAATTCCACAAGAACAGCCTTAGCGAAAGGCTTCTGGAAGGGAAAGATGTAACTTTGTGAGATGAATTAACAGAACACAGAGCAGTTTCTCAGAAAGCTTCTTTCCAGTTTTGAACGGAAGATATTTCCTTTTTCACCATAGCCGTCTATGGGCTTCCAAATATCCCTTTGCCAATTCCACAAGAACAGCCTTAGCGAAAGGCTTCTTGAAGGGAAAGATGTAACTCTGTGAGATGAATTCACAGAACACAGAGCAGTTTCTCAGAAAGCTTCTTTCCAGTTTTGAACGGAAGATATTTCCTTTTTCACCATAGCCCTCTATGGGCTTCCAAATATCGCTTTGCCAATTCCACAAGAACAGCCTTAGCGAAAGGCTTCTTGAAGGGAAAGATGTAACTCTGTGAGATGAATTCACAGAACACAGAGCACTTTCTCAGAAACCTTCTTTCCAGTTTTGAACGGAAGATATTTCCTTTTTCACCATAGCCGTCTATGGGCTTCCAAATATCCCTTTGACAATTCCACAAGAACAGCCTTAGCGAAAGGCTTCTTGAAGGGAAAGATGTAACTCTGTGAGATGAATTCACAGAACACAGAGCAGTTTCTCAGAAAGCTTCTTTCCAGTTTTGAACGGAAGATATTTCCTTTTTCACCATAGCCCTCTATGGGTTTCCAAATATCGCTTTGCCAATTCCACAAGAACAGCCTTATCGAAAGGCTTCTTGAAGGGAAAGATGTAACTCTGTGAGATGAATTCACAGAGCACAGAGCAGTTTCTCAGAAAGCTTCTTTCCAGTTTTGAACGGAAGATATTTCCTTTTTCACCATAGCCTTCAATGGGCTTCCAAATTTCCCTTTGCCAATTCCTCAAGAACAGCCTTAGCGAAAGGCTTCTTGAAGGGAAAGATGTAACTCTGTGAGATGAATTAACAGAACACAGAGCAGTTTCTCAGAAAGCTTCTTTCCAGTTTTGAACGGAAGATATTTCCTTTTTCACCATAGCCCTCTATGGGCTTCCAAATATCCCTTTGCCAATTCCACAAGAACAGCCTTAGCAAAAGGCTTCTTGAAGGGAAAGATGTAACTCTGTGAGATGAATTAACAGAACACAGAGCAGTTTCTCAGAAAGCTTCTTTCCAGTTTTGAACGGAAGATATTTAATTTTTCACCATAGCCGTCTATGGGCTTCCAAATATCCCTTCGCCAATTCCACAAGAACAGCCTTAGCGAAAGGCTTCTTGAAGGGAAAGATGTAACTCTGTGAGATGAATTAACAGAACACAGAGCAGTTTCTCAGAAAGCTTCTTTCCAGTTTTGAACGGAAGATATTTCCTTTTTCACCATAGCCCTCTATGGGCTTCCAAATATCCCTTTGCCAATTCCACAAGAACAGCCTTAGCGAAAGGCTTCTTGAAGGGAAAGATGTAACTCTTTGAGATGAATTAACAGAACACAGAGCAGTTTCTCAGAAAGCTTCTTTCCAGTTTTGAACAGAAGATATTTCCTTTTTCACCATAGCCCTCTACGGGCTTCCAAATATCCGTTTGCCAATTCCACAAGAACAGCCTTAGCGAAATTCTTCTTGAAGGGAAAGATGTAACTCTGTGAGATGAATTAACAGAACACAGAGCAGTTTCTCAGAAAGCTTCTTTCCAATTTTGAACGGAAGATATTTCCTTTTTCACCATAGCCCTCTATGGGCTTCCAAATATCCCTTTGCCAATTCCACAAGAACAGCCTTAGCGAAAGGCTTCTTGAAGGGAAAGATGTAACTCCGTGAGATGAATTAACAGAACACAGAGCAGTTTCTCAGAAAGCTTCTTTCCAGTGTTGAACGGAAGATATTTCCTTTTTCACCATAGCCCTCTATGGGCTTCCAAATATCGCTTTGCCAATTCCACAAGAACAGCCTTAGCGAAAGGCTTCTTGAAGGGAAAGATGTAACTCTGTGAGATGAATTCACAGAACACAGAGCAGTTTCTCAGAAAGCTTCTTTCCAGTTTTGAACGGAAGATATTTGCTTTTTATCCGTAGCCCTCTACGGGCTTCCAAATATCCCTTTGCCAATACCACAAGAACAGCCTTAGCGAAAGGCTTCTTGAAGGGAAAGATGTAACTCTGTGAAATGAATTAACAGAACACAGAGCAGTTTCACAGAAAGCTTCTTTCCAGTTTTGAACGGAAGATATTTCTTTTTTCACCATAGCCCTCTATGGGCTTCCAAATATCCCTTTGCCAATTCCACAAGAACAGCCTTAGCGAAAGGCTTTTTGAAGGGAGAGAGGTAACTCTGTGAGATGAATTAACAGAACACAGAGCAGTTTCTCAGAAAGCTTCTTTCCAGTTTTGAACAGAAGATATTTCCTTTTTCACCATAGCCCTCTACGGGCTTCCAAATATCCGTTTGCCAATTCCACAAGAACAGCCTTAGCGAAAGGCTTCTTGAAGGGAAAGATGTAACTCTGTGAGATGAATTAACAGAACACAGAGCAGTTTCTCAGAAAGCTTCTTTCCAGTTTTGAACGGAAGATATTTCCTTTTTCACCATAGCCCTCTATGGGCTTCCAAATATCGCTTTGCCAATTCCACAAGAACAGCCTTAGCGAAAGGCTTCTTGAAGGGAAAGATGTAACTCTGTGAGATGAATTCACAGAACACAGAGCAGTTTCTCAGAAAGCTTCTTTCCAGTTTTGAACGGAAGATATTTCCTTTTTCACCATAGCCGTCTATGGGCTTGCAAATATCCCTTTGCCAATTCCACAAGAACAGCCTTAGCGAAAGGCTTCTTGAAGGGAAAGATGTAACTCTGTGAGATGAATTCACAGAACACAGAGCAGTTTCTCAGAAAGCTTCTTTCCAGTTTTGAACGGAAGATATTTCCTTTTTCACCATAGCCCTCTATGGGCTTCCAAATATCCCCTTGCCAATTCCACAAGAACAGCCTTAGCGAAAGGCTTCCTGAAGGGAAAGATGTAACTCTGTGAGATGAATTCACAAAACACAGAGCAGTTTCTCAGAAAGCTTCTTTCAAGTTTTGAACGGAAGATATTTCCTTTTTCACCATAGCCGTCTATGGGCTTCCAAATATCCCTTTGCCAATTCCACAAGAACAGCCTTAGCCAAAGGCTTCTTGAAGGGAAAGATGTAACACTGTGAGATGAATTAACAGAACACAGAGCAGTTTCTCAGAAAGCTTCTTTCCAGTTTTGACCGGAAGATATTTCCTTTTTCACCATAGCCCTCTATGGGCTTCCAAATATCCCTTTGCCAATTCCACAAGAACAGCCTTAGCGAAAGGCTTCTTGAAGGGAAAGATGTAACTCCGTGAGATGAATTAACAGAACACAGAGCAGTTTCTCAGAAAGCTTCTTTCCAGTTTTGAACGGAAGATATTTCCTTTTTCACCATAGCCCTCTATGGGCTTCCAAATATCGCTTTGAAAATTCCACAAGAACAGCCTTAGCGAAAGGCTTCTTGAAGGGAAAGATGTAACTCTGTGAGATGAACTCACAGAACACAGAGCAGTTTCTCAGAAAGCTTCTTTCCAGTTTTGAACGGAAGATATTTGCTTTTTATCCGTAGCCCTCTATGGGCTTCCAAATATCCCTTTGCCAATACCACAAGAACAGCCTTAGCGAAAGGCTTCTTGAAGGGGAAGATGTAACTCTGTGAAATGAATTAACAGAACACAGAGCAGTTTCTCAGAAAGCTTCTTTCCAGTTTTGAACGGAAGATATTTCTTTTTTCACCATAGCCCTCTAAGGGCTTCCAAATATCCCTTTGCCAATTCCACAAGAACAGCCTTAGCGAAAGGCTTTTTGAAGGGAGAGAGGTAACTCTGTGAGATGAATTAACAGAACACAGAGCAGTTTCTCAGAAAGCTTCTTTCCAGTTTTGAACAGAAGATATTTCCTTTTTCACCATAGCCCTCTACGGGCTTCCAAATATCCGTTTGCCAATTCCACAAGAACAGCCTTAGCGAAAGGCTTCTTGAAGGGAAAGATGTAACTCTGTGAGATGAATTAACAGAACACAGAGCATTTTCTCAGAAAGCTTCTTTCCAGTTTTGAACGGAAGATATTTCCTTTTTCACCATAGCCCTCTATGGGCTTCCAAATATCGCTTTGCCAATTCCACAAGAACAGCCTTAGCGAAAGGCTTCTTGAAGGGAAAGATGTAACTCTGTGAGATGAATTCACAGAACACAGAGCAGTTTCTCAGAAAGCTTCTTTCCAGTTTTGAACGGAAGATATTTCCTTTTTCACCATAGCCGTCTATGGGCTTGCAAATATCCCTTTGCCAATTCCACAAGAACAGCCTTAGCGAAAGGCTTCTTGAAGGGAAAGATATAACTCTGTGAGATGAATTCACAGAACACAGAGCAGTTTCTCAGAAAGCTTCTTTCCAGTTTTGAACGGAAGATATTTCCTTTTTCACCATAGCCGTCTATGGGCTTCCAAATATCCCTTTGCCAATTCCACAAGAACAGCCTTAGCGAAATGCTTCTTGAAGGGAAAAATGTAACTCTGTGAGATGAATTAACAGAACAGAGAGCAGTTTCTCAGAAAGCTTCTTTCCAGTTTTGAACGGAAGATATTTCCTTTTTCACCATAGCCCTCTATGGGCTTCCAAATATCCCTTTGCCAATTCCACAAGAACAGCCTTAGCGAAAGGCTTCTTGAAGGGAAAGATGTAACTCTGTGAGATGAATTCACAGAACACAGAGCAGTTTCTCAGAAAGCTTCTTTCCAGTTTTGAACGGAAGATATTTCCTTTTTCACCATAGCCCTCTACGGGCTTCCAAATATCCCTTTGCCAATTCCACAAGAACAGCCTTAGCGAAAGGCTTCTTGAAGGGAAAGATGTAACTCTGTGAGATGAATTCACAGAACACAGAGCAGTTTCTCAGAAAGCTTCTTTCCAGTTTTGAACGGAAGATATTTCCTTTTTCACCATAGCCCTCTATGGGCTTCCAATTATCCCTTTGCCAATTCCACAAGAACAGCCTTAGCGAAAGGCTTCTTGAAGGCAAAGATGTAACTCTGTGAGATGAATTCACAGAACACAGAGCAGTTTCTCAGAAAGCTTCTTTCCAGTTTTGAACGGAAGATATTTCCTTTTTCACCATAGCCCTCTATGGGCTTCTAAATATCCCTTTGCCAATTCCACAAGAACAGCCTTAGCGAAAGGCTTCTTGAAGGGAAAGATATAACTCTGTGATATGAATTAACAGGACACAGAGAAATTTCTCAGAAAGCTTCTTTCCAGTTTTGAACGGAAGATATTTCCTTTTTCACCATAGCCCTCTATGGGCTTCCAAATATCCCTTTGCCAATTCCACAAGAACAGCCTTAGCGAAAGGCTTCTTGAAGGGAAAGATGTAACTCTGTGAGATGAATTCACAGAACACAGAGCAGTTTCTCAGAAAGCTTCTTTCCAGTTTTGAACGGAAGATATTTCCTTTTTCACCATAGCCATCTTTGGGCTTCCAAATATCCCTTTGCCAATTCCACAAGAACAGCCTTAGCGAAAGGCTTCTTGAAGGGAAAGATGTAACTCTGTGACATGAATTAACAGAACACAGAACAGTTTCTCAGAAAGCTTCTTTCCAGTTTTGAACGGAAGATATTTCCTTTTTCACCATAGCCCTCTATGGGCTTCCAAATATCGCTTTGCCAATTCCACAAGAACAGCCTTAGCGAAAGGCTTCTTGAAGCGAAAGATGTAACTCTGTGAGATGAATTAACAGAACACAGAGCAGTTTCTCAGAAAGCTTCTTTCCAGTTTTGAACGGAAGATATTTCCTTTTTCACCATAGCCCTCTATGGGCTTCCAAATATCCCTTTGCCAATTCCACAAGAACAGCCTTAGCGAAAGGCTTCTTGAAGGAAAAGATATAACTCTGTGAGATGAATTAACAGGACACAGAGAAGTTTCTCAGAAAGCTTCTTTCCAGTTTTGAACGGAAGATATTTCCTTTTTCACCATAGCCCTCTATGGTCTTCGAAATATCCCTTTGCCAATTCCACAAGAACAGCCTTAGCGAAAGGCTTCTTGAAGGCAAAGATGTAACTCTGTGAGATGAATTAACAGAACACAGAGCAGTTTCTCAGAAAGCTTCTTTCCAGTTTTGAACGGAAGATATTTCCTTTTTCACCATAGCCCTCTATGGGCTTCCAAATATCCCTTTGCCAATTCCACAAGAACAGCCTTAGCGAAAGGCTTCTTGATGGGAAAGATGTAACTCTGTGAGATGAATTAACAGAACACAGAGCAGTTTCTCAGAAAGCTTCTTTCCAGTTTTGAACGGAAGATATTTCCTTTTTCACCATAGGCCTCTATGGGCTTCCAAATATCCCTTTGCCAATTCCACAAGAACAGCCTTAGCGAAAGGCTTCTTGAAGGGAAAGATATAACTCTGTGAGATGAATTCACAGAACACAGAGCAGTTTCTCAGAAAGCTTCTTTCCAGTTTTGAACGGAAGATATTTCCTTTTTCACCATAGCCGTCTATGGGCTTCCAAATATCCCTTTGCCAATTCCACAAGAACAGCCTTAGCGAAATGCTTCTTGAAGGGAAAAATGTAACTCTGTGAGATGAATTAACAGAACACAGAGCAGTTTCTCAGAAAGCTTCTTTCCAGTTTTGAACGGAAGATATTTCCTTTTTCACCATAGCCCTCTATGGGCTTCCAAATATCCCTTTGCCAATTCCACAAGAACAGCCTTAGCGAAAGGCTTCTTGAAGGGAAAGATGTAACTCTGTGAGATTAATTCACAGAACACAGAGCAGTTTCTCAGAAAGCTTCTTTCCAGTTTTGAACGGAAGATATTTCCTTTTTCACCATAGGCCTCTAAGGGCTTCAAAATATCCCTTTGCCAATTCCACAAGAACAGCCTTAGCGAAAGGCTTCTTGAAGCGAAAGATGTAACTCTGTGAGATGAATTCACAGAACACAGAGCAGTTTCTCAGAAAGCTTCTTTCCAGTTTTGAACGGAAGATATTTCCTTTTTCACCATAGCCGTCCATGGGCTTGCAAATATCCCTTTGCCAATTCCACAAGAACAGCCTTAGCGAAAGGCTTCTTGAAGGGAAAGATGTAACTCTGTGAGATGAATTCACAGAACACAGAGCAGTTTCTCAGAAAGCTTCTTTCCAGTTTTGAACGGAAGATATTTCCTTTTTCACCATAGCCGTCCATGGGCTTGCAAATATCCCTTTGCCAATTCCACAAGAACAGCCTTAGCGAAAGGCTTCTTGAAGGGAAAGATGTAACTCTGTGAGATGAATTCAGAGAACACAGCGCAGTTTCTCAGAAAGCTTCTTTCCAGTTTTGAACGGAAGATATTTCCTTTTTCACCATTGCCCTCTACGGGCTTCCAAATATCCCTTTGTCAATTCCACAAGAACAGCCTTAGCGAAAGGCTTCTTGAAGGGAAAGATGTAACTCTGTGAGATGAATTACCAGAACACAGAGCAGTTTCTCAGAAAGCTTCTTTCCAGTTTTGAACGGAAGATATTTCCTTTTTCACCGTAGCCCTCTGTGGGCTTCCAAATATCCCTTTGCCAATTCCACAAGAACAGCCTTAGCGAAAGGCTTCTTGAAGGGAAAGATGTAACTCTGTGAGATGAATTAACAGAACACAGAGCAGTTTCTCAGAAAGCTTCTTTCCAGTTTTTAACGGAAGATATTTCCTTTTTCACCATAGCCGTCTATGGGCTTCCAAATATCCCTTTGCCAATTCCACAAGAACAGCCTTAGCGAAATGCTTCTTGAAGGGAAAAATGTAACTCTGTGAGATGAATTAACAGAACACAGAGCAGTTTCTCAGAAAGCTTCTTTCCAGTTTTGAACGGAAGATATTTCCTTTTTCACCATAGCCGTCTATGGGCTTCCAAATATCCCTTTGCCAATTCCACAAGAACAGCCTTAGCGAAAGGATTCTTGAAGGGAAAGATGTAACTCTGTGAGATGAATTAACAGAACACAGAGCACTTTCTCAGAAAGCTTCTTTCCAGTTTTGAACGGAAGATATTCCCTTTTTCTCCATAGCCCTCTATGGGCTTCCAAATATCCCTTTGCCTATTCCACAAGAACAGCCTTAGCGAAAGGCTTCTGGAAGGGAAAGATGTAACTCTGTGAGATGAATTAACAGAACACAGAGCAGTTTCTCAGAAAGCTTCTTTCCAGTTTTTAACGGAAGATATTTCCTTTTTCACCATAGCCCTCTATGGGCTTCCAAATATCCCTTTGCCAATTCCACAAGAACAGCCTTAGCGAAAGGCTTCTTGAAGGGAAAGATGTAACGCTATGAGATGAATTAACAGAACACAGAGCAGTTTCTCAGAAACCTTCTTTCCAGTTTTGAACGGAAGATATTTCCTTTTTCACCATAGCCGTCTATGGGCTTCCAAATATCCCTTTGCCAATTCCACAAGAACAGCCTTAGCGAAAGGCTTCTTGAAGGAAAAGATATAACTCTGTGAGATGAATTAACAGGACACAGAGAAGTTTCTCAGAAAGCTTATTTCCAGTTTTGAACGGAAGATATTTCCTTTTTCACAATAGCCCTCTATGTTCTTCCAAATATCCCTTTGCCAATTCCAAAAGAACAGCCTTAGCGAAAGGCTTCTTGAAGGGAAAGATGTAACTCTGTGAGATGAATTAACAGAACACAGAGCAGTTTCTCAGAAAGCTTCTTTCCAGTTATGAACGGAAGATATTTCCTTTTTCACCATAGCCCTCTATGGTCTTCCAAATATCGCTTTGCAATTCCACAAGAACAGCCTTAGCGAAAGGCTTCTTGAAGGGAAAGATGTAACTCTGTGAGATGAATTAACAGAACACAGAGCAGTTTCTCAGAATGCTTCTTTCCAGTTTTGAACGGAAGATATTTCCTTTTTCACCATAGCCCTCTATGGGCTTCCAAATATCCCTTTGCCAATTCCACAAGAACAGCCTTAGCGAAAGGCTTCTTGAAGGCAAAGATGTAACTCTGTGAGATGAATTAACAGAACACAGAGCAGTTTCTCAGAAAGCTTCTTTCCAGTTTTGAACGGAAGATATTTCCTTTTTCACCATAGCCCTCTATGGGCTTCCAAATATCCCTTTGCCAATTCCACAAGAACAGCCTTAGCGAACGGCTTCTTGATGGGAAAGATGTAACTCTGTGAGATGAATTAACAGAACACAGAGCAGTTTCTCAGAAAGCTTCTTTCCAGTTTTGAACGGAAGATATTTCCTTTTTCACCATAGCCCTCTATGGGCTTCCAAATATCCCTTTGCCAATTCCACAAGAACAGCCTTAGCGAAAGCTTCTTGAAGGGAAAGATATAACTCTGTGAGATGAATTCACAGAACACAGAGCAGTTTCTCAGAAAGCTTCTTTCCAGTTTTGAACGGAAGATATTTCCTTTTTCACCATAGCCGTCTATGGGCTTCCAAATATCCCTTTGCCAATTCCACAAGAACAGCCTTAGCGAAAGGCTTCTTGAAGGGAAAGATGTAACTCTGTGAGATGAATTAACAGAACACAGAGCAGTTTCTCAGAAAGCTTCTTTCCAGTTTTGAACGGAAGATATTTCCTTTTTCACCATAGCCCTCTATGGGTTTCCAAATATCCCTTTGCCAATTCCACAAGAACAGCCTTAGCGAAAGGCTTCTTGAAGGGAAAGATGTAACTCTGTGAGATGGATTCACAGAACACAGAGCAGATTCTCAGAAAGCTTCTTTCCAGTTTTGAACGGAAGATATTTCCTTTTTCACCGTAGCCGTCTATGGGCTTCCAAATTTCCCTTTGCCAATTCCTCAAGAACAGCCTTAGCGAAAGGCTTCTTGAAGGGAAAGATGTAACTCTGTGAGATGAATTATCAGAACACAGAGCAGTTTCTCAGAAAGCTTCTTTCCAGTTTTGAACGGAAGATATTTCCTTTTTCACCATAGCCCTCTATGGGCTTCCAAATATCCCTTTGCCAATTCCACAAGAACAGCCTTAGCGAAAGGCTTCTTGAAAGGAAAGATGTAACTCTGTGAGATGAATTCACAGAACACAGAGCAGTTTCTCAGAAAGCTTCTTTCCAGTTTTGAACGGAAGATATTTCCTTTTTCACCATAGCCCTCTATGGGCTTCCAAATATCCCTTTGCCAGTTCCACAAGAACAGCCTTAGCGAAAGGCTTCTTGAAGGGAAAAATGTAACTCTGTGAGATGAATTCACAGAACACAGAGCGGTTTCTCAGAAAGCTTCCTTCCAGTTTTGAACGGAAGATAATTCCTTTTTCACCACAGCCGTCTATGGGCTTCCAAATATCCCTTTGCCAATTCCACAAGAACAGCCTTAGCCAAAGGCTTCTTGAAGGGAAAGATGGAACACTGTTATATGAATTAACAGAACACAGAGCAGTTTATCAGAAAGCTTCTTTCCAGTTTTGAACGGAAGATATTTCCTTTTTCACCATAGCCGTCTATGGGCTTCCAAATATCCCTTTGCCAATTCCACAAGAACAGCCTTAGCGAAAGGCTTCTTGAAGGGAAAGATGTAACTCTGTGAGATGAATTAACAGAACACAGAGCAGTTTCTCAGAAAGCTTCTTTCCAGTGTTGAACGGAAGATATTTCCTTTTTCACCATAGCCCTCTATGGGCTTCCAAATATCGCTTTGCCAATTCCACAAGAACAGCCTTAGCGAAAGGCTTCTTGAAGGGAAAGATGTAACTCTGTGAGATGAATTCACAGAACACAGAGCAGTTTCTCAGAAAGCTTCTTTCCAGTTTTGAACGGAAGATATTTCCTTTTTCACCATAGCCCTCTATGGGCTTCCAAATATCCCTTTGCCAATTCCACAAGAACAGCCTTAGCGAAAGGCTTCTTGAAGGGAAAGATGTAACTCTGTGAGATGAATTAACAGAACACAGAGCAGTTTCTCAGAAAGCTTCTTTCCAGCTTGAACGGAAGATATTTCCTTTTTCACCATAGCCCTCTATGGGCTTCCAAATATCGCTTTGCCAATTCCACAAGAACAGCCTTAGCGAAAGGCTTCTTGAAGGGAAAGATGTAACTCTGTGAGATGAATTAACAGAACACAGAGCAGTTTCTCAGAAAGCTTCTTTCCAGTTTTGAACGGAAGATATTTTCTTTTTCACCATAGCCGTCTATGGGCTTCCAAATATCCCTTTGCCAATTCCACAAGAACAGCCTTAGCGAAAGGCTTCTTGAAGGGAAAGATGTAACTCTGTGAGATGAATTAACAGAACACAGAGCAGTTTCTCAGAAAGCTTCTTTCCAGTTTTGAACGGAAGATATTTCCTTTTTCACCATAGCCGTCTATGGGCTTCCAAATATCCCTTTGACAATTCCACAAGAACAGCCTTAGCGAAAGGCTTCTTGAAGGGAAAGATGTAACTCTGTGAGATGAATTCACAGAACACAGAGCAGTTTCTCAGAAAGCTTCTTTCCAGTTTTGAACGGAAGATATTTCCTTTTTCACCATAGCCCTCTATGGGCTTCCAAATATCCCTTTGCCAATTCAAGAAGAACAGCCTTAGCGAAAGGCTTCTTGAAGGGAAAAATGTAACTCTGTGAGATGAATTCACAGAACACAGAGCGGTTTCTCAGAAAGCTTCTTTCCAGTTTTGAACGGAAGATATTTCCTTTTTCACCATAGCCGTCTATGGGCTTCCAAATATCCCTTTGCCAATTCCACAAGAACAGCCTTAGCCAAAGGCTTCTTGAAGGGAAAGATGGAACACTGTTATATGAATTAACAGAACACAGAGCAGTTTCTCAGAAAGCTTCTTTCCAGTTTTGAACGGAAGATATTTCCTTTTTCACCATAGCCGTCTATGGGCTTCCAAATATCCCTTTGCCAATTCCACAAGAACAGCCTTAGCGAAAGGCTTCTTGAAGGGAAAGATGTAACTCTGTGAGATGAATTCACAGAACACAGAGCAGTTTCTCTGAAAGCTTCTTTCCAGTTTTGAACGGAAGATATTTCCTTTTTCACCTTAGCCCTCTATGGGCTTCCAAATATCGCTTTGCCAATTCCACAAGAACAGCCTTAGCGAAAGGCTTCTTGAAGGGAAAGATGTAACTCTGTGAGATGAATTCACAGAACACAGAGCAGTTTCTCAGAAAGCTTCTTTCCAGTTTTGAACGGAAGATATTTCCTTTTTCACCATAGCCCTCTATGGGCTTCCAAATATCCCCTTGCCAATTCCACAAGAACAGCTTTAGCGAAAGGCTTCTTGAAGGGAAAGATGTAACTCTGTGAGATGAATTCACAAAACACAGAGCAGTTTCTCAGAAAGCTTCTTTCCAGTTTTGAACGGAAGATATTTCCTTTTTCACCATAGCCGTCTATGGGCTTCCAAATATCCCTTTGCCAATTCCACAAGAACAGCCTTAGCCAAAGGCTTCTTGAAGGGAAAGATGTATCACTGTCAGATGAATTAACAGAACACAGAGCAGTTTCTCAGAAAGCTTCTTTCCAGTTTTGAACGGAAGATATTTCCTTTTTCACCATAGCCCTCTATGGGCTTCCAAATATCCCTTTGCCAATTCCACAAGAACAGCCTTAGCGAAAGGCTTCTTGAAGGGAAAGATGTAACTCCGTGAGATGAATTAACAGAACACAGAGCAGTTTCTCAGAAAGCTTCTTTCCAGTTTTGAACGGAAGATATTTCCTTTTTCACCATAGCCCTCTATGGGCTTCCAAATATCGCTTTGCCAATTCCACAAGAACAGCCTTAGCGAAAGGTTTCTTGAAGGGAAAGATGTAACTCTGTGAGATGAATTCACAGAACACAGAGCAGTTTCTCAGAAAGCTTCTTTCCAGTTTTGAACGGAAGATATTTCCTTTTTCACCATAGCCGTCTATGGGCTTGCAAATATCCCTTTGCCAATTCCACAAGAACAGCCTTAGCGAAAGGCTTCTTGAAGGGAAAGATGTAACTCTGTGAGATGAATTCACAGAACACAGAGCAGTTTCTCAGAATGCTTCTTTCCAGTTTTGAACGGAAGATATTTCCTTTTTCACCATAGCCGTCTATGGGCTTCCAAATATCCCTTTGCCAATTCCACAAGAACAGCCTTAGCGAAAGGCTTCTTGAAGGGAAAGATGTAACTCTGTGAGATGAATTCACAGAACACAGAGCAGTTTCTCAGAAAGCTTCTTTCCAGCTTGAACGGAAGATATTTCCTTTTTCACCATAGCCCTCTATGGGCTTCCAAATATCGCTTTGCCAATTCCACAAGAACAGCCTTAGCGAAAGGCTTCTTGAAGGGAAAGATGTAACTCTGTGAGATGAATTAACAGAACACAGAGCAGTTTCTCAGAAAGCTTCTTTCCAGTTTTGAACGGAAGATATTTCCTTTTTCACCATAGCCGTCTATGGGCTTCCAAATATCCCTTTGACAATTCCACAAGAACAGCCTTAGCGAAAGGCTTCTTGAAGGGAAAGATGTAACTCTGTGAGATGAATTCACAGAACACAGAGCAGTTTCTCAGAAAGCTTGTTTCCAGTTTTGAACGGAAGATATTTCCTTTTTCACCATAGCCCTCTATGGGTTTCCAAATATCGCTTTGCCAATTCCACAAGAACAGCCTTATCGAAAGGCTTCTTGAAGGGAAAGATGTAACTCTGTGAGATGAATTCACAGAGCACAGAGCAGTTTCTCAGAAAGCTTCTTTCCAGTTTTGAACGGAAGATATTTCCTTTTTCACCATAGCCTTCAATGGGCTTCCAAATTTCTCTTTGCCAATTCCTCAAGAACAGCCTTAGCGAAAGGCTTCTTGAAGGGAAAGATGTAACTCTGTGAGATGAATTAACAGAACACAGAGCAGTTTCTCAGAAAGCTTCTTTCCAGTTTTGAACGGAAGATATTTCCTTTTTCACCATAGCCCTCTATGGGCTTCCAAATATCCCTTTGCCAATTCCACAAGAACAGCCTTAGCAAAAGGCTTCTTGAAGGGAAAGATGTAACTCTGTGAGATGAATTAACAGAACACAGAGCAGTTTCTCAGAAAGCTTCTTTCCAGTTTTGAACGGAAGATATTTAATTTTTCACCATAGCCGTCTATGGGCTTCCAAATATCCCTTCGCCAATTCCACAAGAACAGCCTTAGCGAAAGGCTTCTTGAAGGGAAAGATGTAACTCTGTGAGATGAATTAACAGAACACAGAGCAGTTTCTCAGAAAGCTTCTTTCCAGTTTTGAACGGAAGATATTTCCTTTTTCACCATAGCCCTCTATGGGCTTCCAAATATCCCTTTGCCAATTCCACAAGAAAAGCCTTAGCGAAAGGCTTCTTGAAGGGAAAGATGTAACTCTTTGACATGAATTAACAGAACACAGAGCAGTTTCTCAGAAAGCTTCTTTCCAGTATTGAACAGAAGATATTTCCTTTTTCACCATAGCCCTCTACGGGCTTCCAAATATCCGTTTGCCAATTCCACAAGAACAGCCTTAGCGAAAGGCTTCTTGAAGGGAAAGATGTAACTCTGTGAGATGAATTAACAGAACACAGAGCAGTTTCTCAGAAAGCTTCTTTCCAGTTTTGAACAGAAGATATTTCCTTTTTCACCATAGCCCTCTATGGCCTTCCAAATATCCCCTTGCCAATTCCACAAGAACAGCCTTAGCGAAAGGCTTCTTGAAGGGAAAGATGTAACTCTGTGAGATGAATTCACAAAACACAGAGCAGTTTCTCAGAAAGCTTCTTTCCAGTTTTGAACGGAAGATATTTCCTTTTTCACCATAGCCGTCTATGGGCTTCCAAATATCCCTTTGCCAATTCCACAAGAACAGCCTTAGCCAAAGGCTTCTTGAAGGGAAAGATGTAACACTGTGAGATGAATTAACAGAACACAGAGCAGTTTCTCAGAAAGCTTCTTTCCAGTTTTGAACGGAAGATATTTCCTTTTTCACCATAGCCCTCTATGGGCTTCCAAATATCCCTTTGCCAATTCCACAAGAACAGCCTTAGCGAAAGGCTTCTTTAAGGGAAAGATGTAACTCCGTGAGATGAATTAACAGAACACAGAGCAGTTTCTCAGAAAGCTTCTTTCCAGTGTTGAACGGAAGATATTTCCTTTTTCACCATAGCCCTCTAAGGGCTTCCAAATATCGCTTTGCCAATTCCTCAAGAACAGCCTTAGCGAAAGGCTTCTTGAAGGGAAAGATGTAACTCTGTGAGATGAATTCACAGAACACAGAGCAGTTTCTCAGAAAGCTTCTTTCCAGTTTTGAACGGAAGATATTTGCTTTTTATCCGTAGCCCTCTATGGGCTTCCAAATATCCCTTTGCCAATACCACAAGAACAGCCTTAGCGAAAGGCTTCTTGAAGGGAAAGATGTAACTCTGTGAAATGAATTAACAGAACACAGAGCAGTTTCTCAGAAAGCTTCTTTCCAGTTTTGAACGGAAGATATTTCTTTTTTCACCATAGCCCTCTATGGGCTTCCAAATATCCCTTTGCCAATTCCACAAGAACAGCCTTAGCGAAAGGCTTTTTGAAGGGAGAGAGGTAACTCTGTGAGATGAATTAACAGAACACAGAGCAGTTTCTCAGAAAGCTTCTTTCCAGTTTTGAACAGAAGATATTTCCTTTTTCACCATAGCCCTCTACGGGCTTCCAAATATCCGTTTGCCAATTCCACAAGAACAGCCTTAGCGAAAGGCTTCTTGAAGGGAAAGATGTAACTCTGTGAGATGAATTAACAGAACACAGAGCAGTTTCTCAGAAAGCTTCTTTCCAGTTTTGAACGGAAGATATTTCCTTTTTCACCATAGCCCTCTATGGGCTTCCAAATATCCCCTTGCCAATTCCACAAGAACAGCCTTAGCGAAAGGCTTCTTGAAGGGAAAGATGTAACTCTGTGAGATGAATTCACAAAACACAGAGCAGTTTCTCAGAAAGCTTCTTTCCAGTTTTGAACGGAAGATATTTCCTTTTTCACCATAGCCGTCTATGGGCTTCCAAATATCCCTTTGCCAATTCCACAAGAACAGCCTTAGCCAAAGGCTTCTTGAAGGGAAAGATGTATCACTGTGAGATGAATTAACAGAACACAGAGCAGTTTCTCAGAAAGCTTCTTTCCAGTTTTGAACGGAAGATAATTCCTTTTTCACCATAGGCCTCTCTGGGCTTCCAAATATCCCTCTGCCAATTCCACAAGAACAGCCTTAGCGAAAGGCTTCTTGAAGGGAAAGATGTAACTTTGTGAGATGAATTAACAGAACACAGAGCAGTTTCTCAGAAAGCTTCTTTCCAGTTTTGAACGGAAGATATTTCCTTTTTCACCATAGCCGTCTATGGGCTTCCAAATATCCCTTTGCCAATTCCACAAGAACAGCCTTAGCGAAAGGCTTCTTGAAGGGAAAGATGTAACTCTGTGAGATGAATTCACAGAACACAGAGCAGTTTCTCAGAAAGCTTGTTTCCAGTTTTGAACGGAAGATATTTCCTTTTTCACCATAGCCCTCTATGGGTTTCCAAATATCGCTTTGCCAATTCCACAAGAACAGCCTTATCGAAAGGCTTCTTGAAGGGAAAGATGTAACTCTGTGAGATGAATTCACAGAGCACAGAGCAGTTTCTCAGAAAGCTTCTTTCCAGTTTTGAACGGAAGATATTTCCTTTTTCACCATAGCCTTCAATGGGCTTCCAAATTTCTCTTTGCCAATTCCTCAAGAACAGCCTTAGCGAAAGGCTTCTTGAAGGGAAAGATGTAACTCTGTGAGATGAATTAACAGAACACAGAGCAGTTTCTCAGAAAGCTTCTTTCCAGTTTTGAACGGAAGATATTTCCTTTTTCACTATAGCCCTCTATGGGCTTCCAAATATCCCTTTGCCAATTCCACAAGAACAGCCTTAGCAAAAGGCTTCTTGAAGGGAAAGATGTAACTCTGTGAGATGAATTAACAGAACACAGAGCAGTTTCTCAGAAAGCTTCTTTCCAGTTTTGAACGGAAGATATTTAATTTTTCACCATAGCCGTCTATGGGCTTCCAAATATCCCTTCGCCAATTCCACAAGAACAGCCTTAGCGAAAGGCTTCTTGAAGGGAAAGATGTAACTCTGTGAGATGAATTAACAGAACACAGAGCAGTTTCTCAGAAAGCTTCTTTCCAGTTTTGAACGGAAGATATTTCCTTTTTCACCATAGCCCTCTATGGGCTTCCAAATATCCCTTTGCCAATTCCACAAGAAAAGCCTTAGCGAAAGGCTTCTTGAAGGGAAAGATGTAACTCTTTGACATGAATTAACAGAACACAGAGCAGTTTCTCAGAAAGCTTCTTTCCAGTATTGAACAGAAGATATTTCCTTTTTCACCATAGCCCTCTACGGGCTTCCAAATATCCGTTTGCCAATTCCACAAGAACAGCCTTAGCGAAAGGCTTCTTGAAGGGAAAGATGTAACTCTGTGAGATGAATTAACAGAACACAGAGCAGTTTCTCAGAAAGCTTCCTTCCAGTTTTGAACAGAAGATATTTCCTTTTTCACCATAGCCCTCTATGGCCTTCCAAATATCCCCTTGCCAATTCCACAAGAACAGCCTTAGCGAAAGGCTTCTTGAAGGGAAAGATGTAACTCTGTGAGATGAATTCACAAAACACAGAGCAGTTTCTCAGAAAGCTTCTTTCCAGTTTTGAACGGAAGATATTTCCTTTTTCACCATAGCCGTCTATGGGCTTCCAAATATCCCTTTGCCAATTCCACAAGAACAGCCTTAGCCAAAGGCTTCTTGAAGGGAAAGATGTAACACTGTGAGATGAATTAACAGAACACAGAGCAGTTTCTCAGAAAGCTTCTTTCCAGTTTTGAACGGAAGATATTTCCTTTTTCACCATAGCCCTCTATGGGCTTCCAAATATCCCTTTGCCAATTCCACAAGAACAGCCTTAGCGAAAGGCTTCTTTAAGGGAAAGATGTAACTCCGTGAGATGAATTAACAGAACACAGAGCAGTTTCTCAGAAAGCTTCTTTCCAGTGTTGAACGGAAGATATTTCCTTTTTCACCATAGCCCTCTAAGGGCTTCCAAATATCGCTTTGCCAATTCCTCAAGAACAGCCTTAGCGAAAGGCTTCTTGAAGGGAAAGATGTAACTCTGTGAGATGAATTCACAGAACACAGAGCAGTTTCTCAGAAAGCTTCTTTCAAGTTTTGAACGGAAGATATTTGCTTTTTATCCGTAGCCCTCTATGGGCTTCCAAATATCCCTTTGCCAATACCACAAGAACAGCCTTAGCGAAAGGCTTCTTGAAGGGAAAGATGTAACTCTGTGAAATGAATTAACAGAACACAGAGCAGTTTCTCAGAAAGCTTCTTTCCAGTTTTGAACGGAAGATATTTCTTTTTTCACCATAGCCCTCTATGGGCTTCCAAATATCCCTTTGCCAATTCCACAAGAACAGCCTTAGCGAAAGGCTTTTTGAAGGGAGAGAGGTAACTCTGTGAGATGAATTAACAGAACACAGAGCAGTTTCTCAGAAAGCTTCTTTCCAGTTTTGAACAGAAGATATTTCCTTTTTCACCATAGCCCTCTACGGGCTTCCAAATATCCGTTTGCCAATTCCACAAGAACAGCCTTAGCGAAAGGCTTCTTGAAGGGAAAGATGTAACTCTGTGAGATGAATTAACAGAACACAGAGCAGTTTCTCAGAAAGCTTCTTTCCAGTTTTGAACGGAAGATATTTCCTTTTTCACCATAGCCCTCTATGGGCTTCCAAATATCCCCTTGCCAATTCCACAAGAACAGCCTTAGCGAAAGGCTTCTTGAAGGGAAAGATGTAACTCTGTGAGATGAATTCACAAAACACAGAGCAGTTTCTCAGAAAGCTTCTTTCCAGTTTTGAACGGAAGATATTTCCTTTTTCACCATAGCCGTCTATGGGCTTCCAAATATCCCTTTGCCAATTTCACAAGAACAGCCTTAGCCAAAGGCTTCTTGAAGGGAAAGATGTATCACTGTGAGATGAATTAACAGAACACAGAGCAGTTTCTCAGAAAGCTTCTTTCCAGTTTTGAACGGAAGATAATTCCTTTTTCACCATAGGCCTCTCTGGGCTTCCAAATATCCCTCTGCCAATTCCACAAGAACAGCCTTAGCGAAAGGCTTCTTGAAGGGAAAGATGTAACTTTGTGAGATGAATTAACAGAACACAGAGCAGTTTCTCAGAAAGCTTCTTTCCAGTTTTGAACGGAAGATATTTCCTTTTTCACCATAGCCGTCTATGGGCTTCCAAATATCCCTTTGCCAATTCCACAAGAACAGCCTTAGCGAAAGGCTTCTTGAAGGGAAAGATGTAACTCTGTGAGATGAATTCACAGAACACAGAGCAGTTTCTCAGAAAGCTTCTTTCCAGTTTTGAACGGAAGATATTTCCTTTTTCACCATAGCCCTCTATGGGCTTCCAAATATCGCTTTGCCAATTCCACAAGAACAGCCTTAGCGAAAGGCTTCTTGAAGGGAAAGATGTAACTCTGTGAGATGAATTCACAGAACACAGAGCAGTTTCTCAGAAAGCTTCTTTCCAGTTTTGAACGGAAGATATTTCCTTTTTCACCATAGCCCTCTATGGGTTTCCAAATATCGCTTTGCCAATTCCACAAGAACAGCCTTATCGAAAGGCTTCTTGAAGGGAAAGATGTAACTCTGTGAGATGAATTCACAGAGCACAGAGCAGTTTCTCAGAAAGCTTCTTTCCAGTTTTGAACGGAAGATATTTCCTTTTTCACCATAGCCTTCAATGGGCTTCCAAATTTCTCTTTGCCAATTCCTCAAGAACAGCCTTAGCGAAAGGCTTCTTGAAGGGAAAGATGTAACTCTGTGAGATGAATTAACAGAACACAGAGCAGTTTCTCAGAAAGCTTCTTTCCAGTTTTGAACGGAAGATATTTCCTTTTTCACCATAGCCCTCTATGGGCTTCCAAATATCCCTTTGCCAATTCCACAAGAACAGCCTTAGCAAAAGGCTTCTTGAAGGGAAAGATGTAACTCTGTGAGATGAATTAACAGAACACAGAGCAGTTTCTCAGAAAGCTTCTTTCCAGTTTTGAACGGAAGATATTTAATTTTTCACCATAGCCGTCTATGGGCTTCCAAATATCCCTTCGCCAATTCCACAAGAACAGCCTTAGCGAAAGGCTTCTTGAAGGGAAAGATGTAACTCTGTGAGATGAATTAACAGAACACAGAGCAGTTTCTCAGAAAGCTTCTTTCCAGTTTTGAACGGAAGATATTTCCTTTTTCACCATAGCCCTCTATGGGCTTCCAAATATCCCTTTGCCAATTCCACAAGAACAGCCTTAGCGAAAGGCTTCTTGAAGGGAAAGATGTAACTCTTTGAGATGAATTAACAGAACACAGAGCAGTTTCTCAGAAAGCTTCTTTCCAGTATTGAACAGAAGATATTTCCTTTTTCACCATAGCCCTCTACGGGCTTCCAAATATCCGTTTGCCAATTCCACAAGAACAGCCTTAGCGAAAGGCTTCTTGAAGGGAAAGATGTAACTCTGTGAGATGAATTAACAGAACACAGAGCAGTTTCTCAGAAAGCTTCTTTCCAGTTTTGAACAGAAGATATTTCCTTTTTCACCATAGCCCTCTTTGGCCTTCCAAATATCCCCTTGCCAATTCCACAAGAACAGCCTTAGCGAAAGGCTTCTTGAAGGGAAAGATGTAACTCTGTGAGATGAATTCACAAAACACAGAGCAGTTTCTCAGAAAGCTTCTTTCCAGTTTTGAACGGAAGATATTTCCTTTTTCACCATAGCCGTCTATGGGCTTCCAAATATCCCTTTGCCAATTCCACAAGAACAGCCTTAGCCAAAGGCTTCTTGAAGGGAAAGATGTAACACTGTGAGATGAATTAACAGAACACAGAGCAGTTTCTCAGAAAGCTTCTTTCCAGTTTTGAACGGAAGATATTTCCTTTTTCACCATAGCCCTCTATGGGCTTCCAAATATCCCTTTGCCAATTCCACAAGAACAGCCTTAGCGAAAGGCTTCTTTAAGGGAAAGATGTAACTCCGTGAGATGAATTAACAGAACACAGAGCAGTTTCTCAGAAAGCTTCTTTCCAGTGTTGAACGGAAGATATTTCCTTTTTCACCATAGCCCTCTAAGGGCTTCCAAATATCGCTTTGCCAATTCCTCAAGAACAGCCTTAGCGAAAGGCTTCTTGAAGGGAAAGATGTAACTCTGTGAGATGAATTCACAGAACACAGAGCAGTTTCTCAGAAAGCTTCTTTCCAGTTTTGAACGGAAGATATTTGCTTTTTATCCGTAGCCCTCTATGGGCTTCCAAATATCCCTTTGCCAATACCACAAGAACAGCCTTAGCGAAAGGCTTCTTGAAGGGAAAGATGTAACTCTGTGAAATGAATTAACAGAACACAGAGCAGTTTCTCAGAAAGCTTCTTTCCAGTTTTGAACGGAAGATATTTCTTTTTTCACCATAGCCCTCTATGGGCTTCCAAATATCCCTTTGCCAATTCCACAAGAACAGCCTTAGCGAAAGGCTTTTTGAAGGGAGAGAGGTAACTCTGTGAGATGAATTAACAGAACACAGAGCAGTTTCTCAGAAAGCTTCTTTCCAGTTTTGAACAGAAGATATTTCCTTTTTCACCATAGCCCTCTACGGGCTTCCAAATATCCGTTTGCCAATTCCACAAGAACAGCCTTAGCGAAAGGCTTCTTGAAGGGAAAGATGTAACTCTGTGAGATGAATTAACAGAACACAGAGCAGTTTCTCAGAAAGCTTCTTTCCAGTTTTGAACGGAAGATATTTCCTTTTTCACCATAGCCCTCTATGGGCTTCCAAATATCCCCTTGCCAATTCCACAAGAACAGCCTTAGCGAAAGGCTTCTTGAAGGGAAAGATGTAACTCTGTGAGATGAATTCACAAAACACAGAGCAGTTTCTCAGAAAGCTTCTTTCCAGTTTTGAACGGAAGATATTTCCTTTTTCACCATAGCCGTCTATGGGCTTCCAAATATCCCTTTGCCAATTCCACAAGAACAGCCTTAGCCAAAGGCTTCTTGAAGGGAAAGATGTATCACTGTGAGATGAATTAACAGAACACAGAGCAGTTTCTCAGAAAGCTTCTTTCCAGTTTTGAACGGAAGATAATTCCTTTTTCACCATAGGCCTCTCTGGGCTTCCAAATATCCCTCTGCCAATTCCACAAGAACAGCCTTAGCGAAAGGCTTCTTGAAGGGAAAGATGTAACTTTGTGAGATGAATTAACAGAACACAGAGCAGTTTCTCAGAAAGCTTCTTTCCAGTTTTGAACGGAAGATATTTCCTTTTTCACCATAGCCGTCTATGGGCTTCCAAATATCCCTTTGCCAATTCCACAAGAACAGCCTTAGCGAAAGGCTTCTTGAAGGGAAAGATGTAACTCTGTGAGATGAATTCACAGAACACAGAGCAGTTTCTCAGAAAGCTTCTTTCCAGTTTTGAACGGAAGATATTTCCTTTTTCACCATAGCCCTCTATGGGCTTCCAAATATCGCTTTGCCAATTCCACAAGAACAGCCTTAGCGAAAGGCTTCTTGAAGGGAAAGATGTAACTCTGTGAGATGAATTCACAGAACACAGAGCAGTTTCTCAGAAAGCTTCTTTCCAGTTTTGAACGGAAGATATTTCCTTTTTCACCATAGCCGTCTATGGGCTTCCAAATATCCCTTTGACAATTCCACAAGAACAGCCTTAGCGAAAGGCTTCTTGAAGGGAAAGATGTAACTCTGTGAGATGAATTCACAGAACACAGAGCAGTTTCTCAGAAAGCTTCTTTCCAGTTTTGAACGGAAGATATTTCCTTTTTCACCATAGCCCTCTATGGGTTTCCAAATATCGCTTTGCCAATTCCACAAGAACAGCCTTATCGAAAGGCTTCTTGAAGGGAAAGATGTAACTCTGTGAGATGAATTCACAGAGCACAGAGCAGTTTCTCAGAAAGCTTCTTTCCAGTTTTGAACGGAAGATATTTCCTTTTTCACCATAGCCTTCAATGGGCTTCCAAATTTCCCTTTGCCAATTCCTCAAGAACAGCCTTAGCGAAAGGCTTCTTGAAGGGAAAGATGTAACTCTGTGAGATGAATTAACAGAACACAGAGCAGTTTCTCAGAAAGCTTCTTTCCAGTTTTGAACGGAAGATATTTCCTTTTTCACCATAGCCCTCTATGGGCTTCCAAATATCCCTTTGCCAATTCCACAAGAACAGCCTTAGCAAAAGGCTTCTTGAAGGGAAAGATGTAACTCTGTGAGATGAATTAACAGAACACAGAGCAGTTTCTCAGAAAGCTTCTTTCCAGTTTTGAACGGAAGATATTTAATTTTTCACCATAGCCGTCTATGGGCTTCCAAATATCCCTTCGCCAATTCCACAAGAACAGCCTTAGCGAAAGGCTTCTTGAAGGGAAAGATGTAACTCTGTGAGATGAATTAACAGAACACAGAGCAGTTTCTCAGAAAGCTTCTTTCCAGTTTTGAACGGAAGATATTTCCTTTTTCACCATAGCCCTCTATGGGCTTCCAAATATCCCTTTGCCAATTCCACAAGAACAGCCTTAGCGAAAGGCTTCTTGAAGGGAAAGATGTAACTCTTTGAGATGAATTAACAGAACACAGAGCAGTTTCTCAGAAAGCTTCTTTCCAGTTTTGAACAGAAGATATTTCCTTTTTCACCATAGCCCTCTACGGGCTTCCAAATATCCGTTTGCCAATTCCACAAGAACAGCCTTAGCGAAAGGCTTCTTGAAGGGAAAGATGTAACTCTGTGAGATGAATTAACAGAACACAGAGCAGTTTCTCAGAAAGCTTCTTTCCAGTTTTGAACGGAAGATATTTCCTTTTTCACCATAGCCCTCTATGGCCTTCCAAATATCCCCTTGCCAATTCCACAAGAACAGCCTTAGCGAAAGGCTTCTTGAAGGGAAAGATGTAACTCTGTGAGATGAATTCACAAAACACAGAGCAGTTTCTCAGAAAGCTTCTTTCCAGTTTTGAACGGAAGATATTTCCTTTTTCACCATAGCCGTCTATGGGCTTCCAAATATCCCTTTGCCAATTCCACAAGAACAGCCTTAGCCAAAGGCTTCTTGAAGGGAAAGATGTAACACTGTGAGATGAATTAACAGAACACAGAGCAGTTTCTCAGAAAGCTTCTTTCCAGTTTTGAACGGAAGATATTTCCTTTTTCACCATAGCCCTCTATGGGCTTCCAAATATCCCTTTGCCAATTCCACAAGAACAGCCTTAGCGAAAGGCTTCTTTAAGGGAAAGATGTAACTCCGTGAGATGAATTAACAGAACACAGAGCAGTTTCTCAGAAAGCTTCTTTCCAGTGTTGAACGGAAGATATTTCCTTTTTCACCATAGCCCTCTATGGGCTTCCAAATATCGCTTTGCCAATTCCTCAAGAACAGCCTTAGCGAAAGGCTTCTTGAAGGGAAAGATGTAACTCTGTGAGATGAATTCACAGAACACAGAGCAGTTTCTCAGAAAGCTTCTTTCCAGTTTTGAACGGAAGATATTTGCTTTTTATCCGTAGCCCTCTATGGGCTTCCAAATATCCCTTTGCCAATACCACAAGAACAGCCTTAGCGAAAGGCTTCTTGAAGGGAAAGATGTAACTCTGTGAAATGAATTAACAGAACACAGAGCAGTTTCTCAGAAAGCTTCTATCCAGTTTTGAACGGAAGATATTTCTTTTTTCACCATAGCCCTCTATGGGCTTCCAAATATCCCTTTGCCAATTCCACAAGAACAGCCTTAGCGAAAGGCTTTTTGAAGGGAGAGAGGTAACGCTGTGAGATGAATTAACAGAACACAGAGCAGTTTCTCAGAAAGCTTCTTTCCAGTTTTGAACGGAAGATATTTCCTTTTTCACCATAGCCCTCTATGGGCTTCCAAATATCGCTTTGCCAATTCCACAAGAACAGCCTTAGCGAAAGGCTTCTTGAAGGGAAAGATGTAACTCTGTGAGATGAATTCACAGAACACAGAGCAGTTTCTCAGAAAGCTTCTTTCCAGTTTTGAACGGAAGATATTTCCTTTTTCACCATAGCCCTCTATGGGTTTCCAAATATCGCTTTGCCAATTCCACAAGAACAGCCTTATCGAAAGGCTTCTTGAAGGGAAAGATGTAACTCTGTGAGATGAATTCACAGAGCACAGAGCAGTTTCTCAGAAAGCTTCTTTCCAGTTTTGAACGGAAGATATTTCCTTTTTCACCATAGCCTTCAATGGGCTTCCAAATTTCTCTTTGCCAATTCCTCAAGAACAGCCTTAGCGAAAGGCTTCTTGAAGGGAAAGATGTAACTCTGTGAGATGAATTAACAGAACACAGAGCAGTTTCTCAGAAAGCTTCTTTCCAGTTTTGAACGGAAGATATTTCCTTTTTCACCATAGCCCTCTATGGGCTTCCAAATATCCCTTTGCCAATTCCACAAGAACAGCCTTAGCAAAAGGCTTCTTGAAGGGAAAGATGTAACTCTGTGAGATGAATTAACAGAACACAGAGCAGTTTCTCAGAAAGCTTCTTTCCAGTTTTGAACGGAAGATATTTAATTTTTCACCATAGCCGTCTATGGGCTTCCAAATATCCCTTCGCCAATTCCACAAGAACAGCCTTAGCGAAAGGCTTCTTGAAGGGAAAGATGTAACTCTGTGAGATGAATTAACAGAACACAGAGCAGTTTCTCAGAAAGCTTCTTTCCAGTTTTGAACGGAAGATATTTCCTTTTTCACCATAGCCCTCTATGGGCTTCCAAATATCCCTTTGCCAATTCCACAAGAACAGCCTTAGCGAAAGGCTTCTTGAAGGGAAAGATGTAACTCTTTGAGATGAATTAACAGAACACAGAGCAGTTTCTCAGAAAGCTTCTTTCCAGTATTGAACAGAAGATATTTCCTTTTTCACCATAGCCCTCTACGGGCTTCCAAATATCCGTTTGCCAATTCCACAAGAACAGCCTTAGCGAAAGGCTTCTTGAAGGGAAAGATGTAACTCTGTGAGATGAATTAACAGAACACAGAGCAGTTTCTCAGAAAGCTTCTTTCCAGTTTTGAACAGAAGATATTTCCTTTTTCACCATAGCCCTCTATGGCCTTCCAAATATCCCCTTGCCAATTCCACAAGAACAGCCTTAGCGAAAGGCTTCTTGAAGGGAAAGATGTAACTCTGTGAGATGAATTCACAAAACACAGAGCAGTTTCTCAGAAAGCTTCTTTCCAGTTTTGAACGGAAGATATTTCCTTTTTCACCATAGCCGTCTATGGGCTTCCAAATATCCCTTTGCCAATTCCACAAGAACAGCCTTAGCCAAAGGCTTCTTGAAGGGAAAGATGTAACACTGTGAGATGAATTAACAGAACACAGAGCAGTTTCTCAGAAAGCTTCTTTCCAGTTTTGAACGGAAGATATTTCCTTTTTCACCATAGCCCTCTATGGGCTTCCAAATATCCCTTTGCCAATTCCACAAGAACAGCCTTAGCGAAAGGCTTCTTTAAGGGAAAGATGTAACTCCGTGAGATGAATTAACAGAACACAGAGCAGTTTCTCAGAAAGCTTCTTTCCAGTGTTGAACGGAAGATATTTCCTTTTTCACCATAGCCCTCTAAGGGCTTCCAAATATCGCTTTGCCAATTCCTCAAGAACAGCCTTAGCGAAAGGCTTCTTGAAGGGAAAGATGTAACTCTGTGAGATGAATTCACAGAACACAGAGCAGTTTCTCAGAAAGCTTCTTTCCAGTTTTGAACGGAAGATATTTGCTTTTTATCCGTAGCCCTCTATGGGCTTCCAAATATCCCTTTGCCAATACCACAAGAACAGCCTTAGCGAAAGGCTTCTTGAAGGGAAAGATGTAACTCTGTGAAATGAATTAACAGAACACAGAGCAGTTTCTCAGAAAGCTTCTTTCCAGTTTTGAACGGAAGATATTTCTTTTTTCACCATAGCCCTCTATGGGCTTCCAAATATCCCTTTGCCAATTCCACAAGAACAGCCTTAGCGAAAGGCTTTTTGAAGGGAGAGAGGTAACTCTGTGAGATGAATTAACAGAACACAGAGCAGTTTCTCAGAAAGCTTCTTTCCAGTTTTGAACAGAAGATATTTCCTTTTTCACCATAGCCCTCTACGGGCTTCCAAATATCCGTTTGCCAATTCCACAAGAACAGCCTTAGCGAAAGGCTTCTTGAAGGGAAAGATGTAACTCTGTGAGATGAATTAACAGAACACAGAGCAGTTTCTCAGAAAGCTTCTTTCCAGTTTTGAACGGAAGATATTTCCTTTTTCACCATAGCCCTCTATGGGCTTCCAAATATCCCCTTGCCAATTCCACAAGAACAGCCTTAGCGAAAGGCTTCTTGAAGGGAAAGATGTAACTCTGTGAGATGAATTCACAAAACACAGAGCAGTTTCTCAGAAAGCTTCTTTCCAGTTTTGAACGGAAGATATTTCCTTTTTCACCATAGCCGTCTATGGGCTTCCAAATATCCCTTTGCCAATTCCACAAGAACAGCCTTAGCCAAAGGCTTCTTGAAGGGAAAGATGTATCACTGTGAGATGAATTAACAGAACACAGAGCAGTTTCTCAGAAAGCTTCTTTCCAGTTTTGAACGGAAGATAATTCCTTTTTCACCATAGGCCTCTCTGGGCTTCCAAATATCCCTCTGCCAATTCCACAAGAACAGCCTTAGCGAAAGGCTTCTTGAAGGGAAAGATGTAACTTTGTGAGATGAATTAACAGAACACAGAGCAGTTTCTCAGAAAGCTTCTTTCCAGTTTTGAACGGAAGATATTTCCTTTTTCACCATAGCCGTCTATGGGCTTCCAAATATCCCTTTGCCAATTCCACAAGAACAGCCTTAGCGAAAGGCTTCTTGAAGGGAAAGATGTAACTCTGTGAGATGAATTCACAGAACACAGAGCAGTTTCTCAGAAAGCTTCTTTCCAGTTTTGAACGGAAGATATTTCCTTTTTCACCATAGCCCTCTATGGGCTTCCAAATATCGCTTTGCCAATTCCACAAGAACAGCCTTAGCGAAAGGCTTCTTGAAGGGAAAGATGTAACTCTGTGAGATGAATTCACAGAACACAGAGCAGTTTCTCAGAAAGCTTCTTTCCAGTTTTGAACGGAAGATATTTCCTTTTTCACCATAGCCGTCTATGGGCTTCCAAATATCCCTTTGACAATTCCACAAGAACAGCCTTAGCGAAAGGCTTCTTGAAGGGAAAGATGTAACTCTGTGAGATGAATTCACAGAACACAGAGCAGTTTCTCAGAAAGCTTCTTTCCAGTTTTGAACGGAAGATATTTCCTTTTTCACCATAGCCCTCTATGGGTTTCCAAATATCGCTTTGCCAATTCCACAAGAACAGCCTTATCGAAAGGCTTCTTGAAGGGAAAGATGTAACTCTGTGAGATGAATTCACAGAGCACAGAGCAGTTTCTCAGAAAGCTTCTTTCCAGTTTTGAACGGAAGATATTTCCTTTTTCACCATAGCCTTCAATGGGCTTCCAAATTTCCCTTTGCCAATTCCTCAAGAACAGCCTTAGCGAAAGGCTTCTTGAAGGGAAAGATGTAACTCTGTGAGATGAATTAACAGAACACAGAGCAGTTTCTCAGAAAGCTTCTTTCCAGTTTTGAACGGAAGATATTTCCTTTTTCACCATAGCCCTCTATGGGCTTCCAAATATCCCTTTGCCAATTCCACAAGAACAGCCTTAGCAAAAGGCTTCTTGAAGGGAAAGATGTAACTCTGTGAGATGAATTAACAGAACACAGAGCAGTTTCTCAGAAAGCTTCTTTCCAGTTTTGAACGGAAGATATTTAATTTTTCACCATAGCCGTCTATGGGCTTCCAAATATCCCTTCGCCAATTCCACAAGAACAGCCTTAGCGAAAGGCTTCTTGAAGGGAAAGATGTAACTCTGTGAGATGAATTAACAGAACACAGAGCAGTTTCTCAGAAAGCTTCTTTCCAGTTTTGAACGGAAGATATTTCCTTTTTCACCATAGCCCTCTATGGGCTTCCAAATATCCCTTTGCCAATTCCACAAGAACAGCCTTAGCGAAAGGCTTCTTGAAGGGAAAGATGTAACTCTTTGAGATGAATTAACAGAACACAGAGCAGTTTCTCAGAAAGCTTCTTTCCAGTTTTGAACAGAAGATATTTCCTTTTTCACCATAGCCCTCTACGGGCTTCGAAATATCCGTTTGCCAATTCCACAAGAACAGCCTTAGCGAAAGGCTTCTTGAAGGGAAAGATGTAACTCTGTGAGATGAATTAACAGAACACAGAGCAGTTTCTCAGAAAGCTTCTTTCCAGTTTTGAACGGAAGATATTTCCTTTTTCACCATAGCCCTCTATGGCCTTCCAAATATCCCCTTGCCAATTCCACAAGAACAGCCTTAGCGAAAGGCTTCTTGAAGGGAAAGATGTAACTCTGTGAGATGAATTCACAAAACACAGAGCAGTTTCTCAGAAAGCTTCTTTCCAGTTTTGAACGGAAGATATTTCCTTTTTCACCATAGCCGTCTATGGGCTTCCAAATATCCCTTTGCCAATTCCACAAGAACAGCCTTAGCCAAAGGCTTCTTGAAGGGAAAGATGTAACACTGTGAGATGAATTAACAGAACACAGAGCAGTTTCTCAGAAAGCTTCTTTCCAGTTTTGAACGGAAGATATTTCCTTTTTCACCATAGCCCTCTATGGGCTTCCAAATATCCCTTTGCCAATTCCACAAGAACAGCCTTAGCGAAAGGCTTCTTTAAGGGAAAGATGTAACTCCGTGAGATGAATTAACAGAACACAGAGCAGTTTCTCAGAAAGCTTCTTTCCAGTGTTGAACGGAAGATATTTCCTTTTTCACCATAGCCCTCTATGGGCTTCCAAATATCGCTTTGCCAATTCCTCAAGAACAGCCTTAGCGAAAGGCTTCTTGAAGGGAAAGATGTAACTCTGTGAGATGAATTCACAGAACACAGAGCAGTTTCTCAGAAAGCTTCTTTCCAGTTTTGAACGGAAGATATTTGCTTTTTATCCGTAGCCCTCTATGGGCTTCCAAATATCCCTTTGCCAATACCACAAGAACAGCCTTAGCGAAAGGCTTCTTGAAGGGAAAGATGTAACTCTGTGAAATGAATTAACAGAACACAGAGCAGTTTCTCAGAAAGCTTCTTTCCAGTTTTGAACGGAAGATATTTCTTTTTTCACCATAGCCCTCTATGGGCTTCCAAATATCCCTTTGCCAATTCCACAAGAACAGCCTTAGCGAAAGGCTTTTTGAAGGGAGAGAGGTAACGCTGTGAGATGAATTAACAGAACACAGAGCAGTTTCTCAGAAAGCTTCTTTCCAGTTTTGAACAGAAGATATTTCCTTTTTCACCATAGCCCTCTACGGGCTTCCAAATATCCGTTTGCCAATTCCACAAGAACAGCCTTAGCGAAAGGCTTCTTGAAGGGAAAGATGTAACTCTGTGAGATGAATTAACAGAACACAGAGCAGTTTCTCAGAAAGCTTCTTTCCAGTTTTGAACGGAAGATATTTCCTTTTTCACCATAGCCCTCTATGGGCTTCCAAATATCCCCTTGCCAATTCCACAAGAACAGCCTTAGCGAAAGGCTTCTTGAAGGGAAAGATGTAACTCTGTGAGATGAATTCACAAAACACAGAGCAGTTTCTCAGAAAGCTTCTTTCCAGTTTTGAACGGAAGATATTTCCTTTTTCACCATAGCCGTCTATGGGCTTCCAAATATCCCTTTGCCAATTCCACAAGAACAGCCTTAGCCAAAGGCTTCTTGAAGGGAAAGATGTATCACTGTGAGATGAATTAACAGAACACAGAGCAGTTTCTCAGAAAGCTTCTTTCCAGTTTTGAACGGAAGATAATTCCTTTTTCACCATAGGCCTCTCTGGGCTTCCAAATATCCCTCTGCCAATTCCACAAGAACAGCCTTAGCGAAAGGCTTCTGGAAGGGAAAGATGTAACTTTGTGAGATGAATTAACAGAACACAGAGCAGTTTCTCAGAAAGCTTCTTTCCAGTTTTGAACGGAAGATATTTCCTTTTTCACCATAGCCGTCTATGGGCTTCCAAATATCCCTTTGCCAATTCCACAAGAACAGCCTTAGCCAAAGGCTTCTTGAAGGGAAAGATGTAACTCTTTGAGATGAATTAACAGAACACAGAGCAGTTTCTCAGAAAGCTTCTTTCCAGTTTTGAACAGAAGATATTTCCTTTTTCACCATAGCCCTCTACGGGCTTCCAAATATCCGTTTGCCAATTCCACAAGAACAGCCTTAGCGAAAGGCTTCTTGAAGGGGAAGATGTAACACTGTGAGATGAATTAACAGAACACAGAGCAGTTTCTCAGAAAGCTTCTTTCCAGTTTTGAACGGAAGATATTTCCTTTTTCACCATAGCCGTCTATGGGCTTCCAAATATCCCTTTGCCAATTCCACAAGAATAGCCTTAGCCAAAGGCTTCTTGAAGGGAAAGATGTATCACTGTGAGATGAATTAACAGAACACAGAGCAGTTTCTCAGAAAGCTTCTTTCCAGTTTTGAACGGAAGATAATTCCTTTTTCACCATAGGCCTCTCTGGGCTTCCAAATATCCCTCTGCCAATTCCACAAGAACAGCCTTAGCGAAAGGCTTCTGGAAGGGAAAGATGTAACTTTGTGAGATGAATTAACAGAACACAGAGCAGTTTCTCAGAAAGCTTCTTTCCAGTTTTGAACGGAAGATATTTCCTTTTTCACCATAGCCGTCTATGGGCTTCCAAATATCCCTTTGCCAATTCCACAAGAACAGCCTTAGCCAAAGGCTTCTTGAAGGGAAAGATGTAACTCTTTGAGATGAATTAACAGAACACAGAGCAGTTTCTCAGAAAGATTCTTTCCAGTTTTGAACAGAAGATATTTACTTTTTCACCATAGCCCTCTACGGGCTTCCAAATATCCGTTTGCCAATTCCACAAGAACAGCCTTAGCGAAAGGCTTCTTGAAGGGAAAGATGTAACTCTGTGAGATGAATTAACAGAACACAGAGCAGTTTCTCAGAAAGCTTCTTTCCAGTTTTGAACGGAAGATATTTCCTTTTTCACCATAGCCCTCTATGGGCTTCCAAATATCCCCTTGCCAATTCCACAAGAACAGCCTTAGCGAAAGGCTTCTTGAAGGGAAAGATGTAACTCTGTGAGATGAATTCACAAAACACAGAGCAGTTTCTCAGAAAGCTTCTTTCCAGTTTTGAACGGAAGATATTTCCTTTTTCACCATAGCCGTCTAGGGGCTTCCAAATATCCCTTTGCCAATTCCACAAGAACAGCCTTAGCCAAAGGCTTCTTGAAGGGAAAGATGTAACACTGTGAGATGAATTAACAGAACACAGAGCAGTTTCTCAGAAAGCTTCTTTCCAGTTTTGAACGGAAGATATTTCCTTTTTCACCATAGCCCTCTATGGGCTTCCAAATATCCCTTTGCCAATTCCACAAGAACAGCCTTAGCGAAAGGCTTCTTGAAGGGAAAGATGTAACTCCGTGAGATGAATTAACAGAACACAGAGCAGTTTCTCAGAAAGCTTCTTTCCAGTGTTGAACGGAAGATATTTCCTTTTTCACCATAGCCCTCTATGGGCTTCCAAATATCGCTTTGCCAATTCCACAAGAACAGCCTTAGCGAAAGGCTTCTTGAAGGGAAAGATGTAACTCTGTGAGATGAATTCACAGAACACAGAGCAGTTTCTCAGAAAGCTTCTTTCCAGTTTTGAACGGAAGATATTTGCTTTTTATCCGTAGCCCTCTATGGGCTTCCAAATATCCCTTTGCCAATACCACAAGAACAGCCTTAGCGAAAGGCTTCTTGAAGGGAAAGATGTAACTCTGTGAAATGAATTAACAGAACACAGAGCAGTTTCACAGAAAGCTTCTTTCCAGTTTTGAACGGAAGATATTTCTTTTTTCACCATAGCCCTCTATGGGCTTCCAAATATCCCTTTGTCAATTCCACAAGAACAGCCTTAGCGAAAGGCTTTTTGAAGGGAGAGAGGTAACTCTGTGAGATGAATTAACAGAACACAGAGCAGTTTCTCAGAAAGCTTCTTTCCAGTTTTGAACAGATGATATTTCCTTTTTCACCATAGCCCTCTACGGGCTTCCAAATATCCGTTTGCCAATTCCACAAGAACAGCCTTAGCGAAAGGCTTCTTGAAGGGAAAGATGTAACTCTGTGAGATGAATTAACAGAACACAGAGCAGTTTCTCAGAAAGCTTCTTTCCAGTTTTGAACGGAAGATATTTCCTTTTTCACCATAGCCCTCTATGGGCTTCCAAATATCGCTTTGCCAATTCCACAAGAACAGCCTTAGCGAAAGGCTTCTTGAAGGGAAAGATGTAACTCTGTGAGATGAATTCACAGAACACAGAGCAGTTTCTCAGAAAGCTTCTTTCCAGTGTTGAACGGAAGATATTTCCTTTTTCACCATAGCCGTCTATGGGCTTGCAAATATCCCTTTGCCAATTCCACAAGAACAGCCTTAGCGAAAGGCTTCTTGAAGGGAAAGATGTAACTCTGTGAGATGAATTCACAGAACACAGAGCAGTTTCTCAGAAAGCTTCTTTCCAGTTTTGAACGGAAGATATTTCCTTTTTCACCATAGCCCTCTATGGGCTTCCAAATATCCCTTTGCCAATTCCACAAGAACAGCCTTAGCGTAAGGCTTCTTGAAGGGAAAGATATAACTCTGTGAGATGAATTAACAGGACACAGAGAAGTTTCTCAGAAAGCTTCTTTCCAGTTTTGAACGGAAGATATTTCCTTTTTCACCATAGACGTCTATGGGCTTCCAAATATCCCTTTGCCAATTCCACAAGAACAGCCTTAGCGAAAGGCTTCTTGAAGGGAAAGATGTAACTCTGTGAGATGAATTAACAGGACACAGAGAAGTTTCTCAGAAAGCTTCTTTCCAGTTTTGAACGGAAGATATTACCTTTTTCACCATAGCCGTCTATGGGCTTCCAAATATCCCTTTGCCAATCCCACAAGAACAGCCTTAGCCAAAGGCTTCTTGAAGGGAAAGATGTAACTCTGTGAGATGAATTAACAGAACACAGAGCAATTTCTCAGAAAGCTTCTTTCCAGTTTTGAACGGAAGATATTTCCTTTATCACCATAGCCGTCTATGGGCTTCCAAATATCCCTTTGCCAATTCCACAAGAACAGCCTTAGCGAAAGGCTTCTGGAAGGGAAAGATGTAACTTTGTGAGATGAATTAACAGAACACAGAGCAGTTTCTCAGAAAGCTTCTTTCCAGTTTTGAACGGAAGATATTTCCTTTTTCACCATAGCCGTCTATGGGCTTCCAAATATCCCTTTGCCAATTCCACAAGAACAGCCTTAGCCAAAGGCTTCTTGAAGGGAAAGATGTAACTCTTTGAGATGATTTAACAGAACACAGAGCAGTTTCTCAGAAAGCTTCTTTCCAGTTTTGAACAGAAGATATTTCCTTTTTCACCATAGCCCTCTACGGGCTTCCAAATATCCGTTTGCCAATTCCACAAGAACAGCCTTAGCGAAAGGCTTCTTGAAGGGAAAGATGTAACTCTGTGAGATGAATTAACAGAACACAGAGCAGTTTCTCAGAAAGCTTCTTTCCAGTTTTGAACGGAAGATATTTCCTTTTTCACCATAGCCGTCTATGGGCTTGCAAATATCCCTTTGCCAATTCCACAAGAACAGCCTTAGCGAAAGGCTTCTTGAAGGGAAAGATGTAACTCTGTGAGATGAATTCACAGAACACAGAGCAGTTTCTCAGAAAGCTTCTTTCCAGTTTTGAACGGAAGATATTTCCTTTTTCACCATAGCCCTCTATGGGCTTCCAAATATCCCCTTGCCAATTCCACAAGAACAGCCTTAGCGAAAGGCTTCCTGAAGGGAAAGATGTAACTCTGTGAGATGAATTCACAAAACACAGAGCAGTTTCTCAGAAAGCTTCTTTCAAGTTTTGAACGGAAGATATTTCCTTTTTCACCATAGCCGTCTATGGGCTTCCAAATATCCCTTTGCCAATTCCACAAGAACAGCCTTAGCCAAAGGCTTCTTGAAGGGAAAGATGTAACACTGTGAGATGAATTAACAGAACACAGAGCAGTTTCTCAGAAAGCTTCTTTCCAGTTTTGACCGGAAGATATTTCCTTTTTCACCATAGCCCTCTATGGGCTTCCAAATATCCCTTTGCCAATTCCACAAGAACAGCCTTAGCGAAAGGCTTCTTGAAGGGAAAGATGTAACTCCGTGAGATGAATTAACAGAACACATAGCAGTTTCTCAGAAAGCTTCTTTCCAGTTTTGAACGGAAGATATTTCCTTTTTCACCATAGCCCTCTATGGGCTTCCAAATATCGCTTTGCCAATTCCACAAGAACAGCCTTAGCGAAAGGCTTCTTGAAGGGAAAGATGTAACTCTGTGAGATGAACTCACAGAACACAGAGCAGTTTCTCAGAAAGCTTCTTTCCAGTTTTGAACGGAAGATATTTGCTTTTTATCCGTAGCCCTCTATGGGCTTCCAAATATCCCTTTGCCAATACCACAAGAACAGCCTTAGCGAAAGGCTTCTTGAAGGGAAAGATGTAACTCTGTGAAATGAATTAACAGAACACAGAGCAGTTTCTCAGAAAGCTTCTTTCCAGTTTTGAACGGAAGATATTTCTTTTTTCACCATAGCCCTCTATGGGCTTCCAAATATCCCTTTGCCAATTCCACAAGAACAGCCTTAGCGAAAGGCTTTTTGAAGGGAGAGAGGTAACGCTGTGAGATGAATTAACAGAACACAGAGCAGTTTCTCAGAAAGCTTCTTTCCAGTTTTGAACAGAAGATATTTCCTTTTTCACCATAGCCCTCTACGGGCTTCCAAATATCCGTTTGCCAATTCCACAAGAACAGCCTTAGCGAAAGGCTTCTTGAAGGGAAAGATGTAACTCTGTGAGATGAATTAACAGAACACAGAGCAGTTTCTCAGAAAGCTTCTTTCCAGTTTTGAACGGAAGATATTTCCTTTTTCACCATAGCCCTCTATGGGCTTCCAAATATCCCCTTGCCAATTCCACAAGAACAGCCTTAGCGAAAGGCTTCTTGAAGGGAAAGATGTAACTCTGTGAGATGAATTCACAAAACACAGAGCAGTTTCTCAGAAAGCTTCTTTCCAGTTTTGAACGGAAGATATTTCCTTTTTCACCATAGCCGTCTATGGGCTTCCAAATATCCCTTTGCCAATTCCACAAGAACAGCCTTAGCCAAAGGCTTCTTGAAGGGAAAGATGTATCACTGTGAGGTGAATTAACAGAACACAGAGCAGTTTCTCAGAAAGCTTCTTTCCAGTTTTGAACGGAAGATAATTCCTTTTTCACCATAGGCCTCTCTGGGCTTCCAAATATCCCTCTGCCAATTCCACAAGAACAGCCTTAGCGAAAGGCTTCTTGAAGGGAAAGATGTAACTCTGTGAGATGAATTCACAAAACACAGAGCAGTTTCTCAGAAAGCTTCTTTCCAGTTTTGAACGGAAGATATTTCCTTTTTCACCATAGCCGTCTAGGGGCTTCCAAATATCCCTTTGCCAATTCCACAAGAACAGCCTTAGCCAAAGGCTTCTTGAAGGGAAAGATGTAACACTGTGAGATGAATTAACAGAACACAGAGCAGTTTCTCAGAAAGCTTCTTTCCAGTTTTGAACGGAAGATATTTCCTTTTTCACCATAGCCCTCTATGGGCTTCCAAATATCCCTTTGCCAATTCCACAAGAACAGCCTTAGCGAAAGGCTTCTTGAAGGGAAAGATGTAACTCCGTGAGATGAATTAACAGAACACAGAGCAGTTTCTCAGAAAGCTTCTTTCCAGTGTTGAACGCAAGATATTTCCTTTTTCACCATAGCCCTCTATGGGCTTCCAAATATCGCTTTGCCAATTCCACAAGAACAGCCTTAGCGAAAGGCTTCTTGAAGGGAAAGATGTAACTCTGTGAGATGAATTCACAGAACACAGAGCAGTTTCTCAGAAAGCTTCTTTCCAGTTTTGAACGGAAGATATTTGCTTTTTATCCGTAGCCCTCTATGGGCTTCCAAATATCCCTTTGCCAATACCACAAGAACAGCCTTAGCGAAAGGCTTCTTGAAGGGAAAGATGTAACTCTGTGAAATGAATTAACAGAACACAGAGCAGTTTCACAGAAAGCTTCTTTCCAGTTTTGAACGGAAGATATTTCTTTTTTCACCATAGCCCTCTATGGGCTTCCAAATATCCCTTTGTCAATTCCACAAGAACAGCCTTAGCGAAAGGCTTTTTGAAGGGAGAGAGGTAACTCTGTGAGATGAATTAACAGAACACAGAGCAGTTTCTCAGAAAGCTTCTTTCCAGTTTTGAACAGAAGATATTTCCTTTTTCACCATAGCCCTCTACGGGCTTCCAAATATCCGTTTGCCAATTCCACAAGAACAGCCTTAGCGAAAGGCTTCTTGAAGGGAAAGATGTAACTCTGTGAGATGAATTAACAGAACACAGAGCAGTTTCTCAGAAAGCTTCTTTCCAGTTTTGAACGGAAGATATTTCCTTTTTCACCATAGCCCTCTATGGGCTTCCAAATATCGCTTTGCCAATTCCACAAGAACAGCCTTAGGGAAAGGCTTCTTGAAGGGAAAGATGTAACTCTGTGAGATGAATTCACAGAACACAGAGCAGTTTCTCAGAAAGCTTCTTTCCAGTTTTGAACGGAAGATATTTCCTTTTTCACCATAGCCGTCTATGGGCTTGCAAATATCCCTTTGCCAATTCCACAAGAACAGCCTTAGCGAAAGGCTTCTTGAAGGGAAAGATGTAACTCTGTGAGATGAATTCACAGAACACAGAGCAGTTTCTCAGAAAGCTTCTTTCCAGTTTTGAACGGAAGATATTTCCTTTTTCACCATAGCCCTCTATGGGCTTCCACATATCCCTTTGCCAATTCCACAAGAACAGCCTTAGCGTAAGGCTTCTTGAAGGGAAAGATATAACTCTGTGAGATGAATTAACAGGACACAGAGAAGTTTCTCAGAAAGCTTCTTTCCAGTTTTGAACGGAAGATATTTCCTTTTTCACCATAGACGTCTATGGGCTTCCAAATATCCCTTTGCCAATTCCACAAGAACAGCCTTAGCGAAAGGCTTCTTGAAGGGAAAGATGTAACTCTGTGAGATGAATTAACAGGACACAGAGAAGTTTCTCAGAAAGCTTCTTTCCAGTTTTGAACGGAAGATATTACCTTTTTCACCATAGCCGTCTATGGGCTTCCAAATATCCCTTTGCCAATCCCACAAGAACAGCCTTAGCCAAAGGCTTCTTGAAGGGAAAGATGTAACTCTGTGAGATGAATTAACAGAACACAGAGCAATTTCTCAGAAAGCTTCTTTCCAGTTTTGAACGGAAGATATTTCCTTTATCACCATAGCCGTCTATGGGCTTCCAAATATCCCTTTGCCAATTCCACAAGAACAGCCTTAGCGAAAGGCTTCTGGAAGGGAAAGATGTAACTTTGTGAGATGAATTAACAGAACACAGAGCAGTTTCTCAGAAAGCTTCTTTCCAGTTTTGAACGGAAGATATTTCCTTTTTCACCATAGCCGTCTATGGGCTTCCAAATATCCCTTTGCCAATTCCACAAGAACAGCCTTAGCCAAAGGCTTCTTGAAGGGAAAGATGTAACTCTTTGAGATGATTTAACAGAACACAGAGCAGTTTCTCAGAAAGCTTCTTTCCAGTTTTGAACAGAAGATATTTCCTTTTTCACCATAGCCCTCTACGGGCTTCCAAATATCCGTTTGCCAATTCCACAAGAACAGCCTTAGCGAAAGGCTTCTTGAAGGGAAAGATGTAACTCTGTGAGATGAATTAACAGAACACAGAGCAGTTTCTCAGAAAGCTTCTTTCCAATTTTGAACGGAAGATATTTCCTTTTTCACCATAGCCCTCTATGGGCTTCCAAATATCCCTTTGCCAATTCCACAAGAACAGCCTTAGCGAAAGGCTTCTTGAAGGGAAAGATGTAACTCCGTGAGATGAATTAACAGAACACAGAGCAGTTTCTCAGAAAGCTTCTTTCCAGTGTTGAACGGAAGATATTTCCTTTTTCACCATAGCCCTCTATGGGCTTCCAAATATCGCTTTGCCAATTCCACAAGAACAGCCTTAGCGAAAGGCTTCTTGAAGGGAAAGATGTAACTCTGTGAGATGAATTCACAGAACACAGAGCAGTTTCTCAGAAAGCTTCTTTCCAGTTTTGAACGGAAGATATTTGCTTTTTATCCGTAGCCCTCTATGGGCTTCCAAATATCCCTTTGCCAATACCACAAGAACAGCCTTAGCGAAAGGCTTCTTGAAGGGAAAGATGTAACTCTGTGAAATGAATTAACAGAACACAGAGCAGTTTCACAGAAAGCTTCTTTCCAGTTTTGAACGGAAGATATTTCTTTTTTCACCATAGCCCTCTATGGGCTTCCAAATATCCCTTTGCCAATTCCACAAGAACAGCCTTAGCGAAAGGCTTTTTGAAGGGAGAGAGGTAACTCTGTGAGATGAATTAACAGAACACAGAGCAGTTTCTCAGAAAGCTTCTTTCCAGTTTTGAACAGAAGATATTTCCTTTTTCACCATAGCCCTCTACGGGCTTCCAAATATCCGTTTGCCAATTCCACAAGAACAGCCTTAGCGAAAGGCTTCTTGAAGGGAAAGATGTAACTCTGTGAGATGAATTAACAGAACACAGAGCAGTTTCTCAGAAAGCTTCTTTCCAGTTTTGAACGGAAGATATTTCCTTTTTCACCATAGCCCTCTATGGGCTTCCAAATATCGCTTTGCCAATTCCACAAGAACAGCCTTAGCGAAAGGCTTCTTGAAGGGAAAGATGTAACTCTGTGAGATGAATTCACAGAACACAGAGCAGTTTCTCAGAAAGCTTCTTTCCAGTTTTGAACGGAAGATATTTCCTTTTTCACCATAGCCGTCTATGGGCTTGCAAATATCCCTTTGCCAATTCCACAAGAACAGCCTTAGCGAAAGGCTTCTTGAAGGGAAAGATGTAACTCTGTGAGATGAATTCACAGAACACAGAGCAGTTTCTCAGAAAGCTTCTTTCCAGTTTTGAACGGAAGATATTTCCTTTTTCACCATAGCCCTCTATGGGCTTCCAAATATCCCCTTGCCAATTCCACAAGAACAGCCTTAGCGAAAGGCTTCCTGAAGGGAAAGATGTAACTCTGTGAGATGAATTCACAAAACACAGAGCAGTTTCTCAGAAAGCTTCTTTCAAGTTTTGAACGGAAGATATTTCCTTTTTCACCATAGCCGTCTATGGGCTTCCAAATATCCCTTTGCCAATTCCACAAGAACAGCCTTAGCCAAAGGCTTCTTGAAGGGAAAGATGTATCACTGTGAGATGAATTAACAGAACACAGAGCAGTTTCTCAGAAAGCTTCTTTCCAGTTTTGACCGGAAGATATTTCCTTTTTCACCATAGCCCTCTATGGGCTTCCAAATATCCCTTTGCCAATTCCACAAGAACAGCCTTAGCGAAAGGCTTCTTGAAGGGAAAGATGTAACTCCGTGAGATGAATTAACAGAACACAGAGCAGTTTCTCAGAAAGCTTCTTTCCAGTTTTGAACGGAAGATATTTCCTTTTTCACCATAGCCCTCTATGGGCTTCCAAATATCGCTTTGCCAATTCCACAAGAACAGCCTTAGCGAAAGGCTTCTTGAAGGGAAAGATGTAACTCTGTGAGATGAACTCACAGAACACAGAGCAGTTTCTCAGAAAGCTTCTTTCCAGTTTTGAACGGAAGATATTTGCTTTTTATCCGTAGCCCTCTATGGGCTTCCAAATATCCCTTTGCCAATACCACAAGAACAGCCTTAGCGAAAGGCTTCTTGAAGGGAAAGATGTAACTCTGTGAAATGAATTAACAGAACACAGAGCAGTTTCTCAGAAAGCTTCTTTCCAGTTTTGAACGGAAGATATTTCTTTTTTCACCATAGCCCTCTAAGGGCTTCCAAATATCCCTTTGCCAATTCCACAAGAACAGCCTTAGCGAAAGGCTTTTTGAAGGGAGAGAGGTAACTCTGTGAGATGAATTAACAGAACACAGAGCAGTTTCTCAGAAAGCTTCTTTCCAGATTTGAACAGAAGATATTTCCTTTTTCACCATAGCCCTCTACGGGCTTCCAAATATCCGTTTGCCAATTCCACAAGAACAGCCTTAGCGAAAGGCTTCTTGAAGGGAAAGATGTAACTCTGTGAGATGAATTAACAGAACACAGAGCATTTTCTCAGAAAGCTTCTTTCCAGTTTTGAACGGAAGATATTTCCTTTTTCACCATAGCCCTCTATGGGCTTCCAAATATCGCTTTGCCAATTCCACAAGAACAGCCTTAGCGAAAGGCTTCTTGAAGGGAAAGATGTAACTCTGTGAGATGAATTCACAGAACACAGAGCAGTTTCTCAGAAAGCTTCTTTCCAGTTTTGAACGGAAGATATTTCCTTTTTCACCATAGCCGTCTATGGTCTTGCAAATATCCCTTTGCCAATTCCACAAGAACAGCCTTAGCGAAAGGCTTCTTGAAGGGAAAGATGTAACTCTGTGAGATGAATTCACAGAACACAGAGCAGTTTCTCAGAAAGCTTCTTTCCAGTTTTGAACGGAAGATATTTCCTTTTTCACCATAGCCCTCTATGGGCTTCCAAATATCCCTTTGCCAATTCCACAAGAACAGCCTTAGCGAAAGGCTTCTTGAAGGGAAAGATATAACTCTGTGAGATGAATTAACAGGACACAGAGAAGTTTCTCAGAAAGCTTCTTTCCAGTTTTGAACGGAAGATATTTCCTTTTTCACCATAGCCGTCTATGGGCTTCCAAATATCGCTTTGCCAATTCCACAAGAACAGCCTTAGCGAAAGGCTTCTTGAAGGGAAAGATGTAACTCTGTGAGATGAATTCACAGAACACAGAGCAGTTTCTCAGAAAGCTTCTTTCCAGTTTTGAACGGAAGATATTTCCTTTTTCACCATAGCCGTCTATGGGCTTCCAAATATCCCTTTGCCAATTCCACAAGAACAGCCTTAGCCAAAGGCTTCTTGAAGGGAAAGATGTAACACTGTGAGATGAATTAACAGAACACAGAGCAGTTTCTCAGAAAGCTTCTTTCCAGTTTTGAACGGAAGATATTTCCTTTTTCACCATAGCCCTCTATGGGCTTCCAAATATCCCTTTGCCAATTCCACAAGAACAGCCTTAGCGAAAGGCTTCTTGAAGGGAAAGATGTAACTCCGTGAGATGAATTAACAGAACACAGAGCAGTTTCTCAGAAAGCTTCTTTCCAGTTTTGAACGGAAGATATTTCCTTTTTCACCATAGCCCTCTATGGGCTTCCAAATATCGCTTTGTCAATTCCACAAGAACAGCCTTAGCGAAAGGCTTCTTGAAGGGAAAGATGTAACTCTGTGAGATGAATTCACAGAACACAGAGCAGTTTCTCAGAAAGCTTCTTTCCAGTTTTGAACGGAAGATATTTGCTTTTTATCCGTAGCCCTCTATGAGCTTCCAAATATCCCTTTGCCAATACCACAAGAACAGCCTTAGCGAAAGGATTCTTGAAGGGAAAGATGTAACTCTGTGAAATGAATTAACAGAACACTGAGCAGTTTCTCAGAAAGCTTCTTTCCAGTTTTGAACGGAAGATATTTCCTTTTTCACCATAGCCCTCTATGGGCTTCAAAATATCCCTGTGCCATTTCCACAAGAACAGCCTTAGCGAAAGGCTTCTTGAAGGTAAAGATGTAACTCCGTGAGATGAATTAACAGAACACAGAGCAGTTTCTCAGAAAGCTTCTTTCCAGTTTTGAACGGAAGATATTTCCTTTTTCACCATAGCCCTCTATGGGCTTCCAAATATCGCTTTGCCAATTCCACAAGAACAGCCTTAGCGAAAGGCTTCTTGAAGGGAAAGATGTAACTCTGTGAGATGAATTCACAGAACACAGAGCAGTTTCTCAGAAAGCTTCTTTCCAGTTTTGAACGGAAGATATTTGCTTTTTATCCGTAGCCCTCTATGGGCTTCCAAATATCCCTTTGCCAATACCACAAGAACAGCCTTAGCGAAAGGCTTCTTGAAGGGAAAGATGTAACTCTGTGAAATGAATTAACAGAACACAGAGCAGTTTCTCAGAAAGCTTCTTTCCAGTTTTGAACGGAAGATATTTCTTTTTTCACCATAGCCCTCTATGGGCTTCCAAATATCCCTTTGCCAATTCCACAAGAACAGCCTTAGCGAAAGGCTTTTTGAAGGGAGAGAGGTAACGCTGTGAGATGAATTAACAGAACACAGAGCAGTTTCTCAGAAAGCTTCTTTCCAGTTTTGAACGGAAGATATTTCCTTTTTCACCATAGCCGTCTATGGGCTTCCAAATATCCCTTTGCCAATTCCACAAGAACAGCCTTAGCCAAAGGCTTCTTGAAGGGAAAGATGTAACTCTTTGAGATGAATTAACAGAACACAGAGCAGTTTCTCAGAAAGCTTCTTTCCAGTTTTGAACAGAAGATATTTCCTTTTTCACCATAGCCCTCTACGGGCTTCCAATTATCCGTTTGCCAATTCCACAAGAACAGCCTTAGCCAAAGGCTTCTTGAAGGGAAAGATGTAACTCTGTGAGATGAATTAACAGAACACAGAGCAGTTTCTCAGAAAGCTTCTTTCCAGTTTTGAACGGAAGATATTTCCTTTTTCACCATAGCCCTCTATGGGCTTCCAAATATCCCCTTGCCAATTCCACAAGAACAGCCTTAGCGAAAGGCTTCTTGAAGGGAAAGATGTAACTCTGTGAGATGAATTCACAAAACACAGAGCAGTTTCTCAGAAAGCTTCTTTCCAGTTTTGAACGGAAGATATTTCCTTTTTCACCATAGCCGTCTATGGGCTTCCAAATATCCCTTTGCCAATTCCACAAGAACAGCCTTAGCCAAAGGCTTCTTGAAGGGAAAGATGTATCACTGTGAGATGAATTAACAGAACACAGAGCAGTTTCTCAGAAAGCTTCTTTCCAGTTTTGAACGGAAGATATTTCCTTTTTCACCATCGCCCTCTATGGGCTTCCAAATATCCCTTTGCCAATTCCACAAGAACAGCCTTAGCGAAAGGCTTCTTGAAGGGAAAGATGTAACTCCATGAGATGAATTAACAGAACACAGAGCAGTTTCTCAGAAAGCTTCTTTCCAGTTTTGAACGGAAGATATTTTCTTTTTCACCATAGCCCTCTCTGGGCTTCCAAATATCGCTTTGCCAATTCCACAAGAACAGCCTTAGCGAAAGGCTTCTTGAAGGGAAAGATGTAACTCTGTGAGATGAATTCACAGAACACAGAGCAGTTTCTCAGAAAGCTTCTTTCCAGTTTTGAACGGAAGATATTTCCTTTTTCACCATAGCCGTCTATGGGCTTGCAAATATCCCTTTGCCAATTCCACAAGAACAGCCTTAGCGAAAGGCTTCTTGAAGGGAAAGATGTAACTCTGTGAGATGAATTCACAGAACACAGAGCAGTTTCTCAGAAAGCTTCTTTCCAGTTTTGAACGGAAGATATTTCCTTTTTCACCATAGCCGTCTATGGGCTTCCAAATATCCCTTTGCCAATTCCACAAGAACAGCCTTAGCGAAAGGATTCTTGAAGGGAAAGATGTAACTCTGTGAGATGAATTAACAGAACACAGAGCAGTTTCTCAGAAAGCTTCTTTCCAGTTTTGAACGGAAGATATTTCCTTTTTCACCATAGCCCTCTAGGGGTTCAAAATATCCCTTTGCCAATTCCACAAGAACAGCCTTAGCGAAAGGCTTCTTGAAGGGAAAGATGTAACTCTGTGAGATGAATTCACAGAACACAGAGCAGTTTCTCAGAAAGCTTCTTTCCAGTTTTGAACGGAAGATATTTCCTTTTTCACCATAGCCCTCTATGGGCTTCCAAATATCCCTTTGCCAATTCCACAAGAACAGCCTTAGCGAAAGGCTTCTTGAAGGGAAAGATGTAACTCTTTGAGATGAATTAACAGAACACAGAGCAGTTTCTCAGAAAGCTTCTTTCCAGTTTTGAACAGAAGATATTTCCTTTTTCACCATAGCCCTCTACGGGCTTCCAAATATCCGTTTGCCAATTCCACAAGAACAGCCTTAGCGAAAGGCTTCTTGAAGGCAAAGATGTAACTCTGTGAGATGAATTAACAGAACACAGAGCAGTTTCTCAGAAAGCTTCTTTCCAGTTTTGAACGGAAGATATTTCCTTTTTCACCATAGCCCTCTATGGCCTTCCAAATATCCCCTTGCCAATTCCACAAGAACAGCCTTAGCGAAAGGCTTCTTGAAGGGAAAGATGTAACTCTGTGAGATGAATTCACAAAACACAGAGCAGTTTCTCAGAAAGCTTCTTTCCAGTTTTGAACGGAAGATATTTCCTTTTTCACCATAGCCGTCTATGGGCTTCCAAATATCACTTTGCCAATTCCACAAGAACAGCCTTAGCCAAAGGCTTCTTGAAGGGAAAGATGTAACACTGTGAGATGAATTAACAGAACACAGAGCAGTTTCTCAGAAAGCTTCTTTCCAGTTTTGAACGGAAGATATTTCCTTTTTCACCATAGCTCTCTATGGGCTTCCAAATATCCCTTTGCCAATTCCACAAGAACAGCCTTAGCGAAAGGCTTCTTTAAGGGAAAGATGTAACTCCGTGAGATGAATTAACAGAACACATAGCAGTTTCTCAGAAAGCTTCTTTCCAGTGTTGAACGGAAGATATTTCCTTTTTCACCATAGCCCTCTATGGGCTTCCAAATATCGCTTTGCCAATTCCACAAGAACAGCCTTAGCGAAAGGCTTCTTGAAGGGAAAGATGTAACTCTGTGAGATGAATTCACAGAACACAGAGCAGTTTCTCAGAAAGCTTCTTTCCAGTTTTGAACGGAAGATATTTGCTTTTTATCCGTAGCCCTCTATGGGCTTCCAAATATCCCTTTGCCAATACCACAAGAACAGCCTTAGCGAAAGGCTTCTTGAAGGGAAAGATGTAACTCTGTGAAATGAATTAACAGAACACAGAGCAGTTTCTCAGAAAGCTTCTTTCCAGTTTTGAACGGAAGATATTTCTTTTTTCACCATAGCCCTCTATGGGCTTCCAAATATCCCTTTGCCAATTCCACAAGAACAGCCTTAGCGAAAGGCTTTTTGAAGGGAGAGAGGTAACGCTGTGAGATGAATTAACAGAACACAGAGCAGTTTCTCAGAAAACTTCTTTCCAGTTTTGAACGGAAGATATTTCCTTTTTCACCATAGCCGTCTATGGGCTTCCAAATATCCCTTTGCCAATTCCACAAGAACAGCCTTAGCCAAAGGCTTCTTGAAGGGAAAGATGTAACTCTTTGAGATGAATTAACAGAACACAGAGCAGTTTCTCAGAAAGCTTCTTTCCAGTTTTGAACAGAAGATATTTCCTTTTTCACCATAGCCCTCTACGGGCTTCCAAATATCCGTTTGCCAATTCCACAAGAACAGCCTTAGCCAAAGGCTTCTTGAAGGGAAAGATGTAACTCTGTGAGATGAATTAACAGAACACAGAGCAGTTTCTCAGAAAGCTTCTTTCCAGTTTTGAACGGAAGATATTTCCTTTTTCACCATAGCCCTCTATGGGCTTCCAAATATCCCCTTGCCAATTCCACAAGAACAGCCTTAGCGAAAGGCTTCTTGAAGGGAAAGATGTAACTCTGTGAGATGAATTCACAAAACACAGAGCAGTTTCTCAGAAAGCTTCTTTCCAGTTTTGAACGGAAGATATTTCCTTTTTCACCATAGCCGTCTATGGGCTTCCAAATATCCCTTTGCCAATTCCACAAGAACAGCCTTAGCCAAAGGCTTCTTGAAGGGAAAGATGTATCACTGTGAGATGAATTAACAGAACACAGAGCAGTTTCTCAGAAAGCTTCTTTCCAGTTTTGAACGGAAGATATTTCCTTTTTCACCATCGCCCTCTATGGGCTTCCAAATATCCCTTTGCCAATTCCACAAGAACAGCCTTAGCGAAAGGCTTCTTGAAGGGAAAGATGTAACTCCATGAGATGAATTAACAGAACACAGAGCAGTTTCTCAGAAAGCTTCTTTCCAGTTTTGAACGGAAGATATTTCCTTTTTCACCATAGCCCTCTCTGGGCTTCTAAATATCGCTTTGCCAATTCCACAAGAACAGCCTTAGCGAAAGGCTTCTTGAAGGGAAAGATGTAACTCTGTGAGATGAATTCACAGAACACAGAGCAGTTTCTCAGAAAGCTTCTTTCCAGTTTTGAACGGAAGATATTTCCTTTTTCACCATAGCCGTCTATGGGCTTGCAAATATCCCTTTGCCAATTCCACAAGAACAGCCTTAGCGAAAGGCTTCTTGAAGGGAAAGATGTAACTCTGTGAGATGAATTCACAGAACACAGAGCAGTTTCTCAGAAAGCTTCTTTCCAGTTTTGAACGGAAGATATTTCCTTTTTCACCATAGCCGTCTATGGGCTTCCAAATATCCCTTTGCCAATTCCACAAGAACAGCCTTAGCGAAAGGATTCTTGAAGGGAAAGATGTAACTCTGTGAGATGAATTAACAGAACACAGAGCAGTTTCTCAGAAAGCTTCTTTCCAGTTTTGAACGGAAGATATTTCCTTTTTCACCATAGCCCTCTAGGGGTTCAAAATATCCCTTTGCCAATTCCACAAGAACAGCCTTAGCGAAAGGCTTCTTGAAGGGAAAGATGTAACTCTGTGAGATGAATTCACAGAACACAGAGCAGTTTCTCAGAAAGCTTCTTTCCAGTTTTGAACGGAAGATATTTCCTTTTTCACCATAGCCCTCTATGGGCTTCCAAATATCCCTTTGCCAATTCCACAAGAACAGCCTTAGCGAAAGGCTTCTTGAAGGGAAAGATGTAACTCTTTGAGATGAATTAACAGAACACAGAGCAGTTTCTCAGAAAGCTTCTTTCCAGTTTTGAACAGAAGATATTTCCTTTTTCACCATAGCCCTCTACGGGCTTCCAAATATCCGTTTGCCAATTCCACAAGAACAGCCTTAGCGAAAGGCTTCTTGAAGGCAAAGATGTAACTCTGTGAGATGAATTAACAGAACACAGAGCAGTTTCTCAGAAAGCTTCTTTCCAGTTTTGAACGGAAGATATTTCCTTTTTCACCATAGCCCTCTATGGCCTTCCAAATATCCCCTTGCCAATTCCACAAGAACAGCCTTAGCGAAAGGCTTCTTGAAGGGAAAGATGTAACTCTGTGAGATGAATTCACAAAACACAGAGCAGTTTCTCAGAAAGCTTCTTTCCAGTTTTGAACGGAAGATATTTCCTTTTTCACCATAGCCGTCTATGGGCTTCCAAATATCACTTTGCCAATTCCACAAGAACAGCCTTAGCCAAAGGCTTCTTGAAGGGAAAGATGTAACACTGTGAGATGAATTAACAGAACACAGAGCAGTTTCTCAGAAAGCTTCTTTCCAGTTTTGAACGGAAGATATTTCCTTTTTCACCATAGCCCTCTATGGGCTTCCAAATATCCCTTTGCCAATTCCACAAGAACAGCCTTAGCGAAAGGCTTCTTTAAGGGAAAGATGTAACTCCGTGAGATGAATTAACAGAACACATAGCTGTTTCTCAGAAAGCTTCTTTCCAGTGTTGAACGGAAGATATTTCCTTTTTCACCATAGCCCTCTATGGGCTTCCAAATATCGCTTTGCCAATTCCTCAAGAACAGCCTTAGCGAAAGGCTTCTTGAAGGGAAAGATGTAACTCTGTGAGATGAATTCACAGAACACAGAGCAGTTTCTCAGAAAGCTTCTTTCCAGTTTTGAACGGAAGATATTTGCTTTTTATCCGTAGCCCTCTATGGGCTTCCAAATATCCCTTTGCCAATACCACAAGAACAGCCTTAGCGAAAGGCTTCTTGAAGGGAAAGATGTAACTCTGTGAAATGAATTAACAGAACACAGAGCAGTTTCACAGAAAGCTTCTTTCCAGTTTTGAACGGAAGATATTTCTTTTTTCACCATAGCCCTCTATGGGCTTCCAAATATCCCTTTGTCAATTCCACAAGAACAGCCTTAGCGAAAGTCTTTTTGAAGGGAGAGAGGTAACTCTGTGAGATGAATTAACAGAACACAGAGCAGTTTCTCAGAAAGCTTCTTTCCAGTTTTGAACAGAAGATATTTCCTTTTTCACCATAGCCCTCTACGGGCTTCCAAATATCCGTTTGCCAATTACACAAGAACAGCCTTAGCGAAAGGCTTCTTGAAGGGAAAGATGTAACTCTGTGAGATGAATTAACAGAACACAGAGCAGTTTCTCAGAAAGCTTCTTTCCAGTTTTGAACGGAAGATATTTCCTTTTTCACCATAGCCCTCTATGGGCTTCCAAATATCGCTTTGCCAATTCCACAAGAACAGCCTTAGCGAAAGGCTTCTTGAAGGGAAAGATGTAACTCTGTGAGATGAATTCACAGAACACAGAGCAGTTTCTCAGAAAGCTTCTTTCCAGTTTTGAACGGAAGATATTTCCTTTTTCACCATAGCCGTCTATGGGCTTGCAAATATCCCTTTGCCAATTCCACAAGAACAGCCTTAGCGAAAGGCTTCTTGAAGGGAAAGATGTAACTCTGTGAGATGAATTCACAGAACACAGAGCAGTTTCTCAGAAAGCTTCTTTCCAGTTTTGAACGGAAGATATTTCCTTTTTCACCATAGCCCTCTATGGGCTTCCAAATATCCCTTTGCCAATTCCACAAGAACAGCCTTAGCGTAAGGCTTCTTGAAGGGAAAGATATAACTCTGTGAGATGAATTAACAGGACACAGAGAAGTTTCTCAGAAAGCTTCTTTCCAGTTTTGAACGGAAGATATTTCCTTTTTCACCATAGCCGTCTATGGGCTTCCAAATATCCCTTTGCCAATCCCACAAGAACAGCCTTAGCCAAAGGCTTCTTGAAGGGAAAGATGTAACTCTGTGAGATGAATTAACAGAACACAGAGCAATTTCTCAGAAAGCTTCTTTCCAGTTTTGAACGGAAGATATTTCCTTTATCACCATAGCCGTCTATGGGCTTCCAAATATCCCTTTGCCAATTCCACAAGAACAGCCTTAGCGAAAGGCTTCTGGAAGGGAAAGATGTAACTTTGTGAGATGAATTAACAGAACACAGAGCAGTTTCTCAGAAAGCTTCTTTCCAGTTTTGAACGGAAGATATTTCCTTTTTCACCATAGCCGTCTATGGGCTTCCAAATATCCCTTTGCCAATTCCACAAGAACAGCCTTAGCCAAAGGCTTCTTGAAGGGAAAGATGTAACTCTTTGAGATGATTTAACAGAACACAGAGCAGTTTCTCAGAAAGCTTCTTTCCAGTTTTGAACAGAAGATATTTCCTTTTTCACCATAGCCCTCTACGGGCTTCCAAATATCCGTTTGCCAATTCCACAAGAACAGCCTTAGCGAAAGGCTTCTTGAAGGGAAAGATGTAACTCTGTGAGATGAATTAACAGAACACAGAGCAGTTTCTCAGAAAGCTTCTTTCCAATTTTGAACGGAAGATATTTCCTTTTTCACCATAGCCCTCTATGGGCTTCCAAATATCCCTTTGCCAATTCCACAAGAACAGCCTTAGCGAAAGGCTTCTTGAAGGGAAAGATGTAACTCCGTGAGATGAATTAACAGAACACAGAGCAGTTTCTCAGAAAGCTTCTTTCCAGTGTTGAACGGAAGATATTTCCTTTTTCACCATAGCCCTCTATGGGCTTCCAAATATCGCTTTGCCAATTCCACAAGAACAGCCTTAGCGAAAGGCTTCTTGAAGGGAAAGATGTAACTTTGTGAGATATATTCACAGAACACAGAGCAGTTTCTCAGAAAGCTTCTTTCCAGTTTTGAACGGAAGATATTTGCTTTTTATCCGTAGCCCTCTATGGGCTTCCAAATATCCCTTTGCCAATACCACAAGAACAGCCTTAGCGAAAGGCTTCTTGAAGGGAAAGATGTAACTCTGTGAAATGAATTAACAGAACACAGAGCAGTTTCACAGAAAGCTTCTTTCCAGTTTTGAACGGAAGATATTTCTTTTTTCACCATAGCCCTCTATGGGCTTCCAAATATCCCTTTGCCAATTCCACAAGAACAGCCTTAGCGAAAGGCTTTTTGAAGGGAGAGAGGTAACTCTGTGAGATGAATTAACAGAACACAGAGCAGTTTCTCAGAAAGCTTCTTTCCAGTTTTGAACAGAAGATATTTCCTTTTTCACCATAGCCCTCTACGGGCTTCCAAATATCCGTTTGCCAATTCCACAAGAACAGCCTTAGCGAAAGGCTTCTTGAAGGGAAAGATGTAACTCTGTGAGATGAATTAACAGAACACAGAGCAGTTTCTCAGAAAGCTTCTTTCCAGTTTTGAACGGAAGATATTTCCTTTTTCACCATAGCCCTCTATGGGCTTCCAAATATCGCTTTGCCAATTCCACAAGAACAGCCTTAGCGAAAGGCTTCTTGAAGGGAAAGATGTAACTCTGTGAGATGAATTCACAGAACACAGAGCAGTTTCTCAGAAAGCTTCTTTCCAGTTTTGAACGGAAGATATTACCTTTTTCACCATAGCCGTCTATGGGCTTCCAAATATCCCTTTGCCAATTCCACAAGAACAGCCTTAGCCAAAGGCTTCTTGAAGGGAAAGATGTAACACTGTGAGATGAATTAACAGAACACAGAGCAATTTCTCAGAAAGCTTCTTTCCAGTTTTGAACGGAAGATATTTCCTTTATCACCATAGCCGTCTATGGGCTTCCAAATATCCCTTTGCTAATTCCAAAAGAACAGCCTTAGCGAAACGCTTCTTGAAGGGAAAGATGTAACTCTGTGAGATGAATTCACAGAACACAGAGCAGTTTCTCAGAAAGCTTCTTTCCAGTTTTGAACGGAAGATATTTCCTTTTTCACCATCGCCCTCTATGGGCTTCCAAATATCCCTTTGCCAATTCCACAAGAACAGCCTTAGCGAAAGGCTTCTTGAAGGGAAAGATGTAACTCCATGAGATGAATTAACAGAACACAGAGCAGTTTCTCAGAAAGCTTCTTTCCAGTTTTGAACGGAAGATATTTCCTTTTTCACCATAGCCCTCTCTGGGCTTCCAAATATCGCTTTGCCAATTCCACAAGAACAGCCTTAGCGAAAGGCTTCTTGAAGGGAAAGATGTAACTCTGTGAGATGAATTCACAGAACACAGAGCAGTTTCTCAGAAAGCTTCTTTCCAGTTTTGAACGGAAGATATTTCCTTTTTCACCATAGCCGTCTATGGGCTTGCAAATATCCCTTTGCCAATTCCACAAGAACAGCCTTAGCGAAAGGCTTCTTGAAGGGAAAGATGTAACTCTGTGAGATGAATTCACAGAACACAGAGCAGTTTCTCAGAAAGCTTCTTTCCAGTTTTGAACGGAAGATATTTCCTTTTTCACCATAGCCGTCTATGGGCTTCCAAATATCCCTTTGCCAATTCCACAAGAACAGCCTTAGCGAAAGGATTCTTGAAGGGAAAGATGTAACTCTGTGAGATGAATTAACAGAACACAGAGCAGTTTCTCAGAAAGCTTCTTTCCAGTTTTGAACGGAAGATATTTCCTTTTTCACCATAGCCCTCTAGGGGTTCAAAATATCCCTTTGCCAATTCCACAAGAACAGCCTTAGCGAAAGGCTTCTTGAAGGGAAAGATGTAACTCTGTGAGATGAATTCACAGAACACAGAGCAGTTTCTCAGAAAGCTTCTTTCCAGTTTTGAACGGAAGATATTTCCTTTTTCACCATAGCCCTCTATGGGCTTCCAAATATCCCTTTGCCAATTCCACAAGAACAGCCTTAGCGAAAGGCTTCTTGAAGGGAAAGATGTAACTCTTTGAGATGAATTAACAGAACACAGAGCAGTTTCTCAGAAAGCTTCTTTCCAGTTTTGAACAGAAGATATTTCCTTTTTCACCATAGCCCTCTACGGGCTTCCAAATATCCGTTTGCCAATTCCACAAGAACAGCCTTAGCGAAAGGCTTCTTGAAGGCAAAGATGTAACTCTGTGAGATGAATTAACAGAACACAGAGCAGTTTCTCAGAAAGCTTCTTTCCAGTTTTGAACGGAAGATATTTCCTTTTTCACCATAGCCCTCTATGGCCTTCCAAATATCCCCTTGCCAATTCCACAAGAACAGCCTTAGCGAAAGGCTTCTTGAAGGGAAAGATGTAACTCTGTGAGATGAATTCACAAAACACAGAGCAGTTTCTCAGAAAGCTTCTTTCCAGTTTTGAACGGAAGATATTTCCTTTTTCACCATAGCCGTCTATGGGCTTCCAAATATCACTTTGCCAATTCCACAAGAACAGCCTTAGCCAAAGGCTTCTTGAAGGGAAAGATGTAACACTGTGAGATGAATTAACAGAACACAGAGCAGTTTCTCAGAAAGCTTCTTTCCAGTTTTGAACGGAAGATATTTCCTTTTTCACCATAGCCCTCTATGGGCTTCCAAATATCCCTTTGCCAATTCCACAAGAACAGCCTTAGCGAAAGGCTTCTTTAAGGGAAAGATGTAACTCCGTGAGATGAATTAACAGAACACATAGCAGTTTCTCAGAAAGCTTCTTTCCAGTGTTGAACGGAAGATATTTCCTTTTTCACCATAGCCCTCTATGGGCTTCCAAATATCGCTTTGCCAATTCCTCAAGAACAGCCTTAGCGAAAGGCTTCTTGAAGGGAAAGATGTAACTCTGTGAGATGAATTCACAGAACACAGAGCAGTTTCTCAGAAAGCTTCTTTCCAGTTTTGAACGGAAGATATTTGCTTTTTATCCGTAGCCCTCTATGGGCTTCCAAATATCCCTTTGCCAATACCACAAGAACAGCCTTAGCGAAAGGCTTCTTGAAGGGAAAGATATAACTCTGTGAAATGAATTAACAGAACACAGAGCAGTTTCTCAGAAAGCTTCTTTCCAGTTTTGAACGGAAGATATTTCTTTTTTCACCATAGCCCTCTATGGGCTTCCAAATATCCCTTTGCCAATTCCACAAGAACAGCCTTAGTGAAAGGCTTTTTGAAGGGAGAGAGGTAACTCTGTGAGATGAATTAACAGAACACAGAGCAGTTTCTCAGAAAGCTTCTTTCCCGTTTTGAACAGAAGATATTTCCTTTTTCACCATAGCCCTCTACGGGCTTCCAAATATCCGTTTGCCAATTCCACAAGAACAGCCTTAGCGAAAGGCTTCTTGAAGGGAAAGATGTAACTCTGTGAGATGAATTAACAGAACACAGAGCAGTTTCTCAGAAAGCTTCTTTCCAGTTTTGAACGGAAGATATTTCCTTTTTCACCATAGCCCTCTATGGGCTTCCAAATATCCCCTTGCCAATTCCACAAGAACAGCCTTAGCGAAAGGCTTCTTGAAGGGAAAGATGTAACTCTGTGAGATGAATTCACAAAACACAGAGCAGTTTCTCAGAAAGCTTCTTTCCAGTTTTGAACGGAAGATATTTCCTTTTTCACCATAGCCGTCTATGGGCTTCAAATATCCCTTTGCCAATTCCACAAGAACAGCCTTAGCCAAAGGCTTCTTGAAGGGAAAGATGTATCACTGTGAGATGAATTAACAGAACAAAGAGCAGTCTCTCAGAAAGCTTCTTTCCAGTTTTGAACGGAAGATAATTCCTTTTTCACCATAGGCCTCTCTGGGCTTCCAAATATCCCTCTGCCAATTCCACAAGAACAGCCTTAGCGAAAGGCTTCTGGAAGGGAAAGATGTAACTTTGTGAGATGAATTAACAGAACACAGAGCAGTTTCTCAGAAAGCTTCTTTCCAGTTTTGAACGGAAGATATTTCCTTTTTCACCATAGCCGTCTATGGGCTTCCAAATATCCCTTTGCCAATTCCACAAGAACAGCCTTAGCCAAAGGCTTCTTGAAGGGAAAGATGTAACTCTTTGAGATGAATTAACAGAACACAGAGCAGTTTCTCAGAAAGCTCCTTTCCATTTTTGAACAGAAGATATTTCCTTTTTCACCATAGCCCTCTACGGGCTTCCAAATATCCGTTTGCCAATTCCACAAGAACAGCCTTAGCGAAAGGCTTCTTGAAGGGAAAGATGTAACTCTGTGAGATGAATTAACAGAACACAGAGCAGTTTCTCAGAAAGCTTCTTTCCAGTTTTGAACGGAAGATATTTCCTTTTTCACCATAGCCCTCTATGGGCTTCCAAATATCCCCTTGCCAATTCCACAAGAACAGCCTTAGCGAAAGGCTTCTTGAAGGGAAAGATGTAACTCTGTGAGATGAATTCACAAAACACAGAGCAGTTTCTCAGAAAGCTTCTTTCCAGTTTTGAACGGAAGATATTTCCTTTTTCACCATACCCGTCTAGGGGCTTCCAAATATCCCTTTGCCAATTCCACAAGAACAGCCTTAGCCAAAGGCTTCTTGAAGGGAAAGATGTAACACTGTGAGATGAATTAACAGAACACAGAGCAGTTTCTCAGAAAGCTTCTTTCCAGTTTTGAACGGAAGATATTTCCTTTTTCACCATAGCCCTCTATGGGCTTCCAAATATCCCTTTGCCAATTCCACAAGAACAGCCTTAGCGAAAGGCTTCTTGAAGGGAAAGATGTAACTCCGTGAGATGAATTAACAGAACACAGAGCAGTTTCTCAGAAAGCTTCTTTCCAGTGTTGAACGGAAGATATTTCCTTTTTCACCATAGCCCTCTATGGGCTTCCAAATATCGCTTTGCCAATTCCACAAGAACAGCCTTAGCGAAAGGCTTCTTGAAGGGAAAGATGTAACTCTGTGAGATGAATTCACAGAACACAGAGCAGTTTCTCAGAAAGCTTCTTTCCAGTTTTGAACGGAAGATATTTGCTTTTTATCCGTAGCCCTCTATGGGCTTCCAAATATCCCTTTGCCAATACCACAAGAACAGCCTTAGCGAAAGGCTTCTTGAAGGGAAAGATGTAACTCTGTGAAATGAATTAACAGAACACAGAGCAGTTTCACAGAAAGCTTCTTTCCAGTTTTGAACGGAAGATATTTCTTTTTTCACCATAGCCCTCTATGGGCTTCCAAATATCCCTTTGTCAATTCCACAAGAACAGCCTTAGCGAAAGGCTTTTTGAAGGGAGAGAGGTAACTCTGTGAGATGAATTAACAGAACACAGAGCAGTTTCTCAGAAAGCTTCTTTCCAGTTTTGAACAGAAGATATTTCCTTTTTCACCATAGCCCTCTACGGGCTTCCAAATATCCGTTTGCCAATTACACAAGAACAGCCTTAGCGAAAGGCTTCTTGAAGGGAAAGATGTAACTCTGTGAGATGAATTAACAGAACACAGAGCAGTTTCTCAGAAAGCTTCTTTCCAGTTTTGAACGGAAGATATTTCCTTTTTCACCATAGCCCTCTATGGGCTTCCAAATATCGCTTTGCCAATTCCACAAGAACAGCCTTAGCGAAAGGCTTCTTGAAGGGAAAGATGTAACTCTGTGAGATGAATTCACAGAACACAGAGCAGTTTCTCAGAAAGCTTCTTTCCAGTTTTGAACGGAAGATATTTCCTTTTTCACCATAGCCGTCTATGGGCTTGCAAATATCCCTTTGCCAATTCCACAAGAACAGCCTTAGCGAAAGGCTTCTTGAAGGGAAAGATGTAACTCTGTGAGATGAATTCACAGAACACAGAGCAGTTTCTCAGAAAGCTTCTTTCCAGTTTTGAACGGAAGATATTTCCTTTTTCACCATAGCCCTCTATGGGCTTCCAAATATCCCTTTGCCAATTCCACAAGAACAGCCTTAGCGTAAGGCTTCTTGAAGGGAAAGATATAACTCTGTGAGATGAATTAACAGGACACAGAGAAGTTTCTCAGAAAGCTTCTTTCCAGTTTTGAACGGAAGATATTTCCTTTTTCACCATAGCCGTCTATGGGCTTCCAAATATCCCTTTGCCAATCCCACAAGAACAGCCTTAGCCAAAGGCTTCTTGAAGGGAAAGATGTAACTCTGTGAGATGAATTAACAGAACACAGAGCAATTTCTCAGAAAGCTTCTTTCCAGTTTTGAACGGAAGATATTTCCTTTATCACCATAGCCGTCTATGGGCTTCCAAATATCCCTTTGCCAATTCCACAAGAACAGCCTTAGCGAAAGGCTTCTGGAAGGGAAAGATGTAACTTTGTGAGATGAATTAACAGAACACAGAGCAGTTTCTCAGAAAGCTTCTTTCCAGTTTTGAACGGAAGATATTTCCTTTTTCACCATAGCCGTCTATGGGCTTCCAAATATCCCTTTGCCAATTCCACAAGAACAGCCTTAGCCAAAGGCTTCTTGAAGGGAAAGATGTAACTCTTTGAGATGATTTAACAGAACACAGAGCAGTTTCTCAGAAAGCTTCTTTCCAGTTTTGAACAGAAGATATTTCCTTTTTCACCATAGCCCTCTACGGGCTTCCAAATATCCGTTTGCCAATTCCACAAGAACAGCCTTAGCGAAAGGCTTCTTGAAGGGAAAGATGTAACTCTGTGAGATGAATTAACAGAACACAGAGCAGTTTCTCAGAAAGCTTCTTTCCAATTTTGAACGGAAGATATTTCCTTTTTCACCATAGCCCTCTATGGGCTTCCAAATATCCCTTTGCCAATTCCACAAGAACAGCCTTAGCGAAAGGCTTCTTGAAGGGAAAGATGTAACTCCGTGAGATGAATTAACAGAACACAGAGCAGTTTCTCAGAAAGCTTCTTTCCAGTGTTGAACGGAAGATATTTCCTTTTTCACCATAGCCCTCTATGGGCTTCCAAATATCGCTTTGCCAATTCCACAAGAACAGCCTTAGCGAAAGGCTTCTTGAAGGGAAAGATGTAACTTTGTGAGATATATTCACAGAACACAGAGCAGTTTCTCAGAAAGCTTCTTTCCAGTTTTGAACGGAAGATATTTGCTTTTTATCCGTAGCCCTCTATGGGCTTCCAAATATCCCTTTGCCAATACCACAAGAACAGCCTTAGCGAAAGGCTTCTTGAAGGGAAAGATGTAACTCTGTGAAATGAATTAACAGAACACAGAGCAGTTTCACAGAAAGCTTCTTTCCAGTTTTGAACGGAAGATATTTCTTTTTTCACCATAGCCCTCTATGGGCTTCCAAATATCCCTTTGCCAATTCCACAAGAACAGCCTTAGCGAAAGGCTTTTTGAAGGGAGAGAGGTAACTCTGTGAGATGAATTAACAGAACACAGAGCAGTTTCTCAGAAAGCTTCTTTCCAGTTTTGAACAGAAGATATTTCCTTTTTCACCATAGCCCTCTACGGGCTTCCAAATATCCGTTTGCCAATTCCACAAGAACAGCCTTAGCGAAAGGCTTCTTGAAGGGAAAGATGTAACTCTGTGAGATGAATTAACAGAACACAGAGCAGTTTCTCAGAAAGCTTCTTTCCAGTTTTGAACGGAAGATATTTCCTTTTTCACCATAGCCCTCTATGGGCTTCCAAATATCGCTTTGCCAATTCCACAAGAACAGCCTTAGCGAAAGGCTTCTTGAAGGGAAAGATGTAACTCTGTGAGATGAATTCACAGAACACAGAGCAGTTTCTCAGAAAGCTTCTTTCCAGTTTTGAACGGAAGATATTACCTTTTTCACCATAGCCGTCTATGGGCTTCCAAATATCCCTTTGCCAATTCCACAAGAACAGCCTTAGCCAAAGGCTTCTTGAAGGGAAAGATGTAACACTGTGAGATGAATTAACAGAACACAGAGCAATTTCTCAGAAAGCTTCTTTCCAGTTTTGAACGGAAGATATTTCCTTTATCACCATAGCCGTCTATGGGCTTCCAAATATCCCTTTGCTAATTCCAAAAGAACAGCCTTAGCGAAACGCTTCTTGAAGGGAAAGATGTAACTCTGTGAGATGAATTCACAGAACACAGAGCAGTTTCTCAGAAAGCTTCTTTCCAGTTTTGAACGGAAGATATTTCCTTTTTCACCATAGCCCTCTATGGGCTTCCAAATATCGCTTTGCCAATTCCACAAGAACAGCCTTAGCGAAAGGCTTCTTGAAGGGAAAGATGTAACTCTGTGAGATGAATTCACAGAACACAGAGCAGTTTCTCAGAAAGCTTCTTTCCAGTTTTGAACGGAAGATATTTCCTTTTTCACCATAGCCGTCTATGGGCTTCCAAATATCCCTTTGCCAATTCCACAAGAACAGCCTTAGCCAAAGGCTTCTTGAAGGGAAAGATGTAACACTGTGAGATGAATTAACAGAACACAGAGCAGTTTCTCAGAAAGCTTCTTTCCAGTTTTGAACGGAAGATATTTCCTTTTTCACCATAGCCCTCTATGGGCTTCCAAATATCCCTTTGCCAATTACACAAGAACAGCCTTAGCGAAAGGCTTCTTGAAGGGAAAGATGTAACTCCGTGAGATGAATTAACAGAACACAGAGCAGTTTCTCAGAAAGCTTCTTTCCAGTTTTGAACGGAAGATATCTCCTTTTTCACCATAGCCCTCTATGGGCTTCCAAATATCGCTTTGTCAATTCCACAAGAACAGCCTTAGCGAAAGGCTTCTTGAAGGGAAAGATGTAACTCTGTGAGATGAATTCACAGAACACAGAGCAGTTTCTCAGAAAGCTTCTTTCCAGTTTTGAACGGAAGATATTTGCTTTTTATCCGTAGCCCTCTATGGGCTTCCAAATATCCCTTTGCCAATACCACAAGAACAGCCTTAGCGAAAGGCTTCTTGAAGGGAAAGATGTAACTCTGTGAAATGAATTAACAGAACACAGAGCAGTTTCTCAGAAAGCTTCTTTCCAGTTTTGAACGGAAGATATTTCTTTTTTCACCATAGCCCTCTATGGGCTTCCAAATATCCCTTTGCCAATTCCACAAGAACAGCCTTAGCGAAAGGCTTTTTGAAGGGAGAGAGGTAACGCTGTGAGATGAATTAACAGAACACAGAGCAGTTTCTCAGAAAGCTTCTTTCCAGTTTTGAACGGAAGATATTTCCTTTTTCACCATAGCCGTCTATGGGCTTCCAAATATCCCTTTGCCAATTCCACAAGAACAGCCTTAGCCAAAGGCTTCTTGAAGGGAAAGATGTAACTCTTTGAGATGAATTAACAGAACACAGAGCAGTTTCTCAGAAAGCTTCTTTCCAGTTTTGAACAGAAGATATTTCCTTTTTCACCATAGCCCTCTACGGGCTTCCAAATATCCGATTGCCAATTCCACAAGAACAGCCTTAGCGAAAGGCTTCTTGAAGGGAAAGATGTAACTCTGTGAGATGAATTAACAGAACACAGAGCAGTTTCTCAGAAAGCTTCTTTCCAGTTTTGAACGGAAGATATTTCCTTTTTCACCATAGCCCTCTATGGGCTTCCAAATATCCCCTTGCCAATTCCACAAGAACAGCCTTAGCGAAAGGCTTCTTGAAGGGAAAGATGTAACTCTGTGAGATGAATTCACAAAACACAGAGCAGTTTCTCAGAAAGCTTCTTTCCAGTTTTGAACGGAAGATATTTCCTTTTTCACCATAGCCGTCTATGGGCTTCCAAATATCCCTTTGCCAATTCCACAAGAACAGACTTAGCCAAAGGCTTCTTGAAGGGAAAGATGTATCACTGTGAGATGAATTAACAGAACACAGAGCAGTTTCTCAGAAAGCTTCTTTCCAGTTTTGAACGGAAGATATTTCCTTTTTCACCATCGCCCTCTATGGGCTTCCAAATATCCCTTTGCCAATTCCACAAGAACAGCCTTAGCGAAAGGCTTCTTGAAGGGAAAGATGTAACTCCATGAGATGAATTAACAGAACACAGAGCAGTTTCTCAGAAAGCTTCTTTCCAGTTTTGAACGGAAGATATTTCCTTTTTCACCATAGCCCTCTCTGGGCTTCCAAATATCGCTTTGCCAATTCCACAAGAACAGCCTTAGCGAAAGGCTTCTTGAAGGGAAAGATGTAACTCTGTGAGATGAATTCACAGAACACAGAGCAGTTTCTCAGAAAGCTTCTTTCCAGTTTTGAACGGAAGATATTTGCTTTTTATCCGTAGCCCTCTAGGGGTTCAAAATATCCCTTTGCCAATTCCACAAGAACAGCCTTAGCGAAAGGCTTCTTTAAGGGAAAGATGTAACTCTGTGAGATGAATTAACAGAACACAGAGCAGTTTCTCAGAAAGCTTCTTTCCAGTTTTGAACGGAAGATATTTCCTTTTTCACCATAGCCCTCTATGGGCTTCCAAATATCCCTTTGCCAATTCCACAAGAACAGCCTTAGCGAAAGGCTTCTTGAAGGGAAAGATATAACTCTGTGAGATGAATTAACAGGACACAGAGAAGTTTCTCAGAAAGCTTCTTTCCAGTTTTGAACGGAAGATATTTCCTTTTTCACCATAGCCGTCTATGGGCTTCCAAATATCCCTTTGCCAATTCCACAAGAACAGCCTTAGCGAAAGGCTTCTTGAAGGGAAAGATGTAACTCTGTGAGATGAATTAACAGGACACAGAGAAGTTTCTCAGAAAGCTTCTTTCCAGTTTTGAACGGAAGATATTTCCTTTTTCACCATAGCCGTCTATGGGCTTCCAAATATCCCTTTGCCAATTCCACAAGAACAGCCTTAGCCAAAGGCTTCTTGAAGGGAAAGATGTAACACTGTGAGATGAATTAACAGAACACAGAGCAATTTCTCAGAAAGCTTCTTTCCAGTTTTGAACGGAAGATATTTCCTTTATCACCATAGCCGTCTATGGGCTTCCTAATATCCCTTTGAAAATTCCACAAGAACAGCCTTAGCGAAAGGCTTCTTGAAGGGAAAGATGTAACTCTGTGAGATGAATTCACAGAACACAGAGCAGTTTCTCAGAAAGCTTCTTTCCAGTTTTGAACGGAAGATATTTCCTTTTTCACCATAGCCCTCTATGGGCTTCCAAATATCCCTTTGCCAATTCCACAAGAACAGCCTTAGCGAAAGGCTTCTTGAAGGGAAAGATGTAACTCTGTGAGATTAATTAACAGAACACAGAGCAGTTTCTCAGAAAGCTTCTTTCCAGCTTGAACGGAAGATATTTCCTTTTTCACCATAGCCCTCTATGGGCTTCCAAATATCGCTTTGCCAATTCCACAAGTACAGCCTTAACGAAAGGCTTCTTGAAGGGAAAGATGTAACTCTGTGAGATGAATTCACAGAACACAGAGCAGTTTCTCAGAAAGCTTCTTTCCAGTTTTGAACGGAAGATATTTGCTTTTTATCCGTAGCCCTCTATGGGCTTCCAAATATCCCTTTGCCAATACCACAAGAACAGCCTTAGCGAAAGGATTCTTGAAGGGAAAGATGTAACTCTGTGAAATGAATTAACAGAACACAGAGCAGTTTCTCAGAAAGCTTCTTTCCAGTTTTGAACGGAAGATATTTCCTTTTTCACCATAGCCCTCTATGGGCTTCCAAATATCCCTTTGCCAATTCCACAAGAACAGCCTTAGCGAAAGGCTTCTTGAAGGGAAAGATGTAACTCCGTGAGATGAATTAACAGAACACAGAGCAGTTTCTCAGAAAGCTTCTTTCCAGTTTTGAACGGAAGATATTTCCTTTTTCACCATAGCCCTCTATGGGCTTCCAAATATCGCTTTGCCAATTCCACAAGAACAGCCTTAGCGAAAGGCTTCTTGAAGGGAAAGATGTAACTCTGTGAGATGAATTCACAGAACACAGAGCAGTTTCTCAGAAAGCTTCTTTCCAGTTTTGAACGGAAGATATTTGCTTTTTATCCGTAGCCCTCTATGGGCTTCCAAATATCCCTTTGCCAATACCACAAGAACAGCCTTAGCGAAAGGCTTCTTGAAGGGAAAGATGTAACTCGGTGAAATGAATTAACAGAACACAGAGCAGTTTCTCAGAAAGCTTCTTTCCAGTTTTGAACGCAAGATATTTCCTTTTTCACCATAGCCGTCTATGGGCTTCCAAATATCCCTTTGCCAATTCCACAAGAACAGCCTTAGCGAAAGGCTTCTTGAAGGGAAAGATGTAACTCTGTGAGATGAATTAACAGAACACAGAGCAGTTTCTCAGAAAGCTTCTTTCCAGCTTGAACGGAAGATATTTCCTTTTTCACCATAGCCCTCTATGGGCTTCCAAATATCGCTTTGCCAATTCCACAAGAACAGCCTTAGCGAAAGGCTTCTTGAAGGGAAAGATGTAACTCTGTGAGATGAATTAACAGAACACAGAGCAGTTTCTCAGAAAGCTTCTTTCCAGTTTTGAACGGAAGATGTTTCCTTTTTCACCATAGCCCTCTATGGGCTTCAAAATATCCCTTTGCCAATTCCACAAGAACAGCCTTAGCGAAAGGCTTCTTGAAGGGAAAGATGTAACTGTGTGAGATGAATTCAGAGAACATTGAGCAGTTTCTCAGAAAGCTTCTTTCCAGTTTTGAACGGAAGATATTTCCTTTTTCACCATAGCCCTCTATGGGCTTCCAAATATCCCCTTGCCAATTCCACAAGAACAGCCTTAGCGAAAGGCTTCTTGAAGGGAAAGATGTAACTCTGTGAGATGAATTCACAGAACACAGAGCAGTTTCTCAGAAAGCTTCTTTCCAGTTTTGAACGGAAGATATTTCCTTTTTCACCATAGGCCTCTATGGGCTTCCAAATATCCCTTTGCCAATTCCACAAGAACAGCCTTAGCGAAAGGCTTCTTGAAGGGAAAGATGTAACTCTGTGAGATGAATTCACAGAACACAGAGCAGTTTCTCAGAAAGCTTCTTTCCAGTTTTGAAGGGAAGATATTTCCTTTTTCACCATAGCCGTCTACGGGCTTGCAAATATCCCTTTGCCAATTCCACAAGAACTGCCTTAGCGAAAGGCGTCTTGAAGGCAAAGATGTAACTCTGTGAGATGAATTCAGAGAACACAGAGCAGTTTCTCAGAAAGTTTCTTTCCAGTTTTGAACGGAAGATATTTCCTTTTTCACCATAGCCCTCTACGGGCTTCCAAATATCCCTTTACCAATTCCACAAGAACAGCCTTAGCGAAAGGCTTCTTGAAGGGAAAGATGTAACTCTGTGAGATGAATTCACAGAACACAGAGCAGTTTATCAGAAAGCTTCTTTCCAGTTTGGAACGGAAGATATTTCCTTTTTCACCGTAGCCCTCTATGGGCTTCCAAATATCCCTTTGCCAATTCCACAAGAACAGCCTTAGCGAAAGGCTTCTTGAAGGGAAAGATGTAACTCTGTGAGATGAATTCACAGAACACAGAGCAGTTTATCAGAAAGCTTCTTTCCAGTTTTGAACGGAAGATATTTCCTTTTTCACCGTAGCCCTCTATTTGCTTCCAAACATCCCTTTGCCAATTCCACAAGAACAGCCTTAGCGAAAGGCTTCTTGAAGGGAAAGATGTAACTCTGTGAGATGAATTAAAAGAACACAGAGCAGTTTCTCAGAAAGCTTCTTTCCAGTTTTGAACGGAAGATATTTCCTTTTTCACCATAGCCCTCTATGGGCTTCCAAATATCGCTTTGCCAATTCCACAAGAACAGCCTTAGCGAAAGGCTTCTTGAAGGGAAAGATGTAACACTGTGAGATGAATTAACAGAACACAGAGCAGTTTCTCAGAAAGCTTCTTTCCAGTTTTGAACGGAAGATATTTCCTTTTTCACCATAGCCCTCTATGGGCTTCTAAATATCAATTGCCAATTCCACAAGAACAGCCTTAGCGAAAGGCTTCTTGAAGGGAAAGATGTAACTCTGTGAGATGAATTCACAGAACACAGAGCAGTTTCTCAGAAAGCTTCTTTCCAGTTTTGAACGGAAGATATTTACTTTTTCACCATAGCCCTCTATGGGCTTCCAAATATCCCTTTGCCAATTCCACAAGAACAGCCTTAGCGAAAGGCTTCTTGAAGGGAAAGATGTAACTCTGTGAGATGAATTAACAGAACACAGAGCAGTTTCTCAGAAAGCTTCTTTCCAGTTTTGAACGGAAGATATTTCCTTTTTCACCATAGCCCTCTATGGGCTTCCAAATACCCCTTGGCAATTCCACAAGAACAGCCTTAGCGAAAGGCTTATTGAAGGGAAAGATGTAACGCTATGAGATGAATTAACAGAACGCAGAGCAGTTTCTCAGAAAGCTTCTTTCCAGTTTTGAACGGAAGATATTTCCTTTTTCACCATAGCCCTCTATGGGCTACCAAATATCCCTTTGCCAATTAGCGAAAGGCTTCTTGAAGGGAAAGATGTAACTCTGTGAGATGAATTCAAAGAACACAGAGCTGTTTCTCAGAAAGCTTCTTTCCAGTTTTGAACGGAAGATATTTCCTTTTTCACCATAGCCCTCTATGGGCTTCCAAATATCCCTTTGCCAATTCCACAACAACAGACTTAGCGAAAGGCTTCTTGAAGGGAAAGATGTAACTCTGTGAGATGAATTCACAGAACACAGAGCAGTTTCTCAGAAAGCTTCTTTCCAGTTTTGAACGGAAGATATTTCCTTTTTCACCATAGCCCTCTATGGGCTTCCAAATATCCCTTTGCCAATTCCACAAGAACAGCCTTAGCGAAAGGCTTCTTGAAGGGAAAGATATAACTCTGTGAGATGAATTAACAGGACACAGAGAAGTTTCTCAGAAAGCTTCTTCCAGTTTTGAACGGAAGATATTTCCTTTTTCACCATAGCCCTCTATGGGCTTCCAAATATCCCTTTGCCAATTCCACAAGAACAGCCTTAGCGAAAGGCTTCTTGAAGGGAAAGATGTAACTCTGTGAGATGAATTCACATAACACAGAGCAGTTTCTCAGAAAGCTTCTTTCCAGTTTTGAACGGAAGATAATTCCTTTTTCACCATAGGCCTCTATGGGCTTCCAAATATCCCTTTGCCAATTCCACAAGAACAGCCTTAGCGAAAGGCTTCTTGAAGGGAAAGATGTAACTCTGTGAGATGAATTAACAGAACACAGAGCAGTTTCTCAGAAAGCTTCTTTCCAGTTTTGAACGGAAGATATTTCCTTTTTCACCATAGCCGTCTATGGCCTTCCAAATATCCCTTTGCCAATTCCACAAGAACAGCCTTAGCCAAAATCTTCTTGAAGGGAAAGATGTAACTCTTTGAGATGAATTAACAGAACAGAGAGCAGTTTCTCAGAAAGCTTCTTTCCAGTTTTGAACGGAAGATATTTCCTTTTTCACCATAGCCCTCTACGGGCTTCCAAATATCCGTTTGCCAATTCCACAAGAACAGCCTTAGCGAAAGGCTTCTTGAAGGGAAAGATGTAACTCTGTGAGATGAATTAACAGAACACAGAGCAGTTTCTCAGAAAGCTTCTTTCCAGTTTTGAACGGAAGATATTTCCTTTTTCACCATAGCCCTCTATGGGCTTCCAAATATCCCCTTGCCAATTCCACAAGAACAGCCTTAGCGAAAGGCTTCTTGAAGGGAAAGATGTAACTCTGTGAGATGAATTCACAGAACACAGAGCGGTTTCTCAGAAAGCTTCTTTCCACTTTTGAACGGAAGATATTAACTTTTTCACCATAGCCGTCTATGGGCTTCCAAATATCCCTTTGCCAATTCCACAAGAACAGCCTTAGCCAAAGGCTTCTTGAAGGGAACGATGTAACACTGTGAGATGAATTAACAGAACACAGAGCAGTTTCTCAGAAAGCTTCTTTCCAGTTTTGAACGGAAGATATTTCCTTTTTCACCATAGCCCTCTATGGGCTTCCAAATATCCCCTTGCCAATTCCACAAGATCAGCCTTAGCGAAAGGCTTCTAGAAGGGAAAGATGTAACTCTGTGAGATGAATTCACAGAACACAGAGCAGTTTCTCAGAAAGCTTCTTTCCAGTTTTGAACGGAAGATATTTCCTTTTTCACCATAGCCGTCTATGGGCTTGCAAATATGCCTTTGCCAATTCCACAAGAACAGCCTTAGCGAAAGGCTTCTTGAAGGGAAAGATGTAACTCTGTGAGATGAATTCAGAGAACACAGAGCAGTTTCTCAGAAAGCTTCTTTCCAGTTTTGAACGGAAGATATTTCCTTTTTCACCATAGCCCTCTACGGGCTTCCAAATATCCCTTTGTCAATTCCACAAGAACAGCCTTAGCGAAAGGCTTCTTGAAGGGAAAGATGTAACTCTGTGAGATGAATTAACAGAACACAGAGCAGTTTCTCAGAAAGCTTCTTTCCAGTTTTGAACGGAAGATATTTCCTTTTTCACCATAGCCCTCTATGGGCTTCCAAATACCCCTTGGCAATTCCACAAGAACAGCCTTAGCGAAAGGCTTATTGAAGGGAAAGATGTAACGCTATGAGATGAATTAACAGAACGCAGAGCAGTTTCTCAGAAAGCTTCTTTCCAGTTTTGAACGGAAGATATTTCCTTTTTCACCATAGCCCTCTATGGGCTACCAAATATCCCTTTGCCAATTAGCGAAAGGCTTCTTGAAGGGAAAGATGTAACTCTGTGAGATGAATTCAAAGAACACAGAGCTGTTTCTCAGAAAGCTTCTTTCCAGTTTTGAACGGAAGATATTTCCTTTTTCACCATAGCCCTCTATGGGCTTCCAAATATCCCTTTGCCAATTCCACAACAACAGACTTAGCGAAAGGCTTCTTGAAGGGAAAGATGTAACTCTGTGAGATGAATTCACAGAACACAGAGCAGTTTCTCAGAAAGCTTCTTTCCAGTTTTGAACGGAAGATATTTCCTTTTTCACCATAGCCCTCTATGGGCTTCCAAATATCCCTTTGCCAATTCCACAAGAACAGCCTTAGCGAAAGGCTTCTTGAAGGGAAAGATATAACTCTGTGAGATGAATTAACAGGACACAGAGAAGTTTCTCAGAAAGCTTCTTCCAGTTTTGAACGGAAGATATTTCCTTTTTCACCATAGCCCTCTATGGGCTTCCAAATATCCCTTTGCCAATTCCACAAGAACAGCCTTAGCGAAAGGCTTCTTGAAGGGAAAGATGTAACTCTGTGAGATGAATTCACATAACACAGAGCAGTTTCTCAGAAAGCTTCTTTCCAGTTTTGAACGGAAGATAATTCCTTTTTCACCATAGGCCTCTATGGGCTTCCAAATATCCCTTTGCCAATTCCACAAGAACAGCCTTAGCGAAAGGCTTCTTGAAGGGAAAGATGTAACTCTGTGAGATGAATTAACAGAACACAGAGCAGTTTCTCAGAAAGCTTCTTTCCAGTTTTGAACGGAAGATATTTCCTTTTTCACCATAGCCGTCTATGGCCTTCCAAATATCCCTTTGCCAATTCCACAAGAACAGCCTTAGCCAAAATCTTCTTGAAGGGAAAGATGTAACTCTTTGAGATGAATTAACAGAACAGAGAGCAGTTTCTCAGAAAGCTTCTTTCCAGTTTTGAACGGAAGATATTTCCTTTTTCACCATAGCCCTCTACGGGCTTCCAAATATCCGTTTGCCAATTCCACAAGAACAGCCTTAGCGAAAGGCTTCTTGAAGGGAAAGATGTAACTCTGTGAGATGAATTAACAGAACACAGAGCAGTTTCTCAGAAAGCTTCTTTCCAGTTTTGAACGGAAGATATTTCCTTTTTCACCATAGCCCTCTATGGGCTTCCAAATATCCCCTTGCCAATTCCACAAGAACAGCCTTAGCGAAAGGCTTCTTGAAGGGAAAGATGTAACTCTGTGAGATGAATTCACAGAACACAGAGCGGTTTCTCAGAAAGCTTCTTTCCACTTTTGAACGGAAGATATTAACTTTTTCACCATAGCCGTCTATGGGCTTCCAAATATCCCTTTGCCAATTCCACAAGAACAGCCTTAGCCAAAGGCTTCTTGAAGGGAACGATGTAACACTGTGAGATGAATTAACAGAACACAGAGCAGTTTCTCAGAAAGCTTCTTTCCAGTTTTGAACGGAAGATATTTCCTTTTTCACCATAGCCCTCTATGGGCTTCCAAATATCCCCTTGCCAATTCCACAAGATCAGCCTTAGCGAAAGGCTTCTAGAAGGGAAAGATGTAACTCTGTGAGATGAATTCACAGAACACAGAGCAGTTTCTCAGAAAGCTTCTTTCCAGTTTTGAACGGAAGATATTTCCTTTTTCACCATAGCCGTCTATGGGCTTGCAAATATGCCTTTGCCAATTCCACAAGAACAGCCTTAGCGAAAGGCTTCTTGAAGGGAAAGATGTAACTCTGTGAGATGAATTCAGAGAACACAGAGCAGTTTCTCAGAAAGCTTCTTTCCAGTTTTGAACGGAAGATATTTCCTTTTTCACCATAGCCCTCTACGGGCTTCCAAATATCCCTTTGTCAATTCCACAAGAACAGCCTTAGCGAAAGGCTTTTTGAAGGGAGAGAGGTAACTCTGTGAGATGAATTAACAGAACACAGAGCAGTTTCTCAGAAAGCTTCTTTCCAGTTTTGAACAGAAGATATTTCCTTTTTCACCATAGCCCTCTACGGGCTTCCAAATATCCGTTTGCCAATTACACAAGAACAGCCTTAGCGAAAGGCTTCTTGAAGGGAAAGATGTAACTCTGTGAGATGAATTAACAGAACACAGAGCAGTTTCTCAGAAAGCTTCTTTCCAGTTTTGAACGGAAGATATTTCCTTTTTCACCATAGCCCTCTATGGGCTTCCAAATATCGCTTTGCCAATTCCACAAGAACAGCCTTAGCGAAAGGCTTCTTGAAGGGAAAGATGTAACTCTGTGAGATGAATTCACAGAACACAGAGCAGTTTCTCAGAAAGCTTCTTTCCAGTTTTGAACGGAAGATATTTCCTTTTTCACCATAGCCGTCTATGGGCTTGCAAATATCCCTTTGCCAATTCCACAAGAACAGCCTTAGCGAAAGGCTTCTTGAAGGGAAAGATGTAACTCTGTGAGATGAATTCACAGAACACAGAGCAGTTTCTCAGAAAGCTTCTTTCCAGTTTTGAACGGAAGATATTTCCTTTTTCACCATAGCCCTCTATGGGCTTCCAAATATCCCTTTGCCAATTCCACAAGAACAGCCTTAGCGTAAGGCTTCTTGAAGGGAAAGATATAACTCTGTGAGATGAATTAACAGGACACAGAGAAGTTTCTCAGAAAGCTTCTTTCCAGTTTTGAACGGAAGATATTTCCTTTTTCACCATAGCCGTCTATGGGCTTCCAAATATCCCTTTGCCAATCCCACAAGAACAGCCTTAGCCAAAGGCTTCTTGAAGGGAAAGATGTAACTCTGTGAGATGAATTAACAGAACACAGAGCAATTTCTCAGAAAGCTTCTTTCCAGTTTTGAACGGAAGATATTTCCTTTATCACCATAGCCGTCTATGGGCTTCCAAATATCCCTTTGCCAATTCCACAAGAACAGCCTTAGCGAAAGGCTTCTGGAAGGGAAAGATGTAACTTTGTGAGATGAATTAACAGAACACAGAGCAGTTTCTCAGAAAGCTTCTTTCCAGTTTTGAACGGAAGATATTTCCTTTTTCACCATAGCCGTCTATGGGCTTCCAAATATCCCTTTGCCAATTCCACAAGAACAGCCTTAGCCAAAGGCTTCTTGAAGGGAAAGATGTAACTCTTTGAGATGATTTAACAGAACACAGAGCAGTTTCTCAGAAAGCTTCTTTCCAGTTTTGAACAGAAGATATTTCCTTTTTCACCATAGCCCTCTACGGGCTTCCAAATATCCGTTTGCCAATTCCACAAGAACAGCCTTAGCGAAAGGCTTCTTGAAGGGAAAGATGTAACTCTGTGAGATGAATTAACAGAACACAGAGCAGTTTCTCAGAAAGCTTCTTTCCAATTTTGAACGGAAGATATTTCCTTTTTCACCATAGCCCTCTATGGGCTTCCAAATATCCCTTTGCCAATTCCACAAGAACAGCCTTAGCGAAAGGCTTCTTGAAGGGAAAGATGTAACTCCGTGAGATGAATTAACAGAACACAGAGCAGTTTCTCAGAAAGCTTCTTTCCAGTGTTGAACGGAAGATATTTCCTTTTTCACCATAGCCCTCTATGGGCTTCCAAATATCGCTTTGCCAATTCCACAAGAACAGCCTTAGCGAAAGGCTTCTTGAAGGGAAAGATGTAACTTTGTGAGATATATTCACAGAACACAGAGCAGTTTCTCAGAAAGCTTCTTTCCAGTTTTGAACGGAAGATATTTGCTTTTTATCCGTAGCCCTCTATGGGCTTCCAAATATCCCTTTGCCAATACCACAAGAACAGCCTTAGCGAAAGGCTTCTTGAAGGGAAAGATGTAACTCTGTGAAATGAATTAACAGAACACAGAGCAGTTTCACAGAAAGCTTCTTTCCAGTTTTGAACGGAAGATATTTCTTTTTTCACCATAGCCCTCTATGGGCTTCCAAATATCCCTTTGCCAATTCCACAAGAACAGCCTTAGCGAAAGGCTTTTTGAAGGGAGAGAGGTAACTCTGTGAGATGAATTAACAGAACACAGAGCAGTTTCTCAGAAAGCTTCTTTCCAGTTTTGAACAGAAGATATTTCCTTTTTCACCATAGCCCTCTACGGGCTTCCAAATATCCGTTTGCCAATTCCACAAGAACAGCCTTAGCGAAAGGCTTCTTGAAGGGAAAGATGTAACTCTGTGAGATGAATTAACAGAACACAGAGCAGTTTCTCAGAAAGCTTCTTTCCAGTTTTGAACGGAAGATATTTCCTTTTTCACCATAGCCCTCTATGGGCTTCCAAATATCGCTTTGCCAATTCCACAAGAACAGCCTTAGCGAAAGGCTTCTTGAAGGGAAAGATGTAACTCTGTGAGATGAATTCACAGAACACAGAGCAGTTTCTCAGAAAGCTTCTTTCCAGTTTTGAACGGAAGATATTACCTTTTTCACCATAGCCGTCTATGGGCTTCCAAATATCCCTTTGCCAATTCCACAAGAACAGCCTTAGCCAAAGGCTTCTTGAAGGGAAAGATGTAACACTGTGAGATGAATTAACAGAACACAGAGCAATTTCTCAGAAAGCTTCTTTCCAGTTTTGAACGGAAGATATTTCCTTTATCACCATAGCCGTCTATGGGCTTCCAAATATCCCTTTGCTAATTCCAAAAGAACAGCCTTAGCGAAACGCTTCTTGAAGGGAAAGATGTAACTCTGTGAGATGAATTCACAGAACACAGAGCAGTTTCTCAGAAAGCTTCTTTCCAGTTTTGAACGGAAGATATTTCCTTTTTCACCATAGCCCTCTATGGGCTTCCAAATATCGCTTTGCCAATTCCACAAGAACAGCCTTAGCGAAAGGCTTCTTGAAGGGAAAGATGTAACTCTGTGAGATGAATTCACAGAACACAGAGCAGTTTCTCAGAAAGCTTCTTTCCAGTTTTGAACGGAAGATATTTCCTTTTTCACCATAGCCGTCTATGGGCTTCCAAATATCCCTTTGCCAATTCCACAAGAACAGCCTTAGCCAAAGGCTTCTTGAAGGGAAAGATGTAACACTGTGAGATGAATTAACAGAACACAGAGCAGTTTCTCAGAAAGCTTCTTTCCAGTTTTGAACGGAAGATATTTCCTTTTTCACCATAGCCCTCTATGGGCTTCCAAATATCCCTTTGCCAATTACACAAGAACAGCCTTAGCGAAAGGCTTCTTGAAGGGAAAGATGTAACTCCGTGAGATGAATTAACAGAACACAGAGCAGTTTCTCAGAAAGCTTCTTTCCAGTTTTGAACGGAAGATATCTCCTTTTTCACCATAGCCCTCTATGGGCTTCCAAATATCGCTTTGTCAATTCCACAAGAACAGCCTTAGCGAAAGGCTTCTTGAAGGGAAAGATGTAACTCTGTGAGATGAATTCACAGAACACAGAGCAGTTTCTCAGAAAGCTTCTTTCCAGTTTTGAACGGAAGATATTTGCTTTTTATCCGTAGCCCTCTATGGGCTTCCAAATATCCCTTTGCCAATACCACAAGAACAGCCTTAGCGAAAGGCTTCTTGAAGGGAAAGATGTAACTCTGTGAAATGAATTAACAGAACACAGAGCAGTTTCTCAGAAAGCTTCTTTCCAGTTTTGAACGGAAGATATTTCTTTTTTCACCATAGCCCTCTATGGGCTTCCAAATATCCCTTTGCCAATTCCACAAGAACAGCCTTAGCGAAAGGCTTTTTGAAGGGAGAGAGGTAACGCTGTGAGATGAATTAACAGAACACAGAGCAGTTTCTCAGAAAGCTTCTTTCCAGTTTTGAACGGAAGATATTTCCTTTTTCACCATAGCCGTCTATGGGCTTCCAAATATCCCTTTGCCAATTCCACAAGAACAGCCTTAGCCAAAGGCTTCTTGAAGGGAAAGATGTAACTCTTTGAGATGAATTAACAGAACACAGAGCAGTTTCTCAGAAAGCTTCTTTCCAGTTTTGAACAGAAGATATTTCCTTTTTCACCATAGCCCTCTACGGGCTTCCAAATATCCGATTGCCAATTCCACAAGAACAGCCTTAGCGAAAGGCTTCTTGAAGGGAAAGATGTAACTCTGTGAGATGAATTAACAGAACACAGAGCAGTTTCTCAGAAAGCTTCTTTCCAGTTTTGAACGGAAGATATTTCCTTTTTCACCATAGCCCTCTATGGGCTTCCAAATATCCCCTTGCCAATTCCACAAGAACAGCCTTAGCGAAAGGCTTCTTGAAGGGAAAGATGTAACTCTGTGAGATGAATTCACAAAACACAGAGCAGTTTCTCAGAAAGCTTCTTTCCAGTTTTGAACGGAAGATATTTCCTTTTTCACCATAGCCGTCTATGGGCTTCCAAATATCCCTTTGCCAATTCCACAAGAACAGACTTAGCCAAAGGCTTCTTGAAGGGAAAGATGTATCACTGTGAGATGAATTAACAGAACACAGAGCAGTTTCTCAGAAAGCTTCTTTCCAGTTTTGAACGGAAGATATTTCCTTTTTCACCATCGCCCTCTATGGGCTTCCAAATATCCCTTTGCCAATTCCACAAGAACAGCCTTAGCGAAAGGCTTCTTGAAGGGAAAGATGTAACTCCATGAGATGAATTAACAGAACACAGAGCAGTTTCTCAGAAAGCTTCTTTCCAGTTTTGAACGGAAGATATTTCCTTTTTCACCATAGCCCTCTCTGGGCTTCCAAATATCGCTTTGCCAATTCCACAAGAACAGCCTTAGCGAAAGGCTTCTTGAAGGGAAAGATGTAACTCTGTGAGATGAATTCACAGAACACAGAGCAGTTTCTCAGAAAGCTTCTTTCCAGTTTTGAACGGAAGATATTTGCTTTTTATCCGTAGCCCTCTAGGGGTTCAAAATATCCCTTTGCCAATTCCACAAGAACAGCCTTAGCGAAAGGCTTCTTTAAGGGAAAGATGTAACTCTGTGAGATGAATTAACAGAACACAGAGCAGTTTCTCAGAAAGCTTCTTTCCAGTTTTGAACGGAAGATATTTCCTTTTTCACCATAGCCCTCTATGGGCTTCCAAATATCCCTTTGCCAATTCCACAAGAACAGCCTTAGCGAAAGGCTTCTTGAAGGGAAAGATATAACTCTGTGAGATGAATTAACAGGACACAGAGAAGTTTCTCAGAAAGCTTCTTTCCAGTTTTGAACGGAAGATATTTCCTTTTTCACCATAGCCGTCTATGGGCTTCCAAATATCCCTTTGCCAATTCCACAAGAACAGCCTTAGCGAAAGGCTTCTTGAAGGGAAAGATGTAACTCTGTGAGATGAATTAACAGGACACAGAGAAGTTTCTCAGAAAGCTTCTTTCCAGTTTTGAACGGAAGATATTTCCTTTTTCACCATAGCCGTCTATGGGCTTCCAAATATCCCTTTGCCAATTCCACAAGAACAGCCTTAGCCAAAGGCTTCTTGAAGGGAAAGATGTAACACTGTGAGATGAATTAACAGAACACAGAGCAATTTCTCAGAAAGCTTCTTTCCAGTTTTGAACGGAAGATATTTCCTTTATCACCATAGCCGTCTATGGGCTTCCTAATATCCCTTTGAAAATTCCACAAGAACAGCCTTAGCGAAAGGCTTCTTGAAGGGAAAGATGTAACTCTGTGAGATGAATTCACAGAACACAGAGCAGTTTCTCAGAAAGCTTCTTTCCAGTTTTGAACGGAAGATATTTCCTTTTTCACCATAGCCCTCTATGGGCTTCCAAATATCCCTTTGCCAATTCCACAAGAACAGCCTTAGCGAAAGGCTTCTTGAAGGGAAAGATGTAACTCTGTGAGATTAATTAACAGAACACAGAGCAGTTTCTCAGAAAGCTTCTTTCCAGCTTGAACGGAAGATATTTCCTTTTTCACCATAGCCCTCTATGGGCTTCCAAATATCGCTTTGCCAATTCCACAAGTACAGCCTTAACGAAAGGCTTCTTGAAGGGAAAGATGTAACTCTGTGAGATGAATTCACAGAACACAGAGCAGTTTCTCAGAAAGCTTCTTTCCAGTTTTGAACGGAAGATATTTGCTTTTTATCCGTAGCCCTCTATGGGCTTCCAAATATCCCTTTGCCAATACCACAAGAACAGCCTTAGCGAAAGGATTCTTGAAGGGAAAGATGTAACTCTGTGAAATGAATTAACAGAACACAGAGCAGTTTCTCAGAAAGCTTCTTTCCAGTTTTGAACGGAAGATATTTCCTTTTTCACCATAGCCCTCTATGGGCTTCCAAATATCCCTTTGCCAATTCCACAAGAACAGCCTTAGCGAAAGGCTTCTTGAAGGGAAAGATGTAACTCCGTGAGATGAATTAACAGAACACAGAGCAGTTTCTCAGAAAGCTTCTTTCCAGTTTTGAACGGAAGATATTTCCTTTTTCACCATAGCCCTCTATGGGCTTCCAAATATCGCTTTGCCAATTCCACAAGAACAGCCTTAGCGAAAGGCTTCTTGAAGGGAAAGATGTAACTCTGTGAGATGAATTCACAGAACACAGAGCAGTTTCTCAGAAAGCTTCTTTCCAGTTTTGAACGGAAGATATTTGCTTTTTATCCGTAGCCCTCTATGGGCTTCCAAATATCCCTTTGCCAATACCACAAGAACAGCCTTAGCGAAAGGCTTCTTGAAGGGAAAGATGTAACTCGGTGAAATGAATTAACAGAACACAGAGCAGTTTCTCAGAAAGCTTCTTTCCAGTTTTGAACGGAAGATATTTCTTTTTTCACCATAGCCCTCTATGGGCTTCCAAATATCCCTTTGCCAATTCCACAAGAACAGCCTTAGCGAAAGGCTTTTTGAAGGGAGAGAGGTAACTCTGTGAGATGAATTAACAGAACACAGAGCAGTTTCTCAGAAAGCTTCTTTCCAGTTTTGAACGGAAGATATTTCCTTTTTCACCATAGCCGTCTATGGGCTTCCAAATATCCCTTTGCCAATTCTACAAGAACAGCCTTAGCCAAAGGCTTCTTGAAGGGAAAGATGTAACTCTTTGAGATGAATTAACAGAACACAGAGCAGTTTCTCAGAAAGCTTCTTTCCAGTTTTGAACAGAAGATATTTCCTTTTTCACCATAGCCCTCTGCGGGCTTCCAAATATCCGTTTGCCAATTCCACAAGAACAGCCTTAGCGAAAGGCTTCTTGAAGGGAAAGATGTAACTCTGTGAGATGAATTAACAGAACACAGAGCAGTTTCTCATAAAGCTTCTTTCCAGTTTTGAACGGAAGATATTTCCTTTTTCACCATAGCCGTCTATGGGCTTCCAAATATCCCTTTGCCAATTCCACAAGAACAGCCTTAGCGAAAGGCTTCTTGAAGGCAAAGATGTAACTCTGTGAGATGAATTAACAGGACACAGAGAAGTTTCTCAGAAAGCTTCTTTCCAGTTTTGAACGGAAGATATTTCCTTTTTCACCATAGCCCTCTATGGGCTTCCAAATATCCCTTTGCCAATTCCACAAGAACAGCCTTAGCCAAAGGCTTCTTGAAGGGAAAGATGTAACACTGTGAGATGAATTAACAGAACACAGAGCAATTTCTCAGAAAGCTTCTTTCCAGTTTTGAACGGAAGATATTTCCTTTTTCACCATAGCCCTCTATGGGCTTCCAAATATCCCTTTGCCAATTCCACCAGAACAGCCTTAGCGAAAGGCTTCTTGAAGGGAAAGATGTAACTCCGTGAGATGAATTAACAGAACACAGAGCAGTTTCTCAGAAAGCTTCTTTCCAGTTTTGAACGGAAGATATTTCCTTTTTCACGATAGCCCTCTATGGGCTTCCAAATATCGCTTTGCCAATTCCACAAGAACAGCCTTAGCGAAAGGCTTCTTGAAGGGAAAGATGTAACTCTGTGAGATGAATTCACAGAACACAGAGCAGTTTCTCAGAAAGCTTCTTTCCAGTTTTGAACGGAAGATATGTCCTTTTTCACCATAGCCGTCTATGGGCTTGCAAATATCCCTTTGCCAATTCCACAAGAACAGCCTTAGCGAAAGGCTTCTTGAAGGGAAAGATGTAACTCTGTGAGATGAATTCACAGAACACAGAGCAGTTTCTCAGAAAGCTTCTTTCCAGTTTTGAACGGAAGATATTTCCTTTTTCACCATAGCCGTCTATGGGCTTCCAAATATCCCTTTGCCAATTCCACAAGAACAGCCTTAGCGAAAGGCTTCTTGAAGGGAAAGATGTAACTCTGTGAGATGAATTAACAGAACACAGAGCAGTTTCTCAGAAAGCTTCTTTCCAGTTTTGAACGGAAGATATTTCCTTTTTCACCATAGCCCTCTATGGGCTTCAAAATATCCCTTTGCCAATTCCACAAGAACAGCCTTAGCGAAAGGCTTCTTGAAGGGAAAGATGTAACTCTGTGAGATGAATTAACAGAACACAGAGCAGTTTCTCAGAAAGCTTCTTTCCAGTTTTGAACGGAAGATATTTCCTTTTTCACCATAGCCCTCTATGGGCTTCCAAATATCCCTTTGCCAATTCCACAAGAACAGCCTTAGCGAAAGGCTTCTTGAAGGGAAAGATATAACTCTGTGAGATGAATTAACAGGACACAGAGAAGATTCTCAAAAATCTTCTTTCCAGTTTTGAACGGAAGATATTTCCTTTTTCACCATAGCCGTCTATGGGCTTCCAAATATCCCTTTGCCAATTCCACAAGAACAGCCTTAGCGAAAGGCTTCTTGAAGGGAAAGATGTAACTCTGTGAGATGAATTAACAGGACACAGAGAAGTTTCTCAGAAAGCTTCTTTCCAGTTTTGAACGGAAGATATTTCCTTTTTCACCATAGCCGTCTATGGGCTTCCAAATATCCCTTTGCCAATTCCACAAGAACAGCCTTAGCCAAAGGCTTCTTGAAGGGAAAGATGTAACACTGTGAGATGAATTAACAGAACACAGAGCAATTTCTCAGAAAGCTTCTTTCCAGTTTTGAACGGAAGATATTTCCTTTATCACCATAGCCGTCTATGGGCTTCCAAATATCCCTTTGCCAATTCCACAAGAACAGCCTTAGCGAAAGGCTTCTTGAAGGGAAAGATGTAACTCTGTGAGATGAATTCACAGAACACAGAGCAGTTTCTCAGAAAGCTTCTTTCCAGTTTTGAACGGAAGATATTTCCTTTTTCACCATAGCCCTCTATGGGCTTCCAAATATCGCTTTGCCAATTCCACAAGAACAGCCTTAGCGAAAGGCTTCTTGAAGGGAAAGATGTAACTCTGTGAGATGAATTCACAGAACACAGAGCAGTTTCTCAGAAAGCTTCTTTCCAGTTTTGAACGGAAGATATTTCCTTTTTCACCATAGCCCTCTATGGGCTTCCAAATATCCCTTTGCCAATTCCACAAGAACAGCCTTAGCGAAAGGCTTCTTGAAGGGAAAGATGTAACTCTGTGAGATGAATTAACAGAACACAGAGCAGTTTCTCAGAAAGCTTCTTTCCAGCTTGAACGGAAGATATTTCCTTTTTCACCATAGCCCTCTATGGGCTTCCAAATATCGCTTTGCCAATTCCACAAGAACAGCCTTAGCGAAAGGCTTCTTGAAGGGAAAGATGTAACTCTGTGAGATGAATTAACAGAACACAGAGCAGTTTCTCAGAAAGCTTCTTTCCAGTTTTGAACGGAAGATATTTCCTTTTTCACCATAGCCGTCTATGGGCTTCCAAATATCCCTTTGACAATTCCACAAGAACAGCCTTAGCGAAAGGCTTCTTGAAGGGAAAGATGTAACTCTGTGAGATGAATTCACAGAACACAGAGCAGTTTCTCAGAAAGCTTCTTTCCAGTTTTGAACGGAAGATATTTCCTTTTTCACCATAGCCCTCTATGGGTTTCCAAATATCGCTTTGCCAATTCCACAAGAACAGCCTTATCGAAAGGCTTCTTGAAGGGAAAGATGTAACTCTGTGAGATGAATTCACAGAGCACAGAGCAGTTTCTCAGAAAGCTTCTTTCCAGTTTTGAACGGAAGATATTTCCTTTTTCACCATAGCCGTCAATGGGCTTCCAAATTTCCCTTTGCCAATTCCACAAGAACAGCCTTAGCGAAAGGCTTCTTGAAGGGAAAGATGTAACTCTGTGAGATGAATTTACAGAACACAGAGCAGTTTCTCAGAAAGCTTCTTTCCAGTTTTGAACGGAAGATATTTCCTTTTTCACCATAGCCCTCTATGGGTTTCCAAATATCGCTTTGCCAATTCCACAAGAACAGCCTTATCGAAAGGCTTCTTGAAGGGAAAGATGTAACTCTGTGAGATGAATTCACAGAGCACAGAGCAGATTCTCAGAAAGCTTCTTTCCAGTTTTGAACGGAAGATATTTCCTTTCTCACCATAGCCGTCTATGGGCTTCCAAATATCCCTTTGCCAATTCCACAAGAACAGCCTTAGCCAAAGGCTTCTTGAAGGGAAAGATGTAACTCTTTGAGATGAATTAACAGAACACAGAGCAGTTTCTCAGAAAGCTTCTTTCCAGTTTTGAACAGAAGATATTTCCTTTTTCACCATATCCCTCTACGGGCTTCCAAATATCCGTTTGCCAATTCCACAAGAACAGCCTTAGCGAAAGGCTTCTTGAAGGGAAAGATGTAACTCTGTGAGATGAATTAACAGAACACAGAGCAGTTTCTCAGAAAGCTACTTTCCAGTTTTGAACGGAAGATATTTCCTTTTTCACCATAGCCCTCTATGGGCTTCCAAATATTCCCTTGCCAATTACACAAGAACAGCCTTAGCGAAAGGCTTCTTGAAGGGAAAGATGTAACTCTGTGAGATGAATTCACAAAACACAGAGCAGTTTCTAAGAAAGCTTCTTTCCAGTTTTGAACGGAAGATATTTCCTTTTTCACCATAGCCCTCTATGGGCTTCCAAATATCCCTTTGCCAATTCCACAAGAACAGCCTTAGCGAAAGGCTTTTTGAAGGGAGAGAGGTAACTCTGTGAGATGAATTAACAGAACACAGAGCAGTTTCTCAGAAAGCTTCTTTCCAGTTTTGAACAGAAGATATTTCCTTTTTCACCCTAGCCCTCTACGGGCTTCCAAATATCCGTTTGCCAATTCCACAAGAACAGCCTTAGCGAAAGGCTTCTTGAAGGGAAAGATGTAACTCTGTGAGATGAATTAACAGAACACAGAGCAGTTTCTCAGAAAGCTTCTTTCCAGTTTTGAACGGAAGATATTTCCTTTTTCACCATAGCCCTCTATGGGCTTCCAAATATCCCCTTGCCAATTCCACAAGAACAGCCTTAGCGAAAGGCTTCTTGAAGGGAAAGATGTAACTCTGTGAGATGAATTCACAAAACACAGAGCAGTTTCTCAGAAAGCTTCTTTCCAGTTTTGAACGGAAGATATTTCCTTTTTCACCATAGCCGTCTATGGGCTTCCAAATATCCCTTTGCCAATTCCACAAGAACAGCCTTAGCCAAAGGCTTCTTGAAGGGAAAGATGTATCACTGTGAGATGAATTCACAGAACACAGAGCAGTTTCTCAGAAAGCTTCTTTCCAGTTTTGAACGGAAGATATTTCCTTTTTCACCATAGCCCTCTATGGGCTTCCAAATATCCCTTTGCCAATTCCACAAGAACAGCCTTAGCGAAAGGCTTCTTGAAGGGAAAGATGTAACACCGTGAGATGAATTAACAGAACACAGAGCAGTTTCTCAGAAAGCTTCTTTCCAGTTTTGAACGGAAGATATTTCCTTTTTCACCATAGCCCTCTCTGGGCTTCCAAATATCGCTTTGCCAATTCCACAAGAACAGCCTTAGCGAAAGGCATCTTGAAGGGAAAGATGTAACTCTGTGAGATGAATTCACAGAACACAGAGCAGTTTCTCAGAAAGCTTCTTTCCAGTTTTGAACGGAAGATATTTCCTTTTTCACCATAGCCGTCTATGGGCTTCCAAATATCCCTTTGCCAATTCCACAAGAACAGACTTAGCGAAAGGCTTCTTGAAGGGAAAGATGTAACTCTGTGAGATGAATTCACAGAACACAGAGCAGTTTCTCAGAAAGCTTCTTTCCAGTTTTGAACGGAAGATATTTCCTTTTTCACCATAGCCGTCTAAGGGCTTCCAAATATCCCTTTGCCAATTCCACAAGAACAGCCTTAGCGAAAGGATTCTTGAAGGGAAAGATGTAACTCTGTGAGATGAATTAACAGAACACAGAGCAGTTTCTCAGAAAGCTTCTTTCCAGTTTTGAACGGAAGATATTTCCTTTTTCACCATAGCCCTCTATGGGCTTCAAAATATCCCTTTGCCAATTCCACAAGAACAGCCTTAGCGAAAGGCTTCTTGAAGGGAAAGATGTAACTCTGTGAGATGAATTAACAGAACACAGAGCAGTTTCTCAGAAAGCTTCTTTCCAGTTTTGAACGGAAGATATTTCCTTTTTCACCATAGCCCTCTATGGGCTTCCAAATATCCCTTTGCCAATTCCACAAGAACAGCCTTAGCGAAAGGCTTCTTGAAGGGAAAGATATAACTCTGTGAGATGAATTAACAGGACACAGAGAAGTTTCTCAGAAAGCTTCTTTCCAGTTTTGAACGCAAGATATTTCCTTTTTCACCATAGCCGTCTATGGGCTTCCAAATATCCCTTTGCCAATTCCACAAGAACAGCCTTAGCGAAAGGCTTCTTGAAGGGAAAGATGTAACTCTGTGAGATGAATTAACAGAACACAGAGCAGTTTCTCAGAAAGCTTCTTTCCAGCTTGAACGGAAGATATTTCCTTTTTCACCATAGCCCTCTATGGGCTTCCAAATATCGCTTTGCCAATTCCACAAGAACAGCCTTAGCGAAAGGCTTCTTGAAGGGAAAGATGTAACTCTGTGAGATGAATTAACAGAACACAGAGCAGTTTCTCAGAAAGCTTCTTTCCAGTTTTGAACGGAAGATGTTTCCTTTTTCACCATAGCCCTCTATGGGCTTCAAAATATCCCTTTGCCAATTCCACAAGAACAGCCTTAGCGAAAGGCTTCTTGAAGGGAAAGATGTAACTGTGTGAGATGAATTCAGAGAACATTGAGCAGTTTCTCAGAAAGCTTCTTTCCAGTTTTGAACGGAAGATATTTCCTTTTTCACCATAGCCCTCTATGGGCTTCCAAATATCCCCTTGCCAATTCCACAAGAACAGCCTTAGCGAAAGGCTTCTTGAAGGGAAAGATGTAACTCTGTGAGATGAATTCACAGAACACAGAGCAGTTTCTCAGAAAGCTTCTTTCCAGTTTTGAACGGAAGATATTTCCTTTTTCACCATAGGCCTCTATGGGCTTCCAAATATCCCTTTGCCAATTCCACAAGAACAGCCTTAGCGAAAGGCTTCTTGAAGGGAAAGATGTAACTCTGTGAGATGAATTCACAGAACACAGAGCAGTTTCTCAGAAAGCTTCTTTCCAGTTTTGAAGGGAAGATATTTCCTTTTTCACCATAGCCGTCTACGGGCTTGCAAATATCCCTTTGCCAATTCCACAAGAACTGCCTTAGCGAAAGGCGTCTTGAAGGCAAAGATGTAACTCTGTGAGATGAATTCAGAGAACACAGAGCAGTTTCTCAGAAAGTTTCTTTCCAGTTTTGAACGGAAGATATTTCCTTTTTCACCATAGCCCTCTACGGGCTTCCAAATATCCCTTTACCAATTCCACAAGAACAGCCTTAGCGAAAGGCTTCTTGAAGGGAAAGATGTAACTCTGTGAGATGAATTCACAGAACACAGAGCAGTTTATCAGAAAGCTTCTTTCCAGTTTGGAACGGAAGATATTTCCTTTTTCACCGTAGCCCTCTATGGGCTTCCAAATATCCCTTTGCCAATTCCACAAGAACAGCCTTAGCGAAAGGCTTCTTGAAGGGAAAGATGTAACTCTGTGAGATGAATTCACAGAACACAGAGCAGTTTATCAGAAAGCTTCTTTCCAGTTTTGAACGGAAGATATTTCCTTTTTCACCGTAGCCCTCTATTTGCTTCCAAACATCCCTTTGCCAATTCCACAAGAACAGCCTTAGCGAAAGGCTTCTTGAAGGGAAAGATGTAACTCTGTGAGATGAATTAAAAGAACACAGAGCAGTTTCTCAGAAAGCTTCTTTCCAGTTTTGAACGGAAGATATTTCCTTTTTCACCATAGCCCTCTATGGGCTTCCAAATATCGCTTTGCCAATTCCACAAGAACAGCCTTAGCGAAAGGCTTCTTGAAGGGAAAGATGTAACACTGTGAGATGAATTAACAGAACACAGAGCAGTTTCTCAGAAAGCTTCTTTCCAGTTTTGAACGGAAGATATTTCCTTTTTCACCATAGCCCTCTATGGGCTTCTAAATATCAATTGCCAATTCCACAAGAACAGCCTTAGCGAAAGGCTTCTTGAAGGGAAAGATGTAACTCTGTGAGATGAATTCACAGAACACAGAGCAGTTTCTCAGAAAGCTTCTTTCCAGTTTTGAACGGAAGATATTTACTTTTTCACCATAGCCCTCTATGGGCTTCCAAATATCCCTTTGCCAATTCCACAAGAACAGCCTTAGCGAAAGGCTTCTTGAAGGGAAAGATGTAACTCTGTGAGATGAATTAACAGAACACAGAGCAGTTTCTCAGAAAGCTTCTTTCCAGTTTTGAACGGAAGATATTTCCTTTTTCACCATAGCCCTCTATGGGCTTCCAAATACCCCTTGGCAATTCCACAAGAACAGCCTTAGCGAAAGGCTTATTGAAGGGAAAGATGTAACGCTATGAGATGAATTAACAGAACGCAGAGCAGTTTCTCAGAAAGCTTCTTTCCAGTTTTGAACGGAAGATATTTCCTTTTTCACCATAGCCCTCTATGGGCTACCAAATATCCCTTTGCCAATTAGCGAAAGGCTTCTTGAAGGGAAAGATGTAACTCTGTGAGATGAATTCAAAGAACACAGAGCTGTTTCTCAGAAAGCTTCTTTCCAGTTTTGAACGGAAGATATTTCCTTTTTCACCATAGCCCTCTATGGGCTTCCAAATATCCCTTTGCCAATTCCACAACAACAGACTTAGCGAAAGGCTTCTTGAAGGGAAAGATGTAACTCTGTGAGATGAATTCACAGAACACAGAGCAGTTTCTCAGAAAGCTTCTTTCCAGTTTTGAACGGAAGATATTTCCTTTTTCACCATAGCCCTCTATGGGCTTCCAAATATCCCTTTGCCAATTCCACAAGAACAGCCTTAGCGAAAGGCTTCTTGAAGGGAAAGATATAACTCTGTGAGATGAATTAACAGGACACAGAGAAGTTTCTCAGAAAGCTTCTTCCAGTTTTGAACGGAAGATATTTCCTTTTTCACCATAGCCCTCTATGGGCTTCCAAATATCCCTTTGCCAATTCCACAAGAACAGCCTTAGCGAAAGGCTTCTTGAAGGGAAAGATGTAACTCTGTGAGATGAATTCACATAACACAGAGCAGTTTCTCAGAAAGCTTCTTTCCAGTTTTGAACGGAAGATAATTCCTTTTTCACCATAGGCCTCTATGGGCTTCCAAATATCCCTTTGCCAATTCCACAAGAACAGCCTTAGCGAAAGGCTTCTTGAAGGGAAAGATGTAACTCTGTGAGATGAATTAACAGAACACAGAGCAGTTTCTCAGAAAGCTTCTTTCCAGTTTTGAACGGAAGATATTTCCTTTTTCACCATAGCCGTCTATGGCCTTCCAAATATCCCTTTGCCAATTCCACAAGAACAGCCTTAGCCAAAATCTTCTTGAAGGGAAAGATGTAACTCTTTGAGATGAATTAACAGAACAGAGAGCAGTTTCTCAGAAAGCTTCTTTCCAGTTTTGAACGGAAGATATTTCCTTTTTCACCATAGCCCTCTACGGGCTTCCAAATATCCGTTTGCCAATTCCACAAGAACAGCCTTAGCGAAAGGCTTCTTGAAGGGAAAGATGTAACTCTGTGAGATGAATTAACAGAACACAGAGCAGTTTCTCAGAAAGCTTCTTTCCAGTTTTGAACGGAAGATATTTCCTTTTTCACCATAGCCCTCTATGGGCTTCCAAATATCCCCTTGCCAATTCCACAAGAACAGCCTTAGCGAAAGGCTTCTTGAAGGGAAAGATGTAACTCTGTGAGATGAATTCACAGAACACAGAGCGGTTTCTCAGAAAGCTTCTTTCCACTTTTGAACGGAAGATATTAACTTTTTCACCATAGCCGTCTATGGGCTTCCAAATATCCCTTTGCCAATTCCACAAGAACAGCCTTAGCCAAAGGCTTCTTGAAGGGAACGATGTAACACTGTGAGATGAATTAACAGAACACAGAGCAGTTTCTCAGAAAGCTTCTTTCCAGTTTTGAACGGAAGATATTTCCTTTTTCACCATAGCCCTCTATGGGCTTCCAAATATCCCCTTGCCAATTCCACAAGATCAGCCTTAGCGAAAGGCTTCTAGAAGGGAAAGATGTAACTCTGTGAGATGAATTCACAGAACACAGAGCAGTTTCTCAGAAAGCTTCTTTCCAGTTTTGAACGGAAGATATTTCCTTTTTCACCATAGCCGTCTATGGGCTTGCAAATATGCCTTTGCCAATTCCACAAGAACAGCCTTAGCGAAAGGCTTCTTGAAGGGAAAGATGTAACTCTGTGAGATGAATTCAGAGAACACAGAGCAGTTTCTCAGAAAGCTTCTTTCCAGTTTTGAACGGAAGATATTTCCTTTTTCACCATAGCCCTCTACGGGCTTCCAAATATCCCTTTGCCAATTCCACAAGAACAGCCTTAGCGAAAGGCTTCTTGAAGGGAAAGATGTAACTCTGTGAGATGAACTCACAGAACACAGAGCAGTTTATCAGAAAGCTTCTTTCCAGTTTTGAACGGAAGATATTTCCTTTTTCACCATAGCCCTCTATGGGCTTCCAAATATCCCTTTGCCAATTCCACAAGAACAGCCTTAGCGAAAGTCTTCTTGAAGGGAAAGATGTAACTCTGTGAGATGAATTAACAGAACACAGAGCAGTTTCTCAGAAAGCTTCTTTCCAGTTTTGAACGGAAGATATTTACTTTTTCACCATAGCCCTCTATGGGCTTCCAAATATCGCTTTGCCAACTCCACAAGAACAGCCTTAGCGAAAGGCTTCTTGAATGGAAAGATGTAACTCTGTGAGATGAATTAACAGAACACAGAGCAGTTTCTCAGAAAGCTTCTTTCCAGTTTTGAACGGAAGATATTTCCTTTTTCACCATAGCCCTCTATGGGTTTCCAAATATCGCTTTGACAATTGCACAAGAACAGCCTTAGCGAAAGGCTTCTTGAAGGGAAAGATGTAACTCTGTGAGATGAATTCACAGAACACAGAGCAGTTTCTCAGAAAGCTTCTTTCCAGTTTTGAACGGAAGATATTTCCTTTTTCACCATAGCCCTCTATGGGCTTCCAAATATCCCTTTGCCAATTCCACAAGAACAGCCTTAGCGAAAGGCTTCTTGAAGGGAAAGATGTAACTCTGTGAGATGAATTAACAGAACACAGAGCAGTTTCTCAGAAAGCTTCTTTCCAGCTTGAACGGAAGATATTTCCTTTTTCACCATAGCCCTCTATGGGCTTCCAAATATCGCTTTGCCAATTCCACAAGAACAGCCTTAGCGAAAGGCTTCTTGAAGGGAAAGATGTAACTCTGTGAGATGAATTCACAAAACACAGAGCAGTTTCTCAGAAAGCTTCTTTCCAGTTTTGAACGGAAGATATTTCCTTTTTCACCATAGCCGTCTATGGGCTTCCAAATATCCCTTTGCCAATTCCACAAGAACAGCCTTAGCCAAAGGCTTCTTGAAGGGAAAGATGTAACACTGTGAGATGAATTAACGGAACACAGAGCAGTTTCTCAGAAAGCTTCTTTCCAGTTTTGAACGGAAGATATTTCCTTTTTCACCATAGCCCTCTATGGGCTTCCAAATATCCCTTTGCCAATTCCACAAGAACAGCCTTAGCGAAAGGCTTCTTGAAGGGAAAGATGTAACTCCGTGAGATGAATTAACAGAACACAGAGCAGTTTCTCAGAAAGCTTCTTTCCAGTTTTGAACGGAAGATATTTCCTTTTTCACCATAGCCCTCTATGGGCTTCCAAATATCGCTTTGCCAATTCCATAAGAACAGCCTTAGCGAAAGGCTTCTTGAAGGGAAAGATGTAACTCTGTGAGATGAATTCACAGAACACAGAGCAGTTTCTCAGAAAGCTTCTTTCCAGTTTTGAACGGAAGGTATTTCCTTTTTCACCATAGCCGTCTATGGGCTTGCAAATATCCCTTTGCCAATTCCACAAGAACAGCCTTAGCGAAAGGCTTCTTGAAGGGAAAGATGTAACTCTGTGAGATGAATTCACAGAACACAGAGCAGTTTCTCAGAAAGCTTCTTTCCAGTTTTGAACGGAAGATATTTCCTTTTTCACCATAGCCGTCTATGGGCTTCCAAATATCCCTTTGACAATTCCACAAGAACAGCCTTAGCGAAAGGCTTCTTGAAGGGAAAGATGTAACTCTGTGAGATGAATTCACAGAACACAGAGCAGTTTCTCAGAAAGCTTCTTTCCAGTTTTGAACGGAAGATATTTCCTTTTTCACCATAGCCGTCTATGGGTTTCCAAATATCGCTCTGCCAATTCCACAAGAACAGCCTTATCGAAAGGCTTCTTGAAGGGAAAGATGTAACTCTGTGAGATGAATTCACAGAGCACAGAGCAGTTTCTCAGAAAGCTTCTTTCCAGTTTTGAACGGAAGATATTTCCTTTTTCACCATAGCCGTCAATGGGCTTCCAAATTTCCCTTTGCCAATTCCTCAAGAACAGCCTTAGCGAAAGGCTTCTTGAAGGGAAAGATGTAACTCTGTGAGATGAATTAACAGAACACAGAGCAGTTTCTCAGAAAGCTTCTTACCAGTTTTGAACGGAAGATATTTCCTTTTTCACCATAGCCCTCTATGGGCTTCCAAATATCCCTTTGCCAATTCCACAAGAACAGCCTTAGCGAAAGGCTTCTTGAAGGGAAAGATGTAACTCTGTGAGATGAATTAACAGAACACAGAGCAGTTTCTCAGAAAGCTTCTTTCCAGTTTTGAACGGAAGATATTTCCTTTTTCACCATAGCCCTCTATGGGCTTCCAAATATCCCTTTGCCAATTCCACAAGAACAGCCTTAGCGAAAGGCTTCTTGAAGGGAAAGATATAACTCTGTGAGATGAATTAACAGGACACAGAGAAGTTTCTCAGAAAGCTTCTTTCCAGTTTTGAACGGAAGATATTTCCTTTTTCACCATAACCCTCTATGGGCTTCCAAATATCCCTTTGCCAATTCCACAAGAACAGCCTTAGCGAAAGGCTTCTTGAAGGGAAAGATGTAACTCTGTGAGATGAATTCACAGAACACAGAGCAGTTTCTCAGAAAGCTTCTTTCCAGCTTGAACGGAAGATATTTCCTTTTTCACCATAGCCCTCTATGGGCTTCCAAATATCGCTTTGCCAATTCCACAAGAACAGCCTTAGCGAAAGGCTTCTTGAAGGGAAAGATGTAACTCTGTGAGATGAATTCACAAAACACAGAGCAGTTTCTCAGAAAGCTTCTTTCCAGTTTTGAACGGAAGATATTTCCTTTTTCACCATAGCCGTCTATGGGCTTCCAAATATCCCTTTGCCAATTCCACAAGAACAGCCTTAGCCAAAGGCTTCTTGAAGGGAAAGATGTAACACTGTGAGATGAATTAACGGAACACAGAGCAGTTTCTCAGAAAGCTTCTTTCCAGTTTTGAACGGAAGATATTTCCTTTTTCACCATAGCCCTCTATGGGCTTCCAAATATCCCTTTGCCAATTCCACAAGAACAGCCTTAGCGAAAGGCTTCTTGAAGGGAAAGATGTAACTCCGTGAGATGAATTAACAGAACACAGAGCAGTTTCTCAGAAAGCTTCTTTCCAGTTTTGAACGGAAGATATTTCCTTTTTCACCATAGCCCTCTATGGGCTTCCAAATATCGCTTTGCCAATTCCATAAGAACAGCCTTAGCGAAAGGCTTCTTGAAGGGAAAGATGTAACTCTGTGAGATGAATTCACAGAACACAGAGCAGTTTCTCAGAAAGCTTCTTTCCAGTTTTGAACGGAAGATATTTCCTTTTTCACCATAGCCGTCTATGGGCTTGCAAATATCCCTTTGCCAATTCCACAAGAACAGCCTTAGCGAAAGGCTTCTTGAAGGGAAAGATGTAACTCTGTGAGATGAATTCACAGAACACAGAGCAGTTTCTCAGAAAGCTTCTTTCCAGTTTTGAACGGAAGATATTTCCTTTTTCACCATAGCCGTCTATGGGCTTCCAAATATCCCTTTGACAATTCCACAAGAACAGCCTTAGCGAAATTCTTCTTGAAGGGAAAGATGTAACTCTGTGAGATGAATTCACAGAACACAGAGCAGTTTCTCAGAAAGCTTCTTTCCAGTTTTGAACGGAAGATATTTCCTTTTTCACCATAGCCCTCTATGGGTTTCCAAATATCGCTCTGCCAATTCCACAAGAACAGCCTTATCGAAAGGCTTCTTGAAGGGAAAGATGTAACTCTGTGAGATGAATTCACAGAGCACAGAGCAGTTTCTCAGAAAGCTTCTTTCCAGTTTTGAACGGAAGATATTTCCTTTTTCACCATAGCCGTCAATGGGCTTCCAAATTTCCCTTTGCCAATTCCTCAAGAACAGCCTTAGCGAAAGGCTTCTTGAAGGGAAAGATGTAACTCTGTGAGATGAATTAACAGAACACAGAGCAGTTTCTCAGAAAGCTTCTTACCAGTTTTGAACGGAAGATATTTCCTTTTTCACCATAGCCCTCTAAGGGCTTCCAAATATCCCTTTGCCAATTCCACAAGAACAGCCTTAGCGAAAGGCTTCTTGAAGGGAAAGATGTAACTCTGTGAGATGAATTAACAGAACACAGAGCAGTTTCTCAGAAAGCTTCTTTCCAGTTTTGAACGGAAGATATTTCCTTTTTCACCATAGCCCTCTATGGGCTTCCAAATATCCCTTTGCCAATTCCACAAGAACAGCCTTAGCGAAAGGCTTCTTGAAGGGAAAGATATAACTCTGTGAGATGAATTAACAGGACACAGAGAAGTTTCTCAGAAAGCTTCTTTCCAGTTTTGAACGGAAGATATTTCCTTTTTCACCATAACCCTCTATGGGCTTCCAAATATCCCTTTGCCAATTCCACAAGAACAGCCTTAGCGAAAGGCTTCTTGAAGGGAAAGATGTAACTCTGTGAGATGAATTCACAGAACACAGAGCAGTTTCTCAGAAAGCTTCTTTCCAGTTTTGAACGGAAGATAATTCCTTTTTCACCATAGGCCTCTATGGGCTTCCAAATATCCCTCTGCCAATTCCACAAGAACAGCCTTAGCGAAAGGCTTCTGGAAGGGAAAGATGTAACTTTGTGAGATGAATTAACAGAACACAGAGCAGTTTCTCAGAAAGCTTCTTTCCAGTTTTGAACGGAAGATATTTCCTTTTTCACCATAGCCGTCTATGGGCTTCCAAATATCCCTTTGCCAATTCCACAAGAACAGCCTTAGCCAAAGGCTTCTTGAAGGGAAAGATGTAACACTGTGAGATGAATTAACGGAACACAGAGCAGGTTCTCAGAAAGCTTCTTTCCAGTTTTGAACGGAAGATATTTCCTTTTTCACCATAGCCCTCTATGGGCTTCCAAATATCCCTTTGCCAATTCCACAAGAACAGCCTTAGCGAAAGGCTTCTTGAAGGGAAAGATGTAACTCCGTGAGATGAATTAACAGAACACAGAGCAGTTTCTCAGAAAGCTTCTTTCCAGTTTTGAACGGAAGATATTTCCTTTTTCACCATAGCCCTCTATGGGCTTCCAAATATCGCTTTGCCAATTCCATAAGAACAGCCTTAGCGAAAGGCTTCTTGAAGGGAAAGATGTAACTCTGTGAGATGAATTCACAGAACACAGAGCAGTTTCTCAGAAAGCTTCTTTCCAGTTTTGAACGGAAGATATTTCCTTTTTCACCATAGCCGTCTATGGGCTTGCAAATATCCCTTTGCCAATTCCACAAGAACAGCCTTAGCGAAAGGCTTCTTGAAGGGAAAGATGTAACTCCGTGAGATGAATTCACAGAACACAGAGCAGTTTCTCAGAAAGCTTCTTTCCAGTTTTGAACGGAAGATATTTCCTTTTTCACCATAGCCGTCTATGGGCTTCCAAATATCCCTTTGACAATTCCACAAGAACAGCCTTAGCGAAATTCTTCTTGAAGGGAAAGATGTAACTCTGTGAGATGAATTCACAGAACACAGAGCAGTTTCTCAGAAAGCTTCTTTCCAGTTTTGAACGGAAGATATTTCCTTTTTCACCATAGCCCTCTATGGGTTTCCAAATATCGCTCTGCCAATTCCACAAGAACAGCCTTATCGAAAGGCTTCTTGAAGGGAAAGATGTAACTCTGTGAGATGAATTCACAGAGCACAGAGCAGTTTCTCAGAAAGCTTCTTTCCAGTTTTGAACGGAAGATATTTCCTTTTTCACCATAGCCGTCAATGGGCTTCCAAATTTCCCTTTGCCAATTCCTCAAGAACAGCCTTAGCGAAAGGCTTCTTGAAGGGAAAGATGTAACTCTGTGAGATGAATTAACAGAACACAGAGCAGTTTCTCAGAAAGCTTCTTTCCAGTTTTGAACGGAAGATATTTCCTTTTTCACCATAGCCCTCTATGGGCTTCCAAATATCCCTTTGCCAATTCCACAAGAACAGCCTTAGCAAAAGGCTTCTTGAAGGGAAAGATGTAACTCTGTGAGATGAATTAAAAGAACACAGAGCAGTTTCTCAGAAAGCTTCTTTCCAGTTTTGAACGGAAGATATTTAATTTTTCACCATAGCCGTCTATGGGCTTCCATATATCCCTTCGCCAATTCCACAAGAACAGCCTTAGCGAAAGGCTTCTGAAGGGAAAGATGTAACTCTGTGAGATGAATTAACAGAACACAGAGCAGTTTCTCAGAAAGCTTCTTTCCCGTTTTGAACGGAAGATATTTCCTTTTTCACCATAGCCCTCTATGGGCTTCCAAATATCCCTTTGCCAATTCCACAAGAACAGCCTTAGCGAAAGGCTTCTTGAAGGGAAAGATGTAACTCTGTGAGATGAATTAACAGAACACAGAGCAGTTTCTCAGAAAGCTTCTTTCCAGTTTTGAACGGAAGATATTTCCTTTTTCACCATAGCCCTCTATGGGCTTCCAAATATCCCTTTGCCAATTCCACAAGAACAGCCTTAGCGAAAGGCTTCTTGAAGGGAAAGATGTAACTCTGTGAGATGAATTGACAGGACACAGAGAAGTTTCTCAGAAAGCTTCTTTCCAGTTTTGAACGGAAGATATTTCCTTTTTCACCATAACCCTCTATGGGCTTCCAAATATCCCTTTGCCAATTCCACAAGAACAGCCTTAGCGAAAGGCTTCTTGAAGGGAAACATGTAACTCTGTGAGATGAATTCACAGAACACAGAGCAGTTTCTCAGAAAGCTTCTTTCCAGTTTTCAACGGAAGATAATTCCTTTTTCACCATAGGCCTCTATGGGCTTCCAAATATCCCTCTGCCAATTCCACAAGAACAGCCTAGGCGAAAGGCTTCTGGAAGGGAAAGATGTAACTTTGTGAGATGAATTAACAGAACACAGAGCAGTTTCTCAGAAAGCTTCTTTCCAGTTTTGAACGGAAGATATTTCCTTTTTCACCATAGCCGTCTATGGGCTTCCAAATATCCCTTTGCCAATTCCACAAGAACAGCCTTAGCCAAAGGCTTCTTGAAGGGAAAGATGTAACTCTTTGAGATGAATTAACAGAACACAGAGCAGTTTCTCAGAAAGCTTCTTTCCAGTTTTGAACAGAAGATATTTCCTTTTTCACCATAGCCCTCTACGGGCTTCCAAATATCCGTTTGCCAATTCCACAAGAACAGCCTTAGCGAAAGGCTTCTTGAAGGGAAAGATGTAACTCTGTGAGATGAATTAACAGAACACAGAGCAGTTTCTCAGAAAGCTTCTTTCCAGTTTTGAACGGAAGATATTTCCTTTTTCACCATAGCCCTCTATGGGCTTCCAAATATCCCCTTGCCAATTCCACAACAACAGCCTTAGCGAAAGGCTTCTTGAAGGGAAAGATGTAACTCTGTGAGATGAATTCACAAAACACAGAGCAGTTTCTCAGAAAGCTTCTTTCCAGTTTTGAACGGAAGATATTTCCTTTTTCACCATAGCCGTCTATGGGATTCCAAATATCCCTTTGCCAATTCCACAAGAACAGCCTTAGCCAAAGGCTTCTTGAAGGGAAAGATGTAACACTGTGAGATGAATTAACAGAACACAGAGCAGTTTCTCAGAAAGCTTCTTTCCAGTTTTGAACGGAAGATATTTCCTTTTTCACCATAGCCCTCTATGGGCTTCCAAATATCCCTTTGCCAATTCCACAAGAACAGCCTTAGCGAAAGGCTTCTTGAAGGGAAAGATGTAACTCTGTGAGATGAATTAACAGAACACAGAGCAGTTTCTCAGAAAGCTTCTTTCCAGTTTTGAACGGAAGATATTTCCTTTTTCACCATAGCCCTCTATGGGCTTCCAAATATCGCTTTGCCAATTCCACAAGAACAGCCTTGGCGAAAGGCTTCTTGCAGGGAAAGATGAAACTCTGTGAGATGAATTCACAGAACACAGAGCAGTTTCTCAGAAAGCTTCTTTCCAGTTTTGAACGGAAGATATTTCCTTTTTCACCATAGCCCTCTACGGGCTATCTAACATCCCTTTGCCAATTCCACAAGAACAGCCTTAGCGAAAGGCTTCTTGAAGGGAAAGATGTAACTCTGTGAGATGAATTCACAGAACACAGAGCAGTTTCTCAGAAAGCTTCTTTCCAGTTTTGAACGGAAGATATTTCCTTTTTCACCATAGGCCTCTATGGGCTTCCAAATATCCCTTTGCCAATTCCACAAGAACAGCCTTAGCGAAAGGCTTCTTGAAGGGAAAGATGTAACTCTGTGAGATGAATTCACAGAACACAGAGCAGTTTCTCAGAAAGCTTCTTTCCAGTTTTGAAGGGAAGATATTTCCTTTTTCACCACAGCCGTCTACGGGCTTGCAAATATCCCTTTGCCAATTCCACAAGAACTGCCTTAGCGAAAGGCGTCTTGAAGGCAAAGATGTAACTCTGTGAGATGAATTCAGAGAACACAGAGCAGTTTCTCAGAAAGTTTCTTTCCAGTTTTGAACGGAAGATATTTCCTTTTTCACCATAGCCCTCTACGGGCTTCCAAATATCCCTTTGCCAATTCCACAAGAACAGCCTTAGCGAAAGGCTTCTTGAAGGGAAAGATGTAACTCTGTGAGATGAATTCACAGAACACAGAGCAGTTTATCAGAAAGCTTCTTTCCAGTTTTGAACGGAAGATATTTCCTTTTTCACCGTAGCCCTCTATGGGCTTCCAAATATCCCTTTGCCAATTCCACAAGAACAGCCTTAGCGAAAGGCTTCTTGAAGGGAAAGATGTAACTCTGTGAGATGAATTCACAGAACACAGAGCAGTTTATCAGAAAGCTTCTTTCCAGTTTTGAACGGAAGATATTTCCTTTTTCACCGTAGCCCTCTATTTGCTTCCAAATATCCCTTTGCCAATTCCACAAGAACAGCCTTAGCGAAAGGCTTCTTGAAGGGAAAGATGTAACTCTGTGAGATGAATTCACAGAACACAGAGCAGTTTCCCAGAAAGCTTCTTTCCCGTTTTGAACGGAAGATATTTCCTTTTTCACCATAGCCCTCTATGGCCTTCCAAATATCGCTTTGCCAATTCCACAAGAACAGCCTTAGCGAAAGGCTTCTTGAAGGGAAAGATGTAACTCTGTGAGATGAATTAACAGAACACAGAGCAGTTTCTCAGAAAGCTTCTTTCCAGTTTTGAACGGAAGAAATTTCCTTTTTCACCATAGCCCTCTATGGGCTTCCAAATATCCCTTTGCCAATTCCACAAGAACAGCCTTAGCGAAAGGATTCTTGAAGGGAAAGATGTAACTCTGTGAGATGAATTAACAGAACACAGAGCAGTTTCTCAGAAAGCTTCTTTCCAGTTTTGAACGGAAGATATTTCCTTTTTCACCATAGCCCTCTATGGGCTTCCAAATATCCCTTTGCCAATTCCACAAGAACAGCCTTAGCGAAAGGCTTCTTGAAGGGAAAGATGTAACTCTGTGAGATGAATTAACAGAACACAGAGCAGTTACTCAGAAAGCTTCTTTCCAGTTTTGAACGGAAGATATTTCCTTTTTCACCATAGCCCTCTATGGGCTTCCAAATATCCCTTTGCCAATTCCACAAGAACAGCCTTAGCGAAAGGCTTATTGAAGGGAAAGATGTAACGCTATGAGATGAATTAACAGAACGCAGAGCAGTTTCTCAGAAAGCTTCTTTCCAGTTTTGAACGGAAGATATTTCCTTTTTCACCATAGCCCTCTATGGGCTACCAAATATCCCTTTGCCAATTAGCGAAAGGCTTCTTGAAGGGAAAGATGTAACTCTGTGAGATGAATTCACAGGACACAGAGCAGTATCTCAGAAAGCTTCTTTCCAGTTTTGAACGGAAGATATTACTTTTTTCACCATAGTCGTCTATGGGCTTCCAAATATCCCTTTGACAATTCCACAAGAACAGCCTTAGCGAAAGGCTTCTTGAAGGGAAAGATGTAACTCTGTGAGATGAATTCACAGAACACAGAGCAGTTTCTCAGAAAGCTTCTTTCCAGTTTTGAACGGAAGATATTTCCTTTTTCACCATAGCCCTCTATGGGTTTCCAAATATCGCTTTGCCAATTCCACAAGAACAGCCTTAGCCAAAGGCTTCTTGAAGGGAAAGATGTAACTCTGTGAGATGAATTAACAGAACACAGAGCAGTTTCTCAGAAAGCTTCTTTCCAATTTTGAACGGAAGATATTTCCTTTTTCACCATAGCCATCTATGGGCTTCCAAATATCCCTTTGCCAATTCCACAAGAACAGCCTTAGCGAAAGGCTTCTTGAAGGGAAAGATGTAACTCTGTGAGATGAATTCACAGAACACAGAGCTGTTTCTCAGAAAGCTTCTTTCCAGTTTTGAACGGAAGATATTTCCTTTTTCACCATAGCCCTCTATGGGCTTCCAAATATCCCTTTGCCAATTCCACAACAACAGACTTAGCGAAAGGCTTCTTGAATTGAAAGATGTAACTCTGTGAGATGAATTCACAGAACACAGAGCAGTTTCTCAGAAAGCTTCTTTCCAGTTTTGAACGGAAGATATTTCCTTTTTCACCATAGCCCTCTATGGGCTTCCAAATATCCCTTTGCCAATTCCACAAGAACAGCCTTAGCGAAAGGCTTCTTGAAGGGAAAGATATAACTCTGTGAGATGAATTAACAGGACACAGAGAAGTTTCTCAGAAAGCTTCTTTCCAGTTTTGAACGGAAAGTATTTCCTTTTTCACCATAACCCGCTAGGGGCTTCCAAATATCCCTTTGCCAATTCCACAAGAACAGCCTTAGCGAAAGGCTTCTTGAAGGGAAAGATGTAACTCTGTGAGATGAATTCACAGAACACAGAGCAGTTTCTCAGAAAGCTTCTTTCCAGTTTTGAACGGAAGATAATTCCTTTTTCACCATAGCCCTCTGTGGGCTTCCAAATATCCCTCTGCGAATTCCACAAGAACAGCCTTAGCGAAAGGCTTCTTGAAGGGAAAGATGTAACTCTGTGAGATGAATTAACAGAACACAGAGCAGTTTCTCAGAAAGCTTCTTTCCAGTTTTGAACGGAAGATATTTCCTTTTTCACCATAGCCGTCTATGGCCTTCCAAATATCCCTTTGCCATTTCCACAAGAACAGCCTTAGCCAAAATCTTCTTGAAGGGAAAGATGTAACTCTTTGAGATGAATTAACAGAACAGAGAGCAGTTTCTCAGAAAGCTTCTTTCCAGTTTTGAACGGAAGATATTTCCTTTTTCACCATAGCCCTCTACGGGCTTCCAAATATCCCTTTGCCAATTCCACAACAACAGCCTTAGCGAAAGGATTCTTGAAGGGAAAGATGTAACTCTGTGAGATGAATTAACAGAACACAGAGCAGTTTCTCAGAAAGCTTCTTTCCAGTTTTGAACGGAAGATATTTCCTTTTTCACCATGGCCCTCTACGGGCTTCCAAATATCCCTTTGCCAATTCCACAAGAACAGCCTTAGCGAAAGGCTTCTTGAAGGGAAAGATGTAACTCTGTGAGATGAATTAACAGAACACAGAGCGGTTTCTCAGAAAGCTTCTTTCCAATTTTGAACGGAAGATATTTCCTTTTTCACCATAGCCCTCTATGGGCTTCCAAATATCCCTTTGCCAATTCCACAAGAACAGCCTTAGCGAAAGGATTCTTGAAGGGAAAGATGTAACGCTATGAGATGAATTAACAGAACACAGAGCAGTTTCTCAGAAAGCTTCTTTCCAGTTTTGAACGGAAGATATTTCCTTTTACACCGTAGCCGTCTATGGGCCTCCAAATATTCCTTTGCCAATTCCACAAGAACAGCCTTAGCGAAAGGATTCTTGAAGGGAAAGATGTAACTCTGTGAGATGAATTAACAGAACACAGAGCAGTTTCTCAGAAAGCTTCTTTCCAGTTTTGAACGGAAGATATTTCCTTTTTCACCATAGCCCTCTATGGGCTTCCAAATATCGCTTTGCCAATTCCACAAGAACAGCCTTAGGGAAAGGCTTCTTGAAGGGAAAGATGTAACTCTGTGAGATGAATTCACAGAACACAGAGCAGTTTCTCAGAAAGCTTCTTTCCAGTTTTGAACGGAAGATATTTCCTTTTTCACCATAGCCCTCTATGGGCTTCCAAATATCCCCTTGCCAATTCCACAAGAACAGCCTTAGCGAAAGGCTTCTTGAAGGGAAAGATGTAACTCTGTGAGATGAATTCACAAAACACAGAGCAGTTTCTCAGAAAGTTTCTTTCCAGTTTTGAACGGAAGATAATTCCTTTTTCACCATAGGCCTCTATGGGCTTCCAAATATCCCTTTGCCAATTCCACAAGAACAGCCTTAGCGAAAGGCTTCTTGAAGGGAAAGATGTAACTCTGTGAGATGAATTCACAGAACACAGAGCGGTTTCTCAGAAAGCTTCTTTCCACTTTTGAACGGAAGATATTAACTTTTTCACCATAGCCGTCTATGGGCTTCCAAATATCCCTTTGCCAATTCCACAAGAACAGCCTTAGCCAAAGGCTTCTTGAAGGGAACGATGTAACACTGTGAGATGAATTAACAGAACACAGAGCAGTTTCTCAGAAAGCTTCTTTCCAGTTTTGAACGGAAGATATTTCCTTTTTCACCATAGCCCTCTATGGGCTTCCAAATATCCCCTTGCCAATTCCACAAGAACAGCCTTAGCGAAAGGCTTCTAGAAGGGAAAGATGTAACTCTGTGAGATGAATTCACAGAACACAGAGCAGTTTCTCAGAAAGCTTCTTTCCAGTTTTGAACGGAAGATATTTCCTTTTTCACCATAGCCGTCTATGGGCTTGCAAATATGCCTTTGCCAATTCCACAAGAACAGCCTTAGCGAAAGGCTTCTTAAAGGGAAAGATGTAACTCTGTGAGATGAATTCAGAGAACACAGAGCAGTTTCTCAGAAAGCTTCTTTCCAGTTTTGAACGGAAGATATTTCCTTTTTCACCATAGCCCTCTACGGGCTTCCAAATATCCCTTTGCCAATTCCACAAGAACAGCCTTAGCGAAAGGCTTCTTGAAGGGAAAGATGTAACTCTGTGAGATGAACTCACAGAACACAGAGCAGTTTATCAGAAAGCTTCTTTCCAGTTTTGAACGGAAGATATTTCCTTTTTCACCATAGCCCTCTATGGGCTTCCAAATATCCCTTTGCCAATTCCACAAGAACAGCCTTAGCGAAAGGCTTCTTGAAGGGAAAGATGTAACTCTGTGAGATGAATTTACAGAACACAGAGCAGTTTCTCAGAAAGCTTCTTTCCAGTTTTGAACGGAAGATATTTCCTTTTTCACCATAGCCCTCTATGGGCTTCCAAATATCGCTTTGCCAATTCCACAAGAACAGCCTTAGCGAAAGGCTTCTTGAAGGGAAAGATGTAACTCTGTGAGATGAATTAACAGAACACAGAGCAGTTTCTCAGAAAGCTTCTTTTCAGTTTTGAACGGAAGATATTTCCTTTTTCACCATAGCCCTCTATGGGTTTCCAAATATCGCTTTGCCAATTCCACAAGAAGAGCCTTAGCGAAAGGCTTCTTGAAGGGAAAGATGTAACTCTGTGAGATGAATTCACAGAACATAGAGCAGTTTCTCAGAAAGCTTCTTTCCAGTTTTCAACGGAAGATATTTCCTTTTTCACCATAGCCGTCTATGGGCTTCCAAATTTCCCTTTGCCAATTCCTCAAGAACAGCCTTAGCGAAAGGCTTCTTGAAGGGAAAGATGTAACTCTGTGAGATGAATTCACAGAACACAGAGCAGTTTCTCAGAAAGCTTCTTTCCAGTTTTGAACGGAAGCTATTTCCTTTTTCACCATAGCCCTCTATGGGCTTCCAAATATCCCTTTGCCAATTCCACAAGAACAGCCTTAGCGAAAGGCTTCTTGAAGGGAAAGATGTAACTCTGTGAGATGAATTCACAGAACACAGAGCAGTTTCTCAGAAAGCTTCTTTCCAGTTTTGAACGGAAGATATTTCCTTTTTTACCATAGCCGTCTATGGGCTTCCAAATATCCCTTTGCCAATTCCACAAGAACAGCCTTAGCGAAAGGATTCTTGAAGGGAAAGATGTAACTCTGTGAGATGAATTCACAGAACACAGAGCAGTTTCTCAGAAAGCTTCTTTCCAGTTTTGAACGGAAGATATTTCCTTTTTCACCGTAGCCGTCTACGGGCTTGCAAATATCCCTTTGCCAATTCCACAAGAACTGCCTTAGCGAAAGGCGTCTTGAAGGCAAAGATGTAACACTGTGAGATGAATTCAGAGAACACAGAGCAGTTTCTCAGAAAGTTTCTTTCCAGTTTTGAACGGAAGATATTTCCTTTTTCACCATAGCCCTCTACGGGCTTCCAAATATCCCTTTGCCAATTCCACAAGAACAGCCTTAGCGAAAGGCTTCTTGAAGGAAAAGATGTAACTCTGTGAGATGAATTCACAGAACACAGAGCAGTTTATCAGAAAGCTTCTTTCCAGTTTTGAACGGAAGATATTTCCTTTTTCACCGTAGCCCTCTATGGGCTTCCAAATATCCCTTTGCCAATTCCACAAGAACAGCCTTAGCGAAAGGCTTCTTGAAGGGAAAGATGTAACTCTGTGAGATGAATTCACAGAACACAGAGCAGTTTATCAGAAAGCTTCTTTCCAGTTTTGAACAGAAGATATTTCCTTTTTCACCGTAGCCCTCTATGGGCTTCCAAATATCCCTTTGCCAATTCCACAAGAACAGCCTTAGCGAAAGGCTTCTTGAAGGGAAAGATGTAACTCTGTGAGATGAATTAAAAGAACACAGAGCAGTTTCTCAGAAAGCTTCTTTCCAGTTTTGAACGGAAGATATTTCCTTTTTCACCATAGCCCTCTATGGCCTTCCAAATATCGCTTTGCCAATTCCACAAGAACAGCCTTAGCGAAAGGCTTCTTGAAGGGAAAGATGTAACTCTGTGAGATGAATTAACAGAACAAAGAGCAGTTTCTCAGAAAGCTTCTTTCCAGTTTTGAACGGAAGAAATTTCCTTTTTCACCATAGCCCTCTATGGGCTTCCAAATATCCCTTTGCCAATTCCACAAGAACAGCCTTAGCGAAAGGATTCTTGAAGGGAAAGATGTAACTCTGTGAGATGAATTAACAGAACACAGAGCAGTTTCTCAGAAAGCTTCTTTCCAGTTTTGAACGGAAGATATTTCCTTTTTCACCGTAGCCCTCTATGGGCTTCCAAATATCGCTTTGCCAATTCCACAAGAACAGCCTTAGCGAAAGGCTTCTTGAAGGGAAAGATGTAACTCTGTGAGATGAATTAACAGAACACAGAGCAGTTTCTCAGAAAGCTTCTTTCCAGTTTTGAACGGAAGATATTTCCTTTTTCACCATAGCCCTCTATGGGCTTCCAAATATCCCTTTGCCAATTCCACAAGAACAGCCTTAGCGAAAGGCTTCTTGAAGGGAAAGATGTAACGCTATGAGATGAATTAACAGAACGCAGAGCAGTTTCTCAGAAAGCTTCTTTCCAGTTTTGAACGGAAGATATTTCCTTTTTCACCATAGCCCTCAATGGGCTACCAAATATCCCTTTGCCAATTAGCGAAAGGCTTCTTGAAGGGAAAGATGTAACTCTGTGAGATGAATTCACAGGACACAGAGCAGTATCTCAGAAAGCTTCTTTCCAGTTTTGAACGGAAGATATTACTTTTTTCACCATAGCCCTCTATGGGCTTCCAAATATCCCTTTGACAATTCCACAAGAACAGCCTTAGCGAAAGGCTTCTTGAAGGGAAAGATGTAACTCTGTGAGATGAATTCACAGAACACAGAGCAGTTTCTCAGAAAGCTTCTTTCCAGTTTTGAACGGAAGATATTTCCTTTTTCACCGTAGCCCTCTATGGGTTTCCAAATATCGCTTTGCCAATTCCACAAGAACAGCCTTAGCCAAAGGCTTCTTGAAGGGAAAGATGTAACTCTGTGAGATGAATTAACCGAACACAGAGCAGTTTCTCAGAAAGCTTCTTTCCAGTTTTGAACGGAAGATATTTCCTTTTTCACCATAGCCCTCTATGGGCTTCCAAATATCCCTTTGCCAATTCCACAAGAACAGCCTTAGCGAAAGGCTTCTTGAAGGGAAAGATGTAACTCTGTGAGATGAATTCACAGAACACAGAGCTGTTTCTCAGAAAGCTTCTTTCCAGTTTTGAACGGAAGATATTTCCTTTTTCACCATAGCCCTCTATGGGCTTCCAAATATCCCTTTGCCAATTCCACAACAACAGACTTAGCGAAAGGCTTCTTGAAGGGAAAGATGTAACTCTGTGAGATGAATTCACAGAACACAGAGCAGTTTCTCAGAAAGCTTCTTTCCAGTTTTGAACGGAAGATATTTCCTTTTTCACCGTAGCCCTCTATGGGCTTCCAAATATCCCTTTGCCAATTCCACAAGAACAGCCTTAGCGAAAGGCTTCTTGAAGGGAAAGATATAACTCTGTGAGATGAATTAACAGGACACAGAGAAGTTTCTCAGAAAGCTTCTTTCCAGTTTTGAACGGAAAGTATTTCCTTTTTCACCATAACCCTCTATGGGCTTCCAAATATCCCTTTGCCAATTCCACAAGAACAGCCTTAGCGAAAGGCTTCTTGAAGGGAAAGATGTAACGCTATGAGATGAATTAACAGAACGCAGAGCAGTTTCTCAGAAAGCTTCTTTCCAGTTTTGAACGGAAGATATTTCCTTTTTCACCATAGCCCTCTATGGGCTACCAAATATCCCTTTGCCAATTAGCGAAAGGCTTCTTGAAGGGAAAGATGTAACTCTGTGCGATGAATTCACAGGACACAGAGCAGTATCTCAGAAAGCTTCTTTCCAGTTTTGAACGGAAGATATTTCCTTTTTCACCATAGCCCTCTATGGGCTTCCAAATATCCCTTTGCCAATTCCACAAGAACAGCCTTAGCGAAAGGCTTCTTGAAGGGAAAGATGTAACTCTGTGAGATGAATTCACAGAACACAGAGCAGTTTCTCAGAAAGCTTCTTTCCAGTTTTGAACGGAAGATATTTCCTTTTTCACCATAGCCCTCTATGGGCTTCCAAATATCCCTTTGCCAATTCCACAAGAACAGCCTTAGCGAAAGGCTTCTTGAAGGGAAAGATATAACTCTGTGAGATGAATTAACAGGACACAGAGAAGTTTCTCAGAAAGCTTCTTTCCAGTTTTGAACGGAAGATATTTCCTTTTTCACCATAGCCGTCTATGGGCTTCCAAATATCCCTATGCCAATTCCACAAGAACAGCCTTAGCGAAAGGCTTCTTGAAGGGAAAGATGTAACTCTGTGAGATGAATTAACAGAACACAGAGCAGTTTCTCAGAAAGCTTCTTTCCAGTTTTGAACGGAAGATATTTCCTTTTTCACCATAGCCCTCTAAGGGCTTGCAAATATCGCTTTGCCAATTCCACAAGAACAGCCTTAGCGAAAGGCTTCTTGAAGGGAAAGATGTAACTCTGTGAGATGAATTAACAGAACACAGAGCAGTTTCTCAGAAAGCTTCTTTCCAGTTTTGAACGGAAGATATTTCCTTTTTCACCATAGCCCTCTATGGGTTTCCAAATATCGCTTTGCCAATTCCACAAGAACAGCCTTAGCGAAAGGCTTCTTGAAGGGAAAGATGTAACTCTGTGAGATGAATTCACAGAACACAGAGCAGTTTCTCAGAAAGCTTCTTTGCAGTTTTGAACTTAAGATAATTCCTCTTTCACCATAGGCCTCTATGGGCTTCCAAATATCCCTTTGCCAATTCCACAACAACAGCCTTAGCGAAAGGCTACTTGAAGGGAAAGATGTAACTCTGTGAGATGAATTCACAGAACACAGAGCAGTTTCTCAGAAAGCTTCTTTCCAGTTTTGAACGGAAGATATTTCCTTTTTCACCATATCCCTCTATGGGCTTCCAAATATCCCTTTGCCAATTCCACAAGAACAGCCTTAGCGAAAGGCTTCTTGAAGGGAAAGATGTAACTCTGTGAGATGAATTAACAGAACACAGAGCAGTTTCTCAGAAAGCTTCTTTCAAGTTTTGAACGGAAGATATTTCCTTTTTCACCATAGCCCTCTATGGGCTTCCAAATATCCCTTTGCCAATTCCACAAGAACAGCCTTAGCGAAAGGCTTCTTGAAGGGAAAGATATAACTCTGTGAGATGAATTAACAGGACACAGAGAAGTTTCTCAGAAAGCTTCTTTCCAGTTTTGAACGGAAGATATTTCCTTTTTCACCATAACCCTCTATGGGCTTCCAAATATCCCTTTGCCAATTCCACAACAACAGCCTTAGCGAAAGGCTTCTTGAAGGGAAAGATGTAACTCTGTGAGATGAATTCACAGAACACAGAGCAGTTTCTCAGAAAGCTTCTTTCCAGTTTTGAACTTAAGATAATTCCTCTTTCACCATAGGCCTCTATCGGCTTCCAAATATCCCTTTGCCAATTCCACAAGAACAGCCTTAGCGAAAGGCTTCTTGAAGGGAAAGATGTAACTCTGTGAGATGAATTCACAGAACACAGAGCAGTTTCTCGGAAAGCTTCTTTCCAGTTTTGAACGGAAGATATTTCCTTTTTCCCATATCCCTCTATGGGCTTCCAAATATCCCTTTGCCAATTCCACAAGAACAGCCTTAGCGAAAGGCTTCTTGAAGGGAAAGATGTAACTCTGTGAGATGAATTCACAGAACACAGAGCAGTTTCTCAGAAAGCTTCTTTCCAGTTTTGAACGGAAGATATTTCCTTTTTCACCATAGCCCTCTAAGGGCTTCCAAATATCGCTTTGCCAATTCCACAAGAACAGCCTTAGCGAAAGGCTTCTTGAAGGGAAAGATGTAACTCTGTGAGATGAATTAACAGAACACAGAGCAGTTTCTCAGAAAGCTTCTTTCCAGTTTTGAACGGAAGATATTTCCTTTTTCACCATAGCCCTCTATGGGTTTCCAAATATCGCTTTGCCAATTCCACAAGAACAGCCTTAGCAAAAGGCTTCTTGAAGGGAAAGATGTAACTCTGTGAGATGAATTCACAGAACACAGAGCAGTTTCTCAGAAAGCTTCTTTCCAGTTTTGAACGGAAGCTATTTCCTTTTTCACCATAGCCCTCTATGGGCTTCCAAATATCCCTTTGCCAATTCCACAAGAACAGCCTTAGCGAAAGGCTTCTTGAAGGGAAAGATGTAACTCTGTGAGATGAATTCACAGAACACAGAGCAGTTTCTCAGAAAGCTTCTTTCCAGTTTTGAACGGAAGATATTTCCTTTTTCACCATAGCCGTCTATGGGCTTCCAAATATCCCTTTGCCAATTCCACAAGAACAGCCTTAGCGAAAGGATTCTTGAAGGGAAAGATGTAACTCTGTGAGAAGAATTAACAGAACACAGAGCAGTTTCTCAGAAAGCTTCTTTCCAGTTTTGAACGGAAGATATTTCCTTTTTCACCATAGCCCTCTAAGGGCTTCCAAATATCGCTTTGCCAATTCCACAAGAACAGCCTTAGCGAAAGGCTTCTTGAAGGGAAAGATGTAACTCTGTGAGATGAATTAACAGAACACAGAGCAGTTTCTCAGAAAGCTTCTTTCCAGTTTTGAACGGAAGATATTTCCTTTTTCACCATAGCCCTCTATGGGCTTCCAAATATCGCTTTGCCAATTCCACAAGAACAGCCTTAGCGAAAGGCTTCTTGAAGGGAAAGATGTAACTCTGTGAGATGAATTAACAGAACACAGAGCAGTTTCTCAGAAAGCTTCTTTCCAGTTTTGAACGGAAGATATTTCCTTTTTCACCATAGCCCTCTATGGGTTTCCAAATATCGCTTTGCCAATTCCACAAGAACAGCCTTAGCGAAAGGCTTCTTGAAGGGAAAGATGTAACTCTGTGAGATGAATTCACAGAACACAGAGCAGTTTCTCAGAAAGCTTCTTTCCAGTTTTGAACGGAAGCTATTTCCTTTTTCACCATAGCCCTCTATGGGCTTCCAAATATCCCTTTGCCAATTCCACAAGAACAGCCTTAGCGAAAGGCTTCTTGAAGGGAAAGATGTAACTCTGTGAGATGAATTCACAGAACACAGAGCAGTTTCTCAGAAAGCTTCTTTCCAGTTTTGAACGGAAGATATTTCCTTTTTCACCATAGCCGTCTATGGGCTTCCAAATATCCCTTTGCCAATTCCACAAGAACAGCCTTAGCGAAAGGATTCTTGAAGGGAAAGATGTAACTCTGTGAGATGAATTAACAGAACACAGAACAGTTTCTCAGAAAGCTTCTTTCCAGTTTTGAACGGAAGATATTTCCTTTTTCACCGTAGCCCTCTATGGGCTTCCAAATATCCCTTTGCCAATTCCACAAGAACAGCCTTAGCGAAAGGCTTCTTGAAGGGAAAGATATAACTCTGTGAGATGAATTAACAGGACACAGAGAAGTTTCTCAGAAAGCTTCTTTCCAGTTTTGAACGGAAGATATTTCCTTTTTCACCATAACCCTCTATGGGCTTCCAAATATCCCTTTGCCAATTCCACAACAACAGCCTTAGAGAAAGGCTTCTTGAAGGGAAAGATGTAACTCTGTGAGATGAATTCACAGAACACAGAGCAGTTTCTCAGAAAGCTTCTTTCCAGTTTTGAACTTAAGATAATTCCTCTTTCACCATAGGCCTCTATGGCTTCCAAATATCCCTTTGCCAATTCCACAAGAACAGCCTTAGCGAAAGGCTTCTTGAAGGGAAAGATGTAACTCTGTGAGATGAATTCACAGAACACAGAGCAGTTTCTCGGAAAGCTTCTTTCCAGTTTTGAACGGAAGATATTTCCTTTTTCACCATATCCCTCTATGGGCTTCCAAATATCCCTTTGCCAATTCCACAAGAACAGCCTTAGCGAAAGGCTTCTTGAAGGGAAAGATGTAACTCTGTGAGATGAATTAACAGAACACAGAGCAGTTTCTCAGAAAGCTTCTTTCCAGTTTTGAACGGAAGATATTTCCTTTTTCACCATAGCCGTCTATGGGCTTGCAAATATGCCTTTGCCAATTCCACAAGAACAGCCTTAGCGAAAGGCTTCTTGAAGGGAAAGATGTAACTCTGTGAGATGAATTCAGAGAACACAGAGCAGTTTCTGAGAAAGCTTCTTTCCAGTTTTGAACGGAAGATATTTCCTTTTTCAACATAGCCCTCTACGGGCTTCAAAATATCCCTTTGCCAATTCCACAAGAACAGCTTTAGCGAAAGGCTTCTTGAAGGGAAAGATGTAACTCTGTGAGATGAACTCACAGAACACAGAGCAGTTTATCAGAAAGCTTCTTTCCAGTTTTGAACGGAAGATATTTCCTTTTTCACCATAGCCCTCTATGGGCTTCCAAATATCCCTTTGCCAATTCCACAAGAACAGCCTTAGCGAAAGGCTTCTTGAAGGGAAAGATGTAACTCTGTGAGATGAATTAACAGAACACAGAGCAGTTTCTCAGAAAGCTTCTTTCCAGTTTTGAACGGAAGATAATTCCTTTTTCACCATAGCCCTCTATGGGCTTCCAATTATCCCTTTGCCAATTCCACAAGAACAGCCTTAGCGAAAGGCTTCTTGAAGGGAAAGATGTAACTCTGTGAGATGAATTCACAGAACACAGAGCAGTTTCTCAGAAAGCTTCTTTCCAGTTTTGAACGGAAGCTATTTCCTTTTTCACCATAGCCCTCTTGGGCTTCCAAATATACATTTGCCAATTCCACAAGAACAGCCTTAGCGAAAGGCTTCTTGACGGGAAAGTTGTAACTCTGTGAGATGAATTCACAGAACACAGAGCAGTTTCTCAGAAAGCTTCTTTCCAGTTTTGAACGGAAGATATTTCCTTTTTCACCATAGCCGTCTAGGGGTTCCAAATATCCCTTTGCCAATTCCACAAGAACAGCCTTAGCGAAAGGATTCTTGAAGGGAAAGATGTAACTCTGTGAGATGAATTAACAGAACACAGAGCAGTTTCTCAGAAAGCTTCTTTCCAGTTTTGAACGGAAGATATTTCCTTTTTCACCGTAGCCCTCTATGGGCTTCCAAATATCCCTTTGCCAATTCCACAAGAACAGCCTTAGCGAAAGGCTTCTTGAAGGGAACGATGTAACTCTGTGAGATGAATTAACAGAACACAGAGCAGTTTCTCAGAAAGCTTCTTTCCAGTTTTGAACGGAAGATATTTCCTTTTTCACCATAGACCTCTATGGGCTTCCAAATATCCCTTTGCCAATTCCACAAGAACAGCCTTAGCGAAAGGCTTCTTGAAGGGAAAGATATAACTCTGTGAGATGAATTAACAGGACACAGAGAACTTTCTCAGAAAGGTTCTTTCCAGTTTTGAACGGAAGATATTTCCTTTTTCACCATAACCCTCTATGGGCTTCCAAATATCCCTTTGCCAATTCCACAAGAACAGCCTTAGCGAAAGGCTTCTTGAAGGGAAAGATGTAACTCTGTGAGATGAATTCACAGAACACAGAGCAGTTTCTCAGAAAGCTTCTTTGCAGTTTTGAACTTAAGATAATTCCTCTTTCACCATAGGCCTCTATGGGCTTCCAAATATCCCTTTGCCAATTCCACAACAACAGCCTTAGCGAAAGGCTTCTTGAAGGGAAAGATGTAACTCTGTGAGATGAATTCACAGAACACAGAGCAGTTTCTCAGAAAGCTTCTTTCCAGTTTTGAACGGAAGATATTTCCTTTTTCACCATATCCCTCTATGGGCTTCCAAATATCCCTTTGCCAATTCCACAAGAACAGCCTTAGCGAAAGGCTTCTTGAAGGGAAAGATGTAACTCTGTGAGATGAATTAACAGAACACAGAGCAGTTTCTCAGAAAGCTTCTTTCCAGTTTTGAACGGAAGATATTTCCTTTTTCACCATAGCCCTCTAAGGGCTTCCAAATATCCCTTTGCCAATTGCACAAGTACAGCCTTAGCGAAAGGCTTCTTGAAGGGAAAGATGTAACTCTGTGAGATGAATTAACAGAACACAGAGCAGTTTCTCAGAAATCTTCTTTCAAGTTTTGAACGGAAGATATTTCCTTTTTCACCATAGCCCTCTATGGGCTTCCAAATATCCCTTTGCCAATTCCACAAGAACAGCCTTAGCGAAAGGCTTCTTGAAGGGAAAGATATAACTCTGTGAGATGAATTAACAGGACACAGAGAAGTTTCTCAGAAAGCTTCTTTCCAGTTTTGAACGGAAGATATTTCCTTTTTCACCATAACCCTCTATGGGCTTCCAAATATCCCTTTGCCAATTCCACAAGAACAGCCTTAGCGAAAGGCTTCTTGAAGGGAAAGATGTAACTCTGTGAGATGATTTCACAGAACACAGAGCAGTTTCTCGGAAAGCTTCTTTCCAGTTTTGAACGGAAGATATTTCCTTTTTCACCATATCCCTCTATGGGCTTCCTAATATCCCTTTGCCAATTCCACAAGAACAGCCTTAGCGAAAGGCTTCTTGAAGGGAAAGATGTAACTCTGTGAGATGAATTCACAGAACACAGAGCAGTTTCTCAGAAAGCTTCTTTCCAGTTTTGAACGGAAGATATTTCCTTTTTCACCATAGCCGTCTATGGGCTTGCAAATATGCCTTTGCCAATTCCACAAGAACAGCCTTAGCGAAAGGCTTCTTGAAGGGAAAGATGTAACTCTGTGAGATGAATTCAGAGAACACAGAGCAGTTTCTGAGAAAGCTTCTTTCCAGTTTTGAACGGAAGATATTTCCTTTTTCACCATAGCCCTCTACGGGCTTCAAAATATCCCTTTGCCAATTCCACAAGAACAGCTTTAGCGAAAGGCTTCTTGAAGGGAAAGATGTAACTCTGTGAGATGAACTCACAGAACACAGAGCAGTTTCTCAGAAAGCTTCTTTCCAGTTTTGAACGGAAGATATTTCCTTTTTCACCATAGCCCTCTATGGGCTTCCAAATATCCCTTTGCCAATTCCACAAGAACAGCCTTAGCGAAAGGCTTCTTGAAGGGAAAGATGTAACTCTGTGAGATGAATTAACAGAACACAGAGCAGTTTCTCAGAAAGCTTCTTTCCAGTTTTGAACGGAAGATATTTCCTTTTTCACCATAGCCCTCTAAGGGCTTCCAAATATCGCTTTGCCAATTCCACAAGAACAGCCTTAGCGAAAGGCTTCTTGAAGGGAAAGATGTAACTCTGTGAGATGAATTAACAGAACACAGAGCAGTTTCTCAGAAAGCTTCTTTCCAGTTTTGAACGGAAGATATTTCCTTTTTCACCATAGCCCTCTATAGGTTTCCAAATATCGCTTTGCCAATTCCACAAGAACAGCCTTAGCGAAAGGCTTCTTGAAGGGAAAGATGTAACTCTGTGAGATGAATTCCCAGAACATAGAGCAGTTTCTCAGAAAGCTTCTTTCCAGTTTTCAACGGAAGATATTTCCTTTTTCACCATAGCCGTCTATGGGCTTACAAATTTCCCTTTGCCAATTCCTCAAGAACAGCCTTAGCGAAAGGCTTCTTGAAGGGAAAGATGTAACTTTGTGAGATGAATTAACAGAACACAGAGCAGTTTCTCAGAAAGCTTCTTTCCAGTTTTGAACGGAAGATATTTCCTTTTTCACCATAACCCTCTATGGGCTTCCAAATATCCCTTTGCCAATTCCACAACAACAGCCTTAGCGAAAGGCTTCTTGAAGGGAAAGATGTAACTCTGTGAGATGAATTCACAGAACACAGAGCAGTTTCTCAGAAAGCTTCTTTCCAGTTTTGAACTTAAGATAATTCCTCTTTCACCATAGGCCTCTATGGGCTTCCAAATATCCCTTTGCCAATTCCACAAGAACAGCCTTAGCGAAAGGCTTCTTGAAGGGAAAGATGTAACTCTGTGAGATGAATTCACAGAACACAGAGCAGTTTCTCGGAAAGCTTCTTTCCAGTTTTGAACGGAAGATATTTCCTTTTTCACCATATCCCTCTATGGGCTTCCAAATATCCCTTTGCCAATTCCACAAGAACAGCCTTAGCGAAAGGCTTCTTGAAGGGAAAGATGTAACTCTGTGAGATGAATTAACAGAACACAGAGCAGTTTCTCAGAAAGCTTCTTTCCAGTTTTGAACGGAAGATATTTCCTTTTTCACCATAGCCGTCTATGGGCTTGCAAATATGCCTTTGCCAATTCCACAAGAACAGCCTTAGCGAAAGGCTTCTTGAAGGGAAAGATGTAACTCTGTGAGATGAATTCAGAGAACACAGAGCAGTTTCTGAGAAAGCTTCTTTCCAGTTTTGAACGGAAGATATTTCCTTTTTCACCATAGCCCTCTACGGGCTTCAAAATATCCCTTTGCCAATTCCACAAGAACAGCTTTAGCGAAAGGCTTCTTGAAGGGAAAGATGTAACTCTGTGAGATGAACTCACAGAACACAGAGCAGTTTATCAGAAAGCTTCTTTCCAGTTTTGAACGGAAGATATTTCCTTTTTCACCATAGCCCTCTAGGGGCTTCCAAATATCCCTTTGCCAATTCCACAAGAACAGCCTTAGCGAAAGGCTTCTTGAAGGGAAAGATGTAACTCTGTGAGATGAATTAACAGAACACAGAGCAGTTTCTCAGAAAGCTTCTTTCCAGTTTTGAACGGAAGATATTTCCTTTTTCACCATAGCCCTCTATGGACTTCCAATTATCCCTTTGCCAATTCCACAAGAACAGCCTTAGCGAAAGGCTTCTTGAAGGGAAAGATGTAACTCTGTGAGATGAATTCACAGAACACAGAGCAGTTTCTCAGAAAGCTTCTTTCCAGTTTTGAACGGAAGCTATTTCCTTTTTCACCATAGCCCTCTTGGGCTTCCAAATATACCTTTGCCAATTCCACAAGAACAGCCTTAGCGAAAGGCTTCTTGAAGGGAAAGTTGTAACTCTGTGAGATGAATTCACAGAACACAGAGCAGTTTCTCAGAAAGCTTCTTTCCAGTTTTGAACGGAAGATATTTCGTTTTTCACCATAGCCGTCTAGGGGTTCCAAATATCCCTTTGCCAATTCCACAAGAACAGCCTTAGCGAAAGGATTCTTGAAGGGAAAGATGTAACTCTGTGAGATGAATTAACAGAACACAGAGCAGTTTCTCAGAAAGCTTCTTTCCAGTTTTGAACGGAAGATATTTCCTTTTTCACCGTAGCCCTCTATGGGCTTCCAAATATCCCTTTGCCAATTCCACAAGAACAGCCTTAGCGAAAGGCTTCTTGAAGGGAAAGATGTAACTCTGTGAGATGAATTAACAGAACACAGAGCAGTTTCTCAGAAAGCTTCTTTCCAGTTTTGAACGGAAGATATTTCCTTTTTCACCATAGACCTCTATGGGCTTCCAAATATCCCTTTGCCAATTCCACAAGAACAGCCTTAGCGAAAGGCTTCTTGAAGGGAAAGATATAACTCTGTGAGATGAATTAACAGGACACAGAGAAGTTTCTCAGAAAGGTTCTTTCCAGTTTTGAACGGAAGATATTTCCTTTTTCACCATAACCCTCTATGGGCTTCCAAATATCCCTTTGCCAATTCCACAAGAACAGCCTTAGCGAAAGGCTTCTTGAAGGGAAAGATGTAACTCTGTGAGATGAATTCACAGAACACAGAGCAGTTTCTCAGAAAGCTTCTTTGCAGTTTTGAACTTAAGATAATTCCTCTTTCACCATAGGCCTCTATGGGCTTCCAAATATCCCTTTGCCAATTCCACAACAACAGCCTTAGCGAAAGGCTTCTTGAAGGGAAAGATGTAACTCTGTGAGATGAATTCACAGAACACAGAGCAGTTTCTCAGAAAGCTTCTTTCCAGTTTTGAACGGAAGATATTTCCTTTTTCACCATATCCCTCTATGGGCTTCCAAATATCCCTTTGCCAATTCCACAAGAACAGCCTTAGCGAAAGGCTTCTTGAAGGGAAAGATGTAACTCTGTGAGATGAATTAACAGAACACAGAGCAGTTTCTCAGAAAGCTTCTTTCCAGTTTTGAACGGAAGATATTTCCTTTTTCACCATAGCCCTCTATGGGCTTCCAAATATCCCTTTGCCAATTGCACAAGTACAGCCTTAGCGAAAGGCTTCTTGAAGGGAAAGATGTAACTCTGTGAGATGAATTAACAGAACACAGAGCAGTTTCTCAGAAAGCTTCTTTCAAGTTTTGAACGGAAGATATTTCCTTTTTCACCATAGCCCTCTATGGGCTTCCAAATATCCCTTTGCCAATTCCACAAGAACAGCCTTAGCGAAAGGCTTCTTGAAGGGAAAGATATAACTCTGTGAGATGAATTAACAGGACACAGAGAAGTTTCTCAGAAAGCTTCTTTCCAGTTTTGAACGGAAGATATTTCCTTTTTCACCATAACCCTCTATGGGCTTCCAAATATCCCTTTGCCAATTCCACAAGAACAGCCTTAGCGAAAGGCTTCTTGAAGGGAAAGATGTAACTCTGTGAGATGAATTCACAGAACACAGAGCAGTTTCTCGGAAAGCTTCTTTCCAGTTTTGAACGGAAGATATTTCCTTTTTCACCATATCCCTCTATGGGCTTCCAAATATCCCTTTGCCAATTCCACAAGAACAGCCTTAGCGAAAGGCTTCTTGAAGGGAAAGATGTAACTCTGTGAGATGAATTCACAGAACACAGAGCAGTTTCTCAGAAAGCTTCTTTCCAGTTTTGAACGGAAGATATTTCCTTTTTCACCATAGCCGTCTATGGGCTTGCAAATATGCCTTTGCCAATTCCACAAGAACAGCCTTAGCGAAAGGCTTCTTGAAGGGAAAGATGTAACTCTGTGAGATGAATTCAGAGAACACAGAGCAGTTTCTGAGAAAGCTTCTTTCCAGTTTTGAACGGAAGATATTTCCTTTTTCACCATAGCCCTCTACGGGCTTCAAAATATCCCTTTGCCAATTCCACAAGAACAGCCTTAGCGAAAGGCTTCTTGAAGGGAAAGATGTAACTCTGTGAGATGAACTCACAGAACACAGAGCAGTTTATCAGAAAGCTTCTTTCCAGTTTTGAACGGAAGATATTTCCTTTTTCACCATAGCCCTCTATGGGCTTCCAAATATCCCTTTGCCAATTCCACAAGAACAGCCTTAGCGAAAGGCTTCTTGAAGGGAAAGATGTAACTCTGTGAGATGAATTAACAGAACACAGAGCAGTTTCTCAGAAAGCTTCTTTCCAGTTTTGAACGGAAGATATTTCCTTTTTCACCATAGCCCTCTAAGGGCTTCCAAATATCGCTTTGCCAATTCCACAAGAACAGCCTTAGCGAAAGGCTTCTTGAAGGGAAAGATGTAACTCTGTGAGATGAATTAACAGAACACAGAGCAGTTTCTCAGAAAGCTTCTTTCCAGTTTTGAACGGAAGATATTTCCTTTTTCACCATAGCCCTCTATAGGTTTCCAAATATCGCTTTGCCAATTCCACAAGAACAGCCTTAGCGAAAGGCTTCTTGAAGGGAAAGATGTAACTCTGTGAGATGAATTCCCAGAACATAGAGCAGTTTCTCAGAAAGCTTCTTTCCAGTTTTCAACGGAAGATATTTCCTTTTTCACCATAGCCGTCTATGGGCTTACAAATTTCCCTTTGCCAATTCCTCAAGAACAGCCTTAGCGAAAGGCTTCTTGAAGGGAAAGATGTAACTTTGTGAGATGAATTAACAGAACACAGAGCAGTTTCTCAGAAAGCTTCTTTCCAGTTTTGAACGGAAGATATTTCCTTTTTCACCATAGCCCTCTATGGGCTTCCAATTAACCCTTTGCCAATTCCACAAGAACAGCCTTAGCGAAAGGCTTCTTGAAGGGAAAGTTGTAACTCTGTGAGATGAATTCACAGAACACAGAGCAGTTTCTCAGAAAGCTTCTTTCCAGTTTTGAACGGAAGATATTTCCTTTTTCACCATAGCCGTCTAGGGGTTCCAAATATCCCTTTGCCAATTCCACAAGAAAAGCGTTAGCGAAAGGATTCTTGAAGGGAAAGATGTAACTCTGTGAGATGAATTAACAGAACACAGAGCAGTTTCTCAGAAAGCTTCTTTCCAGTTTTGAACGGAAGATATTTCCTTTTTCACCGTAGCCCTCTATGGGCTTCCAAATATCCCTTTGCCAATTCCACAAGAACAGCCTTAGCGAAAGGCTTCTTGAAGGGAAAGATGTAACTCTGTGAGATGAATTAACAGAACACAGAGCAGTTTCTCAGAAAGCTTCTTTCCAGTTTTGAACGGAAGATATTTCCTTTTTCACCATAGACCTCTATGGGCTTCCAAATATCCCTTTGCCAATTCCACAAGAACAGCCTTAGCGAAAGGCTTCTTGAAGGGAAAGATATAACTCTGTGAGATGAATTAACAGGACACAGAGAAGTTTCTCAGAAAGGTTCTTTCCAGTTTTGAACGGAAGATATTTCCTTTTTCACCATAACCCTCTATGGGCTTCCAAATATCCCTTTGCCAATTCCACAACAACAGCCTTAGCGAAAGGCTTCTTGAAGGGAAAGATGTAACTCTGTGAGATGAATTCACAGAACACAGAGCAGTTTCTCAGAAAGCTTCTTTGCAGTTTTGAACTTAAGATAATTCCTCTTTCACCATAGGCCTCTATCGGCTTCCAAATATCCCTTTGCCAATTCCACAACAACAGCCTTAGCGAAAGGCTTCTTGAAGGGAAAGATGTAACTCTGTGAGATGAATTCAGAGAACACAGAGCAGTTTCTCAGAAAGCTTCTTTCCAGTTTTGAACGGAAGATATTTCCTTTTTCACCATATCCCTCTATGGGCTTCCAAATATCCCTTTGCCAATTCCACAAGAACAGCCTTAGCGAAAGGCTTCTTGAAGGGAAAGATGTAACTCTGTGAGATGAATTCACAGAACACAGAGCAGTTTCTCAGAAAGCTTCTTTCCAGTTTTGAACGGAAGATATTTCCTTTTTCACCATAGCCCTCTATGGGCTTCCAAATATCCCTTTGCCAATTGCACAAGTACAGCCTTAGCGAAAGGCTTCTTGAAGGGAAAGATGTAACTCTGTGAGATGAATTAACAGAACACAGAGCAGTTTCTCAGAAAGCTTCTTTCAAGTTTTGAACGGAAGGTATTTCCTTTTTCACCATAGCCCTCTATGGGCTTCCAAATATCCCTTTGCCAATTCCACAAGAACAGCCTTAGCGAAAGGCTTCTTGAAGGGAAAGATATAACTCTGTGAGATGAATTAACAGGACACAGAGAAGTTTCTCAGAAACCTTCTTTCAAGTTTTGAACGGAAGATATTTCCTTTTTCACCATAACCCTCTATGGGCTTCCAAATATCCCTTTGCCAATTCCACAACAACAGCCTTAGCGAAAGGCTTCTTGAAGGGAAAGATGTAACTCTGTGAGATGAATTCACAGAACACAGAGCAGTTTCTCAGAAAGCTTCTTTCCAGTTTTGAACTTAAGATAATTCCTCTTTCACCATAGGCCTCTATGGGCTTCCAAATATACCTTTGCCAATTCCACAAGAACAGCCTTAGCGAAAGGCTTCTTGAAGGGAAAGATGTAACTCTGTGAGATGAATTCACAGAACACAGAGCAGTTTCTCGGAAAGCTTCTTTCCAGTTTTGAACGGAAGATATTTCCTTTTTCACCATATCCCTCTATGGGCTTCCAAATATCCCTTTGCCAATTCCACAAGAGCAGCCTTAGCGAAAGGCTTCTTGAAGGGAAAGATGTAACTCTGTGAGATGAATTCACAGAACACAGAGCAGTTTCTCAGAAAGCTTCTTTCCAGTTTTGAACGGAAGATATTTCCTTTTTCACCATAGCCCTCTAAGGGCTTCCAAATATCGCTTTGCCAATTCCACAAGAACAGCCTTAGCGAAAGGCTTCTTGAAGGGAAAGATGTAACTCTGTGAGATGAATTAACAGAACACAGAGCAGTTTCTCAGAAAGCTTCTTTCCAGTTTTGAACGGAAGATATTTCCTTTTTCACCATAGCCCTCTATGGGTTTCCAAATATCGCTTTGCCAATTCCACAAGAACAGCCTTAGCGAAAGGCTTCTTGAAGGGAAAGATGTAACTCTGTGAGATGAATTCACAGAACACAGAGCAGTTTCTCAGAAAGCTTCTTTCCAGTTTTGAACGGAAGATATTTCCTTTTTCACCATAGCCCTCTATGGGCTTCCAAATATCCCTTTGCCAATTCCAGAAGAACAGCCTTAGCGAAAGGCTTCTTGAAGGGAAAGATGTAACTCTGTGAGATGAATTCACAGAACACAGAGCAGTTTCTCAGAAAGCTTCTTTCCAGTTTTGAACGGAAGATATTTCCTTTTTCACCATAGCCGTCTATGGGCTTCCAAATATCCCTTTGCCAATTCCACAAGAACAGCATTAGCGAAAGGATTCTTGAAGGGAAAGATGTAACTCTGTGAGATGAATTAACAGAACACAGAGCAGTTTCTCAGAAAGCTTCTTTCCAGTTTTGAACGGAAGATATTTCCTTTTTCACCATAGCCCTCTAAGGGCTTCCAAATATCGCTTTGCCAATTCCACAAGAACAGCCTTAGCGAAAGGCTTCTTGAAGGGAAAGATGTAACTCTGTGAGATGAATTAACAGAACACAGAGCAGTTTCTCAGAAAGCTTCTTTCCAGTTTTGAACGGAAGATATTTCCTTTTTCACCATAGCCCTCTATGGGCTTCCAAATATCGCTTTGCCAATTCCACAAGAACAGCCTTAGCGAAAGGCTTCTTGAAGGGAAAGATGTAACTCTGTGAGATGAATTAACAGAACACAGAGCAGTTTCTCAGAAAGCTTCTTTCCAGTTTTGAACGGAAGATATTTCCTTTTTCACCATAGCCCTCTATGGGTTTCCAAATATCGCTTTGCCAATTCCACAAGAACAGCCTTAGCGAAAGGCTTCTTGAAGGGAAAGATGTAACTCTGTGAGATGAATTCACAGAACACAGAGCAGTTTCTCAGAAAGCTTCTTTCCAGTTTTGAACGGAAGCTATTTCCTTTTTCACCATAGCCCTCTATGGGCTTCCAAATATCCCTTTGCCAATTCCACAAGAACAGCCTTAGCGAAAGGCTTCTTGAAGGGAAAGATGTAACTCTGTGAGATGAATTCACAGAACACAGAGCAGTTTCTCAGAAAGCTTCTTTCCAGTTTTGAACGGAAGATATTTCCTTTTTCACCATAGCCGTCTATGGGCTTCCAAATATCCCTTTGCCAATTCCACAAGAACAGCCTTAGCGAAAGGATTCTTGAAGGGAAAGATGTAACTCTGTGAGATGAATTAACAGAACACAGAGCAGTTTCTCAGAAAGCTTCTTTCCAGTTTTGAACGGAAGATATTTCCTTTTTCACCGTAGCCCTCTATGGGCTTCCAAATATCCCTTTGCCAATTCCACAAGAACAGCCTTAGCGAAAGGCTTCTTGAAGGGAAAGATATAACTCTGTGAGATGAATTAACAGGACACAGAGAAGTTTCTCAGAAAGCTTCTTTCCAGTTTTGAACGGAAGATATTTCCTTTTTCACCATAACCCTCTATGGGCTTCCAAATATCCCTTTGCCAATTCCACAACAACAGCCTTAGCGAAAGGCTTCTTGAAGGGAAAGATGTAACTCTGTGAGATGAATTCACAGAACACAGAGCAGTTTCTCAGAAAGCTTCTTTCCAGTTTTGAACTTAAGATAATTCCTCTTTCACCATAGGCCTCTATGGGCTTCCAAATATCCCTTTGCCAATTCCACAAGAACAGCCTTAGCGAAAGGCTTCTTGAAGGGAAAGATGTAACTCTGTGAGATGAATTCATAGAACACAGAGCAGTTTCTCGGAAAGCTTCTTTCCAGTTTTGAACGGAAGATATTTCCTTTTTCACCATATCCCTCTATGGGCTTCCAAATATCCCTTTGCCAATTCCACAAGAACAGCCTTAGCGAAAGGCTTCTTGAAGGGATAGATGTAACTCTGTGAGATGAATTCACAGAACACAGAGCAGTTTCTCAGAAAGCTTCTTTCCAGTTTTGAACGGAAGATATTTCCTTTTTCACCATAGCCGTCTATGGGCTTGCAAATATGCCTTTGCCAATTCCACAAGAACAACCTTAGCGAAAGGCTTCTTGAAGGGAAAGATGTAACTCTGTGAGATGAATTCAGAGAACACAGAGCAGTTTCTGAGAAAGCTTCTTTCCAGTTTTGAATGGAAGATATTTCCTTTTTCACCATAGCCCTCTACGGGCTTCAAAATATCCCTTTGCCAATTCCACAAGAACAGCTTTAGCGAAAGGCTTCTTGAAGGGAAAGATGTAACTCTGTGAGATGAACTCACAGAACACAGAGCAGTTTATCAGAAAGCTTCTTTCCAGTTTTGAACGGAAGATATTTCCTTTTTCACCATAGCCCTCTATGGGCTTCCAAATATCCCTTTGCCAATTCCACAAGAACAGCCTTAGCGAAAGGCTTCTTGAAGGGAAAGATGTAACTCTGTGAGATGAATTAACAGAACACAGAGCAGTTTCTCAGAAAGTTTCTTTCCAGTTTTGAACGGAAGATATTTCCTTTTTCACCATAGCCCTCTAAGGGCTTCCAAATATCGCTTTGCCAATTCCACAAGAACAGCCTTAGCGAAAGGCTTCTTGAAGGGAAAGATGTAACTCTGTGAGATGAATTCCCAGAACATAGAGCAGTTTCTCAGAAAGCTTCTTTCCAGTTTTCAACGGAAGATATTTCCTTTTTCACCATAGCCGTCTATGGGCTTACAAATTTCCCTTTGCCAATTCCTCAAGAACAGCCTTAGCGAAAGGCTTCTTGAAGGGAAAGATGTAACTTTGTGAGATGAATTAACAGAACACAGAGCAGTTTCTCAGAAAGCTTCTTTCCAGTTTTGAACGGAAGATATTTCCTTTTTCACCATAGCCCTCTATGGGCTTCCAATTATCCCTTTGCCAATTCCACAAGAACAGCCTTAGCGAAAGGCTTCTTGAAGGGAAAGATGTAACTCTGTGAGATGAATTCACAGAACACAGAGCAGTTTCTCAGAAAGCTTCTTTCCAGTTTTGAACGGAAGCTATTTCCTTTTTCACCATAGCCCTCTTGGGCTTCCAAATATACCTTTGCCAATTCCACAAGAACAGCCTTAGCGAAAGGCTTCTTGAAGGGAAAGTTGTAACTCTGTGAGATGAATTAACAGAACACAGAGCAGTTTCTCAGAAAGCTTCTTTCCAGTTTTGAACGGAAGATATTTCCTTTTTCACCGTAGCCCTCTATGGGCTTCCAAATATCCCTTTGCCAATTCCACAAGAACAGCCTTAGCGAAAGGCTTCTTGAAGGGAAAGATATAACTCTGTGAGATGAATTAACAGGACACAGAGAAGTTTCTCAGAAAGCTTCTTTCCAGTTTTGAACGGAAGATATTTCCTTTTTCACCATAACCCTCTATGGGCTTCCAAATATCCCTTTGCCAATTCCACAACAACAGCCTTAGCGAAAGGCTTCTTGAAGGGAAAGATGTAACTCTGTGAGATGAATTCACAGAACACAGAGCAGTTTCTCAGAAAGCTTCTTTCCAGTTTTGAACTTAAGATAATTCCTCTTTCACCATAGGCCTCTATGGGCTTCCAAATATCCCTTTGCCAATTCCACAAGAACAGCCTTAGCGAAAGGCTTCTTGAAGGGAAAGATGTAACTCTGTGAGATGAATTCACAGAACACAGAGCAGTTTCTCGGAAAGCTTCTTTCCAGTTTTGAACGGAAGATATTTCCTTTTTCACCATATCCCTCTATGGGCTTCCAAATATCCCTTTGCCAATTCCACAAGAACAGCCTTAGCGAAAGGCTTCTTGAAGGGATAGATGTAACTCTGTGAGATGAATTCTCAGAACACAGAGCACTTTCTCAGAAAGCTTCTTTCCAGTTTTGAACGGAAGATATTTCCTTTTTCACCATAGCCGTCTATGGGCTTGCAAATATGCCTTTGCCAATTCCACAAGAACAGCCTTAGCGAAAGGCTTCTTGAAGGGAAAGATGTAACTCTGTGAGATGAATTCAGAGAACACAGAGCAGTTTCTGAGAAAGCTTCTTTCCAGTTTTGAACGGAAGATATTTCCTTTTTCACCATAGCCCTCTACGGGCTTCAAAATATCCCTTTGCCAATTCCACAAGAACAGCTTTAGCGAAAGGCTTCTTGAAGGGAAAGATGTAACTCTGTGAGATGAACTCACAGAACACAGAGCAGTTTATCAGAAAGCTTCTTTCCAGTTTTGATCGTAAGATATTTCCTTTTTCACCATAGCCCTCTATGGGCTTCCAAATATCCCTTTGCCAATTCCACAAGAACAGCCTTAGCGAAAGGCTTCTTGAAGGGAAAGATGTAACTCTGTGAGATGAATTAACAGAACACAGAGCAGTTTCTCAGAAAGTTTCTTTCCAGTTTTGAACGGAAGATATTTCCTTTTTCACCATAGCCCTCTAAGGGCTTCCAAATATCGCTTTGCCAATTCCACAAGAACAGCCTTAGCGAAAGGCTTCTTGAAGGGAAAGATGTAACTCTGTGAGATGAATTCCCAGAACATAGAGCAGTTTCTCAGAAAGCTTCTTTCCAGTTTTCAACGGAAGATATTTCCTTTTTCACCATAGCCGTCTATGGGCTTACAAATTTCCCTTTGCCAATTCCTCAAGAACAGCCTTAGCGAAAGGCTTCTTGAAGGGAAAGATGTAACTTTGTGAGATGAATTAACAGAACACAGAGCAGTTTCTCAGAAAGCTTCTTTCCAGTTTTGAACGGAAGATATTTCCTTTTTCACCATAGCCCTCTATGGGCTTCCAATTATCCCTTTGCCAATTCCACCAGAACAGCCTTAGCGAAAGGCTTCTTGAAGGGAAAGATGTAACTCTGTGAGATGAATTCACAGAACACAGAGCAGTTTCTCAGAAAGCTTCTTTCCAGTTTTGAACGGAAGCTATTTCCTTTTTCACCATAGCCCTCTTGGGCTTCCAAATATACCTTTGCCAATTCCACAAGAACAGCCTTAGCGAAAGGCTTCTTGAAGGGAAAGTTGTAACTCTGTGAGATGAATTCACAGAACACAGAGCAGTTTCTCAGAAAGCTTCTTTCCAGTTTTGAACGGAAGATATTTCCTTTTTCACCATAGCCGTCTAGGGGTTCCAAATATCCCTTTGCCAATTCCACAAGAACAGCCTTAGCGAAAGGATTCTTGAAGGGAAAGATGTAACTCTGTGAGATGAATTAACAGAACACAGAGCAGTTTCTCAGAAAGCTTCTTTCCAGTTTTGAACGGAAGATATTTCCTTTTTCACCGTAGCCCTCTATGGGCTTCCAAATATCCCTTTGCCAATTCCACAAGAACAGCCTTAGCGAAAGGCTTCTTGAAGGGAAAGATGTAACTCTGTGAGATGAATTAACAGAACACAGAGCAGTTTCTCAGAAAGCTTCTTTCCAGTTTTGAACGGAAGATATTTCCTTTTTCACCATAGACCTCTATGGGCTTCCAAATATCCCTTTGCCAATTCCACAAGAACATCCTTAGCGAAAGGCTTCTTGAAGGGAAAGATATAACTCTGTGAGATGAATTAACAGGACACAGAGAAGTTTCTCAGAAAGGTTCTTTCCAGTTTTGAACGGAAGATATTTCCTTTTTCACCATAACCCTCTATGGGCTTCCAAATATCCCTTTGCCAATTCCACAACAACAGCCTTAGCGAAAGGCTTCTTGAAGGGAAAGATGTAACTCTGTGAGATGAATTCACAGAACACAGAGCAGTTTCTCAGAAAGCTTCTTTGCAGTTTTGAACTTAAGATAATTCCTCTTTCACCATAGGCCTCTATGGGCTTCCAAATATCCCTTTGCCAATTCCACAACAACAGCCTTAGCGAAAGGCTTCTTGAAGGGAAAGATGTAACTCTGTGAGATGAATTCACAGAACACAGAGCAGTTTCTCAGAAAGCTTCTTTCCAGTTTTGAACGGAAGATATTTCCTTTTTCACCATATCCCTCTATGGGCTTCCAAATATCCCTTTGCCAATTCCACAAGAACAGCCTTAGCGAAAGGCTTCTTGAAGGGAAAGATGTAACTCTGTGAGATGAATTCACAGAACACAGAGCAGTTTCTCAGAAAGCTTCTTTCCAGTTTTGAACGGAAGATATTTCCTTTTTCACCATAGCCCTCCATGGGCTTCCAAATATCCCTTTGCCAATTGCACAAGTACAGCCTTAGCGAAAGGCTTCTTGAAGGGAAAGATGTAACTCTGTGAGATGAATTAACAGAACACAGAGCAGTTTCTCAGAAAGCTTCTTTCCAGTTTTGAACGGAAGTTATTTCCGTTTTCACCATAGCCCTCTATGGGCTTCCAAATATCCCTTTGCCAATTCCACAAGAACAGCCTTAGCGAAAGGCTTCTTGAAGGGAAAGATGTAACTCTGTGAGATGAATTCACAAAACACAGAGCAGTTTCTCAGAAAGCTTCTTTCCAGTTTTGAGTGGAAGATAATTCCTTTTTCACCATAAGCCTCTATGGGCTTCCAAATATCCCTTTGCCAATTCCAGAAGAACAGCCTTAGCGAAAGGCTTCTTGAAGGGAAAGATGTAACTCTGTGAGATGAATTCACAGAACACAGAGCGTTTTCTCAGAAAGCTTCTTTCCAGTTTTGAACGGAAGTTATTTCCTTTTTCACCATAGCCGTCTATGGGCTTCCAAATATCCCTTTGCCAATTCCACAAGAACAGCCTTAGCGAAAGGCTTCTTGAAGGGAAAGATGTAACACTGTGAGATGAATTAACAGAACACAGAGCAGTTTCTCAGAAAGCTTCTTTCCAGTTTTGAACGGAAGATATTTCCTTTTTCACCGTAGCCCTCTATGGGCTTCCAAATATCCCTTTGCGAATTCCACAAGAACAGCCTTAGCGAAAGGCTTCTTGAAGGGAAAGATATAACTCTGTGAGATGAATTAACAGGACACAGAGAAGTTTCTCAGAAAGCTTCTTTCCAGTTTTGAACGGAAGATATTTCCTTTTTCACCATAACCCTCTATGGGCTTCCAAATATCCCTTTGCCAATTCCACAACAACAGCCTTAGAGAAAGGCTTCTTGAAGGGAAAGATGTAACTCTGTGAGATGAATTCACAGAACACAGAGCAGTTTCTCAGAAAGCTTCTTTCCAGTTTTGAACTTAAGATAATTCCTCTTTCACCATAGGCCTCTATGGGCTTCCAAATATCCCTTTGCCAATTCCACAAGAACAGCCTTAGCGAAAGGCTTCTTGAAGGGAAAGATGTAACTCTGTGAGATGAATTCACAGAACACAGAGCAGTTTCTCGGAAAGCTTCTTTCCAGTTTTGAACGGAAGATATTTCCTTTTTCACCATATCCCTCTATGGGCTTCCAAATATCTCTTTTCCAATTCCACAAGAACAGCCTTAGCGAAAGGCTTCTTGAAGGGAAAGATGTAACTCTGTGAGATGAATTCACAGAACACAGAGCAGTTTCTCAGAAAGCTTCTTTCCAGTTTTGAACGGAAGATATTTCCTTTTTCACCATAGCCGTCTATGGGCTTGCAAATATGCCTTTGCCAATTCCACAAGAACAGCCTTAGCGAAAGGCTTCTTGAAGGGAAAGATGTAACTCTGTGAGATGAATTCAGAGAACACAGAGCAGTTTCTGAGAAAGCTTCTTTCCAGTTTTGAACGGAAGATATTTCCTTTTTCACCATAGCCCTCTACGGGCTTCAAAATATCCCTTTGCCAATTCCACAAGAACAGCTTTAGCGAAAGGCTTCTTGACGGGAAAGATGTAACTCTGTGAGATGAACTCACAGAACACAGAGCAGTTTATCAGAAAGCTTCTTTCCAGTTTTGAACGGAAGATATTTCCTTTTTCACCATAGCCCTCTATGGGCTTCCAAATATCCCTTTGCCAATTCCACAAGAACAGCCTTAGCGAAAGGCTTCTTGAAGGGAAAGATGTAACTCTGTGAGATGAATTAACAGAACACAGAGCAGTTTCTCAGAAAGCTTCTTTCCAGTTTTGAACGGAAGATATTTCCTTTTTCACCATAGCCCTCTAAGGGCTTCCAAATATCGCTTTGCCAATTCCACAAGAACAGCCTTAGCGAAAGGCTTCTTGAAGGGAAAGATGTAACTCTGTGAGATGAATTAACAGAACACAGAGCAGTTTCTCAGAAAGCTTCTTTCCAGTTTTGAACGGAAGATATTTCCTTTTTCACCATAGCCCTCTATAGGTTTCCAAATATCGCTTTGCCAATTCCACAAGAACAGCCTTAGCGAAAGGCTTCTTGAAGGGAAAGATGTAACTCTGTGAGATGAATTCCCAGAACATAGAGCAGTTTCTCAGAAAGCTTCTTTCCAGTTTTCAACGGAAGATATTTCCTTTTTCACCATAGCCGTCTAGGGGTTCCAAATATCCCTTTGCCAATTCCACAAGAACAGCCTTAGCGAAAGGATTCTTGAAGGGAAAGATGTAACTCTGTGAGATGAATTAACAGAACACAGAGCAGTTTCTCAGAAAGCTTCTTTCCAGTTTTGAACGGAAGATATTTCCTTTTTCACCGTAGCCCTCTATGGGCTTCCAAGTATCCCTTTGCCAATTCCACAAGAACAGCCTTAGCGAAAGGCTTCTTGAAGGGAAAGATGTAACTCTGTGAGATGAATTAACAGAACACAGAGCAGTTTCTCAGAAAGCTTCTTTCCAGTTTTGAACGGAAGATATTTCCTTTTTCACCATAGACCTCTATGGGCTTCCAAATATCCCTTTGCCAATTCCACAAGAACAGCCTTAGCGAAAGGCTTCTTGAAGGGAAAGATATAACTCTGTGAGATGAATTAACAGGACACAGAGAAGTTTCTCAGAAAGGTTCTTTCCAGTTTTGAACGGAAGATATTTCCTTTTTCACCATAACCCTCTATGGGCTTCCAAATATCCCTTTGCCAATTCCACAACAACAGCCTTAGCGAAAGGCTTCTTGAAGGGAAAGATGTAACTCTGTGAGATGAATTCACAGAACACAGAGCAGTTTCTCAGAAAGCTTCTTTGCAGTTTTGAACTTAAGATAATTCCTCTTTCACCATAGGCCTCTATGGGCTTCCAAATATCCCTTTGCCAATTCCACAACAACAGCCTTAGCGAAAGGCTTCTTGAAGGGAAAGATGTAACTCTGTGAGATGAATTCACAGAACACAGAGCAGTTTCTCAGAAAGCTTCTTTCCAGTTTTGAACGGAAGATATTTCCTTTTTCACCATATCCCTCTATGGGCTTCCAAATATCCCTTTGCCAATTCCACAAGAACAGCCTTAGCGAAAGGCTTCTTGAAGGGAAAGATGTAACTCTGTGAGATGAATTAACAGAACACAGAGCAGTTTCTCAGAAAGCTTCTTTCCAGTTTTGAACGGAAGATATTTCCTTTTTCACCATAGCCCTCTATGGGCTTCCAAATATCCCTTTGCCAATTCCACAAGAACAGCCTTAGCGAAAGGCTTCTTGAAGGGAAAGATATAACTCTGTGAGATGAATTAACAGGACACAGAGAAGTTTCTCAGAAAGCTTCTTTCAAGTTTTGAACGGAAGATATTTCCTTTTTCACCATAACCCTCTATAGGCTTCCAAATATCCCTTTGCCAATTCCACAACAACAGCCTTAGCGAAAGGCTTCTTGAAGGGAAAGATGTAACTCTGTGAGATGAATTCACAGAACACAGAGCAGTTTCTCAGAAAGCTTCTTTCCAGTTTTGAACTTAAGATAATTCCTCTTTCACCATAGGCCTCTATGGGCTTCCAAATATACCTTTGCCAATTCCACAAGAACAGCCTTAGCGAAAGGCTTCTTGAAGGGAAAGATGTAACTCTGTGAGATGAATTCACAGAACACAGAGCAGTTTCTCGGAAAGCTTCTTTCCAGTTTTGAACGGAAGATATTTCCTTTTTCACCATATCCCTCTATGGGCTTCCAAATATCCCTTTGCCAATTCCACAAGAGCAGCCTTAGCGAAAGGCTTCTTGAAGGGAAAGATGTAACTCTGTGAGATGAATTCACAGAACACAGAGCAGTTTCTCAGAAAGCTTCTTTCCAGTTTTGAACGGAAGATATTTCCTTTTTCACCATAGCCCTCTAAGGGCTTCCAAATATCGCTTTGCCAATTCCACAAGAACAGCCTTAGCGAAAGGCTTCTTGAAGGGAAAGATGTAACTCTGTGAGATGAATTAACAGAACACAGAGCAGTTTCTCAGAAAGCTTCTTTCCAGTTTTGAACGGAAGATATTTCCTTTTTCACCATAGCCCTCTATGGGTTTCCAAATATCGCTTTGCCAATTCCACAAGAACAGCCTTAGCGAAAGGCTTCTTGAAGGGAAAGATGTAACTCTGTGAGATGAATTCACAGAACACAGAGCAGTTTCTCAGAAAGCTTCTTTCCAGTTTTGAACGGAAGCTATTTCCTTTTTCACCATAGCCCTCTATGGGCTTCCAAATATCCCTTTGCCAATTCCAGAAGAACAGCCTTAGCGAAAGGCTTCTTGAAGGGAAAGATGTAACTCTGTGAGATGAATTCACGGAACACAGAGCAGTTTCTCAGAAAGCTTCTTTCCAGTTTTGAACGGAAGATATTTCCTTTTTCACCATAGCCGTCTATGGGCTTCCAAATATCCCTTTGCCAATTCCACAAGAACAGCCTTAGCGAAAGGATTCTTGAAGGGAAAGATGTAACTCTGTGAGATGAATTAACAGAACACAGAGCAGTTTCTCAGAAAGCTTCTTTCCAGTTTTGAACGGAAGATATTTCCTTTTTCACCATAGCCCTCTAAGGGCTTCCAAATATCGCTTTGCCAATTCCACAAGAACAGCCTTAGCGAAAGGCTTCTTGAAGGGAAAGATGTAACTCTGTGAGATGAATTAACAGAACACAGAGCAGTTTCTCAGAAAGCTTCTTTCCAGTTTTGAACGGAAGATATTTCCTTTTTCACCATAGCCCTCTATGGGCTTCCAAATATCGCTTTGCCAATTCCACAAGAACAGCCTTAGCGAAAGGCTTCTTGAAGGGAAAGATGTAACTCTGTGAGATGAATTAACAGAACACAGAGCAGTTTCTCAGAAAGCTTCTTTCCAGTTTTGAACGGAAGATATTTCCTTTTTCACCATAGCCCTCTATGGGTTTCCAAATATCGCTTTGCCAATTCCACAAGAACAGCCTTAGCGAAAGGCTTCTTGAAGGGAAAGATGTAACTCTGTGAGATGAATTCACAGAACACAGAGCAGTTTCTCAGAAAGCTTCTTTCCAGTTTTGAACGGAAGCTATTTCCTTTTTCACCATAGCCCTCTATGGGCTTCCAAATATCCCTTTGCCAATTCCACAAGAACAGCCTTAGCGAAAGGCTTCTTGAAGGGAAAGATGTAACTCTGTGAGATGAATTCACAGAACACAGAGCAGTTTCTCAGAAAGCTTCTTTCCAGTTTTGAACGGAAGATATTTCCTTTTTCACCATAGCCGTCTATGGGCTTCCAAATATCCCTTTGCCAATTCCACAAGAACAGCCTTAGCGAAAGGATTCTTGAAGGGAAAGATGTAACTCTGTGAGATGAATTAACAGAACACAGAGCAGTTTCTCAGAAAGCTTCTTTCCAGTTTTGAACGGAAGATATTTCCTTTTTCACCGTAGCCCTCTATGGGCTTCCAAATATCCCTTTGCCAATTCCACAAGAACAGCCTTAGCGAAAGGCTTCTTGAAGGGAAAGATATAACTCTGTGAGATGAATTAACAGGACACAGAGAAGTTTCTCAGAAAGCTTCTTTCCAGTTTTGAACGGAAGATATTTCCTTTTTCACCATAACCCTCTATGGGCTTCCAAATATCCCTTTGCCAATTCCACAACAACAGCCTTAGCGAAAGGCTTCTTGAAGGGAAAGATGTAACTCTGTGAGATGAATTCACAGAACACAGAGCAGTTTCTCAGAAAGCTTCTTTCCAGTTTTGAACTTAAGATAATTCCTCTTTCACCATAGGCCTCTATGGGCTTCCAAATATCCCTTTGCCAATTCCACAAGAACAGCCTTAGCGAAAGGCTTCTTGAAGGGAAAGATGTAACTCTGTGAGATGAATTCACAGAACACAGAGCAGTTTCTCGGAAAGCTTCTTTCCAGTTTTCAACGGAAGATATTTCCTTTTTCACCATATCCCTCTATGGGCTTCCAAATATCCCTTTGCCAATTCCACAAGAACAGCCTTAGCGAAAGGCTTCTTGAAGGGATAGATGTAACTCTGTGAGATGAATTCACAGAACACAGAGCAGTTTCTCAGAAAGCTTCTTTCCAGTTTTGAACGGAAGATATTTCCTTTTTCACCATAGCCGTCTATGGGCTTGCAAATATGCCTTTGCCAATTCCACAAGAACAGCCTTAGCGAAAGGCTTCTTGAAGGGAAAGATGTAACTCTGTGAGATGAATTCAGAGAACACAGAGCAGTTTCTGAGAAAGCTTCTTTCCAGTTTTGAACGGAAGATATTTCCTTTTTCACCATAGCCCTCTACGGGCTTCAAAATATCCCTTTGCCAATTCCACAAGAACAGCTTTAGCGAAAGGCTTCTTGAAGGGAAAGATGTAACTCTGTGAGATGAACTCACAGAACACAGAGCAGTTTATCAGAAAGCTTCTTTCCAGTTTTGAACGGAAGATATTTCCTTTTTCACCATAGCCCTCTATGGGCTTCCAAATATCCCTTTGCCAATTCCACAAGAACAGCCTTAGCGAAAGGCTTCTTGAAGGGAAAGATGTAACTCTGTGAGATGAATTAACAGAACACAGAGCAGTTTCTCAGAAAGTTTCTTTCCAGTTTTGAACGGAAGATATTTCCTTTTTCACCATAGCCCTCTAAGGGCTTCCAAATATCGCTTTGCCAATTCCACAAGAACAGCCTTAGCGAAAGGCTTCTTGAAGGGAAAGATGTAACTCTGTGAGATGAATTCCCAGAACATAGAGCAGTTTCTCAGAAAGCTTCTTTCCAGTTTTCAACGGAAGATATTTCCTTTTTCACCATAGCCGTCTATGGGCTTACAAATTTCCCTTTGCCAATTCCTCAAGAACAGCCTTAGCGAAAGGCTTCTTGAAGGGAAAGATGTAACTTTGTGAGATGAATTAACAGAACACAGAGCAGTTTCTCAGAAAGCTTCTTTCCAGTTTTGAACGGAAGATATTTCCTTTTTCACCATAGCCCTCTATGGGCTTCCAATTATCCCTTTGCCAATTCCACAAGAACAGCCTTAGCGAAAGGCTTCTTGAAGGGAAAGATGTAACTCTGTGAGATGAATTCACAGAACACAGAGCAGTTTCTCAGAAAGCTTCTTTCCAGTTTTGAACGGAAGCTATTTCCTTTTTCACCATAGCCCTCTTGGGCTTCCAAATATACCTTTGCCAATTCCACAAGAACAGCCTTAGCGAAAGGCTTCTTGAAGGGAAAGTTGTAACTCTGTGAGATGAATTAACAGAACACAGAGCAGTTTCTCAGAAAGCTTCTTTCCAGTTTTGAACGGAAGATATTTCCTTTTTCACCGTAGCCCTCTATGGGCTTCCAAATATCCCTTTGCCAATTCCACAAGAACAGCCTTAGCGAAAGGCTTCTTGAAGGGAAAGATATAACTCTGTGAGATGAATTAACAGGACACAGAGAAGTTTCTCAGAAAGCTTCTTTCCAGTTTTGAACGGAAGATATTTCCTTTTTCACCATAACCCTCTATGGGCTTCCAAATATCCCTTTGCCAATTCCACAACAACAGCCTTAGCGAAAGGCTTCTTGAAGGGAAAGATGTAACTCTGTGAGATGAATTCACAGAACACAGAGCAGTTTCTCAGAAAGCTTCTTTCCAGTTTTGAACTTAAGATAATTCCTCTTTCACCATAGGCCTCTATGGGCTTCCAAATATCCCTTTGCCAATTCCACAAGAACAGCCTTAGCGAAAGGCTTCTTGAAGGGAAAGATGTAACTCTGTGAGATGAATTCACAGAACACAGAGCAGTTTCTCGGAAAGCTTCTTTCCAGTTTTGAACGGAAGATATTTCCTTTTTCACCATATCCCTCTATGGGCTTCCAAATATCCCTTTGCCAATTCCACAAGAACAGCCTTAGCGAAAGGCTTCTTGAAGGGATAGATGTAACTCTGTGAGATGAATTCCCAGAACACAGAGCAGTTTCTCAGAAAGCTTCTTTCCAGTTTTGAACGGAAGATATTTCCTTTTTCACCATAGCCGTCTATGGGCTTGCAAATATGCCTTTGCCAATTCCACAAGAACAGCCTTAGCGAAAGGCTTCTTGAAGGGAAAGATGTAACTCTGTGAGATGAATTCAGAGAACACAGAGCAGTTTCTGAGAAAGCTTCTTTCCAGTTTTGAACGGAAGATATTTCCTTTTTCACCATAGCCCTCTACGGGCTTCAAAATATCCCTTTGCCAATTCCACAAGAACAGATTTAGCGAAAGGCTTCTTGAAGGGAAAGATGTAACTCTGTGAGATGAACTCACAGAACACAGAGCAGTTTATCAGAAAGCTTCTTTCCAGTTTTGATCGTAAGATATTTCCTTTTTCACCATAGCCCTCTATGGGCTTCCAAATATCCCTTTGCCAATTCCACAAGAACAGCCTTAGCGAAAGGCTTCTTGAAGGGAAAGATGTAACTCTGTGAGATGAATTAACAGAACACAGAGCAGTTTCTCAGAAAGTTTCTTTCCAGTTTTGAACGGAAGATATTTCCTTTTTCACCATAGCCCTCTAAGGGCTTCCAAATATCGCTTTGCCAATTCCACAAGAACAGCCTTAGCGAAAGGCTTCTTGAAGGGAAAGATGTAACTCTGTGAGATGAATTCCCAGAACATAGAGCAGTTTCTCAGAAAGCTTCTTTCCAGTTTTCAACGGAAGATATTTCCTTTTTCACCATAGCCGTCTATGGGCTTACAAATTTCCCTTTGCCAATTCCTCAAGAACAGCCTTAGCGAAAGGCTTCTTGAAGGGAAAGATGTAACTTTGTGAGATGAATTAACAGAACACAGAGCAGTTTCTCAGAAAGCTTCTTTCCAGTTTTGAACGGAAGATATTTCCTTTTTCACCATAGCCCTCTATGGGCTTCCAATTATCCCTTTGCCAATTCCACCAGAACAGCCTTAGCGAAAGGCTTCTTGAAGGGAAAGATGTAACTCTGTGAGATGAATTCACAGAACACAGAGCAGTTTCTCAGAAAGCTTCTTTCCAGTTTTGAACGGAAGCTATTTCCTTTTTCACCATAGCCCTCTTGGGCTTCCAAATATACCTTTGCCAATTCCACAAGAACAGCCTTAGCGAAAGGCTTCTTGAAGGGAAAGTTGTAACTCTGTGAGATGAATTCACAGAACACAGAGCAGTTTCTCAGAAAGCTTCTTTCCAGTTTTGAACGGAAGATATTTCCTTTTTCACCATAGCCGTCTAGGGGTTCCAAATATCCCTTTGCCAATTCCACAAGAACAGCCTTAGCGAAAGGATTCTTGAAGGGAAAGATGTAACTCTGTGAGATGAATTAACAGAACACAGAGCAGTTTCTCAGAAAGCTTCTTTCCAGTTTTGAACGGAAGATATTTCCTTTTTCACCGTAGCCCTCTATGGGCTTCCAAATATCCCTTTGCCAATTCCACAAGAACAGCCTTAGCGAAAGGCTTCTTGAAGGGAAAGATGTAACTCTGTGAGATGAATTAACAGGGAAGATATTTCCTTTTTCACCATAGACCTCTATGGGCTTCCAAATATCCCTTTGCCAATTCCACAAGAACATCCTTAGCGAAAGGCTTCTTGAAGGGAAAGATATAACTCTGTGAGATGAATTAACAGGACACAGAGAAGTTTCTCAGAAAGGTTCTTTCCAGTTTTGAACGGAAGATATTTCCTTTTTCACCATAACCCTCTATGGGCTTCCAAATATCCCTTTGCCAATTCCACAACAACAGCCTTAGCGAAAGGCTTCTTGAAGGGAAAGATGTAACTCTGTGAGATGAATTCACAGAACACAGAGCAGTTTCTCAGAAAGCTTCTTTGCAGTTTTGAACTTAAGATAATTCCTCTTTCACCATAGGCCTCTATGGGCTTCCAAATATCCCTTTGCCAATTCCACAACAACAGCCTTAGCGAAAGGCTTCTTGAAGGGAAAGATGTAACTCTGTGAGATGAATTCACAGAACACAGAGCAGTTTCTCAGAAAGCTTCTTTCCAGTTTTGAACGGAAGATATTTCCTTTTTCACCATATCCCTCTATGGGCTTCCAAATATCCCTTTGCCAATTCCACAAGAACAGCCTTAGCGAAAGGCTTCTTGAAGGGAAAGATGTAACTCTGTGAGATGAATTCACAGAACACAGAGCAGTTTCTCAGAAAGCTTCTTTCCAGTTTTGAACGGAAGATATTTCCTTTTTCACCATAGCCCTCCATGGGCTTCCAAATATCCCTTTGCCAATTGCACAAGTACAGCCTTAGCGAAAGGCTTCTTGAAGGGAAAGATGTAACTCTGTGAGATGAATTAACAGAACACAGAGCAGTTTCTCAGAAAGCTTCTTTCCAGTTTTGAACGGAAGTTATTTCCGTTTTCACCATAGCCCTCTATGGGCTTCCAAATATCCCTTTGCCAATTCCACAAGAACAGCCTTAGCGAAAGGCTTCTTGAAGGGAAAGATGTAACTCTGTGAGATGAATTCACAAAACACAGAGCAGTTTCTCAGAAAGCTTCTTTCCAGTTTTGAGTGGAAGATAATTCCTTTTTCACCATAAGCCTCTATGGGCTTCCAAATATCCCTTTGCCAATTCCAGAAGAACAGCCTTAGCGAAAGGCTTCTTGAAGGGAAAGATGTAACTCTGTGAGATGAATTCACAGAACACAGAGCGTTTTCTCAGAAAGCTTCTTTCCAGTTTTGAACGGAAGATATTTCCTTTTTCACCATAGCCGTCTATGGGCTTCCAAATATCCCTTTGCCAATTCCACAAGAACAGCCTTAGCGAAAGGCTTCTTGAAGGGAAAGATGTAACACTGTGAGATGAATTAACAGAACACAGAGCAGTTTCTCAGAAAGCTTCTTTCCAGTTTTGAACGGAAGATATTTCCTTTTTCACCGTAGCCCTCTATGGGCTTCCAAATATCCCTTTGCCAATTCCACAAGAACAGCCTTAGCGAAAGGCTTCTTGAAGGGAAAGATATAACTCTGTGAGATGAATTAACAGGACACAGAGAAGTTTCTCAGAAAGCTTCTTTCCAGTTTTGAACGGAAGATATTTCCTTTTTCACCATAACCCTCTATGGGCTTCCAAATATCCCTTTGCCAATTCCACAACAACAGCCTTAGCGAAAGGCTTCTTGAAGGGAAAGTTGTAACTCTGTGAGATGAATTCACAGAACACAGAGCAGTTTCTCAGAAAGCTTCTTTCCAGTTTTGAACTTAAGATAATTCCTCTTTCACCATAGGCCTCTATGGGCTTCCAAATATCCCTTTGCCAATTCCACAAGAACAGCCTTAGCGAAAGGCTTCTTGAAGGGAAAGATGTAACTCTGTGAGATGAATTCACAGAACACAGAGCAGTTTCTCGGAAAGCTTCTTTCCAGTTTTGAACGGAAGATATTTCCTTTTTCACCATATCCCTCTATGGGCTTCCAAATATCCCTTTGCCAATTCCACAAGAACAGCCTTAGCGAAAGGCTTCTTGAAGGGAAAGATGTAACTCTGTGAGATGAATTCACAGAACACAGAGCAGTTTCTCAGAAAGCTTCTTTCCAGTTTTGAACGGAAGATATTTCCTTTTTCACCATAGCCGTCTATGGGCTTGCAAATATGCCTTTGCCAATTCCACAAGAACAGCCTTAGCGAAAGGCTTCTTGAAGGGAAAGATGTAACTCTGTGAGATGAATTCAGAGAACACAGAGCAGTTTCTGAGAAAGCTTCTTTCCAGTTTTGAACGGAAGATATTTCCTTTTTCACCATAGCCCTCTACGGGCTTCAAAATATCCCTTTGCCAATTCCACAAGAACAGCTTTAGCGAAAGGCTTCTTGACGGGAAAGATGTAACTCTGTGAGATGAACTCACAGAACACAGAGCAGTTTATCAGAAAGCTTCTTTCCAGTTTTGAACGGAAGATATTTCCTTTTTCACCATAGCCCTCTATGGGCTTCCAAATATCCCTTTGCCAATTCCACAAGAACAGCCTTAGCGAAAGGCTTCTTGAAGGGAAAGATGTAACTCTGTGAGATGAATTAACAGAACACAGAGCAGTTTCTCAGAAAGCTTCTTTCCAGTTTTGAACGGAAGATATTTCCTTTTTCACCATAGCCCTCTAAGGGCTTCCAAATATCGCTTTGCCAATTCCACAAGAACAGCCTTAGCGAAAGGCTTCTTGAAGGGAAAGATGTAACTCTGTGAGATGAATTAACAGAACACAGAGCAGTTTCTCAGAAAGCTTCTTTCCAGTTTTGAACGGAAGATATTTCCTTTTTCACCATAGCCCTCTATGGTTTTCCAAATATCGCTTTGCCAATTCCACAAGAACAGCCTTAGCGAAAGGCTTCTTGAAGGGAAAGATGTAACTCTGTGAGATGAATTCCCAGAACATAGAGCAGTTTCTCAGAAAGCTTCTTTCCAGTTTTCAACGGAAGATATTTCCTTTTTCACCATAGCCGTCTAGGGGTTCCAAATATCCCTTTGCCAATTCCACAAGAACAGCCTTAGCGAAAGGATTCTTGAAGGGAAAGATGTAACTCTGTGAGATGAATTAACAGAACACAGAGCAGTTTCTCAGAAAGCTTCTTTCCAGTTTTGAACGGAAGATATTTCCTTTTTCACCGTAGCCCTCTATGGGCTTCCAAATATCCCTTTGCCAATTCCACAAGAACAGCCTTAGCGAAAGGCTTCTTGAAGGGAAAGATGTAACTCTGTGAGATGAATTAACAGAACACAGAGCAGTTTCTCAGAAAGCTTCTTTCCAGTTTTGAACGGAAGATATTTCCTTTTTCACCATAGACCTCTATGGGCTTCCAAATATCCCTTTGCCAATTCCACAAGAACAGCCTTAGCGAAAGGCTTCTTGAAGGGAAAGATATAACTGTGTGAGATGAATTAACAGGACACAGAGAAGTTTCTCAGAAAGGTTCTTTCCAGTTTTGAACGGAAGATATTTCCTTTTTCACCATAACCCTCTATGGGCTTCCAAATATCCCTTTGCCAATTCCACAACAACAGCCTTAGCGAAAGGCTTCTTGAAGGGAAAGATGTAACTCTGTGAGATGAATTCACAGAACACAGAGCAGTTTCTCAGAAAGCTTCTTTGCAGTTTTGAACTTAAGATAATTCCTCTTTCACCATAGGCCTCTATGGGCTTCCAAATATCCCTTTGCCAATTCCACAACAACAGCCTTAGCGAAAGGCTTCTTGAAGGGAAAGATGTAACTCTGTGAGATGAATTCACAGAACACAGAGCAGTTTCTCAGAAAGCTTCTTTCCAGTTTTGAACGGAAGATATTTCCTTTTTCACCATATCCCTCTATGGGCTTCCAAATATCCCTTTGCCAATTCCACAAGAACAGCCTTAGCGAAAGGCTTCTTGAAGGGAAAGATGTAACTCTGTGAGATGAATTCACAGAACACAGAGCAGTTTCTCAGAAAGCTTCTTTCCAGTTTTGAACGGAAGATATTTCCTTTTTCACCATAGCCCTCTATGGGCTTCCAAATATCCCTTTGCCAATTGCACAAGTACAGCCTTAGCGAAAGGCTTCTTGAAGGGAAAGATGTAACTCTGTGAGATGAATTAACAGAACACAGAGCAGTTTCTCAGAAAGCTTCTTTCAAGTTTTGAACGGAAGATATTTCCTTTTTCACCATAGCCCTCTATGGGCTTCCAAATATCCCTTTGCCAATTCCACAAGAACAGCCTTAGCGAAAGGCTTCTTGAAGGGAAAGATATAACTCTGTGAGATGAATTAACAGGACACAGAGAAGTTTCTCAGAAAGCTTCTTTCCAGTTTTGAACGGAAGATATTTCCTTTTTCACCATAACCCTCTATGGGCTTCCAAATATCCCTTTGCCAATTCCACAACAACAGCCTTAGCGAAAGGCTTCTTGAAGGGAAAGATGTAACTCTGTGAGATGAATTCACAGAACACAGAGCAGTTTCTCAGAAAGCTTCTTTCCAGTTTTGAACTTAAGATAATTCCTCTTTCACCATAGGCCTCTATGGGCTTCCAAATATCCCATTGCCAATTCCACAAGAACAGCCTTAGCGAAAGGCTTCTTGAAGGGAAAGATGTAACTCTGTGAGATGAATTCACAGAACACAGAGCAGTTTCTCGGAAAGCTTCTTTCCAGTTTTGAACGGAAGATATTTCCTTTTTCACCATATCCCTCTATGGGCTTCCAAATATCCCTTTGCCAATTCCACAAGAACAGCCTTAGCGAAAGGCTTCTTGAAGGGAAAGATGTAACTCTGTGAGATGAATTCACAGAACACAGAGCAGTTTCTCAGAAAGCTTCTTTCCAGTTTTGAACGGAAGATATTTCCTTTTTCACCATAGCCCTCTAAGGGCTTCCAAATATCGCTTTGCCAATTCCACAAGAACAGCCTTAGCGAAAGGCTTCTTGAAGGGAAAGATGTAACTCTGTGAGATGAATTCACAGAACACAGAGCAGTTTCTCAGAAAGCTTCTTTCCAGTTTTGAACGGAAGATATTTCCTTTTTCACCATAGCCCTCTATGGGTTTCCAAATATCCCTTTGCCAATTCCACAAGAACAGCCTTAGCGAAAGGCTTCTTGAAGGGAAAGATGTAACTCTGTGAGATGAATTCACAGAACACAGAGCAGTTTCTCAGAAAGCTTCTTTCCAGTTTTGAACGGAAGCTATTTCCTTTTTCACCATAGCCCTCTATGGGCTTCCAAATATCCCTTTGCCAATTCCACAAGAACAGCCTTAGCGAAAGGCTTCTTGAAGGGAAAGATGTAACTCTGTGAGATGAATTCACAGAACACAGAGCAGTTTCTCAGAAAGCATCTTTCCAGTTTTGAACGGAAGATATTTCCTTTTTCACCATAGCCGTCTATGGGCTTCCAAATATCCCTTTGCCAATTCCACAAGAACAGCCTTAGCGAAAGGATTCTTGAAGGGAAAGATGTAACTCTGTGAGATGAATTAACAGAACACAGAGCAGTTTCTCAGAAAGCTTCTTTCCAGTTTTGAACGGAAGATATTTCCTTTTTCACCATAGCCCTCTAAGGGCTTCCAAATATCGCTTTGCCAATTCCACAAGAACAGCCTTAGCGAAAGGCTTCTTGAAGGGAAAGATGTAACTCTGTGAGATGAATTAACAGAACACAGAGCAGTTTCTCAGAAATCTTCTTTCCAGTTTTGAACGGAAGATATTTCCTTTTTCACCATAGCCCTCTATGGGCTTCCAAATATCGCTTTGCCAATTCCACAAGAACAGCCTTAGCGAAAGGCTTCTTGAAGGGAAAGATGTAACTCTGTGAGATGAATTAACAGAACACAGAGCAGTTTCTCAGAAAGCTTCTTTCCAGTTTTGAACGGAAGATATTTCCTTTTTCACCATAGCCCTCTATGGGTTTCCAAATATCGCTTTGCCAATTCCACAAGAACAGCCTTAGCGAAAGGCTTCTTGAAGGGAAAGATGTAACTCTGTGAGATGAATTCACAGAACACAGAGCAGTTTCTCAGAAAGCTTCTTTCCAGTTTTGAACGGAAGCTATTTCCTTTTTCACCATAGCCCTCTATGGGCTTCCAAATATCCCTATGCCAATTCCACAAGAACAGCCTTAGCGAAAGGCTTCTTGAAGGGAAAGATGTAACTCTGTGAGATGAATTCACAGAACACAGAGCAGTTTCTCAGAAAGCTTCTTTCCAGTTTTGAACGGAAGATATTTCCTTTTTCACCATAGCCGTCTATGGGCTTCCAAATATCCCTTTGCCAATTCCACAAGAACAGCCTTAGCGAAAGGATTCTTGAAGGGAAAGATGTAACTCTGTGAGATGAATTAACAGAACACAGAGCAGTTTCTCAGAAAGCTTCTTTCCAGTTTTGAACGGAAGATATTTCCTTTTTCACCGTAGCCCTCTATGGGCTTCCAAATATCCCTTTGCCAATTCCACAAGAACAGCCTTAGCGAAAGGCTTCTTGAAGGGAAAGATATAACTCTGTCAGATGAATTAACAGGACACAGAGAAGTTTCTCAGAAAGCTTCTTTCCAGTTTTGAACGGAAGATATTTCCTTTTTCACCATAACCCTCTATGGGCTTCCAAATATCCCTTTGCCAATTCCACAACAACAGCCTTAGCGAAAGGCTTCTTGAAGGGAAAGATGTAACTCTGTGAGATGAATTCACAGAACACAGAGCAGTTTCTCAGAAAGCTTCTTTCCAGTTTTGAACTTAAGATAATTCCTCTTTCACCATAGGCCTCTATGGGCTTCCAAATATCCCTTTGCCAATTCCACAAGAACAGCCTTAGCGAAAGGCTTCTTGAAGGGAAAGATGTAACTCTGTGAGATGAATTCACAGAACACAGAGCAGTTTCTCGGAAAGCTTCTTTCCAGTTTTGAACGGAAGATATTTCCTTTTTCACCATATCCCTCTATGGGCTTCCAAATATCCCTTTGCCAATTCCACAAGAACAGCCTTAGCGAAAGGCTTCTTGAAGGGAAAGATGTAACTCTGTGAGATGAATTCACAGAACACAGAGCAGTTTCTCAGAAAGCTTCTTTCCAGTTTTGAACGGAAGATATTTCCTTTTTCACCATAGCCGTCTATGGGCTTGCAAATATGCCTTTGCCAATTCCACAAGAACAGCCTTAGCGAAAGGCTTCTTGAAGGGAAAGATGTAACTCTGTGAGATGAATTCAGAGAACACAGAGCAGTTTCTGAGAAAGCTTCTTTCCAGTTTTGAACGGAAGATATTTCCTTTTTCACCATAGCCCTCTACGGGCTTCAAAATATCCCTTTGCCAATTCCACAAGAACAGCTTTAGCGAAAGGCTTCTTGAAGGGAAAGATGTAACTCTGTGAGATGAACTCACAGAACACAGAGCAGTTTCTCAGAAAGCTTCTTTCCAGTTTTGAACGGAAGATATTTCCTTTTTCACCATAGCCCTCTATGGGCTTCCAAATATCCCTTTGCCAATTCCACAAGAACAGCCTTAGCGAAAGGCTTCTTGAAGGGAAAGATGTAACTCTGTGAGATGAATTAACAGAACACAGAGCAGTTTCTCAGAAAGCTTCTTTCCAGTTTTGAACGGAAGATATTTCCTTTTTCACCATAGCCCTCTAAGGGCTTCCAAATATCGCTTTGCCAATTCCACAAGAACAGCCTTAGCGAAAGGCTTCTTGAAGGGAAAGATGTAACTCTGTGAGATGAATTAACAGAACACAGAGCAGTTTCTCAGAAAGCTTCTTTCCAGTTTTGAACGGAAGATATTTCCTTTTTCACCATAGCCCTCTATAGGTTTCCAAATATCGCTTTGCCAATTCCACAAGAACAGCCTTAGCGAAAGGCTTCTTGAAGGGAAAGATGTAACTCTGTGAGATGAATTCCCAGAACATAGAGCAGTTTCTCAGAAAGCTTCTTTCCAGTTTTCAACGGAAGATATTTCCTTTTTCACCATAGCCGTCTATGGGCTTACAAATTTCCCTTTGCCAATTGCTCAAGAACAGCCTTAGCGAAAGGCTTCTTGAAGGGAAAGATGTAACTTTGTGAGATGAATTAACAGAACACAGAGCAGTTTCTCAGAAAGCTTCTTTCCAGTTTTGAACGGAAGATATTTCCTTTTTCACCATAGCCCTCTATGGGCTTCCAATTATCCCTTTGCCAATTCCACAAGAACAGCCTTAGCGAAAGGCTTCTTGAAGGGAAAGATGTAACTCTGTGAGATGAATTCACAGAACACAGAGCAGTTTCTCAGAAAGCTTCTTTCCAGTTTTGAACGGAAGATATTTCCTTTTTCACCATAGCCGTCTAGGGGTTCCAAATATCCCTTTGCCAATTCCACAAGAACAGCCTTAGCGAAAGGATTCTTGAAGGGAAAGATGTAACTCTGTGAGATGAATTAACAGAACACAGAGCAGTTTCTCAGAAAGCTTCTTTCCAGTTTTGAACGGAAGATATTTCCTTTTACACCGTAGCCCTCTATGGGCTTCCAAATATCCCTTTGCCAATTCCACAAGTACAGCCTTAGCGAAAGGCTTCTTGAAGGGAAAGATGTAACTCTGTGAGATGAATTAACAGAACACAGAGCAGTTTCTCAGAAAGCTTCTTTCCAGTTTTGAACGGAAGATATTTCCTTTTTCACCATAGACCTCTATGGGCTTCCAAATATCCCTTTGCCAATTCCACAAGAACAGCCTTAGCGAAAGGCTTCTTGAAGGGAAAGATATAACTCTGTGAGATGAATTAACAGGACACAGAGAAGTTTCTCAGAAAGGTTCTTTCCAGTTTTGAACGGAAGATATTTCCTTTTTCACCATAACCCTCTATGGGCTTCCAAATATCCCTTTGCCAATTCCACAAGAACAGCCTTAGCGAAAGGCTTCTTGAAGGGAAAGATGTAACTCTGTGAGATGAATTCACAGAACACAGAGCAGTTTCTCAGAAAGCTTCTTTGCAGTTTTGAACTTAAGATAATTCCTCTTTCACCATAGGCCTCTATGGGCTTCCAAATATCCCTTTGCCAATTCCACAACAACAGCCTTAGCGAAAGGCTTCTTGAAGGGAAAGATGTAACTCTGTGAGATGAATTCACAGAACACAGAGCAGTTTCTCAGAAAGCTTCTTTCCAGTTTTGAACGGAAGATATTTCCTTTTTCACCATATCCCTCTATGGGCTTCCAAATATCCCTTTGCCAATTCCACAAGAACAGCCTTAGCGAAAGGCTTCTTGAAGGGAAAGATGTAACTCTGTGAGATGAATTCACAGAACACAGAGCAGTTTCTCAGAAAGCTTCTTTCCAGTTTTGAGCGGAAGATATTTCCTTTTTCACCATAGCCCTCTATGGGCTTCCAAATATCCCTTTGCCAATTGCACAAGTACAGCCTTAGCGAAAGGCTTCTTGAAGGGAAAGATGTAACTCTGTGAGATGAATTCACAGAACACAGAGCAGTTTCTCAGAAAGCTTCTTTCCAGTTTTGAACGGAAGATATTTCCTTTTTCACCTTAGCCGTCTATGGGCTTGCAAATATCCCTTTGCCAATTCCACAAGAACAGCCTTAGCGATAGGCTTCTTGAAGGGAAAGATGTAACTCTGTGAGATGAATTAACAGAACACAGAGCAGTTTCTCAGAAAGCTTCTTTCCAGTTTTGAACGGAAGATATTTCCTTTTTCACCATAGCCCTCTACGGGCTTCCAAATATCCCATTGCCAATTCCACAAGAACAGCTTTAGCGAAAGGCTTCTTTAAGGGAAAGATGTAACTTTGTGAGATGAACTCACAGAACACAGAGCAGTTTATCAGTAAGCTTCTTTCCAGTTTTGAACGGAAGATATTTCCTTTTTCACCATAGCCCTCTATGGGCTTCCAAATATCGCTTTGCCAATTCCACAAGAACAGCCTTAGCGAAAGGCTTCTTGAAGGGAAAGATGTAACTCTGTGAGATGAATTCACAGAACACAGAGCAGTTTCTCAGAAAGCTTCTTTCCAGTTTTGAACGAAAGATATTTCCTTTATCACCATAGCCCTCTATGGGTTTCCAAATATCGCTTTGCCAATTCCACAAGAACAGCCTTAGCGAAAGGCTTCTTGAAGGGAAAGATGTAACTCTGTGAGATGAATTCACAGAACACAGAGCAGTTTCTCAGAAAGCTTCTTTCCAGTTTTGAACGGAAGATATTTCCTTTTTCACCATAGCCGTCTATGGGCTTCCAAATTTCCCTTTGCCAATTCCTCAAGAACAGCCTTAGCGAAAGGCTTCTTGAAGGGAAAGATGTAACTCTGTGAGATGAATTAACAGAACACAGAGCAGTTTCTCAGAAAGCTTCTTTCCAGTTTTGAACGGAAGATATTTCCTTTTTCACCATAGCCCTCTATGGGCTTCCAATTATCCCTTTGCCAATTCCACAAGAACAGCCTTATCGAAAGGCTTCTTGAAGGGAAAGATGTAACTCTGTGAGATGAATTAACAGAACACAGAGCAGTTTCTCAGAAAGCTTCTTTCCAGTTTTGAACGGAAGATATTTCCTTTTTTACCGTAGCCGTCTATGGGCTTCCAAATATCCCTTTGCCAATTCCACAAGAACAGCCTTAGCGAAAGGCTTCTTGAAGGGAAAGATGTAACTCTGTGAGATGAATTCACAGAACTCAGAGCAGTTTCTCATAAAGCTTCTTTCCAGTTTTGAACGGAAGATATTTCCTTTTTCACCATAGCCCTCTATGGGCTTCCAAATATCCCTTTGCCAATTCCACAAGAACAGCCTTAGCGAAAGGCTTCTTGAAGGGAAAGATGTAACTCTGTGTGATGAATTAACAGAACACAGAGCAGTTTCTCAGAAAGCTTCTTTCCAGTTTTGAACGGAAGATATTTCCTTTTTCACCATAGCCCTCTATGGGCTTCCAAATATCCCTTTGCCAATTCCACAAGAACAGCCTTAGCGAAAGGCTTCTTGAAGGGAAAGATGTAACGCTATGAGATGAATTAACAGAACACAGAGCAGTTTCTCAGAAAGCTTCTTTCCAGTTTTGAACGGAAGATATTTCCTTTTTCACCATAGCCGTCTATGGGCTTCCAAATATCCCTTTGCCAATTCCACAAGAAAAGCCTTAGCGAAAGGCTTCTTGAAGGGAAAGATGTAACTCTGTGAGATGAATTAACAGGACACAGAGCAGTTTCTCAGAAAGCTTCTTTCCAGTTTTGAACGGAAGATATTTCCTTTTTCACCATAGCCGTCTATGGGCTTCGAAATATCCCTTTGCCAATTGCACAAGAACAGCCTTAGCCAAAGGCTTCTTGAAGGGAAAGATGTAACACTGTGAGATGAATTAACAGAACACAGAGCAGTTTCTCAGAAAGCTTCTTTCCAGTTTTGAACGGAAGATATTTCCTTTTTCACCATAGCCCTCTATGGGCTTCCAAATATCCCTTTGCCAATTCCACAAGAACAGCCATAGCGAAAGGCTTCCTGAAGGGAAAGATGTAACTCTGTGAGATGAATTCACAGAACACAGAGCAGTTTCTCAGAAAGCTTCTTTCCAGTTTTGAACGGAAGATAATTCCTTTTTCACCATAGCCCTCTATGGGCTTCCAAATATCGCTTTGAAAATTCCACAAGAACAGCCTTAGCGAAGGGCTTCTTGAAGGGAAAGATGTAACTCTGTGAGATGAATTCACAGAACACAGAGCGGTTTCTCAGAAAGCTTCTTTCCAGTTTTGAACGGAAGATATTTCCTTTTTCACCATAGCCACTATGGGCTTCCAAATATCCCCTTGCCAATTCCACAAGAACAGCCTTATCGAAAGGCTTCTTGAAGGGAAAGATGTAACTCTGTGAGATGAATTCACAAAACACAGAGCAGTTTCTCAGAAAGCTTCTTTCCAGTTTTGAACGGAAGATATTTCCTTTTTCACCATAGCCGTCTATGGGCTTCCAAATATCCCTTTGCCAATTCCACAAGAACAGCCTTAGCCAAAGGCTTCTTGAAGGGAAAGATGTATCACTGTGAGATGAATTAACAGAACACAGAGCAGTTTCTCAGAAAGCTTCTTTCCAGTTTTGAACGGAAGATATTTCCTTTTTCACCATAGCCCTCTATGGGCTTCCAAATATCCCTTTGCCAATTCCACAAGAACAGCCTTAGCGAAAGGCTTCTTGAAGGGAAAGATGTAACTCCGTGAGATGAATTAACAGAACACAGAGCAGTTTCTCAGAAAGCTTCTTTCCAGTTTTGAACGGAAGATATTTCCTTTTTCACCATAGCCCTCTATGGGCTTCCAAATATCGCTTTGCCAATTCCACAAGAACAGCCTTAGCGAAAGGCTTCTTGAAGGGAAAGATGTAACTCTGTGAGATGAATTCACAGAACACAGAGCAGTTTCTCAGAAAGCTTCTTTCCAGTTTTGAACGGAAGATATTTCCTTTTTCACCATAGCCGTCTATGGGCTTGCAAATATCCCTTTGCCAATTCCACAAGAACAGCCTTAGCGAAAGGCTTCTTGAAGGGAAAGATGTAACTCTGTGAGATGAATTCACAGAACACAGAGCAGTTTCTCAGAAAGCTTCTTTCCAGTATTGAACGGAAGATATTTCCTTTTTCACCATAGCCGTCTATGGGCTTCCAAATATCCCTTTGCCAATTCCACAAGAACAGCCTTAGCGAAAGGATTCTTGAAGGGAAAGATGTAACTCTGTGAGATGAATTAACAGAACACAGAGCAGTTTCTCAGAAAGCTTCTTTCCAGTTTTGAACGGAAGATATTTCCTTTTTCACCATAGCCCTCTATGGGCTTCAAAATATCCGTTTGCCAATTCCACAAGAACAGCCTTAGCGAAAGGCTTCTTGAAGGGAATGATGTAACTCTGTGACATGAATTAACAGAACACAGAGCAGTTTCTCAGAAAGCTTCTTTCCAGTTTTGAACGGAAGATATTTCCTTTTTCACCATAGCCCTCTATGGGCTTCCAAATATCCCTTTGCCAATTCCACAAGAACAGCCTTAGCGAAAGGCTTCTTGAAGGGAAAGATATAACTCTGTTAGATGAATTAACAGGACATAGAGAAGTTTCTCAGAAAGCTTCTTTCCAGTTTTGAACGGAAGATATTTCCTTTTTCACCATAGCCGTCTATGGGCTTCCAAATATCCCTTTGCCAATTCCACAAGAACAGCCTTAGCGAAAGACTTCTTGAAGGGAAAGATGTAACTCTGTGAGATGAATTAACAGGAGACAGAGAAGTTTCTCAGAAAGCTTCTTTCCAGTTTTGAACGGAAGATATTTCCTTTTTCACCATAGCCGTCTATGGGCTTCCAAATATCCCTTTGCCAATTCCACAAGAACAGCCTTAGCCAAAGGCTTCTTGAAGGGAAAGATGTAACACTGTGAGATGAATTAACAGAACACAGAGCAATTTCTCAGAAAGCTTCTTTCCAGTTTTGAACGGAAGATATTTCCTTTATCACCATAGCCGTCTATGGGCTTCCAAATATCCCTTTGCCAATTCCACAAGAACAGCCTTAGCGAAAGGCTTCTTGAAGGGAAAGATGTAACTCTGTGAGATGAATTAACAGAACACAGAGCAGTTTCTCAGAAAGCTTCTTTCCAGTTTTGAACGGAAGATATTTCCTTTTTCACCATAGCCCTCTATGGGCTTCCAAATATCGCTTTGCCAATTCCACAAGAACAGCCTTAGCGAAAGGCTTCTTGAAGGGAAAGATGTAACTCTGTGAGATGAATTCACAGAACAGAGAGCAGTTTCTCAGAAAGCTTCTTTCCAGTTTTGAACGGAAGATATTTCCTTTTTCACCATAGCCCTCTATGGGCTTCCAAATATCCCTTTGCCAATTCCACAAGAACAGCCTTAGCGAAAGGCTTCTTGAAGGGAAAGATGTAACTCTGTGAGATGAATTAACAGAACACAGAGCAGTTTCTCAGAAAGCTTCTTTCCAGCTTGAACGGAAGATATTTCCTTTTTCACCATAGCCCTCTATGGGCTTCCAAATATCGCTTTGCCAATTCCACAAGAACAGCCTTAGCGAAAGGCTTCTTGAAGGGAAAGATGTAACTCTGTGAGATGAATTAACAGAACACAGAGCAGTTTCTCAGAAAGCTTCTTTCCAGTTTTGAACGGAAGATATTTCCTTTTTCACCATAGCCGTCTATGGGCTTCCAAATATCCCTTTGACAATTCCACAAGAACAGCCTTAGCGAAAGGCTTCTTGAAGGGAAAGATGTAACTCTGTGAGATGAATTCACAGAACACAGAGCAGTTTCTAAAAAAGCTTCTTTCCAGTTTTGAACGGAAGATATTTCCTTTTTCACCATAGCCCTCTATGGGTTTCCAAATATCGCTTTGCCAATTCCACAAGAACAGCCTTATCGAAAGGCTTCTTGAAGGGAAAGATGTAACTCTGTGAGATGAATTCACAGAGCACAGAGCAGTTTCTCAGAAAGCTTCTTTCCAGTTTTGAACGGAAAATATTTCCTTTTTCACCATAGCCGTCAATGGGCTTCCAAATTTCCCTTTGCCAATTCCACAAGAACAGCCTTAGCGAAAGGCTTCTTGAAGGGAAAGATGTAACTCTGTGAGATGAATTCACAGAACACAGAGCAGTTTCTCAGAAAGCTTCTTTCCAGTTTTGAACGGAAGATATTTCCTTTTTCACCATAGCCCTCTATGGGCTTCCAAATATCCCTTTGCCAATTCCACAAGAACAGCCTTAGCGAAAGGCTTCTTGAAGGGAAAGATGTAACTCCGTGAGATGAATTAACAGAACACAGAGCAGTTTCTCAGAAAGCTTCTTTCCAGTTTTGAACGGAAGATATTTCCTTTTTCACCATAGCCCTCTATGGGCTTCCAAATATCGCTTTGCCAATTCCACAAGAACAGCCTTAGCGAAAGGCTTCTTGAAGGGAAAGATGTAACTCTGTGAGATGAATTCACAGAACACAGAGCAGTTTCTCAGAAAGCTTCTTTCCAGTTTTGAACGGAAGATATTTGCTTTTTATCCGTAGCCCTCTATGGGCTTCCAAATATCCCTTTGCCAATACCACAAGAACAGCCTTAGCGAAAGGCTTCTTGAAGGGAAAGATGTAACTCTGTGAAATGAATTAACAGAACACAGAGCAGTTTCTCAGAAAGCTTCTTTCCAGTTTTGAACGGAAGATATTTCTTTTTTCACCATAGCCGTCTATGGGCTTCCAAATATCCCCTTGCCAATTCCACAAGAACAGCCTTAGCGAAAGGCTTCTTGAAGGGAAAGATGTAACTCTGTGAGATGAATTAACAGAACACAGAGCAGTTTCTCAGAAAGCTTCTCTCCAGCTTGAACGGAAGATATTTCCTTTTTCACCATAGCCCTCTATGGGCTTCCAAATATCGCTTTGCCAATTCCACAAGAACAGCCTTAGCGAAAGGCTTCTTGAAGGGAAAGATGTAACTCTGTGAGATGAATTAACAGAACACAGAGCAGTTTCTCAGAAAGCTTCTTTCCAGTTTTGAACGGAAGATATTTCCTTTTTCACCATAGCCGTCTATGGGCTTCCAAATATCCCTTTGACAATTCCACAAGAACAGCCTTAGCGAAAGGCTTCTTGAAGGGAAAGATGTAACTCTGTGAGATGAATTCACAGAACACAGAGCAGTTTCTCAGAAAGCTTCTTTCCAGTTTTGAACGGAAGATATTTCCTTTTTCACCATAGCCCTCTATGGGTTTCCAAACATCGCTTTGCCAATTCCACAAGAACAGCCTTATCGAAAGGCTTCTTGAAGGGAAAGATGTAACTCTGTGAGATGAATTCACAGAGCACAGAGCAGTTTCTCAGAAAGCTTCTTTCCAGTTTTGAACGGAAGATATTTCCTTTTTCACCATAGCCGTCAATGGGCTTCCAAATTTCCCTTTGCCAATTCCTCAAGAACAGCCTTAGCGAAAGGCTTCTTGAAGGGAAAGATGTAACTCTGTGAGATGAATTAACAGAACACAGAGCAGTTTCTCAGAAAGCTTCTTTCCAGTTTTGAACGGAAGATATTTCCTTTTTCACCATAGCCCTCTATGGGCTTCCAAATATCCCTTTGCCAATTCCACAAGAACAGCCTTAGCAAAAGGCTTCTTGAAGGGAAAGATGTAACTCTGTGAGATGAATTAACAGAACACAGAGCAGTTTCTCAGAAAGCTTCTTTCCAGTTTTGAACGGAAGATACTTCCTTTTTCACCATAGCCCTCTATGGGCTTCCAAATATCGCTTTGCCAATTCCACAAGAACAGCCTTGGCGAAAGGCTTCTTGAAGGGAAAGATGAAACTCTGTGAGATGAATTCACAGAACACAGAGCAGTTTCTCAGAAAGCTTCTTTCCAGTTTTGAACGGAAGATATTTCCTTTTTCACCATAGCCCTCTACGGGCTATCTAACATCCCTTTGCCAATTCCACAAGAACAGCCTTAGCGAAAGGCTTCTTGAAGGGAAAGATGTAACTCTGTGAGATGAATTCACAGAACACAGAGCAGTTTCTCAGAAAGCTTCTTTCCAGTTTTGAACGGAAGATATTTCCTTTTTCACCATAGCCCTCTATGGGTTTCCAAATATCGCTTTGCCAATTCCATAAGAACAGCCTTAGCGAAAGGCTTCTTGAAGGGAAAGATGTAACTCTGTGAGATGAATTCACAGAACACAGAGCAGTTTCTCAGAAAGCTTCTTTCCAGTTTTGAACGGAAGCTATTTCCTTTTTCACCATAGCCCTCTATGGGCTTCCAAATATCCCTTTGCCAATTCCACAAGAACAGCCATAGCGAAAGGCTTCTTGAAGGGAAAGATGTAACTCTGTGAGATGAATTCACAGAACACAGAGCAGTTTCTCAGAAAGCTTCTTTCCAGTTTTGAACGGAAGATATTTCCTTTTTCACCATAGCCCTCTATGGGTTTCCAAACATCGCTTTGCCAATTCCACAAGAACAGCCTTATCGAAAGGCTTCTTGAAGGGAAAGATGTAACTCTGTGAGATGAATTCACAGAGCACAGAGCAGTTTCTCAGAAAGCTTCTTTCCAGTTTTGAACGGAAGATATTTCCTTTTTCACCATAGCCGTCAATGGGCTTCCAAATTTCCCTTTGCCAATTCCTCAAGAACAGCCTTAGCGAAAGGCTTCTTGAAGGGAAAGATGTAACTCTGTGAGATGAATTAACAGAACACAGAGCAGTTTCTCAGAAAGCTTCTTTCCAGTTTTGAACGGAAGATATTTCCTTTTTCACCATAGCCCTCTATGGGCTTCCAAATATCCCTTTGCCAATTCCACAAGAACAGCCTTAGCAAAAGGCTTCTTGAAGGGAAAGATGTAACTCTGTGAGATGAATTAACAGAACACAGAGCAGTTTCTCAGAAAGCTTCTTTCCAGTTTTGAACGGAAGATATTTCCTTTTTCACCATAGCCCTCTATGGGCTTCCAAATATCGCTTTGCCAATTCCACAAGAACAGCCTTGGCGAAAGGCTTCTTGAAGGGAAAGATGAAACTCTGTGAGATGAATTCACAGAACACAGAGCAGTTTCTCAGAAAGCTTCTTTCCAGTTTTGAACGGAAGATATTTCCTTTTTCACCATAGCCCTCTACGGGCTATCTAACATCCCTTTGCCAATTCCACAAGAACAGCCTTAGCGAAAGGCTTCTTGAAGGGAAAGATGTAACTCTGTGAGATGAATTCACAGAACACAGAGCAGTTTCTCAGAAAGCTTCTTTCCAGTTTTGAACGGAAGATATTTCCTTTTTCACCATAGCCCTCTATGGGTTTCCAAATATCGCTTTGCCAATTCCACAAGAACAGCCTTAGCGAAAGGCTTCTTGAAGGGAAAGATGTAACTCTGTGAGATGAATTCACAGAACACAGAGCAGTTTCTCAGAAAGCTTCTTTCCAGTTTTGAACGGAAGCTATTTCCTTTTTCACCATAGACCTCTATGGGCTTCCAAATATCCCTTTGCCAATTCCACAAGAACAGCCTTAGCGAAAGGCTTCTTGAAGGGAAAGATGTAACTCTGTGAGATGAATTCACAGAACACAGAGCAGTTTCTCAGAAAGCTTCTTTCCAGTTTTGAACGGAAGATATTTCCTTTTTCACCATAGCCGTCTATGGGCTTCCAAATATCCCTTTGCCAATTCCACAAGAACAGCCTTAGCGAAAGGATTCTTGAAGGGAAAGATGTAACTCTGTGAGATGAATTAACAGAACACAGAGCAGTTTCTCAGAAAGCTTCTTTCCAGTTTTGAACGGAAGATATTTCCTTTTTCACCGTAGCCCTCTATGGGCTTCCAAATATCCCTTTGCCAATTCCACAAGAACAGCCTTAGCGAAAGGCATCTTGAAGGGAAAGATGTAACTCTGTGAGATGAATTAACAGAACACAGAGCAGTTTCTGAGAAAGCTTCTTTCCAGTTTTGAACGGAAGATATTTCCTTTTTCACCATAGACCTCTATGGGCTTCCAAATATCCCTTTGCCAATTCCACAAGAACAGCCTTAGCGAAAGGCTTCTTGAAGGGAAAGATATAACTCTGTGAGATGAATTAACAGGACACAGAGAAGTTTCTCAGAAAGGTTCTTTCCAGTTTTGAACGGAAGATATTTCCTTTTTCACCATAACCCTCTATGGGCTTCCAAATATCCCTTTGCCAATTCCACAACAACAGCCTTAGCGAAAGGCTTCTTGAAGGGAAAGATGTAACTCTGTGAGATGAATTCACAGAACACAGAGCAGTTTCTCAGAAAGCTTCTTTGCAGTTTTGAACTTAAGATAATTCCTCTTTCACCATAGGCCTCTATGGGCTTCCAAATATCCCTTTGCCAATTCCACAACAACAGCCTTAGCGAAAGGCTTCTTGAAGGGAAAGATGTAACTCTGTGAGATGAATTCACAGAACACAGAGCAGTTTCTCAGAAAGCTTCTTTCCAGTTTTGAACGGAAGATATTTCCTTTTTCACCATATCCCTCTATGGGCTTCCAAATATCCCTTTGCCAATTCCGCAAGAACAGCCTTAGCGAAAGGCTTCTTGAAGGGAAAGATGTAACTCTGTGAGATGAATTCACAGAACACAGAGCAGTTTCTCAGAAAGCTTCTTTCCAGTTTTGAACGGAAGATATTTCCTTTTTCACCATAGCCCTCTATGGGCTTCCAAATATCGCTTTGCCAATTCCACAAGAACAGCCTTAGCGAAAGGCTTCTTGAAGGGAAAGATGTAACTCTGTGAGATGAATTCACAGAACACAGAGCAGTTTCTCAGAAAGCATCTTTCCAGTTTTGAACGGAAGATATTTCCTTTTTCACCATAGCCGTCTATGGACTTCCAAATATCCCTTTGCCAATTCCACAAGAACAGCCTTAGCGAAAGGATTCTTGAAGGGAAAGATGTAACTCTGTGAGATGAATTAACAGAACACAGAGCAGTTTCTCAGAAAGCTTCTTTCCAGTTTTGAACGGAAGATATTTCCTTTTTCACCATAGCCCTCTAAGGGCTTCCAAATATCGCTTTGCCAATTCCACAAGAACAGCCTTAGCGAAAGGCTTCTTGAAAGGAAAGATGTAACTCTGTGAGATGAATTAACAGAACACAGAGCAGTTTCTCAGAAATCTTCTTTCCAGTTTTGAACGGAAGATATTTCCTTTTTCACCATAGCCCTCTATGGGCTTCCAAATATCGCTTTGCCAATTCCACAAGAACAGCCTTAGCGAAAGGCTTCTTGAAGGGAAAGATGTAACTCTGTGAGATGAATTAACAGAACACAGAGCAGTTTCTTAGAAAGCTTCTTTCCAGTTTTGAACGGAAGATATTTCCTTTTTCACCATAGCCCTCTATGGGTTTCCAAATATCCCTTTGCCAATTCCACAAGAACAGCCTTAGCGAAAGGCTTCTTGAAGGGAAAGATGTAACTCTGTGAGATGAATTCACAGAACACAGAGCAGTTTCTCAGAAAGCTTCTTTCCAGTTTTGAACGGAAGCTATTTCCTTTTTCACCATAGCCCTCTATGGGCTTCCAAATATCCCTTTGCCAATTCCACAAGAACAGCCTTAGCGAAAGGCTTCTTGAAGGGAAAGATGTAACTCTGTGAGATGAATTCACAGAACACAGAGCAGTTTCTCAGAAAGCTTCTTTCCAGTTTTGAACGGAAGATATTTCCTTTTTCACCATAGCCGTCTATGGGCTTCCAAATATCCCTTTGCCAATTCCACAAGAACAGCCTTAGCGAAAGGATTCTTGAAGGGAAAGATGTAACTCTGTGAGATGAATTAACAGAACACAGAGCAGTTTCTCAGAAAGCTTCTTTCCAGTTTTGAACGGAAGATATTTCCTTTTTCACCGTAGCCCTCTATGGGCTTCCAAATATCCCTTTGCCAATTCCACAAGAACAGCCTTAGCGAAAGGCTTCTTGAAGGGAAAGATATAACTCTGTCAGATGAATTAACAGGACACAGAGAAGTTTCTCAGAAAGCTTCTTTCCAGTTTTGAACGGAAGATATTTCCTTTTTCACCATAACCCTCTATGGGCTTCCAAATATCCCTTTGCCAATTCCACAACAACAGCCTTAGCGAAAGGCTTCTTGAAGGGAAAGATGTAGCTCTGTGAGATGAATTCACAGAACACAGAGCAGTTTCTCGGAAAGCTTCTTTCCAGTTTTGAACGGAAGATATTTCCTTTTTCACCATATCCCTCTATGGGCTTCCAAATATCCCTTTGCCAATTCCACAAGAACAGCCTTAGCGAAAGGCTTCTTGAAGGGAAAGATGTAACTCTGTGAGATGAATTCACAGAACACAGAGCAGTTTCTCAGAAAGCTTCTTTCCAGTTTTGAACGGAAGATATTTCCTTTTTCACCATAGCCGTCTATGGGCTTGCAAATATGCCTTTGCCAATTCCACAAGAACAGCCTTAGCGAAAGGCTTCTTGAAGGGAAAGATGTAACTCTGTGAGATGAATTCAGAGAACACAGAGCAGTTTCTGAGAAAGCTTCTTTCCAGTTTTGAACGGAAGATATTTCCTTTTTCACCATAGCCCTCTACGGGCTTCAAAATATCCCTTTGCCAATTCCACAAGAACAGCTTTAGCGAAAGGCTTCTTGAAGGGAAAGATGTAACTCTGTGAGATGAACTCACAGAACACAGAGCAGTTTCTCAGAAAGCTTCTTTCCAGTTTTGAACGGAAGATATTTCCTTTTTCACCATAGCCCTCTATGGGCTTCCAAATATCCCTTTGCCAATTCCACAAGAACAGCCTTAGCGAAAGGCTTCTTTAAGGGAAAGATGTAACTCTGTGAGATGAATTCACAGAACACAGAGCAGTTTCTCAGAAAGCTTCTTTCCAGTTTTGAACGGAAGCTATTTCCTTTTTCACCATAGCCCTCTTGGGCTTCCAAATATACCTTTGCCAATTCCACAAGAACAGCCTTAGCGAAAGGCTTCTTGAAGGGAAAGTTGTAACTCTGTGAGATGAATTCACAGAACACAGAGCAGTTTCTCAGAAAGCTTCTTTCCAGTTTTGAACGGAAGATATTTCCTTTTTCACCATAGCCGTCTAGGGGTTCCAAATATCCCTTTGCCAATTCCACAAGAACAGCCTTAGCGAAAGGATTCTTGAAGGGAAAGATGTAACTCTGTGAGATGAATTAACAGAACACAGAGCAGTTTCTCAGAAAGCTTCTTTCCAGTTTTGAACGGAAGATATTTCCTTTTACACCGTAGCCCTCTATGGGCTTCCAAATATCCCTTTGCCAATTCCACAAGAACAGCCTTAGCGAAAGGCTTCTTGAAGGGAAAGATGTAACTCTGTGAGATGAATTAACAGAACACAGAGCAGTTTCTCAGAAAGCTTCTTTCCAGTTTTGAACAGAAGATATTTCCTTTTTCACCATAGACCTCTATGGGCTTCCAAATATCCCTTTGCCAATTCCACAAGAACAGCCTTAGCGAAAGGCTTCTTGAAGGGAAAGATATAACTCTGTGAGATGAATTAACAGGACACAGAGAAGTTTCTCAGAAAGGTTCTTTCCAGTTTTGAACGGAAGATATTTCCTTTTTCATCATAACCCTCTATGGGCTTCCAAATATCCCTTTGCCAATTCCACAAGAACAGCCTTAGCGAAAGGCTTCTTGAAGGGAAAGATGTAACTCTGTGAGATGAATTCACAGAACACAGAGCAGTTTCTCAGAAAGCTTCTTTGCAGTTTTGAACTTAAGATAATTCCTCTTTCACCATAGGCCTCTATGGGCTTCCAAATATCCCTTTGCCAATTCCACAACAACAGCCTTAGCGAAAGGCTTCTTGAAGGGAAAGATGTAACTCTGTGAGATGAATTCACAGAACACAGAGCAGTTTCTCAGAAAGCTTCTTTCCAGTTTTGAACGGAAGATATTTCCTTTTTCACCATATCCCTCTATGGGCTTCCAAATATCCCTTTGCCAATTCCACAAGAACAGCCTTAGCGAAAGGCTTCTTGAAGGGAAAGATATAACTCTGTGAGATGAATTCACAGAACACAGAGCAGTTTCTCAGAAAGCTTCTTTCCAGTTTTGAACGGAAGATATTTCCTTTTTCACCATAGCCCTCTATGGGCTTCCAAATATCCCTTTGCCAATTGCACAAGTACAGCCTTAGCGAAAGGCTTCTTGAAGGGAAAGATGTAACTCTGTGAGATGAATTCACAGAACACAGAGCAGTTTCTCAGAAAGCTTCTTTCCAGTTTTGAACGGAAGATATTTCCTTTTTCACCTTAGCCGTCTATGGGCTTGCAAATATCCCTTTGCCAATTCCACAAGAACAGCCTTAGCGATAGGCTTCTTGAAGGGAAAGATGTAACTCTGTGAGATGAATTAACAGAACACAGAGCAGTTTCTCAGAAAGCTTCTTTCCAGTTTTGAACGGAAGATATTTCCTTTTTCACCATAGCCCTCTACGGGCTTCCAAATATCCCATTGCCAATTCCACAAGAACAGCTTTAGCGAAAGGCTTCTTTAAGGGAAAGATGTAACTTTGTGAGATGAACTCACAGAACACAGAGCAGTTTATCAGTAAGCTTCTTTCCAGTTTTGAACGGAAGATATTTCCTTTTTCACCATAGCCCTCTATGGGCTTCCAAATATCGCTTTGCCAATTCCACAAGAACAGCCTTAGCGAAAGGCTTCTTGAAGGGAAAGATGTAACTCTGTGAGATGAATTCACAGAACACAGAGCAGTATCTCAGAAAGCTTCTTTCCAGTTTTGAACGAAAGATATTTCCTTTATCACCATAGCCCTCTATGGGTTTCCAAATATCGCTTTGCCAATTCCACAAGAACAGCCTTAGCGAAAGGCTTCTTGAAGGGAAAGATGTAACTCTGTGAGATGAATTCACAGAACACAGAGCAGTTTCTCAGAAAGCTTCTTTCCAGTTTTGAACGGAAGATATTTCCTTTTTCACCATAGCCGTCTATGGGCTTCCAAATTTCCCTTTGCCAATTCCTCAAGAACAGCCTTAGCGAAAGGCTTCTTGAAGGGAAAGATGTAACTCTGTGAGATGAATTTACAGAACACAGAGCAGTTTCTCAGAAAGCTTCTTTCCAGTTTTGAACGGAAGATATTTCCTTTTTCACCATAGCCCTCTATGCTCTTCCAATTATCCCTTTGCCAATTCCACAAGAACAGCCTTATCGAAAGGCTTCTTGAAGGGAAAGATGTAACTCTGTGAGATGAATTCACAAAACACAGAGCAGTTTCTCAGAAAGCTTCTTTCCAGTTTTGAACGGAAGATATTTCCTTTTTCACCATAGCCGTCTATGGGCTTCCAAATATCCCTTTGCCAATTCCACAAGAACAGCCTTAGCCAAAGGCTTCTTGAAGGGAAAGATGTATCACTGTGAGATGAATTAACAGAACACAGAGCAGTTTCTCAGAAAGCTTCTTTCCAGTTTTGAACGGAAGATATTTCCTTTTTCACCATAGCCCTCTATGGGCTTCCAAATATCCCTTTGCCAATTCCACAAGAACAGCCTTAGCGAAAGGCTTCTTGAAGGGAATGATGTAACTCCGTGAGATGAATTAACAGAACACAGAGCAGTTTCTCAGAAAGCTTCTTTCCAGTTTTGAACGGAAGATATTTCCTTTTTCACCATAGCCCTCTATGGGCTTCCAAATATCGCTTTGCCAATTCCACAAGAACAGCCTTAGCGAAAGGCTTCTTGAAGGGAAAGATGTAACTCTGTGAGATGAATTAACAGAACACAGAGCAGTTTCTCAGAAAGCTTCTTTCCAGTTTTGAACGGAAGATATTTCCTTTTTCACCATAGCCGTCTATGGGCTTGCAAATATGCCTTTGCCAATTCCACAAGAACAGCCTTAGCGAAAGGCTTCTTGAAGGGAAAGATGTAACTCTGTGAGATGAATTCAGAGAACACAGAGCAGTTTCTGAGAAAGCTTCTTTCCAGTTTTGAACGGAAGATATTTCCTTTTTCACCATAGCCCTCTACGGGCTTCAAAATATCCCTTTGCCAATTCCACAAGAACAGCTTTAGCGAAAGGCTTCTTGAAGGGAAAGATGTAACTCTGTGAGATGAACTCACAGAACACAGAGCAGTTTCTCAGAAAGCTTCTTTCCAGTTTTGAACGGAAGATATTTCCTTTTTCACCATAGCCCTCTATGGGCTTCCAAATATCCCTTTGCCAATTCCACAAGAACAGCCTTAGCGAAAGGCTTCTTGAAGGGAAAGATGTAACTCTGTGAGATGAATTCACAGAACACAGAGCAGTTTCTCAGAAAGCTTCTTTCCAGTTTTGAACGGAAGCTATTTCCTTTTTCACCATAGCCCTCTTGGGCTTCCAAATATACCTTTGCCAATTCCACAAGAACAGCCTTAGCGAAAGGCTTCTTGAAGGGAAAGTTGTAACTCTGTGAGATGAATTCACAGAACACAGAGCAGTTTCTCAGAAAGCTTCTTTCCAGTTTTGAACGGAAGATATTTCCTTTTTCACCATAGCCGTCTAGGGGTTCCAAATATCCCTTTGCCAATTCCACAAGAACAGCCTTAGCGAAAGGATTCTTGAAGGGAAAGATGTAACTCTGTGAGATGAATTAACAGAACACAGAGCAGTTTCTCAGAAAGCTTCTTTCCAGTTTTGAACGGAAGATATTTCCTTTTACACCGTAGCCCTCTATGGGCTTCCAAATATCCCTTTGCCAATTCCACAAGAACAGCCTTAGCGAAAGGCTTCTTGAAGGGAAAGATGTAACTCTGTGAGATGAATTAACAGAACACAGAGCAGTTTCTCAGAAAGCTTCTTTCCAGTTTTGAACAGAAGATATTTCCTTTTTCACCATAGACCTCTATGGGCTTCCAAATATCCCTTTGCCAATTCCACAAGAACAGCCTTAGCGAAAGGCTTCTTGAAGGGAAAGATATAACTCTGTGAGATGAATTAACAGGACACAGAGAAGTTTCTCAGAAAGGTTCTTTCCAGTTTTGAACGGAAGATATTTCCTTTTTCACCATAACCCTCTATGGGCTTCCAAATATCCCTTTGCCAATTCCACAAGAACAGCCTTAGCGAAAGGCTTCTTGAAGGGAAAGATGTAACTCTGTGAGATGAATTCACAGAACACAGAGCAGTTTCTCAGAAAGCTTCTTTGCAGTTTTGAACTTAAGATAATTCCTCTTTCACCATAGGCCTCTATGGGCTTCCAAATATCCCTTTGCCAATTCCACAACAACAGCCTTAGCGAAAGGCTTCTTGAAGGGAAAGATGTAACTCTGTGAGATGAATTCACAGAACACAGAGCAGTTTCTCAGAAAGCTTCTTTCCAGTTTTGAACGGAAGATATTTCCTTTTTCACCATATCCCTCTATGGGCTTCCAAATATCCCTTTGCCAATTCCACAAGAACAGCCTTAGCGAAAGGCTTCTTGAAGGGAAAGATATAACTCTGTGAGATGAATTCACAGAACACAGAGCAGTTTCTCAGAAAGCTTCTTTCCAGTTTTGAACGGAAGATATTTCCTTTTTCACCATAGCCCTCTATGGGCTTCCAAATATCCCTTTGCCATTTGCACAAGTACAGCCTTAGCGAAAGGCTTCTTGAAGGGAAAGATGTAACTCTGTGAGATGAATTCACAGAACACAGAGCAGTTTCTCAGAAAGCTTCTTTCCAGTTTTGAACGGAAGATATTTCCTTTTTCACCTTAGCCGTCTATGGGCTTGCAAATATCCCTTTGCCAATTCCACAAGAACAGCCTTAGCGATAGGCTTCTTGAAGGGAAAGATGTAACTCTGTGAGATGAATTAACAGAACACAGAGCAGTTTCTCAGAAAGCTTCTTTCCAGTTTTGAACGGAAGATATTTCCTTTTTCACCATAGCCCTCTACGGGCTTCCAAATATCCCATTGCCAATTCCACAAGAACAGCTTTAGCGAAAGGCTTCTTTAAGGGAAAGATGTAACTTTGTGAGATGAACTCACAGAACACAGAGCAGTTTATCAGTAAGCTTCTTTCCAGTTTTGAACGGAAGATATTTCCTTTTTCACCATAGCCCTCTAAGGGCTTCCAAATATCGCTTTGCCAATTCCACAAGAACAGCCTTAGCGAAAGGCTTCTTGAAGGGAAAGATGTAACTCTGTGAGATGAATTCACAGAACACAGAGCAGTTTCTCAGAAAGCTTCTTTCCAGTTTTGAACGAAAGATATTTCCTTTATCACCATAGCCCTCTATGGGTTTCCAAATATCGCTTTGCCAATTCCACAAGAACAGCCTTAGCGAAAGGCTTCTTGAAGGGAAAGATGTAACTCTGTGAGATGAATTCACAGAACACAGAGCAGTTTCTCAGAAAGCTTCTTTCCAGTTTTGAACGGAAGATATTTCCTTTTTCACCATAGCCGTCTATGGGCTTCCAAATTTCCCTTTGCCAATTCCTCAAGAACAGCCTTAGCGAAAGGCTTCTTGAAGGGAAAGATGTAACTCTGTGAGATGAATTTACAGAACACAGAGCAGTTTCTCAGAAAGCTTCTTTCCAGTTTTGAACGGAAGATATTTCCTTTTTCACCATAGCCCTCTATGGGCTTCCAATTATCCCTTTGCCAATTCCACAAGAACAGCCTTATCGAAAGGCTTCTTGAAGGGAAAGATGTAACTCTGTGAGATGAATTCACAAAACACAGAGCAGTTTCTCAGAAAGCTTCTTTCCAGTTTTGAACGGAAGATATTTCCTTTTTCACCATAGCCGTCTATGGGCTTCCAAATATCCCTTTGCCAATTCCACAAGAACAGCCTTAGCCAAAGGCTTCTTGAAGGGAAAGATGTATCACTGTGAGATGAATTAACAGAACACAGAGCAGTTTCTCAGAAAGCTTCTTTCCAGTTTTGAACGGAAGATATTTCCTTTTTCACCATAGCCCTCTATGGGCTTCCAAATATCCCTTTGCCAATTCCACAAGAACAGCCTTAGCGAAAGGCTTCTTGAAGGGAAAGATGTAACTCCGTGAGATGAATTAACAGAACACAGAGCAGTTTCTCACAAAGCTTCTTTCCAGTTTTGAACGGAAGATATTTCCTTTTTCACCATAGCCCTCTATGGGCTTCCAAATATCGCTTTGCCAATTCCACAAGAACAGCCTTAGCGAAAGGCTTCTTGAAGGGAAAGATGTAACTCTGTGAGATGAATTCACAGAACACAGAGCAGTTTCTCAGAAAGCTTCTTTCCAGTTTTGAACGGAAGATATTTCCTTTTTCACCATAGCCGTCTATGGGCTTGCAAATATCCCTTTGCCAATTCCACAAGAACAGCCTTAGCGAAAGGCTTTTTGAAGGGAAAGATGTAACTCTGTGAGATGAATTCACAGAACACAGAGCAGTTTCTCAGAAAGCTTCTTTCCAGTATTGAAAGGAAGATATTTCCTTTTTCACCATAGCCGTCTATGGGCTTCCAAATATCCCTTTGCCAATTCCACAAGAACAGCCTTAGCGAAAGGATTCTTGAAGGGAAAGATGTAACTCTGTGAGATGAATTAACAGAACACAGAGCAGTTTCTCAGAAAGCTTCTTTCCAGTTTTGAACGGAAGATATTTCCTTTTTCACCATAGCCCTCTATGGGCTTCAAAATATCCCTTTGCCAATTCCACAAGAACAGCCTTAGCGAAAGGCTTCTTGAAGGGAATGATGTAACTCTGTGAGATGAATTAACAGAACACAGAGCAGTTTCTCAGAAAGCTTCTTTCCAGTTTTGAACGGAAGATATTTCCTTTTTCACCATAGCCCTCTATGGGCTTCCAAATATCCCTTTGCCAATTCCACAAGAACAGCCTTAGCGAAAGGCTTCTTGAAGGGAAAGATATAACTCTGTTAGATGAATTAACAGGACATAGAGAAGTTTCTCAGAAAGCTTCTTTCCAGTTTTGAACGGAAGATATTTCCTTTTTCACCATAGCCGTCTATGGGCTTCCAAATATCCCTTTGCCAATTCCACAAGAACAGCCTTAGCGAAAGGCTTCTTGAAGGGAAAGATGTAACTCTGTGAGATGAATTAACAGGAGACAGAGAAGTTTCTCAGAAAGCTTCTTTCCAGTTTTGAACGGAAGATATTTCCTTTTTCACCATAGCCGTCTATGGGCTTCCAAATATCCCTTTGCCAATTCCACAAGAACAGCCTTAGCCAAAGGCTTCTTGAAGGGAAAGATGTAACACTGTGAGATGAATTAACAGAACACAGAGCAATTTCTCAGAAAGCTTCTTTCCAGTTTTGAACGGAAGATATTTCCTTTATCACCATAGCCGTCTATGGGCTTCCAAATATCCCTTTGCCAATTCCACAAGAACAGCCTTAGCGAAAGGCTTCTTGAAGGGAAAGATGTAACTCTGTGAGATGAATTAACAGAACACAGAGCAGTTTCTCAGAAAGCTTCTTTCCAGTTTTGAACGGAAGATATTTCCTTTTTCACCATAGCCCTCTATGGGCTTCCAAATATCGCTTTGCCAATTCCACAAGAACAGCCTTAGCGAAAGGCTTCTTGAAGGGAAAGATGTAACTCTGTGAGATGAATTCACAGAACAGAGAGCAGTTTCTCAGAAAGCTTCTTTCCAGTTTTGAACGGAAGATATTTCCTTTTTCACCATAGCCCTCTATGGGCTTCCAAATATCCCTTTGCCAATTCCACAAGAACAGCCTTAGCGAAAGGCTTCTTGAAGGGAAAGATGTAACTCTGTGAGATGAATTAACAGAACACAGAGCAGTTTCTCAGAAAGCTTCTTTCCAGTTTTGAACGGAAGATATTTCCTTTTTCACCATAGCCGTCTATGGGCTTCCAAATATCCCTTTGACAATTCCACAAGAACAGCCTTAGCGAAAGGCTTCTTGAAGGGAAAGATGTAACTCTGTGAGATGAATTCACAGAACACAGAGCAGTTTCTCAAAAAGCTTCTTTCCAGTTTTGAACGGAAGATATTTCCTTTTTCACCATAGCCCTCTATGGGTTTCCAAATATCGCTTTGCCAATTCCACAAGAACAGCCTTATCGAAAGGCTTCTTGAAGGGAAAGATGTAACTCTGTGAGATGAATTCACAGAGCACAGAGCAGTTTCTCAGAAAGCTTCTTTCCAGTTTTGAACGGAAAATATTTCCTTTTTCACCATAGCCGTCAATGGGCTTCCAAATTTCCCTTTGCCAATTCCACAAGAACAGCCTTAGCGAAAGGCTTCTTGAAGGGAAAGATGTAACTCTGTGAGATGAATTCACAGAACACAGAGCAGTTTCTCAGAAAGCTTCTTTCCAGTTTTGAACGGAAGATATTTCCTTTTTCACCATAGCCCTCTATGGGTTTCCAAATATCGCTTTGCCAATTCCACAAGAACAGCCTTATCGAAAGGCTTCTTGAAGGGAAAGATGTAACTCTGTGAGATGAATTCACAGAGCACAGAGCAGTTTCTCAGAAAGCTTCTTTCCAGTTTTGAACGGAAGATATTTCCTTTTTCACCATAGCCGTCTATGGGCTTCCAAATATCCCTTTGCCAATTCCACAAGAACAGCCTTAGCCAAAGGCTTCTTGAAGGGAAAGATGTAACTCTTTGAGATGAATTAACAGAACACAGAGCAGTTTCTCAGAAAGCTTCTTTCCAGTTTTGAACAGAAGATGTTTCCTTTTTCACCATAGCCCTCTACGGGCTTCCAAATATCCGTTTGCCAATTCCACAAGAACAGCCTTAGCGAAAGGCTTCTTGAAGGGAAAGATGTAACTCTGTGAGATGAATTAACAGAACACAGAGCAGTTTCTCAGAAAGCTTCTTTCCAGTTTTGAACGGAAGATATTTCCTTTTTCACCATAGCCCTCTATGGGCTTCCAAATATCCCCTTGCCAATTCCACAAGAACAGCCTTAGCGAAAGGCTTCTTGAAGGGAAAGATGTAACTCTGTGAGATGAATTCACAAAACACAGAGCAGTTTCTCAGAAAGCTTCTTTCCAGTTTTGAACGGAAGATATTTCCTTTTTCACCATAGCCGTCTATGGGCTTCCAAATATCCCTTTGCCAATTCCACAAGAACAGCCTTAGCCAAAGGCTTCTTGAAGGGAAAGATGTAACACTGTGAGATGAATTAACAGAACACAGAGCAGTTTCTCAGAAAGCTTCTTTCCAGTTTTGAACGGAAGATATTTCCTTTTTCACCATAGCCCTCTATGGGCTTCCAAATATCCCTTTGCCAATTCCACAAGAACAGCCTTAGCGAAAGGCTTCTTGAAGGGAAAGATGTAACTCCGTGAGATGAATTAACAGAACACAGAGCAGTTTCTCAGAAAGCTTCTTTCCAGTTTTGAACGGAAGATATTTCCTTTTTCACCATAGCCCTCTATGGGCTTCCAAATATCGCTTTGCCAATTCCACAAGAACAGCCTTAGCGAAAGGCTTCTTGAAGGGAAAGATGTAACTCTGTGAGATGAATTCACAGAACACAGAGCAGTTTCTCAGAAAGCTTCTTTCCAGTTTTGAACGGAAGATATTTGCTTTTTATCCGTAGCCCTCTATGGGCTTCCAAATATCCCTTTGCCAATACCACAAGAACAGCCTTAGCGAAAGGCTTCTTGAAGGGAAAGATGTAACTCTGTGAAATGAATTAACAGAACACAGAGCAGTTTCTCAGAAAGCTTCTTTCCAGTTTTGAACGGAAGATATTTCTTTTTTCACCATAGCCGTCTATGGGCTTCCAAATATCCCCTTGCCAATTCCACAAGAACAGCCTTAGCGAAAGGCTTCTTGAAGGGAAAGATGTAACTCTGTGAGATGAATTAACAGAACACAGAGCAGTTTCTCAGAAAGCTTCTTTCCAGTTTTGAACGGAAGATATTTCCTTTTTCACCATAGCCCTCTATGGGCTTCCAAATATCGCTTTGCCAATTCCACAAGAACAGCCTTAGCGAAAGGCTTCTTGAAGGGAAAGATGTAACTCTGTGAGATGAATTCACAGAACACAGAGCAGTTTCTCAGAAAGCTCCTTTCCAGTTTTGAACGGAAGATATTTCCTTTTTCACCATAGCCCTCTATGGGCTTCCAAATATCCCTTTGCCAATTCCACAAGAACAGCCTTAGCGAAAGGCTTCTTGAAGGGAAAGATGTAACTCTGTGAGATGAATTAACAGAACACAGAGCAGTTTCTCAGAAAGCTTCTTTCCAGCTTGAACGGAAGATATTTCCTTTTTCACCATAGCCCTCTATGGGCTTCCAAATATCGCTTTGCCAATTCCACAAGAACAGCCTTAGCGAAAGGCTTCTTGAAGGGAAAGATGTAACTCTGTGAGATGAATTAACAGAACACAGAGCAGTTTCTCAGAAAGCTTCTTTCCAGTTTTGAACGGAAGATATTTCCTTTTTCACCATAGCCGTCTATGGGCTTCCAAATATCCCTTTGACAATTCCACAAGAACAGCCTTAGCGAAAGGCTTCTTGAAGGGAAAGATGTAACTCTGTGAGATGAATTCACAGAACACAGAGCAGTTTCTCAGAAAGCTTCTTTCCAGTTTTGAACGGAAGATATTTCCTTTTTCACCATAGCCCTCTATGGGTTTCCAAACATCGCTTTGCCAATTCCACAAGAACAGCCTTATCGAAAGGCTTCTTGAAGGGAAAGATGTAACTCTGTGAGATGAATTCACAGAGCACAGAGCAGTTTCTCAGAAAGCTTCTTTCCAGTTTTGAACGGAAGATATTTCCTTTTTCACCATAGCCGTCAATGGGCTTCCAAATTTCCCTTTGCCAATTCCTCAAGAACAGCCTTAGCGAAAGGCTTCTTGAAGGGAAAGATGTAACTCTGTGAGATGAATTAACAGAACACAGAGCAGTTTCTCAGAAAGCTTCTTTCCAGTTTTGAACGGAAGATAATTCCTTTTTCACCATAGGCCTCTATGGGCTTCCAAATATCCCTCTGCCAATTCCACAAGAACAGCCTTAGCGAAAGGCTTCTGGAAGGGAAAGATGTAACTTTGTGAGATGAATTAACAGAACACAGAGCAGTTTCTCAGAAAGCTTCTTTCCAGTTTTGAACGGAAGATATTTCCTTTTTCACCATAGCCGTCTATGGGCTTCCAAATATCCCTTTGCCAATTCCACAAGAACAGCCTTAGCCAAAGGCTTCTTGAAGGGAAAGATGTAACTCTTTGAGATGAATTAACAGAACACAGAGCAGTTTCTCAGAAAGCTTCTTTCCAGTTTTGAACAGAAGATATTTCCTTTTTCACCATAGCCCTCTACGGGCTTCCAAATATCCGTTTGCCAATTCCACAAGAACAGCCTTAGCGAAAGGCTTCTTGAAGGGAAAGATGTAACTCTGTGAGATGAATTAACAGAACACAGAGCAGTTTCTCAGAAAGCTTCTTTCCAGTTTTGAACGGAAGATATTTCCTTTTTCACCATAGCCCTCTATGGGCTTCCAAATATCCCTTTGCCAATTCCACAAGAACAGCCTTAGCCAAAGGCTTCTTGAAGGGAAAGATGTAACACTGTGAGATGAATTAACAGAACACAGAGCAATTTCTCAGAAAGCTTCTTTCCAGTTTTGAACGGAAGATATTTCCTTTTTCACCATAGCCCTCTATGGGCTTCCAAACATCCCTTTGCCAATTCCACAAGTACAGCCTTAGCGAAAGGCTTCTTGAAGGGAAAGATGTAACTCTGTGAGATGAATTCACAGAACACAGAGCAGTTTCTCAGAAAGCTTCTTTCCAGTTTTGAACGGAAGATATTTCCTTTTTCACCATAGCCCTCTATGGGCTTCCAAATATCGCTTTGCCAATTCCACAAGAACAGCCTTGGCGAAAGGCTTCTTGAAGGGAAAGATGAAACTCTGTGAGATGAATTCACAGAACACAGAGCAGTTTCTCAGAAAGCTTCTTTCCAGTTTTGAACGGAAGATATTTCCTTTTTCACCATAGCCCTCTACGGGCTATCTAACATCCCTTTGCCAATTCCACAAGAACAGCCTTAGCGAAAGGCTTCTTGAAGGGAAAGATGTAACTCTGTGAGATGAATTCACAGAACACAGAGCAGTTTCTCAGAAAGCTTCTTTCCAGTTTTGAACGGAAGATATTTCCTTTTTCACCATAGGCCTCTATGGGCTTCCAAATATCCCTTTGCCAATTCCACAAGAACAGCCTTAGCGAAAGGCTTCTTGAAGGGAAAGATGTAACTCTGTGAGATGAATTCACAGAACACAGAGCGGTTTCTCAGAAAGCTTCTTTCCAGTTTTGAAGGGAAGATATTTCCTTTTTCACCATAGCCGTCTACGGGCTTGCAAATATCCCTTTGCCAATTCCACAAGAACTGCCTTAGCGAAAGGCGTCTTGAAGGCAAAGATGTAACTCTGTGAGATGAATTCAGAGAACACAGAGCAGTTTCTCAGAAAGTTTCTTTCCAGTTTTGAACGGAAGATATTTCCTTTTTCACCATAGCCCTCTACGGGCTTCCAAATATCCCTTTGCCAATTCCACAAGAACAGCCTTAGCGAAAGGCTTCTTGAAGGGAAAGATGTAACTCTGTGAGATGAATTCACAGAACACAGAGCAGTTTCTCAGAAAGCTTCTTTCCAGTTTTGAACGGAAGATATTTCCTTTTTCACCATAGCCCTCTATGGGTTTCCAAATATCGCTTTGCCAATTCCACAAGAACAGCCTTATCGAAAGGCTTCTTGAAGGGAAAGATGTAACTCTGTGAGATGAATTCACAGAGCACAGAGCAGTTTCTCAGAAAGCTTCTTTCCAGTTTTGAACGGAAGATATTTCCTTTTTCACCATAGCCGTCAATGGGCTTCCAAATTTCCCTTTGCCAATTCCTCAAGAACAGCCTTAGCGAAAGGCTTCTTGAAGGGAAAGATGTAACTCTGTGAGATGAATTAACAGAACACAGAGCAGTTTCTCAGAAAGCTTCTTTCCAGTTTTGAACGGAAGATATTTCCTTTTTCACCATAGCCGTCTATGGGCTTCCAAATATCCCTTTGCCAATTCCACAAGAACAGCCTTAGCCAAAGGCTTCTTGAAGGGAAAGATGTAACTCTTTGAGATGAATTAACAGAACACAGAGCAGTTTCTCAGAAAGCTTCTTTCCAGTTTTGAACAGAAGATATTTCCTTTTTCACCATAGCCCTCTACGGGCTTCCAAATATCCGTTTGCCAATTCCACAAGAACAGCCTTAGCGAAAGGCTTCTTGAAGGGAAAGATGTAACTTTGTGAGATGAATTAACAGAACACAGAGCAGTTTCTCAGAAAGCTTCTTTCCAGTTTTGAACGGAAGATATTTCCTTTTTCACCATAGCCCTCTATGGGCTTCCAAATATCCCTTTGCCAATTCCACAAGAACAGCCTTAGCCAAAGGCTTCTTGAAGGGAAAGATGTAACACTGTGAGATGAATTAACAGAACACAGAGCAATTTCTCAGAAAGCTTCTTTCCAGTTTTGAACGGAAGATATTTCCTTTTTCACCATAGCCCTCTATGGGCTTCCAAACATCCCTTTGCCAATTCCACAAGTACAGCCTTAGCGAAAGGCTTCTTGAAGGGAAAGATGTAACTCTGTGAGATGAATTAACAGAACACAGAGCAGTTTCTCAGAAAGCTTCTTTCCAGTTTTGAACGGAAGATATTTCCTTTTTCACCATAGCCCTCTATGGGCTTCCAAATATCGCTTTGCCAATTCCACAAGAACAGCCTTATCGAAAGGCTTCTTGAAGGGAAAGATGTAACTCTGTGAGATGAATTCACAGAGCACAGAGCAGTTTCTCAGAAAGCTTCTTTCCAGTTTTGAACGGAAGATATTTCCTTTTTCACCATAGCCGTCAATGGGCTTCCAAATTTCCCTTTGCCAATTCCTCAAGAACAGCCTTAGCGAAAGGCTTCTTGAAGGGAAAGATGTAACTCTGTGAGATGAATTCACAGAACACAGAGCAGTTTCTCAGAAAGCTTCTTTCCAGTTTTGAACGGAAGATATTTCCTTTTTCACCATAGCCCTCTATGGGCTTCCAAATATCCCTTTGCCAATTCCACAAGAACAGCCTTAGCAAAAGGCTTCTTGAAGGGAAAGATGTAACTCTGTGAGATGAATTAACAGAACACAGAGCAGTTTCTCAGAAAGCTTCTTTCCAGTTTTGAACGGAAGATATTTAATTTTTCACCATAGCCGTCTATGGGCTTCCAAATATCCCTTCGCCAATTCCACAAGAACAGCCTTAGCGAAAGGCTTCTTGAAGGGAAAGATGTAACTCTGTGAGATGAATTCACAGAACACAGAGCAGTTTCTCAGAAAGCTTCTTTCCAGTTTTGAACGAAAGATATTTCCTTTTTCACCATAGCTCTCTATGGGCTTCCAAATATCCCTTTGCCAATTCCACAAGAACAGCCTTAGCGAAAGGTTTCTTGAAGGGAAAGATATAACTCTGTGAGATGAATTAACAGGACACAGAGAAGTTTCTCAGAAAGCTTCTTTCCAGTTTTGAACGGAAGATATTTCCTTTTTCACCATAACCCTCTATGGGCTTCCAAATATCCCTTTGCCAATTCCACAAGAACAGCCTTAGCGAAAGGCTTCTTGAAGGGAAAGATGTAACTCTGTGAGATGAATTCACAGAACACAGAGCAGTTTCTCAGAAAGCTTCTTTCCAGTTTTGAACGGAAGATAATTCCTTTTTCACCATAGGCCTCTATGGGCTTCCAAATATCCCTCTGCCAATTCCACAAGAACAGCCTTAGCGAAAGGCTTCTGGAAGGGAAAGATGTAACTTTGTGAGATGAATTAACAGAACACAGAGCAGTTTCTCAGAAAGCTTCTTTCCAGTTTTGAACGGAAGATATTTCCTTTTTCACCATAGCCGTCTATGGGCTTCCAAATATCCCTTTGCCAATTCCACAAGAACAGCCTTAGCCAAAGGCTTCTTGAAGGGAAAGATGTAACTCTTTGAGATGAATTAACAGAACACAGAGCAGTTTCTCAGAAAGCTTCTTTCCAGTTTTGAACAGAAGATATTTCCTTTTTCACCATAGCCCTCTACGGGCTTCCAAATATCCGTTTGCCAATTCCACAAGAACAGCCTTAGCGAAAGGCTTCTTGAAGGGAAAGATGTAACTTTGTGAGATGAATTAACAGAACACAGAGCAGTTTCTCAGAAAGCTTCTTTCCAGTTTTGAACGGAAGATATTTCCTTTTTCACCATAGCCCTCTATGGGCTTCCAAATATCCCTTTGCCAATTCCACAAGAACAGCCTTAGCCAAAGGCTTCTTGAAGGGAAAGATGTAACACTGTGAGATGAATTAACAGAACACAGAGCAATTTCTCAGAAAGCTTCTTTCCAGTTTTGAACGGAAGATATTTCCTTTTTCACCATAGCCCTCTATGGGCTTCCAAACATCCCTTTGCCAATTCCACAAGTACAGCCTTAGCGAAAGGCTTCTTGAAGGGAAAGATGTAACTCTGTGAGATGAATTAACAGAACACAGAGCAGTTTCTCAGAAAGCTTCTTTCCAGTTTTGAACGGAAGATATTTCCTTTTTCACCATAGCCCTCTATGGGCTTCCAAATATCGCTTTGCCAATTCCACAAGAACAGCCTTGGCGAAAGGCTTCTTGAAGGGAAAGATGAAACTCTGTGAGATGAATTCACAGAACACAGAGCAGTTTCTCAGAAAGCTTCTTTCCAGTTTTGAACGGAAGATATTTCCTTTTTCACCCTAGCCCTCTACGGGCTATCTAACATCCCATTGCCAATTCCACAAGAACAGCCTTAGCGAAAGGCTTCTTGAAGGGAAAGATGTAACTCTGTGAGATGAATTCACAGAACACAGAGCAGTTTCTCAGAAAGCTTCTTTCCAGTTTTGAACGGAAGATATTTCCTTTTTCACCATAGGCCTCTATGGGCTTCCAAATATCCCTTTGCCAATTCCACAAGAACAGCCTTAGCGAAAGGCTTCTTGAAGGGAAAGATGTAACTCTGTGAGATGAATTCACAGAACACAGAGCAGTTTCTCAGAAAGCTTCTTTCCAGTTTTGAACGGAAGATATTTCCTTTTTCACCATAGCCGTCTACGGGCTTGCAAATATCCCTTTGCCAATTCCACAAGAACAGCCTTAGCGAAAAGCGTCTTGAAGGCAAAGATGTAACTCTGTGAGATGAATTCAGAGAACACAGAGCAGTTTCTCAGAAAGTTTCTTTCCAGTTTTGAACGGAAGATATTTCCTTTTTCACCATAGCCCTCTACGGGCTTCCAAATATCCCTTTGCCAATTCCACAAGAACAGCCTTAGCGAAAGGCTTCTTGAAGGGAAAGATGTAACTCTGTGAGATGAATTCACAGAACACAGAGCAGTTTATCAGAAAGCTTCTTTCCAGTTTTGAACGGAAGATATTTCCTTTTTCACCGTAGCCCTCTATGGGCTTCCAAATATCCCTTTGCCAATTCCACAAGAACAGCCTTAGCGAAAGGCTTCTTGAAGGGAAAGATGTAACTCTGTGAGATGAATTCACAGAACACAGAGTAGTTTATCAGAAAGCTTCTTTCCAGTTTTGAACGGAAGATATTTCCTTTTTCACTGTAGCCCTCTATGGGCTTCCAAATATCCCTTTGCCAATTCCACAAGAACAGCCTTAGCGAAAGGCTTCTTGAAGGGAAAGATGTAACTCTGTGAGATGAATTAAAAGAACACAGAGCAGTTTCTCAGAAAGCTTCTTTCCAGTTTTGAACGGAAGATATTTCCTTTTTCACCATAGCCCTCTATGGCCTTCCAAATATCGCTTTGCCAATTCCACAAGAACAGCCTTAGCGAAAGGCTTCTTGAAGGGAAAGATGTAACTCTGTGAGATGAATTAACAGAACACAGAGCAGTTTCTCAGAAAGCTTCTTTCCAATTTTGAACGGAAGATATTTCCTTTTTCACCATAGCCCTCTATGGGCTTCCAAATATCCCTTTGCCAATTCCACAAGAACAGCCTTAGCGAAAGGATTCTTGAAGGGAAAGATGTAACTCTGTGAGATGAATTAACAGAACACAGAGCAGTTTCTCAGAAAGCTTCTTTCCAGTTTTGAACGGAAGATATTTCCTTTTTCACCATAGCCCTCTATGGGCTTCCAAATATCCCTTTGCCAATTCCACAAGAACAGCCTTAGCGAAAGGCTTCTTGAAGGGAAAGATGTAACTCTGTGAGATGAATTAACAGAACACAGAGCAGTTTCTCAGAAAGCTTCTTTCCAGTTTTGAACGGAAGATATTTCCTATTTCACCATAGCCCTCTATGGGCTTCCAAATATCCCTTTGCCAATTCCACAAGAACAGCCTTAGCGAAAGGCTTATTGAAGGGAAAGATGTAACGCTATGAGATGAATTAACAGAACGCAGAGCAGTTTCTCAGAAAGCTTCTTTCCAGTTTTGAACGGAAGATATTTCCTTTTTCACCATAGCCCTCTATGGGCTACCAAATATCCCTTTGCCAATTAGCGAAAGGCTTCTTGAAGGGAAAGATGTAACTCTGTGAGATGAATTCACAGGACACAGAGCAGTATCTCAGAAAGCTTCTTTCCAGTTTTGAACGGAAGATATTACTTTTTTCACCATAGCCGTCTATGGGCTTCCAAATATCCCTTTGACAATTCCACAAGAACAGCCTTAGCGAAAGGCTTCTTGAAGGGAAAGATGTAACTCTGTGAGATGAATTCACAGAACACAGAGCAGTTTCTCAGAAAGCTTCTTTCCAGTTTTGAACGGAAGATATTTCCTTTTTCACCATAGCCCTCTATGGGTTTCCAAATATCGCTTTGCCAATTCCACAAGAACAGCCTTAGCCAAAGGCTTCTTGAATGGAAAGATGTAACTCTGTGAGATGAATTAACAGAACACAGAGCAGTTTCTCAGAAAGCTTCTTTCCAGTTTTGAACGGAAGATATTTCCTTTTTCACCATAGCCCTCTATGGGCTTCCAAATATCCCTTTGCCAATTCCACAAGAACAGCCTTAGCGAAAGGCTTCTTGAAGGGAAAGATGTAACTCTGTGAGATGAATTCACAGAACACAGAGCTGTTTCTCAGAAAGCTTCTTTCCAGTTTTGAACGGAAGATATTTCCTTTTTCACCATAGCCCTCTATGGGCTTCCAAATATCCCTTTGCCAATTCCACAACAACAGACTTAGCGAAAGGCTTCTTGAAGGGAAAGATGTAACTCTGTGAGATGAATTCACAGAACACAGAGCAGTTTCTCAGATAGCTTCTTTCCAGTTTTGAACGGAAGATATTTCCTTTTTCACCATAGCCCTCTATGGGCTTCCAAATATCCCTTTGCCAATTCCACAAGAACAGCCTTAGCGAAAGGCTTCTTGAAGGGAAAGATATAACTCTGTGAGATGAATTAACAGGACACAGAGCAGTTTCTCAGAAAGCTTCTTTCCAGTTTTGAACGGAAGATATTTCCTTTTTCACCGTAGCCCTCTATGGGCTTCCAAATATCCCTTTGCCAATTCCACAAGAACAGCCTTAGCGAAAGGCTTCTTGAAGGGAAAGATATAACACTGTGAGATGAATTAACAGGACACAGAGAAGTTTCTCAGAAAGTTCTTTCCAGTTTTGAACGGAAGATATTTCCTTTTTCTCCATAGCCGTCTATGGGCTTCCAAATATCCCTTTGCCAATTCCACAAGAACAGCCTTAGCGAAAGGCTTCTTGAAGGGAAAGATATAACTCTGTGAGATGAATTAACAGGACACAGAGAAGTTTCTCAGAAAGCTTCTTTCCAGTTTTGAACGGAAGATATTTCCTTTTTCAACATAGCCGTCTATGGGCTTCCAAATATCCCTTTGCCAATTCCACAAGAACAGCCTTAGCCAAAGGCTTCTTGAAGGGAAAGATGTAACACTGTGAGATGAATTAACAGAACACAGAGCAATTTCTCAGAAAGCTTCTTTCCAGTTTTGAATGGAAGATATTTCCTTTTTCACCATAGCCCTCTATGGGCTTCCAAACATCCCTTTGCCAATTCCACAAGTACAGCCTTAGCGAAAGGCTTCTTGAAGGGAAAGATGTAACTCTGTGAGATGAATTAACAGAACACAGAGCAGTTTCTCAGAAAGCTTCTTTCCAGTTTTGAACGGAAGATATTTCCTTTTTCACCATAGCCCTCTATGGGCTTCCAAATATCGCTTTGCCAATTCCACAAGAACAGCCTTGGCGAAAGGCTTCTTGAAGGGAAAGATGAAACTCTGTGAGATGAATTCACAGAACACAGAGCAGTTTCTCAGAAAGCTTCTTTCCAGTTTTGAACGGAAGATATTTCCTTTTTCACCATAGCCCTCTACGGGCTATCTAACATCCCTTTGCCAATTCCACAAGAACAGCCTTAGCGAAAGGCTTCTTGAAGGGAAAGATGTAACTCTGTGAGATGAATTCACAGAACACAGAGCAGTTTCTCAGAAAGCTTCTTTCCAGTTTTGAACGGAAGATATTTCCTTTTTCACCATAGGCCTCTATGGGCTTCCAAATATCCCTTTGCCAATTCCACAAGAACAGCCTTAGCGAAAGGCTTCTTGAAGGGAAAGATGTAACTCTGTGAGATGAATTCACAGAACACAGAGCAGTTTCTCAGAAAGCTTCTTTCCAGTTTTGAAGGGAAGATATTTCCTTTTTCACCATAGCCGTCTACGGGCTTGCAAATATCCCTTTGCCAATTCCACAAGAACTGCCTTAGCGAAAGGCGTCTTGAAGGCAAAGATGTAACTCTGTGAGATGAATTCAGAGAACACAGAGCAGTTTCTCAGAAAGTTTCTTTCCAGTTTTGAACGGAAGATATTTCCTTTTTCACCATAGCCCTCTACGGGCTTCCAAATATCCCTTTGCCAATTCCACAAGAACAGCCTTAGCGAAAGGCTTCTTGAAGGGAAAGATGTAACTCTGTGAGATGAATTCACAGAACACAGAGCAGTTTATCAGAAAGCTTCTTTCCAGTTTTGAACGGAAGATATTTCCTTTTTCACCGTAGCCCTCTATGGGCTTCCAAATATCCCTTTGCCAATTCCACAAGAACAGCCTTAGCGAAAGGCTTCTTGAAGGGAAAGATGTAACTCTGTGAGATGAATTCACAGAACACAGAGCAGTTTATCAGAAAGCTTCTTTCCAGTTTTGAACGGAAGATATTTCCTTTTTCACCGTAGCCCTCTATGGGCTTCCAAATATCCCTTTGCCAATTCCACAAGAACAGCCTTAGCGAAAGGCTTCTTGAAGGGAAAGATGTAACTCTGTGAGATGAATTAAAAGAACACAGAGCAGTTTCTCAGAAAGCTTCTTTCCAGTTTTGAACGGAAGATATTTCCTTTTTCACCATAGCCCTCTATGGCCTTCCAAATATCGCTTTGCCAATTCCACAAGAACAGCCTTAGCGAAAGGCTTCTTGAAGGGAAAGATGTAACTCTGTGAGATGAATTAACAGAACACAGAGCAGTTTCTCAGAAAGCTTCTTTCCAGTTTTGAACGGAAGAAATTTCCTTTTTCACCATAGCCCTCTATGGGCTTCCAAATATCCCTTTGCCAATTCCACAAGAACAGCCTTAGCGAAAGGATTCTTGAAGGGAAAGATGTAACTCTGTGAGATGAATTAACAGAACACAGAGCAGTTTCTCAGAAAGCTTCTTTCCAGTTTTGAACGGAAGATATTTCCTTTTTCACCATAGCCCTCTATGGGCTTCCAAATATCCCTTTGCCAATTCCACAAGAACAGCCTTAGCGAAAGGCTTCTTGAAGGGAAAGATGTAACTCTGTGAGATGAATTAACAGAACACAGAGCAATTTCTCAGAAAGCTTCTTTCCAGTTTTGAACGGAAGATATTTCCTTTTTCACCATAGCCCTCTATGGGTTTCCAAATATCGCTTTGCCAATTCCACAAGAACAGCCTTAGCCAAAGGCTTCTTGAATGGAAAGATGTAACTCTGTGAGATGAATTAACAGAACACAGAGCAGTTTCTCAGAAAGCTTCTTTCCAGTTTTGAACGGAAGATATTTCCTTTTTCACCATAGCCCTCTATGGGCTTCCAAATATCCCTTTGCCAATTCCACAAGAACAGCCTTAGCGAAAGGCTTCTTGAAGGGAAAGATGTAACTCTGTGAGATGAATTCACAGAACACAGAGCTGTTTCTCAGAAAGCTTCTTTCCAGTTTTGAACGGAAGATATTTCCTTTTTCACCATAGCCCTCTATGGGCTTCCAAATATCCCTTTGCCAATTCCACAACAACAGACTTAGCGAAAGGCTTCTTGAAGGGAAAGATGTAACTCTGTGAGATGAATTCACAGAACACAGAGCAGTTTCTCAGAAAGCTTCTTTCCAGTTTTGAACGGAAGATATTTCCTTTTTCACCATAGCCCTCTATGGGCTACCAAATATCCCTTTGCCAATTAGCGAAAGGCTTCTTGAAGGGAAAGATGTAACTCTGTGAGATGAATTCACAGGACACAGAGCAGTATCTCAGAAAGCTTCTTTCCAGTTTTGAACGGAAGATATTACTTTTTTCACCATAGCCGTCTATGGGCTTCCAAATATCCCTTTGACAATTCCACAAGAACAGCCTTAGCGAAAGGCTTCTTGAAGGGAAAGATGTAACTCTGTGAGATGAATTCACAGAACACAGAGCAGTTTCTCAGAAAGCTTCTTTCCAGTTTTGAACGTAAGATATTTCCTTTTTCACCATAGCCCTCTATGGGTTTCCAAATATCGCTTTGCCAATTCCACAAGAACAGCCTTAGCCAAAGGCTTCTTGAATGGAAAGATGTAACTCTGTGAGATGAATTAACAGAACACAGAGCAGTTTCTCAGAAAGCTTCTTTCCAGTTTTGAACGGAAGATATTTCCTTTTTCACCATAGCCCTCTATGGGCTTCCAAATATCCCTTTGCCAATTCCACAAGAACAGCCTTAGCGAAAGGCTTCTTGAAGGGAAAGATGTAACTCTGTGAGATGAATTCACAGAACACAGAGCTGTTTCTCAGAAAGCTTCTTTCCAGTTTTGAACGGAAGATATTTCCTTTTTCACCATAGCCCTCTATGGGCTTCCAAATATCCCTTTGCCAATTCCACAAGAACAGCCTTAGCGAAAGGCTTCTTGAAGGGAAAGATGTAACTCTGTGAGATGAATTCACAGAACACAGAGCAGTTTCTCAGAAAGCTTCTTTCCAGTTTTGAACGGAAGATATTTCCTTTTTCACCATAGCCCTCTATGGGCTTCCAAATATCCCTTTGCCAATTCCACAAGAACAGCCTTAGCGAAAGGCTTCTTGAAGGGAAAGATATAACTCTGTGAGATGAATTAACAGGACACAGAGAAGTTTCTCAGAAAGCTTCTTTCCAGTTTTGAACGGAAAGTATTTCCTTTTTCACCATAACCCTCTATGGGCTTCCAAATATCCCTTTGCCAATTCCACAAGAACAGCCTTAGCGAAAGGCTTCTTGAAGGGAAAGATGTAACTCTGTGAGATGAATTCACAGAACACAGAGCAGTTTCTCAGAAAGCTTCTTTCCAGTTTTGAACGGAAGATAATTCCTTTTTCACCATAGGCCTCTGTGGGCTTCCAAATATCCTTCTGCGAATTCCACAAGAACAGCCTTAGCGAAAGGCTTCTTGAAGGGAAAGATGTAACTCTGTGAGATGAATTAACAGAACACAGAGCAGTTTCTCAGAAAGCTTCTTTCCAGTTTTGAACGGAAGATATTTCCTTTTTCACCATAGCCGTCTATGGCCTTCCAAATATCCCTTTGCCAATTCCACAAGAACAGCCTTAGCCAAAATCTTCTTGAAGGGAAAGATGTAACTCTTTGAGATGAATTAACAGAACAGAGAGCAGTTTCTCAGAAAGCTTCTTTCCAGTTTTGAACGGAAGATATTTCCTTTTTCACCATAGCCCTCTATGGGCTTCCAAATATCCCCTTGCCAATTCCACAAGAACAGCCTTAGCGAAAGGCTTCTAGAAGGGAAAGATGTAACTCTGTGAGATGAATTCACAGAACACAGAGCAGTTTCTCAGAAAGCTTCTTTCCAGTTTTGAACGGAAGATATTTCCTTTTTCACCATAGCCGTCTATGGGCTTGCAAATATGCCTTTGCCAATTCCACAAGAACAGCCTTAGCGAAAGGCTTCTTGAAGGGAAAGATGTAACTCTGTGAGATGAATTCAGAGAACACAGAGCAGTTTCTCAGAAAGCTTCTTTCCAGTTTTGAACGGAAGATATTTCCTTTTTCACCATAGCCCTCTACGGGCTTCCAAATATCCCTTTGCCAATTCCACAAGAACAGCCTTAGCAAAGGCTTCTTGAAGGGAAAGATGTAACTCTGTGAGATGAACTCACAGAACACAGAGCAGTTTATCAGAAAGCTTCTTTCCAGTTTTGAACGGAAGATATTTCCTTTTTCACCATAGCCCTCTATGGGCTTCCAAATATCCCTTTGCCAATTCCACAAGAACAGCCTTAGCGAAAGGCTTCTTGAAGGGAAAGATGTAACTCTGTGAGATGAATTAACAGAACAAAGAGCAGTTTCTCAGAAAGCTTCTTTCCAGTTTTGAACGGAAGATATTTCCTTTTTCACCATAGCCCTCTATGGGCTTCCAAATATCGCTTTGCTAATTCCACAAGAACAGCCTTAGCGAAAGGCTTCTTGAAGGGAAAGATGTAACTCTGTGAGATGAATTAACAGAAGACAGAGCAGTTTCTCAGAAAGCTTCTTTCCAGTTTTGAACGGAAGATATTTCCTTTTTCACCATAGCCCTCTATGGTTTTCCAAATATCGCTTTGCCAATTCCACAAGAACAGCCTTAGCGAAAGGCTTCTTGAAGGGAAAGATGTAACTCTGTGAGATGAATTCACAGAACATAGAGCAGTTTCTCAGAAAGCTTCTTTCCAGTTTTCAACGGAAGATATTTCCTTTTTCACCATAGCCCTCTATGGGCTTCCAAATTTCCCTTTGCCAATTCCTCAAGAACAGCCTTAGCGAAAGGCTTCTTGAAGGGAAAGATGTAACTCTGTGAGATGAATTCACAGAACACAGAGCAGTTTCTCAGAAAGCTTCTTTCCAGTTTTGAACGGAAGCTATTTCCTTTTTCACCATAGCCCTCTATGGGCTTCCAAATATCCCTTTGCCAATTCCACAAGAACAGCCTTAGCGAAAGGCTTCTTGAAGGGAAAGATGTAACTCTGTGAGATGAATTCACAGAACACAGAGCAGTTTCTCAGAAAGCTTCTTTCCAGTTTTGAACGGAAGATATTTCCTTTTTCACCATAGCCGTCAATGGGCTTCCAAATATCCCTTTGCCAATTCCACAAGAACAGCCTTAGCGAAAGGATTCTTGAAGGGAAAGATGTAACTCTGTGAGATGAATTAACAGAACACAGAGCAGTTTCTCAGAAAGCTTCTTTCCAGTTTTGAACGGAAGATATTTCCTTTTTCACCGTAGCCGTCTACGGGCTTGCAAATATCCCTTTGCCAATTCCACAAGAACTGCCTTAGCGAAAGGCGTCTTGAAGGCAAAGATGTAACACTGTGAGATGAATTCAGAGAACACAGAGCAGTTTCTCAGAAAGTTTCTTTCCAGTTTTGAACGGAAGATATTTCCTTTTTCACCATAGCCCTCTACGGGCTTCCAAATATCCCTTTGCCAATTCCACAAGAACAGCCTTAGCGAAAGGCTTCTTGAAGGGAAAGATGTAACTCTGTGAGATGAATTCACAGAACACAGAGCAGTTTATCAGAAAGCTTCTTTCCAGTTTTGAACGGAAGATATTTCCTTTTTCACCGTAGCCCTCTATGGGCTTCCAAATATCCCTTTGCCAATTCCACAAGAACAGCCTTAGCGAAAGGCTTCTTGAAGGGAAAGATGTAACTCTGTGAGATGAATTCACAGAACACAGAGCAGTTTATCAGAAAGCTTCTTTCCAGTTTTGAACGGAAGATATTTCCTTTTTCACCGTAGCCCTCTATGGGCTTCCAAATATCCCTTTGCCAATTCCACAAGAACAGCCTTAGCGAAAGGCTTCTTGAAGGGAAAGATGTAACTCTGTGAGATGAATTAAAAGAACACAGAGCAGTTTCTCAGAAAGCTTCTTTCCAGTTTTGAACGGAAGATATTTCCTTTTTCACCATAGCCCTCTATGGCCTTCCAAATATCGCTTTGCCAATTCCACAAGAACAGCCTTAGCTAAAGGCTTCTTGAAGGGAAAGATGTAACTCTGTGAGATGAATTAACAGAACAAAGAGCAGTTTCTCAGAAAGCTTCTTTCCAGTTTTGAACGGAAGAAATTTCCTTTTTCACCATAGCCCTCTATGGGCTTCCAAATATCCCTTTGCCAATTCCACAAGAACAGCCTTAGCGAAAGGATTCTTGAAGGGAAAGATGTAACTCTGTGAGATGAATTAACAGAACACAGAGCAGTTTCTCAGAAAGCTTCTTTCCAGTTTTGAACGGAAGATATTTCCTTTTTCACCGTAGCCCTCTATGGGCTTCCAAATATCCCTTTGCCAATTCCACAAGAACAGCCTTAGCGAAAGGCTTCTTGAAGGGAAAGATGTAACTCTGTGAGATGAATTAACAGAACACAGAGCAGTTTCTCAGAAAGCTTCTTTCCAGTTTTGAACGGAAGATATTTCCTTTTTCACCATAGCCCTCTATGGGCTTCCAAATATCCCTTTGCCAATTCCACAAGAACAGCCTTAGCGAAAGGCTTCTTGAAGGGAAAGATGTAACGCTATGAGATGAATTAACAGAACGCAGAGCAGTTTCTCAGAAAGCTTCTTTCCAGTTTTGAACGGAAGATATTTCCTTTTTCACCATAGCCCTCTATGGGCTTCCAAATATCCCTTTGCCAATTAGCGAAAGGCTTCTTAAAGGGAAAGATGTAACTCTGTGAGATGAATTCACAGGACACAGAGCAGTATCTCAGAAAGCTTCTTTCCAGTTTTGAACGGAAGATATTACTTTTTTCACCATAGCCGTCTATGGGCTTCCAAATATCCCTTTGACAATTCCACAAGAACAGCCTTAGCGAAAGGCTTCTTGAAGGGAAAGATGTAACTCTGTGAGATGAATTCACAGAACACAGAGCAGTTTCTCAGAAAGCTTCTTTCCAGTTTTGAACGGAAGATATTTCCTTTTTCACCGTAGCCCTCTATGGGTTTCCAAATATTGCTTTGCCAATTCCACAAGAACAGCCTTAGCCAAAGGCTTCTTGAAGGGAAAGATGTAACTCTGTGAGATGAATTAACAGAACACAGAGCAGTTTCTCAGAAAGCTTCTTTCCAGTTTTGAACGGAAGATATTTCCTTTTTCACCATAGCCCTCTATGGGCTTCCAAATATCCCTTTGCCAATTCCACAACGACAGACTTAGCGAAAGGCTTCTTGAAGGGAAAGATGTAACTCTGTGAGATGAATTCACAGAACACAGAGCAGTTTCTCAGAAAGCTTCTTTCCAGTTTTGAACGGAAAGTATTTCCTTTTTCACCATAACCCTCTATGGGCTTCCAAATATCCCTTTGCCAATTCCACAAGAACAGCCTTAGCGAAAGGCTTCTTGAAGGGAAAGATGTAACGCTATGAGATGAATTAACAGAACGCAGAGCAGTTTCTCAGAAAGCTTCTTTCCAGTTTTGAACGGAAGATATTTCCTTTTTCACCATAGCCCTCTATGGGCTACCAAATATCCCTTTGCCAATTAGCGAAAGGCTTCTTGAAGGGAAAGATGTAACTCTGTGAGATGAATTCACAGGACACAGAGCAGTATCTCAGAAAGCTTCTTTCCAGTTTTGAACGGAAGATATTTCTTTTTTCACCATAGCCGTCTATGGGCTTCCAAATATCCCTTTGACTATTCCTCAAGAACAGCCTTAGCGAAAGGCTTCTTGAAGGGAAAGATGTAACTCTTTGAGATGAATTCACAGAACACAGAGCAGTTTCTCAGAAAGCTTCTTTCCAGTTTTGAACGGAAGATTTTTCCTTTTTCACCATAGCCCTCTATGGGTTTCCAAATATCGCTTTGCCAATTCCACAAGAACAGCCTTAGCGAAAGGCTTCTTGAAGGGAAAGATGTAACTCTGTGAGATGAATTCACAGAGCACAGAGCAGTTTCTCAGAAAGCTTCTTTCCAGTTTTGAAGGGAAGATATTTCCTTTTTCACCATAGCCGTCAATGGGCTTCCAAATGTCCCTTTGCCAATTCCTCAAGAACAGCCTTAGCGAAAGGCTTCTTGAAGGGAAAGGTGTAACTCTGTGAGATGAATTAACAGAACACAGAGCAGTTTCTCAGAAAGCTTCTTTCCAGTTTTGAACGGAAGATATTTCCTTTTTCACCATAGCCCTCTATGGGCTTCCAAATATCCCTTTGCCAATTCCACAAGAACAGCCTTAGCGAAAGGCTCCTTGAAGGGAAAGATGTAACTCTGTGAGATGAATTAACAGAACACAGAGCAGTTTCTCAGAAAGCTTCTTTCCAGTTTTGAACGGAAGATATTTCCTTTTTCACCATAGCCCTCTATGGGCTTCCAAATATCCCTTTGCCAATTCCACAAGAACAGCCTTAGCGAAAGGGTTCTTGAAGGGAAAGATGTAACTCTGTGAGATGAATTAACAGAACACAGAGCAGTTTCTCAGAAAGCTTCTTTCCAGTTTTGAACGGAAGATATTTCCTTTTTCACCATAGCCCTCTATGGGCTACCAAATATCCCTTTGCCAATTAGCGAAAGGCTTCTTGAAGGGAAAGATGTAACTCTGTGAGATGAATTCACAGGACACAGAGCAGTATCTCAGAAAGCTTCTTTCCAGTTTTGAACGGAAGATATTACTTTTTTCACCATAGCCGTCTATGGGCTTCCAAATATCCCTTTGACAATTCCACAAGAACAGCCTTAGCGAAAGGCTTCTTGAAGGCAAAGATGTAACTCTGTGAGATGAATTCACAGAACACAGAGCAGTTTCTCAGAAAGCTTCTTTCCAGTTTTGAACGGAAGATATTTCCTTTTTCACCATAGCCCTCTATGGGTTTCCAAATATCGCTTTGCCAATTCCACAAGAACAGCCTTAGCCAAAGGCTTCTTGAATGGAAAGATGTAACTCTGTGAGATGAATTAACAGAACACAGAGCAGTTTCTCAGAAAACTTCTTTCCAGTTTTGAACGGAAGATATTTCCTTTTTCACCATAGCCCTCTATGGGCTTCCAAATATCCCTTTGCCAATTCCACAAGAACAGCCTTAGCGAAAGGCTTCTTGAAGGGAAAGATGTAACTCTGTGAGATGAATTCACAGAACACAGAGCAGTTTCTCAGAAAGCTTCTTTCCAGTTTTGAACGGAAGATAATTCCTTTTTCACCATAGGCCTCTGTGGGCTTCCAAATATCCTTCTGCGAATTCCACAAGAACAGCCTTAGCGAAAGGCTTCTTGAAGGGAAAGATGTAACTCTGTGAGATGAATTAACAGAACACAGAGCAGTTTCTCAGAAAGCTTCTTTCCAGTTTTGAACGGAAGATATTTCCTTTTTCACCATAGCCGTCTATGGCCTTCCAAATATCCCTTTGCCAATTCCACAAGAACAGCCTTAGCCAAAATCTTCTTGAAGGGAAAGATGTAACTCTTTGAGATGAATTAACAGAACAGAGAGCAGTTTCTCAGAAAGCTTCTTTCCAGTTTTGAACGGAAGATATTTCCTTTTTCACCATAGCCCTCTACGGGCTTCCAAATATCCCTTTGCCAATTCCACAACAACAGCCTTAGCGAAAGGATTCTTGAAGGGAAAGATGTAACTCTGTGAGATGAATTAACAGAACACAGAGCAGTTTCTCAGAAAGCTTCTTTCCAGTTTTGAACGGAAGATATTTCCTTTTTCACCATAGCCCTCTACGGGCTTCCAAATATCCCTTTGCCAATTCCACAAGAACAGCCTTAGCGAAAGGCTTCTTGAAGGGAAAGATGTAACTCTGTGAGATGAATTAACAGAACACAGAGCGGTTTCTCAGAAAGCTTCTTTCCAATTTTGAACGGAAGATATTTCCTTTTTCACCATAGCCCTCTATGGGCTTCCAAATATCCCTTTGCCAATTCCAGAAGAACAGCCTTAGCGAAAGGATTCTTGAAGTTAAAGATGTAACGCTATGAGATGAATTAACAGAACACAGAGCAGTTTCTCAGAAAGCTTCTTTCCAGTTTTGAACGGAAGATATTTCCTTTTACACCGTAGCCGTCTATGGGCCTCCAAATATTCCTTTGCCAATTCCACAAGAACAGCCTTCGCGAAAGGATTCTTGAAGGGAAAGATGTAACTCTGTGAGATGAATTAACAGAACACAGAGCAGTTTCTCAGAAAGCTTCTTTCCAGTTTTGAACGGAAGATATTTCCTTTTTCACCATAGCCCTCTATGGGCTTCCAAATATCGCTTTGCCAATTCCACAAGAACAGCCTTAGGGAAAGGCTTCTTGAAGGGAAAGATGTAACTCTGTGAGGTGAATTCACAGAACACAGAGCAGTTTCTCAGAAAGCTTCTTTCCAGTTTTGAACGGAAGATATTTCCTTTTTCACCATAGCCCTCTATGGGCTTCCAATATCCCCTTGCCAATTCCACAAGAACAGCCTTAGCGAAAGGCTTCTTGAAGGGAAAGATGTAACTCTGTGAGATGAATTCACAAAACACAGAGCAATTTCTCAGAAAGCTTCTTTCCAGTTTTGAACGGAAGATAATTCCTTTTTCACCATAGGCCTCTATGGGCTTCCAAATATCCCTTTGCCAATTCCACAAGAACAGCCTTAGCGAAAGGCTTCTTGAAGGGAAAGATGTAACTCTGTGAGATGAATTCACAGAACACAGAGCGGGTTCTCAGAAAGCTTCTTTCCACTTTTGAACGGAAGATATTAACTTTTTCACCATAGCTGTCTATGGGCTTCCAAATATCCCTTTGCCAATTCCACAAGAACAGCCTTAGCCAAAGGCTTCTTGAAGGGAACGATGTAACACTGTGAGATGAATTAACAGAACACAGAGCAGTTTCTCAGAAAGCTTCTTTCCAGTTTTGAACGGAAGATATTTCCTTTTTCACCATAGCCCTCTATGGGCTTCCAAATATCCCCTTGCCAATTCCACAAGAACAGCCTTAGCGAAAGGCTTCTAGAAGGGAAAGATGTAACTCTGTGAGATGAATTCACAGAACATAGAGTAGTTTCTCAGAAAGCTTCTTTCCAGTTTTGAACGGAAGATATTTCCTTTTTCACCATAGCCGTCTATGGGCTTGCAAATATGCCTTTGCCAATTCCACAAGAACAGCCTTAGCGAAAGGCTTCTTGAAGGGAAAGATGTAACTCTGTGAGATGGATTCAGAGAACACAGAGCAGTTTCTCAGAAAGCTTCTTTCCAGTTTTGAACGGAAGATATTTCCTTTTTCACCATAGCCCTCTACGGGCTTCCAAATATCCCTTTGCCAATTCCACAAGAACAGCCTCGGCGAAAGGCTTCTTGAAGGGAAAGATGTAACTCTGTGAGATGAACTCACAGAACACAGAGCAGTTTATCAGAAAGCTTCTTTCCAGTTTTGAACGGAAGATATTTCCTTTTTCACCATAGCCCTCTATGCGCTTCCAAATATCCCTTTGCCAATTCCACAACAACAGACTTAGCGAAAGGCTTCTTGAAGGGAAAGATGTAACTCTGTGAGATGAATTCACAGAACACAGAGCAGTTTCTCAGAAAGCTTCTTTCCAGTTTTGAACGGAAGATATTTCCTTTTTCACCATAGCCCTCTATGGGCTACCAAATATCCCTTTGCCAATTAGCGAAAGGCTTCTTGAAGGGAAAGATGTAACTCTGTGAGATGAATTCACAGGACACAGAGCAGTATCTCAGAAAGCTTCTTTCCAGTTTTGAACGGAAGATATTTCTTTTTTCACCATAGCCGTCTATGGGCTTCCAAATATCCCTTTGACTATTCCTCAAGAACAGCCTTAGCGAAAGGCTTCTTGAAGGGAAAGATGTAACTCTTTGAGATGAATTCACAGAACACAGAGCAGTTTCTCAGAAAGCTTCTTTCCAGTTTTGAACGGAAGATTTTTCCTTTTTCACCATAGCCCTCTATGGGTTTCCAAATATCGCTTTGCCAATTCCACAAGAACAGCCTTAGCGAAAGGCTTCTTGAAGGGAAAGATGTAACTCTGTGAGATGAATTCACAGAGCACAGAGCAGTTTCTCAGAAAGCTTCTTTCCAGTTTTGAAGGGAAGATATTTCCTTTTTCACCATAGCCGTCAATGGGCTTCCAAATGTCCCTTTGCCAATTCCTCAAGAACAGCCTTAGCGAAAGGCTTCTTGAAGGGAAAGGTGTAACTCTGTGAGATGAATTAACAGAACACAGAGCAGTTTCTCAGAAAGCTTCTTTCCAGTTTTGAACGGAAGATATTTCCTTTTTCACCATAGCCCTCTATGGGCTTCCAAATATCCCTTTGCCAATTCCACAAGAACAGCCTTAGCGAAAGGCTCCTTGAAGGGAAAGATGTAACTCTGTGAGATGAATTAACAGAACACAGAGCAGTTTCTCAGAAAGCTTCTTTCCAGTTTTGAACGGAAGATATTTCCTTTTTCACCATAGCCCTCTATGGGCTTCCAAATATCCCTTTGCCAATTCCACAAGAACAGCCTTAGCGAAAGGGTTCTTGAAGGGAAAGATGTAACTCTGTGAGATGAATTAACAGAACACAGAGCAGTTTCTCAGAAAGCTTCTTTCCAGTTTTGAACGGAAGATATTTCCTTTTTCACCATAGCCCTCTATGGGCTACCAAATATCCCTTTGCCAATTAGCGAAAGGCTTCTTGAAGGGAAAGATGTAACTCTGTGAGATGAATTCACAGGACACAGAGCAGTATCTCAGAAAGCTTCTTTCCAGTTTTGAACGGAAGATATTACTTTTTTCACCATAGCCGTCTATGGGCTTCCAAATATCCCTTTGACAATTCCACAAGAACAGCCTTAGCGAAAGGCTTCTTGAAGGCAAAGATGTAACTCTGTGAGATGAATTCACAGAACACAGAGCAGTTTCTCAGAAAGCTTCTTTCCAGTTTTGAACGGAAGATATTTCCTTTTTCACCATAGCCCTCTATGGGTTTCCAAATATCGCTTTGCCAATTCCACAAGAACAGCCTTAGCCAAAGGCTTCTTGAATGGAAAGATGTAACTCTGTGAGATGAATTAACAGAACACAGAGCAGTTTCTCAGAAAACTTCTTTCCAGTTTTGAACGGAAGATATTTCCTTTTTCACCATAGCCCTCTATGGGCTTCCAAATATCCCTTTGCCAATTCCACAAGAACAGCCTTAGCGAAAGGCTTCTTGAAGGGAAAGATGTAACTCTGTGAGATGAATTCACAGAACACAGAGCAGTTTCTCAGAAAGCTTCTTTCCAGTTTTGAACGGAAGATAATTCCTTTTTCACCATAGGCCTCTGTGGGCTTCCAAATATCCTTCTGCGAATTCCACAAGAACAGCCTTAGCGAAAGGCTTCTTGAAGGGAAAGATGTAACTCTGTGAGATGAATTAACAGAACACAGAGCAGTTTCTCAGAAAGCTTCTTTCCAGTTTTGAACGGAAGATATTTCCTTTTTCACCATAGCCGTCTATGGCCTTCCAAATATCCCTTTGCCAATTCCACAAGAACAGCCTTAGCCAAAATCTTCTTGAAGGGAAAGATGTAACTCTTTGAGATGAATTAACAGAACAGAGAGCAGTTTCTCAGAAAGCTTCTTTCCAGTTTTGAACGGAAGATATTTCCTTTTTCACCATAGCCCTCTACGGGCTTCCAAATATCCCTTTGCCAATTCCACAACAACAGCCTTAGCGAAAGGATTCTTGAAGGGAAAGATGTAACTCTGTGAGATGAATTAACAGAACACAGAGCAGTTTCTCAGAAAGCTTCTTTCCAGTTTTGAACGGAAGATATTTCCTTTTTCACCATAGCCCTCTACGGGCTTCCAAATATCCCTTTGCCAATTCCACAAGAACAGCCTTAGCGAAAGGCTTCTTGAAGGGAAAGATGTAACTCTGTGAGATGAATTAACAGAACACAGAGCGGTTTCTCAGAAAGCTTCTTTCCAATTTTGAACGGAAGATATTTCCTTTTTCACCATAGCCCTCTATGGGCTTCCAAATATCCCTTTGCCAATTCCAGAAGAACAGCCTTAGCGAAAGGATTCTTGAAGTTAAAGATGTAACGCTATGAGATGAATTAACAGAACACAGAGCAGTTTCTCAGAAAGCTTCTTTCCAGTTTTGAACGGAAGATATTTCCTTTTACACCGTAGCCGTCTATGGGCCTCCAAATATTCCTTTGCCAATTCCACAAGAACAGCCTTCGCGAAAGGATTCTTGAAGGGAAAGATGTAACTCTGTGAGATGAATTAACAGAACACAGAGCAGTTTCTCAGAAAGCTTCTTTCCAGTTTTGAACGGAAGATATTTCCTTTTTCACCATAGCCCTCTATGGGCTTCCAAATATCGCTTTGCCAATTCCACAAGAACAGCCTTAGGGAAAGGCTTCTTGAAGGGAAAGATGTAACTCTGTGAGGTGAATTCACAGAACACAGAGCAGTTTCTCAGAAAGCTTCTTTCCAGTTTTGAACGGAAGATATTTCCTTTTTCACCATAGCCCTCTATGGGCTTCCAATATCCCCTTGCCAATTCCACAAGAACAGCCTTAGCGAAAGGCTTCTTGAAGGGAAAGATGTAACTCTGTGAGATGAATTCACAAAACACAGAGCAATTTCTCAGAAAGCTTCTTTCCAGTTTTGAACGGAAGATAATTCCTTTTTCACCATAGGCCTCTATGGGCTTCCAAATATCCCTTTGCCAATTCCACAAGAACAGCCTTAGCGAAAGGCTTCTTGAAGGGAAAGATGTAACTCTGTGAGATGAATTCACAGAACACAGAGCGGGTTCTCAGAAAGCTTCTTTCCACTTTTGAACGGAAGATATTAACTTTTTCACCATAGCTGTCTATGGGCTTCCAAATATCCCTTTGCCAATTCCACAAGAACAGCCTTAGCCAAAGGCTTCTTGAAGGGAACGATGTAACACTGTGAGATGAATTAACAGAACACAGAGCAGTTTCTCAGAAAGCTTCTTTCCAGTTTTGAACGGAAGATATTTCCTTTTTCACCATAGCCCTCTATGGGCTTCCAAATATCCCCTTGCCAATTCCACAAGAACAGCCTTAGCGAAAGGCTTCTAGAAGGGAAAGATGTAACTCTGTGAGATGAATTCACAGAACATAGAGTAGTTTCTCAGAAAGCTTCTTTCCAGTTTTGAACGGAAGATATTTCCTTTTTCACCATAGCCGTCTATGGGCTTGCAAATATGCCTTTGCCAATTCCACAAGAACAGCCTTAGCGAAAGGCTTCTTGAAGGGAAAGATGTAACTCTGTGAGATGGATTCAGAGAACACAGAGCAGTTTCTCAGAAAGCTTCTTTCCAGTTTTGAACGGAAGATATTTCCTTTTTCACCATAGCCCTCTACGGGCTTCCAAATATCCCTTTGCCAATTCCACAAGAACAGCCTCGGCGAAAGGCTTCTTGAAGGGAAAGATGTAACTCTGTGAGATGAACTCACAGAACACAGAGCAGTTTATCAGAAAGCTTCTTTCCAGTTTTGAACGGAAGATATTTCCTTTTTCACCATAGCCCTCTATGCGCTTCCAAATATCCCTTTGCCAATTCCACAAGAACAGCCTTAGCGAAAGGCTTCTTGAAGGGAAAGATGTAACTCTGTGAGATGAATTAACAGAACACAGAGCAGTTTCTCAGAAAGCTTCTTTCCAGTTTTGAACGGAAGATATTTCCTTTTTCACCATAGCCCTCTATGGGCTTCCAAATATCGCTTTGCCAATTCCACAAGAACAGCCTTAGCGAAAGGCTTCTTGAAGGGAAAGATGTAACTCTGTGAGATGAATTAACAGAAGACAGAGCAGTTTCTCAGAAAGCTTCTTTACAGTTTTGAACGGAAGATATTTCCTTTTTCACCATAGCCCTCTATGGTTTTCCAAATATCGCTTTGCCAATTCCACAAGAACAGCCTTAGCGAAAGGCTTCTTGAAGGGAAAGATGTAACTCTGTGAGATGAATTCACAGAACATAGAGCAGTTTCTCAGAAAGCTTCTTTCCAGTTTTCAACGGAAGATATTTCCTTTTTCACCATAGCCGTCTATGGGCTTCCAAATTTCCCTTTGCCAATTCCTCAAGAACAGCCTTAGCGAAAGGCTTCTTGAAGGGAAAGATGTAACTCTGTGAGATGAATTCACAGAACACAGAGCAGTTTCTCAGAAAGCTTCTTTCCAGTTTTGAACGGAAGCTATTTCCTTTTTCACCATAGCCCTCTATGGGCTTCCAAATATCCCTTTGCCAATTCCACAAGAACAGCCTTAGCGAAAGGCTTCTTGCAGGGAAAGATGTAACTCTGTGAGATGAATTCACAGAACACAGAGCAGTTTCTCAGAAAGCTTCTTTCCAGTTTTGAACGGAAGATATTTCCTTTTTCACCATAGCCGTCTATGGGCTTCCAAATATCCCTTTGCCAATTCCACAAGAACAGCCTTAGCGAAAGGATTCTTGAAGGGAAAGATGTAACTCTGTGAGATGAATTAACAGAACACAGAGCAGTTTCTCAGAAAGCTTCTTTCCAGTTTTGAACGGAAGATATTTCCTTTTTCACCGTAGCCGTCTACGGGCTTGCAAATATCCCTTTGCCAATTCCACAAGAACTGCCTTAGCGAAAGGCGTCTTGAAGGCAAAGATGTAACACTGTGAGATGAATTCAGAGAACACAGAGCAGTTTCTCAGAAAGTTTCTTTCCAGTTTTGAACGGAAGATATTTCCTTTTTCACCATAGCCCTCTACGGGCTTCCAAATATCCCTTTGCCAATTCCACAAGAACAGCCTTAGCGAAAGGCTTCTTGAAGGGAAAGATGTAACTCTGTGAGATGAATTCACAGAACACAGAGCAGTTTATCAGAAAGCTTCTTTCCAGTTTTGAACGGAAGATATTTCCTTTTTCACCGTAGCCCTCTATGGGCTTCCAAATATCCCTTTGCCAATTCCACAAGAACAGCCTTAGCGAAAGGCTTCTTGAAGGGAAAGATGTAACTCTGTGAGATGAATTCACAGAACACAGAGCAGTTTATCAGAAAGCTTCTTTCCAGTTTTGAACGGAAGATATTTCCTTTTTCACCGTAGCCCTCTATGGGCTTCCAAATATCCCTTTGCCAATTCCACAAGAACAGCCTTAGCGAAAGGCTTCTTGAAGGGAAAGATGTAACTCTGTGAGATGAATTAAAAGAACACAGAGCAGTTTCTCAGAAAGCTTCTTTCCAGTTTTGAACGGAAGATATTTCCTTTTTCACCATAGCCCTCTATGGCCTTCCAAATATCGCTTTGCCAATTCCACAAGAACAGCCTTAGCGAAAGGCTTCTTGAAGGGAAAGATGTAACTCTGTGAGATGAATTAACAGAACAAAGAGCAGTTTCTCAGAAAGCTTCTTTCCAGTTTTGAACGGAAGAAATTTCCTTTTTCACCATAGCCGACTATGGGCTTCCAAATATCCCTTTGCCAATTCCACAAGAACAGCCTTAGCGAAAGGATTCTTGAAGGGAAAGATGTAACTCTGTGAGATGAATTAACAGAACACAGAGCAGTTTCTCAGAAAGCTTCTTTCCAGTTTTGAACGGAAGATATTTCCTTTTTCACCGTAGCCCTCTATGGGCTTCCAAATATCCCTTTGCCAATTCCACAAGAACAGCCTTAGCGAAAGGCTTCTTGAAGGGAAAGATGTAACTCTGTGAGATGAATTAACAGAACACAGAGCAGTTTCTCAGAAAGCTTCTTTCCAGTTTTGAACGGAAGATATTTCCTTTTTCACCATAGCCCTCTATGGGCTTCCAAATATCCCTTTGCCAATTCCACAAGAACAGCCTTAGCGAAAGGCTTCTTGAAGGGAAAGATGTAACGCTATGAGATGAATTAACAGAACGCAGAGCAGTTTCTCAGAAAGCTTCTTTCCAGTTTTGAACGGAAGATATTTCCTTTTTCACCATAGCCCTCTATGGGCTACCAAATATCCCTTTGCCAATTAGCGAAAGGCTTCTTGAAGGGAAAGATGTAACTCTGTGAGATGAATTCACAGGACACAGAGCAGTATCTCAGAAAGCTTCTTTCCAGTTTTGAACGGAAGATTTTACTTTTTTCACCATAGCCGTCTATGGGCTTCCAAATATCCCTTTGCCAATTCCACAAGAACAGCCTTAGCGAAAGGCTTCTTGAAGGGAAAGATGTAACTCTGTGAGATGAATTAAAAGAACACAGAGCAGTTTCTCAGAAAGCTTCTTTCCAGTTTTGAACGGAAGATATTTCCTTTTTCACCATAGCCCTCTATGGCCTTCCAAATATCGCTTTGCCAATTCCACAAGAACAGCCTTAGCGAAAGGCTTCTTGAAGGGAAAGATGTAACTCTGTGAGATGAATTAACAGAACAAAGAGCAGTTTCTCAGAAAGCTTCTTTCCAGTTTTGAACGGAAGAAATTTCCTTTTTCACCATAGCCGTCTATGGGCTTCCAAATATCCCTTTGCCAATTCCACAAGAACAGCCTTAGCGAAAGGATTCTTGAAGGGAAAGATGTAACTCTGTGAGATGAATTAACAGAACACAGAGCAGTTTCTCAGAAAGCTTCTTTCCAGTTTTGAACGGAAGATATTTCCTTTTTCACCGTAGCCCTCTATGGGCTTCCAAATATCCCTTTGCCAATTCCACAAGAACAGCCTTAGCGAAAGGCTTCTTGAAGGGAAAGATGTAACTCTGTGAGATGAATTAACAGAACACAGAGCAGTTTCTCAGAAAGCTTCTTTCCAGTTTTGAACGGAAGATATTTCCTTTTTCACCATAGCCCTCTATGGGCTTCCAAATATCCCTTTGCCAATTCCACAAGAACAGCCTTAGCGAAAGGCTTCTTGAAGGGAAAGATGTAACGCTATGAGATGAATTAACAGAACGCAGAGCAGTTTCTCAGAAAGCTTCTTTCCAGTTTTGAACGGAAGATATTTCCTTTTTCACCATAGCCCTCTATGGGCTACCAAATATCCCTTTGCCAATTAGCGAAAGGCTTCTTGAAGGGAAAGATGTAACTCTGTGAGATGAATTCACAGGACACAGAGCAGTATCTCAGAAAGCTTCTTTCCAGTTTTGAACGGAAGATTTTACTTTTTTCACCATAGCCGTCTATGGGCTTCCAAATATCCCTTTGCCAATTCCACAAGAACAGCCTTAGCGAAAGGCTTCTTGAAGGGAAAGATGTAACTCTGTGAGATGAATTAACAGAACAAAGAGCAGTTTCTCAGAAAGCTTCTTTCCAGTTTTGAACGGAAGAAATTTCCTTTTTCACCATAGCCCTCTATGGGCTTCCAAATATCCCTTTGCCAATTCCACAAGAACAGCCTTAGCGAAAGGATTCTTGAAGGGAAAGATGTAACTCTGTGAGATGAATTAACAGAACACAGAGCAGTTTCTCAGAAAGCTTCTTTCCAGTTTTGAACGGAAGATATTTCCTTTTTCACCGTAGCCCTCTATGGGCTTCCAAATATCCCTTTGCCAATTCCACAAGAACAGCCTTAGCGAAAGGCTTCTTGAAGGGAAAGATGTAACTCTGTGAGATGAATTAACAGAACACAGAGCAGTTTCTCAGAAAGCTTCTTTCCAGTTTTGAACGGAAGATATTTCCTTTTTCACCGTAGCCCTCTATGGGTTTCCAAATATTGCTTTGCCAATTCCACAAGAACAGCCTTAGCCAAAGGCTTCTTGAAGGGAAAGATGTAACTCTGTGAGATGAATTAACAGAACACAGAGCAGCTTCTCAGAAAGCTTCTTTCCAGTTTTGAACGGAAGATATTTCCTTTTTCACCATAGCCCTCTATGGGCTTCCAAATATCCCTTTGCCAATTCCACAAGAACAGCCTTAGCGAAAGGCTTCTTGAAGGGAAAGATGTAACTCTGTGAGATGAATTCACAGAACACAGAGCTGTTTCTCAGAAAGCTTCTTTCCAGTTTTGAACGGAAGATATTTCCTTTTTCACCATAGCCCTCTATGGGCTTCCAAATATCCCTTTGCCAATTCCACAACGACAGACTTAGCGAAAGGCTTCTTGAAGGGAAAGATGTAACTCTGTGAGATGAATTCACAGAACACAGAGCAGTTTCTCAGAAAGCTTCTTTCCAGTTTTGAACGGAAAGTATTTCCTTTTTCACCATAACCCTCTATGGGCTTCCAAATATCCCTTTGCCAATTCCACAAGAACAGCCTTAGCGAAAGGCTTCTTGAAGGGAAAGATGTAACGCTATGAGATGAATTAACAGAACGCAGAGCAGTTTCTCAGAAAGCTTCTTTCCAGTTTTGAACGGAAGATATTTCCTTTTTCACCATAGCCCTCTATGGGCTACCAAATATCCCTTTGCCAATTAGCGAAAGGCTTCTTGAAGGGAAAGATGTAACTCTGTGAGATGAATTCACAGGACACAGAGCAGTATCTCAGAAAGCTTCTTTCCAGTTTTGAACGGAAGATATTTCTTTTTTCACCATAGCCGTCTATGGGCTTCCAAATATCCCTTTGACAATTCCACAAGAACAGCCTTAGCGAAAGGCTTCTTGAAGGGAAAGATGTAACTCTGTGAGATGAATTCACAGAACACAGAGCAGTTTCTCAGAAAGCTTCTTTCCAGTTTTGAACGGAAGATATTTCCTTTTTCACCATAGCCCTCTATGGGTTTCCAAATATCGCTTTGCCAATTCCACAAGAACAGCCTTAGCCAAAGGCTTCTTGAATGGAAAGATGTAACTCTGTGAGATGAATTAACAGAACACAGAGCAGTTTCTCAGAAAGCTTCTTTCCAGTTTTGAACGGAAGATATTTCCTTTTTCACCATAGCCCTCTATGGGCTTCCAAATATCCCTTTGCCAATTCCACAAGAACAGCCTTAGCGAAAGGCTTCTTGAAGGGAAAGATGTAACTCTGTGAGATGAATTCACAGAACACAGAGCTGTTTCTCAGAAAGCTTCTTTCCAGTTTTGAACGGAAGATATTTCCTTTTTCACCATAGCCCTCTATGGGCTTCCAAATATCCCTTTGCCAATTCCACAACAACAGACTTAGCGAAAGGCTTCTTGAAGGGAAAGATGTAACTCTGTGAGATGAATTCACAGAACACAGAGCAGTTTCTCAGAAAGCTTCTTTCCAGTTTTGAACGGAAGATATTTCCTTTTTCACCATAGCCCTCTATGGGCTTCCAAATATCCCTTTGCCAATTCCACAAGAACAGCCTTAGCGAAAGGCTTCTTGAAGGGAAAGATATAACTCTGTGAGATGAATTAACAGGACACAGAGAAGTTTCTCAGAAAGCTTCTTTCCAGTTTTGAACGGAAAGTATTTCCTTTTTCACCATAACCCTCTATGGGCTTCCAAATATCCCTTTGCCAATTCCACAAGAACAGCCTTAGCGAAAGGCTTCTTGAAGGGAAAGATGTAACTCTGTGAGATGAATTCACAGAACACAGAGCAGTTTCTCAGAAAGCTTCTTTCCAGTTTTGAACGGAAGATAATTCCTTTTTCACCATAGCCCTCTATGGGCTACCAAATATCCCTTTGCCAATTAGCGAAAGGCTTCTTGAAGGGAAAGATGTAACTCTGTGAGATGAATTCACAGGACACAGAGCAGTATCTCAGAAAGCTTCTTTCCAGTTTTGAACGGAAGATTTTACTTTTTTCACCATAGCCGTCTATGGGCTTCCAAATATCCCTTTGCCAATTCCACAAGAACAGCCTTAGCGAAAGGCTTCTTGAAGGGAAAGATGTAACTCTGTGAGATGAATTAAAAGAACACAGAGCAGTTTCTCAGAAAGCTTCTTTCCAGTTTTGAACGGAAGATATTTCCTTTTTCACCATAGCCCTCTATGGCCTTCCAAATATCGCCTTGCCAATTCCACAAGAACAGCCTTAGCGAAAGGCTTCTTGAAGGGAAAGATGTAACTCTGTGAGATGAATTAACAGAACAAAGAGCAGTTTCTCAGAAAGCTTCTTTCCAGTTTTGAACGGAAGAAATTTCCTTTTTCACCATAGCCCTCTATGGGCTTCCAAATATCCCTTTGCCAATTCCACAAGAACAGCCTTAGCGAAAGGATTCTTGAAGGGAAAGATGTAACTCTGTGAGATGAATTAACAGAACACAGAGCAGTTTCTCAGAAAGCTTCTTTCCAGTTTTGAACGGAAGATATTTCCTTTTTCACCGTAGCCCTCTATGGGCTTCCAAATATCCCTTTGCCAATTCCACAAGAACAGCCTTAGCGAAAGGCTTCTTGAAGGGAAAGATGTAACTCTGTGAGATGAATTAACAGAACACAGAGCAGTTTCTCAGAAAGCTTCTTTCCAGTTTTGAACGGAAGATATTTCCTTTTTCACCATAGCCCTCTATGGGCTTCCAAATATACCTTTGCCAATTCCACAAGAACAGCCTTAGCGAAAGGCTTCTTGAAGGGAAAGATGTAACGCTATGAGATGAATTAACAGAACGCAGAGCAGTTTCTCAGAAAGCTTCTTTCCAGTTTTGAACGGAAGATATTTCCTTTTTCACCATAGCCCTCTATGGGCTACCAAATATCCCTTTGCCAATTAGCGAAAGGCTTCTTGAAGGGAAAGATGTAACTCTGTGAGATGAATTCACAGGACACAGAGCAGTATCTCAGAAAGCTTCTTTCCAGTTTTGAACGGAAGATATTACTTTTTTCACCATAGCCGTCTATGGGCTTCCAAATATCCCTTTGACAATTCCACAAGAACAGCCTTAGCGAAAGGCTTCTTGAAGGGAAAGATGTAACTCTGTGAGATGAATTCACAGAACACAGAGCAGTTTCTCAGAAAGCTTCTTTCCAGTTTTGAACGGAAGATATTTCCTTTTTCACCGTAGCCCTCTATGGGTTTCCAAATATTGCTTTGCCAATTCCACAAGAACAGCCTTAGCCAAAGGCTTCTTGAAGGGAAAGATGTAACTCTGTGAGATGAATTAACAGAACACAGAGCAGTTTCTCAGAAAGCTTCTTTCCAGTTTTGAACGGAAGATATTTCCTTTTTCACCATAGCCCTCTATGGGCTTCCAAATATCCCTTTGCCAATTCCACAAGAACAGCCTTAGCGAAAGGCTTCTTGAAGGGAAAGATGTAACTCTGTGAGATGAATTCACAGAACACAGAGCTGTTTCTCAGAAAGCTTCTTTCCAGTTTTGAACGGAAGATATTTCCTTTTTCACCATAGCCCTCTATGGGCTTCCAAATATCCCTTTGCCAATTCCACAACGACAGACTTAGCGAAAGGCTTCTTGAAGGGAAAGATGTAACTCTGTGAGATGAATTCACAGAACACAGAGCAGTTTCTCAGAAAGCTTCTTTCCAGTTTTGAACGGAAAGTATTTCCTTTTTCACCATAACCCTCTATGGGCTTCCAAATATCCCTTTGCCAATTCCACAAGAACAGCCTTAGCGAAAGGCTTCTTGAAGGGAAAGATGTAACGCTATGAGATGAATTAACAGAACGCAGAGCAGTTTCTCAGAAAGCTTCTTTCCAGTTTTGAACGGAAGATATTTCCTTTTTCACCATAGCCCTCTATGGGCTACCAAATATCCCTTTGCCAATTAGCGAAAGGCTTCTTGAAGGGAAAGATGTAACTCTGTGAGATGAATTCACAGGACACAGAGCAGTATCTCAGAAAGCTTCTTTCCAGTTTTGAACGGAAGATATTTCTTTTTTCACCATAGCCGTCTATGGGCTTCCAAATATCCCTTTGACTATTCCTCAAGAACAGCCTTAGCGAAAGGCTTCTTGAAGGGAAAGATGTAACTCTGTGAGATGAATTCACAGGACACAGAGCAGTATCTCAGAAAGCTTCTTTCCAGTTTTGAACGGAAGATATTACTTTTTTCACCATAGCCGTCTATGGGCTTCCAAATATCCCTTTGACAATTCCACAAGAACAGCCTTAGCGAAAGGCTTCTTGCAGGGAAAGATGTAACTCTGTGAGATGAATTCACAGAACACAGAGCAGTTTCTCAGAAAGCTTCTTTCCAGTTTTGAACGGAAGATATTTCCTTTTTCACCATAGCCCTCTATGGGTTTCCAAATATCGCTTTGCCAATTCCACAAGAACAGCCTTAGCCAAAGGCTTCTTGAATGGAAAGATGTAACTCTGTGAGATGAATTAACAGAACACAGAGCAGTTTCTCAGAAAGCTTCTTTCCAGTTTTGAACGGAAGATATTTCCTTTTTCACCATAGCCCTCTATGGGCTTCCAAATATCCCTTTGCCAATTCCACAAGAACAGCCTTAGCGAAAGGCTTCTTGAAGGGAAAGATGTAACTCTGTGAGATGAATTCACAGAACACAGAGCTGTTTCTCAGAAAGCTTCTTTCCAGTTTTGAACGGAAGATATTTCCTTTTTCACCATAGCCCTCTATGGGCTTCCAAATATCCCTTTGCCAATTCCACAACAACAGACTTAGCGAAAGGCTTCTTGAAGGGAAAGATGTAACTCTGTGAGATGAATTCACAGAACACAGAGCAGTTTCTCAGAAAGCTTCTTTCCAGTTTTGAACGGAAGATATTTCCTTTTTCACCATAGCCCTCTATGGGCTTCCAAATATCCCTTTGCCAATTCCACAAGAACAGCCTTAGCGAAAGGCTTCTTGAAGGGAAAGATATAACTCTGTGAGATGAATTAACAGGACACAGAGAAGTTTCTCAGAAAGCTTCTTTCCAGTTTTGAACGGAAAGTATTTCCTTTTTCACCATAACCCTCTATGGGCTTCCAAATATCCCTTTGCCAATTCCACAAGAACAGCCTTAGCGAAAGGCTTCTTGAAGGGAAAGATGTAACTCTGTGAGATGAATTCACAGAACACAGAGCAGTTTCTCAGAAAGCTTCTTTCCAGTTTTGAACGGAAGATAATTCCTTTTTCACCATAGGCCTCTGTGGGCTTCCAAATATCCTTCTGCGAATTCCACAAGAACAGCCTTAGCGAAAGGCTTCTTGAAGGGAAAGATGTAACTCTGTGAGATGAATTAACAGAACACAGAAAAGTTTCTCAGAAAGCTTCTTTCCAGTTTTGAACGGAAGATATTTCCTTTTTCACCATAGCCGTCTATGGCCTTCCAAATATCCCTTTGCCAATTCCACAAGAACAGCCTTAGCCAAAATCTTCTTGAAGGGAAAGATGTAACTCTTTGAGATGAATTAACAGAACAGAGAGCAGTTTCTCAGAAAGCTTCTTTCCAGTTTTGAACGGAAGATATTTCCTTTTTCACCATAGCCCTCTACGGGCTTCCAAATATCCCTTTGCCAATTCCACAACAACAGCCTTAGCGAAAGGATTCTTGAAGGGAAAGATGTAACTCTGTGAGATGAATTAACAGAACACAGAGCAGTTTCTCAGAAAGCTTCTTTCCAGTTTTGAACGGAAGATATTTCCTTTTTCACCATAGCCCTCTACGGGCTTCCAAATATCCCTTTGCCAATTCCACAAGAACAGCCTTAGCGAAAGGCTTCTTGAAGGGAAAGATATAACTCTGTGAGATGAATTAACAGAACACAGAGCAGTTTCTCAGAAAGCTTCTTTCCAGTTTTGAACGGAAGATATTTCCTTTTTCACCATAGCCCTCTATGGGCTTCCAAATATCCCTTTGCCAATTCCACAAGAACAGCCTTAGGGAAAGGCTTCTTGAAGGGAAAGATGTAACGCTATGAGATGAATTAACAGAACGCAGAGCAGTTTCTCAGAAAGCTTCTTTCCAGTTTTGAACGGAAGATATTTCCTTTTTCACCATAGCCCTCTATGGGCTACCAAATATCCCTTTGCCAATTAGCGAAAGGCTTCTTGAAGGGAAAGATGTAACTCTGTGAGATGAATTCACAGGACACAGAGCAGTATCTCAGAAAGCTTCTTTCCAGTTTTGAACGGAAGATTTTACTTTTTTCACCATAGCCGTCTATGGGCTTCCAAATATCCCTTTGCCAATTCCACAAGAACAGCCTTAGCGAAAGGCTTCTTGAAGGGAAAGATGTAACTCTGTGAGATGAATTAAAAGAACACAGAGCAGTTTCTCAGAAAGCTTCTTTCCAGTTTTGAACGGAAGATATTTCCTTTTTCACCATAGCCCTCTATGGCCTTCCAAATATCGCTTTGCCAATTCCACAAGAACAGCCTTAGCGAAAGGCTTCTTGAAGGGAAAGATGTAACTCTGTGAGATGAATTAACAGAACAAAGAGCAGTTTCTCAGAAAGCTTCTTTCCAGTTTTGAACGGAAGAAATTTCCTTTTTCACCATAGCCCTCTATGGGCTTCCAAATATCCCTTTGCCAATTCCACAAGAACAGCCTTAGCGAAAGGATTCTTGAAGGGAAAGATGTAACTCTGTGAGATGAATTAACAGAACACAGAGCAGTTTCTCAGAAAGCTTCTTTCCAGTTTTGAACGGAAGATATTTCCTTTTTCACCGTAGCCCTCTATGGGCTTCCAAATATCCCTTTGCCAATTCCACAAGAACAGCCTTAGCGAAAGGCTTCTTGAAGGGAAAGATGTAACTCTGTGAGATGAATTAACAGAACACAGAGCAGTTTCTCAGAAAGCTTCTTTCCAGTTTTGAACGGAAGATATTTCCTTTTTCACCATAGCCCTCTATGGGCTTCCAAATATCCCTTTGCCAATTCCACAAGAACAGCCTTAGCGAAAGGCTTCTTGAAGGGAAAGATGTAACGCTATGAGATGAATTAACAGAACGCAGAGCAGTTTCTCAGAAAGCTTCTTTCCAGTTTTGAACGGAAGATATTTCCTTTTTCACCATAGCCCTCTATGGGCTACCAAATATCCCTTTGCCAATTAGCGAAAGGCTTCTTGAAGGGAAAGATGTAACACTGTGAGATGAATTCACAGGACACAGAGCAGTATCTCAGAAAGCTTCTTTCCAGTTTTGAACGGAAGATATTACTTTTTTCACCATAGCCGTCTATGGGCTTCCAAATATCCCTTTGACAATTCCACAAGAACAGCCTTAGCGAAAGGCTTCTTGAAGGGAAAGATGTAACTCTGTGAGATGAATTCACAGAACACAGAGCAGTTTCTCAGAAAGCTTCTTTCCAGTTTTGAACGGAAGATATTTCCTTTTTCACCGTAGCCCTCTATGGGTTTCCAAATATTGCTTTGCCAATTCCACAAGAACAGCCTTAGCCAAAGGCTTCTTGAAGGGAAAGATGTAACTCTGTGAGATGAATTAACAGAACACAGAGCAGTTTCTCAGAAAGCTTCTTTCCAGTTTTGAACGGAAGATATTTCCTTTTTCACCATAGCCCTCTATGGGCTTCCAAATATCCCTTTGCCAATTCCACAAGAACAGCCTTAGCGAAAGGCTTCTTGAAGGGAAAGATGTAACTCTGTGAGATGAATTCACAGAACACAGAGCTGTTTCTCAGAAAGCTTCTTTCCAGTTTTGAACGGAAGATATTTCCTTTTTCACCATAGCCCTCTATGGGCTTCCAAATATCCCTTTGCCAATTCCACAACGACAGACTTAGCGAAAGGCTTCTTGAAGGGAAAGATGTAACTCTGTGAGATGAATTCACAAAACACAGAGCAGTTTCTCAGAAAGCTTCTTTCCAGTTTTGAACGGAAAGTATTTCCTTTTTCACCATAACCCTCTATGGGCTTCCAAATATCCCTTTGCCAATTCCACAAGAACAGCCTTAGCGAAAGGCTTCTTGAAGGGAAAGATGTAACGCTATGAGATGAATTAACAGAACGCAGAGCAGTTTCTCAGAAAGCTTCTTTCCAGTTTTGAACGGAAGATATTTCCTTTTTCACCATAGCCCTCTATGGGCTACCAAATATCCCTTTGCCAATTAGCGAAAGGCTTCTTGAAGGGAAAGATGTAACTCTGTGAGATGAATTCAGAGGACACAGAGCAGTATCTCAGAAAGCTTCTTTCCAGTTTTGAACGGAAGATATTTCTTTTTTCACCATAGCCGTCTATGGGCTTCCAAATATCCCTTTGACTATTCCTCAAGAACAGCCTTAGCGAAAGGCTTCTTGAAGGGAAAGATGTAACTCTGTGAGATGAATTCACAGAACACAGAGCAGTTTCTCAGAAATCTTCTTTCCAGTTTTGAACGGAAGATTTTTCCTTTTTCACCATAGCCCTCTATGGGTTTCCAAATATCGCTTTGCCAATTCCACAAGAACAGCCTTAGCGAAAGGCTTCTTGAAGGGAAAGATGTAACTCTGTGAGATGAATTCACAGAGCACAGAGCAGTTTCTCAGAAAGCTTCTTTCCAGTTTTGAACGGAAGATATTTCCTTTTTCACCATAGCCGTCAATGGGCTTCCAAATGTCCCTTTGCCAATTCCTCAAGAACAGCCTTAGCGAAAGGCTTCTTGAAGGGAAAGGTGTAACTCTGTGAGATGAATTAACAGAACACAGAGCAGTTTCTCAGAAAGCTTCTTTCCAGTTTTGAACGGAAGATATTTCCTTTTTCACCATAGCCCTCTATGGGCTTCCAAATATCCCTTTGCCAATTCCACAAGAACAGCCTTAGCGAAAGGCTTCTTGAAGGGAAAGATGTAACTCTGTGAGATGAATTAACAGAACACAGAGCAGTTTCTCAGAAAGCTTCTTTCCAGTTTTGAACGGAAGATATTTCCTTTTTCACCATAGCCCTCTATGTTCTTCCAAATATCCCTTTGCCAATTCCACAAGAACAGCCTTAGCGAAAGGCTTATTGAAGGAAAAGATGTAACGCTATGAGATGAATTAACAGAACGCAGAGCAGTTTCTCAGAAAGCTTCTTTCCAGTTTTGAACGGAAGATATTTCCTTTTTCACCATAGCCCTCTATGGGCTACCAAATATCCCTTTGCCAATTAGCGAAAGGCTTTTTGAAGGGAAAGATGTAACTCTGTGAGATGAATTCACAGGACACAGAGCAGTATCTCAGAAAGCTTCTTTCCAGTTTTGAACGGAAGATATTACTTTTTTCACCATAGCCGTCTATGGGCTTCCAAATATCCCTTTGCCAATTCCTCAAGAACAGCCTTAGCGAAAGGCTTCTTGAAGGGAAAGGTGTAACTCTGTGAGATGAATTAACAGAACACAGAGCAGTTTCTCAGAAAGCTTCTTTCCAGTTTTGAACGGAAGATATTTCCTTTTTCACCATAGCCCTCTATGGGCTTCCAAATATCCCTTTGCCAATTCCACAAGAACAGCCTTAGCGAAAGGCTTCTTGAAGGGAAAGATGTAACTCTGTGAGATGAATTAACAGAACACAGAGCAGTTTCTCAGAAAGCTTCTTTCCAGTTTTGAACGGAAGATATTTCCTTTTTCACCATAGCCCTCTATGTTCTTCCAAATATCCCTTTGCCAATTCCACAAGAACAGCCTTAGCGAAAGGCTTATTGAAGGAAAAGATGTAACGCTATGAGATGAATTAACAGAACGCAGAGCAGTTTCTCAGAAAGCTTCTTTCCAGTTTTGAACGGAAGATATTTCCTTTTTCACCATAGCCCTCTATGGGCTACCAAATATCCCTTTGCCAATTAGCGAAAGGCTTTTTGAAGGGAAAGATGTAACTCTGTGAGATGAATTCACAGGACACAGAGCAGTATCTCAGAAAGCTTCTTTCCAGTTTTGAACGGAAGATATTACTTTTTTCACCATAGCCGTCTATGGGCTTCCAAATATCCCTTTGCCAATTCCACAACAACAGACTTAGCGAAAGGCTTCTTGAAGGGAAAGATGTAACTCTGTGAGATGAATTCACAGAACACAGAGCAGTTTCTCAGAAAGCTTCTTTCCAGTTTTGAACGGAAGATATTTCCTTTTTCACCATAGCCCTCTATGGGCTTCCAAATATCCCTTTGCCAATTCCACAAGAACAGCCTTAGCGAAAGGCTTCTTGAAGGGAAAGATATAACTCTGTGAGATGAATTAACAGGACACAGAGAAGTTTCTCAGAAAGCTTCTTTCCAGTTTTGAACGGAAAGTATTTCCTTTTTCACCATAACCCTCTATGGGCTTCCAAATATCGCTTTGCCAATTCCACAAGAACAGCCTTAGCGAAAGGCTTCTTGAAGGGAAAGATGTAACTCTGTGAGATGAATTCACAGAACACAGAGCAGTTTCTCAGAAAGCTTCTTTCCAGTTTTGAACGGAAGATAATTCCTTTTTCACCATAGGCCTCTGTGGGCTTCCAAATATCCTTCTGCGAATTCCACAAGAACAGCCTTAGCGAAAGGCTTCTTGAAGGGAAAGATGTAACTCTGTGAGATGAATTAACAGAACACAGAGCAGTTTCTCAGAAAGCTTCTTTCCAATTTTGAACGGAAGATATTTCCTTTTTCACCATAGCCCTCTATGGGCTTCCAAATATCCCTTTGCCAATTCCACAAGAACAGCCTTAGCGAAAGGATTCTTGAAGGGAAAGATATAACTCTGTGAGATGAATTAACAGGACACAGAGAAGTTTCTCAGAAAGCTTCTTTCCAGTTTTGAACGGAAAGTATTTCCTTTTTCACCATAACCCTCTATGGGCTTCCAAATATCGCTTTGCCAATTCCACAAGAACAGCCTTAGCGAAAGGCTTCTTGAAGGGAAAGATGTAACTCTGTGAGATGAATTCACAGAACACAGAGCAGTTTCTCAGAAAGCTTCTTTCCAGTTTTGAACGGAAGATATTTCCTTTTTCACCATATCCCTCTATGTTCTTCCAAATATCCCTTTGCCAATTCCACAAGAACAGCCTTAGCGAAAGGCTTTTTGAAGGGAAAGATGTAACTCTGTGAGATGAATTCACAGGACACAGAGCAGTATCTCAGAAAGCTTCTTTCCAGTTTTGAACGGAAGATATTTCCTTTTTCACCATAGCCCTCTATGTTCTTCCAAATATCCCTTTGCCAATTCCACAAGAACAGCCTTAGCGAAAGGCTTATTGAAGGAAAAGATGTAACGCTATGAGATGAATTAACAGAACGCAGAGCAGTTTCTCAGAAAGCTTCTTTCCAGTTTTGAACGGAAGATATTTCCTTTTTCACCATAGCCCTCTATGGGCTTCCAAATATCCCTTTGCCAATTCCACAACAACAGACTTAGCGAAAGGCTTCTTGAAGGGAAAGATGTAACTCTGTGAGATGAATTCACAGAACACAGAGCAGTTTCTCAGAAAGCTTCTTTCCAGTTTTGAACGGAAGATATTTCCTTTTTCACCATAGCCCTCTATGGGCTTCCAAATATCCCTTTGCCAATTCCACAAGAACAGCCTTAGCGAAAGGCTTCTTGAAGGGAAAGATATAACTCTGTGAGATGAATTAACAGGACACAGAGAAGTTTCTCAGAAAGCTTCTTTCCAGTTTTGAACGGAAAGTATTTCCTTTTTCACCATAACCCTCTATGGGCTTCCAAATATCGCTTTGCCAATTCCACAAGAACAGCCTTAGCGAAAGGCTTCTTGAAGGGAAAGATGTAACTCTGTGAGATGAATTCACAGAACACAGAGCAGTTTCTCAGAAAGCTTCTTTCCAGTTTTGAACGGAAGATAATTCCTTTTTCACCATAGGCCTCTGTGGGCTTCCAAATATCCTTCTGCGAATTCCACAAGAACAGCCTTAGCGAAAGGCTTCTTGAAGGGAAAGATGTAACTCTGTGAGATGAATTAACAGAACACAGAGCAGTTTCTCAGAAAGCTTCTTTCCAGTTTTGAACGGAAGATATTTCCTTTTTCACCATAGCCGTCTATGGCCTTCCAAATATCCCTTTGCCAATTCCACAAGAACAGCCTTAGCCAAAATCTTCTTGAAGGGAAAGATGTAACTCTTTGAGATGAATTAACAGAACAGAGAGCAGTTTCTCAGAAAGCTTCTTTCCAGTTTTGAACGGAAGATATTTCCTTTTTCACCATAGCCCTCTACGGGCTTCCAAATATCCCTTTGCCAATTCCACAACAACAGCCTTAGCGAAAGGATTCTTGAAGGGAAAGATGTAACTCTGTGAGATGAATTAACAGAACACAGAGCAGTTTCTCAGAAAGCTTCTTTCCAGTTTTGAACGGAAGATATTTCCTTTTTCACCATAGCCCTCTACGGGCTTCCTAATATCCCTTTGCCAATTCCACAAGAACAGCCTTAGCGAAAGGATTCTTGAAGGGAAAGATGTAACTCTGTGAGATGAATTAACAGAACACAGAGCGGTTTCTCAGAAAGCTTCTTTCCAATTTTGAACGGAAGATATTTCCTTTTTCACCATAGCCCTCTATGGGCTTCCAAATATCGCTTTGCCAATTCCACAAGAACAGCCTTAGGGAAAGGCTTCTTGAAGGGAAAGATGTAACTCTGTGAGGTGAATTCACAGAACACAGAGCAGTTTCTCAGAAAGCTTCTTTCCAGTTTTGAACGGAAGATATTTCCTTTTTCACCATAGCCCTCTATGGGCTTCCAATATCCCCTTGCCAATTCCACAAGAACAGCCTTAGCGAAAGGCTTCTTGAAGGGAAAGATGTAACTCTGTGAGATGAATTCACAAAACACAGAGCAGTTTCTCAGAAAGCTTCTTTCCAGTTTTGAACGGAAGATAATTCCTTTTTCACCATAGGCCTCTATGGGCTTCCAAATATCCCTTTGCCAATTCCACAAGAACAGCCTTAGCGAAAGGCTTCTTGAAGGGAAAGATGTAACTCTGTGAGATGAATTCACAGAACACAGAGCGGTTTCTCAGAAAGCTTCTTTCCACTTTTGAACGGAAGATATTAACTTTTTCACCATAGCCGTCTATGGGCTTCCAAATATCCCTTTGCCAATTCCACAAGAACAGCCTTAGCCAAAGGCTTCTTGAAGGGAACGATTTAACACTGTGAGATGAATTAACAGAACACAGAGCAGTTTCTCAGAAAGCTTCTTTCCAGTTTTGAACGGAAGATATTTCCTTTTTCACCATAGCCCTCTATGGGCTTCCAAATATCCCCTTGCCAATTCCACAAGAACAGCCTTAGCGAAAGGCTTCTAGAAGGGAAAGATGTAACTCTGTGAGATGAATTCACAGAACACAGAGCAGTTTCTCAGAAAGCTTCTTTCCAGTTTTGAACGGAAGATATTTCCTTTTTCACCATAGCCGTCTATGGGCTTGCAAATATGCCTTTGCCAATTCCACAAGAACAGCCTTAGCGAAAGGATTCTTGAAGGGAAAGATGTAACTCTGTGAGATGAATTCAGAGAACACAGAGCAGTTTCTCAGAAAGCTTCTTTCCAGTTTTGAACGGAAGATATTTCCTTTTTCACCATAGCCCTCTACGGGCTTCCAAATATCCCTTTGCCAATTCCACAAGAACAGCCTTAGCGAAAGGCTTCTTGAAGGGAAAGATGTAACTCTGTGAGATGAACTCACAGAACACAGAGCAGTTTATCAGAAAGCTTCTTTCCAGTTTTGAACGGAAGATATTTCCTTTTTCACCATAGCCCTATATGGGCTTCCAAATATCCCTTTGCCAATTCCACAAGAACAGCCTTAGCGAAAGGCTTCTTGAAGGGAAAGATGTAACTCTGTGAGATGAATTAACAGAACACAGAGCAGTTTCTCAGAAAGCTTCTTTCCAGTTTTGAACGGAAGATATTTCCTTTTTCACCATAGCCCTCTATGGGCTTCCAAATATCGCTTTGCCAATTCCACAAGAACAGCCTTAGCGAAAGGCTTCTTGAAGGGAAAGATGTAACTCTGTGAGATGAATTAACAGAAGACAGAGCAGTTTCTCAGAAAGCTTCTTTACAGTTTTGAACGGAAGATATTTCCTTTTTCACCATAGCCCTCTATGGTTTTCCAAATATCGCTTTTCCAATTCCACAAGAACAGCCTTAGCGAAAGACTTCTTGAAGGGAAAGATGTAACTCTGTGAGATGAATTCACAGAACATAGAGCAGTTTCTCAGAAAGCTTCTTTCCAGTTTTCAACGGAAGATATTTCCTTTTTCACCATAGCCGTCTATGGGCTTCCAAATTTCCCTTTGCCAATTCCTCAAGAACAGCCTTAGCGAAAGGCTTCTTGAAGGGAAAGATGTAACTCTGTGAGATGAATTCACAGAACACAGAGCAGTTTCTCAGAAAGCTTCTTTCCAGTTTTGAACGGAAGCTATTTCCTTTTTCACCATAGCCCTCTATGGGCTTCCAAATATCCCTTTGCCAATTCCACAAGAACAGCCTTAGCGAAAGGCTTCTTGAAGGGAAAGATGTAACTCTGTGAGATGAATTCACAGAACACAGAGCAGTTTCTCAGAAAGCTTCTTTCCAGTTTTGAACGGAAGATATTTCCTTTTTCACCGTAGCCGTCTACGGGCTTGCAAATATCCCTTTGCCAATTCCACAAGAACTGCCTTAGCGAAAGGCGTCTTGAAGGCAAAGATGTAACACTGTGAGATGAATTCAGAGAACACAGAGCAGTTTCTCAGAAAGTTTCTTTCCAGTTTTGAACGGAAGATATTTCCTTTTTCACCATAGCCCTCTACGGGCTTCCAAATATCCCTTTGCCAATTCCACAAGAACAGCCTTAGCGAAAGGCTTCTTGAAGGGAAAGATGTAACTCTGTGAGATGAATTCACAGAACACAGAGCAGTTTATCAGAAAGCTTCTTTCCAGTTTTGAACGGAAGATATTTCCTTTTTCACCGTAGCCCTCTATGGGCTTCCAAATATCCCTTTGCCAATTCCACAAGAACAGCCTTAGCGAAAGGCTTCTTGAAGGGAAAGATGTAACTCTGTGAGATGAATTCACAGAACACAGAGCAGTTTCTCAGAAAGCTTCTTTCCAGTTTTGAACGGAAGATATTTCCTTTTTCACCATAGCCCTCTATGGGCTTCCAAATATCCCTTTGCCAATTCCACAAGAACAGCCTTAGCGAAAGGCTTCTTGAAGGGAAAGATGTAACGCTATGAGATGAATTAACAGAACGCAGAGCAGTTTCTCAGAAAGCTTCTTTCCAGTTTTGAACGGAAGATATTTCCTTTTTCACCATAGCCCTCTATGGGCTACCAAATATCCGTTTGCCAATTAGCGAAAGGCTTCTTGAAGGGAAAGATGTAACTCTGTGAGATGAATTCACAGGACACAGAGCAGTATCTCAGAAAGCTTCTTTCCAGTTTTGAACGGAAGATTTTACTTTTTTCACCATAGCCGTCTATGGGCTTCCAAATATCCCTTTGCCAATTCCACAAGAACAGCCTTAGCGAAAGGCTTCTTGAAGGGAAAGATGTAACTCTGTGAGATGAATTAAAAGAACACAGAGCAGTTTCTCAGAAACCTTCTTTCCAGTTTTGAACGGAAGATATTTCCTTTTTCACCGTAGCCGTCTACGGGCTTGCAAATATCCCTTTGCCAATTCCACAAGAACTGCCTTAGCGAAAGGCGTCTTGAAGGCAAAGATGTAACACTGTGAGATGAATTCAGAGAACACAGAGCAGTTTCTCAGAAAGTTTCTTTCCAGTTTTGAACGGAAGATATTTCCTTTTTCACCATAGCCCTCTACGGGCTTCCAAATATCCCTTTGCCAATTCCACAAGAACAGCCTTAGCGAAAGGCTTCTTGAAGGGAAAGATGTAACTCTGTGAGATGAATTCACAGAACACAGAGCAGTTTATCAGAAAGCTTCTTTCCAGTTTTGAACGGAAGATATTTCCTTTTTCACCGTAGCCCTCTATGGGCTTCCAAATATCCCTTTGCCAATTCCACAAGAACAGCCTTAGCGAAAGGCTTCTTGAAGGGAAAGATGTAACTCTGTGAGATGAATTCACAGAACACAGAGCAGTTTCTCAGAAAGCTTCTTTCCAGTTTTGAACGGAAGATATTTCCTTTTTCACCATAGCCCTCTATGGGCTTCCAAATATCCCTTTGCCAATTCCACAAGAACAGCCTTAGCGAAAGGCTTCTTGAAGGGAAAGATGTAACGCTATGAGATGAATTAACAGAACGCAGAGCAGTTTCTGAGAAAGCTTCTTTCCAGTTTTGAACGGAAGATATTTCCTTTTTCACCATAGCCCTCTATGGGCTACCAAATATCCGTTTGCCAATTAGCGAAAGGCTTCTTGAAGGGAAAGATGTAACTCTGTGAGATGAATTCACAGGACACAGAGCAGTATCTCAGAAAGCTTCTTTCCAGTTTTGAACGGAAGATTTTACTTTTTTCACCATAGCCGTCTATGGGCTTCCAAATATCCCTTTGCCAATTCCACAAGAACAGCCTTAGCGAAAGGCTTCTTGAAGGGAAAGATGTAACTCTGTGAGATGAATTAAAAGAACACAGAGCAGTTTCTCAGAAAGCTTCTTTCCAGTTTTGAACGGAAGATATTTCCTTTTTCACCATAGCCCTCTATGGCCTTCCAAATATCGCTTTGCCAATTCCACAAGAACAGCCTTAGCGAAAGGCTTCTTGAAGGGAAAGATGTAACTCTGTGAGATGAATTAACAGAACAAAGAGCAGTTTCTCAGAAAGCTTCTTTCCAGTTTTGAACGGAAGAAATTTCCTTTTTCACCATAGCCCTCTATGGGCTTCCAAATATCCCTTTGCCAATTCCACAAGAACAGCCTTAGCGAAAGGATTCTTGAAGGGAAAGATGTAACTCTGTGAGATGAATTAACAGAACACAGAGCAGTTTCTCAGAAAGCTTCTTTCCAGTTTTGAACGGAAGATATTTCCTTTTTCACCGTAGCCCTCTATGGGCTTCCAAATATCCCTTTGCCAATTCCACAAGAACAGCCTTAGCGAAAGGCTTCTTGAAGGGAAAGATGTAACTCTGTGAGATGAATTAACAGAACACAGAGCAGTTTCTCAGAAAGCTTCTTTCCAGTTTTGAACGGAAGATATTTCCTATTTCACCATAGCCCTCTATGGGCTTCCAAATATCCCTTTGCCAATTCCACAAGAACAGCCTTAGCGAATGGCTTCTTGAAGGGAAAGATGTAACTCTGTGAGATGAATTCACAGAACACAGAGCTGTTTCTCAGAAAGCTTCTTTCCAGTTTTGAACGGAAGATATTTCCTTTTTCACCATAGCCCTCTATGGGCTTCCAAATATCCCTTTGCCCATTCCACAACGACAGACTTAGCGAAAGGCTTCTTGAAGGGAAAGATGTAACTCTGTGAGATGAATTCACAGAACACAGAGCAGTTTCTCAGAAAGCTTCTTTCCAGTTTTGAACGGAAAGTATTTCCTTTTTCACCATAACCCTCTATGGGCTTCCAAATATCCCTTTGCCAATTCCACAAGAACAGCCTTAGCGAAAGGCTTCTTGAAGGGAAAGATGTAACGCTATGAGATGAATTAACAGAACGCAGAGCAGTTTCTCAGAAAGCTTCTTTCCAGTTTTGAACGGAAGATATTTCCTTTTTCACCATAGCCCTCTATGGGCTACCAAATATCCGTTTGCCAATTAGCGAAAGGCTTCTTGAAGGGAAAGATGTAACTCTGTGAGATGAATTCACAGGACACAGAGCAGTATCTCAGAAAGCTTCTTTCCAGTTTTGAACGGAAGATATTACTTTTTTCACCATAGCCGTCTATGGGCTTCCAAATATCCCTTTGACAATTCCACAAGAACAGCCTTAGCGAAAGGCTTCTTGAAGGGAAAGATGTAACTCTGTGAGATGAATTCACAGAACACAGAGCAGTTTCTCAGAATGCTTCTTTCCAGTTTTGAACGGAAGATATTTCCTTTTTCACCATAGCCCTCTATGGGTTTCCAAATATCGCTTTGCCAATTCCACAAGAACAGCCTTAGCCAAAGGCTTCTTGAATGGAAAGATGTAACTCTGTGAGATGAATTAACAGAACACAGAGCAGTTTCTCAGAAAGCTTCTTTCCAGTTTTGAACGGAAGATATTTCCTTTTTCACCATAGCCCTCTATGGGCTTCCAAATATCCCTTTGCCAATTCCACAAGAACAGCCTTAGCGAAAGGCTTCTTGAAGGGAAAGATGTAACTCTGTGAGATGAATTCACAGAACACAGAGCTGTTTCTCAGAAAGCTTCTTTCCAGTTTTGAACGGAAGATATTTCCTTTTTCACCATAGCCCTCTATGGGCTTCCAAATATCCCTTTGCCAATTCCACAACAACAGACTTAGCGAAAGGCTTCTTGAAGGGAAAGATGTAACTCTGTGAGATGAATTCACAGAACACAGAGCAGTTTCTCAGAAAGCTTCTTTCCAGTTTTGAACGGAAGATATTTCCTTTTTCACCATAGCCCTCTATGGGCTTCCAAATATCCCTTTGCCAATTCCACAAGAACAGCCTTAGCGAAAGGCTTCTTGAAGGGAAAGATATAACTCTGTGAGATGAATTAACAGGACACAGAGAAGTTTCTCAGAAAGCTTCTTTCCAGTTTTGAACGGAAAGTATTTCCTTTTTCACCATAACCCTCTATGGGCTTCCAAATATCCCTTTGCCAATTCCACAAGAACAGCCTTAGCCAAAGGCTTCTTGAAGGGAAAGATGTAACACTGTGAGATGTATTAACAGAACACAGAGCAGTTTCTCAGAAAGCTTCTTTCCAGTTTTGAACGGAAGATATTTCCTTTTTCACCATAGCCCTCTATGGGCTTCCAAATATCCCTTTGCCAATTCCACAAGAACAGCCTTAGCGAAAGGCTTCTTGAAGGGAAAGATGTAACTCTGTGAGATGAATTAACAGAACACAGAGCAGTTTCTCAGAAAGCTTCTTTCCAGTTTTGAACGGAAGATATTTCCTTTTTCACCATAGCCCTCTATGGGCTTCCAAATATCGCTTTGCCAATTCCACAAGAACAGACTTAGCGAAAGGCTTCTTGAAGGGAAAGATGTAACTCTGTGAGATGAATTCACAGAACGCAGAGCAGTTTCTCAGAAAGCTTCTTTCCAGTTTTGAACGGAAGATATTTCCTTTTTCACCATAGCCGTCTATGGGCTTGCAAATATCCCTTTGCCAATTACACAAGAACAGCCTTAGCGAAAGGCTTCTTGAAGGGAAAGATGTAACTCTGTGAGATGAATTCACAAAAAACAGAGCAGTTTCTCAGAAAGCTTCTTTCCAGTTTTGAACGGAAGATATTTCCTTTTTCACCATAGCCCTCTACGGGCTTCCAAATATCCCTTTGCCAATTCCACAAGAACAGCCTTAGCAAAAGGCTTCTTTAAGGGAAAGATGTAACTCTGTGAGATGAACTCACAGAACACAGAGCAGTTTATCAGTAAGCTTCTTTCCAGTTTTGAACGGAAGATATTTCCTTTTTCACCATAGCCCTCTATGGGCTTCCAAATATCCCTTTGCCAATTCCACAAGAACAGCCTTAGCGAAAGGCTTCTTGAAGGGAAAGATGTAACTCTGTGAGATGAATTCAGAGAACACAGAGCAGTTTCTCAGAAAGCTTCTTTCCAGTTTTGAACGGAAGATATTTCCTTTTTCACCGTAGCCCTCTATGGGCTTCCAAATATCCCTTTGCCAATTCCACAAGAACAGCCTTAGCGAAAGGCTTCTAGAAGGGAAAGATGTAACTCTGTGAGATGAATTAAAAGAACACAGAGTAGTTTCTCAGAAAGCTTCTTTCCAGTTTTGAACGGAAGATATTTCCTTTTTCACCATAGCCCTCTATGGCCTTCCAAATATCGCTTTGCCAATTCCACAAGAACAGCCTTAGCGAAAGGCTTCTTGAAGGGAAAGATGTAACTCTGTGAGATGAATTAACAGAACAAAGAGCAGTTTCTCAGAAAGCTTCTTTCCAGTTTTGAACGGAAGAAATTTCCTTTTTCACCATAGCCCTCTATGGGCTTCCAAATATCCCTTTGCCAATTCCACACGAACAGCCTTAGCGAAAGGATTCTTGAAGGGAAAGATGTAACTCTGTGAGATGAATTAACAGAACACAGAGCAGTTTCTCAGAAAGCTTCTTTCCAGTTTTGAACGGAAGATATTTCCTTTTTCACCATAGCCCTCTATGGGCTTCCAAATATCCCTTTGCCAATTCCACAAGAACAGCCTTAGCGAAAGGCTTCTTGAAGGGAAAGATGTAACGCTATGAGATGAATTAACAGAACGCAGAGCAGTTTCTCAGAAAGCTTCTTTCCAGTTTTGAACGGAAGACATTTCCTTTTTCACCATAGCCCTCTATGGGCTACCAAATATCCCTTTGCCAATTTGCGAAAGGCTTCTTGAAGGGAAAGATGTAACTCTGTGAGATGAATTCACAGGACACAGAGCAGTATCTCAGAAAGCTTCTTTCCAGTTTTGAACGGAAGATATTACTTTTTTCACCATAGCCATCTATGGGCTTCCAAATATCCCTTTGACAATTCCACAAGAACAGCCTTAGCGAAAGGCTACTTGAAGGGAAAGATGTAACTCTGTGAGATGAATTCACAGAACACAGAGCAGTTTCTCAGAAAGCTTCTTTCCAGTTTTGAACGGAAGATATTTCCTTTTTCACCGTAGCCCTCTATGGGTTTCCAAATATCGCTTTGCCAATTCCACAAGAACAGCCTTAGCCAAAGGCTTCTTGAAGGGAAAGATGTAACTCTGTGAGATGAATTAACAGAACACAGAGCAGTTTCTCAGAAAGCTTCTTTCCAGTTTTGAACGGAAGATATTTCCTTTTTCACCATAGCCCTCTATGGGCTTCCAAATATCCCTTTGCCAATTCCACAAGAACAGCCTTAGCGAAAGGCTTCTTGAAGGGAAATATGTAACTCTGTGAGATGAATTCACAGAACACAAAGCTGTTTCTCAGAAAGCTTCTTTCCAGTTTTGAACGGAAGATATTTCCTTTTTCACCATAGCCCTCTATGGGCTTCCAAATATCCCTTTGCCAATTCCACAACAACAGACTTAGCGAAAGGACTCTTGAAGGGAAAGATGTAACTCTGTGAGATGAATTCACAGAACACAGAGCAGTTTCTCAGAAAGCTTCTTTCCAGTTTTGAACGGAAGATATTTCCTTTTTCACCGTAGCCCTCTATGGGCTTCCAAATATCCCTTTGCCAATTCCACAAGAACAGCCTTAGCGAAAGGCTTCTTGAAGGGAAAGATATAACTCTGTGAGATGAATTAACAGGACACAGAGAAGTTTCTCAGAAAGCTTCTTTCCAGTTTTGAACGGAAAGTATTTCCTTTTTCACCATAACCCTCTATGGGCTTCCAAATATCCCTTTGCCAATTCCACAAGAACAGCCTTAGCGAAAGGCTTCTTGAAGGGAAAGATGTAACGCTATGAGATGAATTAACAGAACGCAGAGCAGTTTCTCAGAAAGCTTCTTTCCAGTTTTGAACGGAAGATATTTCCTTTTTCACCATAGACCTCTATGGGCTACCAAATATCCCTTTGCCAATTAGCGAAAGCCTTCTTGAAGGGAAAGATGTAACTCTGTGAGATGAATTCACAGGACACAGAGCAGTATCTCAGAAAGCTTCTTTCCAGTTTTGAACGGAAGATATTTCTTTTTTCACCATAGCCGTCTATGGGCTTCCAAATATCCCTTTGACAATTCCACAAGAACAGCCTTAGCGAAAGGCTTCTTGAAGGGAAAGATGTAAGTCTGTGAGATGAATTCACAGAACACAGAGCAGTTTCTCAGAAAGCTTCTTTCCAGTTTTGAACGGAAGATATTTCCTTTTTCACCATAGCCCTCTATGGGCTTCCAATTATCCCTTTGCCAATTCCACAAGAACAGCCTTAGCGAAAGGCTTCTTGAAGGGAAAGATGTAACTCTGTGAGATGAATTCACAGAACACAGAGCAGTTTCTCAGAAAGCTTCTTTCCAGTTTTGAACGGAAGCTATTTCCTTTTTCACCATAGCCCTCTTGGGCTTCCAAATATACCTTTGCCAATTCCACAAGAACAGCCTTAGCGAAAGGCTTCTTGAAGGGAAAGTTGTAACTCTGTGAGATGAATTCACAGAACACAGAGCAGTTTCTCAGAAAGCTTCTTTCCAGTTTTGAACGGAAGATATTTCCTTTTTCACCATAGCCGTCTATGGGCTTCCAAATATCCCTTTGCCAATTCCACAAGAACAGCCTTAGCGAAAGGATTCTTGAAGGGAAAGATGTAACTCGGTGAGATGAATTCACAGAACACAGAGCAGTTTCTCAGAAAGCTTCTTTCCAGTTTTGAACGGAAGATATTTCCTTTTTCACCATAGCCCTCTATGGGCTTCCAAATATCCCCTTGCCAATTCCACAAGAACAGCCTTAGCGAAAGGCTTCTTGAAGGGAAAGATGTAACTCTGTGAGATGAATTCACAAAAAACAGAGCAGTTTATCAGAAAGCTTCTTTCCAGTTTTGAACGGAAGATATTTCCTTTTTCACCATAGCCCTCTACGGGCTTCCAAATATCCCTTTGCCAATTCCACAAGAACAGCTTTAGCGAAAGGCTTCTTTAAGGGAAAGATGTAACTCTGTGAGATGAACTCACAGAACACAGAGCAGTTTATCAGTAAGCTTCTTTCCAGTTTTGAACGGAAGATATTTCCTTTTTCACCATAGCCCTCTATGGGCTTCCAAATATCCCTTTGCCAATTCCACAAGAACAGCCTTAGCGAAAGGCTTCTTGAAGGGAAAGATGTAACTCTGTGAGATGAATTAACAGAACACAGAGCAGTTTCTCAGAAAGCTTCTTTCCAGTTTTGAACGGAAGATATTTCCTTTTTCACCATAGCCCTCTATGGGCTTCCAAATATCCCTTTGCCAATTCCACAAGAACAGCCTTAGCGAAAGGCTTCTTGAAGGGAAAGATGTAACTCTGTGAGATGAATTAACAGAACACAGAGCAGTTTCTCAGAAAGCTTCTTTCCAGTTTTGAACGAAAGATATTTCCTTTATCACCATAGCCCTCTATGGGTTTCCAAATATCGCTTTGCCAATTCCACAAGAACAGCCTTAGCGAAAGGCTTCTTGAAGTGAAAGATGTAACTCTGTGAGATGAATTCACAGAACATAGAGCAGTTTCTCAGAAAGCTTCTTTCCAGTTTTGAACGGAAGATATTTCCTTTTTCACCATAGCCGTCTATGGGCTTCCAAATTTCCCTTTGCCAATTCCTCAAGAACAGCCTTAGCGAAAGGCTTCTTTAAGGGAAAAATGTAACTCTGTGAGATGAATTAACAGAACACAGAGCAGTTTCTCAGAAAGCTTCTTTCCAGTTTTGAACGGAAGATATTTCCTTTTTCACCATAGCCCTCTATGGGCTTCCAATTATCCCTTTGCCAATTCCACAAGAACAGCCTTATCGAAAGGCTTCTTGAAGGGAAAGATGTAACTCTGTGAGATGAATTAACAGAACACAGAGCAGTTTCTCAGAAAGCCTCTTTCCAGTTTTGAACGGAAGATATTTCCTTTTTCACCATAGCCGTCTATGGGCTTCCAAATATCCCTTTGCCAATTCCACAAGAACAGCCTTAGCGAAAGGCTTCTTGAAGGGAAAGATGTAACTCTGTGAGATGAATTCACAGAACTCAGAGCAGTTTCTCAGAAAGCTTCTTTCCAGTTTTGAACGGAAGATATTTCCTTTTTCACCATAGCCCTCTATGGGCTTCCAAATATCCCTTTGCCAATTCCACAAGAACAGCCTTAGCGAAAGGCTTCTTGAAGGGAAAGATGTAACTCTGTGAGATGAATTCACAGAACACAGAGCAGTTTCTCAGAAAGCTTCTTTCCAGTTTTGAACGGAAGATATTTCCTTTTTCACCATAGGCCTCTAGGGTTCCAAATATCCCTTTGTCAATTCCACAAGAACAGCCTTAGCGAAAGGCTTCTTGAAGGGAAAGATGTAACTCTCTGAGATGAATTCAGAGAACACAGAGCAGTTTCTCAGAAAGCTTCTTTCCAGTTTTGAACGGAAGATATTTCCTTTTTCACCATAGCCCTCTATGGGCTTCCAAATATCCCTTTGCCAATTCCACAAGAACAGCCTTAGCGAAGGGCTTCTTGAAGGGAAAGATGTAACTCTGTGAGATGAATTAACAGAACACAGAGCAGTTTCTCAGAAAGCTTCTTTCCAGTTTTGAACGGAAGATATTTCCTTTTTCACCATAGCCCTCTATGGGCTTCCAAATATCACTTTGCCAATTCCACAAGAACAGCCTTAGCGAAAGGCTTCTTGAAGGGAAAGATGTAACGCTATGAGATGAATTAACAGAACACAGAGCAGTTTCTCAGAAAGCTTCTTTCCAGTTTTGAACGGAAGATATTTCCTTTTTCACCATAGCCGTCTATGGGCTTCCAAATATCCCTTTGCCAATTCCACAAGAACAGCCTTAGCGAAAGGCTTCTTGAAGAGAAAGATGTAACTCTGTGAGATGAATTAACAGGACACAGAGCAGTTTCTCAGAAAGCTTCTTTCCAGTTTTGAACGGAAGATATTTCCTTTTTCACCATAGCCTTCTATGGGCTTCCAAATATCCCTTTGCCAATTCCAGAAGAACAGCCTTAGCCAAAGGCTTCTTGAAGGGAAAGATGTAACACTGTGAGATGAATTAACAGAACACAGAGCAGTTTCTCAGAAAGCTTCTTTCCAGTTTTGAACGGAAGATATTTCCTTTTTCACCATAGCCCTCTATGGGCTTCCAAATATCCCTTTGCCAATTCCACAAGAAAAGCCATAGCGAAAGGCTTCCTGAAGGGAAAGATGTAACTCAGTGAGATGAATTCACAGAACACAGAGCAGTTTCTCAGAAAGCTTCTTTCCAGTTTTGAACGGAAGATATTTCCTTTTTCACCATAGCACTCTACGGGCTATCTAACATCCCTTTACCAATTCCACAAGAACAGCCTTAGCGAAAGGCTTCTTGAAGGGAAAGATGTAACTCTGTGAGATGAATTCACAGAACACAGAGCAGTTTCTCAGAAAGCTTCTTTCCAGTTTTGAACAGAAGATATTTCCTTTTTCACCATAGCCCTCTATGGGCTTCCAAATATCGCTTTGCCAATTCCACAAGAACAGCCTTAGCGAAATGCTTCTTGAAGGGAAAGATGTAACTCAGTGAGATGAATTAACAGAACACAGAGCAGTTTCTCAGAAAGCTTCTTTCCAGTTTTGAACGGAAGATATTTCCTTTTTCACCATAGCCCTCTATGGGCTTCCAAATATCCCTTTGCCAATTCCACAAGAACAGCCTTAGCGAAAGGCTTCTTGAAGGGAAAGATGTAACGCTATGAGATGAATTAACAGAACACAGAGCAGTTTCTCAGAAAGCTTCTTTCCAGTTTTGAACGGAAGATATTTCCTTTTTCACCATAGCCGTCTATGGGCTTCCAAATATCACTTTGCCAATTCCACAAGAACAGCCTTAGCGAAAGGGTTCTTGAAGGGAAAGATGTAACTCTGTGAGATGAATTAACAGGACACAGAGCAGTTTCTCAGAAAGCTTCTTTCCAGTTTTGAACGGAAGATATTTCCTTTTTCACCATAGCCCTCTATGGGCTTCTAAATATCCCTTTGCCAATTCCACAAGAACAGCCTTAGCGAAAGGCTTCTTGAAGGGAAAGATGTAACTCTGTGAGATGAATTCAGAGAACACAGAGAAGTTTCTCAGAAAGCTTCTTTCCAGTTTTGAACGGAAGATATTTCCTTTTTCATCATAGACCTCTACGGGCTTCCAAATATCCCTTTGCCAATTCCACAAGAACAGCCTTAGCGAAAGGCTTCTTGAAGGGAAAGATGTAACTCTGTGAGATGAATTAACAGAACACAGAGCAGTTTCTCAGAAAGCTTCTTTCCAGTTTTGAACGGAAGATATTTCCTTTTTCACCATAGCCCTCTATGGGCTTCCAAATATCCCTTTGCCAATACCACAAGAACAGCCTTAGCGAAAGGCTTCTTGAAGGGAAAGATGTAACGCTATGAGATGAATTAACAGAACACAGAGCAGTTTCTCAGAAGGCTTCTTTCCAGTTTTGAACGGAAGATATTTCCTTTTTCACCATAGCCGTCTATGGGCTTCCAAATATCCCTTTGCCAATTCCACAAGAACAGCGTTAGCGAAAGGGTTCTTGAAGGGAAAGATGTAACTCTGTGAGATGAATTAACAGGACACAGAGCAGTTTCTCAGAAAGCTTCTTTCCAGTTTTGAACGGAAGATATTTCCTTTTTCACCATAGCCCTCTATGGGCTTCTAAATATCCCTTTGCCAATTCCACAAGAAGAGCCTTAGCGAAAGGCTTCTTGAAGGGAAAGATGTAACTCTGTGAGATGAATTCAGAGAACACAGAGAAGTTTCTCAGAAAGCTTCTTTCCAGTTTTGAACGGAAGATATTTCCTTTTTCATCATAGACCTCTACGGGCTTCCAAATATCCCTTTGCCAATTCCACAAGAACAGCCTTAGCGAAAGGCTTCTTGAAGGGAAAGATGTAACTCTGTGAGATGAATTCACAGAACACAGAGCAGTTTCTTAGAAAGCTTCTTTCCAGTTTTGAACGGAAGAAATTTCCTTTTTCACCACAGCCCTCTATGGGCTTCCTAATATCCCTTTGCCAATTCCACAAGAACAGCCTTAGCCAAAGGCTTCTTGAAGGGAAAGATGTAACTCTGTGAGATGAATTAACAGAACACAGAGTAGTTTCTCAGAAAGCTTCTTTCCAGTTTTGAACGGAAGATATTTCCTTTTTCACCATAGCCCTCTATGGGCTTCCAAATATCGCTTTGCCAATTCCACAAGAACAGCCTTAGCGAAAGGCTTCTTGAAGGGAAAGATGTAACTCTGTGAGATGAATTAACAGAGCACAAAGCAGTTTCTCAGAAAGCTTCTTTCCAGTTTTCAACGGAAGATATTTCCTTTTTCACCATAGCCGTCTATGGGCTTCCAAATATCCCTTTGCCAATTCCACAAGAACAGCCTTAGCGAAAGGATTCTTGAAGGGGAAGATGTAACTCTGTGAGATGAATTCACAGAACACAGAGCAGTTTCTCAGAAAGCTTCTTTCCATTTTTGAACGGAAGATATTTCCTTTTTCACCCTAGTCCTCTATGGGCTTCCAAATATCGCTTTGCCAATTAAACAAGAACAGCCTTAGCGAAAGGCTTCTTGAAGGGAAAGATGTAACTCTGTGAGATGAATTCACAGAACTCAGAGCAGTTTCTCAGAAAGCTTCTTTCCAGTTTTGAACGGAAGATATTTCCTTTTTCACCATAGCCCTCTATGGGCTTCCAAATATCCCTTTGCCAATTCCACAAGAACAGCCTTAGCGAAAGGCTTCTTGAAGGGAAAGATGTAACTCTGTGAGATGAATTAACAGAACACAGAGCAGTTTCTCAGAAAGCTTCTTTCCAGTTTTGAACGGAAGATATTTCCTTTTTCACCATAGGCCTCTAGGGGTTCCAAATATCCCTTTGTCAATTCCACAAGAACAGCCTTAGCGAAAGGCTTCTTGAAGGGAAAGATGTAACTCTGTGAGATGAATTGACAGAACACAGAGCAGTTTCTCAGAAAGCTTCTTTCCAGTTTTGAACGGAAGATATTTCCTTTTTCACCATAGCCGTCTATGGGCTTGCAAATATCCCTTTGCCAATTCCACAAGAACAGCCTTAGCGAAAGGCTTCTTGAAGGGAAAGATGTAACTCTGTGAGATGAATTCACAGAACACAGAGCAGTTTCTCTGCAAGCTTCTTTCCAGTTTTGAACGGAAGATATTTCCTTTTTCACCATAGCCCTCTACGGGCTATCTAACATCCCTTTGCCAATTCCACAAGAACAGCCTTAGCGAAAGGCTTCTTGAAGGGAAAGATGTAACTCTGTGAGATGAATTAACAGAACACAGAGCAGTTTCTCAGAAAGCTTCTTTCCAGTTTTGAACGGAAGATATTTCCTTTTTCACCGTAGCCCTCTATGGGCTTCCAAATATCCCTTTGCAAATTCCACAAGAACAGCCTTAGCGAAAGGCTTCTTGAAGGGAAAGATGTAACTCTGTGAGATGAATTAACAGAACACAGAGCAGTTTCTCAGGAAGCTTCTTTCCAGTTTTGAATGGAAGATATTTCCTTTTTCACCATAGCCCTCTATGGGCTTCCAAATATCACTTTGCCAATTCCACAAGAACAGCCTTAGCGAAAGGCTTCTTGAAGGGAAAGATGTAACGCTATGAGATGAATTAACAGAACACAGAGCAGTTTCTCAGAAAGCTTCTTTCCAGTTTTGAACGGAAGATATTTCCTTTTTCACCATAGCCGTCTATGGGCTTCCAAATATCCCTTTGCCAATTCCACAAGAACAGCCTTAGCGAAAGGCTTCTTGAAGGGAAAGATGTAACTCTGTGAGATGAATTCACAGAACACAGAGCGGTTTCTCAGAAAGCTTCTTTCCAGTTTTGAACGGAAGATATTTCCTTTTTCACCATAGCCGTCTAGGGGTTCCAAATATCCCTTTGCCAATTCCACAAGAACAGCCTTAGCGAAAGGCTTCTTGAAGGGAAAGATGTAACTCTGTGAGATGAATTAACAGAACACAGAGCAGTTTCTCAGAAAGCTTCTTTCCAGTTTTGAACGGAAGATATTTCCTTTTTCACCATAGCCCTCTATGGGCTTCCAAATATCGCTTTGCCAATTCCACAAGAACAGCCTTAGCGAAAGGCTTCTTGAAGGGAAAGATGCAACTCTGTGAGATGAATTCACAGAACACAGAGCAGTTTCTCAGAAAGCTTCTTTCCAGTTTTGAACGGAAGATATTTCCTTTTTCACCATAGCCCTCTATGGGCTTCCAAATATCGCTTTGCCAATTCCACAAGAACAGCCTTAGCGAAAGGCTTCTTGAAGGGAAAGATGTAACTCTGTGAGATGAATTAACAGAACACAAAGCAGTTTCTCAGAAAGCTTCTTTCCAGTTTTCAACGGAAGATATTTCCTTTTTCACCATAGCCGTCTATGGGCTTCCAAATATCCCTTTGCCAATTCCACAAGAACAGCCTTAGCGAAAGGATTCTTGAAGGGAAAGATGTAACTCTGTGAGATGAATTAACAGAACACAGAGCAGTTTCTCAGAAAGCTTCTTTCCAGTTTTGAACGGAAGATATTTCCTTTTTCACCATAGGCCTCTATGGGCTTCCAAATATCCCTTTGTCAATTCCACAAGAACAGCCTTAGCGAAAGGCTTCTTGAAGGGAAAGATGTAACTCTGTGAGATGAATTAACAGAACACAGAGCAGTTTCTCAGAAAGCTTCTTTCCAGTTTTGAACGGAAGATATTTCCTTTTTCACCATAGCCCTCTATGGGCTTCCAAATATCCCTTTGCCAATTCCACAAGAACAGCCTTAGCGAAAGGCTTCTTGAAGGGAAAGATGTAACGCTATGAGATGAATTAACAGAACACAGAGCAGTTTCTCAGAAAGATTCTTTCCAGTTTTGAACGGAAGATATTTCCTTTTTCACCATAGCCCTCTATGGGCTTCCAAATATCCCTTTGCCAATTCCACAAGAACAGCCTTAGCGAAAGGCTTCTGGAAGGGAAAGATGTAACTCTGTGAGATGAATTAACAGAACACAGAGCAGTTTCTCAGAAAGCTTCTTTCCATTTTTGAACGGAAGATATTTCCTTTTTCACCCTAGCCCTCTATGGGCTTCCAAATATCGCTTTGCCAATTCCACAAGAACAGCCTTAGCGAAAGGCTTCTTGAAGGGAAAGATGTAACTCTGTGAGATGAATTCACAGAACTCAGAGCAGTTTCTCAGAAAGCTTCTTTCCAGTTTTGAACGGAAGATATTTCCTTTTTCACCATAGCCCTCTATGGGCTTCCAAATATCCCTTTGCCAATTCCACAAGAACAGCCTTAGCGAAAGGCTTCTTGAAGGGAAAGATGTAACTCTGTGAGATGAATTCACAGAACACAGAGCGGTTTCTCAGAAAGCATCTTTCCAGTTTTGAACGGAAGATATTTCCTTTTTCACCATAGCCGTCTAGGGGTACCAAATATCCCTTTGCCAATTCCACAAGAACAGCCTTAGCCAAAGGCTTCTTGAAGGGAAAGATGTAACACTGTGAGATGAATTAACAGAACACAGAGCAGTTTCTCAGAAAGCTTCTTTCCAGTTTTGAACGGAAGATATTTCCTTATTCACCATAGCCCTCTATGGGCTTCCAAATATCCCTTTGCCAATTCCACAAGAACAGACTTAGCGAAAGGCTTCTTGAAGGGAAAGATGTAACTCTGTGAGATGAATTCACAGAACACAGAGCAGTTTCTCAGAAAGCTTCTTTCCAGTTTTGAACGGAAGATATTTCCTTTTTCACCATAGGCCTCTATGGGCTTCCAAATATCCCTTTGCCAATTCCACAAGAACAGCCTTAGCGAAAGGCTTCTAGAAGGGAAAGATGTAACTCTGTGAGATGAATTAACAGAACACAGAGCAGTTTCTCAGAAAGCTTCTTTCCAGTTTTGAACGGAAGATATTTCCTTTTTCACCATAGCCCTCTATGGGCTTCCAAATATCCCTTTGCCAATTCCACAAGAACAGCCTTAGCGAAAGGCTTCTTGAAGGGAAAGATGTAACTCTGTGAGATGAATTCAGAGAACACAGAGAAGTTTCTCAGAAAGCTTCTTTCCAGTTTTGAACGGAAGATATTTCCTTTTTCATCATAGACCTCTACGGGCTTCCAAATATCCCTTTGCCAATTCCACAAGAACAGCCTTAGCGAAAGGCTTCTTGAAGGGAAAGATGTAACTCTGTGAGATGAATTAACAGAACACAGAGCAGTTTCTCAGAAAGCTTCTTTCCAGTTTTGAACGGAAGATATTTCCTTTTTCACCATAGCCCTCTATGGGCTTCCAAATATCCCTTTGCCAATACCACAAGAACAGCCTTAGCGAAAGGCTTCTTGAAGGGAAAGATGTAACGCTATGAGATGAATTAACAGAACACAGAGCAGTTTCTCAGAAGGCTTCTTTCCAGTTTTGAACGGAAGATATTTCCTTTTTCACCATAGCCGTCTATGGGCTTCCAAATATCCCTTTGCCAATTCCACAAGAACAGCCTTAGCGAAAGGGTTCTTGAAGGGAAAGATGTAACTCTGTGAGATGAATTAACAGGACACAGAGCAGTTTCTCAGAAAGCTTCTTTCCAGTTTTGAACGGAAGATATTTCCTTTTTCACCATAGCCCTCTATGGGCTTCTAAATATCCCTTTGCCAATTCCACAAGAAGAGCCTTAGCGAAAGGCTTCTTGAAGGAAAAGATGTAACTCTGTGAGATGAATTCAGAGAACACAGAGAAGTTTCTCAGAAAGCTTCTTTCCAGTTTTGAACGGAAGATATTTCCTTTTTCATCATAGACCTCTACGGGCTTCCAAATATCCCTTTGCCAATTCCACAAGAACAGCCTTAGCGAAAGGCTTCTTGAAGGGAAAGATGTAACTCTGTGAGATGAATTCACAGAACACAGAGCAGTTTCTTAGAAAGCTTCTTTCCAGTTTTGAACGGAAGAAATTTCCTTTTTCACCACAGCCCTCTATGGGCTTCCTAATATCCCTTTGCCAATTCCACAAGAACAGCCTTAGCCAAAGGCTTCTTGAAGGGAAAGATGTAACTCTGTGAGATGAATTAACAGAACACAGAGCAGTTTCTCAGAAAGCTTCTTTCCAGTTTTGAACGGAAGATATTTCCTTTTTCACCATAGCCCTCTATGGGCTTCCAAATATCGCTTTGCCAATTCCACAAGAACAGCCTTAGCGAAAGGCTTCTTGAAGGGAAAGATGTAACTCTGTGAGATGAATTAACAGAGCACAAAGCAGTTTCTCAGAAAGCTTCTTTCCAGTTTTCAACGGAAGATATTTCCTTTTTCACCATAGCCGTCTATGGGCTTCCAAATATCCCTTTGCCAATTCCACAAGAACAGCCTTAGCGAAAGGATTCTTGAAGGGAAAGATGTAACTCTGTGAGATGAATTCACAGAACACAGAGCAGTTTCTCAGAAAGCTTCTTTCCATTTTTGAACGGAAGATATTTCCTTTTTCACCCTAGTCCTCTATGGGCTTCCAAATATCGCTTTGCCAATTAAACAAGAACAGCCTTAGCGAAAGGCTTCTTGAAGGGAAAGATGTAACTCTGTGAGATGAATTCACAGAACTCAGAGCAGTTTCTCAGAAAGCTTCTTTCCAGTTTTGAACGGAAGATATTTCCTTTTTCACCATAGCCCTCTATGGGCTTCCAAATATCCCTTTGCCAATTCCACAAGAACAGCCTTAGCGAAAGGCTTCTTGAAGGGAAAGATGTAACTCTGTGAGATGAATTAACAGAACACAGAGCAGTTTCTCAGAAAGCTTCTTTCCAGTTTTGAACGGAAGATATTTCCTTTTTCACCATAGGCCTCTAGGGGTTCCAAATATCCCTTTGTCAATTCCACAAGAACAGCCTTAGCGAAAGGCTTCTTGAAGGGAAAGATGTAACTCTGTGAGATGAATTGACAGAACACAGAGCAGTTTCTCAGAAAGCTTCTTTCCAGTTTTGAACGGAAGATATTTCCTTTTTCACCATAGCCGTCTATGGGCTTGCAAATATCCCTTTGCCAATTCCACAAGAACAGCCTTAGCGAAAGGCTTCTTGAAGGGAAAGATGTAACTCTGTGAGATGAATTCACAGAACACAGAGCAGTTTCTCAGCAAGCTTCTTTCCAGTTTTGAACGGAAGATATTTCCTTTTTCACCATAGCCCTCTACGGGCTATCTAACATCCCTTTGCCAATTCCACAAGAACAGCCTTAGCGAAAGGCTTCTTGAAGGGAAAGATGTAACTCTGTGAGATGAATTAACAGAACACAGAGCAGTTTCTCAGAAAGCTTCTTTCCAGTTTTGAACGGAAGATATTTCCTTTTTCACCGTAGCCCTCTATGGGCTTCCAAATATCCCTTTGCAAATTCCACAAGAACAGCCTTAGCGAAAGGCTTCTTGAAGGGAAAGATGTAACTCTGTGAGATGAATTAACAGAACACAGAGCAGTTTCTCAGGAAGCTTCTTTCCAGTTTTGAATGGAAGATATTTCCTTTTTCACCATAGCCCTCTATGGGCTTCCAAATATCACTTTGCCAATTCCACAAGAACAGCCTTAGCGAAAGGCTTCTTGAAGGGAAAGATGTAACGCTATGAGATGAATTAACAGAACACAGAGCAGTTTCTCAGAAAGCTTCTTTCCAGTTTTGAACGGAAGATATTTCCTTTTTCACCATAGCCGTCTATGGGCTTCCAAATATCCCTTTGCCAATTCCACAAGAACACCCTTAGCGAAAGGCTTCTTGAAGGGAAAGATGTAACTCTGTGAGATGAATTCACAGAACACAGAGCGGTTTCTCAGAAAGCTTCTTTCCAGTTTTGAACGGAAGATATTTCCTTTTTCACCATAGCCGTCTAGGGGTTCCAAATATCCCTTTGCCAATTCCACAAGAACAGCCTTAGCGAAAGGCTTCTTGAAGGGAAAGATGTAAGTCTGTGAGATGAATTAACAGAACACAGAGCAGTTTCTCAGAAAGCTTCTTTCCAGTTTTGAACGGAAGATATTTCCTTTTTCACCATAGCCCTCTATGGGCTTCCAAATATCGCTTTGCCAATTCCACAAGAACAGCCTTAGCGAAAGGCTTCTTGAAGGGAAAGATGCAACTCTGTGAGATGAATTCACAGAACACAGAGCAGTTTCTCAGAAAGCTTCTTTCCAGTTTTGAACGGAAGATATTTCCTTTTTCACCATAGCCCTCTATGGGCTTCCAAATATCGCTTTGCCAATTCCACAAGAACAGCCTTAGCGAAAGGCTTCTTGAAGGGAAGGATGTAACTCTGTGAGATGAATTAACAGAACACAAAGCAGTTTCTCAGAAAGCTTCTTTCCAGTTTTCAACGGAAGATATTTCCTTTTTCACCATAGCCGTCTATGGGCTTCCAAATATCCCTTTGCCAATTCCACAAGAACAGCCTTAGCGAAAGGATTCTTGAAGGGAAAGATGTAACTCTGTGAGATGAATTAACGGAACACAGAGCAGTTTCTCAGAAAGCTTCTTTCCAGTTTTGAACGGAAGATATTTCCTTTTTCACCATAGGCCTCTATGGGCTTCCAAATATCCCTTTGTCAATTCCACAAGAACAGCCTTAGCGAAAGGCTTCTTGAAGGGAAAGATGTAACTCTGTGAGATGAATTAACAGAACACAGAGCAGTTTCTCAGAAAGCTTCTTTCCAGTTTTGAACGGAAGATATTTCCTTTTTCACCATAGCCCTCTATGGGCTTCCAAATATCCCTTTGCCAATTCCACAAGAACAGCCTTAGCGAAAGGCTTCTTGAAGGGAAAGATGTAACGCTATGAGATGAATTAACAGAACACAGAGCAGTTTCTCAGAAAGATTCTTTCCAGTTTTGAACGGAAGATATTTCCTTTTTCACCATAGCCCTCTATGGGCTTCCAAATATCCCTTTGCCAATTCCACAAGAACAGCCTTAGCGAAAGGCTTCTGGAAGGGAAAGATGTAACTCTGTGAGATGAATTAACAGAACACAGAGCAGTTTCTCAGAAAGCTTCTTTCCATTTTTGAACGGAAGATATTTCCTTTTTCACCCTAGCCCTCTATGGGCTTCCAAATATCGCTTTGCCAATTCCACAAGAACAGCCTTAGCGAAAGGCTTCTTGAAGGGAAAGATGTAACTCTGTGAGATGAATTCACAGAACTCAGAGCAGTTTCTCAGAAAGCTTCTTTCCAGTTTTGAACGGAAGATATTTCCTTTTTCACCATAGCCCTCTATGGGCTTCCAAATATCCCTTTGCCAATTCCACAAGAACAGCCTTAGCGAAAGGCTTCTTGAAGGGAAAGATGTAACTCTGTGAGATGAATTCACAGAACACAGAGCGGTTTCTCAGAAAGCATCTTTCCAGTTTTGAACGGAAGATATTTCCTTTTTCACCATAGCCGTCTAGGGGTACCAAATATCCCTTTGCCAATTCCACAAGAACAGCCTTAGCCAAAGGCTTCTTGAAGGGAAAGATGTAACACTGTGAGATGAATTAACAGAACACAGAGCAGTTTCTCAGAAAGCTTCTTTCCAGTTTTGAACGGAAGATATTTCCTTATTCACCATAGCCCTCTATGGGCTTCCAAATATCCCTTTGCCAATTCCACAAGAACAGACTTAGCGAAAGGCTTCTTGAAGGGAAAGATGTAACTCTGTGAGATGAATTCACAGAACACAGAGCAGTTTCTCAGAAAGCTTCTTTCCAGTTTTGAACGGAAGATATTTCCTTTTTCACCATAGGCCTCTATGGGCTTCCAAATATCCCTTTGCCAATTCCACAAGAACAGCCTTAGCGAAAGGCTTCTAGAAGGGAAAGATGTAACTCTGTGAGATGAATTAACAGAACACAGAGCAGTTTCTCAGAAAGCTTCTTTCCAGTTTTGAACGGAAGATATTTCCTTTTTCACCATAGCCCTCTATGGGCTTCCAAATATCCCTTTGCCAATTCCACAAGAACAGCCTTAGCGAAAGGCTTCTTGAAGGGAAAGATGTAACGCTATGAGATGAATTAACAGAACACAGAGCAGTTTCTCAGAAAGATTCTTTCCAGTTTTGAACGGAAGATATTTCCTTTTTCACCATAGCCCTCTATGGGCTTCCAAATATCCCTTTGCCAATTCCACAAGAACAGCCTTAGCGAAAGGCTTCTTGAAGGGAAAGATGTAACTCTGTGAGATGAATTCACAGAACACAGAGCAGTTTCTCAGAAATCTTCTTTCCAGTTTGAACGGAAGATATTTCCTTTTTCACCATAGGCCTCTAGGGGTTCCAAATATCCCTTTGTCAATTCCACAAGAACAGCCTTAGCGAAAGGCTTCTTGAAGGGAAAGATGTAACTCTGTGAGATGAATTCACAGAACACAGAGCAGTTTCTCAGAAAGCTTCTTTCCAGTTTTGAACGGAAGATATTTCCTTTTTCACCATAGCCGTCTATGGGCTTGCAAATATCCCTTTGCCAATTCCACAAGAACAGCCTTAGCGAAAGGTTTCTTGAAGGGAAAGATGTAACTCTGTGAGATGAATTCACAGAACACAGAGCAGTTTCTCAGCAAGCTTCTTTCCAGTTTTGAACGGAAGATATTTCCTTTTTCACCATAGCCCTCTACGGGCTATCTAACATCCCTTTGCCAATTCCACAAGAACCGCCTTAGCGAAAGGCTTCTTGAAGGGAAAGATGTAACTCTGTGAGATGAATTAACAGAACACAGAGCAGTTTCTCAGAAAGCTTCTTTCCAGTTTTGAACGGAAGATATTTCCTTTTTCACCATAGCCCTCTAAGGGCTTCCAAATATCCCTTTGCCAATTCCACAAGAACAGCCTTAGCGAAAGGCTTCTTGAAGGGAAAGATGTAACTCTGTGAGATGAATTAACAGAACACAGAGTAGTTTCTCACTAAGCTTCTTTCCAGTTTTGAACGGAAGATATTTCCTTTTTCACCATAGCCCTCTATGGGCTTCCAAATATCACTTTGCCAATTCCACAAGAACAGCCTTAGCGAAAGGCTTCTTGAAGGGAAAGATGTAACGCTATGAGATGAATTAACAGAACACAGAGCAGTTTCTCAGAAAGCTTCTTTCCAGTTTTGAACGGAAGATATTTCCTTTTTCACCATAGCCGTCTATGGGCTTCCAAATATCCCTTTGCCAATTCCACAAGAACAGCCTTAGCGAAAGGCTTCTTGAAGGGAAAGATGTAACTCTGTGAGATGAATTCACAGAACACAGAGCGGTTTCTCAGAAAGCTTCTTTCCAGTTTTGAACGGAAGATATTTCCTTTTTCACCATAGCCGTCTAGGGGTTCCAAATATCCCTTTGCCAATTCCACAAGAACAGCCTTAGCCAAAGGCTTCTTGAAGGGAAAGATGTAACACTGTGAGATGAATTAACAGAACACAGAGCAGTTTCTCAGAAAGCTTCTTTCCAGTTTTGAACGGAAGATATTTCCTTTTTCACCATAGCCGTCTATGGGCTTCCAAATATCCCTTTGCCAATTCCACAAGAACAGCCTTAGCGAAAGGCTTCTTGAAGGGAAAGATGTAACTCTGTGAGATGAATTAACAGAACACAGAGCAGTTTCTCAGAAAGCTTCTTTCCAGTTTTGAACGGAAGATATTTCCTTTTTCACCATAGCCCTCTATGGGCTTCCAAATATCGCTTTGCCAATTCCACAAGAACAGCCTTAGCGAAAGGCTTCTTGAAGGGAAAGATGCAACTCTGTGAGATGAATTCACAGAACACAGAGCAGTTTCTCAGAAAGCTTCTTTCCAGTTTTGAACGGAAGATATTTCCTTTTTCACCATAGCCCTCTATGGGCTTCCAAATATCGCTTTGCCAATTCCACAAGAACAGCCTTAGCGAAAGGCTTCTTGAAGGGAAAGATGTAACTCTGTGAGATGAATTAACAGAACACAAAGCAGTTTCTCAGAAAGATTCTTTCCAGTTTTCAACGGAAGATATTTCCTTTTTCACCATAGCCGTCTATGGGCTTCCAAATATCCCTTTGTCAATTCCACAAGAACAGCCTTAGCGAAAGGATTCTTGAAGGGAAAGATGTAACTCTGTGAGATGAATTAACAGAACACAGAGCAGTTTCTCAGAAAGCTTCTTTCCAGTTTTGAACGGAAGATATTTCCTTTTTCACCATAGGCCTCTATGGGCTTCCAAATATCCCTTTGCCAATTCCACAAGAACAGCCTTAGCGAAAGGCTTCTAGAAGGGAAAGATGTAACTCTGTGAGATGAATTAACAGAACACAGAGCAGTTTCTCAGAAAGCTTCTTTCCAGTTTTGAACGGAAGATATTTCCTTTTTCACCATAGCCCTCTATGGGCTTCCAAATATCCCTTTGCCAATTCCACAAGAACAGCCTTAGCGAAAGGATTCTTGAAGGGAAAGATGTAACGCTATGAGATGAATTAACAGAACACAGAGCAGTTTCTCAGAAAGCTTCTTTCCAGTTTTGAACGGAAGATATTTCCTTTTTCACCATAGCCCTCTATGGGCTTCCAAATATCCCTTTGCCAATTCCACAAGAACAGCCTTAGCGAAAGGCTTCTGGAAGGGAAAGATGTAACTCTGTGAGATGAATTAACAGAACACAGAGCAGTTTCTCAGAAAGCTTCTTTCCATTTTTGAACGGAAGATATTTCCTTTTTCACCCTAGCCCTCTATGGGCTTCCAAATATCGCTTTGCCAATTCCCCAAGAACAGCCTTAGCGAAAGGCTTCTTGAAGGGAAAGATGTAACTCTGTGAGATGAATTCACAGAACTCAGAGCAGTTTCTCAGAAAGCTTCTTTCCAGTTTTGAACGGAAGATATTTCCTTTTTCACCATAGCCCTCTATGGGCTTCCAAATATCCCTTTGCCAATTCCACAAGAACAGCCTTAGCGAAAGGCTTCTTGAAGGGAAAGATGTAACTCTGTGAGATGAATTCACAGAACACAGAGCAGTTTCTCAGAAAGCTTCTTTCCAGTTTTGAACGGAAGATATTTCCTTTTTCACCATAGGCCTCTACGGGTTCCAAATATCCCTTTGTCAATTCCACAAGAACAGCCTTAGCGAAAGGCTTCTTGAAGGGAAAGATGTAACTCTGTGAGATGAATTGACAGAACACAGAGCAGTTTCTCAGAAAGCTTCTTTCCAGTTTTGAACGGAAGATATTTCCTTTTTCACCATAGCCGTCTATGGGCTTGCAAATATCCCTTTGCCAATTCCACAAGAACAGCCTTAGCGAAAGGCTTCTTGAAGGGAAAGATGTAACTCTGTGAGATGAATTCACAGAACACAGAGCAGTTTCTCAGCAAGCTTCTTTCCAGTTTTGAACGGAAGATATTTCCTTTTTCACCATAGCCCTCTACGGGCTATCTAACATCCCTTTGCCAATTCCACAAGAACAGCCTTAGCGAAAGGCTTCTTGAAGGGAAAGATGTAACTCTGTGAGATGAATTAACAGAACACAGAGCAGTTTCTCAGAAAGCTTCTTTCCAGTTTTGAACGGAAGATATTTCCTTTTTCACCATAGCCGTCTATGGGCTTCCAAATATCCCTTTGCCAATTCCACAAGAACAGCCTTAGCGAAAGGCTTCTTGAAGGGAAAGATGTAACCCTATGAGATGAATTAACGGAACACAGAGCAGTTTCTCAGAAAGATTCTTTCCAGTTTTGAACGGAAGATATTTCCTTTTTCACCATAGCCCTCTATGGGCTTCCAAATATCCTTTTGCCAATTCCACAAGAACAGCCTTAGCGAAAGGCTTCTGGAAGGGAAAGATGTAACTCTGTGAGATGAATTAACAGAACACAGAGCAGTTTCTCAGAAAGCTTCTTTCCATTTTTGAACGGAAGATATTTCCTTTTTCACCCTAGCCCTCTATGGGCTTCCAAATATCGCTTTGCCAATTCCACAAGAACAGCCTTAGCGAAAGGCTTCTTGAAGGGAAAGATGTAACTCTGTGAGATGAATTCACAGAACTCAGAGCAGTTTCTCAGAAAGCTTCTTTCCAGTTTTGAACGGAAGATATTTCCTTTTTCACCATAGCCCTCTATGGGCTTCCAAATATCCCTTTGCCAATTCCACAAGAACAGCCTTAGCGAAAGGATTCTTGAAGGGAAAGATGTAACTCTGTGAGATGAATTAACAGAACACACAGCAGTTTCTCAGAAAGCTTCTTTCCAGTTTTGAACGGAAGATATTTCCTTTTTCACCATAGGCCTCTATGGGCTTCCAAATATCCCTTTGCCAATTCCACAAGAACAGCCTTAGCGAAAGGCTTCTTGACGGGAAAGATGTAACTCTGTGAGATGAATTAACAGAACACAGAGCAGTTTCTCAGAAAGCTTCTTTCCAGTTTTGAACGGAAGATATTTCCTTTTTCACCATAGCCCTCTATGGGCTTCCAAATATCCCTTTGCCAATTCCACAAGAACAGCCTTAGCGAAAGGCTTCTTGAAGGGAAAGATGTAACGCTATGAGATGAATTAACAGAACACAGAGCAGTTTCTCAGAAAGATTCTTTCCAGTTTTGAACGGAAGATATTTCCTTTTTCACCATAGCCCTCTATGGGCTTCCAAATATCCCTTTGCCAATTCCACAAGAACAGCCTTAGCGAAAGGCTTCTTGAAGGGAAAGATGTAACTCTGTGAGATGAATTCACAGAACACAGAGCAGTTTCTCAGAAATCTTCTTTCCAGTTTTGAACGGAAGATATTTCCTTTTTCACCATAGGCCTCTAGGGGTTCCAAATATCCCTTTGTCAATTCCACAAGAACAGCCTTAGCGAAAGGCTTCTTGAAGGGAAAGATGTAACTCTGTGAGATGAATTCACAGAACACAGAGCAGTTTCTCAGAAAGCTTCTTTCCAGTTTTGAACGGAAGATATTTCCTTTTTCACCATAGCCGTCTATGGGCTTGCAAATATCCCTTTGCCAATTCCACAAGAACAGCCTTAGCGAAAGGCTTCTTGAAGGGAAAGATGTAACTCTGTGAGATGAATTCACAGAACACAGAGCAGTTTCTCAGCAAGCTTCTTTCCAGTTTTGAACGGAAGATATTTCCTTTTTCACCATAGCCCTCTTCGGGCTATCTAACATCCCTTTGCCAATTCCACAAGAACCGCCTTAGCGAAAGGCTTCTTGAAGGGAAAGATGTAACTCTGTGAGATGAATTAACAGAACACAGAGCAGTTTCTCAGAAAGCTTCTTTCCAGTTTTGAACGGAAGATATTTCCTTTTTCACCATAGCCCTCTATGGGCTTCCAAATATCCCTTTGCCAATTCCACAAGAACAGCCTTAGCGAAAGGCTTCTTGAAGGGAAAGATGTAACTCTGTGAGATGAATTAACAGAACACAGAGCAGTTTCTCAGCAAGCTTCTTTCCAGTTTTGAACGGAAGATATTTCCTTTTTCACCATAGCCCTCTATGGGCTTCCAAATATCACTTTGCCAATTCCACAAGAACAGCCTTAGCGAAAGGCTTCTTGAAGGGAAAGATGTAACGCTATGAGATGAATTAACAGAACACAGAGCAGTTTTTCAGAAATCTTCTTTCCAGTTTTGAACGGAAGATATTTCCTTTTTCACCATAGCCGTCTATGGGCTTCCAAATATCCCTTTGCCAATTCCACAAGAACAGCCTTAGCGAAAGGCTTCTTGAAGGGAAAGATGTAACTCTGTGAGATGAATTCACAGAACACAGAGCGGTTTCTCAGAAAGCTTCTTTCCAGTTTTGAACGGAAGATATTTCCTTTTTCACCATAGCCGTCTAGGGGTTCCAAATATCCCTTTGCCAATTCCACAAGAACAGCCTTAGCCAAAGGCTTCTTGAAGGGAAAGATGTAACACTGTGAGATGAATTAACAGAACACAGAGCAGTTTCTCAGAAAGCTTCTTTCCAGTTTTGAACGGAAGATATTTCCTTTCTCACCATAGCCGTCTATGGGCTTCCAAATATCCCTTTGCCAATTCCACAAGAACAGCCTTAGCGAAAGGCTTCTTGAAGGGAAAGATGTAACTCTGTGAGATGAATTAACAGAACACAGAGCAGTTTCTCAGAAAGCTTCTTTCCAGTTTTGAACGGAAGATATTTCCTTTTTCACCATAGCCCTCTATGGGCTTCCAAATATCGCTTTGCCAATTCCACAAGAACAGCCTTAGCGAAAGGCTTCTTGAAGGGAAAGATGCAACTCTGTGAGATGAATTCACAGAACACAGAGCAGTTTCTCAGAAAGCTTCTTTCCAGTTTTGAACGGAAGATATTTCCTTTTTCACCATAGCCCTCTATGGGCTTCAAAATATCGCTTTGCCAATTCCACAAGAACAGCCTTAGCGAAAGGCTTCTTGAAGGGAAAGATGTAACTCTGTGAGATGAATTCACAGAACACAAAGCAGTTTCTCAGAAAGCTTCTTTCCAGTTTTCAACGGAAGATATTTCCTTTTTCACCATAGCCGTCTATGGGCTTCCAAATATCCCTTTGTCAATTCCACAAGAACAGCCTTAGCGAAAGGATTCTTGAAGGGAAAGATGTAACTCTGTGAGATGAATTAACAGAACACAGAGCAGTTTCTCAGAAAGCTTCTTTCCAGTTTTGAACGGAAGATATTTCCTTTTTCACCATAGGCCTCTATGGGCTTCCAAATATCCCTTTGCCAATTCCACAAGAACAGCCTTAGCGAAAGGCTTCTAGAAGGGAAAGATGTAACGCTATGAGATGAATTAACAGAACACAGAGCAGTTTCTCAGAAAGCTTCTTTCCAGTTTTGAACGGAAGATATTTCCTTTTTTACCATAGCCCTCTATGGGCTTCCAAATATCCCTTTGCCAATTCCACAAGAACAGCCTTAGCGAAAGGCTTCTGGAAGGGAAAGATGTAACTCTGTGAGATGAATTAACAGAACACAGAGCAGTTTCTCAGAAAGCTTCTTTCCATTTTTGAACGGAAGATATTTCCTTTTTCACCCTAGCCCTCTATGGGCTTCCAAATATCGCTTTGCCAATTCCACAAGAACAGCCTTAGCGAAAGGCTGCTTGAAGGGAAAGATGTAACTCTGTGAGATGAATTCACAGAACTCAGAGCAGTTTCTCAGAAAGCTTCTTTCCAGTTTTGAACGGAAGATATTTCCTTTTTCACTATAGCCCTCTATGGGCTTCCAAATATCCCTTTGCCAATTCCACAAGAACAGCCTTAGCGAAAGGATTCTTGAAGGGAAAGATGTAACTCTGTGAGATGAATTCACAGAACACAGAGCAGTTTCTCAGAAAGCTTCTTTCCAGTTTTGAACGGAAGATATTTCCTTTTTCACCATAGGCCTCTAGGGGTTCCAAATATCCCTTTGTCAATTCCACAAGAACAGCCTTAGCGAAAGGCTTCTTGAAGGGAAAGATGTAACTCTGTGAGATGAATTGACAGAACACAGAGCAGTTTCTCAGAAAGCTTCTTTCCAGTTTTGAACGGAAGATATTTCCTTTTTCACCATAGCCGTCTATGGGCTTCCAAATATCCCTTTGCCAATTCCACAAGAACAGCCTTAGCGAAAGGCTTCTTGAAGGGAAAGATGTAACTCTGTGAGATGAATTCACAGAACACAGAGCGGTTTCTCAGAAAGCTTCTTTCCAGTTTTGAACGGAAGATATTTCCTTTTTCACCATAGCCCTCTATGGGCTTCCAAATATCGCTTTGCCAATTCCACAAGAACAGCCTTAGCGAAAGGCTTCTTGAAGGGAAAGATGCAACTCTGTGAGATGAATTCACAGAACACAGAGCAGATTCTCAGAAAGCTTCTTTCCAGTTTTGAACGGAAGATATTTCCTTTTTCACCATATCCCTCTATGGGCTTCCAAATATCCCTTTGCCAATTCCACAAGAACAGCCTTAGCGAAAGGCTTCTTGAAGGGAAAGATGTAACTCTGTGAGATGAATTAACAGAACACAGAGCAGTTTCTCAGAAAGCTTCTTTCCAGTTTTGAACGGAAGATATTTCCTTTTTCACCATAGGCCTCTAAGGGCTTCCAAATATCCCTTTGCCAATTCCACAAGAACAGCCTTAGCGAAAGGCTTCTTGAAGGGAAAGATGTAACTCTGTGAGATGAATTCACAGAACACAGAGCAGTTTCTCAGAAAGCTTATTTCCAGTTTTGAACGGAAGATATTTCCTTTTTCACCATAGCCGTCTATGGGCTTGCAGATATCCCTTTGCCAATTCCACAAGAACAGCCTTAGCGAAAGGCTTCTTGAAGGGAAAGATGTAACTCTGTGAGATGAATTCAGAGAACACAGAGCAGTTTCTCAGAAAGCTTCTTTCCAGTTTTGAACGGAAGATATTTCCTTTTTCACCATAGCCCTCTACGGGCTATCTAACATCCCTTTGCCAATTCCACAAGAACAGCCTTAGCGAAAGGCTTCTTGAAGGGAAAGATGTAACTCTGTGAGATGAATTAACAGGACACAGAGCAGTTTCTCAGAAAGCTTCTTTCCAGTTTTGGACGGAAGATATTTCCTTTTTCACCATAGCCCTCTATGGGCTTCTAAATATCCCTTTGCCAATTCCACAAGAACAGCCTTAGCGAAAGGCTTCTTGAAGGGAAAGATATAACTCTGTGAGATGAATGAACAGGACACACAGAAGTTTCTCAGAAAGCTTCTTTCCAGTTTTGAACGGAAGATATTTCCTTTTTCACCATACCCCTCTATGGGCTTCCAAATATTACTTTGCCAATTCCACAAGAACATCCTTAGCCAAAGGCTTCTTGAAGGGAAAGATGTTACTCTGTGAGATGAATTAACAGAACACAGAGCAGTTTCTCAGAAAGCTTCTTTCCAGTTTTGAACGGAAGATATTTCCTTTTTCACCATAGCCCTCTATGGGCTTCCAAATATCCCTTTGCCAATTCCACAAGAACAGCCTTAGCGAAAGGCTTCTTGAAGGGAAAGATGTAACTCTGTGAGATGAATTAACAGAACACAGAGCAGTTTCTCAGAAAGCTTCTTTCCAGTTTTGAACGGAAGATATTTCCTTTTTCACCTTAGCCCTCTATGGGCTTCCAAATATCGCTTTGCCAATTCCACAATAACAGCCTTAGAGAAAGGCTCCTTGAAGGGAAAGATGTAACTCGGTGAGATGAATTCAGAGAACACAGAGAAGTTTCTCAGAAAGCTTCTTTCGAGTTTTGAACGGAAGATATTTCCTTTTTCATCATAGACCTCTACGGGCTTCCAAATATCCCTTTGCCAATTCCACAAGAACAGCCTTAGCGAAAGGCTTCTTGAAGGGAAAGATGTAACTCTATGAGATTAATTAACGGAACACAGAGCAGTTTCTCAGAAAGCTTCTTTCCAGTTTTGAACGGAAGATAATTCCTTTTTCACCATAGGCCTCTATGGGCTTCCAAATATCCCTTTGCCAATTCCACAAGAACAGCCTTAGCGAAAGGCTTCTTGAAGGGAAAGATGTAACTCTGTGAGATGAATTCACAGAACACAGAGCGGTTTCTCAGAAAGCTTCTTTCCAGTTTTGAACGGAAGGTATTTCCTTTTTCACCATAGCCGTCTATGGGCTTCCTAATATCCCTTTGCCAATTCCACAAGAACAGCCTTAGCGAAAGGATTCTTGAAGGGAAAGATGTAACTCTGTGAGATGAATTAACAGAACACAGAGCAGTTTCTCAGAAAGCTTCTTTCCAGTTTTGAACGGAAGATATTTCCTTTTTCACCATAGGCCTCTATGGGCTTCCAAATATCCCTTTGCCAATTCCACAAGAACAGCCTTAGCGAAAGGCTTCTTGAAGGGAAAGATGTAACTCTGTGAGATGAATTAACAGAACACAGAGCAGTTTCTCAGAAAGCTTCTTTCCAGTTTTGAACGGAAGATATTTCCTTTTTCACCATAGCCCTCTATGGGCTTCCAAATATCCCTTTGCCAATTCCACAAGAACAGCCTTACCGAAAGGCTTCTTGAAGGGAAAGATGTAACGCTATGAGATGAATTAACAGAACACAGAGCAGTTTCTCAGAAAGATTCTTTCCAGTTTTGAACGGAAGATATTTCCTTTTTCACCATAGCCCTCTATGGGCTTCCAAATATCCCTTTGCCAATTCCACAAGAACAGCCTTAGCGAAAGGCTTCTTGAAGGGAAAGATGTAACTCTGTGAGATGAATTAACAGATCACAGAGCAGTTTCTCAGAAAGCTTCTTTCCATTTTTGAACGGAAGATATTTCCTTTTTCACCATAGCCCTCTATGGGCTTCCAAATATCGCTTTGCCAATTCCACAAGAACAGCCTTAGCGAAAGGCTTCTTGAAGGGAAAGATGTAACTCTGTGAGATGAATTCACAGAACACAGAGCAGTTTCTCAGAAAGCTTCTTTCCGGTTTTGAACGGAAGATATTTCCTTTTTCACCATAGCCCTCTATGGGCTTCCAAATATCCCTTTGCCAATTCCACAAGAACAGCCTTAGCGAAAGGCTTCTTGAAGGGAAAGATGTAACACTGTGAGATGAATTAACAGAACACAGAGCAGTTTCTCAGAAAGCTTCTTTCCAGTTTTGAACGGAAGATATTTCCTTTTTCACCATAGCCCTCTATGGGCTTCCAAATATCCCTTTGCCAATTGCACAAGAACAGCCTTAGCGAAAGGCTTCTTGAAGGGAAAGATGTAACTCTGTGAGATGAATTAACAGAACACAGAGCAGTTTCTCAGAAAGCTTCTTTCCAGTTTTGAACGGAAGATATTTCCTTTTTCACCATAGCCCTCTATGGGCTTCCAAATATCCCTTTGCCAATTCCACAAGAACAGACTTAGCGAAAGGCTTCTTGAAGGGAAAGATGTAACTCTGTGAGATGAATTAACAGAACACAGAGCAGTTTCTCAGAAAGCTTCTTTCCAGTTTTGAACGGAAGATATTTCCTTTTTCACCATAGCCCTCTATGGGCTTCCAAATATCCCTTTGCCAATTCCACAAGAACAGCCTTAGCGAAAGGCTTCTTGAAGGGAAAGATGTAACTCTGTGAGATGAATTCACAAAACACAGAGCAGTTTCTCAGAAAGCTTCTTTCCAGTTTTGAATGGAAGATAATTACTTTTTCACCATAAGCCTCTATTGGCTTCCAAATATCCCATTGCCAATTCCAGAAGAATAGCCTTAGCGAAAGACTTCTTGAAGGGAAAGATGTAACTCTGTGAGATGAATTCACAGAACACAGAGCAGTTTCTCAGAAAGCTTCTTTCCAGTTTTGAACGGAAGATATTTCCTTTTTCACCATAGCCCTCTACGGGCTATCTAACATCCCTTTGCCAATTCCACAAGAACAGACTTAGCGAAAGGCTTCTTGAAGGGAAAGATGTAACTCTGTGGGATGAATTCACAGAACACAGAGCAGTTTCTCAGAAAGCTTCTTTCCAGTTTTGAACGGAAGATATTTCCTTTTTCACCATAGGCCTCTATGGGCTTCCAAATATCCCTTTGCCAATTCCACAAGAACAGCCTTAGCGAAAGGCTTCTTGAAGGGAAAGATGTAACTCTGTGAGATGAATTAACAGAACACAGAGCAGTTTCTCAGAAAGCTTCTTTCCAGTTTTGAACGGAAGATATTTCCTTTTTCACCATAGCCGTCTATGGGCTTGCAAATATCCCTTTGCCAATTCCACAAGAACAGCCTTAGCGAAAGGCTTCTTGAAGGCAAAGATGTAACTCTGTGAGATGAATTCAGAGAACACAGAGCAGTTTCTCAGAAAGCTTCTTTCCAGTTTTGAACGGAAGATATTTCCTTTTTCACCATAGACCTCTACGGGCTTCCAAATATCCCTTAGCCAATTCCACAAGAACAGCCTTAGCGAAAGGCTTCTTGAAGGGAAAGATGTAACTCTGTGAGATGAATTAACAGAACACAGAGCAGTTTCTCAGAAAGCTTCTTTCCAGTTTTGAACGGAAGATATTTCCTTTTTCACCATAGCCCGCTATGGGCTTCCAAATATCCCTTTGCCAATTCCACAAGAACAGCCTTAGCGAAAGGCTTCTTGAAGGGAAAGATGTAACTCTGTGAGATGAATTAACAGAACACAGAGCAGTTTCTCAGAAAGCTTCTTTCCAGTTTTGAACGGAAGATATTTCCTTTTTCACCATAGCCCTCTATGGCCTTCCAAATATCGCTTTGCCAATTCCACAAGAACAGCCTTAGCGAAAGGCTTCTTGAAGGGAAAGATGTAACTCTGTGAGATGAATTAACAGAACACAGAGCAGTTTCTCAGAAAGCTTCACTCCAGTTTTGAACGGAAGATATTTCCTTTTTCACCATAGCCGTCTATGGGCTTCCAAATATCCCTTTACCAATTCCACAAGAACAGCCTTAGCGAAATAATTCTTGAAGGGAAAGATCTAACTCTGTGAGATGAATTCACAGAACACAGAGCAGTTTCTCAGAAAGCTTCTTTCCAGTTTTGAACGGAAGATATTTCCTTTTTCACCATAGCCCTCTATGGGCTTCAAAATATCCCTTTGCCAATTCCACAAGAACAGCCTTAGCCAAAGGCTTCTTGAAGGGAACGATGTAACACTGTGAGATGAATTAACAGAACACAGAGCAGTTTCTCAGAAAGCTTCTTTCCAGTTTTGAACGGAAGATATTTCCTTTTTCACCATAGCCCTCTATGGGCTTCCAAATATCCCTTTGCCAATTCCACAAGAACAGCCTTAGCGAAAGGCTTCTTGAAGGGAAAGATGTAACGCTATGAGATGAATTAACAGAACACAGAGCAGTTTCTCAGAAAGCTTCTTTCCAGTTTTGAACGGAAGATATTTCCTTTTTCACCATAGCCGTCTAAGGGGTTCCAAATATCCCTTTGCCAATTAGCGAAAGGCTTATGAAGGGAAAGATGTAACCCTGTGAGATGAATTCACAGGACACAGAGCAGTTTCTCAGAAAGCTTCTTTCCAGTTTTGAACGGAAGATATTTCCTTTTTCACCATAGCCCTCTATGGGCTTCCAAATATCCCTTTGCCAATTCCACAAGAACAGCCTTAGCGAAAGGCTTCTGGAAGGGAAAGATGTAACTCTGTGAGATGAATTAACAGAACACAGAGCAGTTTCTCAGAAAGCTTCTTTCCATTTTTGAACGGAAGATATTTCCTTTTTCACCCTAGCCCTCCATGGGCTTCCAAATATCGCTTTGCCAATTCCACAAGAACAGCCTTAGCGAAAGGCTTCTTGACGGGAAAGATGTAACTCTGTGAGATGAATTCACAGAACTCAGAGCAGTTTCTCAGAAAGCTTCTTTCCAGTTTTGAACGGAAGATATTTCCTTTTTCACCATAGCCGTATATGGGCTTCCAAATATCCCTTTGCCAATTCCACAAGAACAGCCTTAGCGAAAGGATTCTTGAAGGGAAAGATGTAACTCTGTGAGATGAATTAACAGAACACAGAGCAGTTTCTCAGAAAGCTTCTTTCCAGTTTTGAACGGAAGATATTTCCTTTTTCACCATAGCCCTCTATGGGCTTCCAAATATCCCTTTGCCAATTCCACAAGAACAGCCTTAGCGAAAGGCTTCTTGAAGGGAAAGATGTAACGCTATGAGATCAATTAACAGAACACAGAGCAGTTTCTCAGAAAGATTCTTTCCAGTTTTGAACGGAAGATATTTCCTTTTTCACCATAGCCCTCTATGGGCTTCAAAATATCCCTTTGCCAATTCCACAAGAACAGCCTTAGCGAAAGGCTTCTTGAAGGGAAAGATGTAACTCTGTGAGATGAATTCACAGAACACAGAGCAGTTTCTCAGAAATCTTCTTTCCAGTTTTGAACGGAAGATATTTCCTTTTTCACCATAGGCCTCTAGGGGTTCCAAATATCCCTTTGTCAATTCCACAAGAACAGCCTTAGCGAAAGGCTTCTTGAAGGGAAAGATGTAACTCTGTGAGATGAATTCACAGAACACAGAGCAGTTTCTCAGAAAGCTTCTTTCCAGTTTTGAACGGAAGATATTTCCTTTTTCACCATAGCCGTCTATGGGCTTGCAAATATCCCTTTGCCAATTCCACAAGAACAGCCTTAGCGAAAGGCTTCTTGAAGGGAAAGATGTAACTCTGTGAGATGAATTCACAGAACACAGAGCAGTTTCTCAGCAAGCTTCTTTCCAGTTTTGAACGGAAGATATTTCCTTTTTCACCATAGCCCTCTACGGGCTATCTAACATCCCTTTGCCAATTCCACAAGAACCGCCTTAGCGAAAGGCTTCTTGAAGGGAAAGATGTAACTCTGTGAGATGAATTAACAGAACACAGAGCAGTTTCTCAGAAAGCTTCTTTCCAGTTTTGAACGGAAGATATTTCCTTTTTCACCATAGCCCTCTATGGGCTTCCAAATATCCCTTTGCCAATTCCACAAGAACAGCCTTAGCGAAAGGCTTCTTGAAGGGAAAGATGTAACTCTGTGAGATGAATTAACAGAACACAGAGTAGTTTCTCAGGAAGCTTCTTTCCAGTTTTGAACGGAAGATATTTCCTTTTTCACCATAGCCCTCTATGGGCTTCCAAATATCACTTTGCCAATTCCACAAGAACAGCCTTAGCGAAAGGCTTCTTGAAGGGAAAGATGTAACGCTATGAGATGAATTAACAGAACACAGAGCAGTTTTTCAGAAAGCTTCTTTCCAGTTTTGAACGGAAGATATTTCCTTTTTCACCATAGCCGTCTATGGGCTTCCAAATATCCCTTTGCCAATTCCACAAGAACAGCCTTAGCGAAAGGCTTCTTGAAGGGAAAGATGTAACTCTGTGAGATGAATTCACAGAACACAGAGCGGTTTCTCAGAAAGCTTCTTTCCAGTTTTGAACGGAAGATATTTCCTTTTTCACCATAGCCGTCTAGGGGTTCCAAATATCCCTTTGCCAATTCCACAAGAACAGCCTTAGCCAAAGGCTTCTTGAAGGGAAAGATGTAACACTGTGAGATGAATTAACAGAACACAGAGCAGTTTCTCAGAAAGCTTCTTTCCAGTTTTGAACGGAAGATATTTCCTTTTTCACCATAGCCGTCTATGGGCTTCCAAATATCCCTTTGCCAATTCCACAAGAACAGCCTTAGCGAAAGGCTTCTTGAAGGGAAAGATGTAACTCTGTGAGATGAATTAACAGAACACAGAGCAGTTTCTCAGAAAGCTTCTTTCCAGTTTTGAACGGAAGATATTTCCTTTTTCACCATAGCCCTCTATGGGCTTCCAAATATCGCTTTGCCAATTCCACAAGAACAGCCTTAGCGAAAGGCTTCTTGAAGGGAAAGATGCAACTCTGTGAGATGAATTCACAGAACACAGAGCAGTTTCTCAGAAAGCTTCTTTCCAGTTTTGAACGGAAGATATTTCCTTTTTCACCATAGCCCTCTATGGGCTTCCAAATATCGCTTTGCCAATTCCACAAGAACAGCCTTAGCGAAAGGCTTCTTGAAGGGAAAGATGTAACTCTGTGAGATGAATTAACAGAACACAAAGCAGTTTCTCAGAAAGCTTCTTTCCAGTTTTCAACGGAAGATATTTCCTTTTTCACCATAGCCGTCTATGGGCTTCCAAATATCCCTTTGTCAATTCCACAAGAACAGCCTTAGCGAAAGGATTCTTGAAGGGAAAGATGTAACTCTGTGAGATGAATTAACAGAACACAGAGCAGTTTCTCAGAAAGCTTCTTTCCAGTTTTGAACGGAAGATATTTCCTTTTTCACCATAGGACTCTATGGGCTTCCAAATATCCCTTTGCCAATTCCACAAGAACAGCCTTAGCGAAAGGCTTCTAGAAGGGAAAGATGTAACTCTGTGAGATGAATTAACAGAACACAGAGCAGTTTCTCAGAAAGCTTCTTTCCAGTTTTGAACGGAAGATATTTCCTTTTTCACCATAGCCCTCTATGGGCTTCCAAATATCCCTTTGCCAATTCCACAAGAACAGCCTTAGCGAAAGGCTTCTTGAAGGGAAAGATGTAACGCTATGAGATGAATTAACAGAACACAGAGCAGTTTCTCAGAAAGCTTCTTTCCAGTTTTGAACGGAAGATATTTCCTTTTTCACCATAGCCCTCTATGGGCTTCCAAATATCCCTTTGCCAATTCCACAAGAACAGCCTTAGCGAAAGGCTTCTGGAAGGGAAAGATGTAACTCTGTGAGATGAATTAACAGAACACAGAGCAGTTTCTCAGAAAGCTTCTTTCCATTTTTGAACGGAAGATATTTCCTTTTTCACCCTAGCCCTCTATGGGCTTCCAAATATCGCTTTGCCAATTCCACAAGAACAGCCTTAGCGAAAGGCTGCTTGAAGGGAAAGATGTAACTCTGTGAGATGAATTCACAGAACTCAGAGCAGTTTCTCAGAAAGCTTCTTTCCAGTTTTGAACGGAAGATATTTCCTTTTTCACTATAGCCCTCTATGGGCTTCCAAATATCCCTTTGCCAATTCCACAAGAACAGCCTTAGCGAAAGGCTTCTTAAAGGGAAAGATGTAACTCTGTGAGATGAATTCACAGAACACAGAGCAGTTTCTCAGAAAGCTTCTTTCCAGTTTTGAACGGAAGATATTTCCTTTTTCACCATAGGCCTCTAGGGGTTCCAAATATCCCTTTGTCAATTCCACAAGAACAGCCTTAGCGAAAGGCTTCTTGAAGGGAAAGATGTAACTCTGTGAGATGAATTGACAGAACACAGAGCAGTTTCTCAGAAAGCTTCTTTCCAGTTTTGAACGGAAGATATTTCCTTTTTCAAAATAGCCGTCTATGGGCTTCCAAATATCCCTTTGCCAATTCCACAAGAACAGCCTTAGCGAAAGGCTTCTTGAAGGGAAAGATGTAACTCTGTGAGATGAATTCACAGAACACAGAGCGGTTTCTCAGAAAGCTTCTTTCCAGTTTTGAACGGAAGATATTTCCTTTTTCACCATAGCCGTCTAGGGGTTCCAAATATCCCTTTGCCAATTCCACAAGAACAGCCTTAGCCAAAGGCTTCTTGAAGGGAAAGATGTAACACTGTGAGATGAATTAACAGAACACAGAGCAGTTTCTCAGAAAGCTTCTTTCCAGTTTTGAACGGAAGATATTTCCTTTTTCACCATAGCCCTCTATGGGCTTCCAAATATCCCTTTGCCAATTCCACAAGAACAGCCTTAGCGAAGGGCTTCTTGAAGGGAAAGATGTAACTCTGTGAGATGAATTAACAGAACACAGAGCAGTTTCTCAGAAAGCTTCTTTCCAGTTTTGAACGGAAGATATTTCCTTTTTCACCATAGCCCTCTATGGGCTTCCAAATATCGCTTTGCCAATTCCACAAGAACAGCCTTAGCGAAAGGCTTCTTGAAGGGAAAGATGCAACTCTGTGAGATGAATTCACAGAACACAGAGCAGATTCTCAGAAAGCTTCTTTCCAGTTTTGAACGGAAGATATTTCCTTTTTCACCATATCCCTCTATGGGCTTCCAAATATCCCTTTGCCAATTCCACAAGAACAGCCTTAGCGAAAGGCTTCTTGAAGGGAAAGATGTAACTCTGTGAGATGAATTAACAGAACACAGAGCAGTTTCTCAGAAAGCTTCTTTCCAGTTTTGAACGGAAGATATTTCCTTTTTCACCATAGGCCTCTAAGGGCTTCCAAATATCCCTTTGCCAATTCCACAAGAACAGCCTTAGCGAAAGGCTTCTTGAAGGGAAAGATGTAACTCTGTGAGATGAATTCACAGAACACAGAGCAGTTTCTCAGAAAGCTTATTTCCAGTTTTGAACGGAAGATATTTCCTTTTTCACCATAGCCGTCTATGGGCTTGCAGATATCCCTTTGCCAATTCCACAAGAACAGCCTTAGCGAAAGGCTTCTTGAAGGGAAAGATGTAACTCTGTGAGATGAATTCAGAGAGCACAGAGCAGTTTCTCAGAAAGCTTCTTTCCAGTTTTGAACGGAAGATATTTCCTTTTTCACCATAGCCCTCTACGGGCTATCTAACATCCCTTTGCCAATTCCACAACAACAGCCTTAGCGAAAGGCTTCTTGAAGGGAAAGATGTAACTCTGTGAGATGAATTAACAGAACACAGAGCAGTTTTTCAGAAAGCTTCTTTCCAGTTTTGAACGGAAGATATTTCCTTTTTCACCATAGCCGTCTATGGGCTTCCAAATATCCCTTTGCCAATTCCACAAGAACAGCCTTAGCGAAAGGCTTCTTGAAGGGAAAGATGTAACGCTATGAGATGAATTAACAGAACACAGAGCAGTTTTTCAGAAAGCTTCTTTCCAGTTTTGAACGGAAGATATTTCCTTTTTCACCATAGCCGTCTATGGGCTTCCAAATATCCCTTTGCCAATTCCACAAGAACAGCCTTAGCGAAAGGCTTCTTGAAGGGAAAGATGTAACTCTGTGAGATGAATTCACAGAACACAGAGCGGTTTCTCAGAAAGCTTCTTTCCAGTTTTGAACGGAAGATATTTCCTTTTTCACCATAGCCGTCTAGGGGTTCCAAATATCCCTTTGCCAATTCCACAAGAACAGCCTTAGCCAAAGGCTTCTTGAAGGGAAAGATGTAACACTGTGAGATGAATTAACAGAACACAGAGCAGTTTCTCAGAAAGCTTCTTTCCAGTTTTGAACGGAAGATATTTCCTTTTTCACCATAGCCGTCTATGGGCTTCCAAATATCCCTTTGCCAATTCCACAAGAACAGCCTTAGCGAAAGGCTTCTTGAAGGGAAAGATGTAACTCTGTGAGATGAATTAACAGAACACAGAGCAGTTTCTCAGAAAGCTTCTTTCCAGTTTTGAACGGAAGATATTTCCTTTTTCAAAATAGCCGTCTATGGGCTTCCAAATATCCCTTTGCCAATTCCACAAGAACAGCCTTAGCGAAAGGCTTCTTGAAGGGAAAGATGTAACTCTGTGAGATGAATTAACAGAACACAGAGCAGTTTCTCAGAAAGCTTCTTTCCAGTTTTGAACGGAAGATATTTCCTTTTTCACCATAGCCCTCTATGGGCTTCCAAATATCCCTTTGCCAATTCCACAAGAACAGCCTTACCGAAAGGCTTCTTGAAGGGAAAGATGTAACGCTATGAGATGAATTAACAGAACACAGAGCAGTTTCTCAGAAAGATTCTTTCCAGTTTTGAACGGAAGATATTTCCTTTTTCACCATAGCCCTCTATGGGCTTCCAAATATCCCTTTGCCAATTCCACAAGAACAGCCTTAGCGAAAGGCTTCTTGAAGGGAAAGATGTAACTCTGTGAGATGAATTAACAGAACACAGAGCAGTTTCTCAGAAAGCTTCTTTCCATTTTTGAAGGGAAGATATTTCCTTTTTCACCATAGCCCTCTATGGGCTTCCAAATATCGCTTTGCCAATTCCACAAGAACAGCCTTAGCGAAAGGCTTCTTGAAGGGAAAGATGTAACTCTGTGAGATGAATTCACAGAACACAGAGCAGTTTCTCAGAAAGCTTCTTTCCGGTTTTGAACGGAAGATATTTCCTTTTTCACCATAGCCCTCTATGGGCTTCCAAATATCCCTTTGCCAATTCCACAAGAACAGCCTTAGCGAAAGGCTTCTTGAAGGGAAAGATGTAACACTGTGAGATGAATTAACAGAACACAGAGCAGTTTCTCAGAAAGCTTCTTTCCAGTTTTGAACGGAAGATATTTCCTTTTTCACCATAGCCCTCTATGGGCTTCCAAATATCCCTTTGCCAATTGCACAAGAACAGCCTTAGCGAAAGGCTTCTTGAAGGGAAAGATGTAACTCTGTGAGATGAATTCACAAAACACAGAGCAGTTTCTCAGAAAGCTTCTTTCCAGTTTTGAATGGAAGATAATTACTTTTTCACCATAAGCCTCTATGGGCTTCCAAATATCCCATTGCCAATTCCAGAAGAATAGCCTTAGCGAAAGACTTCTTGAAGGGAAAGATGTAACTCTGTGAGATGAATTCACAGAACACAGAGCAGTTTCTCAGAAAGCTTCTTTCCAGTTTTGAACGGAAGATATTTCCTTTTTCACCATAGCCCTCTACGGGCTATCTAACATCCCTTTGCCAATACCACAAGAACAGACTTAGCGAAAGGCTTCTTGAAGGGAAAGATGTAACTCTGTGGGATGAATTCACAGAACACAGAGCAGTTTCTCAGAAAGCTTCTTTCCAGTTTTGAACGGAAGATATTTCCTTTTTCACCATAGGCCTCTATGGGCTTCCAAATATCCCTTTGCCAATTCCACAAGAACAGCCTTAGCGAAAGGCTTCTTGAAGGGAAAGATGTAACTCTGTGAGATGAATTAACAGAACACAGAGCAGTTTCTCAGAAAGCTTCTTTCCAGTTTTGAACGGAAGATATTTCCTTTTTCACCATAGCCGTCTATGGGCTTGCAAATATCCCTTTGCCAATTCCACAAGAACAGCCTTAGCGAAAGGCTTCTTGAAGGCAAAGATGTAACTCTGTGAGATGAATTCAGGGAACACAGAGCAGTTTCTCAGAAAGCTTCTTTCCAGTTTTGAACGGAAGATATTTCCTTTTTCACCATAGCCCTCTACGGGCTTCCAAATATCCCTTAGCCAATTCCACAAGAACAGCCTTAGCGAAAGGCTTCTTGAAGGGAAAGATGTAACTCTGTGAGTTGAATTAACAGAACACAGAGCAGTTTCTCAGAAAGCTTCTTTCCAGTTTTGAACGGAAGATATTTCCTTTTTCACCATAGCCCGCTATGGGCTTCCAAATATCCCTTTGCCAATTCCACAAGAACAGCCTTAGCGAAAGGCTTCTTGAAGGGAAAGATGTAACTCTGTGAGATGAATTAACAGAACACAGAGCAGTTTCTCAGAAAGCTTCTTTCCAGTTTTGAACGGAAGATATTTCCTTTTTCACCATAGCCCTCTATGGCCTTCCAAATATAGCTTTGCCAATTCCACAAGAACAGCCTTAGCGAAAGGCTTCTTGAAGGGAAAGATGTAACTCTGTGAGATGAATTAACAGAACACAGAGCAGTTTCTCAGAAAGCTTCATTCCAGTTTTGAACGGAAGATATTTCCTTTTTCACCATAGCCGTCTATGGGCTTCCAAATATCCCTTTACCAATTCCACAAGAACAGCCTTAGCGAAATAATTCTTGAAGGGAAAGATCTAACTCTGTGAGATGAATTCACAGAACACAGAGCAGTTTCTCAGAAAGCTTCTTTCCAGTTTTGAACGGAAGATATTTCCTTTTTCACCATAGCCCTCTATGGGCTTCAAAATATCCCTTTGCCAATTCCACAAGAACAGCCTTAGCGAAAGGCTTCTTGAAGGGAAAGATGTAACACTGTGAGATGAATTAACAGAACACAGAGCAGTTTCTCAGAAAGCTTCTTTCCAGTTTTGAACGGAAGATATTTCCTTTTTCACCATAGCCCTCTATGGGCTTCCAAATATCCCTTTGCCAATTCCACAAGAACAGCCTTAGCGAAAGGCTTCTTGAAGGGAAAGATGTAACGCTATGAGATGAATTAACAGAACACAGAGCAGTTTATCAGAAAGCTTCTTTCCAGTTTTGAACGGAAGATATTTCCTTTTTCACCATAGCCCTCTAAGGGCTTCCAAATATCCCTTTGCCAATTAGCGAAAGGCTTATGAAGGGAAAGATGTAACCCTGTGAGATGAATTCACAGGACACAGAGCAGTTTCTCAGAAAGCTTCTTTCCAGTTTTGAACGGAAGATATTTCCTTTTTCACCATAGCCGTCTATGGGCTTCCAAATATCCCTTTGCCAATTCCACAAGAACAGCCTTAACCAAAGGCTTCTTTAAGGGAAAGATGTAACACTGTGAGATGAATTAACAGAACACAGAGCAGTTTCTCAGAAAGCTTCTTTCCAGTTTTGAACGGAAGATATTTCCTTTTTCACTATAGCCCTCTATGGGCTTCCAAATATCCCTTGGCCAATTCCACAAGAACAGCCTTAGCGAAAGGCTTCTTGAAGGGAAAGAGGTAACTCTGTGAGATGAATTCACAGAACACAGAGCAGTTTCTCAGAAAGCTTCTTTCCAGTTTTGAACGGAAGATATTTCCTTTTTCACCATAGCCCTCTATGGGCTTCCAAATATCGCTTTGAAAATACCACAAGAACAGCCTTAGCGAAAGGCTTCTTGAAGGGAAAGATGTAACTCTGTGAGATGAATTCACAGAACACAGAGCAGTGTCTCAGAAAGCTTCTTTCCAGTTTTGAACGGAAGATATTTCCTTTTTCACCATAGCCCTCTATGGGCTTCCAAATATCCCTTTGCCAATTCCACAAGAACAGCCTTAGCGAAAGGCTTCTTGAAGGGAAAGATGTAACTCTGTGAGATGAATTCACAGAACACAGAGCAGTTTCTCAGAAAGCTTCTTTCCAGTTTTGAACGGAAGATATTTCCTTTTTCACCATAGCCCTCTATGGGCTTCCAAATATCCCTTTGCCAATTCCACAAGAACAGCCTTAGCGAAAGGCTTCTTGAAGGGAAAGATGTAACTCTGTGAGATGAATTAACAGAACACAGAGCAGTTTCTCAGAAAGCTTCTTTCCAGTTTTGAACGGAAGATATTTCCTTTTTCACCATAGCCCTCTATGGGCTTCCAAATATCCCTTTGCCAATTCCACAAGAACAGCCTTAGCGAAAGGCTTCTTGAAGGGAAAGATGTAACGCTATGAGATGAATTAACAGAACACAGAGCAGTTTCTCAGAAAGATTCTTTCCAGTTTTGAACGGAAGATATTTCCTTTTTCACCATAGCCCTCTATGGGCTTCCAAATATCCCTTTGCCAATTCCACAAGAACAGCCTTAGCGAAAGGCTTCTTGAAGGGAAAGATGTAACTCTGTGAGATGAATTAACAGAACACAGAGCAGTTTCTCAGAAAGCTTCTTTCCAGTTTTGAACGGAAGATATTTCCTTTTTCACCATAGCCCGCTATGGGCTTCCAAATATCCCTTTGCCAATTCCACAAGAACAGCCTTAGCGAAAGGCTTCTTGAAGGGAAAGATGTAACTCTGTGAGATGAATTAACAGAACACAGAGCAGTTTCTCAGAAAGCTTCTTTCCAGTTTTGAACGGAAGATATTTCCTTTTTCACCATAGCCCTCTATGGCCTTCCAAATATCGCTTTGCCAATTCCACAAGAACAGCCTTAGCGAAAGGCTTCTTGTAGGGAAAGATGTAACTCTGTGAGATGAATTAACAGAACACAGAGCAGTTTCTCAGAAAGCTTCTTTCCAGTTTTGAACGGAAGATATTTCCTTTTTCACCATAGCCCTCTATGGGCTTCAAAATATCCCTTTGCCAATTCCACAAGAACAGCCTTAGCGAAAGGCTTCTTGAAGGAAAAGATGTAACTCTGTGAGATGAATTAACAGAACACAGAGCAGTTTCTCAGAAAGCTTCTTTCCAGTTTTGAACGGAAGATATTTCCTTTTTCACCATAGCCCTCTATGGGCTTCCAAATATCCCTTTGCCAATTCCACAAGAACAGCCTTAGCGAAAGGCTTCTTGAAGGGAAAGATGTAACGCTATGAGATGAATTAACAGAACACAGAGCAGTTTCTCAGAAAGCTTCTTTCCAGTTTTGAACGGAAGATATTTCCTTTTTCACCATAGCCCTCTATGGGCTTCCAAATATCCCTTTGCCAATTAGCGAAAGGCTTATGAAGGGAAAGATGTAACTCTGTGAGATGAATTCACAGGACACAGAGCAGTTTCTCAGAAAGCTTCTTTCCAGTTTTGAACGGAAGATATTTCCTTTTTCACCATAGCCGTCTATGGGCTTCCAAATATCCCTTTGCCAATTCCACAAGAACAGCCTTAGCCAAAGGCTTCTTGAAGGGAAAGATGTAACACTGTGAGATGAATTAACAGAACACAGAGCAGTTTCTCAGAAAGCTTCTTTCCAGTTTTGAACGGAAGATATTTCCTTTTTCACCATAGCCCTCTATGGGCTTCCAAATATCCCTTGGCCAATACCACAAGAACAGCCTTAGCGAAAGGCTTCTTGAAGGGAAAGAGGTGACTCTGTGAGATGAATTCACAGAACACAGAGCAGTTTCTCAGAAAGCTTCTTTCCAGTTTTGAACGGAAGATATTTCCTTTTTCACCATAGCCCTCTATGGGCTTCCAAATATCGCTTTGAAAATTCCACAAGAACAGCCTTAGCGAAAGGCTTCTTGAAGGGAAAGATGTAACTCTGTGAGATGAATTCACAGAACACAGAGCAGTTTCTCAGAAAGCTTCTTTCCAGTTTTGAACGGAAGATATTTCCTTTTTCACCATAGCCCTCTATGGGCTTCCAAATATCCCTTTGCCAATTCCACAAGAACAGCCTTAGCGAAAGGCTTCTAGAAGGGAAAGATGTAACTCTGTGAGATGAATTCACAGAACACAGAGCAGTTTCTCAGAAAGCTTCTTTCCAGTTTTGAACGGAAGATATTTCCTTTTTCACCATAGCCCTCTATGGGCTTCCAAATATCCCTTTGCCAATTCCACAAGAACAGCCTTAGCGAAAGGCTTCTTGAAGGGAAAGATGTAACTCTATGAGATGAATTAACGGAACACAGAGCAGTTTCTCAGAAAGCTTCTTTCCAGTTTTGAACGGAAGATATTTCCTTTTTCACCATAGCCCTCTATGGGCTTCCAAATATCCCTTTGCCAATTCCACAAGAACAGCCTTAGCGAAAGGCTTCTTGAAGGGAAAGATGTAACACTGTGAGATGAATTAACAGAACACAGAGCAGTTTCTCAGAAAGCTTCTTTCCAGTTTTGAACGGAAAATATTTCCTTTTTCACCATAGCCCTCTATGGGCTTCCAAATATCCCTTTGCCAATTGCACAAGAACAGCCTTAGCGAAAGGATTCTTGAAGGGAAAGATGTAACTCTGTGAGATGAATTAACAGAACACAGAGCAGTTTCTCAGAAAGCTTCTTTTCAGTTTTGAACGGAAGATATTTCCTTTTTCACCATAGCCCTCTATGGGCTTCCAAATATCCCTTTGCCAATTCCACAAGAACAGACTTAGCGAAAGGCTTCTTGAAGGGAAAGATGTAACTCTGTAAGATGAATTAACAGAACACAGAGCAGTTTCTCAGAAAGCTTCTTTCTAGTTTTGAACGGAAGATATTTCCTTTTTCACCATAGCCCTCTATGGGCTTCCAAATATCCCTTTGCCAATTCCACAAGAACAGCCTTAGCGAAAGGCTTCTTGAAGGGAAAGATGTAACTGTGTGAGATGAATTCACAAAACACAGAGCAGTTTCTCAGAAAGCTTCTTTCCAGTTTTGAATGGAAGATAATTACTTTTTCACCATAAGCCTCTATGGGCTTCCAAATATCCCATTGCCAATTCCAGAAGAATAGCCTTAGCGAAAGGCTTCTTGAAGGGAAAGATGTAACTCTGTGAGATGAATTCACAGAACACAGAGCAGTTTCTCAGAAAGCTTCTTTCCAGTTTTGAACGGAAGATATTTCCTTTTTCACCATAGCCCTCTACGGGCTATCTAACATCCCTTTGCCAATTCCACAAGAACAGCCTTAGCGAAAGGCTTCTTGAAGGGAAAGATGTAACTCTGTGGGATGAATTCACTGAACACAGAGCAGTTTCTCAGAAAGCTTCTTTCCAGTTTTGAACGGAAGATATTTCCTTTTTCACCATAGGCCTCTATGGGATTCCAAATATCCCTTTGCCAATTCCACAAGAACAGCCTTAGCGAAAGGCTTCTTGAAGTGAAAGATGTAACTCTGTGAGATGAATTAACAGAACACAGAGCAGTTTCTCAGAAAGCTTCTTTCCAGTTTTGAACGGAAGATATTTCCTTTTTCACCATAGCCGTCTATGGGCTTGCAAATATCCCTTTGCCAATTCCACAAGAACAGCCTTAGCGAAAGGCTTCTTGAAGGCAAAGATGTAACTCTGTGAGATGAATTCAGAGAACACAGAGCAGTTTCTCAGAAAGCTTCTTTCCAGTTTTGAACGGAAGATATTTCCTTTTTCACCATAGCCCTCTACGGGCTTCCAAATATCCCTTAGCCAATTCCACAAGAACAGCCTTAGCGAAAGGCTTCTTGAAGGGAAAGATGTAACTCTGTGAGATGAATTCACAGAACACAGAGCAGTTTCTCAGAAAGCTTCTTTCCAGTTTTGAACGGAAGATATTTCCTTTTTCACCATAGCCCGCTATGGGCTTCCAAATATCCCTTTGCCAATTCCACAAGAACAGCCTTAGCGAAAGGCTTCTTGAAGGGAAAGATGTAACTCTGTGAGATGAATTCACAGAACACAGAGCAGTTTCTCAGAAAGCTTCTTTCCAGTTTTGAACGGAAGATATTTCCTTTTTCACCATAGCCCTCTATGGCTTTCCAAATATCGCTTTGCCAATTCCACAAGAACAGCCTTAGCGAAAGGCTTCTTGAAGGGAAAGATGTAACTCTGTGAGATGAATTAACAGAACACAGAGCAGTTTCTCAGAAAGCTTCTTTCCAGTTTTGAACGGAAGATATTTCCTTTTTCACCATAGCCGTCTATGGGCTTCCAAATATCCCTTTGCCAATTCCACAAGAACAGCCTTAGCGAAAGAATTCTTGAAGGGAAAGATCTAACTCTGTGAGATGAATTCACAGAACACAGAGCAGTTTCTCAGAAAGCTTCTTTCCAGTTTTGAACGGAAGATATTTCCTTTTTCACCATAGCCCTCTATGGGCTTCAAAATATCCCTTTGCCAATTCCACAAGAACAGCCTTAGCGAAAGGCTTCTTGAAGGGAAAGATGTAACATTGTGAGATGAATTAACAGAACACAGAGCAGTTTCTCAGAAAGCTTCTTTCCAGTTTTGAACGGAAGATATTTCCTTTTTCACCATAGCCCTCTATGGGCTTCCAAATATCCCTTTGCCAATTCCACAAGAACAGCCTTAGCGAAAGGCTTCTTGAAGGGAAAGATGTAACGCTATGAGATGAATTAACAGAACACAGAGCAGTTTCTCAGAAAGCTTCTTTCCAGTTTTGAACGGAAGATATTTCCTTTTTCACCATAGCCGTCTATGGGCTTCCAAATATCCCTTTGCCAATTCCACAAGAACAGCCTTAACCAAAGGCTTCTTGAAGGGAAAGATGTAACACTTTGAGATGAATTAACAGAACACAGAGCAGTTTCTCAGAAAGCTTCTTTCCAGTTTTGAACGGAAGATATTTCCTTTTTCACCATAGGCCTCTATGGGCTTCCAAATATCCCTTGGCCAATTCCACAAGAACAGCCTTAGCGAAAGGCTTCTTGAAGGGAAAGAGGTAACTCTGTGAGATGAATTCACAGAACACAGAGCAGTTTCTCAGAAAGCTTCTTTCCAGTTTTGAACGGAAGATATTTCCTTTTTCACCATAGCCCTCTATGGGCTTCCAAATATCGCTTTGAAAATTCCACAAGAACAGCCTTAGCGAAAGGCTTCTTGAAGGGAAAGATGTAACTCTGTGAGATGAATTCACAGAACACAGAGCAGTGTCTCAGAAAGCTTCTTTCCAGTTTTGAACGGAAGATATTTCCTTTTTCACCATAGCCCTCTATGGGCTTCCAAATATCCCTTTGCCAATTCCACAAGAACAGCCTTAGCGAAAGGCTTCTTGAAGGGAAAGATGTAACTCTGTGAGATGAATTCACAGAACACAGAGCAGTTTCTCAGAAAGCTTCTTTCCAGTTTTGAACGGAAGATATTTCCTTTTTCACCATAGCCCTCTATGGGCTTCCAAATATCCCTTTGCCAATTCCACAAGAACAGCCTTAGCGAAAGGCTTCTTGAAGGGAAAGATGTGGCTCTGTGAGATGAATTAACGGAACACAGAGCAGTTTCTCAGAAAGCTTCTTTCCAGTTTTGAACGGAAGATAATTCCTTTTTCACCATAGGCCTCTATGGGCTTCCAAATATCCCTTTGCCAATTCCACAAGAACAGCCTTAGCGAAAGGCTTCTTGAAGGGAAAGATGTAACTCTGTGAGATGAATTCACAGAACACAGAGCGGTTTCTCAGAAAGCTTCTTTCCAGTTTTGAACGGAAGATATTTCCTTTTTCACCATAGCCGTCTATGGGCTTCCAAATATCCCTTTGCCAATTCCACAAGAACAGCCTTAGCGAAAGGATTCTTGAAGGGAAAGATGTAACTCTTTGAGATGAATTAACAGAACACAGAGCAGTTTCTCAGAAAGCTTCTTTCCAGTTTTGAACGGAAGATATTTCCTTTTTCACCATAGCCCTCTATGGGCTTCCAAATATCCCTTTGCCAATTCCACAAGAACAGCCTTAGCGAAAGGCTTCTTGAAGGGAAAGATGTAACTCTGTGAGATGAATTAACAGAACACAGAGCAGTTTCTCAGAAAGCTTCTTTCCAGTTTTGAACGGAAGATATTTCCTTTTTCACCATAGCCCTCTATGGGCTTCCAAATATCCCTTTGCCAATTCCACAAGAACAGCCTTAGCGAAAGGCTTCTTGAAGGGAAAGATGTAACGCTATGAGATGAATTAAGAGAACACAGAGCAGTTTCTCAGAAAGATTCTTTCCAGTTTTGAACGGAAGATATTTCCTTTTTCACCATAGCCCTCTATGGGCTTCAAAATATCCCTTTGCCAATTCCACAAGAACAGCCTTAGCGAAAGGCTTCTTGAAGGGAAAGATGTAACTCTGTGAGATGAATTAACAGAACACAGAGCAGTTTCTCAGAAAGCTTCTTTCCATTTTTGAACGGAAGATATTTCCTTTTTCACCATAGCCCTCTATGGGCTTCCAAATATCGCTTTGCCAATTCCACAAGAACAGCCTTAGCGAAAGGCTTCTTGAAGGGAAAGATGTAACTCTGTGAGATGAATTCACAGAACACAGAGCAGTTTCTCAGAAAGCTTCTTTCCAGTTTTGAACGGAAGATATTTCCTTTTTCACCATAGCCCTCTATGGGCTTCTAAATATCCCTTTGCCAATTCCACAAGAACAGCCTTAGCGAAAGGCTTCTTGAAGGGAAAGATGTAACACTGTGAGATGAATTAACAGAACACAGAGCAGTTTCTCAGAAAGCTTCTTTCCAGTTTTGAACGGAAGATATTTCCTTTTTCACCATAGCCCTCTATGGGCTTCCAAATATCCCTTTGCCAATTGCACAAGAACAGCCTTAGCGAAAGGCTTCTTGAAGGGAAAGATGTAACTCTGTGAGATGAATTAACAGAACACAGAGCAGTTTCTCAGAAAGCTTCTTTCCAGTTTTGAACGGAAGATATTTCCTTTTTCACCATAGCCCTCTATGGGCTTCCAAATATCCCTTTGCCAATTCCACAAGAACAGACTTAGCGAAAGGCTTCTTGAAGGGAAAGATGTAACTCTGTGAGATGAATTAACAGAACACAGAGCAGTTTCTCAGAAAGCTTCTTTCCAGTTTTGAACGGAAGATATTTCCTTTTTCACCATAGCCCTCTATGGGCTTCCAAATATCCCTTTGCCAATTCCACAAGAACAGCCTTAGCGAAAGGCTTCTTGAAGGGAAAGATGTAACTCTGTGAGATGAATTCACAAAACACAGAGGAGTTTCTCAGAAAGCTTCTTTCCAGTTTTGAATGGAAGATAATTACTTTTTCACCATAAGCCTCTTTGGGCTTCCAAATATCCCATTGCCAATTCCAGAAGAATAGCCTTAGCGAAAGGCTTCTTGAAGGGAAAGATGTAACTCTGTGAGATGAATTCACAGAACACAGAGCAGTTTATCAGAAAGCTTCTTTCCAGTTTTGAACGGAAGATATTTCCTTTTTCACCATAGCCCTCTACGGGCTATCAAACATCCCTTTGCCAATTCCACAAGAACAGCCTTAGCAAAAGGCTTCTTGAAGGGAAAGATGTAACTCTGTGGGATGAATTCACAGAACACAGAGCAGTTTCTCAGAAAGCTTCTTTCCAGTTTTGAACGGAAGATATTTCCTTTTTCACCATAGGCCTCTATGGGCTTCCAAATATCCCTTTGCCAATTCCACAAGAACAGCCTTAGCGAAAGGCTTCTTGAAGGGAAAGATGTAACTCTGTGAGATGAATTAACAGAACACAGAGCAGTTTCTCAGAAAGCTTCTTTCCAGTTTTGAACGGAAGATATTTCCTTTTTCACCATAGCCGTCTATGGGCTTGCAAATATCCCTTTGCCAATTCCACAAGAACAGCCTTAGCGAAAGGCTTCTTGAAGGCAAAGATGTAACTCTGTGAGATGAATTCAGAGAACACAGAGCAGTTTCTCAGAAAGCTTCTTTCCAGTTTTGAACGGAAGATATTTCCTTTTTCACCATAGCCCTCTACGGGCTTCCAAATATCCCTTAGCCAATTCCACAAGAACAGCCTTAGCGAAAGGCTTCTTGAAGGGAAAGATGTAACTCTGTGAGATGAATTAACAGAACACAGAGCAGTTTCTCAGAAAGCTTCTTTCCAGTTTTGAAAGGAAGATATTTCCTTTTTCACCATAGCCCGCTATGGGCTTCCAAATATCCCTTTGCCAATTCCACAAGAACAGCCTTAGCGAAAGGCTTCTTGAAGGGAAAGATGTAACTCTGTGAGATGAATTAACAGAACACAGAGCAGTTTCTCAGAAAGCTTCTTTCCAGTTTTGAACGGAAGATATTTCCTTTTTCACCATAGCCCTCTATGGCCTTCCAAATATCGCTTTGCCAATTCCACAAGAACAGCCTTAGCGAAAGGCTTCTTGAAGGGAAAGATGTAACTCTGTGAGATGAATTAACAGAACACAGAGCAGTTTCTCAGAAAGCTTCTTTCCAGTTTTGAACGGAAGATATTTCCTTTTTCACCATAGCCGTCTATGGGCTTCCAAATATCCCTTTGCCAATTCCACAAGAACAGCCTTAGCGAAAGAATTCCTGAAGGGAAAGATCTAACTCTGTGAGATGAATTCACAGAACACAGAGCAGTTTCTCAGAAAGCTTCTTTCCAGTTTTGAACGGAAGATATTTCCTTTTTCACCATAGCCCTCTATGGGCTTCCAAATATCCCTTTGCCAATTCCACAAGAACAGCCTTAGCGAAAGGCTTCTTGAAGGGAAAGATGTAACACTGTGAGATGAATTAACAGAACACAGAGCAGTTTCTCAGAAAGCTTCTTTCCAGTTTTGAACGGAAGATATTTCCTTTTTCACCATAGCCCTCTATGGGCTTCCAAATATCCCTTTGCCAATTCCACAAGAACAGCCTTAGCGAAAGGCTTCTTGAAGGGAAAGATGTAACGCTATGAGATGAATTAACAGAACACAGAGCAGTTTCTCAGAAAGTTTCTTTCCAGTTTTGAACGGAAGATATTTCCTTTTTCACCATAGCCCTCTATGGGCTTCCAAATATCGCTTTGCCAATTCCACAAGAACAGCCTTAGCGAAAGGCTTCTTGAAGGGAAAGATGTAACTCTGTGAGATGAATTCACAGAACACAGAGCAGTTTCTCAGAAAGCTTCTTTCCAGTTTTGAACGGAAGATATTTCCTTTTTCACCATAGCCCTCTATGGGCTTCCAAATATCCCTTTGCCAATTCCACAAGAACAGCCTTAGCGAAAGGCTTCTTGAAGGGAAAGATGTAACACTGTGAGATGAATTAACAGAACACAGAGCAGTTTCTCAGAAAGCTTCTTTCCAGTTTTGAACGGAAGATATTTCCTTTTTCACCATAGCCCTCTATTGGCTTCCAAATATCCCTTTGCCAATTGCAAAAGAACAGCCTTAGCGAAAGGCTTCTTGAAGGGAAAGATGTAACTCTGTGAGATGAATTAACAGAACACAGAGCAGTTTCTCAGAAAGCTTCTTTCCAGTTTTGAACGGAAGATATTTCCTTTTTCACCATAGCCCTCTATGGGCTTCCAAATATCCCTTTGCCAATTCCACAAGAACAGACTTAGCGAAAGGCTTCTTGAAGGGAAAGATGTAACTCTGTAAGATGAATTAACAGAACACAGAGCAGTTTCTCAGAAAGCTTCTTTCCAGTTTTGAACGGAAGATATTTCCTTTTTCACCATAGCCCTCTATGGGCTTCCAAATATCCCTTTGCCAATTCCACAAGAACAGCCTTAGCGAAAGGCTTCTTGAAGGGAAAGATGTAACTCTGTGAGATGAATTCACAAAACACAGAGCAGTTTCTCAGAAAGCTTCTTTCCAGTTTTGAATGGAAGATAATTACTTTTTCACCATAAGCCTCTATGGGCTTCCAAATATCCCATTGCCAATTCCAGAAGAATAGCCTTAGCGAAAGGCTTCTTGAAGGGAAAGATGTAACTCTGTGAGATGAATTAACAGAACACAGAGCAGTTTCTCAGAAAGCTTCTTTCCAGTTTTGAACGGAAGATATTTCCTTTTTCACCATAGCCGTCTATGGGCTTGCAAATATCCCTTTGCCAATTCCACAAGAACAGCCTTAGCGAAAGGCTTCTTGAAGGCAAAGATGTAACTCTGTGAGATGAATTCAGAGAACACAGAGCAGTTTCTCAGAAAGCTTCTTTCCAGTTTTGAACGGAAGATATTTCCTTTTTCACCATAGCCCTCTACGGGCTTCCAAATATCCCTTATCCAATTCCACAAGAACAGCCTTAGCGAACGGCTTCTTGAAGGGAAAGATGTAACTCTGTGAGATGAATTCACAGAACACAGAGCAGTTTCTCAGAAAGCTTCTTTCCAGTTTTGAACGGAAGATATTTCCTTTTTCACCATAGCCCTCTATGGCCTTCCAAATATCGCTTTGCCAATTCCACAAGAACAGCCTTAGCGAAAGGCTTCTTGAAGGGAATGATGTAACTCTGTGAGATGAATTAACAGAACACAGAGCAGTTTCTCAGAAAGCTTCTTTCCAGTTTTGAACGGAAGATATTTCTTTTTCACCATAGCCGTCTATGGGCTTCCAAATATCCCTTTGCCAATTCCACAAGAACAGCCTTAGCGAAAGAATTCTTGAAGGGAAAGATCTAACTCTGTGAGATGAATTCACAGAACACAGAGCAGTTTCTCAGAAAGCTTCTTTCCAGTTTTGAACGGAAGATATTTCCTTTTTCACCATAGCCCTCTATGGGCTTCAAAATATCCCTTTGCCAATTCCACAAGAACAGCCTTAGCGAAAGGCTTCTTGAAGGGAAAGATGTAACACTGTGAGATGAATTAACAGAACACAGAGCAGTTTCTCAGAAAGCTTCTTTCCAGTTTTGAACGGAAGATATTTCCTTTTTCACCATAGCCCTCTATGGGCTTCCAAATATCCCTTTGCCAATTCCACAAGAACAGACTTAGCGAAAGGCTTCTTGAAGGGAAAGATGTAACTCTGTAAGATGAATTAACAGAACACAGAGCAGTTTCTCAGAAAGCTTCTTTCCAGTTTTGAACGGAAGATATTTCCTTTTTCACCATAGCCCTCTATGGGCTTCCAAATATCCCTTTGCCAATTCCACAAGAACAGCCTTAGCGAAAGGCTTCTTGAAGGGAAAGATGTAACTCTGTGAGATGAATTCACAAAACACAGAGCAGTTTCTCAGAAAGCTTCTTTCCAGTTTTGAATGGAAGATAATTACTTTTTCACCATAAGCCTCTATGGGCTTCCAAATATCCCATTGCCAATTCCAGAAGAATAGCCTTAGCGAAAGGCTTCTTGAAGGGAAAGATGTAACTCTGTGAGATGAATTCACAGAACACAGAGCAGTTTCTCAGAAAGCTTCTTTCCAGTTTTGAACGGAAGATATTTCCTTTTTCACCATCGCCCTCTACGGGCTATCTAACATCCCTTTGCCAATTCCACAAGAACAGCCTTAGCGAAAGGCTTCTTGAAGGGAAAGATGTAACTCTGTGGGATGAATTCACAGAACACAGAGCAGTTTCTCAGAAAGCTTCTTTCCAGTTTTGAACGGAAGATATTTCCTTTTTCACCATAGGACTCTATGGGCTTCCAAATATCCCTTTGCCAATTCCACAAGAACAGCCTTAGCGAAAGGCTTCTTGAAGGGAAAGATGTAACTCTGTGAGATGAATTAACAGAACACAGAGCAGTTTCTCAGAAAGCTTCTTTCCAGTTTTGAACGGAAGATATTTCCTTTTTCACCATAGCCGTCTATGGGCTTGCAAATATCCCTTTGCCAATTCCACAAGAACAGCCTTAGCGAAAGGCTTCTTGAAGGCAAAGATGTAACTCTGTGAGATGAATTCAGAGAACACAGAGCAGTTTCTCAGAAAGCTTCTTTCCAGTTTTGAACGGAAGATATTTCCTTTTTCACCATAGCCCTCTACGGGCTTCCAAATATCCCTTAGCCAATTCCACAAGAACAGCCTTAGCGAACGGCTTCTTGAAGGGAAAGATGTAACTCTGTGAGATGAATTCACAGAACACAGAGCAGTTTCTCAGAAAGCTTCTTTCCAGTTTTGAACGGAAGATATTTCCTTTTTCACCATAGCCCGCTATGGGCTTCCAAATATCCCTTTGCCAATTCCACAAGAACAGCCTTAGCGAAAGGCTTCTTGAAGGGAAAGATGTAACTCTGTGAGATGAATTCACAGAACACAGAGCAGTTTCTCAGAAAGCTTCTTTCCAGTTTTGAACGGAAGATATTTCCTTTTTCACCATAGCCCTCTACGGCCTTCCAAATATCGCTTTGCCAATTCCACAAGAAGAGCCTTAGCGAAAGGCTTCTTGAAGGGAAAGATGTAACTCTGTGAGATGAATTAACAGAACACAGAGCAGTTTCTCAGAAAGCTTCTTTCCAGTTTTGAACGGAAGATATTTCTTTTTCACCATAGCCGTCTATGGGCTTCCAAATATCCCTTTGCCAATTCCACAAGAACAGCCTTAGCGAAAGAATTCTTGAAGGGAAAGATCTAACTCTGTGAGATGAATTCACAGAACACAGAGCAGTTTCTCAGAAAGCTTCTTTCCAGTTTTGAACGGAAGATATTTCCTTTTTCACCATAGCCCTCTATGGGCTTCAAAATATCCCTTTGCCAATTCCACAAGAACAGCCTTAGCGAAAGGCTTCTTGAAGGGAAAGATGTAACACTGTGAGATGAATTAACAGAACACAGAGCAGTTTCTCAGAAAGCTTCTTTCCAGTTTTGAACGGAAGATATTTCCTTTTTCACCATAGCCCTCTATGGGCTTCCAAATATCCCTTTGCCAATTCCACAAGAACAGCCTTAGCGAAAGGCTTCTTGAAGGGAAAGATGTAACGCTATGAGATGAATTAACAGAACACAGAGCAGTTTCTCAGAAAGCTTCTTTCCAGTTTTGAACGGAAGATATTTCCTTTTTCACCATAGCCCTCTATGGGCTTCCAAATATCCCTTTGCCAATTAGCGAAAGGCTTATGAAGGGAAAGATGTAACTCTGTGAGATGAATTCACAGGACACAGAGCAGTTTCTCAGAAAGCTTCTTTCCAGTTTTGAACGGAAGATATTTCCTTTTTCACCATAGCCGTCTATGGGCTTCCAAATATCCCTTTGCCAATTCCATAAGAACAGCCTTAACCAAAGGCTTCTTGAAGGGAAAGATGTAACACTGTGAGATGAATTAACAGAACACAGAGCAGTTTCTCAGAAAGCTTCTTTCCAGTTTTGAACGGAAGATATTTCCTTTTTCACCATAGCCCTCTATGGGCTTCCAAATATCCCTTGGCCAATTCCACAAGAACAGCCTTAGCGAAAGGCTTCTTGAAGGGAAAGAGGTAACTCTGTGAGATGAATTCACAGAACACAGAGCAGTTTCTCAGAAAGCTTCTTTCCAGTTTTGAACGGAAGATATTTCCTTTTTCACCATAGCCCTCTATGGGCTTCCAAATATCGCTTTGAAAATTCCACAAGAACAGCCTTAGCGAAAGGCTTCTTGAAGGGAAAGATGTAACTCTGTGAGATGAATTCACAGAACACAGAGCAGTGTCTCAGAAAGCTTCTTTCCAGTTTTGAACGGAAGATATTTCCTTTTTCACCATAGCCCTCTATGGGCTTCCAAATATCCCTTTGCCAATTCCACAAGAACAGCCTTAGCGAAAGGCTTCTTGAAGGGAAAGATGTAACTCTGTGAGATGAATTCACAGAACACAGAGCAGTTTCTCAGAAAGCTTCTTTCCAGTTTTGAACGGAAGATATTTCCTTTTTCACCATAGCCCTCTATGGGCTTCCAAATATCCCTTTGCCAATTCCACAAGAACAGCCTTAGCGAAAGGCTTCTTGAAGGGAAAGATGTGACTCTGTGAGATGAATTAGCGGAACACAGAGCAGTTTCTCAGAAAGCTTCTTTCCAGTTTTGAACGGAAGATAATTCCTTTTTCACCATAGGCCTCTATGGGCTTCCAAATATCCCTTTGCCAATTCCACAAGAACAGCCTTAGCGAAAGGCTTCTTGAAGGGAAAGATGTAACTCTGTGAGATGAATTCACAGAACACAGAGCGGTTTCTCAGAAAGCTTCTTTCCAGTTTTGAACGGAAGATATTTCATTTTTCACCATAGCCGTCTATGGGCTTCCAAATATCCCTTTGCCAATTCCACAAGAACAGCCTTAGCGAAAGGCTTCTTGAAGGGAAAGATGTAACTCTGTGAGATGAATTAACAGAACACAGAGCAGTTTCTCAGAACGCTTCTTTCCATTTTTGAACGGAAGATATTTCCTTTTTCACCATAGCCCTCTATGGGCTTCCAAATATCGCTTTGCCAATTCCACAAGAACAGCCTTAGCGAAAGGCTTCTTGAAGGGAAAGATGTAACTCTGTGAGATGAATTCACAGAACACAGAGCAGTTTCTCAGAAAGCTTCTTTCCAGTTTTGAACGGAAGATATTTCCTTTTTCACCATAGCCCTCTATGGGCTTCCAAATATCCCTTTGCCAATTCCACAAGAACAGCCTTAGCGAAAGGCTTCTTGAAGGGAAAGATGTAACACTGTGAGATGAATTAACAGAACACAGAGCAGTTTCTCAGAAAGCTTCTTTCCAGTTTTGAACGGAAGATATTTCCTTTTTCACCATAGCCCTCTATGGGCTTCCAAATATCCCTTTGCCAATTCCACAAGAACAGCCTTAGCGAAAGGCTTCTTGAAGGGAAAGATGTAACTCTGTGAGATGAATTAACAGAACACAGAGCAGTTTCTCAGAAAGCTTCTTTCCAGTTTTGAACGGAAGATATTTCCTTTTTCACCATAGCCCTCTAAGGGCTTCCAAATATCCCTTTGCCAATTCCACAAGAACAGACTTAGCGAAAGGCTTCTTGAAGGGAAAGATGTAACTCTGTGAGATGAATTAACAGAACACAGAGCAGTTTCTCAGAAAGCTTCTTTCCAGTTTTGAACGGAAGATATTTCCTTTTTCACCATAGCCCTCTATGGGCTTCCAAATATCCCTTTGCCAATTCCACAAGAACAGCCTTAGCGAAAGGCTTCTTGAAGGGAAAGATGTAACTCTGTGAGATGAATTCACAAAACACAGAGCAGTTTCTCAGAAAGCTTCTTTCCAGTTTTGAATGGAAGATAATTACTTTTTCACCATAAGCCTCTATGGGCTTCCAAATATCCAATTGCCAATTCCAGAAGAATAGCCTTAGCGAAAGGCTTCTTGAAGGGAAAGATGTAACTCTGTGAGATGAATTCACAGAACACAGAGCAGTTTCTCAGAAAGCTTCTTTCCAGTTTTGAACGAAAGATATTTCCTTTTTCACCATAGCCCTCTACGGGCTATGTAACATCCCTTTGCCAATTCCACAAGAACAGCCTTAGCGAAAGGCTTCTTGAAGGGAAAGATGTAACTCTGTGGGATGAATTCACAGAACACAGAGCAGTTTCTCAGAAAGCTTCTTTCCAGTTTTGAACGGAAGATATTTCCTTTTTCACCATAGGCCTCTATGGGCTTCCAAATATCCCTTTGCCAATTCCACAAGAAGAGCCTTAGCGAAAGGCTTCTTGAAGGGAAAGATGTAACTCTGTGAGATGAATTAACAGAACACAGAGCAGTTTCTCAGAAAGCTTCTTTCCAGTTTTGAACGGAAGATATTTCCTTTTTCACCATAGCCCTCTATGGCCTTCCAAATATCGCTTTGCCAATTCCACAAGAACAGCCTTAGCGAAAGGCTTCTTGAAGGGAAAGATGTAACTCTGTGAGATGAATTAACAGAACACAGAGCAGTTTCTCAGAAAGCTTCTTTCCAGTTTTGAACGGAAGATATTTCCTTTTTCACCATAGCCGTCTATGGGCTTCCAAATATCCCTTTGCCAATTCCACAAGAACAGCCTTAGCGAAAGAATTCTTGAAGGGAAAGATCTAACTCTGTGAGATGAATTCACAGAACACAGAGCAGTTTCTCAGAAAGCTTCCTTCCAGTTTTGAACGGAAGATATTTCCTTTTTCACCATAGCCCTCTATGGGCTTCAAAATATCCCTTTGCCAATTCCACAAGAACAGCCTTAGCGAAAGGCTTCTTGAAGGGAAAGATGTAACACTGTGAGATGAATTAACAGAACACAGAGCAGTTTCTCAGAAAGCTTCTTTCCAGTTTTGAACGGAAGATATTTCCTTTTTCACCATAGCCCTCTATGGGCTTCCAAATATCCCTTTGCCAATTCCACAAGAACAGCCTTAGCGAAAGGCTTCTTGAAGGGAAAGATGTAACGCTATGAGATGAATTAACGGAACACAGAGCAGTTTCTCAGAAAGCTTCTTTCCAGTTTTGAACGGAAGATATTTCCTTTTTCACCATAGCCCTCTATGGGCTTCCAAATATCCCTTTGAAAATTAGCGAAAGGCTTATGAAGGGAAAGATGTAACTCTGTGAGATGAATTCACAGGACACAGAGCAGTTTCTCAGAAAGCTTCTTTCCAGTTTTGAACGGAAGATATTTCCTTTTTCACCATAGCCCTCTATGGGCTTCCAAATATCGCTTTGAAAATTCCACAAGAACAGCCTTAGCGAAAGGCTTCTTGAAGGGAAAGATGTAACTCTGTGAGATGAATTCACAGAACACAGAGCAGTGTCTCCGAAAGCTTCTTTCCAGTTTTGAACGGAAGATATTTCCTTTTTCACCATAGCCCTCTATGGGCTTCCAAATATCCCTTTGCCAATTCCACAAGAAGAGCCTTAGCGAAAGGCTTCTTGAAGGGAAAGATGTAACTCTGTGAGATGAATTCACAGAACACAGAGCAGTTTCTCAGAAAGCTTCTTTCCAGTTTTGAACGGAAGATATTTCCTTTTTCACCATAGCCCTCTATGGGCTTCCAAATATCCCTTTGCCAATTCCACAAGAACAGCCTTAGCGAAAGGCTTCTTGAAGGGAAAGATGTAACTCTGTGAGATGAATTAACGGAACACAGAGCAGTTTCTCAGAAAGCTTCTTTCCAGTTTTGAACGGAAGATAATTCCTTTTTCACCATAGGCCTCTATGGGCTTCCAAATATCCCTTTGCCAATTCCACAAGAACAGCCTTAGCGAAAGGCTTCTTGAAGGGAAAGATGTAACTCTGTGAGATGAATTCACAGAACACAGAGCGGTTTCTCAGAAAGCTTCTTTCCAGTTTTGAACGGAAGATATTTCCTTTTTCACCATAGCCGTCTATGGGCTTCCAAATATCCCTTTGCCAATTCCACAAGAACAGCCTTAGCGAAAGGATTCTTGAAGGGAAAGATGTAACTCTTTGAGATGAATTAACAGAACACAGAGCAGTTTCTCAGAAAGCTTCTTTCCAGTTTTGGACGGAAGATATTTCCTTTTTCACCATAGCCCTCTATGGGCTTCCAAATATCCCTTTGCCAATTCCACAAGAACAGCCTTAGCGAAAGGCTTCTTGAAGGGAAAGATGTAACTCTGTGAGATGAATTAACAGAACACAGAGCAGTTTCTCGGAAAGCGTCTTTCCAGTTTTGAACGGAAGATATTTCCTTTTTCACCATAGCCCTCTATGGGCTTCCAAATATCCCTTTGCCAATTCCACAAGAACAGCCTTAGCGAAAGGTTTTTGAAGGGAAAGATGTAACTCTGTGAGATGAATTCACAAAACACAGAGCAGTTTCTCAGAAAGCTTCTTTCCAGTTTTGAATGGAAGATAATTCCTTTTTCACCATAAGCCTCTAGGGGCTTCCAAATATCCCTTTGCCAATTCCAGAAGAATAGCCTTAGCGAAAGGCTTCTTGAAGGGAAAGATGTAACTCTGTGAGATGAATTCACAGAACACAGAGCAGTTTCTCAGAAAGCTTCTTTCAAGTTTTGAACGGAAGTTATTTCCTTTTTCACCATAGCCCTCTACGGGCTATCTAACATCCCTTTGCCAATTCCACAAGAACAGCCTTAGCGAAAGGCTTCTTGAAGGGAAAGATGTAACTCTGTGGGATGAATTCACAGAACACAGAGCAGTTTCTCAGAAAGCTTCTTTCCAGTTTTGAACGGAAGATATTTCCTTTTTCACCGTAGCCCTCTATGGGCTTCCAAATATCCCTTTGCCAATTCCACAAGAACAGCCTTAGCGAAAGGTTTTTGAAGGGAAAGATGTAACTCTGTGAGATGAATTAACAGAACACAGAGCAGTTTCTCGGAAAGCTTCTTTCCAGTTTTGAATGGAAGATAATTCCTTTTTCACCATAAGCCTCTAGGGGCTTCCAAATATCCCTTTGCCAATTCCAGAAGAATAGCCTTAGCGAAAGGCTTCTTGAAGGGAAAGATGTAACTCTGTGAGATGAATTCACAGAACACAGAGCAGTTTCTCAGAAAGCTTCTTTCAAGTTTTGAACGGAAGTTATTTCCTTTTTCACCATAGCCCTCTACGGGCTATCTAACATCCCTTTGCCAATTCCACAAGAACAGCCTTAGCGAAAGGCTTCTTGAAGGGAAAGATGTAACTCTGTGGGATGAATTCACAGAACACAGAGCAGTTTCTCAGAAAGCTTCATTCCAGTTTTGAACGGAAGATATTTCCTTTTTCACCATAGGCCTCTATGGGCTTCCAAATATCCCTTTGCCAATTCCACAAGAACCGCCTTAGCGAAAGGCTTCTTGAAGGGAAAGATGTAACTCTGTGAGATGAATTAACAGAACACAGAGCAGTTTCTCAGAAAGCTTCTTTCCAGTTTTGAACGGAAGATATTTCCTTTTTCACCATAGCCGTCTAAGGGCTTGCAAATATCCCTTTGCCAATTCCACAAGAACAGCCTTAGCGAAAGGCTTCTTGAAGGCAAAGATGTAACTCTGTGAGATGAATTCAGAGAACACAGAGCAGTTTCTCAGAAAGCTTCTTTCCAGTTTTGAACGGAAGATATTTCCTTTTTCACCATAGCCCTCTAAGGCCTTCCAAATATCGCTTTGCCAATTCCACAAGAACAGCCTTAGCGAAAGGCTTCTTGAAGGGAAAGATGTAACTCTGTGAGATGAATTAACAGAACACAGAGCAGTTTCTCAGAAAGCTTCTTTCCAGTTTTGAACGGAAGATATTTCCTTTGTCACCATAGCCCTCTATGGGCTTCCAAATATCCCTTTGCCAATTCCACAAGAACAGCCTTAGCGAAAGGCTTCTTGAAGGGAAAGATGTAACTCTGTGAGATGAATTAACAGAACACAGAGCAGTTTCTCAGAAAGCTTCTTTCCAGTTTTGAACGGAAGATATTTCCTTTTTCACCATAGCCCTCTATGGGCTTCCAAATATCCCTTTGCCAATTCCACAAGAACAGCCTTAGCGAAAGGCTTCTTGAAGGGAAAGATGTAACTCTGTGAGATGAATTAAGAGAACACAGAGCAGTTTCTCAGAAAGCTTCTTTCCATTTTTGAACGGAAGATATTTCCTTTTTCACCATAGCCCTCTATGGGCTTCCAAATATCGCTTTGCCAATTCCACAAGAACAGCCTTAGCGAAAGGCTTCTTGAAGGGAAAGATGTAACTCTGTGAGATGAATTCACAGAACACAGAGCAGTTTCTCAGAAAGCTTCTTTCCAGTTTTGAACGGAAGATATTTCCTTTTTCACCATAGCCCGCTATGGGCTTCCAAATATCCCTTTGCCAATTCCACAAGAACAGCCTTAGCGAAAGGCTTCTTGAAGGGAAAGATGTAACACTGTGAGATGAATTAACAGAACACAGAGCAGTTTCTCAGAAAGCTTCTTTCCAGTTTTGAACGGAAGATATTTCCTTTTTCACCATAGCCCTCTATGGGCTTCCAAATATCCCTTTGCCAATTGCACAAGAACAGCCTTAGCGAAAGGCTTCTTGAAGGGAAAGATGTAACTCTGTGAGATGAATTAACAGAACACAGAGCAGTTTCTCAGAAAGCTTCTTTCCAGTTTTGAAAGGAAGATATTTCCTTTTTCACCATAGCCCTCTATGGTTTTCCAAATATCCCTTTGCCAATTCCACAAGAACAGACTTAGCGAAAGGCTTCTTGAAGGGAAAGATGTAACTCTGTGAGATGAATTCACAGAACACAGAGCAGTTTCTCAGAAAGCTTCTTTCCAGTTTTGAACGGAAGATATTTCCTTTTTCACCGTAGCCCTCTATGGGCTTCCAAATATCCCTTTGCCAATTCCACAAGAACAGCCTTAGCGAAAGGCTTCTTGAAGGGAAAGATGTAACTCTGTGAGATGAATTAACAGAACACAGAGCAGTTTCTCAGAAAGCTTCTTTCCAGTTTTGAACGGAAGATATTTCCTTTTTCACCATAGGCCTCTATGGGCTTGCAAATATCCCTTTGCCAATTCCACAAGAACAGCCTTAGCGAAAGGCTTCTTGAAGGCAAAGATGTAACTCTGTGAGATGAATTCAGAGAACACAGAGCAGTTTCTCAGAAAGCTTCTTTCCAGTTTTGAACGGAAGATATTTCCTTTTTCACTATAGCCCTCTATGGGCTTCCAAATATCCCTTTGCCAATTCCACAAGAACAGCCTTAGCGAAAGGCTTCTTGAAGGGAAAGATGTAACTCTGTGAGATGAATTAACAGAACACAGAGCAGTTTCTCAGAAAGCTTCTTTCCAGTTTTGAACGGAAGATATTTCCTTTTTCACCATAGCCCTCTATGGGCTTCCAAATATCCCTTTGCCAATTCCACAAGAACAGCCTTAGCGAAAGGCTTCTTGAAGGGAAAGATGTGACTCTGTGAGATGAATTAGCGGAACACAGAGCAGTTTCTCAGAAAGCTTCTTTCCAGTTTTGAACGGAAGATAATTCCTTTTTCACCATAGGCCTCTATGGGCTTCCAAATATCCCTTTGCCAATTCCACAAGAACAGCCTTAGCGAAAGGCTTCTTGAAGGGAAAGATGTGACTCTGTGAGATGAATTCACAGAACACAGAGCGGTTTCTCAGAAAGCTTCTTTCCAGTTTTGAACGGAAGATATTTCATTTTTCACCATAGCCGTCTATGGGCTTCCAAATATCCCTTTGCCAATTCCACAAGAACAGCCTTAGCGAAAGGCTTCTTGAAGGGAAAGATGTAACTCTGTGAGATGAATTAACAGAACACAGAGCAGTTTCTCAGAACGCTTCTTTCCATTTTTGAACGGAAGATATTTCCTTTTTCACCATAGCCCTCTATGGGCTTCCAAATATCGCTTTGCCAATTCCACAAGAACAGCCTTAGCGAAAGGCTTCTTGAAGGGAAAGATGTAACTCTGTGAGATGAATTCACAGAACACAGAGCAGTTTCTCAGAAAGCTTCTTTCAAGTTTTGAACGGAAGTTATTTCCTTTTTCACCATAGCCCTCTACGGGCTATCTAACATCCCTTTGCCAATTCCACAAGAACAGCCTTAGCGAAAGGCTTCTTGAAGGGAAAGATGTAACTCTGTGGGATGAATTCACAGAACACAGAGCAGTTTCTCAGAAAGCTTCATTCCAGTTTTGAACGGAAGATATTTCCTTTTTCACCATAGGCCTCTATGGGCTTCCAAATATCCCTTTGCCAATTCCACAAGAACCGCCTTAGCGAAAGGCTTCTTGAAGGGAAAGATGTAACTCTGTGAGATGAATTAACAGAACACAGAGCAGTTTCTCAGAAAGCTTCTTTCCAGTTTTGAACGGAAGATATTTCCTTTTTCACCATAGCCGTCTAAGGGCTTGCAAATATCCCTTTGCCAATTCCACAAGAACAGCCTTAGCGAAAGGCTTCTTGAAGGCAAAGATGTAACTCTGTGAGATGAATTCAGAGAACACAGAGCAGTTTCTCAGAAAGCTTCTTTCCAGTTTTGAACGGAAGATATTTCCTTTTTCACCATAGCCCTCTATGGCCTTCCAAATATCGCTTTGCCAATTCCACAAGAACAGCCTTAGCGAAAGGCTTCTTGAAGGGAAAGATGTAACTCTGTGAGATGAATTAACAGAACACAGAGCAGTTTCTCAGAAAGCTTCTTTCCAGTTTTGAACGGAAGATATTTCCTTTGTCACCATAGCCCTCTATGGGCTTCCAAATATCCCTTTGCCAATTCCACAAGAACAGCCTTAGCGAAAGGCTTCTTGAAGGGAAAGATGTAACTCTGTGAGATGAATTAACAGAACACAGAGCAGTTTCTCAGAAAGCTTCTTTCCAGTTTTGAACGGAAGATATTTCCTTTTTCACCATAGCCCTCTATGGGCTTCCAAATATCCCTTTGCCAATTCCACAAGAACAGCCTTAGCGAAAGGCTTCTTGAAGGGAAAGATGTAACTCTGTGAGATGAATTAAGAGAACACAGAGCAGTTTCTCAGAAAGCTTCTTTCCATTTTTGAACGGAAGATATTTCCTTTTTCACCATAGCCCTCTATGGGCTTCCAAATATCGCTTTGCCAATTCCACAAGAACAGCCTTAGCGAAAGGCTTCTTGAAGGGAAAGATGTAACTCTGTGAGATGAATTCACAGAACACAGAGCAGTTTCTCAGAAAGCTTCTTTCCAGTTTTGAACGGAAGATATTTCCTTTTTCACCATAGCCCGCTATGGGCTTCCAAATATCCCTTTGCCAATTCCACAAGAACAGCCTTAGCGAAAGGCTTCTTGAAGGGAAAGATGTAACACTGTGAGATGAATTAACAGAACACAGAGCAGTTTCTCAGAAAGCTTCTTTCCAGTTTTGAACGGAAGATATTTCCTTTTTCACCATAGCCCTCTATGGGCTTCCAAATATCCCTTTGCCAATTGCACAAGAACAGCCTTAGCGAAAGGCTTCTTGAAGGGAAAGATGTAACTCTGTGAGATGAATTAACAGAACACAGAGCAGTTTCTCAGAAAGCTTCTTTCCAGTTTTGAAAGGAAGATATTTCCTTTTTCACCATAGCCCTCTATGGTTTTCCAAATATCCCTTTGCCAATTCCACAAGAACAGACTTAGCGAAAGGCTTCTTGAAGGGAAAGATGTAACTCTGTGAGATGAATTAAAAGAACACAGAGCAGTTTCTCAGAAAGCTTCTTTCCAGTTTTGAACGGAAGATATTTCCTTTTTCACCATAGCCCTCTATGGCCTTCCAAATATCGCCTTGCCAATTCCACAAGAACAGCCTTAGCGAAAGGCTTCTTGAAGGGAAAGATGTAACTCTGTGAGATGAATTAACAGAACAAAGAGCAGTTTCTCAGAAAGCTTCTTTCCAGTTTTGAACGGAAGAAATTTCCTTTTTCACCATAGCCCTCTATGGGCTTCCAAATATCCCTTTGCCAATTCCACAAGAACAGCCTTAGCGAAAGGATTCTTGAAGGGAAAGATGTAACTCTGTGAGATGAATTAACAGAACACAGAGCAGTTTCTCAGAAAGCTTCTTTCCAGTTTTGAACGGAAGATATTTCCTTTTTCACCGTAGCCCTCTATGGGCTTCCAAATATCCCTTTGCCAATTCCACAAGAACAGCCTTAGCGAAAGGCTTCTTGAAGGGAAAGATGTAACTCTGTGAGATGAATTAACAGAACACAGAGCAGTTTCTCAGAAAGCTTCTTTCCAGTTTTGAACGGAAGATATTTCCTTTTTCACCATAGCCCTCTATGGGCTTCCAAATATACCTTTGCCAATTCCACAAGAACAGCCTTAGCGAAAGGCTTCTTGAAGGGAAAGATGTAACGCTATGAGATGAATTAACAGAACGCAGAGCAGTTTCTCAGAAAGCTTCTTTCCAGTTTTGAACGGAAGATATTTCCTTTTTCACCATAGCCCTCTATGGGCTACCAAATATCCCTTTGCCAATTAGCGAAAGGCTTCTTGAAGGGAAAGATGTAACTCTGTGAGATGAATTCACAGGACACAGAGCAGTATCTCAGAAAGCTTCTTTCCAGTTTTGAACGGAAGATATTACTTTTTTCACCATAGCCGTCTATGGGCTTCCAAATATCCCTTTGACAATTCCACAAGAACAGCCTTAGCGAAAGGCTTCTTGAAGGGAAAGATGTAACTCTGTGAGATGAATTCACAGAACACAGAGCAGTTTCTCAGAAAGCTTCTTTCCAGTTTTGAACGGAAGATATTTCCTTTTTCACCGTAGCCCTCTATGGGTTTCCAAATATTGCTTTGCCAATTCCACAAGAACAGCCTTAGCCAAAGGCTTCTTGAAGGGAAAGATGTAACTCTGTGAGATGAATTAACAGAACACAGAGCAGTTTCTCAGAAAGCTTCTTTCCAGTTTTGAACGGAAGATATTTCCTTTTTCACCATAGCCCTCTATGGGCTTCCAAATATCCCTTTGCCAATTCCACAAGAACAGCCTTAGCGAAAGGCTTCTTGAAGGGAAAGATGTAACTCTGTGAGATGAATTCACAGAACACAGAGCTGTTTCTCAGAAAGCTTCTTTCCAGTTTTGAACGGAAGATATTTCCTTTTTCACCATAGCCCTCTATGGGCTTCCAAATATCCCTTTGCCAATTCCACAACGACAGACTTAGCGAAAGGCTTCTTGAAGGGAAAGATGTAACTCTGTGAGATGAATTCACAGAACACAGAGCAGTTTCTCAGAAAGCTTCTTTCCAGTTTTGAACGGAAAGTATTTCCTTTTTCACCATAACCCTCTATGGGCTTCCAAATATCCCTTTGCCAATTCCACAAGAACAGCCTTAGCGAAAGGCTTCTTGAAGGGAAAGATGTAACGCTATGAGATGAATTAACAGAACGCAGAGCAGTTTCTCAGAAAGCTTCTTTCCAGTTTTGAACGGAAGATATTTCCTTTTTCACCATAGCCCTCTATGGGCTACCAAATATCCCTTTGCCAATTAGCGAAAGGCTTCTTGAAGGGAAAGATGTAACTCTGTGAGATGAATTCACAGGACACAGAGCAGTATCTCAGAAAGCTTCTTTCCAGTTTTGAACGGAAGATATTTCTTTTTTCACCATAGCCGTCTATGGGCTTCCAAATATCCCTTTGACTATTCCTCAAGAACAGCCTTAGCGAAAGGCTTCTTGAAGGGAAAGATGTAACTCTGTGAGATGAATTCACAGGACACAGAGCAGTATCTCAGAAAGCTTCTTTCCAGTTTTGAACGGAAGATATTACTTTTTTCACCATAGCCGTCTATGGGCTTCCAAATATCCCTTTGACAATTCCACAAGAACAGCCTTAGCGAAAGGCTTCTTGCAGGGAAAGATGTAACTCTGTGAGATGAATTCACAGAACACAGAGCAGTTTCTCAGAAAGCTTCTTTCCAGTTTTGAACGGAAGATATTTCCTTTTTCACCATAGCCCTCTATGGGTTTCCAAATATCGCTTTGCCAATTCCACAAGAACAGCCTTAGCCAAAGGCTTCTTGAATGGAAAGATGTAACTCTGTGAGATGAATTAACAGAACACAGAGCAGTTTCTCAGAAAGCTTCTTTCCAGTTTTGAACGGAAGATATTTCCTTTTTCACCATAGCCCTCTATGGGCTTCCAAATATCCCTTTGCCAATTCCACAAGAACAGCCTTAGCGAAAGGCTTCTTGAAGGGAAAGATGTAACTCTGTGAGATGAATTCACAGAACACAGAGCTGTTTCTCAGAAAGCTTCTTTCCAGTTTTGAACGGAAGATATTTCCTTTTTCACCATAGCCCTCTATGGGCTTCCAAATATCCCTTTGCCAATTCCACAACAACAGACTTAGCGAAAGGCTTCTTGAAGGGAAAGATGTAACTCTGTGAGATGAATTCACAGAACACAGAGCAGTTTCTCAGAAAGCTTCTTTCCAGTTTTGAACGGAAGATATTTCCTTTTTCACCATAGCCCTCTATGGGCTTCCAAATATCCCTTTGCCAATTCCACAAGAACAGCCTTAGCGAAAGGCTTCTTGAAGGGAAAGATATAACTCTGTGAGATGAATTAACAGGACACAGAGAAGTTTCTCAGAAAGCTTCTTTCCAGTTTTGAACGGAAAGTATTTCCTTTTTCACCATAACCCTCTATGGGCTTCCAAATATCCCTTTGCCAATTCCACAAGAACAGCCTTAGCGAAAGGCTTCTTGAAGGGAAAGATGTAACTCTGTGAGATGAATTCACAGAACACAGAGCAGTTTCTCAGAAAGCTTCTTTCCAGTTTTGAACGGAAGATAATTCCTTTTTCACCATAGGCCTCTGTGGGCTTCCAAATATCCTTCTGCGAATTCCACAAGAACAGCCTTAGCGAAAGGCTTCTTGAAGGGAAAGATGTAACTCTGTGAGATGAATTAACAGAACACAGAAAAGTTTCTCAGAAAGCTTCTTTCCAGTTTTGAACGGAAGATATTTCCTTTTTCACCATAGCCGTCTATGGCCTTCCAAATATCCCTTTGCCAATTCCACAAGAACAGCCTTAGCCAAAATCTTCTTGAAGGGAAAGATGTAACTCTTTGAGATGAATTAACAGAACAGAGAGCAGTTTCTCAGAAAGCTTCTTTCCAGTTTTGAACGGAAGATATTTCCTTTTTCACCATAGCCCTCTACGGGCTTCCAAATATCCCTTTGCCAATTCCACAACAACAGCCTTAGCGAAAGGATTCTTGAAGGGAAAGATGTAACTCTGTGAGATGAATTAACAGAACACAGAGCAGTTTCTCAGAAAGCTTCTTTCCAGTTTTGAACGGAAGATATTTCCTTTTTCACCATAGCCCTCTACGGGCTTCCAAATATCCCTTTGCCAATTCCACAAGAACAGCCTTAGCGAAAGGCTTCTTGAAGGGAAAGATATAACTCTGTGAGATGAATTAACAGAACACAGAGCAGTTTCTCAGAAAGCTTCTTTCCAGTTTTGAACGGAAGATATTTCCTTTTTCACCATAGCCCTCTATGGGCTTCCAAATATCCCTTTGCCAATTCCACAAGAACAGCCTTAGGGAAAGGCTTCTTGAAGGGAAAGATGTAACGCTATGAGATGAATTAACAGAACGCAGAGCAGTTTCTCAGAAAGCTTCTTTCCAGTTTTGAACGGAAGATATTTCCTTTTTCACCATAGCCCTCTATGGGCTACCAAATATCCCTTTGCCAATTAGCGAAAGGCTTCTTGAAGGGAAAGATGTAACTCTGTGAGATGAATTCACAGGACACAGAGCAGTATCTCAGAAAGCTTCTTTCCAGTTTTGAACGGAAGATTTTACTTTTTTCACCATAGCCGTCTATGGGCTTCCAAATATCCCTTTGCCAATTCCACAAGAACAGCCTTAGCGAAAGGCTTCTTGAAGGGAAAGATGTAACTCTGTGAGATGAATTAAAAGAACACAGAGCAGTTTCTCAGAAAGCTTCTTTCCAGTTTTGAACGGAAGATATTTCCTTTTTCACCATAGCCCTCTATGGCCTTCCAAATATCGCTTTGCCAATTCCACAAGAACAGCCTTAGCGAAAGGCTTCTTGAAGGGAAAGATGTAACTCTGTGAGATGAATTAACAGAACAAAGAGCAGTTTCTCAGAAAGCTTCTTTCCAGTTTTGAACGGAAGAAATTTCCTTTTTCACCATAGCCCTCTATGGGCTTCCAAATATCCCTTTGCCAATTCCACAAGAACAGCCTTAGCGAAAGGATTCTTGAAGGGAAAGATGTAACTCTGTGAGATGAATTAACAGAACACAGAGCAGTTTCTCAGAAAGCTTCTTTCCAGTTTTGAACGGAAGATATTTCCTTTTTCACCGTAGCCCTCTATGGGCTTCCAAATATCCCTTTGCCAATTCCACAAGAACAGCCTTAGCGAAAGGCTTCTTGAAGGGAAAGATGTAACTCTGTGAGATGAATTAACAGAACACAGAGCAGTTTCTCAGAAAGCTTCTTTCCAGTTTTGAACGGAAGATATTTCCTTTTTCACCATAGCCCTCTATGGGCTTCCAAATATCCCTTTGCCAATTCCACAAGAACAGCCTTAGCGAAAGGCTTCTTGAAGGGAAAGATGTAACGCTATGAGATGAATTAACAGAACGCAGAGCAGTTTCTCAGAAAGCTTCTTTCCAGTTTTGAACGGAAGATATTTCCTTTTTCACCATAGCCCTCTATGGGCTACCAAATATCCCTTTGCCAATTAGCGAAAGGCTTCTTGAAGGGAAAGATGTAACACTGTGAGATGAATTCACAGGACACAGAGCAGTATCTCAGAAAGCTTCTTTCCAGTTTTGAACGGAAGATATTACTTTTTTCACCATAGCCGTCTATGGGCTTCCAAATATCCCTTTGACAATTCCACAAGAACAGCCTTAGCGAAAGGCTTCTTGAAGGGAAAGATGTAACTCTGTGAGATGAATTCACAGAACACAGAGCAGTTTCTCAGAAAGCTTCTTTCCAGTTTTGAACGGAAGATATTTCCTTTTTCACCGTAGCCCTCTATGGGTTTCCAAATATTGCTTTGCCAATTCCACAAGAACAGCCTTAGCCAAAGGCTTCTTGAAGGGAAAGATGTAACTCTGTGAGATGAATTAACAGAACACAGAGCAGTTTCTCAGAAAGCTTCTTTCCAGTTTTGAACGGAAGATATTTCCTTTTTCACCATAGCCCTCTATGGGCTTCCAAATATCCCTTTGCCAATTCCACAAGAACAGCCTTAGCGAAAGGCTTCTTGAAGGGAAAGATGTAACTCTGTGAGATGAATTCACAGAACACAGAGCTGTTTCTCAGAAAGCTTCTTTCCAGTTTTGAACGGAAGATATTTCCTTTTTCACCATAGCCCTCTATGGGCTTCCAAATATCCCTTTGCCAATTCCACAACGACAGACTTAGCGAAAGGCTTCTTGAAGGGAAAGATGTAACTCTGTGAGATGAATTCACAAAACACAGAGCAGTTTCTCAGAAAGCTTCTTTCCAGTTTTGAACGGAAAGTATTTCCTTTTTCACCATAACCCTCTATGGGCTTCCAAATATCCCTTTGCCAATTCCACAAGAACAGCCTTAGCGAAAGGCTTCTTGAAGGGAAAGATGTAACGCTATGAGATGAATTAACAGAACGCAGAGCAGTTTCTCAGAAAGCTTCTTTCCAGTTTTGAACGGAAGATATTTCCTTTTTCACCATAGCCCTCTATGGGCTACCAAATATCCCTTTGCCAATTAGCGAAAGGCTTCTTGAAGGGAAAGATGTAACTCTGTGAGATGAATTCAGAGGACACAGAGCAGTATCTCAGAAAGCTTCTTTCCAGTTTTGAACGGAAGATATTTCTTTTTTCACCATAGCCGTCTATGGGCTTCCAAATATCCCTTTGACTATTCCTCAAGAACAGCCTTAGCGAAAGGCTTCTTGAAGGGAAAGATGTAACTCTGTGAGATGAATTCACAGAACACAGAGCAGTTTCTCAGAAATCTTCTTTCCAGTTTTGAACGGAAGATTTTTCCTTTTTCACCATAGCCCTCTATGGGTTTCCAAATATCGCTTTGCCAATTCCACAAGAACAGCCTTAGCGAAAGGCTTCTTGAAGGGAAAGATGTAACTCTGTGAGATGAATTCACAGAGCACAGAGCAGTTTCTCAGAAAGCTTCTTTCCAGTTTTGAACGGAAGATATTTCCTTTTTCACCATAGCCGTCAATGGGCTTCCAAATGTCCCTTTGCCAATTCCTCAAGAACAGCCTTAGCGAAAGGCTTCTTGAAGGGAAAGGTGTAACTCTGTGAGATGAATTAACAGAACACAGAGCAGTTTCTCAGAAAGCTTCTTTCCAGTTTTGAACGGAAGATATTTCCTTTTTCACCATAGCCCTCTATGGGCTTCCAAATATCCCTTTGCCAATTCCACAAGAACAGCCTTAGCGAAAGGCTTCTTGAAGGGAAAGATGTAACTCTGTGAGATGAATTAACAGAACACAGAGCAGTTTCTCAGAAAGCTTCTTTCCAGTTTTGAACGGAAGATATTTCCTTTTTCACCATAGCCCTCTATGGGCTTCCAAATATCCCTTTGCCAATTCCACAAGAACAGCCTTAGCGAAAGGCTTCTTGAAGGGAAAGATGTAACTCTGTGAGATGAATTAACAGAACACAGAGCAGTTTCTCAGAAAGCTTCTTTCCAGTTTTGAACGGAAGATATTTCCTTTTTCACCATAGCCCTCTATGTTCTTCCAAATATCCCTTTGCCAATTCCACAAGAACAGCCTTAGCGAAAGGCTTATTGAAGGGAAAGATGTAACGCTATGAGATGAATTAACAGAACGCAGAGCAGTTTCTCAGAAAGCTTCTTTCCAGTTTTGAACGGAAGATATTTCCTTTTTCACCATAGCCCTCTATGGGCTACCAAATATCCCTTTGCCAATTAGCGAAAGGCTTTTTGAAGGGAAAGATGTAACTCTGTGAGATGAATTCACAGGACACAGAGCAGTATCTCAGAAAGCTTCTTTCCAGTTTTGAACGGAAGATATTACTTTTTTCACCATAGCCGTCTATGGGCTTCCAAATATCCCTTTGACAATTCCACAAGAACAGCCTTAGCGAAAGGCTTCTTGAAGGGAAAGATTTAACTCTGTGAGATGAATTCACAGAACACAGAGCAGTTTCTCAGAAAGCTTCTTTCCAGTTTTGAACGGAAGATATTTCCTTTTTCACCATAGCCCTCTATGGGTTTCCAAATATCGCTTTGCCAATTCCACAAGAACAGCCTTAGCCAAAGTCTTCTTGAATGGAAAGATGTAACTCTGTGAGATGAATTAACAGAACACAGAGCAGTTTCTCAGAAAGCTTCTTTCCAGTTTTGAACGGAAGATATTTCCTTTTTCACCATAGCCCTCTATGGGCTTCCAAATATCCCTTTGCCAATTCCACAAGAACAGCCTTAGCGAAAGGCTTCTTGAAGGGAAAGATGTAACTCTGTGAGATGAATTCACAGAACACAGAGCTGTTTCTCAGAAAACTTCTTTCCAGTTTTGAACGGAAGATATTTCCTTTTTCACCATAGCCCTCTATGGGCTTCCAAATATCCCTTTGCCAATTCCACAACAACAGACTTAGCGAAAGGCTTCTTGAAGGGAAAGATGTAACTCTGTGAGATGAATTCACAGAACACAGAGCAGTTTCTCAGAAAGCTTCTTTCCAGTTTTGAACGGAAGATATTTCCTTTTTCACCATAGCCCTCTATGGGCTTCCAAATATCCCTTTGCCAATTCCACAAGAACAGCCTTAGCGAAAGGCTTCTTGAAGGGAAAGATATAACTCTGTGAGATGAATTAACAGGACACAGAGAAGTTTCTCAGAAAGCTTCTTTCCAGTTTTGAACGGAAAGTATTTCCTTTTTCACCATAACCCTCTATGGGCTTCCAAATATCGCTTTGCCAATTCCACAAGAACAGCCTTAGCGAAAGGCTTCTTGAAGGGAAAGATGTAACTCTGTGAGATGAATTCACAGAACACAGAGCAGTTTCTCAGAAAGCTTCTTTCCAGTTTTGAACGGAAGATAATTCCTTTTTCACCATAGGCCTCTGTGGGCTTCCAAATATCCTTCTGCGAATTCCACAAGAACAGCCTTAGCGAAAGGCTTCTTGAAGGGAAAGATGTAACTCTGTGAGATGAATTAACAGAACACAGAGCAGTTTCTCAGAAAGCTTCTTTCCAGTTTTGAACGGAAGATATTTCCTTTTTCACCATAGCCGTCTATGGCCTTCCAAATATCCCTTTGCCAATTCCACAAGAACAGCCTTAGCCAAAATCTTCTTGAAGGGAAAGATGTAACTCTTTGAGATGAATTAACAGAACAGAGAGCAGTTTCTCAGAAAGCTTCTTTCCAGTTTTGAACGGAAGATATTTCCTTTTTCACCATAGCCCTCTACGGGCTTCCAAATATCCCTTTGCCAATTCCACAACAACAGCCTTAGCGAAAGGATTCTTGAAGGGAAAGATGTAACTCTGTGAGATGAATTAACAGAACACAGAGCAGTTTCTCAGAAAGCTTCTTTCCAGTTTTGAACGGAAGATATTTCCTTTTTCACCATAGCCCTCTACGGGCTTCCTAATATCCCTTTGCCAATTCCACAAGAACAGCCTTAGCGAAAGGATTCTTGAAGGGAAAGATGTAACTCTGTGAGATGAATTAACAGAACACAGAGCGGTTTCTCAGAAAGCTTCTTTCCAATTTTGAACGGAAGATATTTCCTTTTTCACCATAGCCCTCTATGGGCTTCCAAATATCGCTTTGCCAATTCCACAAGAACAGCCTTAGGGAAAGGCTTCTTGAAGGGAAAGATGTAACTCTGTGAGGTGAATTCACAGAACACAGAGCAGTTTCTCAGAAAGCTTCTTTCCAGTTTTGAACGGAAGATATTTCCTTTTTCACCATAGCCCTCTATGGGCTTCCAATATCCCCTTGCCAATTCCACAAGAACAGCCTTAGCGAAAGGCTTCTTGAAGGGAAAGATGTAACTCTGTGAGATGAATTCACAAAACACAGAGCAGTTTCTCAGAAAGCTTCTTTCCAGTTTTGAACGGAAGATAATTCCTTTTTCACCATAGGCCTCTATGGGCTTCCAAATATCCCTTTGCCAATTCCACAAGAACAGCCTTAGCGAAAGGCTTCTTGAAGGGAAAGATGTAACTCTGTGAGATGAATTCACAGAACACAGAGCGGTTTCTCAGAAAGCTTCTTTCCACTTTTGAACGGAAGATATTAACTTTTTCACCATAGCCGTCTATGGGCTTCCAAATATCCCTTTGCCAATTCCACAAGAACAGCCTTAGCCAAAGGCTTCTTGAAGGGAACGATTTAACACTGTGAGATGAATTAACAGAACACAGAGCAGTTTCTCAGAAAGCTTCTTTCCAGTTTTGAACGGAAGATATTTCCTTTTTCACCATAGCCCTCTATGGGCTTCCAAATATCCCCTTGCCAATTCCACAAGAACAGCCTTAGCGAAAGGCTTCTAGAAGGGAAAGATGTAACTCTGTGAGATGAATTCACAGAACACAGAGCAGTTTCTCAGAAAGCTTCTTTCCAGTTTTGAACGGAAGATATTTCCTTTTTCACCATAGCCGTCTATGGGCTTGCAAATATGCCTTTGCCAATTCCACAAGAACAGCCTTAGCGAAAGGATTCTTGAAGGGAAAGATGTAACTCTGTGAGATGAATTCAGAGAACACAGAGCAGTTTCTCAGAAAGCTTCTTTCCAGTTTTGAACGGAAGATATTTCCTTTTTCACCATAGCCCTCTACGGGCTTCCAAATATCCCTTTGCCAATTCCACAAGAACAGCCTTAGCGAAAGGCTTCTTGAAGGGAAAGATGTAACTCTGTGAGATGAACTCACAGAACACAGAGCAGTTTATCAGAAAGCTTCTTTCCAGTTTTGAACGGAAGATATTTCCTTTTTCACCATAGCCCTATATGGGCTTCCAAATATCCCTTTGCCAATTCCACAAGAACAGCCTTAGCGAAAGGCTTCTTGAAGGGAAAGATGTAACTCTGTGAGATGAATTAACAGAACACAGAGCAGTTTCTCAGAAAGCTTCTTTCCAGTTTTGAACGGAAGATATTTCCTTTTTCACCATAGCCCTCTATGGGCTTCCAAATATCGCTTTGCCAATTCCACAAGAACAGCCTTAGCGAAAGGCTTCTTGAAGGGAAAGATGTAACTCTGTGAGATGAATTAACAGAAGACAGAGCAGTTTCTCAGAAAGCTTCTTTACAGTTTTGAACGGAAGATATTTCCTTTTTCACCGTAGCCCTCTATGGTTTTCCAAATATCGCTTTTCCAATTCCACAAGAACAGCCTTAGCGAAAGACTTCTTGAAGGGAAAGATGTAACTCTGTGAGATGAATTCACAGAACATAGAGCAGTTTCTCAGAAAGCTTCTTTCCAGTTTTCAACGGAAGATATTTCCTTTTTCACCATAGCCGTCTATGGGCTTCCAAATTTCCCTTTGCCAATTCCTCAAGAACAGCCTTAGCGAAAGGCTTCTTGAAGGGAAAGATGTAACTCTGTGAGATGAATTCACAGAACACAGAGCAGTTTCTCAGAAAGCTTCTTTCCAGTTTTGAACGGAAGCTATTTCCTTTTTCACCATAGCCCTCTATGGGCTTCCAAATATCCCTTTGCCAATTCCACAAGAACAGCCTTAGCGAAAGGCTTCTTGAAGGGAAAGATGTAACTCTGTGAGATGAATTCACAGAACACAGAGCAGTTTCTCAGAAAGCTTCTTTCCAGTTTTGAACGGAAGATATTTCCTTTTTCACCATAGCCGTCTATGGGCTTCCAAATATCCCTTTGCCAATTCCACAAGAACAGCCTTAGCGAAAGGATTCTTGAAGGGAAAGATGTAACTCTGTGAGATGAATTAACAGAACACAGAGCAGTTTCTCAGAAAGCTTCTTTCCAGTTTTGAACGGAAGATATTTCCTTTTTCACCGTAGCCGTCTACGGGCTTGCAAATATCCCTTTGCCAATTCCACAAGAACTGCCTTAGCGAAAGGCGTCTTGAAGGCAAAGATGTAACACTGTGAGATGAATTCAGAGAACACAGAGCAGTTTCTCAGAAAGTTTCTTTCCAGTTTTGAACGGAAGATATTTCCTTTTTCACCATAGCCCTCTACGGGCTTCCAAATATCCCTTTGCCAATTCCACAAGAACAGCCTTAGCGAAAGGCTTCTTGAAGGGAAAGATGTAACTCTGTGAGATGAATTCACAGAACACAGAGCAGTTTATCAGAAAGCTTCTTTCCAGTTTTGAACGGAAGATATTTCCTTTTTCACCGTAGCCCTCTATGGGCTTCCAAATATCCCTTTGCCAATTCCACAAGAACAGCCTTAGCGAAAGGCTTCTTGAAGGGAAAGATGTAACTCTGTGAGATGAATTCACAGAACACAGAGCAGTTTCTCAGAAAGCTTCTTTCCAGTTTTGAACGGAAGATATTTCCTTTTTCACCATAGCCCTCTATGGGCTTCCAAATATCCCTTTGCCAATTCCACAAGAACAGCCTTAGCGAAAGGCTTCTTGAAGGGAAAGATGTAACGCTATGAGATGAATTAACAGAACGCAGAGCAGTTTCTCAGAAAGCTTCTTTCCAGTTTTGAACGGAAGATATTTCCTTTTTCACCATAGCCCTCTATGGGCTACCAAATATCCGTTTGCCAATTAGCGAAAGGCTTCTTGAAGGGAAAGATGTAACTCTGTGAGATGAATTCACAGGACACAGAGCAGTATCTCAGAAAGCTTCTTTCCAGTTTTGAACGGAAGATTTTACTTTTTTCACCATAGCCGTCTATGGGCTTCCAAATATCCCTTTGCCAATTCCACAAGAACAGCCTTAGCGAAAGGCTTCTTGAAGGGAAAGATGTAACTCTGTGAGATGAATTAAAAGAACACAGAGCAGTTTCTCAGAAACCTTCTTTCCAGTTTTGAACGGAAGATATTTCCTTTTTCACCGTAGCCGTCTACGGGCTTGCAAATATCCCTTTGCCAATTCCACAAGAACTGCCTTAGCGAAAGGCGTCTTGAAGGCAAAGATGTAACACTGTGAGATGAATTCAGAGAACACAGAGCAGTTTCTCAGAAAGTTTCTTTCCAGTTTTGAACGGAAGATATTTCCTTTTTCACCATAGCCCTCTACGGGCTTCCAAATATCCCTTTGCCAATTCCACAAGAACAGCCTTAGCGAAAGGCTTCTTGAAGGGAAAGATGTAACTCTGTGAGATGAATTCACAGAACACAGAGCAGTTTATCAGAAAGCTTCTTTCCAGTTTTGAACGGAAGATATTTCCTTTTTCACCGTAGCCCTCTATGGGCTTCCAAATATCCCTTTGCCAATTCCACAAGAACAGCCTTAGCGAAAGGCTTCTTGAAGGGAAAGATGTAACTCTGTGAGATGAATTCACAGAACACAGAGCAGTTTCTCAGAAAGCTTCTTTCCAGTTTTGAACGGAAGATATTTCCTTTTTCACCATAGCCCTCTATGGGCTTCCAAATATCCCTTTGCCAATTCCACAAGAACAGCCTTAGCGAAAGGCTTCTTGAAGGGAAAGATGTAACGCTATGAGATGAATTAACAGAACGCAGAGCAGTTTCTCAGAAAGCTTCTTTCCAGTTTTGAACGGAAGATATTTCCTTTTTCACCATAGCCCTCTATGGGCTACCAAATATCCGTTTGCCAATTAGCGAAAGGCTTCTTGAAGGGAAAGATGTAACTCTGTGAGATGAATTCACAGGACACAGAGCAGTATCTCAGAAAGCTTCTTTCCAGTTTTGAACGGAAGATTTTACTTTTTTCACCATAGCCGTCTATGGGCTTCCAAATATCCCTTTGCCAATTCCACAAGAACAGCCTTAGCGAAAGGCTTCTTGAAGGGAAAGATGTAACTCTGTGAGATGAATTAAAAGAACACAGAGCAGTTTCTCAGAAAGCTTCTTTCCAGTTTTGAACGGAAGATATTTCCTTTTTCACCATAGCCCTCTATGGCCTTCCAAATATCGCTTTGCCAATTCCACAAGAACAGCCTTAGCGAAAGGCTTCTTGAAGGGAAAGATGTAACTCTGTGAGATGAATTAACAGAACAAAGAGCAGTTTCTCAGAAAGCTTCTTTCCAGTTTTGAACGGAAGAAATTTCCTTTTTCACCATAGCCCTCTATGGGCTTCCAAATATCCCTTTGCCAATTCCACAAGAACAGCCTTAGCGAAAGGATTCTTGAAGGGAAAGATGTAACTCTGTGAGATGAATTAACAGAACACAGAGCAGTTTCTCAGAAAGCTTCTTTCCAGTTTTGAACGGAAGATATTTCCTTTTTCACCGTAGCCCTCTATGGGCTTCCAAATATCCCTTTGCCAATTCCACAAGAACAGCCTTAGCGAAAGGCTTCTTGAAGGGAAAGATGTAACTCTGTGAGATGAATTAACAGAACACAGAGCAGTTTCTCAGAAAGCTTCTTTCCAGTTTTGAACGGAAGATATTTCCTATTTCACCATAGCCCTCTATGGGCTTCCAAATATCCCTTTGCCAATTCCACAAGAACAGCCTTAGCGAATGGCTTCTTGAAGGGAAAGATGTAACTCTGTGAGATGAATTCACAGAACACAGAGCTGTTTCTCAGAAAGCTTCTTTCCAGTTTTGAACGGAAGATATTTCCTTTTTCACCATAGCCCTCTATGGGCTTCCAAATATCCCTTTGCCCATTCCACAACGACAGACTTAGCGAAAGGCTTCTTGAAGGGAAAGATGTAACTCTGTGAGATGAATTCACAGAACACAGAGCAGTTTCTCAGAAAGCTTCTTTCCAGTTTTGAACGGAAAGTATTTCCTTTTTCACCATAACCCTCTATGGGCTTCCAAATATCCCTTTGCCAATTCCACAAGAACAGCCTTAGCGAAAGGCTTCTTGAAGGGAAAGATGTAACGCTATGAGATGAATTAACAGAACGCAGAGCAGTTTCTCAGAAAGCTTCTTTCCAGTTTTGAACGGAAGATATTTCCTTTTTCACCATAGCCCTCTATGGGCTACCAAATATCCGTTTGCCAATTAGCGAAAGGCTTCTTGAAGGGAAAGATGTAACTCTGTGAGATGAATTCACAGGACACAGAGCAGTATCTCAGAAAGCTTCTTTCCAGTTTTGAACGGAAGATATTACTTTTTTCACCATAGCCGTCTATGGGCTTCCAAATATCCCTTTGACAATTCCACAAGAACAGCCTTAGCGAAAGGCTTCTTGAAGGGAAAGATGTAACTCTGTGAGATGAATTCACAGAACACAGAGCAGTTTCTCAGAATGCTTCTTTCCAGTTTTGAACGGAAGATATTTCCTTTTTCACCATAGCCCTCTATGGGTTTCCAAATATCGCTTTGCCAATTCCACAAGAACAGCCTTAGCCAAAGGCTTCTTGAATGGAAAGATGTAACTCTGTGAGATGAATTAACAGAACACAGAGCAGTTTCTCAGAAAGCTTCTTTCCAGTTTTGAACGGAAGATATTTCCTTTTTCACCATAGCCCTCTATGGGCTTCCAAATATCCCTTTGCCAATTCCACAAGAACAGCCTTAGCGAAAGGCTTCTTGAAGGGAAAGATGTAACTCTGTGAGATGAATTCACAGAACACAGAGCTGTTTCTCAGAAAGCTTCTTTCCAGTTTTGAACGGAAGATATTTCCTTTTTCACCATAGCCCTCTATGGGCTTCCAAATATCCCTTTGCCAATTCCACAACAACAGACTTAGCGAAAGGCTTCTTGAAGGGAAAGATGTAACTCTGTGAGATGAATTCACAGAACACAGAGCAGTTTCTCAGAAAGCTTCTTTCCAGTTTTGAACGGAAGATATTTCCTTTTTCACCATAGCCCTCTATGGGCTTCCAAATATCCCTTTGCCAATTCCACAAGAACAGCCTTAGCGAAAGGCTTCTTGAAGGGAAAGATATAACTCTGTGAGATGAATTAACAGGACACAGAGAAGTTTCTCAGAAAGCTTCTTTCCAGTTTTGAACGGAAAGTATTTCCTTTTTCACCATAACCCTCTATGGGCTTCCAAATATCCCTTTGCCAATTCCACAAGAACAGCCTTAGCCAAAGGCTTCTTGAAGGGAAAGATGTAACACTGTGAGATGTATTAACAGAACACAGAGCAGTTTCTCAGAAAGCTTCTTTCCAGTTTTGAACGGAAGATATTTCCTTTTTCACCATAGCCCTCTATGGGCTTCCAAATATCCCTTTGCCAATTCCACAACAACAGCCTTAGCGAAAGGCTTCTTGAAGGGAAAGATGTAACTCTGTGAGATGAATTAACAGAACACAGAGCAGTTTCTCAGAAAGCTTCTTTCCAGTTTTGAACGGAAGATATTTCCTTTTTCACCATAGCCCTCTATGGGCTTCCAAATATCGCTTTGCCAATTCCACAAGAACAGACTTAGCGAAAGGCTTCTTGAAGGGAAAGATGTAACTCTGTGAGATGAATTCACAGAACGCAGAGCAGTTTCTCAGAAAGCTTCTTTCCAGTTTTGAACGGAAGATATTTCCTTTTTCACCATAGCCGTCTATGGGCTTGCAAATATCCCTTTGCCAATTACACAAGAACAGCCTTAGCGAAAGGCTTCTTGAAGGGAAAGATGTAACTCTGTGAGATGAATTCACAAAAAACAGAGCAGTTTCTCAGAAAGCTTCTTTCCAGTTTTGAACGGAAGATATTTCCTTTTTCACCATAGCCCTCTACGGGCTTCCAAATATCCCTTTGCCAATTCCACAAGAACAGCCTTAGCAAAAGGCTTCTTTAAGGGAAAGATGTAACTCTGTGAGATGAACTCACAGAACACAGAGCAGTTTATCAGTAAGCTTCTTTCCAGTTTTGAACGGAAGATATTTCCTTTTTCACCATAGCCCTCTATGGGCTTCCAAATATCCCTTTGCCAATTCCACAAGAACAGCCTTAGCGAAAGGCTTCTTGAAGGGAAAGATGTAACTCTGTGAGATGAATTCAGAGAACACAGAGCAGTTTCTCAGAAAGCTTCTTTCCAGTTTTGAACGGAAGATATTTCCTTTTTCACCGTAGCCCTCTATGGGCTTCCAAATATCCCTTTGCCAATTCCACAAGAACAGCCTTAGCGAAAGGCTTCTAGAAGGGAAAGATGTAACTCTGTGAGATGAATTAAAAGAACACAGAGTAGTTTCTCAGAAAGCTTCTTTCCAGTTTTGAACGGAAGATATTTCCTTTTTCACCATAGCCCTCTATGGCCTTCCAAATATCGCTTTGCCAATTCCACAAGAACAGCCTTAGCGAAAGGCTTCTTGAAGGGAAAGATGTAACTCTGTGAGATGAATTAACAGAACAAAGAGCAGTTTCTCAGAAAGCTTCTTTCCAGTTTTGAACGGAAGAAATTTCCTTTTTCACCATAGCCCTCTATGGGCTTCCAAATATCCCTTTGCCAATTCCACACGAACAGCCTTAGCGAAAGGATTCTTGAAGGGAAAGATGTAACTCTGTGAGATGAATTAACAGAACACAGAGCAGTTTCTCAGAAAGCTTCTTTCCAGTTTTGAACGGAAGATATTTCCTTTTTCACCATAGCCCTCTATGGGCTTCCAAATATCCCTTTGCCAATTCCACAAGAACAGCCTTAGCGAAAGGCTTCTTGAAGGGAAAGATGTAACGCTATGAGATGAATTAACAGAACGCAGAGCAGTTTCTCAGAAAGCTTCTTTCCAGTTTTGAACGGAAGACATTTCCTTTTTCACCATAGCCCTCTATGGGCTACCAAATATCCCTTTGCCAATTTGCGAAAGGCTTCTTGAAGGGAAAGATGTAACTCTGTGAGATGAATTCACAGGACACAGAGCAGTATCTCAGAAAGCTTCTTTCCAGTTTTGAACGGAAGATATTACTTTTTTCACCATAGCCATCTATGGGCTTCCAAATATCCCTTTGACAATTCCACAAGAACAGCCTTAGCGAAAGGCTACTTGAAGGGAAAGATGTAACTCTGTGAGATGAATTCACAGAACACAGAGCAGTTTCTCAGAAAGCTTCTTTCCAGTTTTGAACGGAAGATATTTCCTTTTTCACCGTAGCCCTCTATGGGTTTCCAAATATCGCTTTGCCAATTCCACAAGAACAGCCTTAGCCAAAGGCTTCTTGAAGGGAAAGATGTAACTCTGTGAGATGAATTAACAGAACACAGAGCAGTTTCTCAGAAAGCTTCTTTCCAGTTTTGAACGGAAGATATTTCCTTTTTCACCATAGCCCTCTATGGGCTTCCAAATATCCCTTTGCCAATTCCACAAGAACAGCCTTAGCGAAAGGCTTCTTGAAGGGAAATATGTAACTCTGTGAGATGAATTCACAGAACACAAAGCTGTTTCTCAGAAAGCTTCTTTCCAGTTTTGAACGGAAGATATTTCCTTTTTCACCATAGCCCTCTATGGGCTTCCAAATATCCCTTTGCCAATTCCACAACAACAGACTTAGCGAAAGGACTCTTGAAGGGAAAGATGTAACTCTGTGAGATGAATTCACAGAACACAGAGCAGTTTCTCAGAAAGCTTCTTTCCAGTTTTGAACGGAAGATATTTCCTTTTTCACCGTAGCCCTCTATGGGCTTCCAAATATCCCTTTGCCAATTCCACAAGAACAGCCTTAGCGAAAGGCTTCTTGAAGGGAAAGATATAACTCTGTGAGATGAATTAACAGGACACAGAGAAGTTTCTCAGAAAGCTTCTTTCCAGTTTTGAACGGAAAGTATTTCCTTTTTCACCATAACCCTCTATGGGCTTCCAAATATCCCTTTGCCAATTCCACAAGAACAGCCTTAGCGAAAGGCTTCTTGAAGGGAAAGATGTAACGCTATGAGATGAATTAACAGAACGCAGAGCAGTTTCTCAGAAAGCTTCTTTCCAGTTTTGAACGGAAGATATTTCCTTTTTCACCATAGACCTCTATGGGCTACCAAATATCCCTTTGCCAATTAGCGAAAGCCTTCTTGAAGGGAAAGATGTAACTCTGTGAGATGAATTCACAGGACACAGAGCAGTATCTCAGAAAGCTTCTTTCCAGTTTTGAACGGAAGATATTTCTTTTTTCACCATAGCCGTCTATGGGCTTCCAAATATCCCTTTGACAATTCCACAAGAACAGCCTTAGCGAAAGGCTTCTTGAAGGGAAAGATGTAAGTCTGTGAGATGAATTCACAGAACACAGAGCAGTTTCTCAGAAAGCTTCTTTCCAGTTTTGAACGGAAGATATTTCCTTTTTCACCATAGCCCTCTATGGGCTTCCAATTATCCCTTTGCCAATTCCACAAGAACAGCCTTAGCGAAAGGCTTCTTGAAGGGAAAGATGTAACTCTGTGAGATGAATTCACAGAACACAGAGCAGTTTCTCAGAAAGCTTCTTTCCAGTTTTGAACGGAAGCTATTTCCTTTTTCACCATAGCCCTCTTGGGCTTCCAAATATACCTTTGCCAATTCCACAAGAACAGCCTTAGCGAAAGGCTTCTTGAAGGGAAAGTTGTAACTCTGTGAGATGAATTCACAGAACACAGAGCAGTTTCTCAGAAAGCTTCTTTCCAGTTTTGAACGGAAGATATTTCCTTTTTCACCATAGCCGTCTATGGGCTTCCAAATATCCCTTTGCCAATTCCACAAGAACAGCCTTAGCGAAAGGATTCTTGAAGGGAAAGATGTAACTCGGTGAGATGAATTCACAGAACACAGAGCAGTTTCTCAGAAAGCTTCTTTCCAGTTTTGAACGGAAGATATTTCCTTTTTCACCATAGCCCTCTATGGGCTTCCAAATATCCCCTTGCCAATTCCACAAGAACAGCCTTAGCGAAAGGCTTCTTGAAGGGAAAGATGTAACTCTGTGAGATGAATTCACAAAAAACAGAGCAGTTTATCAGAAAGCTTCTTTCCAGTTTTGAACGGAAGATATTTCCTTTTTCACCATAGCCCTCTACGGGCTTCCAAATATCCCTTTGCCAATTCCACAAGAACAGCCTTAGCGAAAGGCTTCTTGAAGGGAAAGATGTAACTCTGTGAGATGAATTCACAGAACTCAGAGCAGTTTCTCAGAAAGCTTCTTTCCAGTTTTGAACGGAAGATATTTCCTTTTTCACCATAGCCCTCTATGGGCTTCCAAATATCCCTTTGCCAATTCCACAAGAACAGCCTTAGCGAAAGGCTTCTTGAAGGGAAAGATGTAACTCTGTGAGATGAATTCACAGAACACAGAGCAGTTTCTCAGAAAGCTTCTTTCCAGTTTTGAACGGAAGATATTTCCTTTTTCACCATAGGCCTCTAGGGTTCCAAATATCCCTTTGTCAATTCCACAAGAACAGCCTTAGCGAAAGGCTTCTTGAAGGGAAAGATGTAACTCTCTGAGATGAATTCAGAGAACACAGAGCAGTTTCTCAGAAAGCTTCTTTCCAGTTTTGAACGGAAGATATTTCCTTTTTCACCATAGCCCTCTATGGGCTTCCAAATATCCCTTTGCCAATTCCACAAGAACAGCCTTAGCGAAGGGCTTCTTGAAGGGAAAGATGTAACTCTGTGAGATGAATTAACAGAACACAGAGCAGTTTCTCAGAAAGCTTCTTTCCAGTTTTGAACGGAAGATATTTCCTTTTTCACCATAGCCCTCTATGGGCTTCCAAATATCACTTTGCCAATTCCACAAGAACAGCCTTAGCGAAAGGCTTCTTGAAGGGAAAGATGTAACGCTATGAGATGAATTAACAGAACACAGAGCAGTTTCTCAGAAAGCTTCTTTCCAGTTTTGAACGGAAGATATTTCCTTTTTCACCATAGCCGTCTATGGGCTTCCAAATATCCCTTTGCCAATTCCACAAGAACAGCCTTAGCGAAAGGCTTCTTGAAGGGAAAGATGTAACTCTGTGAGATGAATTAACAGGACACAGAGCAGTTTCTCAGAAAGCTTCTTTCCAGTTTTGAACGGAAGATATTTCCTTTTTCACCATAGCCGTCTATGGGCTTCCAAATATCCCTTTGCCAATTCCAGAAGAACAGCCTTAGCCAAAGGCTTCTTGAAGGGAAAGATGTAACACTGTGAGATAAATTAACAGAACACAGAGCAGTTTCTCAGAAAGCTTCTTTCCAGTTTTGAACGGAAGATATTTCCTTTTTCACCATAGCCCTCTATGGGCTTCCAAATATCCCTTTGCCAATTCCACAAGAAAAGCCATAGCGAAAGGCTTCCTGAAGGGAAAGATGTAACTCTGTGAGATGAATTCACAGAACACAGAGCAGTTTCTCAGAAAGCTTCTTTCCAGTTTTGAACGGAAGATATTTCCTTTTTCACCATAGCCCTCTATGGGCTTCCAAATATTGCTTTGAAAATTCCACAAGAACAGCCTTAGCGAAGGGCTTCTTGAAGGGAAAGATGTAACTCTGTGAGATGAATTCACAGAACACAGAGCAGTTTCTCAGAAAGCTTCTTTCCAGTTTTGAACGGAAGATATTTCCTGTTTCACCATAGCACTCTACGGGCTATCTAACATCCCTTTACCAATTCCACAAGAACAGCCTTAGCGAAAGGCTTCTTGAAGGGAAAGATGTAACTCTGTGAGATGAATTCACAGAACACAGAGCAGTTTCTCAGAAAGCTTCTTTCCAGTTTTGAACAGAAGATATTTCCTTTTTCACCATAGCCCTCTATGGGCTTCCAAATATCGCTTTGCCAATTCCACAAGAACAGCCTTAGCGAAATGCTTCTTGAAGGGAAAGATGTAACTCAGTGAGATGAATTAACAGAACACAGAGCAGTTTCTCAGAAAGCTTCTTTCCAGTTTTGAACGGAAGATATTTCCTTTTTCACCATAGCCCTCTATGGGCTTCCAAATATCCCTTTGCCAATTCCACAAGAACAGCCTTAGCGAAAGGCTTCTTGAAGGGAAAGATGTAACGCTATGAGATGAATTAACAGAACACAGAGCAGTTTCTCAGAAAGCTTCTTTCCAGTTTTGAACGGAAGATATTTCCTTTTTCACCATAGCCGTCTATGGGCTTCCAAATATCACTTTGCCAATTCCACAAGAACAGCCTTAGCGAAAGGGTTCTTGAAGGGAAAGATGTAACTCTGTGAGATGAATTAACAGGACACAGAGCAGTTTCTCAGAAAGCTTCTTTCCAGTTTTGAACGGAAGATATTTCCTTTTTCACCATAGCCCTCTATGGGCTTCTAAATATCCCTTTGCCAATTCCACAAGAACAGCCTTAGCGAAAGGCTTCTTGAAGGGAAAGATGTAACTCTGTGAGATGAATTCAGAGAACACAGAGAAGTTTCTCAGAAAGCTTCTTTCCAGTTTTGAACGGAAGATATTTCCTTTTTCATCATAGACCTCTACGGGCTTCCAAATATCCCTTTGCCAATTCCACAAGAACAGCCTTAGCGAAAGGCTTCTTGAAGGGAAAGATGTAACTCTGTGAGATGAATTAACAGAACACAGAGCAGTTTCTCAGAAAGCTTCTTTCCAGTTTTGAACGGAAGATATTTCCTTTTTCACCATAGCCCTCTATGGGCTTCCAAATATCCCTTTGCCAATACCACAAGAACAGCCTTAGCGAAAGGCTTCTTGAAGGGAAAGATGTAACGCTATGAGATGAATTAACAGAACACAGAGCAGTTTCTCAGAAGGCTTCTTTCCAGTTTTGAACGGAAGATATTTCCTTTTTCACCATAGCCGTCTATGGGCTTCCAAATATCCCTTTGCCAATTCCACAAGAACAGCGTTAGCGAAAGGGTTCTTGAAGGGAAAGATGTAACTCTGTGAGATGAATTAACAGGACACAGAGCAGTTTCTCAGAAAGCTTCTTTCCAGTTTTGAACGGAAGATATTTCCTTTTTCACCATAGCCCTCTATGGGCTTCTAAATATCCCTTTGCCAATTCCACAAGAAGAGCCTTAGCGAAAGGCTTCTTGAAGGGAAAGATGTAACTCTGTGAGATGAATTCAGAGAACACAGAGAAGTTTCTCAGAAAGCTTCTTTCCAGTTTTGAACGGAAGATATTTCCTTTTTCATCATAGACCTCTACGGGCTTCCAAATATCCCTTTGCCAATTCCACAAGAACAGCCTTAGCGAAAGGCTTCTTGAAGGGAAAGATGTAACTCTGTGAGATGAATTCACAGAACACAGAGCAGTTTCTTAGAAAGCTTCTTTCCAGTTTTGAACGGAAGAAATTTCCTTTTTCACCACAGCCCTCTATGGGCTTCCAAATATCCCTTTGCCAATTCCACAAGAACAGCCTTAGCGAAAGGCTTCTTGAAGGGAAAGATGTAACTCTGTGAGATGAATTAACAGAACACAGAGCAGTTTCTCAGAAAGCTTCTTTCCAGTTTTGAACGGAAGATATTTCCTTTTTCACCATAGGCCTCTAGGGGTTCCAAATATCCCTTTGTCAATTCCACAAGAACAGCCTTAGCGAAAGGCTTCTTGAAGGGAAAGATGTAACTCTGTGAGATGAATTGACAGAACACAGAGCAGTTTCTCAGAAAGCTTCTTTCCAGTTTTGAACGGAAGATATTACCTTTTTCACCATAGCCGTCTATGGGCTTGCAAATATCCCTTTGCCAATTCCACAAGAACAGCCTTAGCGAAAGGCTTCTTGAAGGGAAAGATGTAACTCTGTGAGATGAATTCACAGAACACAGAGCAGTTTCTCTGCAAGCTTCTTTCCAGTTTTGAACGGAAGATATTTCCTTTTTCACCATAGCCCTCTACGGGCTATCTAACATCCCTTTGCCAATTCCACAAGAACAGCCTTAGCGAAAGGCTTCTTGAAGGGAAAGATGTAACTCTGTGAGATGAATTAACAGAACACAGAGCAGTTTCTCAGAAAGCTTCTTTCCAGTTTTGAACGGAAGATATTTCCTTTTTCACCGTAGCCCTCTATGGGCTTCCAAATATCCCTTTGCAAATTCCACAAGAACAGCCTTAGCGAAAGGCTTCTTGAAGGGAAAGATGTAACTCTGTGAGATGAATTAACAGAACACAGAGCAGTTTCTCAGGAAGCTTCTTTCCAGTTTTGAATGGAAGATATTTCCTTTTTCACCATAGCCCTCTATGGGCTTCCAAATATCACTTTGCCAATTCCACAAGAACAGCCTTAGCGAAAGGCTTCTTGAAGGGAAAGATGTAACGCTATGAGATGAATTAACAGAACACAGAGCAGTTTCTCAGAAAGCTTCTTTCCAGTTTTGAACGGAAGATATTTCCTTTTTCACCATAGCCGTCTATGGGCTTCCAAATATCCCTTTGCCAATTCCACAAGAACAGCCTTAGCGAAAGGCTTCTTGAAGGGAAAGATGTAACTCTGTGAGATGAATTCACAGAACACAGAGCGGTTTCTCAGAAAGCTTCTTTCCAGTTTTGAACGGAAGATATTTCCTTTTTCACCATAGCCGTCTAGGGGTTCCAAATATCCCTTTGCCAATTCCACAAGAACAGCCTTAGCGAAAGGCTTCTTGAAGGGAAAGATGTAACTCTGTGAGATGAATTAACAGAACACAGAGCAGTTTCTCAGAAAGCTTCTTTCCAGTTTTGAACGGAAGATATTTCCTTTTTCACCATAGCCCTCTATGGGCTTCCAAATATCGCTTTGCCAATTCCACAAGAACAGCCTTAGCGAAAGGCTTCTTGAAGGGAAAGATGCAACTCTGTGAGATGAATTCACAGAACACAGAGCAGTTTCTCAGAAAGCTTCTTTCCAGTTTTGAACGGAAGATATTTCCTTTTTCACCATAGCCCTCTATGGGCTTCCAAATATCGCTTTGCCAATTCCACAAGAACAGCCTTAGCGAAAGGCTTCTTGAAGGGAAAGATGTAACTCTGTGAGATGAATTAACAGAACACAAAGCAGTTTCTCAGAAAGCTTCTTTCCAGTTTTCAACGGAAGATATTTCCTTTTTCACCATAGCCGTCTATGGGCTTCCAAATATCCCTTTGCCAATTCCACAAGAACAGCCTTAGCGAAAGGCTTCTTGAAGGGAAAGATGTAACTCTGTGAGATGAATTAACAGAACACAGAGCAGTTTCTCAGAAAGCTTCTTTCCAGTTTTGAACGGAAGATATTTCCTTTTTCACCATAGGCCTCTATGGGCTTCCAAATATCCCTTTGTCAATTCCACAAGAACAGCCTTAGCGAAAGGCTTCTTGAAGGGAAAGATGTAACTCTGTGAGATGAATTAACAGAACACAGAGCAGTTTCTCAGAAAGCTTCTTTCCAGTTTTGAACGGAAGATATTTCCTTTTTCACCATAGCCCTCTATGGGCTTCCAAATATCCCTTTGCCAATTCCACAAGAACAGCCTTAGCGAAAGGCTTCTTGAAGGGAAAGATGTAACGCTATGAGATGAATTAACAGAACACAGAGCAGTTTCTCAGAAAGATTCTTTCCAGTTTTGAACGGAAGATATTTCCTTTTTCACCATAGCCCTCTATGGGCTTCCAAATATCCCTTTGCCAATTCCACAAGAACAGCCTTAGCGAAAGGCTTCTGGAAGGGAAAGATGTAACTCTGTGAGATGAATTAACAGAACACAGAGCAGTTTCTCAGAAAGCTTCTTTCCATTTTTGAACGGAAGATATTTCCTTTTTCACCCTAGCCCTCTATGGGCTTCCAAATATCGCTTTGCCAATTCCACAAGAACAGCCTTAGCGAAAGGCTTCTTGAAGGGAAAGATGTAACTCTGTGAGATGAATTCACAGAACTCAGAGCAGTTTCTCAGAAAGCTTCTTTCCAGTTTTGAACGGAAGATATTTCCTTTTTCACCATAGCCCTCTATGGGCTTCCAAATATCCCTTTGCCAATTCCACAAGAACAGCCTTAGCGAAAGGCTTCTTGAAGGGAAAGATGTAACTCTGTGAGATGAATTCACAGAACACAGAGCGGTTTCTCAGAAAGCATCTTTCCAGTTTTGAACGGAAGATATTTCCTTTTTCACCATAGCCGTCTAGGGGTACCAAATATCCCTTTGCCAATTCCACAAGAACAGCCTTAGCCAAAGGCTTCTTGAAGGGAAAGATGTAACACTGTGAGATGAATTAACAGAACACAGAGCAGTTTCTCAGAAAGCTTCTTTCCAGTTTTGAACGGAAGATATTTCCTTATTCACCATAGCCCTCTATGGGCTTCCAAATATCCCTTTGCCAATTCCACAAGAACAGACTTAGCGAAAGGCTTCTTGAAGGGAAAGATGTAACTCTGTGAGATGAATTCACAGAACACAGAGCAGTTTCTCAGAAAGCTTCTTTCCAGTTTTGAACGGAAGATATTTCCTTTTTCACCATAGGCCTCTATGGGCTTCCAAATATCCCTTTGCCAATTCCACAAGAACAGCCTTAGCGAAAGGCTTCTAGAAGGGAAAGATGTAACTCTGTGAGATGAATTAACAGAACACAGAGCAGTTTCTCAGAAAGCTTCTTTCCAGTTTTGAACGGAAGATATTTCCTTTTTCACCATAGCCCTCTATGGGCTTCCAAATATCCCTTTGCCAATTCCACAAGAACAGCCTTAGCGAAAGGCTTCTTGAAGGGAAAGATGTAACTCTGTGAGATGAATTCAGAGAACACAGAGAAGTTTCTCAGAAAGCTTCTTTCCAGTTTTGAACGGAAGATATTTCCTTTTTCATCATAGACCTCTACGGGCTTCCAAATATCCCTTTGCCAATTCCACAAGAACAGCCTTAGCGAAAGGCTTCTTGAAGGGAAAGATGTAACTCTGTGAGATGAATTAACAGAACACAGAGCAGTTTCTCAGAAAGCTTCTTTCCAGTTTTGAACGGAAGATATTTCCTTTTTCACCATAGCCCTCTATGGGCTTCCAAATATCCCTTTGCCAATACCACAAGAACAGCCTTAGCGAAAGGCTTCTTGAAGGGAAAGATGTAACGCTATGAGATGAATTAACAGAACACAGAGCAGTTTCTCAGAAGGCTTCTTTCCAGTTTTGAACGGAAGATATTTCCTTTTTCACCATAGCCGTCTATGGGCTTCCAAATATCCCTTTGCCAATTCCACAAGAACAGCGTTAGCGAAAGGGTTCTTGAAGGGAAAGATGTAACTCTGTGAGATGAATTAACAGGACACAGAGCAGTTTCTCAGAAAGCTTCTTTCCAGTTTTGAACGGAAGATATTTCCTTTTTCACCATAGCCCTCTATGGGCTTCTAAATATCCCTTTGCCAATTCCACAAGAAGAGCCTTAGCGAAAGGCTTCTTGAAGGAAAAGATGTAACTCTGTGAGATGAATTCAGAGAACACAGAGAAGTTTCTCAGAAAGCTTCTTTCCAGTTTTGAACGGAAGATATTTCCTTTTTCATCATAGACCTCTACGGGCTTCCAAATATCCCTTTGCCAATTCCACAAGAACAGCCTTAGCGAAAGGCTTCTTGAAGGGAAAGATGTAACTCTGTGAGATGAATTCACAGAACACAGAGCAGTTTCTTAGAAAGCTTCTTTCCAGTTTTGAACGGAAGAAATTTCCTTTTTCACCACAGCCCTCTATGGGCTTCCTAATATCCCTTTGCCAATTCCACAAGAACAGCCTTAGCCAAAGGCTTCTTGAAGGGAAAGATGTAACTCTGTGAGATGAATTAACAGAACACAGAGCAGTTTCTCAGAAAGCTTCTTTCCAGTTTTGAACGGAAGATATTTCCTTTTTCACCATAGCCCTCTATGGGCTTCCAAATATCGCTTTGCCAATTCCACAAGAACAGCCTTAGCGAAAGGCTTCTTGAAGGGAAAGATGTAACTCTGTGAGATGAATTAACAGAGCACAAAGCAGTTTCTCAGAAAGCTTCTTTCCAGTTTTCAACGGAAGATATTTCCTTTTTCACCATAGCCGTCTATGGGCTTCCAAATATCCCTTTGCCAATTCCACAAGAACAGCCTTAGCGAAAGGATTCTTGAAGGGAAAGATGTAACTCTGTGAGATGAATTCACAGAACACAGAGCAGTTTCTCAGAAAGCTTCTTTCCATTTTTGAACGGAAGATATTTCCTTTTTCACCCTAGTCCTCTATGGGCTTCCAAATATCGCTTTGCCAATTAAACAAGAACAGCCTTAGCGAAAGGCTTCTTGAAGGGAAAGATGTAACTCTGTGAGATGAATTCACAGAACTCAGAGCAGTTTCTCAGAAAGCTTCTTTCCAGTTTTGAACGGAAGATATTTCCTTTTTCACCATAGCCCTCTATGGGCTTCCAAATATCCCTTTGCCAATTCCACAAGAACAGCCTTAGCGAAAGGCTTCTTGAAGGGAAAGATGTAACTCTGTGAGATGAATTAACAGAACACAGAGCAGTTTCTCAGAAAGCTTCTTTCCAGTTTTGAACGGAAGATATTTCCTTTTTCACCATAGGCCTCTAGGGGTTCCAAATATCTCTTTGTCAATTCCACAAGAACAGCCTTAGCGAAAGGCTTCTTGAAGGGAAAGATGTAACTCTGTGAGATGAATTGACAGAACACAGAGCAGTTTCTCAGAAAGCTTCTTTCCAGTTTTGAACGGAAGATATTTCCTTTTTCACCATAGCCGTCTATGGGCTTGCAAATATCCCTTTGCCAATTCCACAAGAACAGCCTTAGCGAAAGGCTTCTTGAAGGGAAAGATGTAACTCTGTGAGATGAATTCACAGAACACAGAGCAGTTTCTCAGCAAGCTTCTTTCCAGTTTTGAACGGAAGATATTTCCTTTTTCACCATAGCCCTCTACGGGCTATCTAACATCCCTTTGCCAATTCCACAAGAACAGCCTTAGCGAAAGGCTTCTTGAAGGGAAAGATGTAACTCTGTGAGATGAATTAACAGAACACAGAGCAGTTTCTCAGAAAGCTTCTTTCCAGTTTTGAACGGAAGATATTTCCTTTTTCACCGTAGCCCTCTATGGGCTTCCAAATATCCCTTTGCAAATTCCACAAGAACAGCCTTAGCGAAAGGCTTCTTGAAGGGAAAGATGTAACTCTGTGAGATGAATTAACAGAACACAGAGCAGTTTCCCAGGAAGCTTCTTTCCAGTTTTGAATGGAAGATATTTCCTTTTTCACCATAGCCCTCTATGGGCTTCCAAATATCACTTTGCCAATTCCACAAGAACAGCCTTAGCGAAAGGCTTCTTGAAGGGAAAGATGTAACGCTATGAGATGAATTAACAGAACACAGAGCAGTTTCTCAGAAAGCTTCTTTCCAGTTTTGAACGGAAGATATTTCCTTTTTCACCATAGCCGTCTATGGGCTTCCAAATATCCCTTTGCCAATTCCACAAGAACAGCCTTAGCGAAAGGCTTCTTGAAGGGAAAGATGTAACTCTGTGAGATGAATTCACAGAACACAGAGCGGTTTCTCAGAAAGCTTCTTTCCAGTTTTGAACGGAAGATATTTCCTTTTTCACCATAGCCGTCTAGGGGTTCCAAATATCCCTTTGCCAATTCCACAAGAACAGCCTTAGCGAAAGGCTTCTTGAAGGGAAAGATGTAAGTCTGTGAGATGAATTAACAGAACACAGAGCAGTTTCTCAGAAAGCTTCTTTCCAGTTTTGAACGGAAGATATTTCCTTTTTCACCATAGCCCTCTATGGGCTTCCAAATATCGCTTTGCCAATTCCACAAGAACAGCCTTAGCGAAAGGCTTCTTGAAGGGAAAGATGCAACTCTGTGAGATGAATTCACAGAACACAGAGCAGTTTCTCAGAAAGCTTCTTTCCAGTTTTGAACGGAAGATATTTCCTTTTTCACCATAGCCCTCTATGGGCTTCCAAATATCGCTTTGCCAATTCCACAAGAACAGCCTTAGCGAAAGGCTTCTTGAAGGGAAAGATGTAACTCTGTGAGGTGAATTAACAGAACACAAAGCAGTTTCTCAGAAAGCTTCTTTCCAGTTTTCAACGGAAGATATTTCCTTTTTCACCATAGCCGTCTATGGGCTTCCAAATATCCCTTTGCCAATTCCACAAGAACAGCCTTAGCGAAAGGCTTCTGGAAGGGAAAGATGTAACTCTGTGAGATGAATTAACAGAACACAGAGCAGTTTCTCAGAAAGCTTCTTTCCAGTTTTCAACGGAAGATATTTCCTTTTTCACCATAGCCGTCTATGGGCTTCCAAATATCCCTTTGCCAATTCCACAAGAACAGCCTTAGCGAAAGGATTCTTGAAGGGAAAGATGTAACTCTGTGAGATGAATTCACAGAACACAGAGCAGTTTCTCAGAAAGCTTCTTTCCATTTTTGAACGGAAGATATTTCCTTTTTCACCCTAGTCCTCTATGGGCTTCCAAATATCGCTTTGCCAATTAAACAAGAACAGCCTTAGCGAAAGCCTTCTTGAAGGGAAAGATGTAACTCTGTGAGATGAATTCACAGAACTCAGAGCAGTTTCTCAGAAAGCTTCTTTCCAGTTTTGAACGGAAGATATTTCCTTTTTCACCATAGCCCTCTATGGGCTTCCAAATATCCCTTTGCCAATTCCACAAGAACAGCCTTAGCGAAAGGCTTCTTGAAGGGAAAGATGTAACTCTGTGAGATGAATTAACAGAACACAGAGCAGTTTCTCAGAAAGCTTCTTTCCAGTTTTGAACGGAAGATATTTCCTTTTTCACCATAGGCCTCTAGGGGTTCCAAATATCTCTTTGTCAATTCCACAAGAACAGCCTTAGCGAAAGGCTTCTTGAAGGGAAAGATGTAACTCTGTGAGATGAATTGACAGAACACAGAGCAGTTTCTCAGAAAGCTTCTTTCCAGTTTTGAACGGAAGATATTTCCTTTTTCACCATAGCCGTCTATGGGCTTGCAAATATCCCTTTGCCAATTCCACAAGAACAGCCTTAGCGAAAGGCTTCTTGAAGGGAAAGATGTAACTCTGTGAGATGAATTCACAGAACACAGAGCAGTTTCTCAGCAAGCTTCTTTCCAGTTTTGAACGGAAGATATTTCCTTTTTCACCATAGCCCTCTACGGGCTATCTAACATCCCTTTGCCAATTCCACAAGAACAGCCTTAGCGAAAGGCTTCTTGAAGGGAAAGATGTAACTCTGTGAGATGAATTAACAGAACACAGAGCAGTTTCTCAGAAAGCTTCTTTCCAGTTTTGAACGGAAGATATTTCCTTTTTCACCGTAGCCCTCTATGGGCTTCCAAATATCCCTTTGCAAATTCCACAAGAACAGCCTTAGCGAAAGGCTTCTTGAAGGGAAAGATGTAACTCTGTGAGATGAATTAACAGAACACAGAGCAGTTTCCCAGGAAGCTTCTTTCCAGTTTTGAATGGAAGATATTTCCTTTTTCACCATAGCCCTCTATGGGCTTCCAAATATCACTTTGCCAATTCCACAAGAACAGCCTTAGCGAAAGGCTTCTTGAAGGGAAAGATGTAACGCTATGAGATGAATTAACAGAACACAGAGCAGTTTCTCAGAAAGCTTCTTTCCAGTTTTGAACGGAAGATATTTCCTTTTTCACCATAGCCGTCTATGGGCTTCCAAATATCCCTTTGCCAATTCCACAAGAACAGCCTTAGCGAAAGGCTTCTTGAAGGGAAAGATGTAACTCTGTGAGATGAATTCACAGAACACAGAGCGGTTTCTCAGAAAGCTTCTTTCCAGTTTTGAACGGAAGATATTTCCTTTTTCACCATAGCCGTCTAGGGGTTCCAAATATCCCTTTGCCAATTCCACAAGAACAGCCTTAGCGAAAGGCTTCTTGAAGGGAAAGATGTAAGTCTGTGAGATGAATTAACAGAACACAGAGCAGTTTCTCAGAAAGCTTCTTTCCAGTTTTGAACGGAAGATATTTCCTTTTTCACCATAGCCCTCTATGGGCTTCCAAATATCGCTTTGCCAATTCCACAAGAACAGCCTTAGCGAAAGGCTTCTTGAAGGGAAAGATGCAACTCTGTGAGATGAATTCACAGAACACAGAGCAGTTTCTCAGAAAGCTTCTTTCCAGTTTTGAACGGAAGATATTTCCTTTTTCACCATAGCCCTCTATGGGCTTCCAAATATCGCTTTGCCAATTCCACAAGAACAGCCTTAGCGAAAGGCTTCTTGAAGGGAAAGATGTAACTCTGTGAGGTGAATTAACAGAACACAAAGCAGTTTCTCAGAAAGCTTCTTTCCAGTTTTCAACGGAAGATATTTCCTTTTTCACCATAGCCGTCTATGGGCTTCCAAATATCCCTTTGCCAATTCCACAAGAACAGCCTTAGCGAAAGGATTCTTGAAGGGAAAGATGTAACTCTGTGAGATGAATTAACAGAACACAGAGCAGTTTCTCAGAAAGCTTCTTTCCAGTTTTGAACGGAAGATATTTCCTTTTTCACCATAGGCCTCTATGGGCTTCCAAATATCCCTTTGTCAATTCCACAAGAACAGCCTTAGCGAAAGGCTTCTTGAAGGGAAAGATGTAACTCTGTGAGATGAATTAACAGAACACAGAGCAGTTTCTCAGAAAGCTTCTTTCCAGTTTTGAACGGAAGATATTTCCTTTTTCACCATAGCCCTCTATGGGCTTCCAAATATCCCTTTGCCAATTCCACAAGAACAGCCTTAGCGAAAGGCTTCTTGAAGGGAAAGATGTAACGCTATGAGATGAATTAACAGAACACAGAGCAGTTTCTCAGAAAGATTCTTTCCAGTTTTGAACGGAAGATATTTCCTTTTTCACCATAGCCCTCTATGGGCTTCCAAATATCCCTTTGCCAATTCCACAAGAACAGCCTTAGCGAAAGGCTTCTGGAAGGGAAAGATGTAACTCTGTGAGATGAATTAACAGAACACAGAGCAGTTTCTCAGAAAGCTTCTTTCCATTTTTGAACGGAAGATATTTCCTTTTTCACCCTAGCCCTCTATGGGCTTCCAAATATCGCTTTGCCAATTCCACAAGAACAGCCTTAGCGAAAGGCTTCTTGAAGGGAAAGATGTAACTCTGTGAGATGAATTCACAGAACTCAGAGCAGTTTCTCAGAAAGCTTCTTTCCAGTTTTGAACGGAAGATATTTCCTTTTTCACCATAGCCCTCTATGGGCTTCCAAATATCCCTTTGCCAATTCCACAAGAACAGCCTTAGCGAAAGGCTTCTTGAAGGGAAAGATGTAACTCTGTGAGATGAATTCACAGAACACAGAGCGGTTTCTCAGAAAGCATCTTTCCAGTTTTGAACGGAAGATATTTCCTTTTTCACCATAGCCGTCTAGGGGTACCAAATATCCCTTTGCCAATTCCACAAGAACAGCCTTAGCCAAAGGCTTCTTGAAGGGAAAGATGTAACACTGTGAGATGAATTAACAGAACACAGAGCAGTTTCTCAGAAAGCTTCTTTCCAGTTTTGAACGGAAGATATTTCCTTATTCACCATAGCCCTCTATGGGCTTCCAAATATCCCTTTGCCAATTCCACAAGAACAGACTTAGCGAAAGGCTTCTTGAAGGGAAAGATGTAACTCTGTGAGATGAATTCACAGAACACAGAGCAGTTTCTCAGAAAGCTTCTTTCCAGTTTTGAACGGAAGATATTTCCTTTTTCACCATAGGCCTCTATGGGCTTCCAAATATCCCTTTGCCAATTCCACAAGAACAGCCTTAGCGAAAGGCTTCTAGAAGGGAAAGATGTAACTCTGTGAGATGAATTAACAGAACACAGAGCAGTTTCTCAGAAAGCTTCTTTCCAGTTTTGAACGGAAGATATTTCCTTTTTCACCATAGCCCTCTATGGGCTTCCAAATATCCCTTTGCCAATTCCACAAGAACAGCCTTAGCGAAAGGCTTCTTGAAGGGAAAGATGTAACGCTATGAGATGAATTAACAGAACACAGAGCAGTTTCTCAGAAAGATTCTTTCCAGTTTTGAACGGAAGATATTTCCTTTTTCACCATAGCCCTCTATGGGCTTCCAAATATCCCTTTGCCAATTCCACAAGAACAGCCTTAGCGAAAGGCTTCTTGAAGGGAAAGATGTAACTCTGTGAGATGAATTCACAGAACACAGAGCAGTTTCTCAGAAATCTTCTTTCCAGTTTGAACGGAAGATATTTCCTTTTTCACCATAGGCCTCTAGGGGTTCCAAATATCCCTTTGTCAATTCCACAAGAACAGCCTTAGCGAAAGGCTTCTTGAAGGGAAAGATGTAACTCTGTGAGATGAATTCACAGAACACAGAGCAGTTTCTCAGAAAGCTTCTTTCCAGTTTTGAACGGAAGATATTTCCTTTTTCACCATAGCCGTCTATGGGCTTGCAAATATCCCTTTGCCAATTCCACAAGAACAGCCTTAGCGAAAGGCTTCCTGAAGGGAAAGATGTAACTCTGTGAGATGAATTCACAGAACACAGAGCAGTTTCTCAGCAAGCTTCTTTCCAGTTTTGAACGGAAGATATTTCCTTTTTCACCATAGCCCTCTACGGGCTATCTAACATCCCTTTGCCAATTCCACAAGAACCGCCTTAGCGAAAGGCTTCTTGAAGGGAAAGATGTAACTCTGTGAGATGAATTAACAGAACACAGAGCAGTTTCTCAGAAAGCTTCTTTCCAGTTTTGAACGGAAGATATTTCCTTTTTCACCATAGCCCTCTAAGGGCTTCCAAATATCCCTTTGCCAATTCCACAAGAACAGCCTTAGCGAAAGGCTTCTTGAAGGGAAAGATGTAACTCTGTGAGATGAATTAACAGAACACAGAGTAGTTTCTCAGAAAGCTTCTTTCCAGTTTTGAACGGAAGATATTTCCTTTTTCACCATAGCCGTCTATGGGCTTCCAAATATCCCTTTGCCAATTCCACAAGAACAGCCTTAGCGAAAGGCTTCTTGAAGGGAAAGATGTAACTCTGTGAGATGAATTCACAGAACACAGAGCGGTTTCTCAGAAAGCTTCTTTCCAGTTTTGAACGGAAGATATTTCCTTTTTCACCATAGCCGTCTAGGGGTTCCAAATATCCCTTTGCCAATTCCACAAGAACAGCCTTAGCCAAAGGCTTCTTGAAGGGAAAGATGTAACACTGTGAGATGAATTAACAGAACACCGAGCAGTTTCTCAGAAAGCTTCTTTCCAGTTTTGAACGGAAGATATTTCCTTTTTCACCATAGCCGTCTATGGGCTTCCAAATATCCCTTTGCCAATTCCACAAGAACAGCCTTAGCGAAAGGCTTCTTGAAGGGAAAGATGTAACTCTGTGAGATGAATTAACAGAACACAGAGCAGTTTCTCAGAAAGCTTCTTTCCAGTTTTGAACGGAAGATATTTCCTTTTTCACCATAGCCCTCTATGGGCTTCCAAATATCGCTTTGCCAATTCCACAAGAACAGCCTTAGCGAAAGGCTTCTTGAAGGGAAAGATGCAACTCTGTGAGATGAATTCACAGAACACAGAGCAGTTTCTCAGAAAGCTTCTTTCCAGTTTTGAACGGAAGATATTTCCTTTTTCACCATAGCCCTCTATGGGCTTCCAAATATCGCTTTGCCAATTCCACAAGAACAGCCTTAGCGAAAGGCTTCTTGAAGGGAAAGATGTAACTCTGTGAGATGAATTAACAGAACACAAAGCAGTTTCTCAGAAAGATTCTTTCCAGTTTTCAACGGAAGATATTTCCTTTTTCACCATAGCCGTCTATGGGCTTCCAAATATCCCTTTGTCAATTCCACAAGAACAGCCTTAGCGAAAGGATTCTTGAAGGGAAAGATGTAACTCTGTGAGATGAATTAACAGAACACAGAGCAGTTTCTCAGAAAGCTTCTTTCCAGTTTTGAACGGAAGATATTTCCTTTTTCACCATAGGCCTCTATGGGCTTCCAAATATCCCTTTGCCAATTCCACAAGAACAGCCTTAGCGAAAGGCTTCTAGAAGGGAAAGATGTAACTCTGTGAGATGAATTAACAGAACACAGAGCAGTTTCTCAGAAAGCTTCTTTCCAGTTTTGAACGGAAGATATTTCCTTTTTCACCATAGCCCTCTATGGGCTTCCAAATATCCCTTTGCCAATTCCACAAGAACAGCCTTAGCGAAAGGATTCTTGAAGGGAAAGATGTAACGCTATGAGATGAATTAACAGAACACAGAGCAGTTTCTCAGAAAGCTTCTTTCCAGTTTTGAACGGAAGATATTTCCTTTTTCACCATAGCCCTCTATGGGCTTCCAAATATCCCTTTGCCAATTCCACAAGAACAGCCTTAGCGAAAGGCTTCTGGAAGGGAAAGATGTAACTCTGTGAGATGAATTAACAGAACACAGAGCAGTTTCTCAGAAAGCTTCTTTCCATTTTTGAACGGAAGATATTTCCTTTTTCACCCTAGCCCTCTATGGGCTTCCAAATATCGCTTTGCCAATTCCCCAAGAACAGCCTTAGCGAAAGGCTTCTTGAAGGGAAAGATGTAACTCTGTGAGATGAATTCACAGAACTCAGAGCAGTTTCTCAGAAAGCTTCTTTCCAGTTTTGAACGGAAGATATTTCCTTTTTCACCATAGCCCTCTATGGGCTTCCAAATATCCCTTTGCCAATTCCACAAGAACAGCCTTAGCGAAAGGCTTCTTGAAGGGAAAGATGTAACTCTGTGAGATGAATTCACAGAACACAGAGCAGTTTCTCAGAAAGCTTCTTTCCAGTTTTGAACGGAAGATATTTCCTTTTTCACCATAGGCCTCTACGGGTTCCAAATATCCCTTTGTCAATTCCACAAGAACAGCCTTAGCGAAAGGCTTCTTGAAGGGAAAGATGTAACTCTGTGAGATGAATTGACAGAACACAGAGCAGTTTCTCAGAAAGCTTCTTTCCAGTTTTGAACGGAAGATATTTCCTTTTTCACCATAGCCGTCTATGGGCTTGCAAATATCCCTTTGCCAATTCCACAAGAACAGCCTTAGCGAAAGGCTTCTTGAAGGGAAAGATGTAACTCTGTGAGATGAATTCACAGAACACAGAGCAGTTTCTCAGCAAGCTTCTTTCCAGTTTTGAACGGAAGATATTTCCTTTTTCACCATAGCCCTCTACGGGCTATCTAACATCCCTTTGCCAATTCCACAAGAACAGCCTTAGCGAAAGGCTTCTTGAAGGGAAAGATGTAACTCTGTGAGATGAATTAACAGAACACAGAGCAGTTTCTCAGAAAGCTTCTTTCCAGTTTTGAACGGAAGATATTTCCTTTTTCACCATAGCCGTCTATGGGCTTCCAAATATCCCTTTGCCAATTCCACAAGAACAGCCTTAGCGAAAGGCTTCTTGAAGGGAAAGATGTAACCCTATGAGATGAATTAACGGAACACAGAGCAGTTTCTCAGAAAGATTCTTTCCAGTTTTGAACGGAAGATATTTCCTTTTTCACCATAGCCCTCTATGGGCTTCCAAATATCCTTTTGCCAATTCCACAAGAACAGCCTTAGCGAAAGGCTTCTGGAAGGGAAAGATGTAACTCTGTGAGATGAATTAACAGAACACAGAGCAGTTTCTCAGAAAGCTTCTTTCCATTTTTGAACGGAAGATATTTCCTTTTTCACCCTAGCCCTCTATGGGCTTCCAAATATCGCTTTGCCAATTCCACAAGAACAGCCTTAGCGAAAGGCTTCTTGAAGGGAAAGATGTAACTCTGTGAGATGAATTCACAGAACTCAGAGCAGTTTCTCAGAAAGCTTCTTTCCAGTTTTGAACGGAAGATATTTCCTTTTTCACCATAGCCCTCTATGGGCTTCCAAATATCCCTTTGCCAATTCCACAAGAACAGCCTTAGCGAAAGGATTCTTGAAGGGAAAGATGTAACTCTGTGAGATGAATTAACAGAACACACAGCAGTTTCTCAGAAAGCTTCTTTCCAGTTTTGAACGGAAGATATTTCCTTTTTCACCATAGGCCTCTATGGGCTTCCAAATATCCCTTTGCCAATTCCACAAGAACAGCCTTAGCGAAAGGCTTCTTGACGGGAAAGATGTAACTCTGTGAGATGAATTAACAGAACACAGAGCAGTTTCTCAGAAAGCTTCTTTCCAGTTTTGAACGGAAGATATTTCCTTTTTCACCATAGCCCTCTATGGGCTTCCAAATATCCCTTTGCCAATTCCACAAGAACAGCCTTAGCGAAAGGCTTCTTGAAGGGAAAGATGTAACGCTATGAGATGAATTAACAGAACACAGAGCAGTTTCTCAGAAAGATTCTTTCCAGTTTTGAACGGAAGATATTTCCTTTTTCACCATAGCCCTCTATGGGCTTCCAAATATCCCTTTGCCAATTCCACAAGAACAGCCTTAGCGAAAGGCTTCTTGAAGGGAAAGATGTAACTCTGTGAGATGAATTCACAGAACACAGAGCAGTTTCTCAGAAATCTTCTTTCCAGTTTTGAACGGAAGATATTTCCTTTTTCACCATAGGCCTCTAGGGGTTCCAAATATCCCTTTGTCAATTCCACAAGAACAGCCTTAGCGAAAGGCTTCTTGAAGGGAAAGATGTAACTCTGTGAGATGAATTCACAGAACACAGAGCAGTTTCTCAGAAAGCTTCTTTCCAGTTTTGAACGGAAGATATTTCCTTTTTCACCATAGCCGTCTATGGGCTTGCAAATATCCCTTTGCCAATTCCACAAGAACAGCCTTAGCGAAAGGCTTCTTGAAGGGAAAGATGTAACTCTGTGAGATGAATTCACAGAACACAGAGCAGTTTCTCAGCAAGCTTCTTTCCAGTTTTGAACGGAAGATATTTCCTTTTTCACCATAGCCCTCTTCGGGCTATCTAACATCCCTTTGCCAATTCCACAAGAACCGCCTTAGCGAAAGGCTTCTTGAAGGGAAAGATGTAACTCTGTGAGATGAATTAACAGAACACAGAGCAGTTTCTCAGAAAGCTTCTTTCCAGTTTTGAACGGAAGATATTTCCTTTTTCACCATAGCCCTCTATGGGCTTCCAAATATCCCTTTGCCAATTCCACAAGAACAGCCTTAGCGAAAGGCTTCTTGAAGGGAAAGATGTAACTCTGTGAGATGAATTAACAGAACACAGAGCAGTTTCTCAGCAAGCTTCTTTCCAGTTTTGAACGGAAGATATTTCCTTTTTCACCATAGCCCTCTATGGGCTTCCAAATATCACTTTGCCAATTCCACAAGAACAGCCTTAGCGAAAGGCTTCTTGAAGGGAAAGATGTAACGCTATGAGATGAATTAACAGAACACAGAGCAGTTTTTCAGAAATCTTCTTTCCAGTTTTGAACGGAAGATATTTCCTTTTTCACCATAGCCGTCTATGGGCTTCCAAATATCCCTTTGCCAATTCCACAAGAACAGCCTTAGCGAAAGGCTTCTTGAAGGGAAAGATGTAACTCTGTGAGATGAATTCACAGAACACAGAGCGGTTTCTCAGAAAGCTTCTTTCCAGTTTTGAACGGAAGATATTTCCTTTTTCACCATAGCCGTCTAGGGGTTCCAAATATCCCTTTGCCAATTCCACAAGAACAGCCTTAGCCAAAGGCTTCTTGAAGGGAAAGATGTAACACTGTGAGATGAATTAACAGAACACAGAGCAGTTTCTCAGAAAGCTTCTTTCCAGTTTTGAACGGAAGATATTTCCTTTCTCACCATAGCCGTCTATGGGCTTCCAAATATCCCTTTGCCAATTCCACAAGAACAGCCTTAGCGAAAGGCTTCTTGAAGGGAAAGATGTAACTCTGTGAGATGAATTAACAGAACACAGAGCAGTTTCTCAGAAAGCTTCTTTCCAGTTTTGAACGGAAGATATTTCCTTTTTCACCATAGCCCTCTATGGGCTTCCAAATATCGCTTTGCCAATTCCACAAGAACAGCCTTAGCGAAAGGCTTCTTGAAGGGAAAGATGCAACTCTGTGAGATGAATTCACAGAACACAGAGCAGTTTCTCAGAAAGCTTCTTTCCAGTTTTGAACGGAAGATATTTCCTTTTTCACCATAGCCCTCTATGGGCTTCAAAATATCGCTTTGCCAATTCCACAAGAACAGCCTTAGCGAAAGGCTTCTTGAAGGGAAAGATGTAACTCTGTGAGATGAATTCACAGAACACAAAGCAGTTTCTCAGAAAGCTTCTTTCCAGTTTTCAACGGAAGATATTTCCTTTTTCACCATAGCCGTCTATGGGCTTCCAAATATCCCTTTGTCAATTCCACAAGAACAGCCTTAGCGAAAGGATTCTTGAAGGGAAAGATGTAACTCTGTGAGATGAATTAACAGAACACAGAGCAGTTTCTCAGAAAGCTTCTTTCCAGTTTTGAACGGAAGATATTTCCTTTTTCACCATAGGCCTCTATGGGCTTCCAAATATCCCTTTGCCAATTCCACAAGAACAGCCTTAGCGAAAGGCTTCTAGAAGGGAAAGATGTAACGCTATGAGATGAATTAACAGAACACAGAGCAGTTTCTCAGAAAGCTTCTTTCCAGTTTTGAACGGAAGATATTTCCTTTTTTACCATAGCCCTCTATGGGCTTCCAAATATCCCTTTGCCAATTCCACAAGAACAGCCTTAGCGAAAGGCTTCTGGAAGGGAAAGATGTAACTCTGTGAGATGAATTAACAGAACACAGAGCAGTTTCTCAGAAAGCTTCTTTCGATTTTTGAACGGAAGATATTTCCTTTTTCACCCTAGCCCTCTATGGGCTTCCAAATATCGCTTTGCCAATTCCACAAGAACAGCCTTAGCGAAAGGCTGCTTGAAGGGAAAGATGTAACTCTGTGAGATGAATTCACAGAACTCAGAGCAGTTTCTCAGAAAGCTTCTTTCCAGTTTTGAACGGAAGATATTTCCTTTTTCACTATAGCCCTCTATGGGCTTCCAAATATCCCTTTGCCAATTCCACAAGAACAGCCTTAGCGAAAGGATTCTTGAAGGGAAAGATGTAACTCTGTGAGATGAATTCACAGAACACAGAGCAGTTTCTCAGAAAGCTTCTTTCCAGTTTTGAACGGAAGATATTTCCTTTTTCACCATAGGCCTCTAGGGGTTCCAAATATCCCTTTGTCAATTCCACAAGAACAGCCTTAGCGAAAGGCTTCTTGAAGGGAAAGATGTAACTCTGTGAGATGAATTGACAGAACACAGAGCAGTTTCTCAGAAAGCTTCTTTCCAGTTTTGAACGGAAGATATTTCCTTTTTCACCATAGCCGTCTATGGGCTTCCAAATATCCCTTTGCCAATTCCACAAGAACAGCCTTAGCGAAAGGCTTCTTGAAGGGAAAGATGTAACTCTGTGAGATGAATTCACAGAACACAGAGCGGTTTCTCAGAAAGCTTCTTTCCAGTTTTGAACGGAAGATATTTCCTTTTTCACCATAGCCCTCTATGGGCTTCCAAATATCCCTTTGCCAATTCCACAAGAACAGCCTTAGCGAAAGGCTTCTTGAAGGGAAAGATGCAACTCTGTGAGATGAATTCACAGAACACAGAGCAGATTCTCAGAAAGCTTCTTTCCAGTTTTGAACGGAAGATATTTCCTTTTTCACCATATCCCTCTATGGGCTTCCAAATATCCCTTTGCCAATTCCACAAGAACAGCCTTAGCGAAAGGCTTCTTGAAGGGAAAGATGTAACTCTGTGAGATGAATTAACAGAACACAGAGCAGTTTCTCAGAAAGCTTCTTTCCAGTTTTGAACGGAAGATATTTCCTTTTTCACCATAGGCCTCTAAGGGCTTCCAAATATCCCTTTGCCAATTCCACAAGAACAGCCTTAGCGAAAGGCTTCTTGAAGGGAAAGATGTAACTCTGTGAGATGAATTCACAGAACACAGAGCAGTTTCTCAGAAAGCTTATTTCCAGTTTTGAACGGAAGATATTTCCTTTTTCACCATAGCCGTCTATGGGCTTGCAGATATCCCTTTGCCAATTCCACAAGAACAGCCTTAGCGAAAGGCTTCTTGAAGGGAAAGATGTAACTCTGTGAGATGAATTCAGAGAACACAGAGCAGTTTCTCAGAAAGCTTCTTTCCAGTTTTGTACGGAAGATATTTCCTTTTTCACCATAGCCCTCTACGGGCTATCTAACATCCCTTTGCCAATTCCACAAGAACAGCCTTAGCGAAAGGCTTCTTGAAGGGAAAGATGTAACTCTGTGAGATGAATTAACAGAACAAAGAGCAGTTTCTCAGAAAGCTTCTTTCCAGTTTTGAACGGAAGATATTTCCTTTTTCACCATAGCCCTCTACGGGCTTCCAAATATCACTTTGCCAATTCCACAAGAACAGCCTTAGCGAAAGGCTTTTTGAAGGGAAAGATGTAACGCTATGAGATGAATTAACAGAACACAGAGCAGTTTCTCAGAAAGCTTCTTTCCAGTTTTGAACGGAAGATATTTCCTTTTTCACCATAGCCGTCTATGGGCTTCCAAATATCCCTTTGCCAATTCCACAAGAACAGCCTTAGCGAAAGGCTTCTTGAAGGGAAAGATGTAACTCTGTGAGATGAATTAACAGGACACAGAGCAGTTTCTCAGAAAGCTTCTTTCCAGTTTTGGACGGAAGATATTTCCTTTTTCACCATAGCCCTCTATGGGCTTCTAAATATCCCTTTGCCAATTCCACAAGAACAGCCTTAGCGAAAGGCTTCTTGAAGGGAAAGATATAACTCTGTGAGATGAATGAACAGGACACACAGAAGTTTCTCAGAAAGCTTCTTTCCAGTTTTGAACGGAAGATATTTCCTTTTTCACCATACCCCTCTATGGGCTTCCAAATATTACTTTGCCAATTCCACAAGAACATCCTTAGCCAAAGGCTTCTTGAAGGGAAAGATGTTACTCTGTGAGATGAATTAACAGAACACAGAGCAGTTTCTCAGAAAGCTTCTTTCCAGTTTTGAACGGAAGATATTTCCTTTTTCACCATAGCCCTCTATGGGCTTCCAAATATCCCTTTGCCAATTCCACAAGAACAGCCTTAGCGAAAGGCTTCTTGAAGGGAAAGATGTAACTCTGTGAGATGAATTAACAGAACACAGAGCAGTTTCTCAGAAAGCTTCTTTCCAGTTTTGAACGGAAGATATTTCCTTTTTCACCTTAGCCCTCTATGGGCTTCCAAATATCGCTTTGCCAATTCCACAATAACAGCCTTAGAGAAAGGCTCCTTGAAGGGAAAGATGTAACTCGGTGAGATGAATTCAGAGAACACAGAGAAGTTTCTCAGAAAGCTTCTTTCGAGTTTTGAACGGAAGATATTTCCTTTTTCATCATAGACCTCTACGGGCTTCCAAATATCCCTTTGCCAATTCCACAAGAACAGCCTTAGCGAAAGGCTTCTTGAAGGGAAAGATGTAACTCTATGAGATTAATTAACGGAACACAGAGCAGTTTCTCAGAAAGCTTCTTTCCAGTTTTGAACGGAAGATAATTCCTTTTTCACCATAGGCCTCTATGGGCTTCCAAATATCCCTTTGCCAATTCCACAAGAACAGCCTTAGCGAAAGGCTTCTTGAAGGGAAAGATGTAACTCTGTGAGATGAATTCACAGAACACAGAGCGGTTTCTCAGAAAGCTTCTTTCCAGTTTTGAACGGAAGGTATTTCCTTTTTCACCATAGCCGTCTATGGGCTTCCTAATATCCCTTTGCCAATTCCACAAGAACAGCCTTAGCGAAAGGATTCTTGAAGGGAAAGATGTAACTCTGTGAGATGAATTAACAGAACACAGAGCAGTTTCTCAGAAAGCTTCTTTCCAGTTTTGAACGGAAGATATTTCCTTTTTCACCATAGGCCTCTATGGGCTTCCAAATATCCCTTTGCCAATTCCACAAGAACAGCCTTAGCGAAAGGCTTCTTGAAGGGAAAGATGTAACTCTGTGAGATGAATTAACAGAACACAGAGCAGTTTCTCAGAAAGCTTCTTTCCAGTTTTGAACGGAAGATATTTCCTTTTTCACCATAGCCCTCTATGGGCTTCCAAATATCCCTTTGCCAATTCCACAAGAACAGCCTTACCGAAAGGCTTCTTGAAGGGAAAGATGTAACGCTATGAGATGAATTAACAGAACACAGAGCAGTTTCTCAGAAAGATTCTTTCCAGTTTTGAACGGAAGATATTTCCTTTTTCACCATAGCCCTCTATGGGCTTCCAAATATCCCTTTGCCAATTCCACAAGAACAGCCTTAGAGAAAGGCTTCTTGAAGGGAAAGATGTAACTCTGTGAGATGAATTAACAGATCACAGAGCAGTTTCTCAGAAAGCTTCTTTCCATTTTTGAACGGAAGATATTTCCTTTTTCACCATAGCCCTCTATGGGCTTCCAAATATCGCTTTGCCAATTCCACAAGAACAGCCTTAGCGAAAGGCTTCTTGAAGGGAAAGATGTAACTCTGTGAGATGAATTCACAGAACACAGAGCAGTTTCTCAGAAAGCTTCTTTCCGGTTTTGAACGGAAGATATTTCCTTTTTCACCATAGCCCTCTATGGGCTTCCAAATATCCCTTTGCCAATTCCACAAGAACAGCCTTAGCGAAAGGCTTCTTGAAGGGAAAGATGTAACACTGTGAGATGAATTAACAGAACACAGAGCAGTTTCTCAGAAAGCTTCTTTCCAGTTTTGAACGGAAGATATTTCCTTTTTCACCATAGCCCTCTATGGGCTTCCAAATATCCCTTTGCCAATTGCACAAGAACAGCCTTAGCGAAAGGCTTCTTGAAGGGAAAGATGTAACTCTGTGAGATGAATTAACAGAACACAGAGCAGTTTCTCAGAAAGCTTCTTTCCAGTTTTGAACGGAAGATATTTCCTTTTTCACCATAGCCCTCTATGGGCTTCCAAATATCCCTTTGCCAATTCCACAAGAACAGACTTAGCGAAAGGCTTCTTGAAGGGAAAGATGTAACTCTGTGAGATGAATTAACAGAACACAGAGCAGTTTCTCAGAAAGCTTCTTTCCAGTTTTGAACGGAAGATATTTCCTTTTTCACCATAGCCCTCTATGGGCTTCCAAATATCCCTTTGCCAATTCCACAAGAACAGCCTTAGCGAAAGGCTTCTTGAAGGGAAAGATGTAACTCTGTGAGATGAATTCACAAAACACAGAGCAGTTTCTCAGAAAGCTTCTTTCCAGTTTTGAATGGAAGATAATTACTTTTTCACCATAAGCCTCTATTGGCTTCCAAATATCCCATTGCCAATTCCAGAAGAATAGCCTTAGCGAAAGACTTCTTGAAGGGAAAGATGTAACTCTGTGAGATGAATTCACAGAACACAGAGCAGTTTCTCAGAAAGCTTCTTTCCAGTTTTGAACGGAAGATATTTCCTTTTTCACCATAGCCCTCTACGGGCTATCTAACATCCCTTTGCCAATTCCACAAGAACAGACTTAGCGAAAGGCTTCTTGAAGGGAAAGATGTAACTCTGTGGGATGAATTCACAGAACACAGAGCAGTTTCTCAGAAAGCTTCTTTCCAGTTTTGAACGGAAGATATTTCCTTTTTCACCATAGGCCTCTATGGGCTTCCAAATATCCCTTTGCCAATTCCACAAGAACAGCCTTAGCGAAAGGCTTCTTGAAGGGAAAGATGTAACTCTGTGAGATGAATTAACAGAACACAGAGCAGTTTCTCAGAAAGCTTCTTTCCAGTTTTGAACGGAAGATATTTCCTTTTTCACCATAGCCGTCTATGGGCTTGCAAATATCCCTTTGCCAATTCCACAAGAACAGCCTTAGCGAAAGGCTTCTTGAAGGCAAAGATGTAACTCTGTGAGATGAATTCAGAGAACACAGAGCAGTTTCTCAGAAAGCTTCTTTCCAGTTTTGAACGGAAGATATTTCCTTTTTCACCATAGACCTCTACGGGCTTCCAAATATCCCTTAGCCAATTCCACAAGAACAGCCTTAGCGAAAGGCTTCTTGAAGGGAAAGATGTAACTCTGTGAGATGAATTAACAGAACACAGAGCAGTTTCTCAGAAAGCTTCTTTCCAGTTTTGAACGGAAGATATTTCCTTTTTCACCATAGCCCGCTATGGGCTTCCAAATATCCCTTTGCCAATTCCACAAGAACAGCCTTAGCGAAAGGCTTCTTGAAGGGAAAGATGTAACTCTGTGAGATGAATTAACAGAACACAGAGCAGTTTCTCAGAAAGCTTCTTTCCAGTTTTGAACGGAAGATATTTCCTTTTTCACCATAGCCCTCTATGGCCTTCCAAATATCGCTTTGCCAATTCCACAAGAACAGCCTTAGCGAAAGGCTTCTTGAAGGGAAAGATGTAACTCTGTGAGATGAATTAACAGAACACAGAGCAGTTTCTCAGAAAGCTTCACTCCAGTTTTGAACGGAAGATATTTCCTTTTTCACCATAGCCGTCTATGGGCTTCCAAATATCCCTTTACCAATTCCACAAGAACAGCCTTAGCGAAATAATTCTTGAAGGGAAAGATCTAACTCTGTGAGATGAATTCACAGAACACAGAGCAGTTTCTCAGAAAGCTTCTTTCCAGTTTTGAACGGAAGATATTTCCTTTTTCACCATAGCCCTCTATGGGCTTCAAAATATCCCTTTGCCAATTCCACAAGAACAGCCTTAGCCAAAGGCTTCTTGAAGGGAACGATGTAACACTGTGAGATGAATTAACAGAACACAGAGCAGTTTCTCAGAAAGCTTCTTTCCAGTTTTGAACGGAAGATATTTCCTTTTTCACCATAGCCCTCTATGGGCTTCCAAATATCCCTTTGCCAATTCCACAAGAACAGCCTTAGCGAAAGGCTTCTTGAAGGGAAAGATGTAACGCTATGAGATGAATTAACAGAACACAGAGCAGTTTCTCAAAAAGCTTCTTTCCAGTTTTGAACGGAAGATATTTCCTTTTTCACCATAGCCGTCTAAGGGGTTCCAAATATCCCTTTGCCAATTAGCGAAAGGCTTATGAAGGGAAAGATGTAACCCTGTGAGATGAATTCACAGGACACAGAGCAGTTTCTCAGAAAGCTTCTTTCCAGTTTTGAACGGAAGATATTTCCTTTTTCACCATAGCCCTCTATGGGCTTCCAAATATCCCTTTGCCAATTCCACAAGAACAGCCTTAGCGAAAGGCTTCTGGAAGGGAAAGATGTAACTCTGTGAGATGAATTAACAGAACACAGAGCAGTTTCTCAGAAAGCTTCTTTCCATTTTTGAACGGAAGATATTTCCTTTTTCACCCTAGCCCTCCATGGGCTTCCAAATATCGCTTTGCCAATTCCACAAGAACAGCCTTAGCGAAAGGCTTCTTGAAGGGAAAGATGTAACTCTGTGAGATGAATTCACAGAACTCAGAGCAGTTTCTCAGAAAGCTTCTTTCCAGTTTTGAACGGAAGATATTTCCTTTTTCACCATAGCCGTATATGGGCTTCCAAATATCCCTTTGCCAATTCCACAAGAACAGCCTTAGCGAAAGGATTCTTGAAGGGAAAGATGTAACTCTGTGAGATGAATTAACAGAACACAGAGCAGTTTCTCAGAAAGCTTCTTTCCAGTTTTGAACGGAAGATATTTCCTTTTTCACCATAGCCCTCTATGGGCTTCCAAATATCCCTTTGCCAATTCCACAAGAACAGCCTTAGCGAAAGGCTTCTTGAAGGGAAAGATGTAACGCTATGAGATCAATTAACAGAACACAGAGCAGTTTCTCAGAAAGATTCTTTCCAGTTTTGAACGGAAGATATTTCCTTTTTCACCATAGCCCTCTATGGGCTTCAAAATATCCCTTTGCCAATTCCACAAGAACAGCCTTAGCGAAAGGCTTCTTGAAGGGAAAGATGTAACTCTGTGAGATGAATTCACAGAACACAGAGCAGTTTCTCAGAAATCTTCTTTCCAGTTTTGAACGGAAGATATTTCCTTTTTCACCATAGGCCTCTAGGGGTTCCAAATATCCCTTTGTCAATTCCACAAGAACAGCCTTAGCGAAAGGCTTCTTGAAGGGAAAGATGTAACTCTGTGAGATGAATTCACAGAACACAGAGCAGTTTCTCAGAAAGCTTCTTTCCAGTTTTGAACGGAAGATATTTCCTTTTTCACCATAGCCGTCTATGGGCTTGCAAATATCCCTTTGCCAATTCCACAAGAACAGCCTTAGCGAAAGGCTTCTTGAAGGGAAAGATGTAACTCTGTGAGATGAATTCACAGAACACAGAGCAGTTTCTCAGCAAGCTTCTTTCCAGTTTTGAACGGAAGATATTTCCTTTTTCACCATAGCCCTCTACGGGCTATCTAACATCCCTTTGCCAATTCCACAAGAACCGCCTTAGCGAAAGGCTTCTTGAAGGGAAAGATGTAACTCTGTGAGATGAATTAACAGAACACAGAGCAGTTTCTCAGAAAGCTTCTTTCCAGTTTTGAACGGAAGATATTTCCTTTTTCACCATAGCCCTCTATGGGCTTCCAAATATCCCTTTGCCAATTCCACAAGAACAGCCTTAGCGAAAGGCTTCTTGAAGGGAAAGATGTAACTCTGTGAGATGAATTAACAGAACACAGAGTAGTTTCTCAGGAAGCTTCTTTCCAGTTTTGAACGGAAGATATTTCCTTTTTCACCATAGCCCTCTATGGGCTTCCAAATATCACTTTGCCAATTCCACAAGAACAGCCTTAGCGAAAGGCTTCTTGAAGGGAAAGATGTAACGCTATGAGATGAATTAACAGAACACAGAGCAGTTTTTCAGAAAGCTTCTTTCCAGTTTTGAACGGAAGATATTTCCTTTTTCACCATAGCCGTCTATGGGCTTCCAAATATCCCTTTGCCAATTCCACAAGAACAGCCTTAGCGAAAGGCTTCTTGAAGGGAAAGATGTAACTCTGTGAGATGAATTCACAGAACACAGAGCGGTTTCTCAGAAAGCTTCTTTCCAGTTTTGAACGGAAGATATTTCCTTTTTCACCATAGCCGTCTAGGGGTTCCAAATATCCCTTTGCCAATTCCACAAGAACAGCCTTAGCCAAAGGCTTCTTGAAGGGAAAGATGTAACACTGTGAGATGAATTAACAGAACACAGAGCAGTTTCTCAGAAAGCTTCTTTCCAGTTTTGAACGGAAGATATTTCCTTTTTCACCATAGCCGTCTATGGGCTTCCAAATATCCCTTTGCCAATTCCACAAGAACAGCCTTAGCGAAAGGCTTCTTGAAGGGAAAGATGTAACTCTGTGAGATGAATTAACAGAACACAGAGCAGTTTCTCAGAAAGCTTCTTTCCAGTTTTGAACGGAAGATATTTCCTTTTTCACCATAGCCCTCTATGGGCTTCCAAATATCGCTTTGCCAATTCCACAAGAACAGCCTTAGCGAAAGGCTTCTTGAAGGGAAAGATGCAACTCTGTGAGATGAATTCACAGAACACAGAGCAGTTTCTCAGAAAGCTTCTTTCCAGTTTTGAACGGAAGATATTTCCTTTTTCACCATAGCCCTCTATGGGCTTCCAAATATCGCTTTGCCAATTCCACAAGAACAGCCTTAGCGAAAGGCTTCTTGAAGGGAAAGATGTAACTCTGTGAGATGAATTAACAGAACACAAAGCAGTTTCTCAGAAAGCTTCTTTCCAGTTTTCAACGGAAGATATTTCCTTTTTCACCATAGCCGTCTATGGGCTTCCAAATATCCCTTTGTCAATTCCACAAGAACAGCCTTAGCGAAAGGATTCTTGAAGGGAAAGATGTAACTCTGTGAGATGAATTAACAGAACACAGAGCAGTTTCTCAGAAAGCTTCTTTCCAGTTTTGAACGGAAGATATTTCCTTTTTCACCATAGGACTCTATGGGCTTCCAAATATCCCTTTGCCAATTCCACAAGAACAGCCTTAGCGAAAGGCTTCTAGAAGGGAAAGATGTAACTCTGTGAGATGAATTTACAGAACACAGAGCAGTTTCTCAGAAAGCTTCTTTCCAGTTTTGAACGGAAGATATTTCCTTTTTCACCATAGCCCTCTATGGGCTTCCAAATATCCCTTTGCCAATTCCACAAGAACAGCCTTAGCGAAAGGCTTCTTGAAGGGAAAGATGTAACGCTATGAGATGAATTAACAGAACACAGAGCAGTTTCTCAGAAAGCTTCTTTCCAGTTTTGAACGGAAGATATTTCCTTTTTCACCATAGCCCTCTATGGGCTTCCAAATATCCCTTTGCCAATTCCACAAGAACAGCCTTAGCGAAAGGCTTCTGGAAGGGAAAGATGTAACTCTGTGAGATGAATTAACAGAACACAGAGCAGTTTCTCAGAAAGCTTCTTTCCATTTTTGAACGGAAGATATTTCCTTTTTCACCCTAGCCCTCTATGGGCTTCCAAATATCGCTTTGCCAATTCCACAAGAACAGCCTTAGCGAAAGGCTGCTTGAAGGGAAAGATGTAACTCTGTGAGATGAATTCACAGAACTCAGAGCAGTTTCTCAGAAAGCTTCTTTCCAGTTTTGAACGGAAGATATTTCCTTTTTCACTATAGCCCTCTATGGGCTTCCAAATATCCCTTTGCCAATTCCACAAGAACAGCCTTAGCGAAAGGCTTCTTAAAGGGAAAGATGTAACTCTGTGAGATGAATTCACAGAACACAGAGCAGTTTCTCAGAAAGCTTCTTTCCAGTTTTGAACGGAAGATATTTCCTTTTTCACCATAGGCCTCTAGGGGTTCCAAATATCCCTTTGTCAATTCCACAAGAACAGCCTTAGCGAAAGGCTTCTTGAAGGGAAAGATGTAACTCTGTGAGATGAATTGACAGAACACAGAGCAGTTTCTCAGAAAGCTTCTTTCCAGTTTTGAACGGAAGATATTTCCTTTTTCAAAATAGCCGTCTATGGGCTTCCAAATATCCCTTTGCCAATTCCACAAGAACAGCCTTAGCGAAAGGCTTCTTGAAGGGAAAGATGTAACTCTGTGAGATGAATTCACAGAACACAGAGCGGTTTCTCAGAAAGCTTCTTTCCAGTTTTGAACGGAAGATATTTCCTTTTTCACCATAGCCGTCTAGGGGTTCCAAATATCCCTTTGCCAATTCCACAAGAACAGCCTTAGCCAAAGGCTTCTTGAAGGGAAAGATGTAACACTGTGAGATGAATTAACAGAACACAGAGCAGTTTCTCAGAAAGCTTCTTTCCAGTTTTGAACGGAAGATATTTCCTTTTTCACCATAGCCCTCTATGGGCTTCCAAATATCCCTTTGCCAATTCCACAAGAACAGCCTTAGCGAAGGGCTTCTTGAAGGGAAAGATGTAACTCTGTGAGATGAATTAACAGAACACAGAGCAGTTTCTCAGAAAGCTTCTTTCCAGTTTTGAACGGAAGATATTTCCTTTTTCACCATAGCCCTCTATGGGCTTCCAAATATCGCTTTGCCAATTCCACAAGAACAGCCTTAGCGAAAGGCTTCTTGAAGGGAAAGATGCAACTCTGTGAGATGAATTCACAGAACACAGAGCAGATTCTCAGAAAGCTTCTTTCCAGTTTTGAACGGAAGATATTTCCTTTTTCACCATATCCCTCTATGGGCTTCCAAATATCCCTTTGCCAATTCCACAAGAACAGCCTTAGCGAAAGGCTTCTTGAAGGGAAAGATGTAACTCTGTGAGATGAATTAACAGAACACAGAGCAGTTTCTCAGAAAGCTTCTTTCCAGTTTTGAACGGAAGATATTTCCTTTTTCACCATAGGCCTCTAAGGGCTTCCAAATATCCCTTTGCCAATTCCACAAGAACAGCCTTAGCGAAAGGCTTCTTGAAGGGAAAGATGTAACTCTGTGAGATGAATTCACAGAACACAGAGCAGTTTCTCAGAAAGCTTATTTCCAGTTTTGAACGGAAGATATTTCCTTTTTCACCATAGCCGTCTATGGGCTTGCAGATATCCCTTTGCCAATTCCACAAGAACAGCCTTAGCGAAAGGCTTCTTGAAGGGAAAGATGTAACTCTGTGAGATGAATTCAGAGAGCACAGAGCAGTTTCTCAGAAAGCTTCTTTCCAGTTTTGAACGGAAGATATTTCCTTTTTCACCATAGCCCTCTACGGGCTATCTAACATCCCTTTGCCAATTCCACAACAACAGCCTTAGCGAAAGGCTTCTTGAAGGGAAAGATGTAACTCTGTGAGATGAATTAACAGAACACAGAGCAGTTTCTCAGAAAGCTTCTTTCCAGTTTTGAACGGAAGATATTTCCTTTTTCACCTTAGCCCTCTATGGGCTTCCAAATATCGCTTTGACAATTCCACAATAACAGCCTTAGAGAAAGGCTCCTTGAAGGGAAAGATGTAACTCTGTGAGATGAATTCAGAGAACACAGAGAAGTTTCTCAGAAAGCTTCTTTCCAGTTTTGAACGGAAGATATTTCCTTTTTCATCATAGACCTCTACGGGCTTCCAAATATCCCTTTGCCAATTCCACAAGAACAGCCTTAGCGAAAGGCTTCTTGAAGGGAAAGATGTAACTCTGTGAGATGAATTCACAGAACACAGAGCAGTTTCTCAGAAAGCTTCTTTCCAGTTTTGAACGGAAGATATTTCCTTTTTCACCATAGCCCTCTATGGGCTTCCAAATATCCCTTTGCCAATTCCACAAGAACAGCCTTAGCGAAAGGCTTCTTGAAGGGAAAGATGTAACTCTGTGAGATGAATTCACAGAACACAGAGCAGTTTCTCAGAAAGCTTCTTTCCAGTTTTGAACGGAAGGTATTTCCTTTTTCACCATAGCCGTCTATGGGCTTCTAAATATCCCTTTGCCAATTCCACAAGAACAGCCTTAGCGAAAGGATTCTTGAAGGGAAAGATGTAACGCTGTGAGATGAATTAACAGAACACAGAGCAGTTTCTCAGAAAGCTTCTTTCCAGTTTTGAACGGAAGATATTTCCTTTTTCACCATAGGCCTCTATGGGCTTCCAAATATCCCTTTGCCAATTCCACAAGAACAGCCTTAGCGAAAGGCTTCTTGAAGGGAAAGATGTAACTCTGTGAGATGAATTAACAGAACACAGAGCAGTTTCTCAGAAAGCTTCTTTCCAGTTTTGAACGGAAGATATTTCCTTTTTCACCATAGCCCTCTATGGGCTTCCAAATATCCCTTTGCCAATTCCACAAGAACAGCCTTACCGAAAGGCTTCTTGAAGGGAAAGATGTAACGCTATGAGATGAATTAACAGAACACAGAGCAGTTTCTCAGAAAGATTCTTTCCAGTTTTGAACGGAAGATATTTCCTTTTTCACCATAGCCCTCTATGGGCTTCCAAATATCCCTTTGCCAATTCCACAAGAACAGCCTTAGCGAAAGGCTTCTTGAAGGGAAAGATGTAACTCTGTGAGATGAATTAACAGAACACAGAGCAGTTTCTCAGAAAGCTTCTTTCCATTTTTGAAGGGAAGATATTTCCTTTTTCACCATAGCCCTCTATGGGCTTCCAAATATCGCTTTGCCAATTCCACAAGAACAGCCTTAGCGAAAGGCTTCTTGAAGGGAAAGATGTAACTCTGTGAGATGAATTCACAGAACACAGAGCAGTTTCTCAGAAAGCTTCTTTCCGGTTTTGAACGGAAGATATTTCCTTTTTCACCATAGCCCTCTATGGGCTTCCAAATATCCCTTTGCCAATTCCACAAGAACAGCCTTAGCGAAAGGCTTCTTGAAGGGAAAGATGTAACACTGTGAGATGAATTAACAGAACACAGAGCAGTTTCTCAGAAAGCTTCTTTCCAGTTTTGAACGGAAGATATTTCCTTTTTCACCATAGCCCTCTATGGGCTTCCAAATATCCCTTTGCCAATTGCACAAGAACAGCCTTAGCGAAAGGCTTCTTGAAGGGAAAGATGTAACTCTGTGAGATGAATTCACAAAACACAGAGCAGTTTCTCAGAAAGCTTCTTTCCAGTTTTGAATGGAAGATAATTACTTTTTCACCATAAGCCTCTATGGGCTTCCAAATATCCCATTGCCAATTCCAGAAGAATAGCCTTAGCGAAAGACTTCTTGAAGGGAAAGATGTAACTCTGTGAGATGAATTCACAGAACACAGAGCAGTTTCTCAGAAAGCTTCTTTCCAGTTTTGAACGGAAGATATTTCCTTTTTCACCATAGCCCTCTACGGGCTATCTAACATCCCTTTGCCAATACCACAAGAACAGACTTAGCGAAAGGCTTCTTGAAGGGAAAGATGTAACTCTGTGGGATGAATTCACAGAACACAGAGCAGTTTCTCAGAAAGCTTCTTTCCAGTTTTGAACGGAAGATATTTCCTTTTTCACCATAGGCCTCTATGGGCTTCCAAATATCCCTTTGCCAATTCCACAAGAACAGCCTTAGCGAAAGGCTTCTTGAAGGGAAAGATGTAACTCTGTGAGATGAATTAACAGAACACAGAGCAGTTTCTCAGAAAGCTTCTTTCCAGTTTTGAACGGAAGATATTTCCTTTTTCACCATAGCCGTCTATGGGCTTGCAAATATCCCTTTGCCAATTCCACAAGAACAGCCTTAGCGAAAGGCTTCTTGAAGGCAAAGATGTAACTCTGTGAGATGAATTCAGAGAACACAGAGCAGTTTCTCAGAAAGCTTCTTTCCAGTTTTGAACGGAAGATATTTCCTTTTTCACCATAGCCCTCTACGGGCTTCCAAATATCCCTTAGCCAATTCCACAAGAACAGCCTTAGCGAAAGGCTTCTTGAAGGGAAAGATGTAACTCTGTGAGATGAATTCACAGAACACAGAGCAGTTTCTCAGAAAGCTTCTTTCCAGTTTTGAACGGAAGATATTTCCTTTTTCACCATAGCCCGCTATGGGCTTCCAAATATCCCTTTGCCAATTCCACAAGAACAGCCTTAGCGAAAGGCTTCTTGAAGGGAAAGATGTAACTCTGTGAGATGAATTAACAGAACACAGAGCAGTTTCTCAGAAAGCTTCTTTCCAGTTTTGAACGGAAGATATTTCCTTTTTCACCATAGCCCTCTATGGCCTTCCAAATATAGCTTTGCCAATTCCACAAGAACAGCCTTAGCGAAAGGCTTCTTGAAGGGAAAGATGTAACTCTGTGAGATGAATTAACAGAACACAGAGCAGTTTCTCAGAAAGCTTCATTCCAGTTTTGAACGGAAGATATTTCCTTTTTCACCATAGCCGTCTATGGGCTTCCAAATATCCCTTTACCAATTCCACAAGAACAGCCTTAGCGAAATAATTCTTGAAGGGAAAGATCTAACTCTGTGAGATGAATTCACAGAACACAGAGCAGTTTCTCAGAAAGCTTCTTTCCAGTTTTGAACGGAAGATATTTCCTTTTTCACCATAGCCCTCTATGGGCTTCAAAATATCCCTTTGCCAATTCCACAAGAACAGCCTTAGCGAAAGGCTTCTTGAAGGGAAAGATGTAACACTGTGAGATGAATTAACAGAACACAGAGCAGTTTCTCAGAAAGCTTCTTTCCAGTTTTGAACGGAAGATATTTCCTTTTTCACCATAGCCCTCTATGGGCTTCCAAATATCCCTTTGCCAATTCCACAAGAACAGCCTTAGCGAAAGGCTTCTTGAAGGGAAAGATGTAACGCTATGAGATGAATTAACAGAACACAGAGCAGTTTATCAGAAAGCTTCTTTCCAGTTTTGAACGGAAGATATTTCCTTTTTCACCATAGCCCTCTAAGGGCTTCCAAATATCCCTTTGCCAATTAGCGAAAGGCTTATGAAGGGAAAGATGTAACCCTGTGAGATGAATTCACAGGACACAGAGCAGTTTCTCAGAAAGCTTCTTTCCAGTTTTGAACGGAAGATATTTCCTTTTTCACCATAGCCGTCTATGGGCTTCCAAATATCCCTTTGCCAATTCCACAAGAACAGCCTTAACCAAAGGCTTCTTTAAGGGAAAGATGTAACACTGTGAGATGAATTAACAGAACACAGAGCAGTTTCTCAGAAAGCTTCTTTCCAGTTTTGAACGGAAGATATTTCCTTTTTCACTATAGCCCTCTATGGGCTTCCAAATATCCCTTGGCCAATTCCACAAGAACAGCCTTAGCGAAAGGCTTCTTGAAGGGAAAGAGGTAACTCTGTGAGATGAATTCACAGAACACAGAGCAGTTTCTCAGAAAGCTTCTTTCCAGTTTTGAACGGAAGATATTTCCTTTTTCACCATAGCCCTCTATGGGCTTCCAAATATCGCTTTGAAAATACCACAAGAACAGCCTTAGCGAAAGGCTTCTTGAAGGGAAAGATGTAACTCTGTGAGATGAATTCACAGAACACAGAGCAGTGTCTCAGAAAGCTTCTTTCCAGTTTTGAACGGAAGATATTTCCTTTTTCACCATAGCCCTCTATGGGCTTCCAAATATCCCTTTGCCAATTCCACAAGAACAGCCTTAGCGAAAGGCTTCTTGAAGGGAAAGATGTAACTCTGTGAGATGAATTCACAGAACACAGAGCAGTTTCTCAGAAAGCTTCTTTCCAGTTTTGAACGGAAGATATTTCCTTTTTCACCATAGCCCTCTATGGGCTTCCAAATATCCCTTTGCCAATTCCACAAGAACAGCCTTAGCGAAAGGATTCTTGAAGGGAAAGATGTAACTCTGTGAGATGAATTAACAGAACACAGAGCAGTTTCTCAGAAAGCTTCTTTCCAGTTTTGAACGGAAGATATTTCCTTTTTCACCATAGCCCTCTATGGGCTTCCAAATATCCCTTTGCCAATTCCACAAGAACAGCCTTAGCGAAAGGCTTCTTGAAGGGAAAGATGTAACTCTGTGAGATGAATTAACAGAACACAGAGCAGTTTCTCAGAAAGCTTCTTTCCAGTTTTGAACGGAAGATATTTCCTTTTTCACCATAGCCCTCTATGGGCTTCCAAATATCCCTTTGCCAATTCCACAAGAACAGCCTTAGCGAAAGGCTTCTTGAAGGGAAAGATGTAACGCTATGAGATGAATTAACAGAACACAGAGCAGTTTCTCAGAAAGATTCTTTCCAGTTTTGAACGGAAGATATTTCCTTTTTCACCATAGCCCTCTATGGGCTTCCAAATATCCCTTTGCCAATTCCACAAGAACAGCCTTAGCGAAAGGCTTCTTGAAGGGAAAGATGTAACTCTGTGAGATGAATTAACAGAACACAGAGCAGTTTCTCAGAAAGCTTCTTTCCAGTTTTGAACGGAAGATATTTCCTTTTTCACCATAGCCCGCTATGGGCTTCCAAATATCCCTTTGCCAATTCCACAAGAACAGCCTTAGCGAAAGGCTTCTTGAAGGGAAAGATGTAACTCTGTGAGATGAATTAACAGAACACAGAGCAGTTTCTCAGAAAGCTTCTTTCCAGTTTTGAACGGAAGATATTTCCTTTTTCACCATAGCCCTCTATGGCCTTCCAAATATCGCTTTGCCAATTCCACAAGAACAGCCTTAGCGAAAGGCTTCTTGTAGGGAAAGATGTAACTCTGTGAGATGAATTAACAGAACACAGAGCAGTTTCTCAGAAAGCTTCTTTCCAGTTTTGAACGGAAGATATTTCCTTTTTCACCATAGCCCTCTATGGGCTTCAAAATATCCCTTTGCCAATTCCACAAGAACAGCCTTAGCGAAAGGCTTCTTGAAGGAAAAGATGTAACTCTGTGAGATGAATTAACAGAACACAGAGCAGTTTCTCAGAAAGCTTCTTTCCAGTTTTGAACGGAAGATATTTCCTTTTTCACCATAGCCCTCTATGGGCTTCCAAATATCCCTTTGCCAATTCCACAAGAACAGCCTTAGCGAAAGGCTTCTTGAAGGGAAAGATGTAACGCTATGAGATGAATTAACAGAACACAGAGCAGTTTCTCAGAAAGCTTCTTTCCAGTTTTGAACGGAAGATATTTCCTTTTTCACCATAGCCCTCTATGGGCTTCCAAATATCCCTTTGCCAATTAGCGAAAGGCTTATGAAGGGAAAGATGTAACTCTGTTAGATGAATTCACAGGACACAGAGCAGTTTCTCAGAAAGCTTCTTTCCAGTTTTGAACGGAAGATATTTCCTTTTTCACCATAGCCGTCTATGGGCTTCCAAATATCCCTTTGCCAATTCCACAAGAACAGCCTTAGCCAAAGGCTTCTTGAAGGGAAAGATGTAACACTGTGAGATGAATTAACAGAACACAGAGCAGTTTCTCAGAAAGCTTCTTTCCAGTTTTGAACGGAAGATATTTCCTTTTTCACCATAGCCCTCTATGGGCTTCCAAATATCCCTTGGCCAATACCACAAGAACAGCCTTAGCGAAAGGCTTCTTGAAGGGAAAGAGGTGACTCTGTGAGATGAATTCACAGAACACAGAGCAGTTTCTCAGAAAGCTTCTTTCCAGTTTTGAACGGAAGATATTTCCTTTTTCACCATAGCCCTCTATGGGCTTCCAAATATCGCTTTGAAAATTCCACAAGAACAGCCTTAGCGAAAGGCTTCTTGAAGGGAAAGATGTAACTCTGTGAGATGAATTCACAGAACACAGAGCAGTTTCTCAGAAAGCTTCTTTCCAGTTTTGAACGGAAGATATTTCCTTTTTCACCATAGCCCTCTATGGGCTTCCAAATATCCCTTTGCCAATTCCACAAGAACAGCCTTAGCGAAAGGCTTCTAGAAGGGAAAGATGTAACTCTGTGAGATGAATTCACAGAACACAGAGCAGTTTCTCAGAAAGCTTCTTTCCAGTTTTGAACGGAAGATATTTCCTTTTTCACCATAGCCCTCTATGGGCTTCCAAATATCCCTTTGCCAATTCCACAAGAACAGCCTTAGCGAAAGGCTTCTTGAAGGGAAAGATGTAACTCTATGAGATGAATTAACGGAACACAGAGCAGTTTCTCAGAAAGCTTCTTTCCAGTTTTGAACGGAAGATATTTCCTTTTTCACCATAGCCCTCTATGGGCTTCCAAATATCCCTTTGCCAATTCCACAAGAACAGCCTTAGCGAAAGGCTTCTTGAAGGGAAAGATGTAACACTGTGAGATGAATTAACAGAACACAGAGCAGTTTCTCAGAAAGCTTCTTTCCAGTTTTGAACGGAAAATATTTCCTTTTTCACCATAGCCCTCTATGGGCTTCCAAATATCCCTTTGCCAATTGCACAAGAACAGCCTTAGCGAAAGGATTCTTGAAGGGAAAGATGTAACTCTGTGAGATGAATTAACAGAACACAGAGCAGTTTCTCAGAAAGCTTCTTTTCAGTTTTGAACGGAAGATATTTCCTTTTTCACCATAGCCCTCTATGGGCTTCCAAATATCCCTTTGCCAATTCCACAAGAACAGACTTAGCGAAAGGCTTCTTGAAGGGAAAGATGTAACTCTGTAAGATGAATTAACAGAACACAGAGCAGTTTCTCAGAAAGCTTCTTTCTAGTTTTGAACGGAAGATATTTCCTTTTTCACCATAGCCCTCTATGGGCTTCCAAATATCCCTTTGCCAATTCCACAAGAACAGCCTTAGCGAAAGGCTTCTTGAAGGGAAAGATGTAACTGTGTGAGATGAATTCACAAAACACAGAGCAGTTTCTCAGAAAGCTTCTTTCCAGTTTTGAATGGAAGATAATTACTTTTTCACCATAAGCCTCTATGGGCTTCCAAATATCCCATTGCCAATTCCAGAAGAATAGCCTTAGCGAAAGGCTTCTTGAAGGGAAAGATGTAACTCTGTGAGATGAATTCACAGAACACAGAGCAGTTTCTCAGAAAGCTTCTTTCCAGTTTTGAACGGAAGATATTTCCTTTTTCACCATAGCCCTCTACGGGCTATCTAACATCCCTTTGCCAATTCCACAAGAACAGCCTTAGCGAAAGGCTTCTTGAAGGGAAAGATGTAACTCTGTGGGATGAATTCACTGAACACAGAGCAGTTTCTCAGAAAGCTTCTTTCCAGTTTTGAACGGAAGATATTTCCTTTTTCACCATAGGCCTCTATGGGATTCCAAATATCCCTTTGCCAATTCCACAAGAACAGCCTTAGCGAAAGGCTTCTTGAAGTGAAAGATGTAACTCTGTGAGATGAATTAACAGAACACAGAGCAGTTTCTCAGAAAGCTTCTTTCCAGTTTTGAACGGAAGATATTTCCTTTTTCACCATAGCCGTCTATGGGCTTGCAAATATCCCTTTGCCAATTCCACAAGAACAGCCTTAGCGAAAGGCTTCTTGAAGGCAAAGATGTAACTCTGTGAGATGAATTCAGAGAACACAGAGCAGTTTCTCAGAAAGCTTCTTTCCAGTTTTGAACGGAAGATATTTCCTTTTTCACCATAGCCCTCTACGGGCTTCCAAATATCCCTTAGCCAATTCCACAAGAACAGCCTTAGCGAAAGGCTTCTTGAAGGGAAAGATGTAACTCTGTGAGATGAATTCACAGAACACAGAGCAGTTTCTCAGAAAGCTTCTTTCCAGTTTTGAACGGAAGATATTTCCTTTTTCACCATAGCCCGCTATGGGCTTCCAAATATCCCTTTGCCAATTCCACAAGAACAGCCTTAGCGAAAGGCTTCTTGAAGGGAAAGATGTAACTCTGTGAGATGAATTCACAGAACACAGAGCAGTTTCTCAGAAAGCTTCTTTCCAGTTTTGAACGGAAGATATTTCCTTTTTCACCATAGCCCTCTATGGCTTTCCAAATATCGCTTTGCCAATTCCACAAGAACAGCCTTAGCGAAAGGCTTCTTGAAGGGAAAGATGTAACTCTGTGAGATGAATTAACAGAACACAGAGCAGTTTCTCAGAAAGCTTCTTTCCAGTTTTGAACGGAAGATATTTCCTTTTTCACCATAGCCGTCTATGGGCTTCCAAATATCCCTTTGCCAATTCCACAAGAACAGCCTTAGCGAAAGAATTCTTGAAGGGAAAGATCTAACTCTGTGAGATGAATTCACAGAACACAGAGCAGTTTCTCAGAAAGCTTCTTTCCAGTTTTGAACGGAAGATATTTCCTTTTTCACCATAGCCCTCTATGGGCTTCAAAATATCCCTTTGCCAATTCCACAAGAACAGCCTTAGCGAAAGGCTTCTTGAAGGGAAAGATGTAACATTGTGAGATGAATTAACAGAACACAGAGCAGTTTCTCAGAAAGCTTCTTTCCAGTTTTGAACGGAAGATATTTCCTTTTTCACCATAGCCCTCTATGGGCTTCCAAATATCCCTTTGCCAATTCCACAAGAACAGCCTTAGCGAAAGGCTTCTTGAAGGGAAAGATGTAACGCTATGAGATGAATTAACAGAACACAGAGCAGTTTCTCAGAAAGCTTCTTTCCAGTTTTGAACGGAAGATATTTCCTTTTTCACCATAGCCGTCTATGGGCTTCCAAATATCCCTTTGCCAATTCCACAAGAACAGCCTTAACCAAAGGCTTCTTGAAGGGAAAGATGTAACACTTTGAGATGAATTAACAGAACACAGAGCAGTTTCTCAGAAAGCTTCTTTCCAGTTTTGAACGGAAGATATTTCCTTTTTCACCATAGGCCTCTATGGGCTTCCAAATATCCCTTGGCCAATTCCACAAGAACAGCCTTAGCGAAAGGCTTCTTGAAGGGAAAGAGGTAACTCTGTGAGATGAATTCACAGAACACAGAGCAGTTTCTCAGAAAGCTTCTTTCCAGTTTTGAACGGAAGATATTTCCTTTTTCACCATAGCCCTCTATGGGCTTCCAAATATCGCTTTGAAAATTCCACAAGAACAGCCTTAGCGAAAGGCTTCTTGAAGGGAAAGATGTAACTCTGTGAGATGAATTCACAGAACACAGAGCAGTGTCTCAGAAAGCTTCTTTCCAGTTTTGAACGGAAGATATTTCCTTTTTCACCATAGCCCTCTATGGGCTTCCAAATATCCCTTTGCCAATTCCACAAGAACAGCCTTAGCGAAAGGCTTCTTGAAGGGAAAGATGTAACTCTGTGAGATGAATTCACAGAACACAGAGCAGTTTCTCAGAAAGCTTCTTTCCAGTTTTGAACGGAAGATATTTCCTTTTTCACCATAGCCCTCTATGGGCTTCCAAATATCCCTTTGCCAATTCCACAAGAACAGCCTTAGCGAAAGGCTTCTTGAAGGGAAAGATGTGGCTCTGTGAGATGAATTAACGGAACACAGAGCAGTTTCTCAGAAAGCTTCTTTCCAGTTTTGAACGGAAGATAATTCCTTTTTCACCATAGGCCTCTATGGGCTTCCAAATATCCCTTTGCCAATTCCACAAGAACAGCCTTAGCGAAAGGCTTCTTGAAGGGAAAGATGTAACTCTGTGAGATGAATTCACAGAACACAGAGCGGTTTCTCAGAAAGCTTCTTTCCAGTTTTGAACGGAAGATATTTCCTTTTTCACCATAGCCGTCTATGGGCTTCCAAATATCCCTTTGCCAATTCCACAAGAACAGCCTTAGCGAAAGGATTCTTGAAGGGAAAGATGTAACTCTTTGAGATGAATTAACAGAACACAGAGCAGTTTCTCAGAAAGCTTCTTTCCAGTTTTGAACGGAAGATATTTCCTTTTTCACCATAGCCCTCTATGGGCTTCCAAATATCCCTTTGCCAATTCCACAAGAACAGCCTTAGCGAAAGGCTTCTTGAAGGGAAAGATGTAACTCTGTGAGATGAATTAACAGAACACAGAGCAGTTTCTCAGAAAGCTTCTTTCCAGTTTTGAACGGAAGATATTTCCTTTTTCACCATAGCCCTCTATGGGCTTCCAAATATCCCTTTGCCAATTCCACAAGAACAGCCTTAGCGAAAGGCTTCTTGAAGGGAAAGATGTAACGCTATGAGATGAATTAAGAGAACACAGAGCAGTTTCTCAGAAAGATTCTTTCCAGTTTTGAACGGAAGATATTTCCTTTTTCACCATAGCCCTCTATGGGCTTCAAAATATCCCTTTGCCAATTCCACAAGAACAGCCTTAGCGAAAGGCTTCTTGAAGGGAAAGATGTAACTCTGTGAGATGAATTAACAGAACACAGAGCAGTTTCTCAGAAAGCTTCTTTCCATTTTTGAACGGAAGATATTTCCTTTTTCACCATAGCCCTCTATGGGCTTCCAAATATCGCTTTGCCAATTCCACAAGAACAGCCTTAGCGAAAGGCTTCTTGAAGGGAAAGATGTAACTCTGTGAGATGAATTCACAGAACACAGAGCAGTTTCTCAGAAAGCTTCTTTCCAGTTTTGAACGGAAGATATTTCCTTTTTCACCATAGCCCTCTATGGGCTTCCAAATATCCCTTTGCCAATTGCACAAGAACAGCCTTAGCGAAAGGCTTCTTGAAGGGAAAGATGTAACTCTGTGAGATGAATTAACAGAACACAGAGCAGTTTCTCAGAAAGCTTCTTTCCAGTTTTGAACGGAAGATATTTCCTTTTTCACCATAGCCCTCTATGGGCTTCCAAATATCCCTTTGCCAATTCCACAAGAACAGACTTAGCGAAAGGCTTCTTGAAGGGAAAGATGTAACTCTGTAAGATGAATTAACAGAACACAGAGCAGTTTCTCAGAAAGCTTCTTTCCAGTTTTGAACGGAAGATATTTCCTTTTTCACCATAGCCCTCTATGGGCTTCCAAATATCCCTTTGCCAATTCCACAAGAACAGCCTTAGCGAAAGGCTTCTTGAAGGGAAAGATGTAACTCTGTGAGATGAATTCACAAAACACAGAGCAGTTTCTCAGAAAGCTTCTTTCCAGTTTTGAATGGAAGATAATTACTTTTTCACCATAAGCCTCTATGGGCTTCCAAATATCCCATTGCCAATTCCAGAAGAATAGCCTTAGCGAAAGGCTTCTTGAAGGGAAAGATGTAACTCTGTGAGATGAATTAACAGAACACAGAGCAGTTTCTCAGAAAGCTTCTTTCCAGTTTTGAACGGAAGATATTTCCTTTTTCACCATAGCCGTCTATGGGCTTGCAAATATCCCTTTGCCAATTCCACAAGAACAGCCTTAGCGAAAGGCTTCTTGAAGGCAAAGATGTAACTCTGTGAGATGAATTCAGAGAACACAGAGCAGTTTCTCAGAAAGCTTCTTTCCAGTTTTGAACGGAAGATATTTCCTTTTTCACCATAGCCCTCTACGGGCTTCCAAATATCCCTTATCCAATTCCACAAGAACAGCCTTAGCGAACGGCTTCTTGAAGGGAAAGATGTAACTCTGTGAGATGAATTCACAGAACACAGAGCAGTTTCTCAGAAAGCTTCTTTCCAGTTTTGAACGGAAGATATTTCCTTTTTCACCATAGCCCGCTATGGGCTTCCAAATATCCCTTTGCCAATTCCACAAGAACAGCCTTAGCGAAAGGCTTCTTGAAGGGAAAGATGTAACTCTGTGAGATGAATTCACAGAACACAGAGCAGTTTCTCAGAAAGCTTCTTTCCAGTTTTGAACGGAAGATATTTCCTTTTTCACCATAGCCCTCTATGGCCTTCCAAATATCGCTTTGCCAATTCCACAAGAACAGCCTTAGCGAAAGGCTTCTTGAAGGGAATGATGTAACTCTGTGAGATGAATTAACAGAACACAGAGCAGTTTCTCAGAAAGCTTCTTTCCAGTTTTGAACGGAAGATATTTCTTTTTCACCATAGCCGTCTATGGGCTTCCAAATATCCCTTTGCCAATTCCACAAGAACAGCCTTAGCGAAAGAATTCTTGAAGGGAAAGATCTAACTCTGTGAGATGAATTCACAGAACACAGAGCAGTTTCTCAGAAAGCTTCTTTCCAGTTTTGAACGGAAGATATTTCCTTTTTCACCATAGCCCTCTATGGGCTTCAAAATATCCCTTTGCCAATTCCACAAGAACAGCCTTAGCGAAAGGCTTCTTGAAGGGAAAGATGTAACACTGTGAGATGAATTAACAGAACACAGAGCAGTTTCTCAGAAAGCTTCTTTCCAGTTTTGAACGGAAGATATTTCCTTTTTCACCATAGCCCTCTATGGGCTTCCAAATATCCCTTTGCCAATTCCACAAGAACAGACTTAGCGAAAGGCTTCTTGAAGGGAAAGATGTAACTCTGTAAGATGAATTAACAGAACACAGAGCAGTTTCTCAGAAAGCTTCTTTCCAGTTTTGAACGGAAGATATTTCCTTTTTCACCATAGCCCTCTATGGGCTTCCAAATATCCCTTTGCCAATTCCACAAGAACAGCCTTAGCGAAAGGCTTCTTGAAGGGAAAGATGTAACTCTGTGAGATGAATTCACAAAACACAGAGCAGTTTCTCAGAAAGCTTCTTTCCAGTTTTGAATGGAAGATAATTACTTTTTCACCATAAGCCTCTATGGGCTTCCAAATATCCCATTGCCAATTCCAGAAGAATAGCCTTAGCGAAAGGCTTCTTGAAGGGAAAGATGTAACTCTGTGAGATGAATTCACAGAACACAGAGCAGTTTCTCAGAAAGCTTCTTTCCAGTTTTGAACGGAAGATATTTCCTTTTTCACCATCGCCCTCTACGGGCTATCTAACATCCCTTTGCCAATTCCACAAGAACAGCCTTAGCGAAAGGCTTCTTGAAGGGAAAGATGTAACTCTGTGGGATGAATTCACAGAACACAGAGCAGTTTCTCAGAAAGCTTCTTTCCAGTTTTGAACGGAAGATATTTCCTTTTTCACCATAGGACTCTATGGGCTTCCAAATATCCCTTTGCCAATTCCACAAGAACAGCCTTAGCGAAAGGCTTCTTGAAGGGAAAGATGTAACTCTGTGAGATGAATTAACAGAACACAGAGCAGTTTCTCAGAAAGCTTCTTTCCAGTTTTGAACGGAAGATATTTCCTTTTTCACCATAGCCGTCTATGGGCTTGCAAATATCCCTTTGCCAATTCCACAAGAACAGCCTTAGCGAAAGGCTTCTTGAAGGCAAAGATGTAACTCTGTGAGATGAATTCAGAGAACACAGAGCAGTTTCTCAGAAAGCTTCTTTCCAGTTTTGAACGGAAGATATTTCCTTTTTCACCATAGCCCTCTACGGGCTTCCAAATATCCCTTAGCCAATTCCACAAGAACAGCCTTAGCGAACGGCTTCTTGAAGGGAAAGATGTAACTCTGTGAGATGAATTCACAGAACACAGAGCAGTTTCTCAGAAAGCTTCTTTCCAGTTTTGAACGGAAGATATTTCCTTTTTCACCATAGCCCGCTATGGGCTTCCAAATATCCCTTTGCCAATTCCACAAGAACAGCCTTAGCGAAAGGCTTCTTGAAGGGAAAGATGTAACTCTGTGAGATGAATTCACAGAACACAGAGCAGTTTCTCAGAAAGCTTCTTTCCAGTTTTGAACGGAAGATATTTCCTTTTTCACCATAGCCCTCTACGGCCTTCCAAATATCGCTTTGCCAATTCCACAAGAAGAGCCTTAGCGAAAGGCTTCTTGAAGGGAAAGATGTAACTCTGTGAGATGAATTAACAGAACACAGAGCAGTTTCTCAGAAAGCTTCTTTCCAGTTTTGAACGGAAGATATTTCTTTTTCACCATAGCCGTCTATGGGCTTCCAAATATCCCTTTGCCAATTCCACAAGAACAGCCTTAGCGAAAGAATTCTTGAAGGGAAAGATCTAACTCTGTGAGATGAATTCACAGAACACAGAGCAGTTTCTCAGAAAGCTTCTTTCCAGTTTTGAACGGAAGATATTTCCTTTTTCACCATAGCCCTCTATGGGCTTCAAAATATCCCTTTGCCAATTCCACAAGAACAGCCTTAGCGAAAGGCTTCTTGAAGGGAAAGATGTAACACTGTGAGATGAATTAACAGAACACAGAGCAGTTTCTCAGAAAGCTTCTTTCCAGTTTTGAACGGAAGATATTTCCTTTTTCACCATAGCCCTCTATGGGCTTCCAAATATCCCTTTGCCAATTCCACAAGAACAGCCTTAGCGAAAGGCTTCTTGAAGGGAAAGATGTAACGCTATGAGATGAATTAACAGAACACAGAGCAGTTTCTCAGAAAGCTTCTTTCCAGTTTTGAACGGAAGATATTTCCTTTTTCACCATAGCCCTCTATGGGCTTCCAAATATCCCTTTGCCAATTAGCGAAAGGCTTATGAAGGGAAAGATGTAACTCTGTGAGATGAATTCACAGGACACAGAGCAGTTTCTCAGAAAGCTTCTTTCCAGTTTTGAACGGAAGATATTTCCTTTTTCACCATAGCCGTCTATGGGCTTCCAAATATCCCTTTGCCAATTCCATAAGAACAGCCTTAACCAAAGGCTTCTTGAAGGGAAAGATGTAACACTGTGAGATGAATTAACAGAACACAGAGCAGTTTCTCAGAAAGCTTCTTTCCAGTTTTGAACGGAAGATATTTCCTTTTTCACCATAGCCCTCTATGGGCTTCCAAATATCCCTTGGCCAATTCCACAAGAACAGCCTTAGCGAAAGGCTTCTTGAAGGGAAAGAGGTAACTCTGTGAGATGAATTCACAGAACACAGAGCAGTTTCTCAGAAAGCTTCTTTCCAGTTTTGAACGGAAGATATTTCCTTTTTCACCATAGCCCTCTATGGGCTTCCAAATATCGCTTTGAAAATTCCACAAGAACAGCCTTAGCGAAAGGCTTCTTGAAGGGAAAGATGTAACTCTGTGAGATGAATTCACAGAACACAGAGCAGTGTCTCAGAAAGCTTCTTTCCAGTTTTGAACGGAAGATATTTCCTTTTTCACCATAGCCCTCTATGGGCTTCCAAATATCCCTTTGCCAATTCCACAAGAACAGCCTTAGCGAAAGGCTTCTTGAAGGGAAAGATGTAACTCTGTGAGATGAATTCACAGAACACAGAGCAGTTTCTCAGAAAGCTTCTTTCCAGTTTTGAACGGAAGATATTTCCTTTTTCACCATAGCCCTCTATGGGCTTCCAAATATCCCTTTGCCAATTCCACAAGAACAGCCTTAGCGAAAGGCTTCTTGAAGGGAAAGATGTGACTCTGTGAGATGAATTAGCGGAACACAGAGCAGTTTCTCAGAAAGCTTCTTTCCAGTTTTGAACGGAAGATAATTCCTTTTTCACCATAGGCCTCTATGGGCTTCCAAATATCCCTTTGCCAATTCCACAAGAACAGCCTTAGCGAAAGGCTTCTTGAAGGGAAAGATGTAACTCTGTGAGATGAATTCACAGAACACAGAGCGGTTTCTCAGAAAGCTTCTTTCCAGTTTTGAACGGAAGATATTTCATTTTTCACCATAGCCGTCTATGGGCTTCCAAATATCCCTTTGCCAATTCCACAAGAACAGCCTTAGCGAAAGGCTTCTTGAAGGGAAAGATGTAACTCTGTGAGATGAATTAACAGAACACAGAGCAGTTTCTCAGAACGCTTCTTTCCATTTTTGAACGGAAGATATTTCCTTTTTCACCATAGCCCTCTATGGGCTTCCAAATATCGCTTTGCCAATTCCACAAGAACAGCCTTAGCGAAAGGCTTCTTGAAGGGAAAGATGTAACTCTGTGAGATGAATTCACAGAACACAGAGCAGTTTCTCAGAAAGCTTCTTTCCAGTTTTGAACGGAAGATATTTCCTTTTTCACCATAGCCCTCTATGGGCTTCCAAATATCCCTTTGCCAATTCCACAAGAACAGCCTTAGCGAAAGGCTTCTTGAAGGGAAAGATGTAACACTGTGAGATGAATTAACAGAACACAGAGCAGTTTCTCAGAAAGCTTCTTTCCAGTTTTGAACGGAAGATATTTCCTTTTTCACCATAGCCCTCTATGGGCTTCCAAATATCCCTTTGCCAATTCCACAAGAACCGCCTTAGCGAAAGGCTTCTTGAAGGGAAAGATGTAACTCTGTGAGATGAATTAACAGAACACAGAGCAGTTTCTCAGAAAGCTTCTTTCCAGTTTTGAACGGAAGATATTTCCTTTTTCACCATAGCCCTCTAAGGGCTTCCAAATATCCCTTTGCCAATTCCACAAGAACAGACTTAGCGAAAGGCTTCTTGAAGGGAAAGATGTAACTCTGTGAGATGAATTAACAGAACACAGAGCAGTTTCTCAGAAAGCTTCTTTCCAGTTTTGAACGGAAGATATTTCCTTTTTCACCATAGCCCTCTATGGGCTTCCAAATATCCCTTTGCCAATTCCACAAGAACAGCCTTAGCGAAAGGCTTCTTGAAGGGAAAGATGTAACTCTGTGAGATGAATTCACAAAACACAGAGCAGTTTCTCAGAAAGCTTCTTTCCAGTTTTGAATGGAAGATAATTACTTTTTCACCATAAGCCTCTATGGGCTTCCAAATATCCAATTGCCAATTCCAGAAGAATAGACTTAGCGAAAGGCTTCTTGAAGGGAAAGATGTAACTCTGTGAGATGAATTCACAGAACACAGAGCAGTTTCTCAGAAAGCTTCTTTCCAGTTTTGAACGAAAGATATTTCCTTTTTCACCATAGCCCTCTACGGGCTATGTAACATCCCTTTGCCAATTCCACAAGAACAGCCTTAGCGAAAGGCTTCTTGAAGGGAAAGATGTAACTCTGTGGGATGAATTCACAGAACACAGAGCAGTTTCTCAGAAAGCTTCTTTCCAGTTTTGAACGGAAGATATTTCCTTTTTCACCATAGGCCTCTATGGGCTTCCAAATATCCCTTTGCCAATTCCACAAGAAGAGCCTTAGCGAAAGGCTTCTTGAAGGGAAAGATGTAACTCTGTGAGATGAATTAACAGAACACAGAGCAGTTTCTCAGAAAGCTTCTTTCCAGTTTTGAACGGAAGATATTTCCTTTTTCACCATAGCCCTCTATGGCCTTCCAAATATCGCTTTGCCAATTCCACAAGAACAGCCTTAGCGAAAGGCTTCTTGAAGGGAAAGATGTAACTCTGTGAGATGAATTAACAGAACACAGAGCAGTTTCTCAGAAAGCTTCTTTCCAGTTTTGAACGGAAGATATTTCCTTTTTCACCATAGCCGTCTATGGGCTTCCAAATATCCCTTTGCCAATTCCACAAGAACAGCCTTAGCGAAAGAATTCTTGAAGGGAAAGATCTAACTCTGTGAGATGAATTCACAGAACACAGAGCAGTTTCTCAGAAAGCTTCCTTCCAGTTTTGAACGGAAGATATTTCCTTTTTCACCATAGCCCTCTATGGGCTTCAAAATATCCCTTTGCCAATTCCACAAGAACAGCCTTAGCGAAAGGCTTCTTGAAGGGAAAGATGTAACACTGTGAGATGAATTAACAGAACACAGAGCAGTTTCTCAGAAAGCTTCTTTCCAGTTTTGAACGGAAGATATTTCCTTTTTCACCATAGCCCTCTATGGGCTTCCAAATATCCCTTTGCCAATTCCACAAGAACAGCCTTAGCGAAAGGCTTCTTGAAGGGAAAGATGTAACGCTATGAGATGAATTAACGGAACACAGAGCAGTTTCTCAGAAAGCTTCTTTCCAGTTTTGAACGGAAGATATTTCCTTTTTCACCATAGCCCTCTATGGGCTTCCAAATATCCCTTTGAAAATTAGCGAAAGGCTTATGAAGGGAAAGATGTAACTCTGTGAGATGAATTCACAGGACACAGAGCAGTTTCTCAGAAAGCTTCTTTCCAGTTTTGAACGGAAGATATTTCCTTTTTCACCATAGCCCTCTATGGGCTTCCAAATATCGCTTTGAAAATTCCACAAGAACAGCCTTAGCGAAAGGCTTCTTGAAGGGAAAGATGTAACTCTGTGAGATGAATTCACAGAACACAGAGCAGTGTCTCCGAAAGCTTCTTTCCAGTTTTGAACGGAAGATATTTCCTTTTTCACCATAGCCCTCTATGGGCTTCCAAATATCCCTTTGCCAATTCCACAAGAAGAGCCTTAGCGAAAGGCTTCTTGAAGGGAAAGATGTAACTCTGTGAGATGAATTCACAGAACACAGAGCAGTTTCTCAGAAAGCTTCTTTCCAGTTTTGAACGGAAGATATTTCCTTTTTCACCATAGCCCTCTATGGGCTTCCAAATATCCCTTTGCCAATTCCACAAGAACAGCCTTAGCGAAAGGCTTCTTGAAGGGAAAGATGTAACTCTGTGAGATGAATTAACGGAACACAGAGCAGTTTCTCAGAAAGCTTCTTTCCAGTTTTGAACGGAAGATAATTCCTTTTTCACCATAGGCCTCTATGGGCTTCCAAATATCCCTTTGCCAATTCCACAAGAACAGCCTTAGCGAAAGGCTTCTTGAAGGGAAAGATGTAACTCTGTGAGATGAATTCACAGAACACAGAGCGGTTTCTCAGAAAGCTTCTTTCCAGTTTTGAACGGAAGATATTTCCTTTTTCACCATAGCCGTCTATGGGCTTCCAAATATCCCTTTGCCAATTCCACAAGAACAGCCTTAGCGAAAGGATTCTTGAAGGGAAAGATGTAACTCTTTGAGATGAATTAACAGAACACAGAGCAGTTTCTCAGAAAGCTTCTTTCCAGTTTTGAACGGAAGATATTTCCTTTTTCACCATAGCCCTCTATGGGCTTCCAAATATCCCTTTGCCAATTCCACAAGAACAGCCTTAGCGAAAGGCTTCTTGAAGGGAAAGATGTAACTCTGTGAGATGAATTAACAGAACACAGAGCAGTTTCTCGGAAAGCGTCTTTCCAGTTTTGAACGGAAGATATTTCCTTTTTCACCATAGCCCTCTATGGGCTTCCAAATATCCCTTTGCCAATTCCACAAGAACAGCCTTAGCGAAAGGTTTTTGAAGGGAAAGATGTAACTCTGTGAGATGAATTCACAAAACACAGAGCAGTTTCTCAGAAAGCTTCTTTCCAGTTTTGAATGGAAGATAATTCCTTTTTCACCATAAGCCTCTAGGGGCTTCCAAATATCCCTTTGCCAATTCCAGAAGAATAGCCTTAGCGAAAGGCTTCTTGAAGGGAAAGATGTAACTCTGTGAGATGAATTCACAGAACACAGAGCAGTTTCTCAGAAAGCTTCTTTCAAGTTTTGAACGGAAGTTATTTCCTTTTTCACCATAGCCCTCTACGGGCTATCTAACATCCCTTTGCCAATTCCACAAGAACAGCCTTAGCGAAAGGCTTCTTGAAGGGAAAGATGTAACTCTGTGGGATGAATTCACAGAACACAGAGCAGTTTCTCAGAAAGCTTCTTTCCAGTTTTGAACGGAAGATATTTCCTTTTTCACCGTAGCCCTCTATGGGCTTCCAAATATCCCTTTGCCAATTCCACAAGAACAGCCTTAGCGAAAGGTTTTTGAAGGGAAAGATGTAACTCTGTGAGATGAATTAACAGAACACAGAGCAGTTTCTCGGAAAGCTTCTTTCCAGTTTTGAATGGAAGATAATTCCTTTTTCACCATAAGCCTCTAGGGGCTTCCAAATATCCCTTTGCCAATTCCAGAAGAATAGCCTTAGCGAAAGGCTTCTTGAAGGGAAAGATGTAACTCTGTGAGATGAATTCACAGAACACAGAGCAGTTTCTCAGAAAGCTTCTTTCAAGTTTTGAACGGAAGTTATTTCCTTTTTCACCATAGCCCTCTACGGGCTATCTAACATCCCTTTGCCAATTCCACAAGAACAGCCTTAGCGAAAGGCTTCTTGAAGGGAAAGATGTAACTCTGTGGGATGAATTCACAGAACACAGAGCAGTTTCTCAGAAAGCTTCATTCCAGTTTTGAACGGAAGATATTTCCTTTTTCACCATAGGCCTCTATGGGCTTCCAAATATCCCTTTGCCAATTCCACAAGAACCGCCTTAGCGAAAGGCTTCTTGAAGGGAAAGATGTAACTCTGTGAGATGAATTAACAGAACACAGAGCAGTTTCTCAGAAAGCTTCTTTCCAGTTTTGAACGGAAGATATTTCCTTTTTCACCATAGCCGTCTAAGGGCTTGCAAATATCCCTTTGCCAATTCCACAAGAACAGCCTTAGCGAAAGGCTTCTTGAAGGCAAAGATGTAACTCTGTGAGATGAATTCAGAGAACACAGAGCAGTTTCTCAGAAAGCTTCTTTCCAGTTTTGAACGGAAGATATTTCCTTTTTCACCATAGCCCTCTATGGCCTTCCAAATATCGCTTTGCCAATTCCACAAGAACAGCCTTAGCGAAAGGCTTCTTGAAGGGAAAGATGTAACTCTGTGAGATGAATTAACAGAACACAGAGCAGTTTCTCAGAAAGCTTCTTTCCAGTTTTGAACGGAAGATATTTCCTTTGTCACCATAGCCCTCTATGGGCTTCCAAATATCCCTTTGCCAATTCCACAAGAACAGCCTTAGCGAAAGGCTTCTTGAAGGGAAAGATGTAACTCTGTGAGATGAATTAACAGAACACAGAGCAGTTTCTCAGAAAGCTTCTTTCCAGTTTTGAACGGAAGATATTTCCTTTTTCACCATAGCCCTCTATGGGCTTCCAAATATCCCTTTGCCAATTCCACAAGAACAGCCTTAGCGAAAGGCTTCTTGAAGGGAAAGATGTAACTCTGTGAGATGAATTAAGAGAACACAGAGCAGTTTCTCAGAAAGCTTCTTTCCATTTTTGAACGGAAGATATTTCCTTTTTCACCATAGCCCTCTATGGGCTTCCAAATATCGCTTTGCCAATTCCACAAGAACAGCCTTAGCGAAAGGCTTCTTGAAGGGAAAGATGTAACTCTGTGAGATGAATTCACAGAACACAGAGCAGTTTCTCAGAAAGCTTCTTTCCAGTTTTGAACGGAAGATATTTCCTTTTTCACCATAGCCCGCTATGGGCTTCCAAATATCCCTTTGCCAATTCCACAAGAACAGCCTTAGCGAAAGGCTTCTTGAAGGGAAAGATGTAACACTGTGAGATGAATTAACAGAACACAGAGCAGTTTCTCAGAAAGCTTCTTTCCAGTTTTGAACGGAAGATATTTCCTTTTTCACCATAGCCCTCTATGGGCTTACAAATATCCCTTTGCCAATTGCACAAGAACAGCCTTAGCGAAAGGCTTCTTGAAGGGAAAGATGTAACTCTGTGAGATGAATTAACAGAACACAGAGCAGTTTCTCAGAAAGCTTCTTTCCAGTTTTGAAAGGAAGATATTTCCTTTTTCACCATAGCCCTCTATGGTTTTCCAAATATCCCTTTGCCAATTCCACAAGAACAGACTTAGCGAAAGGCTTCTTGAAGGGAAAGATGTAACTCTGTGAGATGAATTCACAGAACACAGAGCAGTTTCTCAGAAAGCTTCTTTCCAGTTTTGAACGGAAGATATTTCCTTTTTCACCGTAGCCCTCTATGGGCTTCCAAATATCCCTTTGCCAATTCCACAAGAACAGCCTTAGCGAAAGGCTTCTTGAAGGGAAAGATGTAACTCTGTGAGATGAATTAACAGAACACAGAGCAGTTTCTCAGAAAGCTTCTTTCCAGTTTTGAACGGAAGATATTTCCTTTTTCACCATAGGCCTCTATGGGCTTGCAAATATCCCTTTGCCAATTCCACAAGAACAGCCTTAGCGAAAGGCTTCTTGAAGGCAAAGATGTAACTCTGTGAGATGAATTCAGAGAACACAGAGCAGTTTCTCAGAAAGCTTCTTTCCAGTTTTGAACGGAAGATATTTCCTTTTTCACTATAGCCCTCTATGGGCTTCCAAATATCCCTTTGCCAATTCCACAAGAACAGCCTTAGCGAAAGGCTTCTTGAAGGGAAAGATGTAACTCTGTGAGATGAATTCACAGAACACAGAGCAGTTTCTCAGAAAGCTTCTTTCCAGTTTTGAACGGAAGATATTTCCTTTTTCACCATAGCCCTCTATGGGCTTCCAAATATCCCTTTGCCAATTCCACAAGAACAGCCTTAGCGAAAGGCTTCTTGAAGGGAAAGATGTGACTCTGTGAGATGAATTAGCGGAACACAGAGCAGTTTCTCAGAAAGCTTCTTTCCAGTTTTGAACGGAAGATAATTCCTTTTTCACCATAGGCCTCTATGGGCTTCCAAATATCCCTTTGCCAATTCCACAAGAACAGCCTTAGCGAAAGGCTTCTTGAAGGGAAAGATGTGACTCTGTGAGATGAATTCACAGAACACAGAGCGGTTTCTCAGAAAGCTTCTTTCCAGTTTTGAACGGAAGATATTTCATTTTTCACCATAGCCGTCTATGGGCTTCCAAATATCCCTTTGCCAATTCCACAAGAACAGCCTTAGCGAAAGGCTTCTTGAAGGGAAAGATGTAACTCTGTGAGATGAATTAACAGAACACAGAGCAGTTTCTCAGAACGCTTCTTTCCATTTTTGAACGGAAGATATTTCCTTTTTCACCATAGCCCTCTATGGGCTTCCAAATATCGCTTTGCCAATTCCACAAGAACAGCCTTAGCGAAAGGCTTCTTGAAGGGAAAGATGTAACTCTGTGAGATGAATTCACAGAACACAGAGCAGTTTCTCAGAAAGCTTCTTTCAAGTTTTGAACGGAAGTTATTTCCTTTTTCACCATAGCCCTCTACGGGCTATCTAACATCCCTTTGCCAATTCCACAAGAACAGCCTTAGCGAAAGGCTTCTTGAAGGGAAAGATGTAACTCTGTGGGATGAATTCACAGAACACAGAGCAGTTTCTCAGAAAGCTTCATTCCAGTTTTGAACGGAAGATATTTCCTTTTTCACCATAGGCCTCTATGGGCTTCCAAATATCCCTTTGCCAATTCCACAAGAACCGCCTTAGCGAAAGGCTTCTTGAAGGGAAAGATGTAACTCTGTGAGATGAATTAACAGAACACAGAGCAGTTTCTCAGAAAGCTTCTTTCCAGTTTTGAACGGAAGATATTTCCTTTTTCACCATAGCCGTCTAAGGGCTTGCAAATATCCCTTTGCCAATTCCACAAGAACAGCCTTAGCGAAAGGCTTCTTGAAGGCAAAGATGTAACTCTGTGAGATGAATTCAGAGAACACAGAGCAGTTTCTCAGAAAGCTTCTTTCCAGTTTTGAACGGAAGATATTTCCTTTTTCACCATAGCCCTCTATGGCCTTCCAAATATCGCTTTGCCAATTCCACAAGAACAGCCTTAGCGAAAGGCTTCTTGAAGGGAAAGATGTAACTCTGTGAGATGAATTAACAGAACACAGAGCAGTTTCTCAGAAAGCTTCTTTCCAGTTTTGAACGGAAGATATTTCCTTTGTCACCATAGCCCTCTATGGGCTTCCAAATATCCCTTTGCCAATTCCACAAGAACAGCCTTAGCGAAAGGCTTCTTGAAGGGAAAGATGTAACTCTGTGAGATGAATTAACAGAACACAGAGCAGTTTCTCAGAAAGCTTCTTTCCAGTTTTGAACGGAAGATATTTCCTTTTTCACCATAGCCCTCTATGGGCTTCCAAATATCCCTTTGCCAATTCCACAAGAACAGCCTTAGCGAAAGGCTTCTTGAAGGGAAAGATGTAACTCTGTGAGATGAATTAAGAGAACACAGAGCAGTTTCTCAGAAAGCTTCTTTCCATTTTTGAACGGAAGATATTTCCTTTTTCACCATAGCCCTCTATGGGCTTCCAAATATCGCTTTGCCAATTCCACAAGAACAGCCTTAGCGAAAGGCTTCTTGAAGGGAAAGATGTAACTCTGTGAGATGAATTCACAGAACACAGAGCAGTTTCTCAGAAAGCTTCTTTCCAGTTTTGAACGGAAGATATTTCCTTTTTCACCATAGCCCGCTATGGGCTTCCAAATATCCCTTTGCCAATTCCACAAGAACAGCCTTAGCGAAAGGCTTCTTGAAGGGAAAGATGTAACACTGTGAGATGAATTAACAGAACACAGAGCAGTTTCTCAGAAAGCTTCTTTCCAGTTTTGAACGGAAGATATTTCCTTTTTCACCATAGCCCTCTATGGGCTTCCAAATATCCCTTTGCCAATTGCACAAGAACAGCCTTAGCGAAAGGCTTCTTGAAGGGAAAGATGTAACTCTGTGAGATGAATTAACAGAACACAGAGCAGTTTCTCAGAAAGCTTCTTTCCAGTTTTGAAAGGAAGATATTTCCTTTTTCACCATAGCCCTCTATGGTTTTCCAAATATCCCTTTGCCAATTCCACAAGAACAGACTTAGCGAAAGGCTTCTTGAAGGGAAAGATGTAACTCTGTGAGATGAATTCACAGAACACAGAGCAGTTTCTCAGAAAGCTTCTTTCCAGTTTTGAACGGAAGATATTTCCTTTTTCACCGTAGCCCTCTATGGGCTTCCAAATATCCCTTTGCCAATTCCACAAGAACAGCCTTAGCGAAAGGCTTCTTGAAGGGAAAGATGTAACTCTGTGAGATGAATTAACAGAACACAGAGCAGTTTCTCAGAAAGCTTCTTTCCAGTTTTGAACGGAAGATATTTCCTTTTTCACCATAGGCCTCTATGGGCTTGCAAATATCCCTTTGCCAATTCCACAAGAACAGCCTTAGCGAAAGGCTTCTTGAAGGCAAAGATGTAACTCTGTGAGATGAATTCAGAGAACACAGAGCAGTTTCTCAGAAAGCTTCTTTCCAGTTTTGAACGGAAGATATTTCCTTTTTCACTATAGCCCTCTATGGGCTTCCAAATATCCCTTTGCCAATTCCACAAGAACAGCCTTAGCGAAAGGCTTCTTGAAGGGAAAGATGTAACTCTGTGAGATGAATTCACAGAACACAGAGCAGTTTCTCAGAAAGCTTCTTTCCAGTTTTGAACGGAAGATATTTCCTTTTTCACCATAGCCCTCTATGGGCTTCCAAATATCCCTTTGCCAATTCCACAAGAACAGCCTTAGCGAAAGGCTTCTTGAAGGGAAAGATGTGACTCTGTGAGATGAATTAGCGGAACACAGTGCAGTTTCTCAGAAAGCTTCTTTCCAGTTTTGAACGGAAGATAATTCCTTTTTCACCATAGGCCTCTATGGGCTTCCAAATATCCCTTTGCCAATTCCACAAGAACAGCCTTAGCGAAAGGCTTCTTGAAGGGAAAGATGTGACTCTGTGAGATGAATTCACAGAACACAGAGCGGTTTCTCAGAAAGCTTCTTTCCAGTTTTGAACGGAAGATATTTCATTTTTCACCATAGCCGTCTATGGGCTTCCAAATATCCCTTTGCCAATTCCACAAGAACAGCCTTAGCGAAAGGCTTCTTGAAGGGAAAGATGTAACTCTGTGAGATGAATTAACAGAACACAGAGCAGTTTCTCAGAACGCTTCTTTCCATTTTTGAACGGAAGATATTTCCTTTTTCACCATAGCCCTCTATGGGCTTCCAAATATCGCTTTGCCAATTCCACAAGAACAGCCTTAGCGAAAGGCTTCTTGTAGGGAAAGATGTAACTCTGTGAGATGAATTCACAGAACACAGAGCAGTTTCTCAGAAAGCTTCTTTCCAGTTTTGAACGGAAGATATTTCCTTTTTCACCATAGCCCTCTATGGGCTTCCAAATATCCCTTTGCCAATTCCACAAGAACAGCCTTAGCGAAAGGCTTCTTGAAGGGAAAGATGTAACACTGTGAGATGAATTAACAGAACACAGAGCAGTTTCTCAGAAAGCTTCTTTCCAGTTTTGAACGGAAGATATTTCCTTTTTCACCATAGCCCTCTATGGGCTTCCAAATATCCCTTTGCCAATTGCACAAGAACAGCCTTAGCGAAAGGCTTCTTGAAGGGAAAGATGTAACTCTGTGAGATGAATTAACAGAACACAGAGCAGTTTCTCAGAAAGCTTCTTTCCAGTTTTGAACGGAAGATATTTCCTTTTTCACCATAGCCCTCTATGGGCTTCCAAATATCCCTTTGCCAATTCCACAAGAACAGACTTAGCGAAAGGCTTCTTGAAGGGAAAGATGTAACTCTGTGAGATGAATTAACAGAACACAGAGCAGTTTCTCAGAAAGCTTCTTTCCAGTTTTGAACGGAAGATATTTCCTTTTTCACCATAGCCCTCTATGGGCTTCCAAATATCCCTTTGCCAATTCCACAAGAACAGACTTAGCGAAAGGCTTCTTGAAGGGAAAGATGTAACTCTGTGAGATGAATTAACAGAACACAGAGCAGTTTCTCAGAAAGCTTCTTTCCAGTTTTGAACGGAAGATATTTCCTTTTTCACCATAGCCCTCTATGGGCTTCCAAATATCCCTTTGCCAATTCCACAAGAACAGCCTTAGCGAAAGGCTTCTTGAAGGGAAAGATGTAACTCTGTGAGATGAATTCACAAAACACAGAGCAGTTTCTCAGAAAGCTTCTTTCCAGTTTTGAACGAAAGATATTTCCTTTTTCACCATAGCCCTCTACGGGCTATCTAACATCCCTTTGCCAATTCCACAAGAACAGCCTTAGCGAAAGGCTTCTTGAAGGGAAAGATGTAACTCTGTGGGATGAATTCACAGAACACAGAGCAGTTTCTCAGAAAGCTTCTTTCCAGTTTTGAACGGAAGATATTTCCTTTTTCACCATAGGCCTCTATGGGCTTCCAAATATCCCTTTGCCAATTCCAGAAGAATAGCCTTAGCGAAAGGCTTCTTGAAGGGAAAGATGTAACTCTGTGAGATGAATTCACAGAACACAGAGCAGTTTATCAGAAAGCTTCTTTCCAGTTTTGAACGAAAGATATTTCCTTTTTCACCATAGCCCTCTACGGGCTATCTAACATCCCTTTGCCAATTCCACAAGAACAGCCTTAGCGAAAGGCTTCTTGAAGGGAAAGATGTAACTCTGTGGGATGAATTCACAGAACACAGAGCAGTTTCTCAGAAAGCTTCTTTCCAGTTTTGAACGGAAGATATTTCCTTTTTCACCATAGGCCTCTATGGGCTTCCAAATATCCCTTTGCCAATTCCACAAGAAGAGCCTTAGCGAAAGGCTTCTTGAAGGGAAAGATGTAACTCTGTGAGATGAATTAACAGAACACAGAGCAGTTTCTCAGAAAGCTTCTTTCCAGTTTTGAACGGAAGATATTTCCTTTTTCACCATAGCCCTCTATGGCCTTCCAAATATCGCTTTGCCAATTCCACAAGAACAGCCTTAGCGAAAGACTTCTTGAAGGGAAAGATGTAACTCTGTGAGATGAATTAACAGAACACAGAGCAGTTTCTCAGAAAGCTTCTTTCCAGTTTTGAACGGAAGATATTTCCTTTTTCACCATAGCCGTCTATGGGCTTCCAAATATCCCTTTGCCAATTCCACAAGAACAGCCTTAGCGAAAGAATTCTTGAAGGGAAAGATCTAACTCTGTGAGATGAATTCACAGAACACAGAGCAGTTTCTCAGAAAGCTTCCTTCCAGTTTTGAACGGAAGATATTTCCTTTTTCACCATAGCCCTCTATGGGCTTCAAAATATCCCTTTGCCAATTCCACAAGAACAGCCTTAGCGAAAGGCTTCTTGAAGGGAAAGATGTAACACTGTGAGATGAATTAACAGAACACAGAGCAGTTTCTCAGAAAGCTTCTTTCCAGTTTTGAACGGAAGATATTTCCTTTTTCACCATAGCCCTCTATGGGCTTCCAAATATCCCTTTGCCAATTCCACAAGAACAGCCTTAGCGAAAGGCTTCTTGAAGGGAAAGATGTAACGCTATGAGATGAATTAACGGAACACAGAGCAGTTTCTCAGAAAGCTTCTTTCCAGTTTTGAACGGAAGATATTTCCTTTTTCACCATAGCCCTCTATGGGCTTCCAAATATCCCTTTGCCAATTAGCGAAAGGCTTATGAAGGGAAAGATGTAACTCTGTGAGATGAATTCACAGGACACAGAGCAGTTTCTCAGAAAGCTTCTTTCCAGTTTTGAACGGAAGATATTTCCATTTTCACCATAGCCGTCTATGGGCTTCCAAATATCCCTTTGCCAATTCCACAAGAACAGCCTTAACCAAAGGCTTCTTGAAGGGAAAGATGTAACACTGTGAGATGAATAACAGGACACAGAGCAGTTTCTCAGAAAGCTTCTTTCCAGTTTTGAACGGAAGATATTTCCTTTTTCACCATAGCCCTCTATGGGCTTCCAAATATCGCTTTGAAAATTCCACAAGAACAGCCTTAGCGAAAGGCTTCTTGAAGGGAAAGATGTAACTCTGTGAGATGAATTCACAGAACACAGAGCAGTGTCTCCGAAAGCTTCTTTCCAGTTTTGAACGGAAGATATTTCCTTTTTCACCATAGCCCTCTATGGGCTTCCAAATATCCCTTTGCCAATTCCACAAGAAGAGCCTTAGCGAAAGGCTTCTTGAAGGGAAAGATGTAACTCTGTGAGATGAATTCACAGAACACAGAGCAGTTTCTCAGAAAGCTTCTTTCCAGTTTTGAACGGAAGATATTTCCTTTTTCACCATAGCCCTCTATGGGCTTCCAAATATCCCTTTGCCAATTCCACAAGAACAGCCTCAGCGAAAGGCTTCTTGAAGGGAAAGATGTAACTCTGTGAGATGAATTAACGGAACACAGAGCAGTTTCTCAGAAAGCTTCTTTCCAGTTTTGAACGGAAGATAATTCCTTTTTCACCATAGGCCTCTATGGGCTTCCAAATATCCCTTTGCCAATTCCACAAGAACAGCCTTAGCGAAAGGCTTCTTAAAGGGAAAGATGTAACTCTGTGAGATGAATTCACAGAACACAGAGCGGTTTCTCAGAAAGCTTCTTTCCAGTTTTGAACGGAAGATATTTCCTTTTTCACCATAGCCGTCTATGGGCTTCCAAATATCCCTTTGCCAATTCCACAAGAACAGCCTTAGCGAAAGGATTCTTGAAGGGAAAGATGTAACTCTTTGAGATGAATTAACAGAACACAGAGCAGTTTCTCAGAAAGCTTCTTTCCAGTTTTGAACGGAAGATATTTCCTTTTTCACCATAGCCCTCTATGGGCTTCCAAATATCCCTTTGCCAATTCCACAAGAACAGCCTTAGCGAAAGGCTTCTTGAAGGGAAAGATGTAACTCTGTGAGATGAATTCACAGAACACAGAGCAGTTTCTCGGAAAGCGTCTTTCCAGTTTTGAACGGAAGATATTTCCTTTTTCACCATAGCCCTCTATGGGCTTCCAAATATCCCTTTGCCAATTCCACAAGAACAGCCTTAGCGAAAGGTTTTTGAAGGGAAAGATGTAACTCTGTGAGATGAATTCACAAAACACAGAGCAGTTTCTCAGAAAGCTTCTTTCCAGTTTTGAATGGAAGATAATTCCTTTTTCACCATAAGCCTCTAGGGGCTTCCAAATATCCCTTTGCCAATTCCAGAAGAATAGCCTTAGCGAAAGGCTTCTTGAAGGGAAAGATGTAACTCTGTGAGATGAATTCACAGAACACAGAGCAGTTTCTCAGAAAGCTTCTTTCAAGTTTTGAACGGAAGTTATTTCCTTTTTCACCATAGCCCTCTACGGGCTATCTAACATCCCTTTGCCAATTCCACAAGAACAGCCTTAGCGAAAGGCTTCTTGAAGGGAAAGATGTAACTCTGTGGGATGAATTCACAGAACACAGAGCAGTTTCTCAGAAAGCTTCTTTCCAGTTTTGAACGGAAGATATTTCCTTTTTCACCATAGGCCTCTATGGGCTTCCAAATATCCCTTTGCCAATTCCACAAGAACAGCCTTAGCGAAAGGCTTCTTGAAGGGAAAGATGTAACTCTGTGAGATGAATTAACAGAACACAGAGCAGTTTCTCAGAAAGCTTCTTTCCAGTTTTGAACGGAAGATATTTCCTTTTTCACCATAGCCGTCTAAGGGCTTGCAAATATCCCTTTGCCAATTCCACAAGAACAGCCTTAGCGAAAGGCTTCTTGAAGGCAAAGATGTAACTCTGTGAGATGAATTCAGAGAACACAGAGCAGTTTCTCAGAAAGCTTCTTTCCAGTTTTGAACGGAAGATATTTCCTTTTTCACCATAGCCCTCTATGGCCTTCCAAATATCGCTTTGCCAATTCCACAAGAACAGCCTTAGCGAAAGGCTTCTTGAAGGGAAAGATGTAACTCTGTGAGATGAATTAACAGAACACAGAGCAGTTTCTCAGAAAGCTTCTTTCCAGTTTTGAACGGAAGATATTTCCTTTGTCACCATAGCCCTCTATGGGCTTCCAAATATCCCTTTGCCAATTCCACAAGAACAGCCTTAGCGAAAGGCTTCTTGAAGGGAAAGATGTAACTCTGTGAGATGAATTAACAGAACACAGAGCAGTTTCTCAGAAAGCTTCTTTCCAGTTTTGAACGGAAGATATTTCCTTTTTCACCATAGCCCTCTATGGGCTTCCAAATATCCCTTTGCCAATTCCACAAGAACAGCCTTAGCGAAAGGCTTCTTGAAGGGAAAGATGTAACTCTGTGAGATGAATTAAGAGAACACAGAGCAGTTTCTCAGAAAGCTTCTTTCCATTTTTGAACGGAAGATATTTCCTTTTTCACCATAGCCCTCTATGGGCTTCCAAATATCGCTTTGCCAATTCCACAAGAACAGCCTTAGCGAAAGGCTTCTTGAAGGGAAAGATGTAACTCTGTGAGATGAATTCACAGAACACAGAGCAGTTTCTCAGAAAGCTTCTTTCCAGTTTTGAACGGAAGATATTTCCTTTTTCACCATAGCCCTCTATGGGCTTCCAAATATCCCTTTGCCAATTCCACAAGAACAACTTTAGCGAAAGGCTTCTTGAAGGGAAAGATGTAACACTGTGAGATGAATTAACAGAACACAGAGCAGTTTCTCAGAAAGCTTCTTTCCAGTTTTGAACGGAAGATATTTCCTTTTTCAGAATAGCCCTCTATGGGCTTCCAAATATCCCTTTGCCAATTGCACAAGAACAGCCTTAGCGAAAGGCTTCTTGAAGGGAAAGATGTAACTCTGTGAGATGAATTAACAGAACACAGAGCAGTTTCTCAGAAAGCTTCTTTCCAGTTTTGAAAGGAAGATATTTCCTTTTTCACCATAGCCCTCTATGGTTTTCCAAATATCCCTTTGCCAATTCCACAAGAACAGACTTAGCGAAAGGCTTCTTGAAGGGAAAGATGTAACTCTGTGAGATGAATTCACAGAACACAGAGCAGTTTCTCAGAAAGCTTCTTTCCAGTTTTGAACGGAAGATATTTCCTTTTTCACCGTAGCCCTCTATGGGCTTCCAAATATCCCTTTGCCAATTCCACAAGAACAGCCATAGCGAAAGGCTTCTTGAAGGGAAAGATGTAACTCTGTGAGATGAATTAACAGAACACAGAGCAGTTTCTCAGAAAGCTTCTTTCCAGTTTTGAACGGAAGATATTTCCTTTTTCACCATAGGCCTCTATGGGCTTGCAAATATCCCTTTGCCAATTCCACAAGAACAGCCTTAGCGAAAGGCTTCTTGAAGGCAAAGATGTAACTCTGTGAGATGAATTCAGAGAACACAGAGCAGTTTCTCAGAAAGCTTCTTTCCAGTTTTGAACGGAAGATATTTCCTTTTTCACTATAGCCCTCTATGGGCTTCCAAATATCCCTTTGCCAATTCCACAAGAACAGCCTTAGCGAAAGGCTTCTTGAAGGGAAAGATGTAACTCTGTGAGATGAATTAACAGAACACAGAGCAGTTTCTCAGAAAGCTTCTTTCCAGTTTTGAACGGAAGATATTTCCTTTTTCACCATAGCCCGCTATGGGCTTCCAAATATCCCTTTGCCAATTCCACAAGAACAGCCTTAGCGAAAGGCTTCTTGAAGGGAAAGATGTAACTCTGTGAGATGAATTAACAGAACACAGAGCAGTTTCTCAGAAAGCTTCTTTCCAGTTTTGAACGGAAGATATTTCCTTTTTCACCATAGCCCTCTATGGCCTTCCAAATATCGCTTTGCCAATTCCACAAGAACAGCCTTAGCGAAAGGCTTCTTGAAGGGAAAGATGTAACTCTGTGAGATGAATTTACAGAACACAGAGCAGTTTCTCAGAAAGCTTCTTTCCAGTTTTGAACGGAAGATATTTCCTTTTTCACCATAGCCCTCTATGGGCTTCCAAATATCCCTTTGCCAATTCCACAAGAACAGCCTTAGCGAAAGGCTTCTTGAAGGGAAAGATGTAACTCCGTGAGATGAATTCACAGAACACAGAGCAGTTTCTCAGAAAGCTTCTTTCCAGTTTTGAACGGAAGATATTTCCTTTTTCACCATAGCCCTCTATGGGCTTCCAAATATCCCTTTGCCAATTCCACAAGAACAGCCTTAGCGAAAGGCTTCTTGAAGGGAAAGATGTAACACTGTGAGATGAATTAACAGAACGCAGAGCAGCTTCTCAGAAAGCTTCTTTCCAGTTTTGAACGGAAGATATTTCCTTTTTCACCATAGCCCTCTATGGGCTTCCAAATATCCCTTTGCCAATTGCACAAGAACAGCCTTAGCGAAAGGCTTCTTGAAGGGAAAGATGTAACTCTGTGAGATGAATTAACAGAACACAGAGCAGTTTCTCAGAAAGCTTCTTTCCAGTTTTGAACGGAAGATATTTCCTTTTTCACCATAGCCCTCTATGGGCTTCCAAATATCCCTTTGCCAATTCCACAAGAACAGACTTAGCGAAAGGCTTCTTGAAGGGAAAGATGTAACTCTGTGAGATGAATTCACAGAACACAGAGCAGTTTCTCAGAAAGCTTCTTTCCAGTTTTGAACGGAAGATATTTCCTTTTTCACCGTAGCCCTCTATGGGCTTCCAAATATCCCTTTGCCAATTCCACAAGAACAGCCTTAGCGAAAGGCTTCTTGAAGGGAAAGATGTAACTCTGTGAGATGAATTAACAGAACACAGAGCAGTTTCTCGGAAAGCTTCTTTCCAGTTTTGAACGGAAGATATTTCCTTTTTCACCATAGCCCTCTATGGGCTTCCAAATATCCCTTTGCCAATTCCACAAGAACAGCCTTAGCGAAAGGTTTTTGAAGGGAAAGATGTAACTCTGTGAGATGAATTCACAAAACACAGAGCAGTTTCTCAGAAAGCTTCTTTCCAGTTTTGAATGGAAGATAATTCCTTTTTCACCATAAGCCTCTAGGGGCTTCCAAATATCCCTTTGCCAATTCCAGAAGAATAGCCTTAGCGAAAGGCTTCTTGAAGGGAAAGATGTAACTCTGTGAGATGAATTCACAGAACACAGAGCAGTTTCTCAGAAAGCTTCTTTCAAGTTTTGAACGGAAGTTATTTCCTTTTTCACCATAGCCCTCTACGGGCTATCTAACATCCCTTTGCCAATTCCACAAGAACAGCCTTAGCGAAAGGCTTCTTGAAGGGAAAGATGTAACTCTGTGGGATGAATTCACAGAACACAGAGCAGTTTCTCAGAAAGCTTCATTCCAGTTTTGAACGGAAGATATTTCCTTTTTCACCATAGGCCTCTATGGGCTTCCAAATATCCCTTTGCCAATTCCACAAGAACCGCCTTAGCGAAAGGCTTCTTGAAGGGAAAGATGTAACTCTGTGAGATGAATTAACAGAACACAGAGCAGTTTCTCAGAAAGCTTCTTTCCAGTTTTGAACGGAAGATATTTCCTTTTTCACCATAGCCGTCTAAGGGCTTGCAAATATCCCTTTGCCAATTCCACAAGAACAGCCTTAGCGAAAGGCTTCTTGAAGGCAAAGATGTAACTCTGTGAGATGAATTCAGAGAACACAGAGCAGTTTCTCAGAAAGCTTCTTTCCAGTTTTGAACGGAAGATATTTCCTTTTTCACCATAGCCCTCTATGGCCTTCCAAATATCGCTTTGCCAATTCCACAAGAACAGCCTTAGCGAAAGGCTTCTTGAAGGGAAAGATGTAACTCTGTGAGATGAATTAACAGAACACAGAGCAGTTTCTCAGAAAGCTTCTTTCCAGTTTTGAACGGAAGATATTTCCTTTGTCACCATAGCCCTCTATGGGCTTCCAAATATCCCTTTGCCAATTCCACAAGAACAGCCTTAGCGAAAGGCTTCTTGAAGGGAAAGATGTAACTCTGTGAGATGAATTAACAGAACACAGAGCAGTTTCTCAGAAAGCTTCTTTCCAGTTTTGAACGGAAGATATTTCCTTTTTCACCATAGCCCTCTATGGGCTTCCAAATATCCCTTTGCCAATTCCACAAGAACAGCCTTAGCGAAAGGCTTCTTGAAGGGAAAGATGTAACTCTGTGAGATGAATTAAGAGAACACAGAGCAGTTTCTCAGAAAGCTTCTTTCCATTTTTGAACGGAAGATATTTCCTTTTTCACCATAGCCCTCTATGGGCTTCCAAATATCGCTTTGCCAATTCCACAAGAACAGCCTTAGCGAAAGGCTTCTTGAAGGGAAAGATGTAACTCTGTGAGATGAATTCACAGAACACAGAGCAGTTTCTCAGAAAGCTTCTTTCCAGTTTTGAACGGAAGATATTTCCTTTTTCACCATAGCCCGCTATGGGCTTCCAAATATCCCTTTGCCAATTCCACAAGAACAGCCTTAGCGAAAGGCTTCTTGAAGGGAAAGATGTAACACTGTGAGATGAATTAACAGAACACAGAGCAGTTTCTCAGAAAGCTTCTTTCCAGTTTTGAACGGAAGATATTTCCTTTTTCACCATAGCCCTCTATGGGCTTCCAAATATCCCTTTGCCAATTGCACAAGAACAGCCTTAGCGAAAGGCTTCTTGAAGGGAAAGATGTAACTCTGTGAGATGAATTAACAGAACACAGAGCAGTTTCTCAGAAAGCTTCTTTCCAGTTTTGAAAGGAAGATATTTCCTTTTTCACCATAGCCCTCTATGGTTTTCCAAATATCCCTTTGCCAATTCCACAAGAACAGACTTAGCGAAAGGCTTCTTGAAGGGAAAGATGTAACTCTGTGAGATGAATTCACAGAACACAGAGCAGTTTCTCAGAAAGCTTCTTTCCAGTTTTGAACGGAAGATATTTCCTTTTTCACCGTAGCCCTCTATGGGCTTCCAAATATCCCTTTGCCAATTCCACAAGAACAGCCTTAGCGAAAGGCTTCTTGAAGGGAAAGATGTAACTCTGTGAGATGAATTAACAGAACACAGAGCAGTTTCTCAGAAAGCTTCTTTCCAGTTTTGAACGGAAGATATTTCCTTTTTCACCATAGGCCTCTATGGGCTTGCAAATATCCCTTTGCCAATTCCACAAGAACAGCCTTAGCGAAAGGCTTCTTGAAGGCAAAGATGTAACTCTGTGAGATGAATTCAGAGAACACAGAGCAGTTTCTCAGAAAGCTTCTTTCCAGTTTTGAACGGAAGATATTTCCTTTTTCACTATAGCCCTCTATGGGCTTCCAAATATCCCTTTGCCAATTCCACAAGAACAGCCTTAGCGAAAGGCTTCTTGAAGGGAAAGATGTAACTCTGTGAGATGAATTAACAGAACACAGAGCAGTTTCTCAGAAAGCTTCTTTCCAGTTTTGAACGGAAGATATTTCCTTTTTCACCATAGCCCGCTATGGGCTTCCAAATATCCCTTTGCCAATTCCACAAGAACAGCCTTAGCGAAAGGCTTCTTGAAGGGAAAGATGTAACTCTGTGAGATGAATTAACAGAACACAGAGCAGTTTCTCAGAAAGCTTCTTTCCAGTTTTGAACGGAAGATATTTCCTTTTTCAACATAGCCCTCTGTGGCCTTCCAAATATCCCTTTGCCAATTCCACAAGAACAGCCTTAGCGAAAGGCTTCTTGAAGGGAAAGATGTAACTCTGTGAGATGAATTTACAGAACACAGAGCAGTTTCTCAGAAAGCTTCTTTCCAGTTTTGAACGGAAGATATTTCCTTTTTCACCATAGCCCTCTATGGGCTTCCAAATATCCCTTTGCCAATTCCACAAGAACAGCCTTAGCGAAAGGCTTCTTGAAGGGAAAGATGTAACGCTATGAGATGAATTAACAGAACACAGAGCAGTTTCTCAGAAAGCTTCTTTCCAGTTTTGAACGGAAGATATTTCCTTTTTCACCATAGCCCTCTATGGGCTTCCAAATATCCCTTTGCCAATTAGCGAAAGTCTTATGAAGGGAAAGATGTAACTCTGTGAGATGAATTCACAGGACACAGAGCAGTTTCTCAGAAAGCTTCTTTCCAGTTTTGAACGGAAGATATTTCCTTTTTCAACATAGCCGTCTATGGGCTTCCAAATATCCCTTTGCCAATTCCACAAGAAAAGCCTTAGCCAAAGGCTTCTTGAAGGGAAAGATGTAACACTGTGAGATGAATTAACAGAACACAGAGCAGTTTCTCAGGAAGCTTCTTTCCAGTTTTGAACGGAAGATATTTCCTTTTTTACCATAGCCCTCTATGGGCTTCCAAATATCCCTTGGCCAATTCCACAAGAACAGCCTTAGCGAAAGGCTTCTTGAAGGGAAAGAGGTAACTCTGTGAGATGAATTCACAGAACACAAAGCAGTTTCTCAGAAAGCTTCTTTCCAGTTTTGAACGGAAGATATTTCCTTTTTCACCATAGCCCTCTATGGGCTTCCAAATATCGCTTTGAAAATTCCACAAGAACAGCCTTAGCGAAAGGCTTCTTGAAGGGAAAGATGTAACTCTGTGAGATGAATTCACAGAACACAGAGCAGTTTCTCAGAAAGCTTCTTTCCAGTTTTGAACGGAAGATATTTCCTTTTTCACCATAGCCGTCTATGGGCTTCCAAATATCCCTTTGCCAATTCCACAAGAACAGCCTTAGCCAAAGGCTTCTTGAAGGGAAAGATGTAACACTGTTAGATGAATTGACAGAACACAGAGCAGTTTCTCAGAAAGCTTCTTTCCAGTTTTGAACGGAAGATATTTCCTTTTTCACCATAGGCCTCTATGGGCTTCCAAATATCCCTTTGCCAATTCCACAAGAACAGCCTTAGCGAAAGGCTTCTTGAAGGGAAAGATGTAACTCTGTGAGATGAATTAACAGAACACAGAGCAGTTTCTGAGAAAGATTCTTTCCAGTTTTGAACGGAAGATATTTCCTTTTTCACCATAGCCCTCTATGGGCTTCCAAATATCCCTTTGCCAATTCCACAAGAACAGCCTTAGCGAAAGGCTTCTTGAAGGGAAAGATGTAACTCTGTGAGATGAATTAACAGAACACAGAGCAGTTTCTCAGAAAGCTTCTTTCCATTTTTGAACGGAAGATATTTCCTTTTTCACCATAGGCCTCTATGGGCTTGCAAATATCCCTTTGCCAATTCCACAAGAACAGCCTTAGCGAAAGGCTTCTTGAAGGGAAAGATGTAACTCCGTGAGATGAATTCACAGAACACAGAGCAGTTTCTCAGAAAGCTTCTTTCCAGTTTTGAACGGAAGATATTTCCTTTTTCACCATAGCCCTCTATGGGCTTCCAAATATCCCTTTGCCAATTCCACAAGAACAGCCTTAGCGAAAGGCTTCTTGAAGGGAAAGATGTAACACTGTGAGATGAATTAACAGAACGCAGAGCAGTTTCTCAGAAAGCTTCTTTCCAGTTTTGAACGGAAGATATTTCCTTTTTCACCATAGCCCTCTATGGGCTTCCAAATATCCCTTTGCCAATTCCACAAGAAGAGACTTAGCGAAAGGCTTCTTGAAGGGAAAGATGTAACTCTGTGAGATGAATTCACAGAACACAGAGCAGTTTCTCAGAAAGCTTCTTTCCAGTTTTGAACGGAAGATATTTCCTTTTTCACCGTAGCCCTCTATGGGCTTCCAAATATCCCTTTGCCAATTCCACAAGAACAGCCTTAGCGAAAGGCTTCTTGAAGGGAAAGATGTAACTCTGTGAGATGAATTAACAGAACACAGAGCAGTTTCTCGGAAAGCTTCTTTCCAGTTTTGAACGGAAGATATTTCCTTTTTCACCATAGCCCTCTATGGGCTTCCAAATATCCCTTTGCCAATTCCACAAGAACAGCCTTAGCGAAAGGTTTTTGAAGGGAAAGATGTAACTCTGTGAGATGAATTCACAAAACACAGAGCAGTTTCTCAGAAAGCTTCTTTCCAGTTTTGAATGGAAGATAATTCCTTTTTCACCATAAGCCTCTAGGGGCTTCCAAATATCCCTTTGCCAATTCCAGAAGAATAGCCTTAGCGAAAGGCTTCTTGAAGGGAAAGATGTAACTCTGTGAGATGAATTCACAGAACACAGAGCAGTTTCTCAGAAAGCTTCTTTCAAGTTTTGAACGGAAGTTATTTCCTTTTTCACCATAGCCCTCTACGGGCTATCTAACATCCCTTTGCCAATTCCACAAGAACAGCCTTAGCGAAAGGCTTCTTGAAGGGAAAGATGTAACTCTGTGGGATGAATTCACAGAACACAGAGCAGTTTCTCAGAAAGCTTCATTCCAGTTTTGAACGGAAGATATTTCCTTTTTCACCATAGGCCTCTATGGGCTTCCAAATATCCCTTTGCCAATTCCACAAGAACCGCCTTAGCGAAAGGCTTCTTGAAGGGAAAGATGTAACTCTGTGAGATGAATTAACAGAACACAGAGCAGTTTCTCAGAAAGCTTCTTTCCAGTTTTGAACGGAAGATATTTCCTTTTTCACCATAGCCGTCTAAGGGCTTGCAAATATCCCTTTGCCAATTCCACAAGAACAGCCTTAGCGAAAGGCTTCTTGAAGGCAAAGATGTAACTCTGTGAGATGAATTCAGAGAACACAGAGCAGTTTCTCAGAAAGCTTCTTTCCAGTTTTGAACGGAAGATATTTCCTTTTTCACCATAGCCCTCTATGGCCTTCCAAATATCGCTTTGCCAATTCCACAAGAACAGCCTTAGCGAAAGGCTTCTTGAAGGGAAAGATGTAACTCTGTGAGATGAATTAACAGAACACAGAGCAGTTTCTCAGAAAGCTTCTTTCCAGTTTTGAACGGAAGATATTTCCTTTGTCACCATAGCCCTCTATGGGCTTCCAAATATCCCTTTGCCAATTCCACAAGAACAGCCTTAGCGAAAGGCTTCTTGAAGGGAAAGATGTAACTCTGTGAGATGAATTAACAGAACACAGAGCAGTTTCTCAGAAAGCTTCTTTCCAGTTTTGAACGGAAGATATTTCCTTTTTCACCATAGGCCTCTATGGGCTTGCAAATATCCCTTTGCCAATTCCACAAGAACAGCCTTAGCGAAAGGCTTCTTGAAGGCAAAGATGTAACTCTGTGAGATGAATTCAGAGAACACAGAGCAGTTTCTCAGAAAGCTTCTTTCCAGTTTTGAACGGAAGATATTTCCTTTTTCACTATAGCCCTCTATGGGCTTCCAAATATCCCTTTGCCAATTCCACAAGAACAGCCTTAGCGAAAGGCTTCTTGAAGGGAAAGATGTAACTCTGTGAGATGAATTAACAGAACACAGAGCAGTTTCTCAGAAAGCTTCTTTCCAGTTTTGAACGGAAGATATTTCCTTTTTCACCATAGCCCGCTATGGGCTTCCAAATATCCCTTTGCCAATTCCACAAGAACAGCCTTAGCGAAAGGCTTCTTGAAGGGAAAGATGTAACTCTGTGAGATGAATTAACAGAACACAGAGCAGTTTCTCAGAAAGCTTCTTTCCAGTTTTGAACGGAAGATATTTCCTTTTTCAACATAGCCCTCTGTGGCCTTCCAAATATCCCTTTGCCAATTCCACAAGAACAGCCTTAGCGAAAGGCTTCTTGAAGGGAAAGATGTAACTCTGTGAGATGAATTTACAGAACACAGAGCAGTTTCTCAGAAAGCTTCTTTCCAGTTTTGAACGGAAGATATTTCCTTTTTCACCATAGCCCTCTAAGGGCTTCCAAATATCCCTTTGCCAATTCCACAAGAACAGCCTTAGCGAAAGGCTTCTTGAAGGGAAAGATGTAACGCTATGAGATGAATTAACAGAACACAGAGCAGTTTCTCAGAAAGCTTCTTTCCAGTTTTGAACGGAAGATATTTCCTTTTTCACCATAGCCCTCTATGGGCTTCCAAATATCCCTTTGCCAATTAGCGAAAGTCTTATGAAGGGAAAGATGTAACTCTGTGAGATGAATTCACAGGACACAGAGCAGTTTCTCAGAAAGCTTCTTTCCAGTTTTGAACGGAAGATATTTCCTTTTTCAACATAGCCGTCTATGGGCTTCCAAATATCCCTTTGCCAATTCCACAAGAAAAGCCTTAGCCAAAGGCTTCTTGAAGGGAAAGATGTAACACTGTGAGATGAATTAACAGAACACAGAGCAGTTTCTCAGGAAGCTTCTTTCCAGTTTTGAACGGAAGATATTTCCTTTTTTACCATAGCCCTCTATGGGCTTCCAAATATCCCTTGGCCAATTCCACAAGAACAGCCTTAGCGAAAGGCTTCTTGAAGGGAAAGAGGTAACTCTGTGAGATGAATTCACAGAACACAAAGCAGTTTCTCAGAAAGCTTCTTTCCAGTTTTGAACGGAAGATATTTCCTTTTTCACCATAGCCCTCTATGGGCTTCCAAATATCGCTTTGAAAATTCCACAAGAACAGCCTTAGCGAAAGGCTTCTTGAAGGGAAAGATGTAACTCTGTGAGATGAATTCACAGAACACAGAGCAGTTTCTCAGAAAGCTTCTTTCCAGTTTTGAACGGAAGATATTTCCTTTTTCACCATAGCCCTCTATGGGCTTCCAAATATCCCTTTGCCAATTCCACAAGAACAGCCTTAGCGAAAGGCTTCTTGAAGGGAAAGATGTAACTCTGTGAGATGAATTCACAGAACACAGAGCAGTTTCTCAGAAAGCTTCTTTCCAGTTTTGAACGGAAGATATTTCCTTTTTCACCATAGCCGTCTATGGGCTTCCAAATATCCCTTTGCCAATTCCACAAGAACAGCCTTAGCCAAAGGCTTCTTGAAGGGAAAGATGTAACACTGTTAGATGAATTGACAGAACACAGAGCAGTTTCTCAGAAAGCTTCTTTCCAGTTTTGAACGGAAGATATTTCCTTTTTCACCATAGGCCTCTATGGGCTTCCAAATATCCCTTTGCCAATTCCACAAGAACAGCCTTAGCGAAAGGCTTCTTGAAGGGAAAGATGTAACTCTGTGAGATGAATTAACAGAACACAGAGCAGTTTCTGAGAAAGATTCTTTCCAGTTTTGAACGGAAGATATTTCCTTTTTCACCATAGCCCTCTATGGGCTTCCAAATATCCCTTTGCCAATTCCACAAGAACAGCCTTAGCGAAAGGCTTCTTGAAGGGAAAGATGTAACTCTGTGAGATGAATTAACAGAACACAGAGCAGTTTCTCAGAAAGCTTCTTTCCATTTTTGAACGGAAGATATTTCCTTTTTCACCATAGGCCTCTATGGGCTTGCAAATATCCCTTTGCCAATTCCACAAGAACAGCCTTAGCGAAAGGCTTCTTGAAGGGAAAGATGTAACTCCGTGAGATGAATTCACAGAACACAGAGCAGTTTCTCAGAAAGCTTCTTTCCAGTTTTGAACGGAAGATATTTCCTTTTTCACCATAGCCCTCTATGGGCTTCCAAATATCCCTTTGCCAATTCCACAAGAACAGCCTTAGCGAAAGGCTTCTTGAAGGGAAAGATGTAACACTGTGAGATGAATTAACAGAACGCAGAGCAGTTTCTCAGAAAGCTTCTTTCCAGTTTTGAACGGAAGATATTTCCTTTTTCACCATAGCCCTCTACGGGCTTCCAAATATCCCTTTGCCAATTGCACAAGAACAGCCTTAGCGAAAGGCTTCTTGAAGGGAAAGATGTAACTCTGTGAGATGAATTAACAGAACACAGAGCAGTTTCTCAGAAAGCTTCTTTCCAGTTTTGAACGGAAGATATTTCCTTTTTCACCATAGCCCTCTATGGGCTTCCAAATATCCCTTTGCCAATTCCACAAGAAGAGACTTAGCGAAAGGCTTCTTGAAGGGAAAGATGTAACTCTGTGAGATGAATTCACAGAACACAGAGCAGTTTCTCAGAAAGCTTCTTTCCAGTTTTGAACGGAAGATATTTCCTTTTTCACCGTAGCCCTCTATGGGCTTCCAAATATCCCTTTGCCAATTCCACAAGAACAGCCTTAGCGAAAGGCTTCTTGAAGGGAAAGATGTAACTCTGTGAGATGAATTAACAGAACACAGAGCAGTTTCTCGGAAAGCTTCTTTCCAGTTTTGAACGGAAGATATTTCCTTTTTCACCATAGCCCTCTATGGGCTTCCAAATATCCCTTTGCCAATTCCACAAGAACAGCCTTAGCGAAAGGTTTTTGAAGGGAAAGATGTAACTCTGTGAGATGAATTCACAAAACACAGAGCAGTTTCTCAGAAAGCTTCTTTCCAGTTTTGAATGGAAGATAATTCCTTTTTCACCATAAGCCTCTAGGGGCTTCCAAATATCCCTTTGCCAATTCCAGAAGAATAGCCTTAGCGAAAGGCTTCTTGAAGGGAAAGATGTAACTCTGTGAGATGAATTCACAGAACACAGAGCAGTTTCTCAGAAAGCTTCTTTCAAGTTTTGAACGGAAGATATTTCCTTTTTCACCATAGCCCTCTACGGGCTATCTAACATCCCTTTGCCAATTCCACAAGAACAGCCTTAGCGAAAGGCTTCTTGAAGGGAAAGATGTAACTCTGTGGGATGAATTCACAGAACACAGAGCAGTTTCTCAGAAAGCTTCTTTCCAGTTTTGAACGGAAGATATTTCCTTTTTCACCATAGGCCTCTATGGGCTTCCAAATATCCCTTTGCCAATTCCACAAGAACAGCCTTAGCGAAAGGCTTCTTGAAGGGAAAGATGTAACTCTGTGAGATGAATTAACAGAACACAGAGCAGTTTCTCAGAAAGCTTCTTTCCAGTTTTGAACGGAAGATATTTCCTTTTTCACCATAGCCGTCTAAGGGCTTGCAAATATCCCTTTGCCAATTCCACAAGAACAGCCTTAGCGAAAGGCTTCTTGAAGGCAAAGATGTAACTCTGTGAGATGAATTCAGAGAACACAGAGCAGTTTCTCAGAAAGCTTCTTTCCAGTTTTGAACGGAAGATATTTCCTTTTTCACCATAGCCCTCTATGGCCTTCCAAATATCGCTTTGCCAATTCCACAAGAACAGCCTTAGCGAAAGGCTTCTTGAAGGGAAAGATGTAACTCTGTGAGATGAATTAACAGAACACAGAGCAGTTTCTCAGAAAGCTTCTTTCCAGTTTTGAACGGAAGATATTTCCTTTGTCACCATAGCCCTCTATGGGCTTCCAAATATCACTTTGCCAATTCCACAAGAACAGCCTTAGCGAAAGGCTTCTTGAAGGGAAAGATGTAACTCTGTGAGATGAATTAACAGAACACAGAGCAGTTTCTCAGAAAGCTTCTTTCCAGTTTTGAACGGAAGATATTTCCTTTTTCACCATAGCCCTCTATGGGCTTCCAAATATCCCTTTGCCAATTCCACAAGAACAGCCTTAGCGAAAGGCTTCTTGAAGGGAAAGATGTAACACTGTGAGATGAATTAACAGAACACAGAGCAGTTTCTCAGAAAGCTTCTTTCCAGTTTTGAACGGAAGATATTTCCTTTTTCACCATAGCCCTCTATGGGCTTCCAAATATCCCTTTGCCAATTGCACAAGAACAGCCTTAGCGAAAGGCTTCTTGAAGGGAAAGATGTAACTCTGTGAGATGAATTAACAGAACACAGAGCAGTTTCTCAGAAAGCTTCTTTCCAGTTTTGAAAGGAAGATATTTCCTTTTTCACCATAGCCCTCTATGGTTTTCCAAATATCCCTTTGCCAATTCCACAAGAACAGACTTAGCGAAAGGCTTCTTGAAGGGAAAGATGTAACTCTGTGAGATGAATTCACAGAACACAGAGCAGTTTCTCAGAAAGCTTCTTTCCAGTTTTGAACGGAAGATATTTCCTTTTTCACCGTAGCCCTCTATGGGCTTCCAAATATCCCTTTGCCAATTCCACAAGAACAGCCTTAGCGAAAGGCTTCTTGAAGGGAAAGATGTAACTCTGTGAGATGAATTCACAGAACACAGAGCAGTTTCTCAGAAAGCTTCTTTCCAGTTTTGAACGGAAGATATTTCCATTTTCACCATAGCCCTCTACGGGCTATCTAACATCCCTTTGCCAATTCCGCAAGAACAGCCTTAGCGAAAGGCTTCTTGAAGGGAAAGATGTAACTCTGTGGGATGAATTCACAGAACACAGAGCAGTTTCTCAGAAAGCTTCTTTCCAGTTTTGAACGGAAGATATTTCCTTTTTCACCATAGGCCTCTATGGGCTTGCAAATATCCCTTTGCCAATTCCACAAGAACAGCCTTAGCGAAAGGCTTCTTGAAGGCAAAGATGTAACTCTGTGAGATGAATTCAGAGAACACAGAGCAGTTTCTCAGAAAGCTTCTTTCCAGTTTTGAACGGAAGATATTTCCTTCTTCACTATAGCCCTCTATGGGCTTCCAAATATCCCTTTGCCAATTCCACAAGAACAGCCTTAGCGAAAGGCTTCTTGAAGGGAAAGATGTAACTCTGTGAGATGAATTAACAGAACACAGAGCAGTTTCTCAGAAAGCTTCTTTCCAGTTTTGAACGGAAGATATTTCCTTTTTCACCATAGCCCGCTATGGGCTTCCAAATATCCCTTTGCCAATTCCACAAGAACAGCCTTAGCGAAAGGCTTCTTGAAGGGAAAGATGTAACTCTGTGAGATGAATTAACAGAACACAGAGCAGTTTCTCAGAAAGCTTCTTTCCAGTTTTGAACGGAAGATATTTCCTTTTTCACCATAGCCCTCTATGGCCTTCCAAATATCGCTTTGCCAATTCCACAAGAACAGCCTTAGCGAAAGGCTTCTTGAAGGGAAAGATGTAACTCTGTGAGATGAATTTACAGAACACAGAGCAGTTTCTCAGAAAGCTTCTTTCCAGTTTTGAACGGAAGATATTTCCTTTTTCACCATAGCCCTCTATGGGCTTCCAAATATCCCTTTGCCAATTCCACAAGAACAGCCTTAGCGAAAGGCTTCTTGAAGGGAAAGATGTAACGCTATGAGACGAATTAACAGAACACAGAGCAGTTTCTCAGAAAGCTTCTTTCCAGTTTTGAACGGAAGATATTTCCTTTTTCACCATAGCCCTCTATGGGCTTCCAAATATCCCTTTGCCAATTAGCGAAAGTCTTATGAAGGGAAAGATGTAACTCTGTGAGATGAATTCACAGGACACAGAGCAGTTTCTCAGAAAGCTTCTTTCCAGTTTTGAACGGAAGATATTTCCTTTTTCAACATAGCCGTCTATGGGCTTCCAAATATCCCTTTGCCAATTCCACAAGAAAAGCCTTAGCCAAAGGCTTCTTGAAGGGAAAGATGTAACACTGTGAGATGAATTAACAGAACACAGAGCAGTTTCTCAGGAAGCTTCTTTCCAGTTTTGAACGGAAGATATTTCCTTTTTTACCATAGCCCTCTATGGGCTTCCAAATATCCCTTGGCCAATTCCACAAGAACAGCCTTAGCGAAAGGCTTCTTGAAGGGAAAGAGGTAACTCTGTGAGATGAATTCACAGAACACAGAGCAGTTTCTCAGAAAGCTTCTTTCCAGTTTTGAACGGAAGATATTGCCTTTTTCACCATAGCCCTCTATGGGCTTCCAAATATCGCTTTGAAAATTCCACAAGAACAGCCTTAGCGAAAGGCTTCTTGAAGGGAAAGATGTAACTCTGTGAGATGAATTCACAGAACACAGAGCAGTTTCTCAGAAAGCTTCTTTCCAGTTTTGAACGGAAGATATTTCCTTTTTCACCATAGCCCTCTATGGGCTTCCAAATATCCCTTTGCCAATTCCACAAGAACAGCCTTAGCGAAAGGCTTCTTGAAGGGAAAGATGTAACTCTGTGAGATGAATTCACAGAACACAGAGCAGTTTCTCAGAAAGCTTCTTTCCAGTTTTGAACGGAAGATATTTCCTTTTTCACCATAGCCGTCTATGGGCTTCCAAATATCCCTTTGCCAATTCCACAAGAACAGCCTTAGCCAAAGGCTTCTTGAAGGGAAAGATGTAACACTGTTAGATGAATTGACAGAACACAGAGCAGTTTCTCAGAAAGCTTCTTTCCAGTTTTGAACGGAAGATATTTCCTTTTTCACCATAGGCCTCTATGGGCTTCCAAATATCCCTTTGCCAATTCCACAAGAACAGCCTTAGCGAAAGGCTTCTTGAAGGGAAAGATGTAACTCTGTGAGATGAATTAACAGAACACAGAGCAGTTTCTCAGAAAGCTTCTTTCCAGTTTTGAACGGAAGATATTTCCTTTTTCACCATAGCCGTCTATGGGCTTCCAAATATCGCTTTGCCAATTCCACAAGAACAGCCTTAGCGAAAGGCTTCTTGAAGGGAAAGATGTAACTCTGTGAGATGAATTCACAGAACACAGAGCAGTTTCTCAGAAAGCTTCTTTCCAGTTTTGAACGGAAGATATTTCCTTTTTCACCATAGCCCTCTATGGGCTTCCAAATATCCCTTTGCCAATTCCACAAGAACAGCCTTAGCGAAAGGCTTCTTGAAGGGAAAGATGTAACTCTGTGAGATGAATTAACAGAACACAGAGCAGTTTCTCAGAAAGCTTCTTTCCAGTTTTGAACGGAGGATATTTCCTTTTTCACCTTAGGCCTCTATGGGCTTCCAAATATCCCTTTGCCAATTCCACAAGAACAGCCTTAGCGAAAGGTTTCTTGAAGGGAAAGATGTAACTCTGTGAGATGAATTAACAGAACCCAGAGCAGTTTCTCAGAAAGCTTCTTTCCAGTTTTGAACGGAAGATATTTCCTTTTTCACCATAGCCCTCTATGGGCTTCCAAATATCCCTTTGCCAATTCCATAAGAACAGCCTTAGCGAAAGGCTTCTGAAGGGAAAGATGTAACTCTGTGAGATGAATTCACAGAACACAGAGAAGTTTCTCAGAAAGCTTCTTTCCAGTTTTGAACGGAAGATATTTCCTTTTTCACCATAGCCCTCTATGGGCTTCCAAATATCCCTTTGCCAATTCCACAAGAACAGCCTTAGCGAAAGGCTTCCTGAAGGGAAAGATGTAACTCTGTGAGATGAATTCACAGAACACAGAGCAGTTTCTCAGAAAGCTTCTTTCCAGTTTTGAACGGAAGATATTTCCTTTTTCACCATAGGCCTCTATGGGCTTCCAAATATCCCTTTGTCAATTCCAAAAGAACAGCCTTAGCGAAAGGCTTCTTGAAGGGAAAGATGTAACTCTGTGAGATGAATTGACAGATCACAGAGCAGTTTCTCAGAAAGCTTCTTTCCAGTTTTGAACGGAAGATATTTCCTTTTTCACCATAGCCGTCTATGGGCTTGCAAATATTCCTTTGCCAATTCCACAAGAATAGCCTTAGCGAAAGGCTTCTTGAAGGGAAAGATGTAACTCTGTGAGATGAATTCACACAACACAGAGCAGTTTCTCAGCAAGCTTCTTTCCAGTTTTGAACGGAAGATACTTCCTTTTTCACCATAGCCCTCTACGGGCTATCTAACATCCCTTTGCCAATTCCACAAGAACAGCCTTAGCGAAAGGCTTCTTGAAGGGAAAGATGTAACTCTGTGAGATGAATTAACAGAACACAGAGCAGTTTCTCAGAAAGCTTCTTTCCAATTTTGAACGGAAGATATTTCCTTTTTCACCATAGCCCTCTATGGGCTTCCAAATATCCCTTTGCCAATTCCACAAGAACAGCCTTAGCGAAAGGCTTCTTGAAGGGAAAGATGTAACGCTATGAGATGAATTAACAGAACACCGAGCAGTTTCTCAGAAAGCTTCTTTCCAGTTTTGAACGGAAGATATTTCCTTTTTCACCATAGCCCTCTATGGGCTTCCAAATATCCCTTTGCCAATTCCACAAGAACAGCCTTAGCGAAAGGCTTCTTGAAGGGAAAGATGTAACTCTGTGAGATGAATTCACAGAACACAGAGCGGTTTCTCAGAAAGCTTCTTTCCAGTTTTGAACGGAAGATATTTCCTTTTTCACCATAGCCGTCTAGGCGTTCCAAATATCCCTTTGCCAATTCCACAAGAACAGCCTTAGCGAAAGGCTTCTTGAAGGGAAAGATGTAACTCTGTGAGATGAATTAACAGGACACAGAGCAGTTTCTCAGAAAGCTTCTTTCCAGTTTTGAACGGAAGATATTTCCTTTTTCACCATAGCCCTCTATGGGCTTCTAAATATCCCTTTGCCAATTCCACAAGAACAGCCTTAGCGAAAGGCTTCTTGAAGGGAAAGATATAACTTTGTGAGATGAATGAACAGGACACAGAGAAGTTTCTCAGAAAGCTTCTTTCCAGTTTTGAACGGAAGATATTTCCTTTTTCACCATAGCCCTCTATGGGCTTCCAAATATCCCTTTGCCAATTCCACAAGAACAGCCTTAGCGAAAGACTTCTTGAAGGGAAAAATGTAACTCTGTGAGATGAATTCACAGAACACAGAGCAGTTTCTCAGAAAGCTTCTTTCCGGTTTTGAACGGAAGATATTTCCTTTTTCACCATAGCCGTCTATGGACTTCCAAATATTACTTTGCCTATTCCACAAAAACAGCCTTAGCCAAAGGCTTCTGGAAGGGAAAGAGGTAACTCGGTGAGATGAATGAACAGGACACAGAGAAGTTTCTCAGAAAGCTTCTTTCCAGTTTTGAACGGAAGATATTTCCTTTTTCACCATAGCCCTCTATGGGCTTCCAAATATCGCTTTGCCAATTCCACAAGAAGAGCCTTAGCGAAAGGCTTCTTGAAGGGAAAGATGTAACTCTGTGAGATGAATTCAGAGAACACAGAGCAGTTTCTCAGAAAGCTTCTTTCCAGTTTTGAACGGAAGATATTTCCTTTTTCACCATAGGCCTCTATGGGCTTCCAAATATCCCTTTGCCAATTCCACAAGAACAGCCTTAGCGAAAGGCTTCTTGAAGGGAAAGATGTAACTCTGTGAGATGAATTAACAGAACACAGAACAGTTTCTCAGAAAGCTTCTTTCCAGTTTTGAATGGAAGATATTTCCTTTTTCACCATAGCCCTCTATGGGCTTCCAAATATCCCTTTGCCAATTCCACAAGAACAGCCTTAGCGATAGGCTTCTTGAAGGGAAAGATGTAACGCTATGAGATGAATTAACAGAACACAGAGCAGTTTCTCAGAAAGATTCTTTCCAGTTTTGAACGGAAGATATTTCCTTTTTCACCATAGCCCTCTATGGGCTTGCAAATATCCCTTTGCCAATTCCACAAGAACAGCCTTAGCGAAAGGCTTCTTGAAGGGAAAGATGTAACTCTGTGAGATGAATTAACAGAACACAGAGCAGTTTCTCAGAAAGCTTCTTTCCATTTTTGAACGGAAGATATTTCCTTTTTCACCCTAGCCCTCTATGGGCTTCCAAATATCGCTTTGCCAATTCCACAAGAACAGCCTTAGCGAAAGGCTTCTTGAAGGGAAAGATGTAGCTCTGTGAGATGAATTCACAGAACACAGAGCAGTTTCTCAGAAAGCTTCTTTCCAGTTTTGAACGGAAGATATTTCCTTTTTCACAATAGCCCTCTATGGGCTTCCAAATATCCCTTTGCCAATTCCACAAGAACAACCTTAGCGAAAGGCTTCTTGAAGGGAAAGATGTAACTCTGTGAGATGAATTCACAGAACACAGAGCAGTTTCTCAGCAAGCATCTTTCCAGTTTTGAACGGAAGATACTTCCTTTTTCACCATAGCCCTCTACGGGCTATCTAACATCCCTTTGCCAATTCCACAAGAACAGCCTTAGCGAAAGGCTTCTTGAAGGGAAAGATGTAACTCTGTGAGATGAATTAACAGAACACAGAGCAGTTTCTCAGAAAGCTTCTTTCCAGTTTTGAACGGAAGATATATCCTTTTTCACCATAGCCCTCTATGGGCTTCCAAATATCCCTTTGCCAATTCCACAAGAACAGCCTTAGCGAAAGGCTTCTTGAAGGGAAAGATGTAACTCTGTGAGATGAATTAACAGAACACAGAGCAGTTTCTCAGGAAGCTTCTTTCCAGTTTTGAACGGAAGATATTTCCTTTTTCACCATAGCACTCTAGGGGCTTCCAAATATCACTTTGCCAATTCCACAAGAACAGCCTTAGCGAAAGGCTTCTTGAAGGGAAAGATGTAACGCTGTGAGATGAATTAACAGAACACAGAGCAGTTTCTCAGAAAGCTTCTTTCCAGTTTTGAACGGAAGATATTTCCTTTTTCACCATAGCCGTCTATGGGCTTCCAAATATCCCTTTGCCAATTCCACAAGAACAGCCTTAGCGAAAGGCTTCTTTAAGGGAAAGATGTAACTCTGTGAGATGAATTCACAGAACACAGAGCGGTTTCTCAGAAAGCTTCTTTCCAGTTTTGAACGGAAGATATTTCCTTTTTCACCATAGCCGTCTAGGGGTTCCAAATATCCCTTTGCCAATTCCACAAGAACAGCCTTAGCGAAAGGCTTCTTGAAGGGAAAGATGTAACTCTGTGAGATGAATTAACAGGACACAGAGCAGTTTCTCAGAAAGCTTCTTTCCAGTTTTGAACGGAAGATATTTCCTTTTTCACCATAGCCCTCTATGGGCTTCTAAATATCCCTTTGCCAATTCCACAAGAACAGCCTTAGCGAAAGGCTTCTTGAAGGGAAAGATATAACTCTGTGAGATGAATGAACAGGACACAGAGAAGTTTCTCAGAAAGCTTCTTTCCAGTTTTGAACGGAAGATATTTCCTTTTTCACCATAGCCCTCTATGGGCTTCCAAATATCCCTTTGCCAATTCCACAAGAACAGCCTTAGCGAAAGGCTTCTTGAAGGGAAAGATGTAACTCTGTGAGATGAATTCACAGAACACAGAGCAGTTTCTCAGAAAGCTTCTTTCCGGTTTTGAACGGAAGATATTTCCTTTTCCACCATAGCCGTCTATGGACTTCCAAATATTACTTTGCCTATTCCACAAAAACAGCCTTAGCCAAAGGCTTCTGGAAGGGAAAGATGTAACTCGGTGAGATGAATGAACAGGACACAGAGAAGTTTCTCAGAAAGCTTCTTTCCAGTTTTGAAAGGAAGATATTTCCTTTTTCACCATAGCCCTCTATGGGCTTCCAAATATCGCTTTGCCAATTCCACAAGAAGAGCCTTAGCGAAAGGCTTCTTGAAGGGAAAGATGTAACTCTGTGAGATGAATTCAGAGAACACAGAGAAGTTTCTCAGAAAGCTTCTTTCCAGTTTTGAACGGAAGATATTTCCTTTTTCATCATAGACCTCTACGGGCTTCCAAATATCCCTTTGCCAATTCCACAAGAACAGCCTTAGCGAAAGGCTTCTTGAAGGGAAAGATGTAACTCTGTGAGATGAATTCACAGAACACAGAGCGGTTTCTTAGAAACCTTCTTTCCAGTTTTGAACGGAAGAAATTTCCTTTTTCACCATAGCCCTCTAAGGGCTTCCTAATATCCCTTTGCCAATTCCACAAGAACAGCCTTAGCGAAAGGCTTTGAAGGGAAAGATGTAACTCTGTGAGATGAATTAACAGAACACAGAGCAGTTTCTCAGAAAGCTTCTTTCCAGTTTTGAACGGAAGATATTTCCTTTTTCACCATAGCCCTCTATGGGCTTCCAAATATCGCTTTGCCAATTCCACAAGAACAGCCTTAGCGAAAGGCTTCTTGAAGGGAAAGATGTAACTCTGTGAGATGAATTGACAGAACACAGAGCAGTTTCTCAGAAAGCTTCTTTCCAGTTTTCAACGGAAGATATTTCCTTTTTCACCATAGCCATCTATGGGCTTCCAAATATCCCTTTGCCAATTCCACAAGAACAGCCTTAGCGAAAGGATTCTTGAAGGGAAAGATGTAACTCTGTGAGATGAATTAACAGAACACAGAGCAGTTTCTCAGAAAGCTTCTTTCCAGTTTTGAACGGAAGATATTTCCTTTTTCACCATAGCCCTCTATGGGCTTCCAAATATCCCTTTGCCAATTCCACAAGAACAGCCTTAGCGAAAGGCTTCTTGAAGGGAAAGATGTAACTCTGTGAGATGAATTAACAGAACACAGAGCAGTTTCTCAGAAAGCTTCTTTCCATTTTTGAACGGAAGATATTTCCTTTTTCACCCTAGCCCTCTATGGGCTTCCAAATATCGCTTTGCCAATTCCACAAGAACAGCCTTAGCGAAAGGCTTCCTGAAGGGAAAGATGTAGCTCTGTGAGGTGAATTCACAGAACACAGAGCAGTTTCTCAAAAAGCTTCTTTCCAGTTTTGAACGGAAGATATTTCCTTTTTCACCATAGCCCTCTATGGGCTTCCAAATATCCCTTTGCCAATTCCACAAGAACAGCCTTAGCGAAAGGCTTCTTGAAGGGAATGATGTAACTCTGTGAGATGAATTCACAGAACACAGAGCGGTTTCTCAGAAAGCTTCTTTCCAGTTTTGAACGGAAGATATTTCCTTTTTCACCATAGCCATCTAGGGGTTCCAAATATCCCTTTGCCAATTCCACAAGAACAGCCTTAGCGAAAGGCTTCTTGAAGGGAAAGATGTAACTCTGTGAGATGAATTAACAGAACACAGAGCAGTTTCTCAGGAAGCTTCTTTCCAGTTTTGAACGGAAGATATTTCCTTTTTCACCATAGCCCTCTATGGGCTTCCAAATATCACTTTGCCAATTCCACAAGAACAGCCTTAGCGAAAGGCTTCTTGAAGGGAAAGATGTAACGCTATGAGATGAATTAACAGAACACAGAGCAGTTTCTCAGAAACCTTCTTTCCAGTTTTGAACGGAAGATATTTCCTTTTTCACCATAGCCGTCTAAGGGCTTCCAAATATCCCTTTGCCAATTCCACAAGAACAGCCTTAGCGAAAGGCTTCTTGAAGGGAATGATGTAACTCTGTGAGATGAATTCACAGAACACAGAGCGGTTTCTCAGAAAGCTTCTTTCCAGTTTTGAACGGAAGATATTTCCTTTTTCACCATAGCCATCTAGGGGTTCCAAATATCCCTTTGCCAATTCCACAAGAACAGCCTTAGCGAAAGGCTTCTTGAAGGGAAAGATGTAACTCTGTGAGATGAATTAACAGAACACAGAGCAGTTTCTCAGAAAGCTTCTTTCCAGTTTTGAACGGAAGATATTTCCTTTTTCACCATATCCCTCTATGGGCTTCCAAATATCGCTTTACCAATTCCACAAGAACAGCCTTAGCGAAAGGCTTCTTGAAGGGAAAGATGCAACTCTGTGAGATGAATTCACAGAACACAGAGCAGTTTCTCAGAAAGCTTCTTTCTAGTTTTGAACGGAAGATATTTCCTTTTTCACCATATCCCTCTATGGGCTTCCAAATATCCCTTTGCCAATTCCACAAGAACAGCCTTAGCGAAAGGCTTCTTGAAGGGAAAGATGTAACTCTGTGAGATGAATTCACAGAACACAGAGCAGTTTCTCAGAAAGCTTCTTTCCAGTTTTGAACGGAAGATATTTCCTTTTTCACCATAGTCCTCTATGGGCTTCCAAATATCCCTTTGCCAATTCCACAAGAACAGCCTTAGCGAAAGGCTTCTTGAAGGGAAAGATGTAACTCTGTGAGTTGAATTCACAGAACACAGAGCAGTTTCTCAGAAAGCTTCTTTCCAGTTTTGAACGGAAGATATTTCCTTTTTCACCATAGCCGTCTATTTGCTTGCAGATATCCCTTTGCCAATTCCACAAGAACAGCCTTAGCGAAAGGCTTCTTGAAGGGAAAGATGTAACTCTGTGAGATGAATTCAGAGAACACAGAGCAGTTTCTCAGAAAGCTTCTTTCCAGTTTTGAACGGAAGATATTTCCTTTTTCACCATAGCCGTCTATGGGCTTGCAAATATCCCTTTGCCAATTCCACAAGAACAGCCTTAGCGAAAGGCTTCTTGAAGGGAAAGATGTAACTCTGTGAGATGAATTCACAGAACACAGAGCAGTTTCTCAGCAAGCTTCTTTCCAGTTTTGAACGGAAGATACTTCCTTTTTCACCATAGCCCTCTACGGGCTATCTAACATCCCTTTGCCAATTCCACAAGAACAGCCTTAGCGAAAGGCTTCTTGTAGGGAAAGATGTAACTCTGTGAGATGAATTAACAGAACACAGAGCAGTTTCTCAGAAAGCTTCTTTCCAGTTTTGAACGGAAGATATTTCCTTTTTCACCATAGCCCTCTATGGCCTTCCAAATATCCCTTTGCAAATTCCACAAGAACAGCCTTAGCGAAAGGCTTCTTGAAGGGAAAGATGTAACTCTGTGAGATGAATTAACAGAACACAGAGCAGTTTCTCAGGAAGCTTCTTTCCAGTTTTGAACGGAAGATATTTCCTTTTTCACCATAGCCCTCTATGGGCTTCCAAATATCACTTTGCCAATTCCACAAGAACAGCCTTAGCGAAAGGCTTCTTGAAGGGACAGATGTAACGCTATGAGATGAATTATCAGAACACAGAGCAGTTTCTCAGTAACCTTCTTTCCAGTTTTGAACGGAAGATATTTCCTTTTTCACCATAGCCGTCTATGGGCTTCCAAATATCCCTTTGCCAATTCCACAAGAACAGCCTTAGCGAAAGGCTTCTTGAAGGGAAAGATGTAACTCTGTGAGATGAATTCACAGAACACAGAGCGGTTTCTCAGAAAGCTTCTTTCCAGTTTTGAACGGAAGATATTTCCTTTTTCACCATAGCCGTCTATGGGTTCCAAATATCCCTTTGCCAATTCCACAAGAACAGCCTTAGCCAAAGGCTTCTTGAAGGGAAAAATGTAACAATGTGAGATGAATTAACAGAACACAGAGCAGTTTCTCAGAAAGCTTCTTTCCAGTTTTGAACGGAAGATATTTCCTTTTTCACCATAGCCCTCTATGGGCTTCCAAATATCCCTTTGCCAATTCCACAAGAACAGCCTTAGCGAAAGGCTTCTTGAAGGGAAAGATGTAACTCTGTGAGATGAATTCACAGAACACAGAGCAGTTTCTCAGAAAGCTTCTTTCCAGTTTTGAACGGAAGATATTTACTTTTTCACCATAGCCCTCTATGGGCTTCCAAATATCCCTTTGCCAATTCCACAAGAACAGCCTTATCGAAAGGCTTCTTGAAGGGAAAGATGTAACTCTGTGAGATGAATTCACAGAACACAGAGCAGTTTCTCAGAAAGCTTCTTTCCAGTTTTGAACGGAAGATATTTCCTTTTTCACCATAGCCGTCTATGGGCTTCCAAATATCCCTTTGCCAATTCCACAAGAACAGCCTTAGCGAAAGGCTTCTTGAAGGGAGAGATGTAACTCTGCGAGATGAATTAACAGGACACAGAGCAGTTTCTCAGAAAGCTTCTTTCCAGTTTTGAACGGAAGATATTTCCTTTTTCACCATAGCCCTCTATGGGCTTCTAAATATCCCTTTGCCAATTCCACAAGAACAGCCTCAGCGAAAGGCTTCTTGAAGGGAAAGATAAAACTATGTGAGATGAATGAACAGGACGCAGAGAAGTTTCTCAGAAAGCTTCTTTCCAGTTTTGAACGGAAGATATTTCCTTTTTCACCATAGCCCTCTATGGGCTTCCAAATATCCCTTTGCCAATTCCACAAGAACAGCCTTAGCGAAAGGCTTCCTGAAGGGAAAGATGTAACTCTGTGAGATGAATTCACAGAACACAGAGCAGTTTCTCAGAAAGCTTCTTTCCGGTTTTGAACGGAAGATATTTCCTTTTTCACCATAGCCGTCTATGGACTTCCAAATATTACTTTGCCTATTCCACAAGAACAGCCTTAGCCAAAGGCTTCTTGAAGGGAAAGATGTAACTCTGTGAGATGAATTAACAGAACACAGAGCAGTTTCTCAGAAAGCTTCTTTCCAGTTTTGAACGGAAGAAATTTCCTTTTTCACCATAGCCCTCTATGGGCTTCCAAATATCCCTTTGCCAATTCCACAAGAACAGCCTTAGCGAAAGGCTTCTTGAAGGGAAAGATGTAACTCTGTGAGATGAATTCACAGAACACAGAGCAGTTTCTCAGAAAGCTTCTTTCCAGTTTTGAACGGAAGATATTTCCTTTTTCACCATAGCCCTCTATGGGCTTCCAAATATCGCTTTGCCAATTCCACAAGAACAGCCTTAGCGAAAGGCTTCTTGAAGGGAAAGATGTAACTCTGTGAGATGAATTCACAGAACACAGAGCAGTTTCTCAGAAAGCTTCTTTCCAGTTTTGAACGGAAGATATTTCCTTTTTCACCATAGCCGTCTATGGGTTTCCAAATATCCCTTTGCCAATTCCACAAGAACAGCCTTAGCGAAAGGATTCTTGAAGGGAAAGATGTAACTCTGTGAGATGAATTAACAGAACACAGAGCAGTTTCTCAGAAAGCTTCTTTCCAGTTTTGAACGGAAGATATTTCCTTTTTCACCATAGGCCTCTATGGGCTTCCAAATATCCCTTTGCCAATTCCAAGAGAACAGCCTTAGCGAAAGGCTTCTTGAAGGGAAAGATGTAACTCTGTGAGATGAATTAACAGAACACAGAGCAGTTTCTCAGAAAGCTTCTTTCCAGTTTTGAACCGAAGATATTTCCTTTTTCACCATAGAACTCTATGGGCTTCCAAATATCCCTTTGCCAATTCCACAAGAACAGCCTTAGCGAAAGGCTTCTTGAAGGGAAAGATGTAACTCTGTGAGATGAATTAACAGAACACAGAGCAGTTTCTCAGAAAGCTTCTTTCCAGTTTTGAACGGAAGATATTTCCTTTTTCACCATAGCCCTCTATGGGCTTCCAAATATCGCTTTGCCAATTCCACAAGAACAGCCTTAGCGAAAGGCTTCTTGAAGGGAAAGATGTAACTCTGTGAGATGAATTCACAGAACACAGAGCAGTTTCTCAGAAAGCTTCTTTCCAGTTTTGAACGGAAGATATTTCCTTTTTCACCATAGCCCTCTATGGGCTTCCAAATATCCCTTTGCCAATTCCACAAGAACAGCCTTAGCGAAAGGCTTCTTGAAGGGAAAGATGTAACTCTGTGAGATGAATTCACAGAACACAGATCAGTTTCTCAGATAGCTTCTTTCCAGTTTTGAACGGAAGATATTTCCTTTTTCACCATAGGCCTCTAAGGGCTTCCAAATATCCCTATGCCAATTCCACAAGAACAGCCTTAGCGAAAGCCTTCTTGAAGGGAAAGATGTAACTCTGTGAGATGAATTCACAGAACACAGAGCAGTTTCTCAGAAAGCTTCTTTCCGGTTTTCAACGGAAGATATTTCCTTTTTCACCATAGCCATCTATGGGCTTCCAAATATCCCTTTGCCAATTCCACAAGAACAGCCTTAGCGAAAGGATTCTTGAAGGGAAAGATGTAACTCTGTGAGATGAATTAACAGAACACAGAGCAGTTTCTCAGAAAGCTTCTTTCCAGTTTTGAACGGAAGATATTTCCTTTTTCACCATAGCCCTCTATGGGCTTCCAAATATCCCTTTGCCAATTCCACAAGAACAGCCTTAGCGAAAGGCTTCTTGAAGGGAAAGATGTAACTCTGTGAGATGAATTAACAGAACACAGAGCAGTTTCTCAGGAAGCTTCTTTCCAGTTTTGAACGGAAGATATTTCCTTTTTCACCATAGCCCTCTATGGGCTTCCAAATATCACTTTGCCAATTCCACAAGAACAGCCTTAGCGAAAGGCTTCTTGAAGGGACAGATGTAACGCTATGAGATGAATTATCAGAACACAGAGCAGTTTCTCAGTAACCTTCTTTCCAGTTTTGAACGGAAGATATTTCCTTTTTCACCATAGCCGTCTATGGGCTTCCAAATATCCCTTTGCCAATTCCACAAGAACAGCCTTAGCGAAAGGCTTCTTGAAGGGAAAGATGTAACTCTGTGAGATGAATTCACAGAACACAGAGCGGTTTCTCAGAAAGCTTCTTTCCAGTTTTGAACGGAAGATATTTCCTTTTTCACCATAGCCGTCTAGGGGTTCCAAATATCCCTTTGCCAATTCCACAAGAACAGCCTTAGCCAAAGGCTTCTTGAAGGGAAAAATGTAACAATGTGAGATGAATTAACAGAACACAGAGCAGTTTCTCAGAAAGCTTCTTTCCAGTTTTGAACGGAAGATATTTCCTTTTTCACCATAGCCCTCTATGGGCTTCCAAATATCCCTTTGCCAATTCCACAAGAACAGCCTTAGCGAAAGGCTTCTTGAAGGGAAAGATGTAACTCTGTGAGATGAATTCACAGAACACAGAGCAGTTTCTCAGAAAGCTTCTTTCCAGTTTTGAACGGAAGATATTTACTTTTTCACCATAGCCCTCTATGGGCTTCCAAATATCCCTTTGCCAATTCCACAAGAACAGCCTTATCGAAAGGCTTCTTGAAGGGAAAGATGTAACTCTGTGAGATGAATTCACAGAACACAGAGCAGTTTCTCAGAAAGCTTCTTTCCAGTTTTGAACGGAAGATATTTCCTTTTTCACCATAGCCGTCTATGGGCTTCCAAATATCCCTTTGCCAATTCCACAAGAACAGCCTTAGCGAAAGGCTTCTTGAAGGGAGAGATGTAACTCTGCGAGATGAATTAACAGGACACAGAGCAGTTTCTCAGAAAGCTTCTTTCCAGTTTTGAACGGAAGATATTTCCTTTTTCACCATAGCCCTCTATGGGCTTCTAAATATCCCTTTGCCAATTCCACAAGAACAGCCTCAGCGAAAGGCTTCTTGAAGGGAAAGATAAAACTATGTGAGATGAATGAACAGGACGCAGAGAAGTTTCTCAGAAAGCTTCTTTCCAGTTTTGAACGGAAGATATTTCCTTTTTCACCATAGCCCTCTATGGGCTTCCAAATATCCCTTTGCCAATTCCACAAGAACAGCCTTAGCGAAAGGCTTCCTGAAGGGAAAGATGTAACTCTGTGAGATGAATTCACAGAACACAGAGCAGTTTCTCAGAAAGCTTCTTTCCGGTTTTGAACGGAAGATATTTCCTTTTTCACCATAGCCGTCTATGGACTTCCAAATATTACTTTGCCTATTCCACAAGAACAGCCTTAGCCAAAGGCTTCTTGAAGGGAAAGATGTAACTCTGTGAGATGAATTAACAGAACACAGAGCAGTTTCTCAGAAAGCTTCTTTCCAGTTTTGAACGGAAGAAATTTCCTTTTTCACCATAGCCCTCTATGGGCTTCCAAATATCCCTTTGCCAATTCCACAAGAACAGCCTTAGCGAAAGGCTTCTTGAAGGGAAAGATGTAACTCTGTGAGATGAATTCACAGAACACAGAGCAGTTTCTCAGAAAGCTTCTTTCCAGTTTTGAACGGAAGATATTTCCTTTTTCACCATAGCCCTCTATGGGCTTCCAAATATCGCTTTGCCAATTCCACAAGAACAGCCTTAGCGAAAGGCTTCTTGAAGGGAAAGATGTAACTCTGTGAGATGAATTCACAGAACACAGAGCAGTTTCTCAGAAAGCTTCTTTCCAGTTTTGAACGGAAGATATTTCCTTTTTCACCATAGCCGTCTATGGGTTTCCAAATATCCCTTTGCCAATTCCACAAGAACAGCCTTAGCGAAAGGATTCTTGAAGGGAAAGATGTAACTCTGTGAGATGAATTAACAGAACACAGAGCAGTTTCTCAGAAAGCTTCTTTCCAGTTTTGAACGGAAGATATTTCCTTTTTCACCATAGGCCTCTATGGGCTTCCAAATATCCCTTTGCCAATTCCAAGAGAACAGCCTTAGCGAAAGGCTTCTTGAAGGGAAAGATGTAACTCTGTGAGATGAATTAACAGAACACAGAGCAGTTTCTCAGAAAGCTTCTTTCCAGTTTTGAACCGAAGATATTTCCTTTTTCACCATAGAACTCTATGGGCTTCCAAATATCCCTTTGCCAATTCCACAAGAACAGCCTTAGCGAAAGGCTTCTTGAAGGGAAAGATGTAACTCTGTGAGATGAATTAACAGAACACAGAGCAGTTTCTCAGAAAGCTTCTTTCCAGTTTTGAACGGAAGATATTTCCTTTTTCACCATAGCCCTCTATGGGCTTCCAAATATCGCTTTGCCAATTCCACAAGAACAGCCTTAGCGAAAGGCTTCTTGAAGGGAAAGATGTAACTCTGTGAGATGAATTCACAGAACACAGAGCAGTTTCTCAGAAAGCTTCTTTCCAGTTTTGAACGGAAGATATTTCCTTTTTCACCATAGCCCTCTATGGGCTTCCAAATATCCCTTTGCCAATTCCACAAGAACAGCCTTAGCGAAAGGCTTCTTGAAGGGAAAGATGTAACTCTGTGAGATGAATTCACAGAACACAGAGCAGTTTCTCAGAAAGCTTCTTTCCATTTTTGAACGGAAGATATTTCCTTTTTCACCCTAGCCCTCTATGGGCTTCCAAATATCGCTTTGCCAATTCCACAAGAACAGCCTTAGCGAAAGGCTTCCTGAAGGGAAAGATGTAGCTCTGTGAGGTGAATTCACAGAACACAGAGCAGTTTCTCAGAAAGCTTCTTTCCAGTTTTGAACGGAAGATATTTCCTTTTTCACCATAGCCCTCTATGGGCTTCCAAATATCCCTTTGCCAATTCCACAAGAACAGCCTTAGCGAAAGGCTTCTTGAAGGGAAAGATGTAACTCGGTGAGATGAATTCACAGAACACAGAGCAGTTTCTCAGAAAGCTTCTTTCCAGTTTTGAACGGAAGATATTTCCTTTTTCACCATAGGCCTCTATGGGCTTCCAAATATCCCTTTGTCAATTCCACAAGAACAGCCTTAGCGAAAGGCTTCTTGAAGGGAAAGATGTAACTCTGTGAGATGAATTGACAGATCACAGAGCAGTTTCTCAGAAAGCTTCTTTCCAGTTTTGAACGGAAGATATTTCCTTTTTCACCATAGCCGTCTATGGGCTTGCAAATATCCCTTTGCCAATTCCACAAGAACAGGCTTAGCGAAAGGCTTCTTGAAGGGAAAGATGTAACTCTGTGAGATGAATTAACAGAACACAGAGCAGTTTCTCAGGAAGCTTCTTTCCAGTTTTGAACGGAAGATATTTCCTTTTTCACCATAGCCCTCTATGGGCTTCCAAATATCACTTTGCCAATTCCACAAGAACAGCCTTAGCGAAAGGCTTCTTGAAGGGAAAGATGTAACGCTATGAGATGAATTAACAGAACACAGAGCAGTTTCTCAGAAAGCTTCTTTCCAGTTTTGAACGGAAGATATTTCCTTTTTCACCATAGCCGTCTATGGGCTTCCAAATATCCCTTTGCCAATTCCACAAGAACAGCCTTAGCGAAAGGCTTCTTGAAGGGAAAGATGTAACTCTGTGAGATGAATTCAGAGAACACAGAGCAGTTTCTCAAAAAGCTTCTTTCCAGTTTTGAACGGAAGATATTTCCTTTTTCACCATAGCCCTCTATGGGCTTCCAAATATCCCTTTGCCAATTCCACAAGAACAGCCTTAGCGAAAGGCTTCTTGAAGGGAATGATGTAACTCTGTGAGATGAATTCACAGAACACAGAGCGGTTTCTCAGAAAGCTTCTTTCCAGTTTTGAACGGAAGATATTTCCTTTTTCACCATAGCCATCTAGGGGTTCCAAATATCCCTTTGCCAATTCCACAAGAACAGCCTTAGCGAAAGGCTTCTTGAAGGGAAAGATGTAACTCTGTGAGATGAATTAACAGAACACAGAGCAGTTTCTCAGGAAGCTTCTTTCCAGTTTTGAACGGAAGATATTTCCTTTTTCACCATAGCCCTCTATGGGCTTCCAAATATCACTTTGCCAATTCCACAAGAACAGCCTTAGCGAAAGGCTTCTTGAAGGGAAAGATGTAACGCTATGAGATGAATTAACAGAACACAGAGCAGTTTCTCAGAAAGCTTCTTTCCAGTTTTGAACGGAAGATATTTCCTTTTTCACCATAGCCGTCTAAGGGCTTCCCAATATCCCTTTGCCAATTCCACAAGAACAGCCTTAGCGAAAGGCTTCTTGAAGGGAATGATGTAACTCTGTGAGATGAATTCACAGAACACAGAGCGGTTTCTCAGAAAGCTTCTTTCCAGTTTTGAACGGAAGATATTTCCTTTTTCACCATAGCCATCTAGGGGTTCCAAATATCCCTTTGCCAATTCCACAAGAACAGCCTTAGCGAAAGGCTTCTTGAAGGGAAAGATGTAACTCTGTGAGATGAATTAACAGAACACAGAGCAGTTTCTCAGAAAGCTTCTTTCCAGTTTTGAACGGAAGATATTTCCTTTTTCACCATATCCCTCTATGGGCTTCCAAATATCGCTTTACCAATTCCACAAGAACAGCCTTAGCGAAAGGCTTCTTGAAGGGAAAGATGCAACTCTGTGAGATGAATTCACAGAACACAGAGCAGTTTCTCAGAAAGCTTCTTTCTAGTTTTGAACGGAAGATATTTCCTTTTTCACCATATCCCTCTATGGGCTTCCAAATATCCCTTTGCCAATTCCACAAGAACAGCCTTAGCGAAAGGCTTCTTGAAGGGACAGATGTAACGCTATGAGATGAATTATCAGAACACAGAGCAGTTTCTCAGTAACCTTCTTTCCAGTTTTGAACGGAAGATATTTCCTTTTTCACCATAGCCGTCTATGGGCTTCCAAATATCCCTTTGCCAATTCCACAAGAACAGCCTTAGCGAAAGGATTCTTGAAGGGAAAGATGTAACTCTGTGAGATGAATTCACAGAACACAGAGCGGTTTCTCAGAAAGCTTCTTTCCAGTTTTGAACGGAAGATATTTCCTTTTTCACCATAGCCGTCTAGGGGTTCCAAATATCCCTTTGCCAATTCCACAAGAACAGCCTTAGCCAAAGGCTTCTTGAAGGGAAAGATGTAACAATGTGAGATGAATTAACAGAACACAGAGCAGTTTCTCAGAAAGCTTCTTTCCAGTTTTGAACGGAAGATATTTCCTTTTTCACCATAGCCCTCTATGGGCTTCCAAATATCCCTTTGCCAATTCCACAAGAACAGCCTTAGCGAAAGGCTTCTTGAAGGGAAAGATGTAACTCTGTGAGATGAATTCACAGAACACAGAGCAGTTTCTCAGAAAGCTTCTTTCCAGTTTTGAACGGAAGATATTTCCTTTTTCACCATAGCCGTCTATGGGCTTCCAAATATCCCTTTGCCAATTCCACAAGAACAGCCTTAGCGAAAGGCTTCTTGAAGGGAGAGATGTAACTCTGCGAGATGAATTAACAGGACACAGAGCAGTTTCTCAGAAAGCTTCTTTCCAGTTTTGAACGGAAGATATTTCCTTTTTCACCATAGCCCTCTATGGGCTTCTAAATATCCCTTTGCCAATTCCACAAGAACAGCCTCAGCGAAAGGCTTCTTGAAGGGAAAGATAAAACTATGTGAGATGAATGAACAGGACGCAGAGAAGTTTCTCAGAAAGCTTCTTTCCAGTTTTGAACGGAAGATATTTCCTTTTTCACCATAGCCCTCTATGGGCTTCCAAATATCCCTTTGCCAATTCCACAAGAACAGCCTTAGCGAAAGGCTTCTTAAAGGGAAAGATGTAACTCTGTGAGATGAATTCACAGAACACAGAGCAGTTTCTCAGAAAGCTTCTTTCCGGTTTTGAACGGAAGATATTTCCTTTTTCACCATAGCCGTCTATGGACTTCCAAATATTACTTTGCCTATTCCACAAGAACAGCCTTAGCCAAAGGCTTCTTGAAGGGAAAGATGTAACTCTGTGAGATGAATTAACAGAACACAGAGCAGTTTCTCAGAAAGCTTCTTTCCAGTTTTGAACGGAAGAACTTTCCTTTTTCACCATAGCCCTCTATGGGCTTCCAAATATCCCTTTGCCAATTCCACAAGAACAGCCTTAGCGAACGGCCTTCTTGAAGGGAAAGATGTAACTCTGTGAGATGAATTAACAGAACACAGAGCAGTTTCTCAGAAAGCTTCTTTCCAGTTTTGAACGGAAGATATTTCCTTTTTCACCATAGCCCTCTATGGGCTTCCAAATATCGCTTTGCCAATTCCACAAGAACAGCCTTAGCGAAAGGCTTCTTGAAGGGAAAGATGTAACTCTGTGAGATGAATTCACAGAACACAGAGCAGTTTCTCAGAAAGCTTCTTTCCAGTTTTGAACGGAAGATATTTCCTTTTTCACCATAGCCGTCTATGGGTTTCCAAATATCCCTTTGCCAATTCCACAAGAACAGCCTTAGCGAAAGGATTCTTGAAGGGAAAGATGTAACTCTGTGAGATGAATTAACAGAACACAGAGCAGTTTCTCAGAAAGCTTCTTTCCAGTTTTGAACGGAAGATATTTCCTTTTTCACCATAGGCCTCTATGGGCTTCCAAATATCCCTTTGCCAATTCCAAGAGAACAGCCTTAGCGAAAGGCTTCTTGAAGGGAAAGATGTAACTCTGTGAGATGAATTAACAGAACACAGAGCAGTTTCTCAGAAAGCTTCTTTCCAGTTTTGAACCGAAGATATTTCCTTTTTCACCATAGAACTCTATGGGCTTCCAAATATCCCTTTGCCAATTCCACAAGAACAGCCTTAGCGAAAGGCTTCTTGAAGGGAAAGATGTAACTCTGTGAGATGAATTAACAGAACACAGAGCAGTTTCTCAGAAAGCTTCTTTCCAGTTTTGAACGGAAGATATTTCCTTTTTCACCATAGCCCTCTATGGGCTTCCAAATATCGCTTTGCCAATTCCACAAGAACAGCCTTAGCGAAAGGCTTCTTGAAGGGAAAGATGTAACTCTGTGAGATGAATTCACAGAACACAGAGCAGTTTCTCAGAAAGCTTCTTTCCAGTTTTGAACGGAAGATATTTCCTTTTTCACCATAGCCCTCTATGGGCTTCCAAATATCCCTTTGCCAATTCCACAAGAACAGCCTTAGCGAAAGGCTTCTTGAAGGGAAAGATGTAACTCTGTGAGATGAATTCACAGAACACAGATCAGTTTCTCAGATAGCTTCTTTCCAGTTTTGAACGGAAGATATTTCCTTTTTCACCATAGGCCTCTAAGGGCTTCCAAATATCCCTATGCCAATTCCACAAGAACAGCCTTAGCGAAAGCCTTCTTGAAGGGAAAGATGTAACTCTGTGAGATGAATTCACAGAACACAGAGCAGTTTCTCAGAAAGCTTCTTTCCAGTTTTGAACGGAAGATATTTCCTTTTTCACCATAGCCGTCTATGGGCTTGCAAATATCCCTTTGCCAATTCCACAAGAACAGCCTTAGCGAAAGGCTTCTTGAAGGGAAAGATGTAACCCTGTGAGATGAATTCAGAGAACACAGAGCAGTTTCTCAGAAAGCTTCTTTACAGTTTTGAACGGAAGATATTTCCTTTTTCACCATAGCCCTCTACGGGCTATCTAACATCTCTTTGCCAATTCCACAAGAACAGCCTTAGCGAAAGGCTTCTTAAAGGGAAAGATGTAACTCTGTGAGATGAATTAACAGAACACAGAGCAGTTTCTCAGAAAGCTTCTTTCCAGTTTTGAACGGAAGATATTTCCTTTTTCACCATAGCCCTCTATGGGCTTCCAAATATCCCTTTGCCAATTCCACAAGAACAGGCTTAGCGAAAGGCTTCTTGAAGGGAAAGATGTAACTCTGTGAGATGAATTAACAGAACACAGAGCAGTTTCTCAGAAAGCTTCTTTCCAGTTTTGAACGGAAGATATTTCCTTTTTCACCATAGCCCTCTATGGGCTTCCAAATATCCCTTTGCCAATTCCCCAAGAACAGCCTTAGCGAAAGGCTTCTTGAAGGGAAAGATGTAACGCTATGAGATGAATTAACAGGACACAGAGCAGTTTCTCAGAAAGCTTCTTTCCAGTTTTGAACGGAAGATATTTCCTTTTTCACCATAGCCCTCTATGGGCTTCTAAATATCCCTTTGCCAATTCCACAAGAACAGCCTTAGCGAAAGGCTTCTTAAAGGGAAACATATAACTCTGTGAGACGAATGAACAGGACACAGAGAAGTTTCTCAGAAAGCTTCTTTCCAGTTTTGAACGGAAGATATTTCCTTTTTCACCATAGCCCTCTATGGGCTTCCAAATATCCCTTTGCCAATTCCACAAGAACAGCCTTAGCGAAAGGCTTCTTGAAGGGAAAGATGTAACTCTGTGAGATGAATTCACAGAACACAGAGTAGTTTCTCAGAAAGCTTCCTTCCGGTTTTGAACGGAAGATATTTCCTTTTTCACCATCGCCGTCTATGGGCTTCCAAATATTACTTTGCCAATTCCACAAGAACAGCCTTAGCCAAAGGCTTCTTGAAGGGAAAGATGTAACTCTGTGAGATGAATTCAGAGAACACAGAGCAGTTTCTCAGAAAGCTTCTTTCCAGTTTTGAACGGAAGATATTTCCTTTTTCACCATTGCCCTCTATGGGCTTCCAAATATCGCTTTGCCAATTCCACAAGAACAGCCTTAGCGAAAGGCTTCTTGAAGGGAAAGATGTAACTCTGTGAGATGAATTCAGAGAACACAGAGCGGTTTCTCAGAAAGCTTCTTTCCTGTTTTGAACGGAAGAAATTTCCTTTTTCACCATAGCCCTCTATGGGCTTCCAAATATCGCTTTTCCAATTCCACAAGAACAGCCTTAGCGAAAGGCTTCTTGAAGGGAAAGATGTAACTCTGTGAGATGAATTAACAGAACACAGAGCAGTTTCTCAGAAAGCTTCTTTCCAGTTTTGAACGGAAGATATTTCTTTTTTCACCATAGCCGTCTATGGGCTTCCAAATATCCCTTTGCCAATTCCACAAGAACAGCCTTATCGAAAGGCTTCTTGAAGGGAAAGATGTAACTCTGTGAGATGAATTCACAGAACACAGAGCAGTTTCTCAGAAAGCTTCTTTCCGGTTTTGAACGGAAGATATTTCCTTTTTCACCATAGCCGTCTATGGACTTCCAAATATTACTTTGCCTATTCCACAACAACAGCCTTAGCGAAAGGATTCTTGAAGGGAAAGATGTAACTCTGTGAGATGAATTAACAGAACACAGAGCAGTTTCTCAGAAAGCTTCTTTCCAGTTTTGAACGGAAGATATTTACTTTTTCACCATAGGCCTCTATGGGCTTCCAAATATCCCTTTGCCAATTCCAAGAGAACAGCCTTAGCGAAAGGCTTCTTGAAGGGAAAGATGTAACCCTGTGAGATGAATTAACAGAACACAGAGCAGTTTCTCAGAAAGCTTCTTTCCAGTTTTGAACCGAAGATATTTCCTTTTTCACCATAGCCCTCTATGGGCTTCCAAATATCCCTTTGCCAATTCCACAAGAACAGCCTTAGCGAAAGGCTTCTTGAAGGGACAGATGTAACGCTATGAGATGAATTAACAGAACACAGAGCAGTTTCTCAGAAAGCTTCTTTCCAGTTTTGAACGGAAGATATTTCCTTTTTCACCATAGCCCTCTATGGGCTTCCAAATATCCCTTTGCCAATTCCACAAGAACAGCCTTAGCGAAAGGCTTCTTGAAGGGAAAGATGTAACTCTGTGAGATGAATTAACAGAACACAGAGCAGTTTCTCAGAAAGCTTCTTTCCATTTTTGAACGGAAGATATTTCCTTTTTCACCATAGCCCTCTATGGGCTTCCAAATATCGCTTTGCCAATTCCACAAGAACAGCCTTAGCGAAAGGCTTCTTGAAGGGAAAGATGTAACTCTGTGAGATAAATTCACAGAACATAGAGCAGTTTCTCAGAAAGCTTCTTTCCAGTTTTGAACGGAAGATATTTCCTTTTTCACCATAGCCCTCTATGGGCTTCCAAATATCCCTTTGCCAATTCCACAAGAACAGCCTTAGCGAAAGGCTTCTTGAAGGGAAAGATGTAACTCTGTGAGATGAATTCACAGAACACAGAGCAGTTTCTCAGAAATCTTCTTTCCAGTTTTGAACGGAAGATATTTCCTTTTTCACCATAGGCCTCTAAGGGCTTCCAAATATCCCTTTGTCAATTCCACAAGAACAGCCTTAGCGAAAGGCTTCTTGAAGGGAAAGATGTAACTCTGTGAGATGAATTGACAGATCACAGAGCAGTTTCTCAGAAAGCTTCTTTCCAGTTTTGAACGGAAGATATTTCCTTTTTCACCATAGCCGTCTATGGGCTTGCAAATATCCCTTTGCCAATTCCACAAGAACAGCCTTAGCGAAAGGCTTCTTGAAGGGAAAGATGTAACTCTGTGAGATGAATTCACAGAACACAGAGCAGTTTCTCAGCAAGCTTCTTTCCAGTTTTGAACGGAAGTTACTTCCTTTTTCACCATAGCCCTCTATGGGCTTCCAAATATCACTTTGCCAAATCCACAAGAACAGCCTTAGCGAAAGGCTTCTTGAAGGGAAAGATGTAACGCTATGAGATGAATTAACAGAACACAGAGCAGTTTCTCAGAAAGCTTCTTTCCAGTTTTGAACGGAAGATATTTCCTTTTTCACCATAGCCATCTAGGGGTTCCAAATATCCCTTTGCCAATTCCACAAGAACAGCCTTAGCGAAAGGCTTCTTGAAGGGAAAGATGTAACTCTGTGAGATGAATTCACAGAACACAGAGCGGTTTCTCAGAAAGCTTCTTTCCAGTTTTGAACGGAAGATATTTCCTTTTTCACCATAGCCGTCTAGGGGTTCCAAATATCCCTTTGCCAATTCCACAAGAACAGCCTTAGCCAAAGGCTTCTTGAAGGGAAAGATGTAACACTGTGAGATGAATTCACAGAACACAGAGCAGTTTCTCAGAAAGCTTCTTTCCAGTTTTGAACGGAAGATATTTCCTTTTTCACCATAGCCCTCTATGGGCTTCCAAATATCCCTTTGCCAATTCCACAAGAACAGCCTTAGCGAAAGGCTTCTTGAAGGGAAAGATGTAACTCTGTGAGATGAATTAACAGAACACAGAGCAGTTTCTCAGAAAGCTTCTTTCCAGTTTTGAACGGAAGATATTTCCTTTTTCACCATAGCCCTCTATGGGCTTCCAAATATCGCTTTACCAATTCCACAAGAACAGCCTTAGCGAAAGGCTTCTTGAAGGGAAAGATGCAACTCTGTGAGATGAATTCACAGAACACAGAGAAGTTTCTCAGAAAGCTTCTTTCCAGTTTTGAACGGAAGATATTTCCTTTTTCACCATATCCCTCTATGGGCTTCCAAATATCCCTTTGCCAATTCCACAAGAACAGCCTTAGCGAAAGGCTTCTTGAAGGGAAAGATGTAACTCTGTGAGATGAATTCACAGAACACAGAGCAGTTTCTCAGAAAGCTTCTTTCCAGTTTTGAACGGAAGATATTTCCTTTTTCACCATAGTCCTCTATGGGCTTCCAAATATCCCTTTGCCAATTCCACAAGAACAGCCTTAGCGAAAGGCTTCTTGAAGGGAAAGATGTAACTCTGTGAGATGAATTCACAGAACACAGAGCAGTTTCTCAGAAAGCTTCTTTCCAGTTTTGAACGGAAGATATTTCCTTTTTCACCATAGCCGTCTATTTGCTTGCAGATATCCCTTTGCCAATTCCACAAGAACAGCCTTAGCGAAAGGCTTCTTGAAGGGAAAGATGTAACTCTGTGAGATGAATTCAGAGAACACAGAGCAGTTTCTCAGAAAGCTTCTTTCCAGTTTTGAACGGAAGATATTTCCTTTTTCACCATAGCCCTCTATGGGCTTCCAAATATCGCTTTGCCAATTCCACAAGAACAGCCTTAGCGAAAGGCTTCTTGAAGGGAAAGATGTAACTCTGTGAGATGAATTCACAGAACACAGAGCAGTTTCTCAGCAAGCTTCTTTCCAGTTTTGAACGGAAGATACTTCCTTTTTCAACATAGCCCTCTACGGGCTATCTAACATCCCTTTGCCAATTCCACAAGAACAGCCTTAGCGAAAGGCTTCTTGTAGGGAAAGATGTAACTCTGTGAGATGAATTAACAGAACACAGAGCAGTTAATCAGAAAGCTTCTTTCCAGTTTTGAACGGAAGATATTTCCTTTTTCACCATAGCCCTCTATGGCCTTCCAAATATCCCTTTGCAAATTCCACAAGAACAGCCTTAGCGAAAGGCTTCTTGAAGGGAAAGATGTAACTCTGTGAGATGAATTAACAGAACACAGAGCAGTTTCTCAGGAAGCTTCTTTCCAGTTTTGAACGGAAGATATTTCCTTTTTCACCATAGCCCTCAATGGGCTTCCAAATATCACTTTGCCAATTCCACAAGAACAGCCTTAGCGAAAGGCTTCTTGAAGGGAAATATGTAACGCTATGAGATGAATTAACAGAACACAGAGCAGTTTCTCAGAAACCTTCTTTCCAGTTTTGAACGGAAGATATTTCCTTTTTCACCATAGCCGTCTAAGGGCTTCCAAATATCCCTTTGCCAATTCCACAAGAACAGCCTTAGCGAAAGGCTTCTTGAAGGGAATGATGTAACTCTGTGAGATGAATTCACGGAACACAGAGCGGTTTCTCAGAAAGCTTCTTTCCAGTTTTGAACGGAAGATATTTCCTTTTTCACCATAGCCATCTAGGGGTTCCAAATATCCCTTTGCCAATTCCACAAGAACAGCCTTAGCGAAAGGCTTCTTGAAGGGAAAGATGTAACTCTGTGAGATGAATTAACAGAACACAGAGCAGTTTCTCAGGAAGCTTCTTTCCAGTTTTGAACGGAAGATATTTCCTTTTTCACCATAGCCCTCTATGGGCTTCCAAATATCACTTTGCCAATTCCACAAGAACAGCCTTAGCGAAAGGCTTCTTGAAGGGAAAGATGTAACGCTATGAGATGAATTAACAGAACACAGAGCAGTTTCTCAGAAACCTTCTTTCCAGTTTTGAACGGAAGATATTTCCTTTTTCACCATAGCCGTCTAAGGGCTTCCAAATATCCATTTGCCAATTCCACAAGAACAGCCTTAGCGAAAGGCTTCTTGAAGGGAATGATGTAACTCTGTGAGATGAATTCACAGAACACAGAGCGGTTTCTCAGAAAGCTTCTTTCCAGTTTTGAACGGAAGATATTTCCTTTTTCACCATAGCCATCTAGGGGTTCCAAATATCCCTTTGCCAATTCCACAAGAACAGCCTTAGCGAAAGGCTTCTTGAAGGGAAAGATGTAACTCTGTGAGATGAATTAACAGAACACAGAGCAGTTTCTCAGAAAGCTTCTTTCCAGTTTTGAACGGAAGACATTTCCTTTTTCACCATAGCCCTCTATGGGCTTCCAAATATCGCTTTACCAATTCCACAAGAACAGCCTTAGCGAAAGGCTTCTTGAAGGGAAAGATGCAACTCTGTGAGATGAATTCACAGAACACAGAGCAGTTTCTCAGAAAACTTCTTTCCAGTTTTGAACGGAAGATATTTCCTTTTTCACCATATCCCTCTATGGGCTTCCAAATATCCCTTTGCCAGTTCCACAAGAACAGCCTTAGCGAAAGGCTTCTTGAAGGGAAAGATGTAACTCTGTGAGATGAATTCACAGAACACAGAGCAGTTTCTCAGAAAGCTTCTTTCCAGTTTTGAACGGAAGATATTTCCTTTTTCACCATAGTCCTCTATGGGCTTCCAAATATCCCTTTGCCAATTCCACAAGAACAGCCTTAGCGAAGGCTTCTGGAAGGGAAAGATGTAACTCTGTGAGATGAATTCACAGAACACAGAGCAGTTTCTCAGAAAGCTTCTTTCCGGTTTTGAACGGAAGATATTTCCTTTTTCACCATAGCCGTCTATTTGCTTGCAGATATCCCTTTGCCAATTCCACAAGAACAGCCTTAGCGAAAGGCTTCTTGAAGGGAAAGATGTAACTCTGTGAGATGAATTCAGAGAACACAGAGCAGTTTCTCAGAAAGCTTCTTTCCAGTTTTGAACGGAAGATATTTCCTTTTTCACCATAGCCCTCTATGGGCTTCCAAATATCGCTTTGCCAATTCCACAAGAACAGCCTTAGCGAAAGGCTTCTTGAAGGGAAAGATGTAACTCTGTGAGATGAATTCACAGAACACAGAGCAGTTTCTCAGCAAGCTTCTTTCCAGTTTTGAACGGAAGATACTTCGTTTTTCAACATAGCCCTCTACGGGCTATCTAACATCCCTTTGCCAATTCCACAAGAACAGCCTTAGCGAAAGGCTTCTTGTAGGGAAAGATGTAACTCTGTGAGATGAATTAACAGAACACAGAGCAGTTAATCAGAAAGCTTCTTTCCAGTTTTGAACGGAAGATATTTCCTTTTTCACCATAGCCCTCTATGGCCTTCCAAATATCCCTTTGCAAATTCCACAAGAACAGCCTTAGCGAAAGGCTTCTTGAAGGGAAAGATGTAACTCTGTGAGATGAATTAACAGAACACAGAGCAGTTTCTCAGGAAGCTTCTTTCCAGTTTTGAACGGAAGATATTTCCTTTTTCACCATAGCCCTCAATGGGCTTCCAAATATCACTTTGCCAATTCCACAAGAACAGCCTTAGCGAAAGGCTTCTTGAAGGGAAATATGTAACGCTATGAGATGAATTAACAGAACACAGAGCAGTTTCTCAGAAACCTTCTTTCCAGTTTTGAACGGAAGATATTTCCTTTTTCACCATAGCCGTCTAAGGGCTTCCAAATATCCCTTTGCCAATTCCACAAGAACAGCCTTAGCGAAAGGCTTCTTGAAGGGAATGATGTAACTCTGTGAGATGAATTCACGGAACACAGAGCGGTTTCTCAGAAAGCTTCTTTCCAGTTTTGAACGGAAGATATTTCCTTTTTCACCATAGCCATCTAGGGGTTCCAAATATCCCTTTGCCAATTCCACAAGAACAGCCTTAGCGAAAGGCTTCTTGAAGGGAAAGATGTAACTCTGTGAGATGAATTAACAGAACACAGAGCAGTTTCTCAGGAAGCTTCTTTCCAGTTTTGAACGGAAGATATTTCCTTTTTCACCATAGCCCTCTATGGGCTTCCAAATATCACTTTGCCAATTCCACAGGAACAGCCTTAGCGAAAGGCTTCTTGAAGGGAAAGATGTAACGCTATGAGATGAATTAACAGAACACAGAGCAGTTTCTCAGAAACCTTCTTTCCAGTTTTGAACGGAAGATATTTCCTTTTTCACCATAGCCGTCTAAGGGCTTCCAAATATCCATTTGCCAATTCCACAAGAACAGCCTTAGCGAAAGGCTTCTTGAAGGGAATGATGTAACTCTGTGAGATGAATTCACAGAACACAGAGCGGTTTCTCAGAAAGCTTCTTTCCAGTTTTGAACGGAAGATATTTCCTTTTTCACCATAGCCATCTAGGGGTTCCAAATATCCCTTTGCCAATTCCACAAGAACAGCCTTAGCGAAAGGCTTCTTGAAGGGAAAGATGTAACTCTGTGAGATGAATTAACAGAACACAGAGCAGTTTCTCAGAAAGCTTCTTTCCAGTTTTGAACGGAAGATATTTCCTTTTTCACCATAGCCCTCTATGGGCTTCCAAATATCGCTTTACCAATTCCACAAGAACAGCCTTAGCGAAAGGCTTCTTGAAGGGAAAGATGCAACTCTGTGAGATGAATTCACAGAACACAGAGCAGTTTCTCAGAAAGCTTCTTTCCAGTTTTGAACGGAAGATATTTCCTTTTTCACCATATCCCTCTATGGGCTTCCAAATATCCCTTTGCCAATTCCACAAGAACAGCCTTAGCGAAAGGCTTCTTGAAGGGAAAGATGTAACTCTGTGAGATGAATTAACAGAACACAGAGCAGTTTCTCAGAAAGCTTCTTTCCAGTTTTGAACGGAAGATATTTCCTTTTTCACCATAGTCCTCTATGGGCTTCCAAATATCCCTTTGCCAATTCCACAAGAACAGCCTTAGCGAAGGCTTCTGGAAGGGAAAGATGTAACTCTGTGAGATGAATTCACAGAACACAGAGCAGTTTCTCAGAAAGCTTCTTTCCGGTTTTGAACGGAAGATATTTCCTTTTTCACCATAGCCGTCTATGGACTTCCAAATATTACTTTGCCTATTCCACAAGAACAGCCTTAGCCAAAGGCTTCTTGAAGGGAAAGATGTAACTCTGTGAGATGAATTAACAGAACACAGAGCAGTTTCTCAGAAAGCTTCTTTCCAGTTTTGAACGGAAGAAATTTCCTTTTTCACCATAGCCCTCTATGGGCTATCAAATATCCCTTTGCCAATTCCACAAGAACAGCCTTAGCGAAAGGCTTCTTGAAGGGAAAGATGTAACTCTGTGAGATGAATTAACAGAACACAGAGCAGTTTCTCAGAAAGCTTCTTTCCAGTTTTGAACGGAAGATATTTCCTTTTTCACCATAGCCCTCTATGGGCTTCCAAATATCGCTTTGCCAATTCCACAAGAACAGCCTTAGCGAAAGGCTTCTTGAAGGGAAAGATGTAACTCTGTGAGATGAATTCACAGAACACAGAGCAGTTTCTCAGAAAGCTTCTTTCCAGTTTTGAACGGAAGATATTTCCTTTTTCACCATAGCCGTCTATGGGTTTCCAAATATCCCTTTGCCAATTCCACAAGAACAGCCTTAGCGAAAGGATTCTTGAAGGGAAAGATGTAACTCTGTGAGATGAATTAACAGAACACAGAGCAGTTTCTCAGAAAGCTTCTTTCCAGTTTTGAACGGAAGATATTTCCTTTTTCACCATAGGCCTCTATGGGCTTCCAAATATCCCTTTGCCAATTCCAAGAGAACAGCCTTAGCGAAAGGCTTCTTGAAGGGAAAGATGTAACTCTGTGAGATGAATTAACAGAACACAGAGCAGTTTCTCAGAAAGCTTCTTTCCAGTTTTGAACCGAAGATATTTCCTTTTTCACCATAGCCCTCTATGGGCTTCCAAATATCCCTTTGCCAATTCCACAAGAACAGCCTTAGCGAAAGGCTTCTTGAAGGGACAGATGTAACGCTATGAGATGAATTAACAGAACACAGAGCAGTTTCTCAGAAAGCTTCTTTCCAGTTTTGAACGGAAGATATTTCCTTTTTCACCATAGCCCTCTATGGGCTTCCAAATATCCCTTTGCCAATTCCACAAGAACAGCCTTAGCGAAAGGCTTCTTGAAGGGAAAGATGTAACTCTGTGAGATGAATTAACAGAACACAGAGCAGTTTCTCAGAAAGCTTCTTTCCAGTTTTGAACGGAAGATATTTCCTTTTTCACCATAGCCCTCTATGGGCTTCCAAATATCGCTTTGCCAATTCCACAAGAACAGCCTTAGCGAAAGGCTTCTTGAAGAGAAAGATGTAACTCTGTGAGATGAATTCACAGAACACAGAGCAGTTTCTCAGAAAGCTTCTTTCCAGTTTTGAACGGAAGATATTTCCTTTTTCACCATAGCCCTCTATGGGCTTCCAAATATCCCTTTGCCAATTCCACAAGAACAGCCTTAGCGAAAGGCTTCTTGAAGGGAAAGATGTAACTCTGTGAGATGAATTCACAGAACACAGATCAGTTTCTCAGATAGCTTCTTTCCAGTTTTGAACGGAAGATATTTCCTTTTTCACCATAGGCCTCTAAGGGCTTCCAAATATCCCTATGCCAATTCCACAAGAACAGCCTTAGCGAAAGCCTTCTTGAAGGGAAAGATGTAACTCTGTGAGACGAATTCACAGAACACAGAGCAGTTTCTCAGAAAGCTTCTTTCCAGTTTTGAACGGAAGATATTTCCTTTTTCACCATAGCCGTCTATGGGCTTGCAAATATCCCTTTGCCAATTCCACAAGAACAGCCTTAGCGAAAGGCTTCTTGAAGGGAAAGATGTAACCCTGTGAGATGAATTCAGAGAACACAGAGCAGTTTCTCAGAAAGCTTCTTTACAGTTTTGAACGGAAGATATTTCCTTTTTCACCATAGCCCTCTACGGGCTATCTAACATCTCTTTGCCAATTCCACAAGAACAGCCTTAGCGAAAGGCTTCTTGAAGGGAAAGATGTAACTCTGTGAGATGAATTCACAGAACACAGAGCAGTTTCTCAGAAAGCTTCTTTCCAGTTTTGAACGGAAGATATTTCCTTTTTCACCATAGCCCTCTAAGGGCTTCCAAATATCCCTTTGCCAATTCCACAAGAACAGGCTTAGCGAAAGGCTTCTTGAAGGGAAAGATGTAACTCTGTGAGATGAATTAACAGAACACAGAGCAGTTTCTCAGAAAGCTTCTTTCCAGTTTTGAACGGAAGATATTTCCTTTTTCACCATAGCCCTCTATGGGCTTCCAAATATCACGTTGCCAATTCCCCAAGAACAGCCTTAGCGAAAGGCTTCTTGAAGGGAAAGATGTAACGTTATGAGATGAATTAACAGGACACAGAGCAGTTTCTCAGAAAGCTTCTTTCCAGTTTTGAACGGAAGATATTTCCTTTTTCACCATAGCCCTCTATGGGCTTCTAAATATCCCTTTGCCAATTCCACAAGAACAGCCTTAGCGAAAGGCTTCTTGAAGGGAAAGATATAACTCTGTGAGATGAATGAACAGGACACAGAGAAGTTTCTCAGAAAGCTTCTTTCCAGTTTTGAACGGAAGATATTTCCTTTTTCACCATAGCCCTCTATGGGCTTCCAAATATCCCTTTGCCAATTCCACAAGAACAGCCTTAGCGAAAGGCTTCTTGAAGGGAAAGATGTAACTCTGTGAGATGAATTCACAGAACACAGAGTAGTTTCTCAGAAAGCTTCTTTCCGGTTTTGAACGGAAGATATTTCCTTTTTCACCATAGCCGTCTATGGGCTTCCAAATATTACTTTGCCAATTCCACAAGAACAGCCTTAGCCAAAGGCTTCTTGAAGGGAAAGATGTAACTCTGTGAGATGAATTCAGAGAACACAGAGCAGTTTCTCAGAAAGCTTCTTTCCAGTTTTGAACGGAAGATATTTCCTTTTTCACCATTGCCCTCTATGGGCTTCCAAATATCGCTTTGCCAATTCCACAAGAACAGCCTTAGCGAAAGGCTTCTTGAAGGGAAAGATGTAACTCTGTGAGATGAATTCAGAGAACACAGAGCGGTTTCTCAGAAAGCTTCTTTCCAGTTTTGAACGGAAGAAAATTCCTTTTTCACCATAGCCCTCTATGGGCTTCCAAATATCGCTTTTCCAATTCCACAAGAACAGCCTTAGCGAAAGGCTTCTTGAAGGGAAAGATGTAACTCTGTGAGATGAATTAACAGAACACAGAGCAGTTTCTCAGAAAGCTTCTTTCCAGTTTTGAACGGAAGATATTTCCTTTTTCACCATAGCCCTCTATGGGCTTCCAAATATCCCTTTGCCAATTCCACAAGAACAGCCTTAGCGAAAGGCTTCTTGAAGGGAAAGATGTAACTCGGTGAGATGAATTCACAGAACACAGAGCAGTTTCTCAGAAAGCTTCTTTCCAGTTTTGAACGGAAGATATTTCCTTTTTCACCATAGCCCTCTATGGGCTTCCAAATATCCGTTTGCCAATTCCACAAGAACAGCCTTAGCGAAAGGCTTCTTGAAGGGAAAGATGTAACTCTGTGAGATGAATTAACAGAACACAGAGCAGTTTCTCAGAAAGCTTCTTTCCAGTTTTGAACGGAAGATATTTCCTTTTTCACCATAGCCCTCTATGGGCTTCCAAATATCCCTTTGCCAATTCCACAAGAGCACCCTTAGCGAAAGGCTTCTTGAAGGGAAAGAGGTAACGCTATGAGATGAATTAACAGAACACAGAGCAGTTTCTCAGAAAGCTTCTTTCCAGTTTTGAACGGAAGATATTTCCTTTTTCACCATAGTCGTCTATGGGCTTCCAAATATCCCTTTGCCAATTCCACAAGAACAGCCTTAGCGAAAGGCTTCTTGAAGGGAAAGATGTAACCCTGTGAGATGAATTAACGGGACACAGAGCAGTTTCTCAGAAAGCTTCTTTCCAGTTTTGAACGGAAGATATTTCCTTTTTCACCATAGGCCTCTATGGGCTTCCAAATATCCCTCTGCCAATTCCACAAGAACAGCCTTAGCGAAAGGCTTCTTGCAGGGAAAGATGTAACTCTGTGAGATGAATTCACAGAACACAGAGCAGTTTCTCAGAAAGCTTCTTTCCAGTTTTGAACGGAAGATATTTCCTTTTTCACCATAGCCGTCTAAGGGGTTGCAAATATCCCTTTGCCAATTCCACAAGAACAGCCTTAGCGAAAGGCTTCTTGAAGGGAAAGATGTAACTCTGTGAGGTGAATTAACAGAACACAGAGCAGTTTCTCAGAAAGCTTCTTTCCAGTTTTGAACGGAAGATATTTCCTTTTTCACCATAGCCCTCTATGGGCTTCCAAATATCGCTTTGCCAATTCCACAAGAACAGCCTTAGCGAAAGGCTTCTTGAAGGGAAAGATGTAACGCTATGAGATGAATTAACAGAACACAGAGCAGTTTCTCAGAAAGCTTCTTTCCAGTTTTGAACGGAAGATATTTCCTTTTTCACTATAGCCCTCTATGGGCTTCCAAATATCCCTTTGCCAATTCCACAAGAACAGCCTTAGCGAAAGGCTTCTTGAAGGGAAAGATGTAACTCTGTGAGATGAATTCACAGAACACAGAGCAGTTTCTCAGAAAGCTTCTTTCCAGTTTTGAACGGAAGATATTTCCTTTTTCACCATAGCCCTCTATGGGCTTCCAAATATCCGTTTGCCAATTCCACAAGAACAGCCTTAGCGAAAGGCTTCTTGAAGGGAAAGATGTAACTCTGTGAGATGAATTAACAGAACACAGAGCAGTTTCTCAGAAAGCTTCTTTCCAGTTTTGAACGGAAGATATTTCCTTTTTCACCATAGCCCTCTATGGGCTTCCAAATATCCCTTTGCCAATTCCACAAGAACAGCCTTAGCGAAAGGCTTCTTGAAGGGAAAGAGGTAACGCTATGAGATGAATTAACAGAACACAGAGCAGTTTCTCAGAAAGCTTCTTTCCTGTTTTGAACGGAAGATATTTCCTTTTTCACCATAGCCGTCTATGGGCTTCCAAATATCCCTTTGCCAATTCCACAAGAACAGCCTTAGCGAAAGGCTTCTTGAAGGGAAAGATGTAACCCTGTGAGATGAATTAACAGGACACAGAGCAGTTTCTCAGAAAGCTTCATTCCAGTTTTGAACGGAAGATATTTCCTTTTTCACCATAGGCCTCTATGGGCTTCCAAATATCCCTTTGCCAATTCCACAAGAACAGCCTTAGCGAAAGGCTTCTTGAAGGGAAAGATGTAACTCTGTGAGATGAATTCAGAGAACACAGAGCAGTTTCTCAGAAAGCTTCTTTCCAGTTTTGAACGGAAGATATTTCCTTTTTCAACATAGCCGTCTAAGGGCTTGCAAATATCCCTTTGCCAATTCCACAAGAACAGCCTTAGCGAAAGGCTTCTTGAAGGGAAAGATGTAACTCTGTGAGGTGAATTAACAGAACACAGAGCAGTTTCTCAGAAAGCTTCTTTCCAGTTTTGAACGGAAGATATTTCCTTTTTCACCATAGCCCTCTATGGGCTTCCAAATATCGCTTTGCCAATTCCACAAGAACAGCCTTAGCGAAAGGCTTCTTGAAGGGAAAGATGTAACGCTATGAGATGAATTAACAGAACACAGAGCAGTTTCTCAGAAAGCTTCTTTCCAGTTTTGAACGGAAGATATTTCCTTTTTCACTATAGCCCTCTATGGGCTTCCAAATATCCGTTTGCCAATTCCACAAGAACAGCCTTAGCGAAAGGCTTCTTGAAGGGAAAGATGTAACTCTGTGAGATGAATTAACAGAACACAGAGCAGTTTCTCAGAAAGCTTCTTTCCAGTTTTGAACGGAAGATATTTCCTTTTTCACCATAGGCCTCTAAGGGCTTCCAAATATCCCTTTGCCAATTCCACAAGAACAGCCTTAGCGAAAGGCTTCTTGAAGGGAAAGATGTAACTCTGTGAGATGAATTCACAGAACACAGAACAGTTTCTAAGAAAGCTTCTTTCCAGTTTTGAACGGAAGATATTTCCTTTTTCACTATAGCCGTCTATGGGCTTGCAAATATCCCTTTGCCAATTCCACAAGAACAGCCTTAGCGAAAGGCTTCTTGAAGGGAAAGATGTAACTCTGTGAGATGAATTCAGAGAACACAGAGCAGTTTCTCAGAAAGCTTCTTTCCAGTTTTGAACGGAAGATATTTCCTTTTTCACCATAGCCCTCTACGGGCTTCCAAATATCCCTTTGCCAATTCCAGAAGAACAGCCTTAGCGAAAGGCTTCTTGAAGGGAAAGATGTAACTCTGTGAGATGAATTCACAGAACACAGAGCAGTTTCTCAGAAAGCTTCTTTCCAGTTTTGAACGGAAGATATTTCCTTTTTCACCATAGCCCTCTATGGGCTTCCAAATATCCCTTTGCCAATTCCACAAGAACAGCCTTAGCGAAAGGCTTCTTGAAGGGAAAGATGTAACGCTATGAGATGAATTAACAGAACACAGAGCAGTTTCTCAGAAAGCTTCTTTCCAGTTTTGAACGGAAGATATTTCCTTTTTCACCATAGCCCTCTATGGGCTTCCAAATATCCCTTTGCCAATTCCACAAGAACAGCCTTAGCGAAAGGCTTCTTGAAGGGAAAGATGTAACTCTGTGAGATGAATTCACAGAACACAGAGCAGTTTCTCAGAAAGCTTCTTTCCAGTTTTGAACGGAAGATATTTCCTTTTTCACCATAGCCCTCTATGGGCTTCCAAATATCCCTTTGCCAATTCCACAAGAACAGCCTTAGCGAAAGGCTTCTTGAAGGGATAGATGTAACGCTATGAGATGAATTAACAGAACACAGAGCAGTTTCTCAGAAAGCTTCTTTCCAGTTTTGAACGGAAGATATTTCCTTTTTCACCATAGCCGTCTATGGGCTTCCAAACATCCCTTTGCCAATTCCACAAGAACAGCCTTAGCGAAAGTCTTCTTGAAGGGAACGATGTAACCATGTGAGATGAATTAACAGGACACAGAGCAGTTTCTCAGAAAGCTTCTTTCCAGTTTTGAACGGAAGATATTTCCTTTTTCACCATAGCCCTCTATGGGCTTCTAAATTTCCCTTTGCCAATTCCACAAGAAGAGACTTAGCGAAAGGCTTCTTGAAGGGAAAGATACACCTCTGTGAGATGAATGAACAGGACACAGAGAAGTTTCTCAGAAAGCTTCTTTCCAGTTTTGAACGGAAGATATTTCCTTTTTCACCATAGCCCTCTATGGGCTTCCAAATATCGCTTTGCCAATTCCACAAGAACAGCCTTAGCGAAAGGCTTCTTGAAGGGAAAGATGTAACGCTATGAGATGAATTCACAGAACACAGAGCAGTTTCTCAGAAAGCTTCTTTCCAGTTTTGAACGGAAGATATTTCCTTTTTCACCATAGCCCTCTATGGGCTTCCAAATATCCGTTTGCCAATTCCACAAGAACAGCCTTAGCGAAAGGCTTCTTGAAGGGAAAGATGTAACTCTGTGAGATGAATTAACAGAACACAGAGCAGTTTCTCAGAAAGCTTCTTTCCAGTTTTGAACGGAAGATATTTCCTTTTTCACCATAGCCCTCTATGGGCTTCCAAATATCCCTTTGCCAATTCCACAAGAACACCCTTAGCGAAAGGCTTCTTGAAGGGAAAGAGGTAACGCTATGAGATGAATTAACAGAACACAGAGCAGTTTCTCAGAAAGCTTCTTTCCAGTTTTGAACGGAAGATATTTCCTTTTTCACCATAGCCGTCTATGGGCTTCCAAATATCCCTTTGCCAATTCCACAAGAACAGCCTTAGCGAAAGGCTTCTTGAAGGGAAAGATGTAACCCTGTGAGATGAATTAACAGGACACAGAGCAGTTTCTCAGAAAGCTTCTTTCCAGTTTTGAACGGAAGATATTTCCTTTTTCACCATAGGACTCTATGGGCTTCCAAATATCCCTTTGCCAATTCCACAAGAACAGCCTTAGCGAAAGGCTTCTTGAAGGGAAAGATGTAACTCTGTGAGATGAATTCACAGAACACAGAGCAGTTTCTCAGAAAGCTTCTTTCCAGTTTTGAACGGAAGATATTTCCTTTTTCACCATAGCCGTCTAAGGGCTTGCAAATATCCCTTTGCCAATTCCACAAGAACAGCCTTAGCGAAAGGCTTCTTGAAGGGAAAGATGTAACTCTGTGAGGTGAATTAACAGAAAACAGAGCAGTTTCTCAGAAAGCTTCTTTCCAGTTTTGAACGGAAGATATTTCCTTTTTCACCATAGCCCTCTATGGGCTTCCAAATATCGCTTTGCCAATTCCACATGAACAGCCTTAGCGAAAGGCTTCTTGAAGGGAAAGATGTAACGCTATGAGATGAATTAACAGAACACAGAGCAGTTTCTCAGAAAGCTTCTTTCCAGTTTTGAACGGAAGATATTTCCTTTTTCACTATAGCCCTCTATGGGCTTCCAAATATCCCTTTGCCAATTCCACAAGAACAGCCTTAGCGAAAGGCTTCTTGAAGGGAAAGATGTAACTCTGTGAGATGAATTAACAGAACACAGAGCAGTTTCTCAGAAAGCTTCTTTCCAGTTTTGAACGGAAGATATTTCGTTTTTCACCATAGGCCTCTAAGGGCTTCCAAATATCCCTTTGCCAATTCCACAAGAACAGCCTTAGCGAAAGGCTTCTTGAAGGGAAAGATGTAACTCTGTGAGATGAATTCACAGAACACAGAACAGTTTCTAAGAAAGCTTCTTTCCAGTTTTGAACGGAAGATATTTCCTTTTTCACTATAGCCGTCTATGGGCTTGCAAATATCCCTTTGCCAATTCCACAAGAACAGCCTTAGCGAAAGGCTTCTTGAAGGGAAAGATGTAACTCTGTGAGATGAATTCAGAGAACACAGAGCAGTTTCTCAGAAAGCTTCTTTCCAGTTTTGAACGGAAGATATTTCCTTTTTCACCATAGCCCTCTACGGGCTTCCAAATATCCCTTTGCCAATTCCACAAGAACAGCCTTAGCGAAAGGCTTCTTGAAGGGAAAGATGTAACTCTGTGAGATGAATTCACAGAACACAGAGCAGTTTCTCAGAAAGCTTCTTTCCAGTTTTGAACGGAAGATATTTCCTTTTTCACCATAGCCCTCTATGGGCTTCCAAATATCCCTTTGCCAATTCCACAAGAACAGCCTTAGCGAAAGGCTTCTTGAAGGGAAAGATGTAACGCTATGAGATGAATTAACAGAACACAGAGCAGTTTCTCAGAAAGCTTCTTTCCAGTTTTGAACGGAAGATATTTCCTTTTTCACCATAGCCCTCTATGGGCTTCCAAATATCCCTTTGCCAATTCCACAAGAACAGCCTTAGCGAAAGGCTTCTTGAAGGGAAAGATGTAACTCTGTGAGATGAATTCACAGAACACAGAGCAGTTTCTCAGAAAGCTTCTTTCCTGTTTTGAACGGAAGATATTTCCTTTTTCATCATAGCCCTCTATGGGCTTCCAAATATCCCTTTGCCAATTCCACAAGAACAGCCTTAGCGAAAGGCTTCTTGAAGGGATAGATGTAACGCTATGAGATGAATTAACAGAACACAGAGCAGTTTCTCAGAAAGCTTCTTTCCAGTTTTGAACGGAAGATATTTCCTTTTTCACCATAGCCGTCTATGGGCTTCCAAATATCCCTTTGCCAATTCCACAAGAACAGCCTTAGCGAAAGTCTTCTTGAAGGGAACGATGTAACCCTGTGAGATGAATTAACAGGACACAGAGCAGTTTCTCAGAAAGCTTCTTTCCAGTTTTGAACGGAAGATATTTCCTTTTTCACCATAGCCTTCTATGGGCTTCTAAATTTCCCTTTGCCAATTCCACAAGAAGAGACTTAGCGAAAGGCTTCTTGAAGGGAAAGATACACCTCTGTGAGATGAATGAACAGGACACAGAGAAGTTTCTCAGAAAGCTTCTTTCCAGTTTTGAACGGAAGATATTTCCTTTTTCACCATAGCCCTCTATGGGCTTCCAAATATCCCTTTGCCAATTCCACAAGAACAGCCTTAGAGAAAGGCTTCTTGAAGGGAAAGATGTAACTCTGTGAGATGAATTCACAGAACACAGAGCAGGTTCTCAGAAAGCTTCTTTCCGGTTTTGAACGGAAGATATTTCCTTTTTCACCATAGCCGTCTATGGGCTTCCAAATATTACTTTGCCAATTCCACAAGAACAGCTTTAGCCAAAGGCTTCGTGAAGGGAAAGATGTAACTCTGTGAGATGAATTAACAGAACACAGAGCAGTTTCTCAGAAAGCTTCTTTCCAGTTTTGAACGGAAGATATTTCCTTTTTCACCATAGCCCTCTATGGGCTTCCAAATATCCCTTTGCCAATTCCACAAGAACAGCCTTAGCGAAAGGCTTCTTGAAGGGAAAGATGTAACTCTGTGAGATGATTTCACAGAACACAGAGCAGTTTCTCAGACAGCTTCTTTCCATTTTTGAACGGAAGATATTTCCTTTTTCACCATAGCCCTGTATGGGCTTCAAAATATCCCTTTGCCAATTCCACAAGAACAGCCTTAGCGAAAGGCTTCTTGAAGGGAAAGATGTAACTCTGTGAGATGAATTCACAGAACACAGAGCAGTTTCTCAGAAAGCTTCTTTCCAGTTTTGAACGGAAGATATTTCCTTTTTCACCATAGCCGTCTATGGGCTTCCAAATATCCCTTTGCCAATTCCACAAGAACAGCCTTAGCGAAAGGCTTCTTGAAGGGAAAGATGTAACTCTGTGAGATGAATTCACAGAACACAGAGCAGTTTCTCAGAAAGCTTCTTTCCAGTTTTGAACGGAAGATATTTCCTTTTTCACCATAGCCCTCTATGGGCTTCCAAATATCCCTTTGCCAATTCCACAAGAACAGCCTTAGCGAAAGGCTTCTTGAAGGGAAAGATGTAACTCTGTGAGATGAATTCAGAGAACACAGAGCAGTTTCTCAGAAAGCTTCTTTCCAGTTTTGAACGGAAGATATTTCCTTTTTCACCATAGCCCTCTATGGGCTTCCAAATATCCCTTTGCCAATTCCACAAGAACAGCCTTAGCGAAAGGCTTCTTGAAGGGAAAGAAGTAACGCTATGAGATGAATTAACAGAACACAGAGCAGTTTCTCAGAAAGCTTCTTTCCAGTTTTGAACGGAAGATATTTCCTTTTTCACCATAGCCGTCTATGGGCTTCCAAATATCCCTTTGCCAATTCCACAAGAACAGCCTTAGCGAAAGGCTTCTTGAAGGGAAAGATGTAACTCTGTGAGATGAATTCACAGAACACAGAGCAGTTTCTCAGAAAGCTTCTTTCCAGTTTTGAACGGAAAATATTTCCTTTTTCACCATAGCCCTCTATGGGCTTCCAAATATCCGTTTGCCAATTCCACAAGAACAGCCTTAGCGAAAGGCTTCTTGAAGGGAAAGATGTAACTCTGTGAGATGAATTAACAGAACACAGAGCAGTTTCTCAGAAAGCTTCTTTCCAGTTTTGAACGGAAGATATTTCCTTTTTCACCATAGCCCTCTATGGGCTTCCAAATATCCCTTTGCCAATTCCACAAGAACAGCCTTAGCGAAAGGCTTCTTGAAGGGAAAGAGGTAACGCTATGAGATGAATTAACAGAACACAGAGCAGTTTCTCAGAAAGCTTCTTTCCAGTTTTGAACGGAAGATATTTCCTTTTTCACCATAGCCGTCTATGGGCTTCCAAATATCCCTTTGCCAATTCCACAAGAACAGCCTTAGCGAAAGGCTTCTTGAAGGGAAAGATGTAACCCTGTGAGATGAATTAACAGGACACAGAGAAGTTTCTCAGAAAGCTTCTTTCCAGTTTTGAACGGAAGATATTTCCTTTTTCACCATAGGCCACTATGGGCTTCCAAATATCCCTTTGCCAATTCCACAAGAACAGCCTTAGCGAAAGGCTTCTTGAAGGGAAAGATGTAACACTGTGAGATGAATTCACAGAACACAGAGCAGTTTCTCAGAAAGCTTCTTTCCAGTTTTGAACGGAAGATATTTCCTTTTTCACCATAGCCGTCTAAGGGCTTGCAAATATCCCTTTGCCAATTCAACAAGAACAGCCTTAGCGAAAGGCTTCTTGAAGGGAAAGATGTAACTCTGTGAGGTGAATTAACAGAACACAGAGCAGTTTCTCAGAAAGCTTCTTTCCAGTTTTGAACGGAAGATATTTCCTTTTTCACCATATCCCTCTATGGGCTTCCAAATATCGCTTTACCAATTCCACAAGAACAGCCTTAGCGAAAGGCTTCTTGAAGGGAAAGATGCAACTCTGTGAGATGAATTCACAGAACACAGAGCAGTTTCTCAGAAAGCTTCTTTCCAGTTTTGAACGGAAGATATTTCCTTTTTCACCATAGGCCTCTATGGGCTTCCAAATATCCCTTTGCCAATTCCACAAGAACAGCCTTAGCGAAAGGCTTCTTGAAGGGAAAGATGTAACTCTGTGAGATGAATTCACAGAACACAGAGCAGTTTCTCAGAAAGCTTCTTTCCAGTTTTGAACGGAAGATATTTCCTTTTTCACCATAGCCGTCTAAGGGCTTGCAAATATCCCTTTGCCAATTCCACAAGAACAGCCTTAGCGAAAGGCTTCTTGAAGGGAAAGATGTAACTCTGTGAGATGAATTAACAGAACACAGAGCAGTTTCTCAGAAAGCTTCTTTCCAGTTTTGAACGGAAGATATTTCCTTTTTCACCATAGCCCTCTATGGGCTTCCAAATATCCCTTTGCCAATTCCACAAGAACACCCTTAGCGAAAGGCTTCTTGAAGGGAAAGAGGTAACGCTATGAGATGAATTAACAGAACACAGAGCAGTTTCTCAGAAAGCTTCTTTCCAGTTTTGAACGGAAGATATTTCCTTTTTCACCATAGCCGTCTATGGGCTTCCAAATATCCCTTTGCCAATTCCACAAGAACAGCCTTAGCGAAAGGCTTCTTGAAGGGAAAGATGTAACCCTGTGAGATGAATTAACAGGACACAGAGCAGTTTCTCAGAAAGCTTCTTTCCAGTTTTGAACGGAAGATATTTCCTTTTTCACCATAGGCATCTATGGGCTTCCAAATATCCCTTTGCCAATTCTACAAGAACAGCCTTAGCGAAAGGCTTCTTGCAGGGAAAGATGTAACTCTGTGAGATGAATTCACAGAACACAGAGCAGTTTCTCAGAAAGCTTCTTTCCAGTTTTTAACGGAAGATATTTCCTTTTTCACCATAGCCGTCTAAGGGCTTGCAAATATCCCTTTGCCAATTCCACAAGAACAGCCTTAGCGAAAGGCTTCTTGAAGGGAAAGATGTAACTCTGTGAGGTGAATTAACAGAACACAGAGCAGTTTCTCAGAAAGCTTCTTTCCAGTTTTGAACGGAAGATATTTCCTTTTTCACCATAGCCCTCTATGGGCTTCCAAATATCGCTTTGCCAATTCCACAAGAACAGCCTTAGCGAAAGGCTTCTTGAAGGGAAAGATGTAACGCTATGAGATGAATTAACAGAACACAGAGCAGTTTCTCAGAAAGCTTCTTTCCAGTTTTGAACGGAAGATATTTCCTTTTTCACTATAGGCCTCTATGGGCTTCCAAATATCCCTTTGCCAATTCCACAAGAACAGCCTTAGCGAAAGGCTTCTTGAAGGGAAAGATGTAACTCTGTGAGATGAATTCACAGAACACAGAGCAGTTTCTCAGAAAGCTTCTTTCCAGTTTTGAACGGAAGATATTTCCTTTTTCACCATAGCCCTCTATGGGCTTCCAAATATCCGTTTGCCAATTCCACAAGAACAGCCTTAGCGAAAGGCTTCTTGAAGGGAAAGATGTAACTCTGTGAGATGAATTAACAGAACACAGAGCAGTTTCTCAGAAAGCTTCTTTCCAGTTTTGAACGGAAGATATTTCCTTTTTCACCATAGCCCTCTATGGGCTTCCAAATATCCCTTTGCCAATTCCACAAGAACAGCCTTAGCGAAAGGCTTCTTGAAGGGAAAGAGGTAACGCTATGAGATGAATTAACAGAACACAGAGCAGTTTCTCAGAAAGCTTCTTTCCTGTTTTGAACGGAAGATATTTCCTTTTTCACCATAGCCGTCTATGGGCTTCCAAATATCCCTTTGCCAATTCCACAAGAACAGCCTTAGCGAAAGGCTTCTTGAAGGGAAAGATGTAACGCTATGAGATGAATTAACAGAACACAGAGCAGTTTCTCAGAAAGCTTCTTTCCAGTTTTGAACGGAAGATATTTCCTTTTTCACTATAGCCCTCTATGGGCTTCCAAATATCCGTTTGCCAATTCCACAAGAACAGCCTTAGCGAAAGGCTTCTTGAAGGGAAAGATGTAACTCTGTGAGATGAATTAACAGAACACAGAGCAGTTTCTCAGAAAGCTTCTTTCCAGTTTTGAACGGAAGATATTTCCTTTTTCACCATAGCCCTCTATGGGCTTCCAAATATCCCTTTGCCAATTCCACAAGAACAGCCTTAGCGAAAGGCTTCTTGAAGGGAAAGAAGTAACGCTATGAGATGAATTAACAGAACACAGAGCAGTTTCTCAGAAAGCTTCTTTCCAGTTTTGAACGGAAGATATTTCCTTTTTCACCATAGCCGTCTATGGGCTTCCAAATATCCCTTTGCCAATTCCACAAGAACAGCCTTAGCGAAAGGCTTCTTGAAGGGAAAGATGTAACTCTGTGAGATGAATTCACAGAACACAGAGCAGTTTCTCAGAAAGCTTCTTTCCAGTTTTGAACGGAAGATATTTCCTTTTTCACCATAGCCCTCTATGGGCTTCCAAATATCCGTTTGCCAATTCCACAAGAACAGCCTTAGCGAAAGGCTTCTTGAAGGGAAAGATGTAACTCTGTGAGATGAATTAACAGAACACAGAGCAGTTTCTCAGAAAGCTTCTTTCCAGTTTTGAACGGAAGATATTTCCTTTTTCACCATAGCCCTCTATGGGCTTCCAAATATCCCTTTGCCAATTCCACAAGAACAGCCTTAGCGAAAGGCTTCTTGAAGGGAAAGATGTAACTCTGTGAGATGAATTCAGAGAACACAGAGCAGTTTCTCAGAAAGCTTCTTTCCAGTTTTGAACGGAAGATATTTCCTTTTTCACCATAGCCCTCTATGGGCTTCCAAATATCCCTTTGCCAATTCCACAAGAACAGCCTTAGCGAAAGGCTTCTTGAAGGGAAAGAAGTAACGCTATGAGATGAATTAACAGAACACAGAGCAGTTTCTCAGAAAGCTTCTTTCCAGTTTTGAACGGAAGATATTTCCTTTTTCACCATAGCCGTCTATGGGCTTCCAAATATCCCTTTGCCAATTCCACAAGAACAGCCTTAGCGAAAGGCTTCTTGAAGGGAAAGATGTAACTCTGTGAGATGAATTCACAGAACACAGAGCAGTTTCTCAGAAAGCTTCTTTCCAGTTTTGAACGGAAAATATTTCCTTTTTCACCATAGCCCTCTATGGGCTTCCAAATATCCGTTTGCCAATTCCACAAGAACAGCCTTAGCGAAAGGCTTCTTGAAGGGAAAGATGTAACTCTGTGAGATGAATTAACAGAACACAGAGCAGTTTCTCAGAAAGCTTCTTTCCAGTTTTGAACGGAAGATATTTCCTTTTTCACCATAGCCCTCTATGGGCTTCCAAATATCCCTTTGCCAATTCCACAAGAACAGCCTTAGCGAAAGGCTTCTTGAAGGGAAAGAGGTAACGCTATGAGATGAATTAACAGAACACAGAGCAGTTTCTCAGAAAGCTTCTTTCCAGTTTTGAACGGAAGATATTTCCTTTTTCACCATAGCCGTCTATGGGCTTCCAAATATCCCTTTGCCAATTCCACAAGAACAGCCTTAGCGAAAGGCTTCTTGAAGGGAAAGATGTAACCCTGTGAGATGAATTAACAGGACACAGAGAAGTTTCTCAGAAAGCTTCTTTCCAGTTTTGAACGGAAGATATTTCCTTTTTCACCATAGGCCACTATGGGCTTCCAAATATCCCTTTGCCAATTCCACAAGAACAGCCTTAGCGAAAGGCTTCTTGAAGGGAAAGATGTAACACTGTGAGATGAATTCACAGAACACAGAGCAGTTTCTCAGAAAGCTTCTTTCCAGTTTTGAACGGAAGATATTTCCTTTTTCACCATAGCCGTCTAAGGGCTTGCAAATATCCCTTTGCCAATTCAACAAGAACAGCCTTAGCGAAAGGCTTCTTGAAGGGAAAGATGTAACTCTGTGAGGTGAATTAACAGAACACAGAGCAGTTTCTCAGAAAGCTTCTTTCCAGTTTTGAACGGAAGATATTTCCTTTTTCACCATATCCCTCTATGGGCTTCCAAATATCGCTTTACCAATTCCACAAGAACAGCCTTAGCGAAAGGCTTCTTGAAGGGAAAGATGCAACTCTGTGAGATGAATTCACAGAACACAGAGCAGTTTCTCAGAAAGCTTCTTTCCAGTTTTGAACGGAAGATATTTCCTTTTTCACCATAGGCCTCTATGGGCTTCCAAATATCCCTTTGCCAATTCCACAAGAACAGCCTTAGCGAAAGGCTTCTTGAAGGGAAAGATGTAACTCTGTGAGATGAATTCACAGAACACAGAGCAGTTTCTCAGAAAGCTTCTTTCCAGTTTTGAACGGAAGATATTTCCTTTTTCACCATAGCCGTCTAAGGGCTTGCAAATATCCCTTTGCCAATTCCACAAGAACAGCCTTAGCGAAAGGCTTCTTGAAGGGAAAGATGTAACTCTGTGAGATGAATTAACAGAACACAGAGCAGTTTCTCAGAAAGCTTCTTTCCAGTTTTGAACGGAAGATATTTCCTTTTTCACCATAGCCCTCTATGGGCTTCCAAATATCCCTTTGCCAATTCCACAAGAACACCCTTAGCGAAAGGCTTCTTGAAGGGAAAGAGGTAACGCTATGAGATGAATTAACAGAACACAGAGCAGTTTCTCAGAAAGCTTCTTTCCAGTTTTGAACGGAAGATATTTCCTTTTTCACCATAGCCGTCTATGGGCTTCCAAATATCCCTTTGCCAATTCCACAAGAACAGCCTTAGCGAAAGGCTTCTTGAAGGGAAAGATGTAACCCTGTGAGATGAATTAACAGGACACAGAGCAGTTTCTCAGAAAGCTTCTTTCCAGTTTTGAACGGAAGATATTTCCTTTTTCACCATAGGCATCTATGGGCTTCCAAATATCCCTTTGCCAATTCTACAAGAACAGCCTTAGCGAAAGGCTTCTTGCAGGGAAAGATGTAACTCTGTGAGATGAATTCACAGAACACAGAGCAGTTTCTCAGAAAGCTTCTTTCCAGTTTTTAACGGAAGATATTTCCTTTTTCACCATAGCCGTCTAAGGGCTTGCAAATATCCCTTTGCCAATTCCACAAGAACAGCCTTAGCGAAAGGCTTCTTGAAGGGAAAGATGTAACTCTGTGAGGTGAATTAACAGAACACAGAGCAGTTTCTCAGAAAGCTTCTTTCCAGTTTTGAACGGAAGATATTTCCTTTTTCACCATAGCCCTCTATGGGCTTCCAAATATCGCTTTGCCAATTCCACAAGAACAGCCTTAGCGAAAGGCTTCTTGAAGGGAAAGATGTAACGCTATGAGATGAATTAACAGAACACAGAGCAGTTTCTCAGAAAGCTTCTTTCCAGTTTTGAACGGAAGATATTTCCTTTTTCACTATAGGCCTCTATGGGCTTCCAAATATCCCTTTGCCAATTCCACAAGAACAGCCTTAGCGAAAGGCTTCTTGAAGGGAAAGATGTAACTCTGTGAGATGAATTCACAGAACACAGAGCAGTTTCTCAGAAAGCTTCTTTCCAGTTTTGAACGGAAGATATTTCCTTTTTCACCATAGCCCTCTATGGGCTTCCAAATATCCGTTTGCCAATTCCACAAGAACAGCCTTAGCGAAAGGCTTCTTGAAGGGAAAGATGTAACTCTGTGAGATGAATTAACAGAACACAGAGCAGTTTCTCAGAAAGCTTCTTTCCAGTTTTGAACGGAAGATATTTCCTTTTTCACCATAGCCCTCTATGGGCTTCCAAATATCCCTTTGCCAATTCCACAAGAACAGCCTTAGCGAAAGGCTTCTTGAAGGGAAAGAGGTAACGCTATGAGATGAATTAACAGAACACAGAGCAGTTTCTCAGAAAGCTTCTTTCCTGTTTTGAACGGAAGATATTTCCTTTTTCACCATAGCCGTCTATGGGCTTCCAAATATCCCTTTGCCAATTCCACAAGAACAGCCTTAGCGAAAGGCTTCTTGAAGGGAAAGATGTAACGCTATGAGATGAATTAACAGAACACAGAGCAGTTTCTCAGAAAGCTTCTTTCCAGTTTTGAACGGAAGATATTTCCTTTTTCACTATAGCCCTCTATGGGCTTCCAAATATCCGTTTGCCAATTCCACAAGAACAGCCTTAGCGAAAGGCTTCTTGAAGGGAAAGATGTAACTCTGTGAGATGAATTAACAGAACACAGAGCAGTTTCTCAGAAAGCTTCTTTCCAGTTTTGAACGGAAGATATTTCCTTTTTCACCATAGCCCTCTATGGGCTTCCAAATATCCCTTTGCCAATTCCACAAGAACAGCCTTAGCGAAAGGCTTCTTGAAGGGAAAGAAGTAACGCTATGAGATGAATTAACAGAACACAGAGCAGTTTCTCAGAAAGCTTCTTTCCAGTTTTGAACGGAAGATATTTCCTTTTTCACCATAGCCGTCTATGGGCTTCCAAATATCCCTTTGCCAATTCCACAAGAACAGCCTTAGCGAAAGGCTTCTTGAAGGGAAAGATGTAACTCTGTGAGATGAATTCACAGAACACAGAGCAGTTTCTCAGAAAGCTTCTTTCCAGTTTTGAACGGAAGATATTTCCTTTTTCACCATAGCCCTCTATGGGCTTCCAAATATCCGTTTGCCAATTCCACAAGAACAGCCTTAGCGAAAGGCTTCTTGAAGGGAAAGATGTAACTCTGTGAGATGAATTAACAGAACACAGAGCAGTTTCTCAGAAAGCTTCTTTCCAGTTTTGAACGGAAGATATTTCCTTTTTCACCATAGCCCTCTATGGGCTTCCAAATATCCCTTTGCCAATTCCACAAGAACAGCCTTAGCGAAAGGCTTCTTGAAGGGAAAGAGGTAACGCTATGAGATGAATTAACAGAACACAGAGCAGTTTCTCAGAAAGCTTCTTTCCAGTTTTGAACGGAAGATATTTCCTTTTTCACCATAGCCGTCTATGGGCTTCCAAATATCCCTTTGCCAATTCCACAAGAACAGCCTTAGCGAAAGGCTTCTTGAAGGGAAAGATGTAACCCTGTGAGATGAATTAACAGGACACAGAGAAGTTTCTCAGAAAGCTTCTTTCCAGTTTTGAACGGAAGATATTTCCTTTTTCACCATAGGCCACTATGGGCTTCCAAATATCCCTTTGCCAATTCCACAAGAACAGCCTTAGCGAAAGGCTTCTTGAAGGGAAAGATGTAACACTGTGAGATGAATTCACAGAACACAGAGCAGTTTCTCAGAAAGCTTCTTTCCAGTTTTGAACGGAAGATATTTCCTTTTTCACCATAGCCGTCTAAGGGCTTGCAAATATCCCTTTGCCAATTCAACAAGAACAGCCTTAGCGAAAGGCTTCTTGAAGGGAAAGATGTAACTCTGTGAGGTGAATTAACAGAACACAGAGCAGTTTCTCAGAAAGCTTCTTTCCAGTTTTGAACGGAAGATATTTCCTTTTTCACCATATCCCTCTATGGGCTTCCAAATATCGCTTTACCAATTCCACAAGAACAGCCTTAGCGAAAGGCTTCTTGAAGGGAAAGATGCAACTCTGTGAGATGAATTCACAGAACACAGAGCAGTTTCTCAGAAAGCTTCTTTCCAGTTTTGAACGGAAGATATTTCCTTTTTCACCATAGGCCTCTATGGGCTTCCAAATATCCCTTTGCCAATTCCACAAGAACAGCCTTAGCGAAAGGCTTCTTGAAGGGAAAGATGTAACTCTGTGAGATGAATTCACAGAACACAGAGCAGTTTCTCAGAAAGCTTCTTTCCAGTTTTGAACGGAAGATATTTCCTTTTTCACCATAGCCGTCTAAGGGCTTGCAAATATCCCTTTGCCAATTCCACAAGAACAGCCTTAGCGAAAGGCTTCTTGAAGGGAAAGATGTAACTCTGTGAGATGAATTAACAGAACACAGAGCAGTTTCTCAGAAAGCTTCTTTCCAGTTTTGAACGGAAGATATTTCCTTTTTCACCATAGCCCTCTATGGGCTTCCAAATATCCCTTTGCCAATTCCACAAGAACACCCTTAGCGAAAGGCTTCTTGAAGGGAAAGAGGTAACGCTATGAGATGAATTAACAGAACACAGAGCAGTTTCTCAGAAAGCTTCTTTCCAGTTTTGAACGGAAGATATTTCCTTTTTCACCATAGCCGTCTATGGGCTTCCAAATATCCCTTTGCCAATTCCACAAGAACAGCCTTAGCGAAAGGCTTCTTGAAGGGAAAGATGTAACCCTGTGAGATGAATTAACAGGACACAGAGCAGTTTCTCAGAAAGCTTCTTTCCAGTTTTGAACGGAAGATATTTCCTTTTTCACCATAGGCATCTATGGGCTTCCAAATATCCCTTTGCCAATTCTACAAGAACAGCCTTAGCGAAAGGCTTCTTGCAGGGAAAGATGTAACTCTGTGAGATGAATTCACAGAACACAGAGCAGTTTCTCAGAAAGCTTCTTTCCAGTTTTTAACGGAAGATATTTCCTTTTTCACCATAGCCGTCTAAGGGCTTGCAAATATCCCTTTGCCAATTCCACAAGAACAGCCTTAGCGAAAGGCTTCTTGAAGGGAAAGATGTAACTCTGTGAGGTGAATTAACAGAACACAGAGCAGTTTCTCAGAAAGCTTCTTTCCAGTTTTGAACGGAAGATATTTCCTTTTTCACCATAGCCCTCTATGGGCTTCCAAATATCGCTTTGCCAATTCCACAAGAACAGCCTTAGCGAAAGGCTTCTTGAAGGGAAAGATGTAACGCTATGAGATGAATTAACAGAACACAGAGCAGTTTCTCAGAAAGCTTCTTTCCAGTTTTGAACGGAAGATATTTCCTTTTTCACTATAGGCCTCTATGGGCTTCCAAATATCCCTTTGCCAATTCCACAAGAACAGCCTTAGCGAAAGGCTTCTTGAAGGGAAAGATGTAACTCTGTGAGATGAATTCACAGAACACAGAGCAGTTTCTCAGAAAGCTTCTTTCCAGTTTTGAACGGAAGATATTTCCTTTTTCACCATAGCCCTCTATGGGCTTCCAAATATCCGTTTGCCAATTCCACAAGAACAGCCTTAGCGAAAGGCTTCTTGAAGGGAAAGATGTAACTCTGTGAGATGAATTAACAGAACACAGAGCAGTTTCTCAGAAAGCTTCTTTCCAGTTTTGAACGGAAGATATTTCCTTTTTCACCATAGCCCTCTATGGGCTTCCAAATATCCCTTTGCCAATTCCACAAGAACAGCCTTAGCGAAAGGCTTCTTGAAGGGAAAGAGGTAACGCTATGAGATGAATTAACAGAACACAGAGCAGTTTCTCAGAAAGCTTCTTTCCTGTTTTGAACGGAAGATATTTCCTTTTTCACCATAGCCGTCTATGGGCTTCCAAATATCCCTTTGCCAATTCCACAAGAACAGCCTTAGCGAAAGGCTTCTTGAAGGGAAAGATGTAACGCTATGAGATGAATTAACAGAACACAGAGCAGTTTCTCAGAAAGCTTCTTTCCAGTTTTGAACGGAAGATATTTCCTTTTTCACTATAGCCCTCTATGGGCTTCCAAATATCCGTTTGCCAATTCCACAAGAACAGCCTTAGCGAAAGGCTTCTTGAAGGGAAAGATGTAACTCTGTGAGATGAATTAACAGAACACAGAGCAGTTTCTCAGAAAGCTTCTTTCCAGTTTTGAACGGAAGATATTTCCTTTTTCACCATAGGCCTCTATGGGCTTCCAAATATCCCTTTGCCAATTCCACAAGAACAGCCTTAGCGAAAGGCTTCTTGAAGGGAAAGATGTAACGCTATGAGATGAATTAACAGAACACAGAGCAGTTTCTCAGAAAGCTTCTTTCCAGTTTTGAACGGAAGATATTTCCTTTTTCACTATAGCCCTCTATGGGCTTCCAAATATCCGTTTGCCAATTCCACAAGAACAGCCTTAGCGAAAGGCTTCTTGAAGGGAAAGATGTAACTCTGTGAGATGAATTAACAGAACACAGAGCAGTTTCTCAGAAAGCTTCTTTCCAGTTTTGAACGGAAGATATTTCCTTTTTCACCATAGGCCTCTAAGGGCTTCCAAATATCCCTTTGCCAATTCCACAAGAACAGCCTTAGCGAAAGGCTTCTTGAAGGGAAAGATGTAACTCTGTGAGATGAATTCACAGAACACAGAACAGTTTCTAAGAAAGCTTCTTTCCAGTTTTGAACGGAAGATATTTCCTTTTTCACTATAGCCGTCTATGGGCTTGCAAATATCCCTTTGCCAATTCCACAAGAACAGCCTTAGCGAAAGGCTTCTTGAAGGGAAAGATGTAACTCTGTGAGATGAATTCAGAGAACACAGAGCAGTTTCTCAGAAAGCTTCTTTCCAGTTTTGAACGGAAGATATTTCCTTTTTCACCATAGCCCTCTACGGGCTTCCAAATATCCCTTTGCCAATTCCAGAAGAACAGCCTTAGCGAAAGGCTTCTTGAAGGGAAAGATGTAACTCTGTGAGATGAATTCACAGAACACAGAGCAGTTTCTCAGAAAGCTTCTTTCCAGTTTTGAACGGAAGATATTTCCTTTTTCACCATAGCCCTCTATGGGCTTCCAAATATCCCTTTGCCAATTCCACAAGAACAGCCTTAGCGAAAGGCTTCTTGAAGGGAAAGAGGTAACGCTATGAGATGAATTAACAGAACACAGAGCAGTTTCTCAGAAAGCTTCTTTCCTGTTTTGAACGGAAGATATTTCCTTTTTCACCATAGCCGTCTATGGGCTTCCAAATATCCCTTTGCCAATTCCACAAGAACAGCCTTAGCGAAAGGCTTCTTGAAGGGAAAGATGTAACCCTGTGAGATGAATTAACAGGACACAGAGCAGTTTCTCAGAAAGTTTCATTCCAGTTTTGAACGGAAGATATTTCCTTTTTCACCATAGGCCTCTATGGGCTTCCAAATATCCCTTTGCCAATTCCACAAGAACAGCCTTAGCGAAAGGCTTCTTGAAGGGAAAGATGTAACTCTGTGAGATGAATTCAGAGAACACAGAGCAGTTTCTCAGAAAGCTTCTTTCCAGTTTTGAACGGAAGATATTTCCTTTTTCACCATAGCCGTCTAAGGGCTTGCAAATATCCCTTTGCCAATTCCACAAGAACAGCCTTAGCGAAAGGCTTCTTGAAGGGAAAGATGTAACTCTGTGAGGTGAATTAACAGAACACAGAGCAGTTTCTCAGAAAGCTTCTTTCCAGTTTTGAACGGAAGATATTTCCTTTTTCACCATAGCCCTCTATGGGCTTCCAAATATCGCTTTGCCAATTCCACAAGAACAGCCTTAGCGAAAGGCTTCTTGAAGGGAAAGATGTAACGCTATGAGATGAATTAACAGAACACAGAGCAGTTTCTCAGAAAGCTTCTTTCCAGTTTTGAACGGAAGATATTTCCTTTTTCACTATAGCCCTCTATGGGCTTCCAAATATCCGTTTGCCAATTCCACAAGAACAGCCTTAGCGAAAGGCTTCTTGAAGGGAAAGATGTAACTCTGTGAGATGAATTAACAGAACACAGAGCAGTTTCTCAGAAAGCTTCTTTCCAGTTTTGAACGGAAGATATTTCCTTTTTCACCATAGGCCTCTAAGGGCTTCCAAATATCCCTTTGCCAATTCCACAAGAACAGCCTTAGCGAAAGGCTTCTTGAAGGGAAAGATGTAACTCTGTGAGATGAATTCACAGAACACAGAACAGTTTCTAAGAAAGCTTCTTTCCAGTTTTGAACGGAAGATATTTAATTTTTCACTATAGCCGTCTATGGGCTTGCAAATATCCCTTTGCCAATTCCACAAGAACAGCCTTAGCGAAAGGCTTCTTGAAGGGAAAGATGTAACTCTGTGAGATGAATTCAGAGAACACAGAGCAGTTTCTCAGAAAGCTTCTTTCCAGTTTTGAACGGAAGATATTTCCTTTTTCACCATAGCCCTCTACGGGCTTCCAAATATCCCTTTGCCAATTCCAGAAGAACAGCCTTAGCGAAAGGCTTCTTGAAGGGAAAGATGTAACTCTGTGAGATGAATTCACAGAACACAGAGCAGTTTCTCAGAAAGCTTCTTTCCAGTTTTGAACGGAAGATATTTCCTTTTTCACCATAGCCCTCTATGGGCTTCCAAATATCCCTTTGCCAATTCCACAAGAACAGCCTTAGCGAAAGGCTTCTTGAAGGGAAAGATGTAACGCTATGAGATGAATTAACAGAACACAGAGCAGTTTCTCAGAAAGCTTCTTTCCAGTTTTGAACGGAAGATATTTCCTTTTTCACCATAGCCCTCTATGGGCTTCCAAATATCCCTTTGCCAATTCCACAAGAACAGCCTTAGCGAAAGGCTTCTTGAAGGGAAAGATGTAACTCTGTGAGATGAATTCACAGAACACAGAGCAGTTTCTCAGAAAGCTTCTTTCCAGTTTTGAACGGAAGATATTTCCTTTTTCACCATAGCCGTCTATGGGCTTGCAAATATCCCTTTGCCAATTCCACAAGAACAGCCTTAGCGAAAGGCTTCTTGAAGGGAAAGATGTAACTCTGTGAGATGAATTCAGAGAACACAGAGCAGTTTCTCAGAAAGCTTCTTCCCAGTTTTGAACGGAAGATATTTCCTTTTTCACCATAGCCCTCTACGGGCTTCCAAATATCCCTTTGCCAATTCCACAAGAACAGCCTTAGCGAAAGGCTTCTTGAAGGGAAAGATGTAACTCTGTGAGATGAATTCACAGAACACAGAGCAGTTTCTCAGAAAGCTTCTTTCCAGTTTTGAACGGAAGATATTTCCTTTTTCACCATAGCCGTCTAAGGGCTTGCAAATATCCCTTTGCCATTTCCACAAGAACAGCCTTAGCGAAAGGCTTCTTGAAGGGAAAGATGTAACTCTGTGAGGTGAATTAACAGAACACAGAGCAGTTTCTCAGAAAGCTTCTTTCCAGTTTTGAACGGAAGATATTTCCTTTTTCACCATAGCCCTCTATGGGCTTCCAAATATCGCTTTGCCAATTCCACAAGAACAGCCTTAGCGAAAGGCTTCTTGAAGGGAAAGATGTAACGCTATGAGATGAATTAACAGAACACAGAGCAGTTTCTCAGAAAGCTTCTTTCCAGTTTTGAACGGAAGATATTTCCTTTTTCACTATAGCCCTCTATGGGCTTCCAAATATCCCTTTGCCAATTCCACAAGAACAGCCTTAGCGAAAGGCTTCTTGAAGGGAAAGATGTAACTCTGTGAGATGAATTCACAGAACACAGAGCAGTTTCTCAGAAAGCTTCTTTCCAGTTTTGAACGGAAGATATTTCCTTTTTCACCATAGCCCTCTATGGGCTTCCAAATATCCGTTTGCCAATTCCACAAGAACAGCCTTAGCGAAAGGCTTCTTGAAGGGAAAGATGTAACTCTGTGAGATGAATTAACAGAACACAGAGCAGTTTCTCAGAAAGCTTCTTTCCAGTTTTGAACGGAAGATATTTCCTTTTTCACCATAGCCCTCTATGGGCTTCCAAATATCCCTTTGCCAATTCCACAAGAACAGCCTTAGCGAAAGGCTTCTTGAAGGGAAAGAGGTAACGCTATGAGATGAATTAACAGAACACAGAGCAGTTTCTCAGAAAGCTTCTTTCCAGTTTTGAACGGAAGATATTTCCTTTTTCACCATAGCCGTCTATGGGCTTCCAAATATCCCTTTGCCAATTCCACAAGAACAGCCTTAGCGAAAGGCTTCTTGAAGGGAAAGAGGTAACTCTGTGAGATGAATTAACAGAACACAGAGCCGTTTCTCAGAAAGCTTCTTTCCTGTTTTGAACGGAAGATATTTCCTTTTTCACCATAGCCCTCTATGGGCTTCCAAATATCCCTTTGCCAATTCCACAAGAACAGCCTTAGCGAAAGGCTTCTTGAAGGGAAAGATGTAACTCTGTGAGATGAATTCACAGAACACAGAGCAGTTTCTCAGAAAGCTTCTTTCCTGTTTTGAACGGAAGATATTTCCTTTTTCACCATAGCCCTCTATGGGCTTCCAAATATCCCTTTGCCAATTCCACAAGAACAGCCTTAGCGAAAGGCTTCTTGAAGGGATAGATGTAACGCTATGAGATGAATTAACAGAACACAGAGCAGTTTCTCAGAAAGCTTCTTTCCAGTTTTGAACGGAAGATATTTCCTTTTTCACCATAGCCGTCTATGGGCTTCCAAATATCCCTTTGCCAATTCCACAAGAACAGCCTTAGCGAAAGTCTTCTTGAAGGGAACGATGTAACCCTGTGAGATGAATTAACAGGACACAGAGCAGTTTCTCAGAAAGCTTCTTTCCAGTTTTGAACGGAAGATATTTCCTTTTTCACCATAGCCCTCTATGGGCTTCTAAATTTCCCTTTGCCAATTCCACAAGAAGAGACTTAGCGAAAGGCTTCTTGAAGGGAAAGATACACCTCTGTGAGATGAATGAACAGGACACAGAGAAGTTTCTCAGAAAGCTTCTTTCCAGTTTTGAACGGAAGATATTTCCTTTTTCACCATAGCCCTCTATGGGCTTCCAAATATCCCTTTGCCAATTCCACAAGAACAGCCTTAGAGAAAGGCTTCTTGAAGGGAAAGATGTAACTCTGTGAGATGAATTCACAGAACACAGAGCAGGTTCTCAGAAAGCTTCTTTCCGGTTTTGAACGGAAGATATTTCCTTTTTCACCATAGCCGTCTATGGGCTTCCAAAGATTACTTTGCCAATTCCACAAGAACAGACTTAGCCAAAGGCTTCGTGAAGGGAAAGATGTAACTCTGTGAGATGAATTAACAGAACACAGAGCAGTTTCTCAGAAAGCTTCTTTCCAGTATTGAACGGAAGATATTTCCTTTTTCACCATAGCCCTCTATGGGCTTCCAAATATCCCTTTGCCAATTCCACAAGAACAGCCTTAGCGAAAGGCTTCTTGAAGGGAAAGATGTAACTCTGTGAGATGATTTCACAGAACACAGAGCAGTTTCTCAGACAGCTTCTTTCCATTTTTGAACGGAAGATATTTCCTTTTTCACCATAGCCCTGTATGGGCTTCAAAATATCCCTTTGCCAATTCCACAAGAACAGCCTTAGCGAAAGGCTTCTTGAAGGGAAAGATGTAACTCTGTGAGATGAATTCACAGAACACAGAGCAGTTTCTCAGAAAGCTTCTTTCCAGTTTTGAACGGAAGATATTTCCTTTTTCACCATAGCCGTCTATGGGCTTCCAAATATCCCTTTGCCAATTCCACAAGAACAGCCTTAGCGAAAGGCTTCTTGAAGGGAAAGATGTAACTCTGTGAGATGAATTCACAGAACACAGAGCAGTTTCTCAGAAAGCTTCTTTCCAGTTTTGAACGGAAGATATTTCCTTTTTCACCATAGCCCTCTATGGGCTTCCAAATATCCCTTTGCCAATTCCACAAGAACAGCCTTAGAGAAAGGCTTCTTGAAGGGAAAGATGTAACTCTGTGAGATGAATTCAGAGAACACAGAGCAGTTTCTCAGAAAGCTTCTTTCCAGTTTTGAACGGAAGATATTTCCTTTTTCACCATAGCCCTCTATGGGCTTCCAAATATCCCTTTGCCAATTCCACAAGAACAGCCTTAGCGAAAGGCTTCTTGAAGGGAAAGAAGTAACGCTATGAGATGAATTAACAGAACACAGAGCAGTTTCTCAGAAAGCTTCTTTCCAGTTTTGAACGGAAGATATTTCCTTTTTCACCATAGCCGTCTATGGGCTTCCAAATATCCCTTTGCCAATTCCACAAGAACAGCCTTAGCGAAAGGCTTCTTGAAGGGAAAGATGTAACTCTGTGAGATGAATTCACAGAACACAGAGCAGTTTCTCAGAAAGCTTCTTTCCAGTTTTGAACGGAAGATATTTCCTTTTTCACCATAGCCCTCTATGGGCTTCCAAATATCCGTTTGCCAATTCCACAAGAACAGCCTTAGCGAAAGGCTTCTTGAAGGGAAAGATGTAACTCTGTGAGATGAATTAACAGAACACAGAGCAGTTTCTCAGAAAGCTTCTTTCCAGTTTTGAACGGAAGATATTTCCTTTTTCACCATAGCCGTCTATGGGCTTCCAAATATCCCTTTGCCAATTCCACAAGAACAGCCTTAGCGAAAGGCTTCTTGAAGGGAAAGAGGTAACGCTATGAGATGAATTAACAGAACACAGAGCAGTTTCTCAGAAAGCTTCTTTCCAGTTTTGAACGGAAGATATTTCCTTTTTCACCATAGCCGTCTATGGGCTTCCAAATATCCCTTTGCCAATTCCACAAGAACAGCCTTAGCGAAAGGCTTCTTGAAGTTAAAGATGTAACCCTGTGAGATGAATTAACAGGACACAGAGCAGTTTCTCAGAAAGCTTCTTTCCAGTTTTGAACGGAAGATATTTCCTTTTTCACCATAGGCCTCTATGGGCTTCCAAATATCCCTTTGCCAATTCCACAAGAACAGCCTTAGCGAAAGGCTTCTTGAAGGGAAAGATGTAACTCTGTGAGATGAATTCACAGAACACAGAGCAGTTTCTCAGAAACCTTCTTTCCAGTTTTGAACGGAAGATATTTCCTTTTCCACCATAGCCGTCTAAGGGCTTGCAAATATCCCTTTGCCAATTCCACAAGAACAGCCTTAGCGAAAGGCTTCTTGAAGGGAAAGATGTAACTCTGTGAGGTGAATTAACAGAACACAGAGCAGTTTCTCAGAAAGCTTCTTTCCAGTTTTGAACGGAAGATATTTCCTTTTTCACCATAGCACTCTATGGGCTTCCAAATATCGCTTTGCCAATTCCACAAGAACAGCCTTAGCGAAAGGCTTCTTGAAGGGAAAGATGTAACGCTATGAGACGAATTAACAGAACACAGAGCAGTTTCTCAGAAAGCTTCTTTCCAGTTTTGAACGGAAGATATTTCCTTTTTCGCTATAGCCCTCTATGGGCTTCCAAATATCCCTTTGCCAATTCCACAAGAACAGCCTTAGCGAAAGGCTTCTTGAAGGGAAATGTGTAACTCTGTGAGATGAATTCACAGAACACAGAGCAGTTTCTCAGAAAGCTTCTTTCCAGTTTTGAACGGAAGATATTTCCTTTTTCACCATAGCCCTCTATGGGCTTCCAAATATCCGTTTGCCAATTCCACAAGAACAGCCTTAGCGAAAGGCTTCTTGAAGGGAAAGATGTAACTCTGTGAGATGAATTAACAGAACACAGAGCAGTTTCTCAGAAAGCTTCTTTCCAGTTTTGAACGGAAGATATTTCCTTTTTCACCATAGCCCTCTATGGGCTTCCAAATATCCGTTTGCCAATTCCACAAGAACAGCCTTAGCGAAAGGCTTCTTGAAGGGAAAGATGTAACTCTGTGAGATGAATTAACAGAACACAGAGCAGTTTCTCAGAAAGCTTCTTTCCAGTTTTGAACGGAAGATATTTCCTTTTTCACCATAGCCGTCTATGGGCTTCCAAATATCCCTTTGCCAATTCCACAAGAACAGCCTTAGCGAAAGGCTTCTTGAAGGGAAAGAGGTAACGCTATGAGATGAATTAACAGAACACAGAGCAGTTTCTCAGAAAGCTTCTTTCCAGTTTTGAACGGAAGATATTTCCTTTTTCACCATAGCCGTCTATGGGCTTCCAAATATCCCTTTGCCAATTCCACAAGAACAGCCTTAGCGAAAGGCTTCTTGAAGTTAAAGATGTAACCCTGTGAGATGAATTAACAGGACACAGAGCAGTTTCTCAGAAAGCTTCTTTCCAGTTTTGAACGGAAGATATTTCCTTTTTCACCATAGGCCTCTATGGGCTTCCAAATATCCCTTTGCCAATTCCACAAGAACAGCCTTAGCGAAAGGCTTCTTGAAGGGAAAGATGTAACTCTGTGAGATGAATTCACAGAACACAGAGCAGTTTCTCAGAAACCTTCTTTCCAGTTTTGAACGGAAGATATTTCCTTTTCCACCATAGCCGTCTAAGGGCTTGCAAATATCACTTTGCCAATTCCACAAGAACAGCCTTAGCGAAAGGCTTCTTGAAGGGAAAGATGTAACTCTGTGAGGTGAATTAACAGAACACAGAGCAGTTTCTCAGAAAGCTTCTTTCCAGTTTTGAACGGAAGATATTTCCTTTTTCACCATAGCACTCTATGGGCTTCCAAATATCGCTTTGCCAATTCCACAAGAACAGCCTTAGCGAAAGGCTTCTTGAAGGGAAAGATGTAACGCTATGAGACGAATTAACAGAACACAGAGCAGTTTCTCAGAAAGCTTCTTTCCAGTTTTGAACGGAAGATATTTCCTTTTTCGCTATAGCCCTCTATGGGCTTCCAAATATCCCTTTGCCAATTCCACAAGAACAGCCTTAGCGAAAGGCTTCTTGAAGGGAAATGTGTAACTCTGTGAGATGAATTCACAGAACACAGAGCAGTTTCTCAGAAAGCTTCTTTCCAGTTTTGAACGGAAGATATTTCCTTTTTCACCATAGCCCTCTATGGGCTTCCAAATATCCGTTTGCCAATTCCACAAGAACAGCCTTAGCGAAAGGCTTCTTGAAGGGAAAGATGTAACTCTGTGAGATGAATTAACAGAACACAGAGCAGTTTCTCAGAAAGCTTCTTTCCAGTTTTGAACGGAAGATATTTCCTTTTTCACCATAGCCCTCTATGGGCTTCCAAATATCCCTTTGCCAATTCCACAAGAACAGCCTTAGCGAAAGGCTTCTTGAAGGGAAAGAGGTAACGCTATGAGATGAATTAACAGAACACAGAGCAGTTTCTCAGAAAGCTTCTTTCCAGTTTTGAACGGAAGATATTTCCTTTTTCACCATAGCCGTCTATGGGCTTCCAAATATCCCTTTGCCAATTCCACAAGAACAGCCTTAGCGAAAGGCTTCTTGAAGGGAAAGATGTAACCCTGTGAGATGAATTAACAGGACACAGAGCAGTTTCTCAGAAAGCTTCTTTCCAGTTTTGAACGGAAGATATTTCCTTTTTCACCATAGGCCTCTATGGGCTTCCAAATATCCCTTTGCCAATTCCACAAAAACAGCCTTAGCGAAAGGCTTCTTGAAGGGAAAGATGTAACTCTGTGAGATGAATTCACAGAACACAGAGCAGTTTCTCAGAAAGCTTCTTTCCAGTTTTGAACGGAAGATATTTCCTTTTTCACCATAGCCGTCTAAGGGCTTGCAAATATCCCTTTGCCAATTCAACAAGAACAGCCTTAGCGAAAGGCTTCTTGAAGGGAAAGATGTAACTCTGTGAGGTGAATTAACAGAACACAGAGCAGTTTCTCAGAAAGCTTCTTTCCAGTTTTGAACGGAAGATATTTCCTTTTTCACCATAGCCCTCTATGGGCTTCCAAATATCGCTTTGCCAATTCCACAAGAACAGCCTTAGCGAAAGGCTTCTTGAAGGGAAAGATGTAACGCTATGAGATGAATTAACAGAACACAGAGCAGTTTCTCAGAAAGCTTCTTTCCAGTTTTGAACGGAAGATATTTCCTTTTTCACTATAGCCCTCTATGGGCTTCCAAATATCCCTTTGCCAATTCCACAAGAACAGCCTTAGCGAAAGGCTTCTTGAAGGGAAAGATGTAACTCTGTGAGATGAATTAACAGAACACAGAGCAGTTTCTCAGAAAGCTTCTTTCCAGTTTTGAACGGAAGATATTTCCTTTTTCACCATAGGCCTCTAAGGGCTTCCAAATATCCCTTTGCCAATTCCACAAGAACAGCCTTAGCGAAAGGCTTCTTGAAGGGAAAGATGTAACTCTGTGAGATGAATTCACAGAACACAGAACAGTTTCTAAGAAAGCTTCTTTCCAGTTTTGAACGGAAGATATTTCCTTTTTCACTATAGCCGTCTATGGGCTTGCAAATATCCCTTTGCCAATTCCACAAGAACAGCCTTAGCGAAAGGCTTCTTGAAGGGAAAGATGTAACTCTGTGAGATGAATTCAGAGAACACAGAGCAGTTTCTCAGAAAGCTTCTTTCCAGTTTTGAACGGAAGATATTTCCTTTTTCACCATAGCCCTCTACGGGCTTCCAAATATCCCTTTGCCAATTCCACAAGAACAGCCTTAGCGAAAGGCTTCTTGAAGGGAAAGATGTAACTCTGTGAGATGAATTCACAGAACACAGAGCAGTTTCTCAGAAAGCTTCTTTCCAGTTTTGAACGGAAGATATTTCCTTTTTCACCATAGCCGTCTATGGGCTTGCAAATATCCCTTTGCCAATTCCACAAGAACAGCCTTAGCGAAAGGCTTCTTGAAGGGAAAGATGTAACTCTGTGAGATGAATTCAGAGAACACAGAGCAGTTTCTCAGAAAGCTTCTTCCCAGTTTTGAACGGAAGATATTTCCTTTTTCACCATAGCCCTCTACGGGCTTCCAAATATCCCTTTGCCAATTCCACAAGAACAGCCTTAGCGAAAGGCTTCTTGAAGGGAAAGATGTAACTCTGTGAGATGAATTCACAGAACACAGAGCAGTTTCTCAGAAAGCTTCTTTCCAGTTTTGAACGGAAGATATTTCCTTTTTCACCATAGCCGTCTAAGGGCTTGCAAATATCCCTTTGCCAATTCCACAAGAACAGCCTTAGCGAAAGGCTTCTTGAAGGGAAAGATGTAACTCTGTGAGGTGAATTAACAGAACACAGAGCAGTTTCTCAGAAAGCTTCTTTCCAGTTTTGAACGGAAGATATTTCCTTTTTCACCATAGCCCTCTATGGGCTTCCAAATATCGCTTTGCCAATTCCACAAGAACAGCCTTAGCGAAAGGCTTCTTGAAGGGAAAGATGTAACGCTATGAGATGAATTAACAGAACACAGAGCAGTTTCTCAGAAAGCTTCTTTCCAGTTTTGAACGGAAGATATTTCCTTTTTCACCATAGCCCTCTACGGGCTTCCAAATATCCCTTTGCCAATTCCACAAGAACAGCCTTAGCGAAAGGCTTCTTGAAGGGAAAGATGTAACTCTGTGAGATGAATAACAGAACACAGAGCAGTTTCTCAGAAAGCTTCTTTCCAGTTTTGAACGGAAGATATTTCCTTTTTCACCATAGCCCTCTATGGGCTTCCAAATATCCGTTTGCCAATTCCACAAGAACAGCCTTAGCGAAAGGCTTCTTGAAGGGAAAGATGTAACTCTGTGAGATGAATTAACAGAACACAGAGCAGTTTCTCAGAAAGCTTCTTTCCAGTTTTGAACGGAAGATATTTCCTTTTTCACCATAGCCCTCTATGGGCTTCCAAATATCCCTTTGCCAATTCCACAAGAACAGCCTTAGCGAAAGGCTTCTTGAAGGGAAAGAGGTAACGCTATGAGATGAATTAACAGAACACAGAGCAGATTCTCAGAAAGCTTCTTTCCTGTTTTGAACGGAAGATATTTCCTTTTTCACCATAGCCGTCTATGGGCTTCCAAATATCCCTTTGCCAATTCCACAAGAACAGCCTTAGCGAAAGGCTTCTTGAAGGGAAAGATGTAACCCTGTGAGATGAATTAACAGGACACAGAGCAGTTTCTCAGAAAGCTTCATTCCAGTTTTGAACGGAAGATATTTCCTTTTTCACCATAGGCCTCTATGGGCTTCCAAATATCCCTTTGCCAATTCCACAAGAACAGCCTTAGCGAAAGGCTTCTTGAAGGGAAAGATGTAACTCTGTGAGCTGAATTCACAGAACACAGAGCAGTTTCTCAGAAAGCTTCTTTCCAGTTTTGAACGGAAGATATTTCCTTTTTCACCATAGCCGTCTAAGGGCTTGCAAATATCCCTTTGCCAATTCCACAAGAACAGCCTTAGCGAAAGGCTTCTTGAAGGGAAAGATGTAACTCTGTGAGGTGAATTAACAGAACACAGAGCAGTTTCTCAGAAAGCTTCTTTCCAGTTTTGAACGGAAGATATTTCCTTTTTCACCATAGCCCTCTATGGGCTTCCAAATATCGCTTTGCCAATTCCACAAGAACAGCCTTAGCGAAAGGCTTCTTGAAGGGAAAGATGTAACGCTATGAGATGAATTAACAGAACACAGAGCAGTTTCTCAGAAAGCTTCTTTCCAGTTTTGAACGGAAGATATTTCCTTTTTCACTATAGCCCTCTATGGGCTTCCAAATATCCCTTTGCCAATTCCACAAGAACAGCCTTAGCGAAAGGCTTCTTGAAGGGAAAGATGTAACTCTGTGAGATTAATTAACAGAACACAGAGCAGTTTCTCAGAAAGCTTCTTTCCAGTTTTGAACGGAAGATATTTCCTTTTTCACCATAGGCCTCTAAGGGCTTCCAAATATCCCTTTGCCAATTCCACAAGAACAGCCTTAGCGAAAGGCTTCTTGAAGGGAAAGATGTAACTCTGTGAGATGAATTCACAGAACACAGAACAGTTTCTAAGAAAGCTTCTTTCCAGTTTTGAACGGAAGATATTTCCTTTTTCACTATAGCCGTCTATGGGCTTGCAAATATCCCTTTGCCAATTCCGCAAGAACAGCCTTAGCGAAAGGCTTCTTGAAGGGAAAGATGTAACTCTGTGAGATGAATTCAGAGAACACAGAGCAGTTTCTCAGAAAGCTTCTTTCCAGTTTTGAACGGAAGATATTTCCTTTTTCACCATAGCCCTCTACGGGCTTCCAAATATCCCTTTGCCAATTCCACAAGAACAGCCTTAGCGAAAGGCTTCTTGAAGGGAAAGATGTAACTCTGTGAGATGAATTCACAGGACACAGAGCAGTTTCTCAGAAAGCTTCTTTCCAGTTTTGAACGGAAGATATTTCCTTTTTCACCATAGCCCTCTATGGGCTTCCAAATATCCCTTTGCCAATTCCACAAGAACAGCCTTAGCGAAAGGCTTCTTGAAGGGAAAGATGTAACGCTATGAGATGAATTAACAGAACACAGAGCAGATTCTCAGAAAGCTTCTTTCCAGTTTTGAACGGAAGATATTTCCTTTTTCACCATAGCCCTCTATGGGCTTCCAAATATCCCTTTGCCAATTCCACAAGAACAGCCTTAGCGAAAGGCTTCTTGAAGGGAAAGATGTAACTCTGTGAGATGAATTCACAGAACACAGAGCAGTTTCTCAGAAAGCTTCTTTCCAGTTTTGAACGGAAGATATTTCCTTTTTCACCATAGCCCTCTATGGGCTTCCAAATATCCCTTTGCCAATTCCACAAGAACAGCCTTAGCGAAAGGCTTCTTGAAGGGATAGATGTAACGCTATGAGATGAATTAACAGAACACAGAGCAGTTTCTCAGAAAGCTTCTTTCCAGTTTTGAACGGAAGATATTTCCTTTTTCACCATAGCCGTCTATGGGCTTCCAAATATCCCTTTGCCAATTCCACAAGAACAGCCTTAGCGAAAGTCTTCTTGAAGGGAACGATGTAACCCTGTGAGATGAATTAACAGGACACAGAGCAGTTTCTCAGAAAGCTTCTTTCCAGTTTTGAACGGAAGATATTTCCTTTTTCACCATAGACCTCTATGGGCTTCTAAATTTCCCTTTGCCAATTCCACAAGAAGAGACTTAGCGAAAGGCTTCTTGAAGGGAAAGATACACCTCTGTGAGATGAATGAACAGGACACAGAGAAGTTTCTCAGAAAGCTTCTTTCCAGTTTTGAACGGAAGATATTTCCTTTTTCACCATAGCCCTCTATGGGCTTCCAAATATCCCTTTGCCAATTCCACAAGAACAGCCTTAGCGAAAGGCTTCTTGAAGGGAAAGATGTAACTCTGTGAGATGATTTCACAGAACACAGAGCAGTTTCTCAGAAAGCTTCTTTCCAGTTTTGAACGGAAGATATTTCCTTTTTCACCATAGCCCTCTATGGGCTTCCAAATATCCCTTTGCCAATTCCACAAGAACAGCCTTAGCGAAAGGCTTCTTGAAGGGAAAGATGTAACTCTGTGAGATGAATTCACAGAACACAGAGCAGTTTCTCAGAAAGCTTCTTTCCAGTTTTGAACGGAAGATATTTCCTTTTTCACCATAGGCCTCTAAGGGCTTCCAAATATCCCTTTGCCAATTCCACAAGAACAGCCTTAGCGAAAGGCTTCTTGAAGGGAAAGATGTAACTCTGTGAGATGAATTCACAGAACACAGAGCAGTTTCTCAGAAAGCTTCTTTCCAGTTTTGAACGGAAGATATTTCCTTTTTCACCATAGCCGTCTATGGGCTTGCAAATATCCCTTTGCCAATTCCACAAGAACAGCCTTAGCGAAAGACTTCTTGAAGGGAAAGATGTAACTCTGTGAGATGAATTCAGAGAACACAGAGCAGTTTCTCAGAAAGCTTCTTCCCAGTTTTGAACGGAAGATATTTCCTTTTTCACCATAGCCCTCTACGGGCTTCCAAATATCCCTTTGCCAATTCCACAAGAACAGCCTTAGCGAAAGGCTTCTTGAAGGGAAAGATGTAACTCTGTGAGATGAATTAACAGAACACAGAGCAGTTTCTCAGAAAGCTTCTTTCCAGTTTTGACGGAAGATATTTCCTTTTTCACCATAGCCCTCTATGGGCTTCCAAATATCCCTTTGCCAATTCCACAAGAACAGCCTTAGCGAAAGGCTTCTTGAAGGGAAAGAGGTAACGCTATGAGATGAATTAACAGAACACAGAGCAGTTTCTCAGAAAGCTTCTTTCCAGTTTTGAACGGAAGATATTTCCTTTTTCACCATAGCCGTCTATGGGCTTCCAAATATCCCTTTGCCAATTCCACAAGAACAGCCTTAGCGAAAGGCTTCTTGAAGGGAAAGATGTAACCCTGTGAGATGAATTAACAGGACACAGAGCAGTTTCTCAGAAAGCTTCTTTCCAGTTTTGAACGGAAGATATTTCCTTTTTCACCATAGGCCTCTATGGGCTTCCAAATATCCCTTTGCCAATTCCACAAGAACAGCCTTAGCGAAAGGCTTCTTGAAGGGAAAGATGTAACTCTGTGAGATGAATTCACAGAACACAGAGCAGTTTCTCAGAAAGCTTCTTTCCAGTTTTGAACGGAAGATATTTCCTTTTTCACCATAGCCGTCTAAGGGCTTGCAAATATCCCTTTGCCAATTCCACAAGAACAGCCTTAGCGAAAGGCTTCTTGAAGGGAAAGATGTAACACTGTGAGGTGAATTAACAGAACACAGAGGAGTTTCTCAGAAAGCTTCTTTCCAGTTTTGAACGGAAGATATTTCCTTTTTCACCATAGCCCTCTATGGGCTTCCAAATATCGCTTTGCCAATTCCACAAGAACAGCCTTAGCGAAAGGCTTCTTGAAGGGAAAGATGTAACGCTATGAGATGAATTAACAGAACACAGAGCAGTTTCTCAGAAAGCTTCTTTCCAGTTTTGAACGGAAGATATTTCCTTTTTCACTATAGCCCTCTATGGGCTTCCAAATATCCCTTTGCCAATTCCACAAGAACAGCCTTAGCGAAAGGCTTCTTGAAGGGAAAGATGTAACTCTGTGAGATGAATTCACAGAACACAGAGCAGTTTCTCAGAAAGCTTCTTTCCAGTTTTGAACGGAAGATATTTCCTTTTTCACCATAGCCCTCTATGGGCTTCCAAATATCCGTTTGCCAATTCCACAAGAACAGCCTTAGCGAAAGGCTTCTTGAAGGGAAAGATGTAACTCTGTGAGATGAATTCACAGAACACAGAGCAGTTTCTCAGAAAGCTTCTTTCCAGTTTTGAACGGAAGATATTTCCTTTTTCACCATAGCCCTCTATGGGCTTCCAAATATCCCTTTGCCAATTCCACAAGAACAGCCTTAGCGAAAGGCTTCTTGAAGGGAAAGAGGTAACGCTATGAGATGAATTAACAGAACACAGAGCAGTTTCTCAGAAAGCTTCTTTCCAGTTTTGAACGGAAGATATTTCCTTTTTCACCATAGCCGTCTATGGGCTTCCAATTATCCCTTTGCCAATTCCACAAGAACAGCCTTAGCGAAAGGCTTCTTGAAGGGAAAGATGTAACCCTGTGAGATGAATTAACAGGACACAGAGCAGTTTCTCAGAAAGCTTCTTTCCAGTTTTGAACGGAAGATATTTCCTTTTTCACCATAGGCCTCTATGGGCTTCCAAATATCCCTTTGCCAATTCCACAAGAACAGCCTTAGCGAAAGGCTTCTTGAAGGGAAAGATGTAACTCTGTGAGATGAATTCACAGAAAACAGAGCAGTTTCTCAGAAAGCTTCTTTCCAGTTTTGAACGGAAGATATTTCCTTTTTCACCATAGCCGTCTAAGGGCTTGCAAATATCCCTTTGCCAATTCCACAAGAACAGCCTTAGCGAAAGGCTTCTTGAAGGGAAAGATGTAACTCTGTGAGGTGAATTAACAGAACACAGAGCAGTTTCTCAGAAAGCTTCTTTCCAGTTTTGAACGGAAGATATTTCCTTTTTCACCATAGCCCTCTATGGGCTTCCAAATATCGCTTTGCCAATTCCACAAGAACAGCCTTAGCGAAAGGCTTCTTGAAGGGAAAGATGTAACGCTATGAGATGAATTAACAGAACACAGAGCAGTTTCTCAGAAAGCTTCTTTCCAGTTTTGAACGGAAGATATTTCCTTTTTCACTATAGCCCTCTATGGGCTTCCAAATATCCCTTTGCCAATTCCACAAGAACAGCCTTAGCGAAAGGCTTCTTGAAGGGAAAGATGTAACTCTGTGAGATGAATTAACAGAACACAGAGCAGTTTCTCAGAAAGCTTCTTTCCAGTTTTGAACGGAAGATATTTCCTTTTTCACCATAGGCCTCTAAGGGCTTCCAAATATCCCTTTGCCAATTCCACAAGAACAGCCTTAGCGAAAGGCTTCTTGAAGGGAAAGATGTAACGCTATGAGATGAATTCACAGAACACAGAGCAGTTTCTCAGAAAGCTTCTTTCCAGTTTTGAACGGAAGATATTTCCTTTTTCACCATAGCCGTCTATGGGCTTCCATATATCCCTTTGCCAATTCCATAAGAACAGCCTTAGCGAAAGTCTTCTTGAAGGGAACGATGTAACCCTGTGAGATGAATTAACAGGACACAGAGCAGTTTCTCAGAAAGCTTCTTTCCAGTTTTGAACGGAAGATATTTCCTTTTTCACCATAGCCCTCTATGGGCTTCTAAATTTCCCTTTGCCAATTCCACAAGAAGAGACTTAGCGAAAGGCTTCTTGAAGGGAAAGATACACCTCTGTGAGATGAATGAACAGGACACAGAGAAGTTTCTCAGAAAGCTTCTTTCCAGTTTTGAACGGAAGATATTTCCTTTTTCACCATAGCCCTCTATGGGCTTCCAAATATCCCTTTGCCAATTCCACAAGAACAGCCTTAGCGAAAGGCTTCTTGAAGGGAAAGATGTAACTCTGTGAGATGAATTCACAGAACACAGAGCAGGTTCTCAGAAAGCTTCTTTCCGGTTTTGAACGGAAGATATTTCCTTTTTCACCATAGCCGTCTATGGGCTTCCAAATATTACTTTGCCAATTCCACAAGAACAGCCTTAGCCAAAGGCTTCGTGAAGGGAAAGATGTAACTCTGTGAGATGAATTAACAGAACACAGAGCAGTTTCTCAGAAAGCTTCTTTCCAGTTTTGAACGGAAGATATTTCCTTTTTCACCATAGCCCTCTATGGGCTTCCAAATATCCCTTTGCCAATTCCACAAGAACAGCCTTAGCGAAAGGCTTCTTGAAGGGAAAGATGTAACTCTGTGAGATGATTTCACAGAACACAGAGCAGTTTCTCAGACAGCTTCTTTCCATTTTTGAACGGAAGATATTTCCTTTTTCACCATAGCCCTGTATGGGCTTCAAAATATCCCTTTGCCAATTCCACAAGAACAGCCTTAGCGAAAGGCTTCTTGAAGGGAAAGATGTAACTCTGTGAGATGAATTCACAGAACACAGAGCAGTTTCTCAGAAAGCTTCTTTCCAGTTTTGAACGGAAGATATTTCCTTTTTCACCATAGCCGTCTATGGGCTTCCAAATATCCCTTTGCCAATTCCACAAGAACAGCCTTAGCGAAAGGCTTCTTGAAGGGAAAGATGTAACTCTGTGAGATGAATTCACAGAACACAGAGCAGTTTCTCAGAAAGCTTCTTTCCAGTTTTGAACGGAAGATATTTCCTTTTTCACCATAGCCCTCTATGGGCTTCCAAATATCCCTTTGCCAATTCCACAAGAACAGCCTTAGCGAAAGGCTTCTTGAAGGGAAAGATGAAACTCTGTGAGATGAATTCAGAGAACACAGAGCAGTTTCTCAGAAAGCTTCTTTCCAGTTTTGAACGGAAGATATTTCCTTTTTCACCATAGCCCTCTATGGGCTTCCAAATATCCCTTTGCCAATTCCACAAGAACAGCCTTAGCGAAAGGCTTCTTGAAGGGAAAGAAGTAACGCTATGAGATGAATTAACAGAACACAGAGCAGTTTCTCAGAAAGCTTCTTTCCAGTTTTGAACGGAAGATATTTCCTTTTTCACCATAGCCCTCTATGGGCTTCCAAATATCCCTTTGCCAATTCCACAAGAACAGCCTTAGCGAAAGGCTTCTTGAAGGGAAAGAGGTAACGCTATGAGATGAATTAACAGAACACAGAGCAGTTTCTCAGAAAGCTTCTTTCCAGTTTTGAACGGAAGATATTTCCTTTTTCACCATAGCCGTCTATGGGCTTCCAAATATCCCTTTGCCAATTCCACAAGAACAGCCTTAGCGAAAGGCTTCTTGAAGGGAAAGATGTAACCCTGTGAGATGAATTAACAGGACACAGAGCAGTTTCTCAGAAAGCTTCTTTCCAGTTTTGAACGGAAGATATTTCCTTTTTCACCATAGGCCTCTATGGGCTTCCAAATATCCCTTTGCCAATTCCACAAGAACAGCCTTAGCGAAAGGCTTCTTGAAGGGAAAGATGTAACGCTATGAGATGAATTAACAGAACACAGAGCAGTTTCTCAGAAAGCTTCTTTCCAGTTTTGAACGGAAGATATTTCCTTTTTCACTATAGCCCTCTATGGGCTTCCAAATATCCCTTTGCCAATTCCACAAGAACAGCCTTAGCGAAAGGCTTCTTGAAGGGAAAGATGTAACTCTGTGAGATGAATTCACAGAACACAGAGCAGTTTCTCAGAAAGCTTCTTTCCAGTTTTGAACGGAAGATATTTTCTTTTTCACCATAGCCCTCTATGGGCTTCCAAATATCCGTTTGCCAATTCCACAAGAACAGCCTTAGCGAAAGGCTTCTTGAAGGGAAAGATGTAACTCTGTGAGATGAATTAACAGAACACAGAGCAGTTTCTCAGAAAGCTTCTTTCCAGTTTTGAACGGAAGATATTTCCTTTTTCACCATAGCCCTCTATGGGCTTCCAAATATCCCTTTGCCAATTCCACAAGAACAGCCTTAGCGAAAGGCTTCTTGAAGGGAAAGAGGTAACGCTATGAGATGAATTAACAGAACACAGAGCAGTTTCTCAGAAAGCTTCTTTCCAGTTTTGAACGGAAGATATTTCCTTTTTCACCATAGCCGTCTATGGGCTTCCAAATATCCCTTTGCCAATTCCACAAGAACAGCCTTAGCGAAAGGCTTCTTGAAGGGAAAGATGTAACCCTGTGAGATGAATTAACAGGACACAGAGCAGTTTCTCAGAAAGCTTCTTTCCAGTTTTGAACGGAAGATATTTCCTTTTTCACCATAGGCCTCTATGGGCTTCCAAATATCCCTTTGCCAATTCCACAAGAACAGCCTTAGCGAAAGGCTTCTTGAAGGGAAAGATGTAACTCTGTGAGATGAATTCACAGAACACAGAGCAGTTTCTCAGAAAGCTTCTTTCCAGTTTTGAACGGAAGATATTTCCTTTTTCACCATAGGCCTCTAAGGGCTTCCAAATATCCCTTTGCCAATTCCACAAGAACAGCCTTAGCGAAAGGCTTCTTGAAGGGAAAGATGTAACTCTGTGAGATGAATTCACAGAACACAGAACAGTTTCTAAGAAAGCTTCTTTCCAGTTTTGAACGGAAGATATTTCCTTTTTCACTATAGCCGTCTATGGGCTTGCAAATATCCCTTTGCCAATTCCACAAGAACAGCCTTAGCGAAAGGCTTCTTGAAGGGAAAGATGTAACTCTGTGAGATGAATTCAGAGAACACAGAGCAGTTTCTCAGAAAGCTTCTTTCCAGTTTTGAACGGAAGATATTTCCTTTTTCAACATAGCCCTCTACGGGCTTCCAAATATCCCTTTGCCAATTCCACAAGAACAGCCTTAGCGAAAGGCTTCTTGAAGGGAAAGATGTAACTCTGTGAGATGAATTCACAGAACACAGAGCAGTTTCTCAGAAAGCTTCTTTCCAGTTTTGAACGGAAGATATTTCCTTTTTCACCATAGCCCTCTATGGGCTTCCAAATATCCCTTTGCCAATTCCACAAGAACAGCCTTAGCGAAAGGCTTCTTGAAGGGAAAGATGTAACGCTATGAGATGAATTAACAGAACACAGAGCAGTTTCTCAGAAAGCTTCTTTCCAGTTTTGAACGGAAGATATTTCCTTTTTCACCATAGCCCTCTATGGGCTTCCAAATATCCCTTTGCCAATTCCACAAGAACAGCCTTAGCGAAAGGCTTCTTGAAGGGATAGATGTAACGCTATGAGATGAATTAACAGAACACAGAGCAGTTTCTCAGAAAGCTTCTTTCCAGTTTTGAACGGAAGATATTTCCTTTTTCACCATAGCCGTCTATGGGCTTCCAAATATCCCTTTGCCAATTCCACAAGAACAGCCTTAGCGAAAGTCTTCTTGAAGGGAACGATGTAACCCTGTGAGATGAATTAACAGGACACAGAGCAGTTTCTCAGAAAGCTTCTTTCCAGTTTTGAACGGAAGATATTTCCTTTTTCACCATAGCCCTCTATGGGCTTCTAAATTTCCCTTTGCCAATTCCACAAGAAGAGACTTAGCGAAAGGCTTCTTGAAGGGAAAGATACACCTCTGTGAGATGAATGAACAGGACACAGAGAAGTTTCTCAGAAAGCTTCTTTCCAGTTTTGAACGGAAGATATTTCCTTTTTCACCATAGCCCTCTATGGGCTTCCAAATATCACTTTGCCAATTCCACAATAACAGCCTTAGCGAAAGGCTTCTTGAAGGGAAAGATGTAACTCTGTGAGATGAATTCACAGAACACAGAGCAGGTTCTCAGAAAGCTTCTTTCCGGTTTTGAACGGAAGATATTTCCTTTTTCACCATAGCCGTTTATGGGCTTCCAAATATTACTTTGCCAATTCCACAAGAACAGCCTTAGCCAAAGGCTTCGTGAAGGGAAAGATGTAACTCTGTGAGATGAATTAACAGAACACAGAGCAGTTTCTCAGAAAGCTTCTTTCCAGTTTTGAACGGAAGATATTTCCTTTTTCACCATAGCCCTCTATGGGCTTCCAAATATCCCTTTGCCAATTCCACAAGAACAGCCTTAGCGAAAGGCTTCTTGAAGGGAAAGATGTAACTCTGTGAGATGATTTCACAGAACACAGAGCAGTTTCTCAGACAGCTTCTTTCCATTTTTGAACGGAAGATATTTCCTTTTTCACCATAGCCCTGTATGGGCTTCAAAATATCCCTTTGCCAATTCCACAAGAACAGCCTTAGCGAAAGGCTTCTTGAAGGGAAAGATGTAACTCTGTGAGATGAATTCACAGAACACAGAGCAGTTTCTCAGAAAGCTTCTTTCCAGTTTTGAACGGAAGATATTTCCTTTTTCACCATAGCCCTCTATGGGCTTCCAAATATCCCTTTGCCAATTCCCCAAGAACAGCCTTAGCGAAAGGCTTCTTGAAGGGAAAGAGGTAACGCTATGAGATGAATTAACAGAACACAGAGCAGTTTCTCAGAAAGCTTCTTTCCAGTTTTGAACGGAAGATATTTCCTTTTTCACCATAGCCGTCTATGGGCTTCCAAATATCCCTTTGCCAATTCCACAAGAACAGCCTTAGCGAAAGGCTTCTTGAAGGGAAAGATGTAACCCTGTGAGATGAATTAACAGGACACAGAGCAGTTTCTCAGAAAGCTTCTTTCCAGTTTTGAACGGAAGATATTTCCTTTTTCACCATAGGCCTCTATGGGCTTCCAAATATCCCTTTGCCAATTCCACAAGAACAGCCTTAGCGAAAGGCTTCTTGAAGGGAAAGATGTAACTCTGTGAGATGAATTCACAGAACACAGAGCAGTTTCTCAGAAAGCTTCTTTCCAGTTTTGAACGGAAGATATTTCCTTTTTCACCATAGCCGTCTAAGGGCTTGCAAATATCCCTTTGCCAATTCCACAAGAACAGCCTTAGCGAAAGGCTTCTTGAAGGGAAAGATGTAACTCTGTGAGGTGAATTAACAGAACACAGAGCAGTTTCTCAGAAAGCTTCTTTCCAGTTTTGAACGGAAGATATTTCCTTTTTCACCATAGCCCTCTATGGGCTTCCAAATATCGCTTTGCCAATTCCACAAGAACAGCCTTAGCGAAAGGCTTCTTGAAGGGAAAGATGTAACGCTATGAGATGAATTAACAGAACACAGAGCAGTTTCTCAGAAAGCTTCTTTCCAGTTTTGAACGGAAGATATTTCCTTTTTCACTATAGCCCTCTATGGGCTTCCAAATATCCCTTTGCCAATTCCACAAGAACAGCCTTAGCGAAAGGCTTCTTGAAGGGAAAGATGTAACTCTGTGAGATGAATTAACAGAACACAGAGCAGTTTCTCAGAAAGCTTCTTTCCAGTTTTGAACGGAAGATATTTCCTTTTTCACCATAGGCCTCTAAGGGCTTCCAAATATCCCTTTGCCAATTCCACAAGAACAGCCTTAGCGAAAGGCTTCTTGAAGGGAAAGATGTAACTCTGTGAGATGAATTCACAGAACACAGAACAGTTTCTAAGAAAGCTTCTTTCCAGTTTTGAACGGAAGATATTTCCTTTTTCACTATAGCCGTCTATGGGCTTGCAAATATCCCTTTGCCAATTCCACAAGAACAGCCTTAGCGAAAGGCTTCTTGAAGGGAAAGATGTAACTCTGTGAGATGAATTCAGAGAACACAGAGCAGTTTCTCAGAAAGCTTCTTTCCAGTTTTGAACGGAAGATATTTCCTTTTTCACCATAGCCCTCTACGGGCTTCCAAATATCCCTTTGCCAATTCCACAAGAACAGCCTTAGCGAAAGGCTTCTTGAAGGGAAAGATGTAACTCTGTGAGATGAATTCACAGAACACAGAGCAGTTTCTCAGAAAGCTTCTTTCCAGTTTTGAACGGAAGATATTTCCTTTTTCACCATAGCCCTCTATGGGCTTCCAAATATCCCTTTGCCAATTCCACAAGAACAGCCTTAGCGAAAGGCTTCTTGAAGGGAAAGATGTAACGCTATGAGATGAATTAACAGAACACAGAGCAGTTTCTCAGAAAGCTTCTTTCCAGTTTTGAACGGAAGATATTTCCTTTTTCACCATAGCCCTCTATGGGCTTCCAAATATCCCTTTGCCAATTCCACAAGAACAGCCTTAGCGAAAGGCTTCTTGAAGGGAAAGATGTAACTCTGTGAGATGAATTCACAGAACACAGAGCAGTTTCTCAGAAAGCTTCTTTCCAGTTTTGAACGGAAGATATTTCCTTTTTCACCATAGCCCTCTATGGGCTTCCAAATATCCCTTTGCCAATTCCACAAGAACAGCCTTAGCGAAAGGCTTCTTGAAGGGATAGATGTAACGCTATGAGATGAATTAACAGAACACAGAGCAGTTTCTCAGAAAGCTTCTTTCCAGTTTTGAACGGAAGATATTTCCTTTTTCACCATAGCCGTCTATGGGCTTCCAAATATCCCTTTGCCAATTCCACAAGAACAGCCTTAGCGAAAGTCTTCTTGAAGGGAACGATGTAACCCTGTGAGATGAATTAACAGGACACAGAGCAGTTTCTCAGAAAGCTTCTTTCCAGTTTTGAACGGAAGATATTTCCTTTTTCACCATAGCCCTCTATGGGCTTCTAAATTTCCCTTTGCCAATTCCACAAGAAGAGACTTAGCGAAAGGCTTCTTGAAGGGAAAGATACACCTCTGTGAGATGAATGAACAGGACACAGAGAAGTTTCTCAGAAAGCTTCTTTCCAGTTTTGAACGGAAGATATTTCCTTTTTCACCATAGCCCTCTATGGGCTTCCAAATATCCCTTTGCCAATTCCACAAGAACAGCCTTAGCGAAAGGCTTCTTGAAGGGAAAGATGTAACTCTGTGAGATGAATTCACAGAACACAGAGCAGGTTCTCAGAAAGCTTCTTTCCGGTTTTGAACGGAAGATATTTCCTTTTTCACCATAGCCGTCTATGGGCTTCCAAATATTACTTTGCCAATTCCACAAGAACAGCCTTAGCCAAAGGCTTCGTGAAGGGAAAGATGTAACTCTGTGAGATGAATTAACAGAACACAGAGCAGTTTCTCAGAAAGCTTCTTTCCAGTTTTGAACGGAAGATATTTCCTTTTTCACCATAGCCCTCTATGGGCTTCCAAATATCCCTTTGCCAATTCCACAAGAACAGCCTTAGCGAAAGGCTTCTTGAAGGGAAAGATGTAACTCTGTGAGATGATTTCACAGAACACAGAGCAGTTTCTCAGACAGCTTCTTTCCATTTTTGAACGGAAGATATTTCCTTTTTCACCATAGCCCTGTATGGGCTTCAAAATATCCCTTTGCCAATTCCACAAGAACAGCCTTAGCGAAAGGCTTCTTGAAGGGAAAGATGTAACTCTGTGAGATGAATTCACAGAACACAGAGCAGTTTCTCAGAAAGCTTCTTTCCAGTTTTGAACGGAAGATATTTCCTTTTTCACCATAGCCGTCTATGGGCTTCCAAATATCCCTTTGCCAATTCCACAAGAACAGCCTTAGCGAAAGGCTTCTTGAAGGGAAAGATGTAACTCTGTGAGATGAATTCACAGAACACAGAGCAGTTTCTCAGAAAGCTTCTTTCCAGTTTTGAACGGAAGATATTTCCTTTTTCACCATAGCCCTCTATGGGCTTCCAAATATCCCTTTGCCAATTCCACAAGAACAGCCTTAGCGAAAGGCTTCTTGAAGGGAAAGATGTAACTCTGTGAGATGAATTCAGAGAACACAGAGCAGTTTCTCAGAAAGCTTCTTTCCAGTTTTGAACGGAAGATATTTCCTTTTTCACCATTGCCCTCTATGGGCTTCCAAATATCCCTTTGCCAATTCCACAAGAACAGCCTTAGCGAAAGGCTTCTTGAAGGGAAAGAAGTAACGCTATGAGATGAATTAACAGAACACAGAGCAGTTTCTAGAAAGCTTCTTTCCAGTTTTGAACGGAAGATATTTCCTTTTTCACCATAGCCGTCTATGGGCTTCCAAATATCCCTTTGCCAATTCCACAAGAACAGCCTTAGCGAAAGGCTTCTTGAAGGGAAAGATGTAACGCTGTGAGATGAATTAACAGAACACAGAGCGGTTTCTCAGAAAGCTTCTTTCCAGTTTTGAACGGAAGATATTTCCTTTTTCACCATAGCCCTCTACGGGCTATCTAACATCATCTCTTTGCCAATTCCACAAGAACAGCCTTAGCGAAAGGCTTCTTGAAGGGAAAGATGTAACTCTGTGAGATGAATTAACAGAACACAGAGCAGTTTCTCAGAAAGCTTCTTTCCGGTTTTGAACGGAAGATATTTCCTTTTTCACCATAGACGTCTATGGGCTTCCAAATATCCCTTTGCCAATTCCACAAGAACAGCCTTAGCGAAAGGCTTCTTGAAGGGAAAGATGTAACTCTGTGAGATGATTTCACAGAACACAGAGCAGTTTCTCAGAAAGCTTCTTTCCAGTTTTGAACGGAAGATATTTCCTTTTTCACCATAGCCTTCTATGGGCTTCCAAATATGCCTTTGCCAATTCCACAAGAACAGCCTTAGCGAAAGGCTTCTTGAAGGGAAAGATGTAACTCTGTGAGAGGAATTCACAGAACACAGAGCAGGTTCTCAGAAAGCTTCTTTCCGGTTTTGAACGGAAGATATTTCCTTTTTCACCATAGCCGTCTAAGGGCTTCCAAATATTACTTTGCCAATTCCACAAGAACAGCCTTAGCCAAAGGCTTCGTGAAGGGAAAGATGTAACTCTGTGAGATGAATTCACAGAACACAGAGCAGTTTCTCAGAAAGCTTCTTTCCAGTTTTGAACGGAAGATATTTCCTTTTTCACCATAGCCCTCTATGGGCTTCCAAATATCCCTTTGCCAATTCCACAAGAACAGCCTTAACGAAAGGCTTCTTGAAGGGAAAGATATAACTCTGTGAGATGAATTAACAGAACATAGAGCAGATTCTCAGAAAGCTTCTTTCCAGTTTTGAATGGAAGATATTTCCTTTTTCACCATAGCCCTCTATGTGTTTCCAAATATCGCTTTGCCAATTCCAAAAGAACAGCCTTAGCGAAAGGCTTCCTGAAGGGAAAGATGTAACTCTGTGAGATGAATTCACAGAACACAGAGCAGTTTCTCAGAAAGCTTCTTTCCAGTTTTGAACGGAAGATATTTCCTTTTTCACCATAGCGGTCTATGGGCTTCCAAATTTCCCTCTGCCAATTCCTCAAGAACAGCCTTAGCGAAAGGCTTCTTGAAGGGGAAGATGTAACTCTGTGAGATGAACTAACAGAACACAGAGCCGTTTCTCAGAAAGCTTCTTTCCAGTTTTGAACGGAAGATATCTCCTTTTTCACCATAGCCCTCTATGGGCTTCCAAATATCCCTTTGCCAATTCCACAAGAACAGCCTTAGCGAAAGGCTTCTTGAAGGGAAAGATGTAACTCTGTGAGATGAATTCACAGAACACAGAGCAGTTTCTCAGAAAGCTTCTTTCCAGTTTTGAACGGGAGATATTTCCTTTTTCACCATAGCCCTCTAGGGGCTTCCAAATATCCCTTTGCCAATTCCACAAGAACAGCCTTAGGGAAAGGCTTCTTGAAGGGAAAGATGTAACTCTGTGAGATGAATTAACAGAACACAGAGCAGTTTCTCAGAAAGCTTCTTTCTAGTTTTGAACGGAAGATATTTCCTTTTTCACCATAGCACTCTATGGGCTTCCAAATATCCCTTTGCCAATTCCACAAGAACAGCCTTAGCGAAAGGCTTCTTGAAGGGAAGGATGTAACTCTGTGAGATGAATTAACAGAACACAGAGCAGTTTCTCAGAAAGCTTCTTTCCAGTTTTGAACGGAAGATATTTCCTTTTTCACCATAGCCCTCTAAGGGCTTCCAAATATCCCTTTGCCAATTCCACAAGAACAGCCTTAGCGAAAGGCTTCTTGAAGGGAAAGATGTAACTCTGTGAGATGAATTCACAGAACACAGAGCAGTTTCTCAGACAGTTTCTTTCCAGTTTTGAACGGAAGATATTTCCTTTTTCACCATAGCCCTCTATGGGCTTCCAAATATCCCTTTGCCAATTCCACAAGAACAGCCTTAGCGAAAGGCTTCTTGAAGGGAAAGATGTAACTCTGTGAGATGAATTCACAGAACACAGAGCAGTTTCTCAGAAAGCTTCTTTCCAGTTTTGAACGGAAGATATTTCCTTTTTCACCATAGCCGTCTATGGGCTTCCAAATATCCCTTTGCCAATTCCACAAGAACAGCCTTAGCGAAAGGCTTCTTGAAGGGAAAGATGTAACTCTTTGAGATGAATTAACAGAACACAGAGCAGTTTCTCAGAAAGCTGCCTTCCAGTTTTGAACGGAAGATATTTCCTTTTTCACCATACCCCTGTATGGGCTTCCAATTATCCCTTTGCTAATTCCACAAGAACAGCCTTAGCGAAAGGCTTCTTGAAGGAAAAGATGTAACTCTGTGAGATGAATTAACAGGACACAGAGCAGTTTCTCAGAAAGCTTCTTTCCAGTTTTGAACGGAAGATATTTCCTTTTTCATCATAACCCTCTACGGGCTTCCAAATATCCCTTTGCCAATTCCACAAGAACAGCCTTAGCGAAAGGCTTCTTGAAGGGAAAGAGGTAACTCTGTGAGATGAATTAACAGAACACAGAGCAGTTTCTCAGAAAGCTTCTTTCCAGTTTTGAACGGAAGATATTTCCTTTTTCACCATAGCCCTCTATGGGCTTCCAAATATCCCTTTGCCAATTCCACAAGAACAGCCTTAGCGAAAGGCTTCTTGAAGGGAAAGATGTAACTCTGTGAGATGAATTCTGAGAACACAGAGCAGTTTCTCAGAAAGCTTCTTTCCAGTTTTGAACGGAAGATATTTCCTTTTTCATCATAACCCTCTACGGGCTTCCAAATATCCCTTTGCCAATTCCACAACAACAGCCTTAGCGAAAGGCTTCTTGAAGGGAAAGAGGTAACTCTGTGAGATGAATTAACAGAACACAGAGCAGTTTCTCAGAAAGCCTCTTTCCAGTTTTGAACGGAAGATATTTCCTTTTTCACCATAGCCCTCTCTGGGCTTCCAAATATCCCTTTGCCAATTCCACAAGAACAGCCTTAGCGAAAGGCTTCTTGAAGGGAAAGATGTAACTCTGTGAGATGAATTAACAGAACACAGAGCAGTTTCTCAGAAAGCTTCTTTCCAGTTTTGATCGGAAGATATTTCCTTTTTCACCATAGCCGTCTATGGGCTTCCAAATATCGCTTTGCCAATTCCACAAGAACAGCCTTAGCGAAAGGCTTCTTGAAGGGAAAGATGTAACTCTGTGAGATGAATTCACAGAACACAGAGCAGTTTCTCAGACAGCTTCTTTCCAGTTTTGAACGGAAGATATTTCCTTTTTCACCATAGCCCTCTATGGGCTTCCAAATATCCCTTTGCCAATTCCACAAGAACATCCTTAGCGAAAGGCTTCTTGAAGGGAAAGATGTAACTCTGTGAGATGAATTCACAGAACACAGAGCAGTTTCTCAGAAAGCTTCTTTCCAGTTTTGAACGGAAGATATTTCCTTTTTCACCATAGCCGTCTATGGGCTTCCAAATATCCCTTTGCCAATTCCACAAGAACAGCCTTAGCGAAAGGCTTCTTGAAGGGAAAGATGTAACTCTTTGAGATGAATTAACAGAACACAGAGCAGTTTCTCAGAAAGCTTCCTTCCAGTTTTGAACGGAAGATATTTCCTTTTTCACCATAGCCCTGTATGTTCTTCCAATTATCCCTTTGCTAATTCCACAAGAACAGCCTTAGCGAAAGGCTTCTTGAAGGAAAAGATGTAACTCTGTGAGATGAATTAACAGGACACAGAGCAGTTTCTCAGAAAGCTTCTTTCCAGTTTTGAACGGAAGATATTTCCTTTTTCATCATAACCCTCTACGGGCTTCCAAATATCCCTTTGCCAATTCCACAAGAACAGCCTTAGCGAAAGGCTTCTTGAAGGGAAAGAGGTAACTCTGTGAGATGAATTAACAGAACACAGAGCCGTTTCTCAGAAAGCTTCTTTCCTGTTTTGAACGGAAGATATTTCCTTTTTCACCATAGCCCTCTATGGGCTTCCAAATATCCCTTTGCCAATTCCACAAGAACAGCCTTAGCGAAAGGCTTCTTGAAGGGAAAGATGTAACTCTGTGAGATGAATTAACAGAACACAGAGCAGTTTCTCAGAAAGCTTCTTTCCAGTTTTGAACGGAAGATATTTCCTTTTTCACCATAGCCCTCTATCCGCTTCCAAATATCGCTTTGCCAATTCTCAAGAACAGCCTTAGCGAAAGGCTTCTTGAAGGGAAAGATGTAACTCTGTGAGATGAATTAACAGAACACAGAGCAGTTTCTCAGAAAGCTTCTTTCCATTTTTGAACGGAAGATATTTCCTTTTTCACCATAGCCGTCTATGGGTTTCCAAATATCCCTTTGCCAATTCCACAAGAACAGCCTTAGCGAAAGGATTCTTGAAGGGAAAGATGTAACTCTGTGAGATGAATTAACAGAACACAGAGCAGTTTCTCAGAAAGCTTCTTTCCAGTTTTGAACGGAAGATATTTCCTTTTTCACCATAGCCCTCTAAGGGCTTCCAAATATCCCTTTGCCAATTCCACAAGAACAGCCTTAGCGAAAGGCTTCTTGAAGGGAAAGATATAACTCTGTGAGATGAATAACGGAACACAGAGCAGTTTCTCAGAAAGCTTCTTTCGAGTTTTGAACGGAAGATATTTCCTTTTTCACCATAGCCCTCTATGGGCTTCCAAATATCCCTTTGCCAATTCCACAAGAACAGCCTTAGCGAAAGGCTTCTTGAAGGGAAAGATGTAACGTTGTGAGATGAATTAACAGAACACAGAGCAGTTTCTCAGAAAGCTTCTTTCCAGTTTTGAACGGAAGATATTTCCTTTTTCACCATAGCCCTCTATGGGCTTCCAAATATCCCTTTGCCAATTCCACAAGAACAGCCTTAGCGAAAGGCTTCTTGAAGGGAAAGATGTAACGCTATGAGATGAATTAACAGAACACAGAGCAGTTTCTCAGAAAGCTTCTTTCCAGTTTTGAACGGAAGATATTTCCTTTTTCACCATAGCCGTCTATGGGCTTCCAAATATCCCTTTGCCAATTCCACAAGAACAGCCTTAGCGAAAGGCTTCTTGAAGGGAAAGATGTAACTCTGTGAGATGAATTAACAGGACACAGAGCAGTTTCTCAGAAAGCTTCTTTCCAGTTTTGAACGGAAGATATTTCCTTTTTCACCATAGCCCTCTATGGGCTTCTAAATTTCCCTTTGCCAATTCCACAAGAAGAGCCTTAGCGAAAGGCTTCCTGAAGGGAAAGATATACCTCTGTGAGATGAATGAACAGGACACAGAGAAGTTTCTCCGAAAGCTTCTTTCCTGTTTCGAACGGAAGATATTTCCTTTTTCACCATAGCCCTCTATGGGCTTCCAAATATCCCTTTGCCAATTCCACAAGAACAGCCTTAGCGAAAGGCTTCTTGAAGGAAAAGATGTAACTCTGTGAGATGAATTCACAGAACACAGAGCAGTTTCTCAGAAAGCTTCTTTCCAGTTTTGAACGGAAGATATTTCCTTTTTCACCATAACCCTCTATGGGCTTCCAAATATGCCTTTGCCAATTCCACAAGAACAGCCTTAGCGAAAGGCTTCTTGAAGGGAAAGATGTAACTCTGTGAGATGAATTCACAGAACACAGAGCAGGTTCTCAGAAAGCTTCTTTCCGGTTTTGAACGGAAGATATTTCCTTTTTCACCATAGCCGTCTATGGGCTTCCAAATATTACTTTGCCAATTCCACAAGAACAGCCTTAGCCAAAGGGTTCGTGAAGGGAAAGATGTAACTCTGTGAGATGAATTCACAGAACACAGAGCAGTTTCTCAGAAAGCTTCTTTCCAGTTTTGAACGGAAGATATTTCCTTTTTCACCATAGCCCTCTATGGGCTTCCAAATATCCCTTTGCCAATTCCACAAGAACAGCCTTAGCGAAAGGCTTCTTGAAGGGAAAGATGTAACTCTGTGAGATGAATTCACAGAACACAGAGCAGTTTCTCAGAAAGCTTCTTTCCAGTTTTGAACGGAAGATATTTCCTTTTTCACCATAGGCCTCTATGGGCTTCCAAATATCCCTTTGCCAATTCCACAAGAACAGCCTTAGCGAAAGGCTACTTGAAGGGAAAGATGTAACTCTGTGAGATGAATTCACAGAACACAGAGCAGTTTCTCAGAAAGCTTCTTTCCAGTTTTGAACGGAAGATATTTCCTTTTTCACCATAGCCCTCTATGGGCTTCCAAATATCCCTTTGCCAATTCCACAAGAACAGCCTTAAGGAAAGGCTTCTTGAAGGGAAAGATATAACTCTGTGAGATGAATTAACAGAACACAGAGCAGTTTCTCAGAAAGCTTCTTTCCAGTTTTGAACGGAAGATATTTCCTTTTTCACCATAGCCCTCTATGGGTTTCCAAATATCGCTTTGCCAATTCCACAAGAACAGCCTTAGCGAAAGGCTTCTTGAAGGGAAAGATGTAACTCTGTGAGATGAATTCACAGAACACAGAGCAGTTTCTCAGAAAGCTTCTTTCCAGTTTTGAACGGAAGATATTTCCTTTTTCACCATAGCCCTCTATGGGTTTCCAAATATCGCTTTGCCAATTCCACAAGAACAGCCTTAGCGAAAGGCTTCTTGAAGGGAACGATGTAACTCTGTGAGATGAATTCACAGAACACAGAGCAGTTTCTCAGAAAGCTTCTTTCCAGTTTTGAACGGAAGATATTTCCTTTTTCACCATAGCCGTCTATGGGCTTCCAAATTTCCCTTTGCCAATTCCTGAAGAACAGCCTTAGCGAAAGGCTTCTTGAAGGGGAAGATGTAACTCTGTGAGATGAACTAACAGAACACAGAGCAGTTTCTCAGAAAGCTTCTTTCCAGTTTTGAACGGAAGATATTTCCTTTTTCACCATAGCCCTCTATGGGCTTCCAAATATCCCTTTGCCAATTCCACAAGAACAGCCTTAGCGAAAGGCTTCTTGAAGGGAAAGATGTAACTCTGTGAGATGAATTCACAGAACACAGAGCAGTTTCTCAGAAAGCTTCTTTCCAGTTTTGAACGGAAGATATTTCCTTTTTCACCATAGCCCTCTATGGGCTTCCAAATATCCCTTTGCCAATTCCACAAGAACAGCCTTAGCGAAAGGCTTCTTGAAGGGAAAGATGTAACTCTGTGAGATGAATTAACAGAACACAGAGCAGTTTCTCAGAAAGCTTCTTTCTAGTTTTGAACGGAAGATATTTCCTTTTTCACCATAGCCCTCTATGGGCTTCCAAATATCCCTTTGCCAATTCCACAAGAACAGCCTTAGTGAAATGCTTCTTGAAGGGAAGGATGTAACTCTGTGAGATGAATTAACAGAACACAGAGCAGTTTCTCAGAAAGCTTCTTTCCAGTTTTGAACGGAAGATATTTCCTTTTTCACCATAGCCCTCTAGGGGCTTCGAAATATCGCTTTGCCACTTCCAGAAGAACAGCCTTAGCGAAAGGCTTCTTGAAGGGAAAGATGTAACTCTGTGAGATGAATTCAGAGAACACAGAGCAGTTTCTCAGAAAGCTACTTTCCAGTTTTGAACGGAAGATATTTCCTTTTTCATCATAACCCTCTACGGGCTTCCAAATATCCCTTTGCCAATTCCACAAGAACAGCCTTAGCAAAAGGCTTCTTGAAGGGAAAGAGGTAACTCTGTGAGATGAATTAACAGAACACAGAGCAGTTTCTCAGAAAGCTTCTTTCCAGTTTTGAACGGAAGATATTTCCTTTTTCACCATAGCCCTCTATGGGCTTCCAAATATCCCTTTGCCAATTCCACAAGAACAGCCTTAGCGAAAGGCTTCTTGAAGGGAAAGATGTAACTCTGTGAGATGAATTAACAGAACACAGAGCAGTTTCTCAGAAAGCTTCTTTCCAGTTTTGAACGGAAGATATTTCCTTTTTCACCATAGCCCTCTATGGGCTTCCAAATATCGCTTTGCCAATTCCACAAGAACGGCCTTAGCGAAAGGCTTCTTAAAGGGAAAGATGTAACTCTGTGAGATATATTAACAGAACACAGAGCAGTTTCTCAGAAAGCCTCTTTCCAGTTTTGAACGGAAGATATTTCCTTTTTCACCATAGCCGTCTATGGGTTTCCAAATATCCCTTTGCCAATTCCACAAGAACAGCCTTAGCGAAAGGCTTCTTGAAGGGAAAGATGTAACTCTGTGAGATGAATTAACAGAACACAGAGCAGTTTCTCAGAAAGCTTCTTTCCAGTTTTGAACGGAAGATATTTCCTTTTTCACCATAGCCCTCTATGGGCTTCCAAATATCCCTTTGCCAATTCCACAAGAACAGCCTTAGCGAAAGGCTTCTTGAAGGGAAAGATGAAACTCTGTGAGATGAATTCACAGAACACAGAGCAGTTTCTCAGAAAGCTTCTTTCCAGTTTTGAACGGAAGATATTTCCTTTTTCACCATAGCCCCCTATGGGCTTCCAAATATCCCTTTGCCAATTCCACAAGAACAGCCTTAGCGAAAGGCTTCTTGAAGGGAAAGATGTACCTCTGTGAGATGAATTCACAGAACACAGAGCAGTTTCTCAGACAGCTTCTTTCCAGTTTTGAACGGAAGATATTTCCTTTTTCACCATAGCCCTCTATGGGCTTCCAAATATCCCTTTGCCAATTCCAGAAGAACAGCCTTAGCGAAAGGCTTCTTGAAGGGAAAGATGTAACGCTGTGAGATGAATTAACAGAACACAGAGCAGTTTCTCAGAAAGCTTCTTTCCAGTTTTGAACGGAAAATATTTCCTTTTTCACCATAGCCCTCTATGGACTTCCAAATATCCCCTTGCCAATTCCACAAGAACAGCCTTAGCGAAAGGCTTCTTGAAGGGAAAGATGTAACTCTGTGAGATGAATTAACAGGACACAGAGCAGTTTCTCAGAAGGCTTCTTTCCAGTTTTGAACGGAAGATATTTCCTTTTTCACCATAGCCCTCTATGGGCTTCTAAATATCCCTTTGCCAATTCCACAAGAACAGCCTTAGCGAAATGCTTCTTGAAGGGAAAGATATAACTCTGTGAGATGAATTAACAGGACACAGAGAAGTTTCTCAGAAAGCTTCTTTCCAGTTTTGTACGGAAGATATTTCCTTTTTCACCATAGCCCTCTATGGGCTTCCAAATATCCCTTTGCCAATTCCACAAGAACAGCCTTAGCGAAAGGCTTCTTGAAGGGAAAGATGTAACTCTGTGAGATGAATTAACAGAACACAGAGCAGTTTCTCAGAAAGCTTCTTTCCAGTTTTGAACGGAAGATATTTCCTTTTTCACCATAGCCCTCTATGGGCTTCCAAATATCCCTTTTCCAATTCCACAAGAACAGCCTTAGCGAAAGGCTTCTTGAAGGGAAAGATGTAACTCTGTGAGATGAATTAACAGAACACAGAGCAGTTTCTCAGAAAGCTTCTTTCCAGTTTTGAACGGAAGATATTTCCTTTTTCACCATAGCCCTCTATGGGTTTCCAAATATCGCTTTGCCAATTCCACAAGAACAGCCTTAGCGAAAGGCTTCTTGAAGGGAAAGATGTAACTCTGTGAGATGAATTCACAGAACACAGAGCAGTTTCTCAGAAAGCTTCTTTCCAGTTTTGAACGGAAGATATTTCCTTTTTCACCATAGATGTCTATGGGCTTCCAAATTTCCCTTTGCCAATTCCTCAAGAACAGCCTTAGAGAAAGGCTTCTTGAAGGGAAAGATGTAACTCTGTGAGATGAACTAACAGAACACAGAGCAGTTTCTCAGAAAGCTTCTTTCCAGTTTTGAACGGAAGCTATTTCCTTTTTCACCATAGCCCTCTATGGGCTTCCAAATATCCCTTTGCCAATTCCACAAGAACAGCCTTAGCGAAAGGCTTCTTGAAAGGAAAGATGTAACTCTGTGAGATGAATTAGCAGAACACAGAGCAGTTTCTCAGAAAGCTTCTTTCCAGTTTTGTACGGAAGATATTTCCTTTTTCACCATAGCCCTCTATGGGCTTCCAAATATCCCTTTGCCAATTCCACAAGAACAGCCTTAGCGAAAGGCTTCTTGAAGGGAAAGATGTAACTCTGTGAGATGAATTCACAGAACACAGAGCAGTTTCTCAGAAAGCTTCTTTCCAGTTTTGAACGGAAGATATTTCCTTTTTCACCATAGCCGTCTATGGGCTTAGAAATATCCCTTTGGCAATTCCACAAGAACAGCCTTAGCGAAAGGATTCTTGAAGGGAAAGATGTAACTCTGTGAGATGAATTAACAGAACACAGAGCAGTTTCTCAGAAAGCTTCTTTCCAGTTTTGAACGGAAGATATTTCCTTTTTCACCATAGCCGTCTATGGGCTTCCAAATATCCCTTTGCCATTTCCACAAGAACAGCCTTAGCGAAAGGCTTCTTGAAGGGAAAGATGTAACTCTGTGAGATGAATTCAGAGAACACAAGCAGTTTCTCAGAAAGCTTCTTTCCAGTTTTGAACGGAAGATATTTCCTTTATCACCATAGGCCTCTATGGGCTTCCAAATATCCCTTTGCCAATTCCACAAGAACAGCCTTAGCGAAAGGCTTCTTGAAGGGAAAGATGTAACTCTGTGAGATGAATTCACAGAACACAGAGCAGTTTCTCAGAAAGCTTCCTTCCAGTTTTGAACGGAAGATATTTCCTTTTTCACCATAGCCGTCTATGGGCTTCCAAATATCCCTTTGCCAATTCCACAAGAACAGCCTTAGCGAAAGGCTTCTTGAAGGAAAAGATGTAACTCTGTGAGATAAATTAACAGAACACAGAGCAGTTTCTCAGAAAGCTTCTTTCCGGTTTTGAACGGAAGATATTTCCTTTTTCACCATAGCCGTCTATGGGCTTCCAAATATTATTTTGCCAATTCCACAAGAACAACCTTAGCCAAAGGCTTCTTGAAGGGAAAGATGTAACTCTGTGAGATGAATTCACAGAACACAGAGCAGTTTCTCAGAAAGCTTCCTTCCAGTTTTGAACGGAAGATATTTCCTTTTTCACTATAGCCCTCTATGGGCTTCCAAATATCCCTTTGCCAATTCCACAAGAACAGCCTTAGCGAAAGGCTTCTTGAAGGGAAAGATGTAACTCTGTGAGATGAATTAACAGAACACAGAGCAGTTTCTCAGAAAGATTCTTTCCAGTTTTGAACGGAAGATATTTCCTTTTTCACCATAGCCCTCTATGGGCTTCCAAATATCGCTTTGCCAATTCCAAAAGAACAGCCTTAGCGAAAGGCTTCTTGAAGGGAAAGATGTAACTCTGTGAGTTGAATTCAGAGAACACAGAGCAGTTTCTCAGAAAGCTTCTTTCCAGTTTTGAACGGAAGATATTTCCTTTTTCACCATAGCCCTCCATGGGCTTCCAAATATCCCTTTGCCAATTCCACAAGAACAGCCTTAGCGAACGTCTTCTTGAAGGGAAAGATGTAACTCTGTGAGATGAATTAACAGAACACAGAGCAGTTTCTCAGAAAGCTTCTTTCCAGTTTTGAACGGAAGATATTTCCTTTTTCACCATAGCCCTCTATGGGCTTCCAAATATCCCTCTGCCAATTCCACAAGAACAGCCTTAGCGAAAGGCTTCTTGAAGGGAAAGATGTAACTCTGTGAGATGAATTCACAGAACACAGAGCAGTTTCTCAGAAAGCTTCTTTCCAGTTTTGAACGGAAGATATTTCCTTTTTCACCATAGCCGTCTATGGGCTTAGAAATATCCCTTTGGCAATTCCACAAGAACAGCCTTAGCGAAAGGATTCTTGAAGGGAAAGATGTAACTCTGTGTGATGAATTAACAGAACACAGAGCAGTTTCTCAGAATGCTTCTTTCCAGTTTTGAACGGAAGATATTTCCTTTTTCACCATAGCCGTCTATGGGCTTCCAAATATCCCTTTGCCATTTCCACAAGAACAGCCTTAGCGACAGGCTTCTTGAAGGGAAAGATGTAACTCTGTGAGATGAATTCAGAGAACACAAGCAGTTTCTCAGAAAGCTTCTTTCCAGTTTTGAACGGAAGATATTTCCTTTTTCACCATAGCCCTCTATGGGCTTCCAAATATCCCTTTGCCAATTCCACAAGAACAGCCTTAGCGAAAGGCTTCTTGAAGGGAAAGATGTAACTCTGTGAGATGAATTAACAGAACACAGAGCAGTTTCTCAGAAAGCTTCTTTCCAGTTTTGAACGGAACATATTTCCTTTTTCACCATAGCCCTCTATGGGCTTCCAAATATCCCTTTGCCAATTCCACAAGAACAGCCTTAGCGAAAGGCTTCTTGAAGGGAAAGATGTAACTCTGTGAGATGAATTAACAGAACACAGAGCAGTTTCTCAGAAAGCTTCTTTCCAGTTTTGAACGGAAGATATTTCCTTTTTCACCATAGCACTCTATGGGCTTCCAAATATCCCTTTGCCAATTCCACAAGAACAGCCTTAGCGAAAGGCTTCTTGAAGGGAAAGATATAACTCTGTGAGATGAATTAACAGGACACAGAGAAGTTTCTCAGAAAGCTTCTTTCCAGTTTTGAAAGGAAGATATTTCCTTTTTCACCATAACCCTCTATGGGCTTCCAAATATCCCTTTGCCAATTCCACAAGAACAGCCTTAGCGAAAGGCTTCTTGAAGGGAAAGATGTGACTCTGTGAGATGAATTAACAGAACTCAGAGCAGTTTCTCAGAAAGCTTCTTTCCAGTTTTGAACGGAAGATATTTCCTTTTTCACCATAGGCTCTATGGGCTTCCAAATATCCCTTTGCCAATTCCACAAGAACAGCCTTAGCGAAAGGCTTCTTGAAGGGAAAGATGTAACTCTGTGAGATGAATTCACAGAACACAGAGCAGTTTCTCAGAAAGCTTCCTTCCAGTATTGAACGGAAGATATTTCCTTTTTCACCATAGCCGTCTATGGGCTTCCAAATATCCCTTTGCCAATTCCACAAGAACAGCCTTAGCGAAAGGCTTCTTGAAGGGAAACATGTAACTCTGTGAGATGAATTCACAGAACACAGAGCAGTTTCCCAGAAAGCTTCTTTCCGGTTTTGAACGGAAGATATTTCCTTTTTCACCATAGCCGTCTATGGGCTTCCAAATATTACTTTTCCAATTCCACAAGAACAACCTTAGCCAAAGGCTTCTTGAAGGGAAAGATGTAACTCTGTGAGATGAATTAACAGAACACAGAGCAGTTTCTCAGAAAGCTTCTATCCAATTTTGAACGGAAGATATTTCCTTTTTCACCATAGCCCTCTATGGGCTTCTAAATATCCCTTTGCCAATTCCACAAGAACAGCCTTAGCGAAAGGCTTCCTGAAGGGAAAGATGTAACTCTGTGAGATGAATTAACAGAACACAGAAAAGTTTCTCAGAAAGCTTCTTTCCAGTTTTGAACGGAAGATATTTCCTTTTTCACCATAGCCCTCTATGGGCTTCCAAATATCCCTTTGCCAATTCCACAAGAACAGCCTTAGCGAAAGGCTTCTTGAAGGAAAAGATTTAACTCTGTGAGATGAACTATCAGAACACAGAGAGGTTTCTCAGAAAGCTTCTTTCCAGTTTTGAACGGAAGATATTTCCTTTTTCACCATAGCCCTCTATGGGCTTCCAAATATCCATTTGCCAATTCCACAAGAACAGCCTTAGCGAAAGGCTTCTTGAAGGGAAAGATGTAACTCTGTTAGATGAATTCAGAGAACACAGAGCAGTTTCTCAGAAAGCTTCTTTCCAGTTTTGAACGGAAGATATTTCCTTTTTCACCATAGCCCTCTATGGGCTTCCAAACATCCCTTTGCCAATTCCACAAGAACAGCCTCAGCGAAAGGCTTCTTGAAGGGAAAGATGTCACTGTGTGAGATGAATTAAGAGAACACAGAGCAGTTTCTCAGAAAGCTTCTTTCCAGTTGTGAACGGAAGATATTTTCTTTTTCACCATAGCCCTATATGGGCTTCCAAATATCCCTTTGCCAATTCCACAAGAACAGCCTTAGCGAAAGGCTTCTTGAAGGGAAAGATGTAACTCTGTGAGATGAATTCACAGAACACAGAGCAGTTTCTCAGAAAGCTTCCTTCCAGTTTTGAACGGAAGATATTTCCTTTTTCACCATAGCCCTCTATGGGCTTCCAAATATCCCTTGGCCAATTCCACAAGAACAGCCTTAGCGAAAGGCTTCTTGAAGGGAAAGATGTATCTCTGTGAGTTGAATTCACAGAACACAGAGCAGTTTCTCAGAAAGCTTCTTTCCGGTTTTGAACGGAAGATATTTCCTTTTTCACCATAGACGTCTATGGGCTTCCAAATATCCCTTTGCCAATTCCAGAAGAACAAACTTAGCCAAAGGCTTCTTGAAGGGAAAGATGTAACTCTGTGAGATGAATTAACAGAACACAGAGCAGTTTCTCAGAAAGCTTCTTTCCAGTTTTGAACGGAAGATATTTCCTTTTTCACCATAGCCCTCTATGGGCTTCCAAATATCCCTTTGCCAATTCGACAAGAACAGCCTTAGCGAAAGGCTTCTTGAAGGGAAAGATGTAACTCTGTGAGATGAATTAACAGAACACAGAGCAGTTTCTCAGAAAGCTTCTTTCCAGTTTTGAACGGAAGATATTTCCTTTTTCACCATAGCCCTCTATGGGCTTCCAAATATCGCTTTGCCAATTCCAAAAGAACAGCCTTAGCGAAAGGCTTCTTGAAGGGAAAGATGTAACTCTGTGAGTTGAATTCAGAGAACACAGAGCAGTTTCTCAGTAAGCTTCTTTCCAGTTTTGAACGGAAGATATTTCCTTTTTCACCATAGCCCTCTATGGGCTTCCAAATATCACTTTGCCAATTCCACAAGAACAGCCTTAGCGAAAGGCTTCTTGAAGGGAAAGATGTAACTCTGTGAGATGAATTAACAGAACACAGAGCAGTTTCTCAGAAAGCTTCTTTCCAGTTTTGAACGGAAGATATTTCCTTTTTCACCATAGCCCTCTATGGGCTTCCAAATATCCCTTTGCCAATTCCACAAGAACAGCCTTAGCGAAAGGCTTCTTGAAGGGAAAGATGTAACTCTGTGAGATGAATTCACAGAACACAGAGCAGTTTCTCAGAAAGCTTCTTTCCAGTTTTGAACGGAAGATATTTCCTTTTTCACCATAGCCGTCTATGGGCTTAGAAATATCCCTTTGGCAATTCCACAAGAACAGCCTTAGCGAAAGGATTCTTGAAGGGAAAGATGTAACTCTGTGAGATGAATTAACAGAACACAGAGCAGTTTCTCAGAATGCTTCTTTCCAGTTTTGAACGGAAGATATTTCCTTTTTCACCATAGCCGTCTATGGGCTTCCAAATATCCCTTTGCCATTTCCACAAGAACAGCCTTAGCGACAGGCTTCTTGAAGGGAAAGATGTAACTCGGTGAGATGAATTCAGAGAACACAAGCAGTTTCTCAGAAAGCTTCTTTCCAGTTTTGAACGGAAGATATTTCCTTTTTCACCATAGCCCTCTATGGGCTTCCAAATATCCCTTTGCCAATTCCACAAGAACAGCCTTAGCGAAAGGCTTCTTGAAGGGAAAGATGTAACTCTGTGAGATGAATTAACAGAACACAGAGCAGTTTCTCAGAAAGCTTCTTTCCAGTTTTGAACGGAACATATTTCCTTTTTCACCATAGCCCTCTATGGGCTTCCAAATATCCCTTTGCCAATTCCACAAGAACAGCCTTAGCGAAAGGCTTCTTGAAGGGAAAGATGTAACTCTGTGAGATGAATTAACAGAACACAGAGCAGTTTCTCAGAAAGCTTCTTTCCAGTTTTGAACGGAAGATATTTCCTTTTTCACCATAGCCCTCTATGGGCTTCCAAATATCCCTTTGCCAATTCCACAAGAACAGCCTTAGCGAAAGGCTTCTTGAAGGGAAAGATATAACTCTGTGAGATGAATTAACAGGACACAGAGAAGTTTCTCAGAAAGCTTCTTTCCAGTTTTGAAAGGAAGATATTTCCTTTTTCACCATAACCCTCTATGGGCTTCCAAATATCCCTTTGCCAATTCCACAAGAACAGCCTTAGCGAAAGGCTTCTTGAAGGGAAAGATGTGACTCTGTGAGATGAATTAACAGAACTCAGAGCAGTTTCTCAGAAAGCTTCTTTCCAGTTTTGAACGGAAGATATTTCCTTTTTCACCATAGGCTCTATGGGCTTCCAAATATCCCTTTGCCAATTCCACAAGAACAGCCTTAGCGAAAGGCTTCTTGAAGGGAAAGATGTAACTCTGTGAGATGAATTCACAGAACACAGAGCAGTTTCTCAGAAAGCTTCCTTCCAGTATTGAACGGAAGATATTTCCTTTTTCACCATAGCCGTCTATGGGCTTCCAAATATCCCTTTGCCAATTCCACAAGAACAGCCTTAGCGAAAGGCTTCTTGAAGGGAAACATGTAACTCTGTGAGATGAATTCACAGAACACAGAGCAGTTTCCCAGAAAGCTTCTTTCCGGTTTTGAACGGAAGATATTTCCTTTTTCACCATAGCCGTCTATGGGCTTCCAAATATTACTTTTCCAATTCCACAAGAACAACCTTAGCCAAAGGCTTCTTGAAGGGAAAGATGTAACTCTGTGAGATGAATTAACAGAACACAGAGCAGTTTCTCAGAAAGCTTCTATCCAATTTTGAACGGAAGATATTTCCTTTTTCACCATAGCCCTCTATGGGCTTCTAAATATCCCTTTGCCAATTCCACAAGAACAGCCTTAGCGAAAGGCTTCTTGAAGGGAAAGATGTAACTCTGTGAGATGAATTAACAGAACACAGAAAAGTTTCTCAGAAAGCTTCTTTCCAGTTTTGAACGGAAGATATTTCCTTTTTCACCATAGCCCTCTATGGGCTTCCAAATATCCCTTTGCCAATTCCACAAGAACAGCCTTAGCGAAAGGCTTCTTGAAGGAAAAGATTTAACTCTGTGAGATGAACTATCAGAACACAGAGCAGTTTCTCAGAAAGCTTCTTTCCAGTTTTGAACGGAAGATATTTCCTTTTTCACCATAGCCCTCTATGGGCTTCCAAATATCCATTTGCCAATTCCACAAGAACAGCCTTAGCGAAAGGCTTCTTGAAGGGAAAGATGTAACTCTGTGAGATGAATTCAGAGAACACAGAGCAGTTTCTCAGAAAGCTTCTTTCCAGTTTTGAACGGAAGATATTTCCTTTTTCACCATAGCCCTCTATGGGCTTCCAAACATCCCTTTGCCAATTCCACAAGAACAGCCTCAGCGAAAGGCTTCTTGAAGGGAAAGATGTCACTCTGTGAGATGAATTAACAGAACACAGAGCAGTTTCTCAGAAAGCTTCTTTCCAGTTGTGAACGGAAGATATTTTCTTTTTCACCATAGCCCTATATGGGCTTCCAAATATCCCTTTGCCAATTCCACAAGAACAGCCTCAGCGAAAGGCTTCTTGAAGGGAAAGATGTAACTCTGTGAGATGAATTCAGAGAACACAAGCAGTTTCTCAGAAAGCTTCTTTCCAGTTTTGAACGGAAGATATTTCCTTTTTCACCATAGGCCTCTATGGGCATCCAAATATCCCTTTGCCAATTCCACAAGAACAGCCTTAGCGAAAGGCTTCTTGAAGGGAAAGATGTAACTCTGTGAGATGAATTCACAGAACACAGAGCAGTTTCTCAGAAAGCTTCCTTCCAGTTTTGAACGGAAGATATTTCCTTTTTCACCATAGCCGTCTATGGGCTTCCAAATATCCCTTTGCCAATTCCACAAGAACAGCCTTAGCGAAAGGCTTCTTGAAGGGAAAGATGTATCTCTGTGAGTTGAATTCACAGAACACAGAGCAGTTTCTCAGAAAGCTTCTTTCCGGTTTTGAACGGAAGATATTTCCTTTTTCACCATAGACGTCTATGGGCTTCCAAATATTACTTTGCCAATTCCAGAAGAACAAACTTAGCCAAAGGCTTCTTGAAGGGAAAGATGTAACTCTGTGAGATGAATTAACAGAACACAGAGCAGTTTCTCAGAAAGCTTCTTTCCAGTTTTGAACGGAAGATATTTCCTTTTTCACCATAGCCCTCTATGGGCTTCCAAATATCCCTTTGCCAATTCGACAAGAACAGCCTTAGCGAAAGGCTTCTTGAAGGGAAAGATGTAACTCTGTGAGATGAATTAACAGAACACAGAGCAGTTTCTCAGAAAGCTTCTTTCCAGTTTTGAACGGAAGATATTTCCTTTTTCACCATAGCCCTCTATGGGCTTCCAAATATCGCTTTGCCAATTCCAAAAGAACAGCCTTAGGGAAAGGCTTCTTGAAGGGAAAGATGTAACTCTGTGAGTTGAATTCAGAGAACACAGAGCAGTTTCTCAGAAAGCTTCTTTCCAGTTTTGAACGGAAGATATTTCCTTTTTCACCATAGCCCTCTATGGGCTTCCAAATATCACTTTGCCAATTCCACAAGAACAGCCTTAGCGAAAGGCTTCTTGAAGGGAAAGATGTAACTCTGTGAGATGAATTAACAGAACACAGAGCAGTTTCTCAGAAAGCTTCTTTCCAGTTTTGAACGGAAGATATTTCCTTTTTCACCATAGCCCTCTATGGGCTTCCAAATATCCCTTTGCCAATTCCACAAGAACAGCCTTAGCGAAAGGCTTCTTGAAGGGAAAGATGTAACCCTGTGAGATGAATTAACAGAACACAGAGCAGTTTCTCAGAAAGCTTCTTTCCAGTTTTGAACGGAAGATATTTCCTTTTTCACCATAGCCCTCTATGGGCTTCCAAATATCCCTTTGCCAATTCCACAAGAACAGCCTTAGCGAAAGGCTTCTTGAAGGGAAAGATAGAACTCTGTGAGATGAATTAACAGGACACAGAGAAGTTTCTCAGAAAGCTTCTTTCCAGTTTTGAAAGGAAGATATTTCCTTTTTCACCATAACCCTCTATGGGCTTCCAAATATCCCTTTGCCAATTCCACAAGAACAGCCTTAGCGAAAGGCTTCTTGAAGGGAAAGATTTGACTCTGTGAGATGAATTAACAGAACACAGAGCAGTTTCTCAGAAAGCTTCTTTCCAGTTTTGAACCGAAGATAATTCCTTTTTCACCATAGGCCTCTATGGGCTTCCAAATATCCCTTTGCCAATTCCACAAGAACAGCCTTAGCGAACGTCTTCTTGAAGGGAAAGATGTAACTCTGTGAGATGAATTCACAGAACAGAGAGCAGTTTCTCAGAAAGCTTCTTTCCAGTTTTGAACGGAAGATATTTCCTTTTTCACCATAGCCCTCTATGGGCTTCCAAATATCCCTTTGCCAATTCCACAAGAACAGGCTTAGCGAAAGGCTTCTTGAAGGGAAAGATGTAACTCTGTGAGATGAATTCACAGAACACAGAGCAGTTTCTCAGAAAGCTTCTTTCCAGTTTTGAACGGGAGATATTTCCTTTTTCACCATAGCCGTCTATTGGCTTCCAAATATCCCTTTGCCAATTCCACAAGAACAGCCTTAGCGAAAGGATTCTTGAAGGGAAAGATGTAACTCTGTGAGATGAATTAACAGAACACAGAGCAGTTTCTCAGAAAGCTTCTCTCCAGTTTTGAACGGAAGATATTTCCTTTTTAACCATAGCCGTCTATGGGCTTCCATATATCCCTTTGCCATTTCCACAAGAACAGCCTTAGCGAAAGGCTTCTTGAAGGGAAAGATGTAACTCTGTGAGATGAATTCAGAGAACACAGAGCAGTTTCTCAGAAAGCTTCTTTCCAGTTTTGAACGGAAGATATTTCCTTTTTCACCATTGGCCTCTATAGGCTTCCAAATATCCCTTTGCCAATTCCACAAGAACAGCCTTAGCGAAAGGCTTCTTGAAGGGAAAGATGTAACTCTGTGAGATGAATTCACAGAACACAGAGCAGTTTCTCAGAAAGCTTCCTTCCAGTTTTGAACGGAAGATATTTCCTTTTTCACCATAGCCGTCTATGGGCTTCCAAATATCCCTTTGCCAATTCCACAAGAACAGCCTTAGCGAAAGGCTTCTTGAAGGGAAAGATGTAATTCTGTGAGATGAATTCACAGAACACAGAGCAGTTTCCCAGAAAGCTTCTTTCCGGTTTTGAACGGAAGATATTTCCTTTTTCACCATAGCCGTCTATGGGCTTCCAAATATTACTTTGCCAATTCCACAAGAACAACCTTAGCCAAAGGTTTCTTGAAGGGAAAGATGTAACTCTGTGAGATGAATTAACAGAACACAGAGCAGTTTCTCAGAAAGCTTCTATCCAATTTTGAACAGAAGATATTTCCTTTTTCACCATAGCCCTCTATGGGCTTCTAAATATCCCTTTGCCAATTCCACAAGAACAGCCTTAGCGAAAGGCTTCTTGAAGGGAAAGATGTAACTCTGTGAGATGAATTCAGAGAACACAGAGCAGTTTCTCAGAAAGCTTCTTTCCAGTTTTGAACGGAAGATATTTCCTTTTTCACCATAGCCCTCTATGGGCTTCCAAACATCCCTTTGCCAATTCCACAAGAACAGCCTCAGCGAAAGGCTTCTTGAAGGGAAAGATGTCACTCTGTGAGATGAATTAACAGAACACAGAGCAGTTTCTCAGAAAGCTTCTTTCCAGTTGTGAACGGAAGATATTTTCTTTTTCACCATAGCCCTCTATGGGCTTCCAAATATCCCTTTGCCAATTCCACAAGAACAGCCTCAGCGAAAGGCTTCTTGAAGGGAAAGATGTAACTCTGTGAGATGAATTAACAGAACACAGAGCAGTTTCTCAGAAAGCTTCTTTCCAGTTTTGAACGGAAGATATTTCCTTTTTCACCATAGCCCTCTATTTGCTTCCAAATATCCCTTTGCCAATTCCAAAAGAACAGCCTTAGCGAAAGGTTTCTTGAAGGGATAGATGTAACTCTGTGAGATGAACTAACAGAACACAGAGCAGTTTCTCAGAAAGCTTCTTTCCAGTTTTGAACACAAGATATTTCCTTTTTCACCATAGTCCTCTATGGGCTTCCAAATATCCTTTTGCCAATTCCACCAGACGAGCGTTAGCGAAAGGCTTCTTGAAGGGAAAGATGTAACTCTGTGAGATGAATTCAGAGAACACAGAGCAGTTTCTCAGAAAGCTTCCTTCCAGTTTTGAACGGAAGATATTTCATTTTTCACCATAGCCGTCTATGGGCTTCCAAATATCCCTTTGCCAATTCCACAAGAACAGCCTTAGCGAAAGGCTTCTTGAAGGGAAAGATGTAACTCTGTGAGATGAATTCACAGAACACAGAGCATTTCCCAGAAAGCTTCTTTCCGGTTTTGAACGGAAGATATTTCCTTTTTCACCATAGCCGTCTATGGGCTTCCAAATATTACTTTGCCAATTCCACAAGAACAACCTTAGCCAAAGGCTTCTTGAAGGGAAAGATGTAACTCTGTGAGATGAATTAACAGAACACAGAGCAGTTTCTCAGAAAGCTTCTATCCAATTTTGAACGGAAGATATTTCCTTTTTCACCATAGCCCTCTATGGGCTTCTAAATATCCCTTTGCCAATTCCACAAGAACAGCCTTAGCGAAAGGCTTCTTGAAGGGAAAGATGTAACTCTGTGAGATGAATTAACAGAACACAGAAAAGTTTCTCAGAAAGCTTCTTTCCAGTTTTGAACGGAAGATATTTCCTTTTTCACCATAGCCCTCTATGGGCTTCCAAATATCCCTTTGCCAATTCCACAAGAACAGCCTTAGCGAAAGGCTTCTTGAAGGAAAAGATTTAACTCTGTGAGATGAACTAACAGAACACAGAGCAGTTTCTCAGAAAGCTTCTTTCCAGTTTTGAACGGAAGATATTTCCTTTTTCACCATAGCCCTCTATGGGCTTCCAAATATCCCTTTGCCAATTCCACAAGAACAGCCTTAGCGAAAGGCTTCTTGAAGGGAAAGATGTAACTCTGTGAGATGAATTCACAGAACACAGAGCAGTTTCTCAGAAAGCTTCTTTCCAGTTTTGAACGGAAGATATTTCCTTTTTCACCATAGCCGTCTATGGGCTTAGAAATATCCCATTGGCAATTCCACAAGAACAGCCGTAGCGAAAGGATTCTTGAAGGGAAAGATGTAACTCTGTGAGATGAATTAACAGAACACAGAGCAGTTTCTCAGAAAGCTTCTTTCCAGTTTTGAACGGAAGATATTTCCTTTTTCACCATAGCCCTCTATGGGCTTCTAAATATCCCTTTGCCAATTCCACAAGAACAGCCTTAGCGAAAGGCTTCTTGAAGGGAAAGATGTAACTCTGTGAGATGAATTAACAGAACACAGAAAAGTTTCTCAGAAAGCTTCTTTCCAGTTTTGAACGGAAGATAATTCCTTTTTCACCATAGCCCTCTATGGGCTTCCAAATATCCCTTTGCCAATTCCACAAGAACAGCCTTAGCGAAAGGCTTCTTGAAGGAAAAGATTTAACTCTGTGAGATGAACTATCAGAACACAGAGCAGTTTCTCAGAAAGCTTCTTTCCAGTTTTGAACGGAAGATATTTCCTTTTTCACCATAGCCCTCTATGGGCTTCCAAATATCCATTTGCCAATTCCACAAGAACAGCCTTAGCGAAAGGCTTCTTGAAGGGAAAGATGTAACTCTGTGAGATGAATTCAGAGAACACAGAGCAGTTTCTCAGAAAGCTTCTTTCCAGTTTTGAACGGAAGATATTTCCTTTTTCACCATAGCCCTCTATGGGCTTCCAAACATCCCTTTGCCAATTCCACAAGAACAGCCTCAGCGAAAGGCTTCTTGAAGGGAAAGATGTCACTCTGTGAGATGAATTAACAGAACACAGAGCAGTTTCTCAGAAAGCTTCTTTCCAGTTGTGAACGGAAGATATTTTCTTTTTCACCATAGCCCTATATGGGCTTCCAAATATCCCTTTGCCAATTCCACAAGAACAGCCTCAGCGAAAGGCTTCTTGAAGGGAAAGATGTAACTCTGTGAGATGAATTCAGAGAACACAAGCAGTTTCTCAGAAAGCTTCTTTCCAGTTTTGAACGGAAGATATTTCCTTTTTCACCATAGGCCTCTATGGGCTTCCAAATATCCCTTTGCCAATTCCACAAGAACAGCCTTAGCGAAAGGCTTCTTGAAGGGAAAGATGTAACTCTGTGAGATGAATTCACAGAACACAGAGCAGTTTCTCAGAAAGCTTCCTTCCAGTTTTGAACGGAAGATATTTCCTTTTTCACCATAGCCGTCTATGGGCTTCCAAATATCCCTTTGCCAATTCCACAAGAACAGCCTTAGCGAAAGGCTTCTTGAAGGGAAAGATGTATCTCTGTGAGTTGAATTCACAGAACACAGAGCAGTTTCTCAGAAAGCTTCTTTCCGGTTTTGAACGGAAGATATTTCCTTTTTCACCATAGACGTCTATGGGCTTCCAAATATTACTTTGCCAATTCCAGAAGAACAAACTTAGCCAAAGGCTTCTTGAAGGGAAAGATGTAACTCTGTGAGATGAATTAACAGAACACAGAGCAGTTTCTCAGAAAGCTTCTTTCCAGTTTTGAACGGAAGATATTTCCTTTTTCACCATAGCCCTCTATGGGCTTCCAAATATCCCTTTGCCAATTCGACAAGAACAGCCTTAGCGAAAGGCTTCTTGAAGGGAAAGATGTAACTCTGTGAGATGAATTAACAGAACACAGAGCAGTTTCTCAGAAAGCTTCTTTCCAGTTTTGAACGGAAGATATTTCCTTTTTCACCATAGCCCTCTATGGGCTTCCAAATATCGCTTTGCCAATTCCAAAAGAACAGCCTTAGCGAAAGGCTTCTTGAAGGGAAAGATGTAACTCTGTGAGTTGAATTCAGAGAACACAGAGCAGTTTCTCAGAAAGCTTCTTTCCAGTTTTGAACGGAAGATATTTCCTTTTTCACCATAGCCCTCTATGGGCTTCCAAATATCACTTTGCCAATTCCACAAGAACAGCCTTAGCGAAAGGCTTCTTGAAGGGAAAGATGTAACTCTGTGAGATGAATTAACAGAACACAGAGCAGTTTCTCAGAAAGCTTCTTTCCAGTTTTGAACGGAAGATATTTCCTTTTTCACCATAGCCCTGTATGGGCTTCCAAATATCCCTTTGCCAATTCCACAAGAACAGCCTTAGCGAAAGGCTTCTTGAAGGGAAAGATGTAACTCTGTGAGATGAATTAACAGAACACAGAGCAGTTTCTCAGAAAGCTTCTTTCCAGTTTTGAACGGAAGATATTTCCTTTTTCACCATAGCCCTCTATGGGCTTCCAAATATCCCTTTGCCAATTCCACAAGAACAGCCTTAGCGAAAGGCTTCTTGAAGGGAAAGATAGAACTCTGTGAGATGAATTAACAGGACACAGAGAAGTTTCTCAGAAAGCTTCTTTCCAGTTTTGAAAGGAAGATATTTCCTTTTTCACCATAATCCTCTATGGGCTTCCAAATATCCCTTTGCCAATTCCACAAGAACAGCCTTAGCGAAAGGCTTCTTGAAGGGAAAGATGTGACTCTGTGAGATGAATTAACAGAACACAGAGCAGTTTCTCAGAAAGCTTCTTTCCAGTTTTGAACCGAAGATAATTCCTTTTTCACCATAGGCCTCTATGGGCTTCCAAATATCCCTTTGCCAATTCCACAAGAACAGCCTTAGCGAACGTCTTCTTGAAGGGAAAGATGTAACTCTGTGAGATGAATTCACAGAACAGAGAGCAGTTTCTCAGAAAGCTTCTTTCCAGTTTTGAACGGAAGATATTTCCTTTTTCACCATAGCCCTCTATGGGCTTCCAAATATCCCTTTGCCAATTCCACAAGAACAGGCTTAGCGAAAGGCTTCTTGAAGGGAAAGATGTAACTCTGTGAGATGAATTCACAGAACACAGAGCAGTTTCTCAGAAAGCTTCTTTCCAGTTTTGAACGGGAGATATTTCCTTTTTCACCATAGCCGTCTATTGGCTTCCAAATATCCCTTTGCCAATTCCACAAGAACAGCCTTAGCGAAAGGATTCTTGAAGGGAAAGATGTAACTCTGTGAGATGAATTTACAGAACACAGAGCAGTTTCTCAGAAAGCTTCTCTCCAGTTTTGAACGGAAGATATTTCCTTTTTAACCATAGCCGTCTATGGGCTTCCATATATCCCTTTGCCATTTCCACAAGAACAGCCTTAGCGAAAGGCTTCTTGAAGGGAAAGATGTAACTCTGTGAGATGAATTCAGAGAACACAGAGCAGTTTCTCAGAAAGCTTCTTTCCAGTTTTGAACGGAAGATATTTCCTTTTTCACCATTGGCCTCTATAGGCTTCCAAATATCCCTTTGCCAATTCCACAAGAACAGCCTTAGCGAAAGGCTTCTTGAAGGGAAAGATGTAACTCTGTGAGATGAATTCACAGAACACAGAGCAGTTTCTCAGAAAGCTTCCTTCCAGTTTTGAACGGAAGATATTTCCTTTTTCACCATAGCCGTCTATGGGCTTCCAAATATCCCTTTGCCAATTCCACAAGAACAGCCTTAGCGAAAGGCTTCTTGAAGGGAAAGATGTAACTCTGTGAGATGAATTCACAGAACACAGAGCAGTTTCCCAGAAAGCTTCTTTCCGGTTTTGAACGGAAGATATTTCCTTTTTCACCATAGCCGTCTATGGGCTTCCAAATATTACTTTGCCAATTCCACAAGAACAACCTTAGCCAAAGGTTTCTTGAAGGGAAAGATGTAACTCTGTGAGATGAATTAACAGAACACAGAGCAGTTTCTCAGAAAGCTTCTATCCAATTTTGAACAGAAGATATTTCCTTTTTCACCATAGCCCTCTATGGGCTTCTAAATATCCCTTTGCCAATTCCACAAGAACAGCCTTAGCGAAAGGCTTCTTGAAGGGAAAGATGTAACTCTGTGAGATGAATTCAGAGAACACAGAGCAGTTTCTCAGAAAGCTTCTTTCCAGTTTTGAACGGAAGATATTTCCTTTTTCACCATAGCCCTCTATGGGCTTCCAAACATCCCTTTGCCAATTCCACAAGAACAGCCTCAGCGAAAGGCTTCTTGAAGGGAAAGATGTCACTCTGTGAGATGAATTAACAGAACACAGAGCAGTTTCTCAGAAAGCTTCTTTCCAGTTGTGAACGGAAGATATTTTCTTTTTCACCATAGCCCTCTATGGGCTTCCAAATATCCCTTTGCCAATTCCACAAGAACAGCCTCAGCGAAAGGCTTCTTGAAGGGAAAGATGTAACTCTGTGAGATGAATTAACAGAACACAGAGCAGTTTCTCAGAAAGCTTCTTTCCAGTTTTGAACGGAAGATATTTCCTTTTTCACCATAGCCCTCTATTTGCTTCCAAATATCCCTTTGCCAATTCCAAAAGAACAGCCTTAGCGAAAGGTTTCTTGAAGGGATAGATGTAACTCTGTGAGATGAACTAACAGAACACAGAGCAGTTTCTCAGAAAGCTTCTTTCCAGTTTTGAACACAAGATATTTCCTTTTTCACCATAGTCCTCTATGGGCTTCCAAATATCCTTTTGCCAATTCCACCAGACGAGCGTTAGCGAAAGGCTTCTTGAAGGGAAAGATGTAACTCTGTGAGATGAATTCAGAGAACACAGAGCAGTTTCTCAGAAAGCTTCCTTCCAGTTTTGAACGGAAGATATTTCATTTTTCACCATAGCCGTCTATGGGCTTCCAAATATCCCTTTGCCAATTCCACAAGAACAGCCTTAGCGAAAGGCTTCTTGAAGGGAAAGATGTAACTCTGTGAGATGAATTCACAGAACACAGAGCATTTCCCAGAAAGCTTCTTTCCGGTTTTGAACGGAAGATATTTCCTTTTTCACCATAGCCGTCTATGGGCTTCCAAATATTACTTTGCCAATTCCACAAGAACAACCTTAGCCAAAGGCTTCTTGAAGGGAAAGATGTAACTCTGTGAGATGAATTAACAGAACACAGAGCAGTTTCTCAGAAAGCTTCTATCCAATTTTGAACGGAAGATATTTCCTTTTTCACCATAGCCCTCTATGGGCTTCTAAATATCCCTTTGCCAATTCCACAAGAACAGCCTTAGCGAAAGGCTTCTTGAAGGGAAAGATGTAACTCTGTGAGATGAATTAACAGAACACAGAAAAGTTTCTCAGAAAGCTTCTTTCCAGTTTTGAACGGAAGATATTTCCTTTTTCACCATAGCCCTCTATGGGCTTCCAAATATCCCTTTGCCAATTCCACAAGCACAGCCTTAGCGAAAGGCTTCTTGAAGGAAAAGATTTAACTCTGTGAGATGAACTAACAGAACACAGAGCAGTTTCTCAGAAAGCTTCTTTCCAGTTTTGAACGGAAGATATTTCCTTTTTCACCATAGCCCTCTATGGGCTTCCAAATATCCCTTTGCCAATTCCACAAGAACAGCCTTAGCGAAAGGCTTCTTGAAGGGAAAGATGTAACTCTGTGAGATGAATTCACAGAACACAGAGCAGTTTCTCAGAAAGCTTCTTTCCAGTTTTGAACGGAAGATATTTCCTTTTTCACCATAGCCGTCTATGGGCTTAGAAATATCCCTTTGGCAATTCCACAAGAACAGCCGTAGCGAAAGGATTCTTGAAGGGAAAGATGTAACTCTGTGAGATGAATTAACAGAACACAGAGCAGTTTCTCAGAAAGCTTCTTTCCAGTTTTGAACGGAAGATATTTTCTTTTTCACCATAGCCGTCTATGGGCTTCCAAATATCCCTTTGCCATTTCCACAAGAACAGCCTTAGCGAAAGGCTTCTTGAAGGGAAAGATGTAACTCTGTGAGATGAATTCAGAGAACACAAGCAGTTTCTCAGAAAGCTTCTTTCCAGTTTTGAACGGAAGATATTTCCTTTTTCACCATAGGCCTCTATGGGCTTCCAAATATCCCTTTGCCAATTCCACAAGAACAGCCTTAGCGAAAGGCTTCTTGAAGGGAAAGATGTAACTCTGTGAGATGAATTCACAGATCACAGAGCAGTTTCTCAGAAAGCTTCCTTCCAGTTTTGAACGGAAGATATTTCCTTTTTCACCACAGCCGTCTATGGGCTTCCAAATATCCCTTTGCCAATTCCACAAGAACAGCCTTAGCGAAAGGCTTCTTGAAGGGAAAGATGTATCTCTGTGAGTTGAATTCACAGAACACAGAGCAGTTTCTCAGAAAGCTTCTTTCCGGTTTTGAACGGAAGATATTTCCTTTTTCACCATAGACGTCTATGGGCTTCCAAATATTACTTTGCCAATTCCAGAAGAACAAACTTAGCCAAAGGCTTCTTGAAGGGAAAGATGTAACTCTGTGAGATGAATTAACAGAACACAGAGCAGTTTCTCAGAAAGCTTCTTTCCAGTTTTGAACGGAAGATATTTCCTTTTTCACCATAGCCCTCTATGGGCTTCCAAATATCCCTTTGCCAATTCGACAAGAACAGCCTTAGCGAAAGGCTTCTTGAAGGGAAAGATGTAACTCTGTGAGATGAATTAACAGAACACAGAGCAGTTTCTCAGAAAGCTTCTTTCCAGTTTTGAACGGAAGATATTTCCTTTTTCACCATAGCCCTCTATGGGCTTCCAAATATCGCTTTGCCAATTCCAAAAGAACAGCCTTAGCGAAAGGCTTCTTGAAGGGAAAGATGTAACTCTGTGAGTTGAATTCAGAGAACACAGAGCAGTTTCTCAGAAAGCTTCTTTCCAGTTTTGAACGGAAGATATTTCCTTTTTCACCATAGCCCTCTATGGGCTTCCAAATATCACTTTGCCAATTCCACAAGAACAGCCTTAGCGAAAGGCTTCTTGAAGGGAAAGATGTAACTCTGTGAGATGAATTAACAGAACACAGAGCAGTTTCTCAGAGAGCTTCTTTCCACTTTTGAACGGAAGATATTTCGTTTTTCACCATAGCCCTCTATGGGCTTCCAAACATCCCTTTGCCAATTCCACAAGAACAGCCTTAGCGAAACGCTTCTTGAAGGGAAAGATGTCACTCTGTGAGATGAATTAACAGAACACAGAGCAGTTTCTCAGAAAGCTTCTTTCCAGTTGTGAACGGAAGATATTTTCTTTTTCACCATAGCCCTCTATGGGCTTCCAAATATCCCTTTGCCAATTCCACAAGAACAGCCTCAGCGAAAGGCTTCTTGAAGGGAAAGATGTAACTCTGTGAGATGAATTAACAGAACACAGAGCAGTTTCTCAGAAAGCTTCTTTCCAGTTTTGAACGGAAGATATTTCCTTTTTCACCATAGCCCTCTATGGGCTTCCAAATATCCCTTTGCCAATTCCAAAAGAACAGCCTTAGCGAAAGGTTTCTTGAAGGGATAGATGTAACTCTGTGAGATGAACTAACAGAACACAGAGCAGTTTCTCAGAAAGCTTCTTTCCAGTTTTGAACACAAGATAATTCCTTTTTCACCATAGTCCTCTATGGGCTTCCAAATATCCTTTTGCCAATTCCACAAGACCAGCGTTAGCGAAAGGCTTCTTGAAGGGAAAGATGTAACTTGTGAGATGAATTCAGAGAACACAGAGCAGTTTCTCAGAAAGCTTCCTTCCAGTTTTGAACGGAAGATATTTCCTTTTTCACCATAGCCGTCTATGGGCTTCCAAATATCCCTTTGCAAATTCCACAAGAACAGCCTTAGCGAAAGGCTTCTTGAAGGGAAAGATGTAACTCTGTGAGATGAATTCACAGAACACAGAGCAGTTTCCCAGAAAGCTTCTTTCCGGTTTTGAACGGAAGATATTTCCTTTTTCACCGTAGCCGTCTATGGGCTTCCAAATATTACTTTGCCAATTCCACAAGAACAACCTTAGCCAAAGGCTTCTTGAAGGGAAAGATGTAACTCTGTGAGATGAATTAACAGAACACAGAGCAGTTTCTCAGAAAGCTTCTTTCCAGTTTTGAACGGAAGATATTTCCTTTTTCACCACAGCCCTCTATGGGCTTCCAAATATCCCTTTGCCAATTCCACAAGAACAGCCTTAGCGAAAGGCTTCTTGAAGGGAAAGATGTAACTCTGTGAGATGAATTCACAGAACACAGAGCAGTTTCTCAGAAAGCTTCTTTCCAGTTTTGAACGGAAGATATTTCCTTTTTCACCATAGCCCTCTATGGGCTTCCAAATATCGCTTTGCCAATTCCACAAGAACAGCCTTAGCGAAAGGCTTCTTGAAGGGAAAGATGTAACTCTGTGAGTTGAATTCAGAGAACACAGAGCAGTTTCTCAGAAAGCTTCTTTCCAGTTTTGAACGGAAGATATTTCCTTTTTCACCATAGCCCTCTATGGGCTTCCAAATATCCCTTTGCCAATTCCACAAGAACAGCCTTAGCGAAAGGCTTCTTGAAGGGAAAGATGTAACTCTGTGAGATGAATTCACAGAACACAGAGCAGTTTCTCAGAAAGCTTCTTTCCAGTTTTGAACGGAAGATATTTCCTTTTTCACCATAGCCCTCTATGGGCTTCCAAATATCCCTTTGCCAATTCCACAAGAACAGCCTTAGCGAAAGGCTTCTTGAAGGAAAAGATTTAACTCTGTGAGATGAATTCAGAGAACACAAGCAGTTTCTCAGAAAGCTTCTTTCCAGTTTTGAACGGAAGATATTTCCTTTTTCACCATAGGCCTCTATGGGCTTCCAAATATCCCTTTGCCAATTCCACAAGAACACCCTTAGCGAAAGGCTTCTTGAAGGGAAAGATGTAACTCTGTGAGATGAATTCACAGAACACAGAGCAGTTTCTCAGAAAGCTTCCTTCCAGTTTTAAACGGAAGATATTTCCTTTTTCACCATAGCCGTCTATGGGCTTCCAAATATCCCTTTGCCAATTCCACAAGAACAGCCTTAGCGAAAGGCTTCTTGAAGGGAAAGATATAACTCTGTGAGATGAATTAACAGGACACAGAGAAGTTTCTCAGAAAGCTTCTTTCCAGTTTTGAAAGGAAGATATTTCCTTTATCACCATAACCCTCTATGGGCTTCCAAATATCCCTTTGCCAATTCCACAAGAACAGCCTTAGCGAAAGGCTTCTTGAAGGGAAAGATGTAACTCTGTGAGTTGAATTCAGAGAACACAGAGCAGTTTCTCAGAAAGCTTCTTTCCAGTTTTGAACGGAAGATATTTCCTTTTTCACCATAGCCCTCTATGGGCTTCCAAATATCCCTTTGCCAATTCCACAAGAACAGCCTTAGCGAAAGGCTTCTTGAAGGGAAAGATGTAACTCTGTGAGATGAATTCACAGAACACAGAGCAGTTTCTCAGAAAGCTTCTTTCCAGTTTTGAACGGAAGATATTTCCTTTTTCACCATAGGCCTCTATGGGCTTCCAAATATCCCTTTGCCAATTCCACAAGAACAGCCTTAGCGAAAGGCTTCTTGAAGGAAAAGATTTAACTCTGTGAGATGAATTCAGAGAACACAAGCAGTTTCTCAGAAAGCTTCTTTCCAGTTTTGAACGGAAGATATTTCCTTTTTCACCATAGGCCTCTATGGGCTTCCAAATATCCCTTTGCCAATTCCACAAGAACACCCTTAGCGAAAGGCTTCTTGAAGGGAAAGATGTAACTCTGTGAGATGAATTCACAGAACACAGAGCAGTTTCTCAGAAAGCTTCCTTCCAGTTTTAAACGGAAGATATTTCCTTTTTCACCATAGCCGTCTATGGGCTTCCAAATATCCCTTTGCCAATTCCACAAGAACAGCCTTAGCGAAAGGTTTCTTGACGGGAAAGATATAACTCTGTGAGATGAATTAACAGGACACAGAGAAGTTTCTCAGAAAGCTTCTTTCCAGTTTTGAAAGGAAGATATTTCCTTTATCACCATAACCCTCTATGGGCTTCCAAATATCCCTTTGCCAATTCCACAAGAACAGCCTTAGCGAAAGGCTTCTTGAAGGGAAAGATGTGACTCTGTGAGATGAATTAACAGAACACAGAGCAGTTTCTCAGAAAGCTTATTTCCAGTTTTGAACCGAAGATAATTCCTTTTTCACCATAGGCCTCTATGGGCTTCCAAATATCCCTTTGCCAATTCCACAAGAACAGCCTTAGCGAACGGCTTCTTGAAGGGAAAGATGTAACTCTGTGAGATGAATTCACAGAACACAGAGCAGTTTCTCAGAAAGCTTCTTTCCAGTTTTGAACGGAAGATATTTCCTTTTTCACCATAGCCCTCTATGGGCTTCCAAATATCCCTTTGCCAATTCCACAAGAACAGCCTTAGCGAAAGGCTTCTTGAAGGGAAAGATGTAACTCTGTGAGATGAATTCACAGAACACAGAGCAGTTTCTCAGAAAGCTTCTTTCCAGTTTTGAACGGAAGATATTTCCTTTTTCACCATAGCCGTCTATGGGCTTCCAAATATCCATGGACAATTCCACAAGAACAGCCTTAGCGAAAGGATTCTTGAAGGGAAAGATGTAACTCTGTGAGATGAATTAACAGAACACAGAGCAGTTTCTCAGAAAGCTTCTCTCCAGTTTTGAACGGAAGATATTTCCTTTTTCACCATAGCCGTCTATGGGCTTCCAAATATCCCTTTGCCATTTCCACAAGAACAGCCTTAGCGAAAGGCTTCTTGAAGGGAAAGATGTAACTCTGTGAGATGAATTCAGAGAACACAGAGCAGTTTCTCAGAAAGCTTCTTTCCAGTTTTGAACGGAAGATATTTCCTTTTTCACCATAGGCCTCTTTAGGCTTCCAAATATCCCTTTGCCAATTCCACAAGAACAGCCTTAGCGAAAGGCTTCTTGAAGGGAAAGATGTAACTCTGTGAGATGAATTCACAGAACACAGAGCAGTTTCTCAGAAAGCTTCCTTCCAGTTTTGAACGGAAGATATTTCCTTTTTCACCATAGCCGTCTATGGGCTTCCAAATATCCCATTGCCAATTCCACAAGAACAGCCTTAGCGAAAGGCTTCTTGAAGGAAAAGATTTAACTCTGTGAGATGAACTAACAGAACACAGAGAAGTTTCTCAGAAAGCTTCTTTCCAGTTTTGAACGGAAGATATTTCCTTTTTCACCATAGCCCTCTATGGGCTTCCAAATATCCCTTTGCCAATTCCACAAGAACAGCCTTAGCGAAATGCTTCTTGAAGAGAAAGATGTAACTCTGTGAGATGAATTCACAGAACACAGAGCAGTTTCTCAGAAAGCTTCTTTCCAGTTTTGAACGGAAGATATTTCCTTTTTCACCATAGCCGTCTATGGGCTTAGAAATATCCCTTTGGCAATACAACAAGAACAGCCTTAGCGAAAGGATTCTTGAAGGGAAAGATGTAACTCTGTGAGATGAATTAACAGAACACAGAGCAGTTTCTCAGAAAGCTTCTTTCCAGTTTTGAACGGAAGATATTTCCTTTTTCACCATAGCCGTCTATGGGCTTCCAAATATCCCTTTGCCATTTCCACAAGAACAGCCTTAGCGAAAGGCTTCTTGAAGGGAAAGATGTAACTCTGTGAGATGAATTCAGAGAACACAAGCAGTTTCTCAGAAAGCTTCTTTCCAGTTTTGAACGGAAGATATTTCCTTTTTCACCATAGGCCTCTATGGGCTTCCAAATATCCCTTTGCCAATTCCACAAGAACAGCCTTAGCGAAAGGCTTCTTGAAGGGAAAGATGTAACTCTGTGAGATGAATTCAGAGAACACAGAGCAGTTTCTCAGAAAGCTTCCTTCCAGTTTTGAACGGAAGATATTTCCTTTTTCATCATAGCCGTCTATGGGCTTCCAAATATCCCTTTGCCAATTCCACAAGAACAGCCTGAGCGAAAGGCTTCTTGAAGGGAAAGATGTAACTCTGTGAGATGAATTCACAGAACACAGAGCAGTTTCTCAGAAAGCTTCTTTCCGGTTTTGAACGGAAGATATTTCCTTTTTCACCATAGCCGTCTATGGGCTTCCAAATATTACTTTGCCAATTCCACAAGAACAACCTTAGCCAAAGGCTTCTTGAAGGGAAAGATGTAACTCTGTGAGATGAATTAACAGAACACAGAGCAGTTTCTCAGAAAGCTTCTTTCCAGTTTTGAACGGAAGATATTTCCTTTTTCACCATAGCCCTCTATGGGCTTCCAAATATCCCTTTGCCAATTCCACAAGAACAGCCTTAGCGAAAGGCTTCTTGAAGGGAAAGATGTAACTCTGTGAGATGAATTAACAGAACACAGAGCAGTTTCTCAGAAAGCTTCTTTCCAGTTTTGAACGGAAGATATTTCCTTTTTCACCATAGCCCTCTATGGGCTTCCAAATATCGCTTTGCCAATTCCAAAAGAACAGCCTTAGCGAAAGGCTTCCTGAAGGGAAAGATGTAACTCTGTGAGTTGAATTCAGAGAACACAGAGCAGTTTCTCAGAAAGCTTCTTTCCAGTTTTGAACGGAAGATATTTCCTTTTTCACCATAGCCCTCTAGGGGCTTCCAAATATCCATTTGCCAATTCCACAAGAACAGCCTTAGCGAAAGGCTTCTTGAAGGGAAAGATGTAACTCTGTGAGATGAATTAACAGAACACAGAGCAGTTTCTCAGAAAGCTTCTTTCCAGTTTTGAACGGAAGATATTTCCTTTTTCACCATAGCCCTCTATGGGCTTCCAAATATCCCTTTGCCAATTCCACATGAACAGCCTTAGCGAAAGGCTTCTTGAAGGGAAAGATGTAACTCTGTGAGATGAATTAACAGAACACAGAGCAGTTTCTCAGAAAGCTTCTTTCCAGTTTTGAACGGAAGATATTTCCTTTTTCACCATAGCCCTCTATGGGCTTCCAAATATCCCTTTGCCAATTCCACAAGAACAGCCTTAGCGAAAGGCTTCTTGAAGGGAAAGATGTAACTCTGTGAGATGAATTAACAGGACACAGAGAAGTTTCTCAGAAAGCTTCTTTCCAGTTTTGAAAGGAAGATATTTCCTTTTTCACCATAACCCTCTATGGGCTTCCAAATATCCCTTTGCCAATTCCACAAGAACAGCCTTAGCGAAAGGCTTCTTGAAGGGAAAGATGTGACTCTGTGAGATGAATTAACAGAACACAGAGCAGTTTCTCAGAAAGCTTCTTTCCAGTTTTGAACCGAAGATAATTCCTTTGTCACCATAGGCCTCTATGGGCTTCCAAATATCCCTTTGCCAATTCCACAAGAACAGCCTTAGCGAACGGCTTCTTGAAGGGAAAGATGTAACTCTGTGATATGAATTCACAGAACACAGAGCAGTTTCTCAGAAAGCTTCTTTCCAGTTTTGAACGGAAGATATTTCCTTTTTCACCATAGCCCTCTATGGGCTTCCAAATATCCCTTTGCCAATTCCACAAGAACAGCCTTAGCGAAAGGCTTCTTGAAGGGAAAGATGTAAGTCTGTGAGATGAATTCACAGAACACAGAGCAGTTTCTCAGAAAGCTTCTTTCCAGTTTTGAACAGAAGATATTTCCTTTTTCACCATAGCCGTCTATGGGCTTCCAAATATCCCTTTGCCAATTCCACAAGAACAGCCTTAGCGAAAGGCTTCTTGAAGGGAAAGATGTAACTCTGTGAGATGAATTCACAGAACACAGAGCAGTTTCCCAGAAAGCTTCTTTCCGGTTTTGAACGGAAGATAGTTCCTTTTTCACCGTAGCCGTCTATGGGCTTCCAAATATTACTTTGCCAATTCCACAAGAACAAGCTTAGCCAAAGGCTTCTTGAAGGGAAAGATGTAACTCTGTGAGATGAATTAACAGAACACAGAGCAGTTTCTCAGAAAGCTTCTATCCAATTTTGAACGGAAGATATTTCCTTTTTCACCATAGCCCTCTAAGGGCTTCTAAATATCCCTTTGCCAATTCCACAAGAACAGCCTTAGCGAAAGGCTTCTTGAAGGGAAAGATGTAACTCTGTGAGATGAATTAACAGAACACAGAAAAGTTTCTCAGAAAGCTTCTTTCCAGTTTTGAACGGAAGATATTTCCTTTTTCACCATAGCCCTCTATGGGCTTCCAAATATCCCTTTGCCAATTCCACAAGAACAGCCTTAGCGAAAGGCTTCTTGAAGGGAAAGATTTAACTCTCTGAGATGAACTAACAGAACACAGAGCAGTTTCTCAGAAAGCTTCTTTCCAGTTTTGAACGGAAGATATTTCCTTTTTCACCATAGCCCTCTATGGGCTTCCAAATATCGCTTTGCCAATTCCACAACAACAGTCTTAGCGAAAGGCTTCTTGAAGGGAAAGATGTAACTCTGTGAGATGAATTCACAGAACACCGAGCAGTTTCTCAGAAAGCTTCATTCCAGTTTTGAACGGAAGATATTTCCTTTTTCACCATAGCCCTCTATGGGCTTCCAAACATCCCTTTGCCAATTCCACAAGAACAGCCTTAGCGAAAGGCTTCTTGAAGGGAAAGATGTCACTCTGTGAGATGAATTAACAGAACACAGAGCAGTTTCTCAGAAAGCTTCTTTCCAGTTGTGAACGGAAGATATTTTCTTTTTCACCATAGCCCTCTAAGGGGTTCCAAATATCCCTTTGCCAATTCCACAAGAACAGCCTCAGCGAAAGGCTTCTTGAAGGGAAAGATGTAACTCTGTGAGATGAATTCACAGAACACAGAGCAGTTTCTCAGAAAGCTTCTTTCCAGTTTTGAACGGAAGATATTTCCTTTTTCACCATAGCCCTCTAAGGGGTTCCAAATATCCCTTTGCCAATTCCAAAAGAACAGCCTTAGCGAAAGGTTACTTGAAGGGATAGATGTAACTCTGTGAGATGAACTAACAGAACACAGAGCAGTTTCTCAGAAAGCTTCTTTCCAGTTTTGAACACAAGATATTTCCTTTTTCACCATAGTCCTCTAAGGGCTTCCAAATATCCTTTTGCCAATTCCACAAGACCAGCGTTAGCGAAAGGCTTCTTGAAGGGAAAGATGTAACTCTGTGAGATGAATTCAGAGAACACAGAGCAGTTTCTCAGAAAGCTTCTTTCCAGTTTTGAACGGAAGATATTTCCTTTTTCAAAATAGCTCTCTATGGTCTTCCAAATATCCCTTTGCCAATTCAACAAGAACTGCCTTAGCGAAAGGCTTCTTGAAGGGAAAGATGTAACTCTGTGAGATGAATTAACAGAACACAGAGCAGTTTCTCAGAAAGCTTCTTTCCAGTTTTGAACGGAAGATATTTCCTTTTTCACCATAGCCCTCTATGGGCTTCGAAGTATCCCTTTGCCAATTCCACAAGAACAGCCTTAGCGAATGGCTTCTTGAAGGGAAAGATGTAACTCTGTGAGATGAATTCAGAGAACACAGAGCAGTTTCTCAGAAAGCTTCTTTCCGGTTTTGAACGGAAGATATTTCCTTTTTCACCATAGCCCTCTAGGGTTTTCCAAATATCCCTTTGCCAATTCCACAAGAACAGCCTTAGCGAAAGGCTTCTTGAAGGGAAAGATGTAACTCTGTGAGATGAATTCAGAGAACACAGAGCAGTTTCTCAGAAAGCTTCTTTCTAGTTGTGAACGGAAGATATTTCCTTTTTCACCATAGGCCTCTATGGGCTTCCAAATATCCCTTTGCCAATTCCACAAGAACAGCCTTAGCGAAAGGCTTCTTGAAGGGAAAGATGTAACTCTGTGAGATGAACTAACAGAACACAGAGCAGTTTCTCAGAAAGCTTCTTTCCAGTTTTGAACGGAAGATATTTCCTTTTTCACCATAGGCCTCTATAGGCTTCCAAATATCCCTTTGCCAATTCCACAAGAACAGCCTTAGCGAAAGGCTTCTTGAAGGGAAAGATGTAACTCTGTGAGATGAATTCACAGAACACAGAGCAGTTTCTCAGAAAGCTTCCTTCCAGTTTTGAACGGAAGATATTTCCTTTTTCACCATAGCCGTCTATGGGCTTCCAAATATCCCATTGCCAATTCCACAAGAACAGCCTTAGCGAAAGGCTTCTTGAAGGGAAAGATGTAACTCTGTGAGATGAATTCACAGAACACAGAGCAGTTTACCAGAAAGTTTCTTTCCGGTTTTGAACGGAAGATATTTCCTTTTTCACCATAGCCGTCTATGGGCTTCCAAATATCCCTTTGCCAATTCCACAAGAACAACCTTAGCCAAAGGCTTCTTGAAGGGAAAGATGTAACTCTGTGAGATGAATTAACAGAACACACAGCAGTTTCTCAGAAAGCTTCTATCCAATTTTGAACGGAAGATATTTCCTTTTTCACCATAGCCCTCTATGGGCTTCTAAATATCCCTTTGCCAATTCCACAAGAACAGCCTTAGCGAAAGGCTTCTTGAAGGGAAAGATGTAACTCTGTGAGATGAATTAACAGAACACAGAGCAGTTTCTCAGAAAGCTTCTTTCCAGTTTTGAACGGAAGATATTCCTTTTTCACCATAGCCCTCTATGGGCTTCCAAATATCGCTTTGCCAATTCCAAAAGAACAGCCTTAGCGAAAGGCTTCCTGAAGGGAAAGATGTAACTCTGTGAGTTGAATTCAGAGAACACAGAGCAGTTTCTCAGAAAGCTTCTTTCCAGTTTTGAACGGAAGATATTTCCTTTTTCACCATAGCCCTCTATGGGCTTCCAAATATCCATTTGCCAATTCCACAAGAACAGCCTTAGCGAAAGGCTTCTTGAAGGGAAAGATGTAACTCTGTGAGATGAATTAACAGAACACAGAGCAGTTTCTCAGAAAGCTTCTTTCCAGTTTTGAACGGAAGATATTTCCTTTTTCACCATAGGCCTCTTTAGGCTTCCAAATATCCCTTTGCCAATTCCACAAGAACAGCCTTAGCGAAAGGCTTCTTGAAGGGAAAGATGTAACTCTGTGAGATGAATTCACAGAACACAGAGCAGTTTCTCAGAAAGCTTCCTTCCAGTTTTGAACGGAAGATATTTCCTTTTTCACCATAGCCGTCTATGGGCTTCCAAATATCCCATTGCCAATTCCACAAGAACAGCCTTAGCGAAAGGCTTCTTGAAGGAAAAGATGTAACTCTGTGAGATGAACTAACAGAACACAGAGAAGTTTCTCAGAAAGCTTCTTTCCAGTTTTGAACGGAAGATATTTCCTTTTTCACCATAGCCCTCTATGGGCTTCCAAATATCCCTTTGCCAATTCCACAAGAACAGCCTTAGCGAAATGCTTCTTGAAGAGAAAGATGTAACTCTGTGAGATGAATTCACAGAACACAGAGCAGTTTCTCAGAAAGCTTCTTTCCAGTTTTGAACGGAAGATATTTCCTTTTTCACCATAGCCGTCTATGGGCTTAGAAATATCCCTTTGGCAATACAACAAGAACAGCCTTAGCGAAAGGATTCTTGAAGGGAAAGATGTAACTCTGTGAGATGAATTAACAGAACACAGAGCAGTTTCTCAGAAAGCTTCTTTCCAGTTTTGAACGGAAGATATTTCCTTTTTCACCATAGCCGTCTATGGGCTTCCAAATATCCCTTTGCCATTTCCACAAGAACAGCCTTAGCGAAAGGCTTCTTGAAGGGAAAGATGTAACTCTGTGAGATGAATTCAGAGAACACAAGCAGTTTCTCAGAAAGCTTCTTTCCAGTTTTGAACGGAAGATATTTCCTTTTTCACCATAGGCCTCTATGGGCTTCCAAATATCCCTTTGCCAATTCCACAAGAACAGCCTTAGCGAAAGGCTTCTTGAAGGGAAAGATGTAACTCTGTGAGATGAATTCAGAGAACACAGAGCAGTTTCTCAGAAAGCTTCCTTCCAGTTTTGAACGGAAGATATTTCCTTTTTCATCATAGCCGTCTATGGGCTTCCAAATATCCCTTTGCCAATTCCACAAGAACAGCCTGAGCGAAAGGCTTCTTGAAGGGAAAGATGTAACTCTGTGAGATGAATTCACAGAACACAGAGCAGTTTCTCAGAAAGCTTCTTTCCGGTTTTGAACGGAAGATATTTCCTTTTTCACCATAGCCGTCTATGGGCTTCCAAATATTACTTTGCCAATTCCACAAGAACAACCTTAGCCAAAGGCTTCTTGAAGGGAAAGATGTAACTCTGTGAGATGAATTAACAGAACACAGAGCAGTTTCTCAGAAAGCTTCTTTCCAGTTTTGAACGGAAGATATTTCCTTTTTCACCATAGCCCTCTATGGGCTTCCAAATATCCCTTTGCCAATTCCACAAGAACAGCCTTAGCGAAAGGCTTCTTGAAGGGAAAGATGTAACTCTGTGAGATGAATTAACAGAACACAGAGCAGTTTCTCAGAAAGCTTCTTTCCAGTTTTGAACGGAAGATATTTCCTTTTTCACCATAGCCCTCTATGGGCTTCCAAATATCGCTTTGCCAATTCCAAAAGAACAGCCTTAGCGAAAGGCTTCCTGAAGGGAAAGATGTAACTCTGTGAGTTGAATTCAGAGAACACAGAGCAGTTTCTCAGAAAGCTTCTTTCCAGTTTTGAACGGAAGATATTTCCTTTTTCACCATAGCCCTCTAGGGGCTTCCAAATATCCATTTGCCAATTCCACAAGAACAGCCTTAGCGAAAGGCTTCTTGAAGGGAAAGATGTAACTCTGTGAGATGAATTAACAGAACACAGAGCAGTTTCTCAGAAAGCTTCTTTCCAGTTTTGAACGGAAGATATTTCCTTTTTCACCATAGCCCTCTATGGGCTTCCAAATATCCCTTTGCCAATTCCACATGAACAGCCTTAGCGAAAGGCTTCTTGAAGGGAAAGATGTAACTCTGTGAGATGAATTAACAGAACACAGAGCAGTTTCTCAGAAAGCTTCTTTCCAGTTTTGAACGGAAGATATTTCCTTTTTCACCATAGCCCTCTATGGGCTTCCAAATATCCCTTTGCCAATTCCACAAGAACAGCCTTAGCGAAAGGCTTCTTGAAGGGAAAGATGTAACTCTGTGAGATGAATTAACAGGACACAGAGAAGTTTCTCAGAAAGCTTCTTTCCAGTTTTGAAAGGAAGATATTTCCTTTTTCACCATAACCCTCTATGGGCTTCCAAATATCCCTTTGCCAATTCCACAAGAACAGCCTTAGCGAAAGGCTTCTTGAAGGGAAAGATGTGACTCTGTGAGATGAATTAACAGAACACAGAGCAGTTTCTCAGAAAGCTTCTTTCCAGTTTTGAACCGAAGATAATTCCTTTGTCACCATAGGCCTCTATGGGCTTCCAAATATCCCTTTGCCAATTCCACAAGAACAGCCTTAGCGAACGGCTTCTTGAAGGGAAAGATGTAACTCTGTGATATGAATTCACAGAACACAGAGCAGTTTCTCAGAAAGCTTCTTTCCAGTTTTGAACGGAAGATATTTCCTTTTTCACCATAGCCCTCTATGGGCTTCCAAATATCCCTTTGCCAATTCCACAAGAACAGCCTTAGCGAAAGGCTTCTTGAAGGGAAAGATGTAAGTCTGTGAGATGAATTCACAGAACACAGAGCAGTTTCTCAGAAAGCTTCTTTCCAGTTTTGAACAGAAGATATTTCCTTTTTCACCATAGCCGTCTATGGGCTTCCAAATATCCCTTTGCCAATTCCACAAGAACAGCCTTAGCGAAAGGCTTCTTGAAGGGAAAGATGTAACTCTGTGAGATGAATTCACAGAACACAGAGCAGTTTCCCAGAAAGCTTCTTTCCGGTTTTGAACGGAAGATAGTTCCTTTTTCACCGTAGCCGTCTATGGGCTTCCAAATATTACTTTGCCAATTCCACAAGAACAAGCTTAGCCAAAGGCTTCTTGAAGGGAAAGATGTAACTCTGTGAGATGAATTAACAGAACACAGAGCAGTTTCTCAGAAAGCTTCTATCCAATTTTGAACGGAAGATATTTCCTTTTTCACCATAGCCCTCTAAGGGCTTCTAAATATCCCTTTGCCAATTCCACAAGAACAGCCTTAGCGAAAGGCTTCTTGAAGGGAAAGATGTAACTCTGTGAGATGAATTAACAGAACACAGAAAAGTTTCTCAGAAAGCTTCTTTCCAGTTTTGAACGGAAGATATTTCCTTTTTCACCATAGCCCTCTATGGGCTTCCAAATATCCCTTTGCCAATTCCACAAGAACAGCCTTAGCGAAAGGCTTCTTGAAGGGAAAGATTTAACTCTCTGAGATGAACTAACAGAACACAGAGCAGTTTCTCAGAAAGCTTCTTTCCAGTTTTGAACGGAAGATATTTCCTTTTTCACCATAGCCCTCTATGGGCTTCCAAATATCGCTTTGCCAATTCCACAACAACAGTCTTAGCGAAAGGCTTCTTGAAGGGAAAGATGTAACTCTGTGAGATGAATTCACAGAACACCGAGCAGTTTCTCAGAAAGCTTCATTCCAGTTTTGAACGGAAGATATTTCCTTTTTCACCATAGCCCTCTATGGGCTTCCAAACATCCCTTTGCCAATTCCACAAGAACAGCCTTAGCGAAAGGCTTCTTGAAGGGAAAGATGTCACTCTGTGAGATGAATTAACAGAACACAGAGCAGTTTCTCAGAAAGCTTCTTTCCAGTTGTGAATGGAAGATATTTTCTTTTTCACCATAGCCCTCTAAGGGGTTCCAAATATCCCTTTGCCAATTCCACAAGAACAGCCTCAGCGAAAGGCTTCTTGAAGGGAAAGATGTAACTCTGTGAGATGAATTCACAGAACACAGAGCAGTTTCTCAGAAAGCTTCTTTCCAGTTTTGAACGGAAGATATTTCCTTTTTCACCATAGCCCTCTATGGGCTTCCAAATATCCCTTTGCCAATTCCAAAAGAACAGCCTTAGCGAAAGGTTACTTGAAGGGATAGATGTAACTCTGTGAGATGAACTAACAGAACACAGAGCAGTTTCTCAGAAAGCTTCTTTCCAGTTTTGAACACAAGATATTTCCTTTTTCACCATAGTCCTCTAAGGGCTTCCAAATATCCTTTTGCCAATTCCACAAGACCAGCGTTAGCGAAAGGCTTCTTGAAGGGAAAGATGTAACTCTGTGAGATGAATTCAGAGAACACAGAGCAGTTTCTCAGAAAGCTTCTTTCCAGTTTTGAACGGAAGATATTTCCTTTTTCAAAATAGCTCTCTATGGTCTTCCAAATATCCCTTTGCCAATTCAACAAGAACTGCCTTAGCGAAAGGCTTCTTGAAGGGAAAGATGTAACTCTGTGAGATGAATTAACAGAACACAGAGCAGTTTCTCAGAAAGCTTCTTTCCAGTTTTGAACGGAAGATATTTCCTTTTTCACCATAGCCCTCTATGGGCTTCGAAGTATCCCTTTGCCAATTCCACAAGAACAGCCTTAGCGAATGGCTTCTTGAAGGGAAAGATGTAACTCTGTGAGATGAATTCAGAGAACACAGAGCAGTTTCTCAGAAAGCTTCTTTCCGGTTTTGAACGGAAGATATTTCCTTTTTCACCATAGCCCTCTAGGGTTTTCCAAATATCCCTTTGCCAATTCCACAAGAACAGCCTTAGCGAAAGGCTTCTTGAAGGGAAAGATGTAACTCTGTGAGATGAATTCAGAGAACACAGAGCAGTTTCTCAGAAAGCTTCTTTCTAGTTGTGAACGGAAGATATTTCCTTTTTCACCATAGGCCTCTATGGGCTTCCAAATATCCCTTTGCCAATTCCACAAGAACAGCCTTAGCGAAAGGCTTCTTGAAGGGAAAGATGTAACTCTGTGAGATGAACTAACAGAACACAGAGCAGTTTCTCAGAAAGCTTCTTTCCAGTTTTGAACGGAAGATATTTCCTTTTTCACCATAGGCCTCTATAGGCTTCCAAATATCCCTTTGCCAATTCCACAAGAACAGCCTTAGCGAAAGGCTTCTTGAAGGGAAAGATGTAACTCTGTGAGATGAATTCACAGAACACAGAGCAGTTTCTCAGAAAGCTTCCTTCCAGTTTTGAACGGAAGATATTTCCTTTTTCACCATAGCCGTCTATGGGCTTCCAAATATCCCATTGCCAATTCCACAAGAACAGCCTTAGCGAAAGGCTTCTTGAAGGGAAAGATGTAACTCTGTGAGATGAATTCACAGAACACAGAGCAGTTTACCAGAAAGTTTCTTTCCGGTTTTGAACGGAAGATATTTCCTTTTTCACCATAGCCGTCTATGGGCTTCCAAATATCCCTTTGCCAATTCCACAAGAACAACCTTAGCCAAAGGCTTCTTGAAGGGAAAGATGTAACTCTGTGAGATGAATTAACAGAACACACAGCAGTTTCTCAGAAAGCTTCTATCCAATTTTGAACGGAAGATATTTCCTTTTTCACCATAGCCCTCTATGGGCTTCTAAATATCCCTTTGCCAATTCCACAAGAACAGCCTTAGCGAAAGGCTTCTTGAAGGGAAAGATGTAACTCTGTGAGATGAATTAACAGAACACAGAGCAGTTTCTCAGAAAGCTTCTTTCCAGTTTTGAACGGAAGATATTCCTTTTTCACCATAGCCCTCTATGGGCTTCCAAATATCGCTTTGCCAATTCCAAAAGAACAGCCTTAGCGAAAGGCTTCCTGAAGGGAAAGATGTAACTCTGTGAGTTGAATTCAGAGAACACAGAGCAGTTTCTCAGAAAGCTTCTTTCCAGTTTTGAACGGAAGATATTTCCTTTTTCACCATAGCCCTCTATGGGCTTCCAAATATCCATTTGCCAATTCCACAAGAACAGCCTTAGCGAAAGGCTTCTTGAAGGGAAAGATGTAACTCTGTGAGATGAATTAACAGAACACAGAGCAGTTTCTCAGAAAGCTTCTTTCCAGTTTTGAACGGAAGATATTTCCTTTTTCACCATAGCCCTCTATGGGCTTCCAAATATCCCTTTGCCAATTCCACAAGAACAGCCTTAGCGAAAGGCTTCTTGAAGGGAAAGATGTAACTCTGTGAGATGAATTAACAGAACACAGAGCAGTTTCTCAGAAAGCTTCTTTCCAGTTTTGAACGGAAGATATTTCCTTTTTCACCGTAGCCCTCTATGGGCTTCCAAATATCCCTTTGCCAATTCCACAAGAACAGCCTTAGCGAAAGGCTTCTTGAAGGGAAAGATGTAACTCTGTGAGATGAATTAACAGGACACAGAGAAGTTTCTCAGAAAGCTTCTTTCCAGTTTTGAAAGGAAGATATTTCCTTTTTCACCATAACCCTCTATGGGCTTCCAAATATCCCTTTGCCAATTCCACAAGAACAGCCTTAGCGAAAGGCTTCTTGAAGGGAAAGATGTGACTCTGTGAGATGAATTAACAGAACACAGAGCAGTTTCTCAGAAAGCTTCTTTCCAGTTTTGAACCGAAGATAATTCCTTTGTCACCATAGGCCTCTATGGGCTTAGAAATATCCCTTTGCCAATTCCACAAGAACAGCCTTAGCGAACGGCTTCTTGAAGGGAAAGATGTAACTCTGTGAGATGAATTCACAGAACACAGAGCAGTTTCTCAGAAAGCTTCTTTCCAGTTTTGAACGGAAGATATTTCCTTTTTCACCATAGCCCTCTATGGGCTTCCAAATATCCCTTTGCCAATTCCACAAGAACAGCCTTAGCGAAAGGCTTCTTGAAGGGAAAGATGTAAGTCTGTGAGATGAATTCACAGAACACAGAGCAGTTTCTCAGAAAGCTTCTTTCCAGTTTTGAACAGAAGATATTTCCTTTTTCACCATAGCCGTCTATGGGCTTCCAAATATCCCTTTGCCAATTCCACAAGAACAGCCTTAGCGAAAGGCTTCTTGAAGGGAAAGATGTAACTCTGTGAGATGAATTCACAGAACACAGAGCAGTTTCCCAGAAAGCTTCTTTCCGGTTTTGAACGGAAGATATTTCCTTTTTCACCATAGCCGTCTATGGGCTTCCAAATATTACTTTGCCAATTCCACAAGAACAAGCTTAGCCAAAGGCTTCTTGAAGGGAAAGATGTAACTCTGTGAGATGAATTAACAGAACACAGAGCAGTTTCTCAGAAAGCTTCTATCCAATTTTGAACGGAAGATATTTCCTTTTTCACCATAGCCCTCTATGGGCTTCTAAATATCCCGTTGCCAATTCCACAAGAACAGCCTTAGCGAAAGGCTTCTTGAAGGGAAAGATGTAACTCTGTGAGATGAATTAACAGAACACAGAAAAGTTTCTCAGAAAGCTTCTTTCCAGTTTTGAACGGAAGATATTTCCTTTTTCACCATAGCCCTCTATGGGCTTCCAAATATCCCTTTGCCAATTCCACAAGAACAGCCTTAGCGAAAGGCTTCTTGAAGGAAAAGATTTAACTCTGTGAGATGAACTAACAGAACACAGAGCAGTTTTTCAGAAAGCTTCTTTCCAGTTTTGAACGGAAGATATTTCCTTTTTCACCATAGCCCTCTATGGGCTTCCAAATATCGCTTTGCCAATTCCACAAGAACAGCCTTAGCGAAAGGCTTCTTGAAGGGAAAGATGTAACTCTGTGAGATGAATTCACAGAACACAGAGCAGTTTCTCAGAAAGCTTCATTCCAGTTTTGAACGGAAGATATTTCCTTTTTCACCATAGCCCTCTATGGGCTTCCAAACATCCCTTTGCCAATTCCACAAGAACACCCTTAGCGAAAGGCTTCTTGAAGGGAAAGATGTAACTCTGTGAGATGAATTAACAGAACACAGAAAAGTTTCTCAGAAAGCTTCTTTCCAGTTTTGAACGGAAGATATTTCCTTTTTCACCATAGCCCTCTATGGGCTTCCAAATATCCCTTTGCCAATTCCACAAGAACAGCCTTAGCGAAAGGCTTCTTGAAGGGAAAGATTTAACTCTCTGAGATGAACTAACAGAACACAGAGCAGTTTCTCAGAAAGCTTCTTTCCAGTTTTGAACGGAAGATATTTCCTTTTTCACCATAGCCCTCTATGGGCTTCCAAATATCGCTTTGCCAATTCCACAACAACAGTCTTAGCGAAAGGCTTCTTGAAGGGAAAGATGTAACTCTGTGAGATGAATTCACAGAACACCGAGCAGTTTCTCAGAAAGCTTCATTCCAGTTTTGAACGGAAGATATTTCCTTTTTCACCATAGCCCTCTATGGGCTTCCAAACATCCCTTTGCCAATTCCACAAGAACAGCCTTAGCGAAAGGCTTCTTGAAGGGAAAGATGTCACTCTGTGAGATGAATTAACAGAACACAGAGCAGTTTCTCAGAAAGCTTCTTTCCAGTTGTGAATGGAAGATATTTTCTTTTTCACCATAGCCCTCTAAGGGGTTCCAAATATCCCTTTGCCAATTCCACAAGAACAGCCTCAGCGAAAGGCTTCTTGAAGGGAAAGATGTAACTCTGTGAGATGAATTCACAGAACACAGAGCAGTTTCTCAGAAAGCTTCTTTCCAGTTTTGAACGGAAGATATTTCCTTTTTCACCATAGCCCTCTATGGGCTTCCAAATATCCCTTTGCCAATTCCAAAAGAACAGCCTTAGCGAAAGGTTACTTGAAGGGATAGATGTAACTCTGTGAGATGAACTAACAGAACACAGAGCAGTTTCTCAGAAAGCTTCTTTCCAGTTTTGAACACAAGATATTTCCTTTTTCACCATAGTCCTCTAAGGGCTTCCAAATATCCTTTTGCCAATTCCACAAGACCAGCGTTAGCGAAAGGCTTCTTGAAGGGAAAGATGTAACTCTGTGAGATGAATTCAGAGAACACAGAGCAGTTTCTCAGAAAGCTTCTTTCCAGTTTTGAACGGAAGATATTTCCTTTTTCAAAATAGCTCTCTATGGTCTTCCAAATATCCCTTTGCCAATTCAACAAGAACTGCCTTAGCGAAAGGCTTCTTGAAGGGAAAGATGTAACTCTGTGAGATGAATTAACAGAACACAGAGCAGTTTCTCAGAAAGCTTCTTTCCAGTTTTGAACGGAAGATATTTCCTTTTTCACCATAGCCCTCTATGGGCTTCGAAGTATCCCTTTGCCAATTCCACAAGAACAGCCTTAGCGAATGGCTTCTTGAAGGGAAAGATGTAACTCTGTGAGATGAATTCAGAGAACACAGAGCAGTTTCTCAGAAAGCTTCTTTCCGGTTTTGAACGGAAGATATTTCCTTTTTCACCATAGCCCTCTAGGGTTTTCCAAATATCCCTTTGCCAATTCCACAAGAACAGCCTTAGCGAAAGGCTTCTTGAAGGGAAAGATGTAACTCTGTGAGATGAATTCAGAGAACACAGAGCAGTTTCTCAGAAAGCTTCTTTCTAGTTGTGAACGGAAGATATTTCCTTTTTCACCATAGGCCTCTATGGGCTTCCAAATATCCCTTTGCCAATTCCACAAGAACAGCCTTAGCGAAAGGCTTCTTGAAGGGAAAGATGTAACTCTGTGAGATGAACTAACAGAACACAGAGCAGTTTCTCAGAAAGCTTCTTTCCAGTTTTGAACGGAAGATATTTCCTTTTTCACCATAGGCCTCTATAGGCTTCCAAATATCCCTTTGCCAATTCCACAAGAACAGCCTTAGCGAAAGGCTTCTTGAAGGGAAAGATGTAACTCTGTGAGATGAATTCACAGAACACAGAGCAGTTTCTCAGAAAGCTTCCTTCCAGTTTTGAACGGAAGATATTTCCTTTTTCACCATAGCCGTCTATGGGCTTCCAAATATCCCATTGCCAATTCCACAAGAACAGCCTTAGCGAAAGGCTTCTTGAAGGGAAAGATGTAACTCTGTGAGATGAATTCACAGAACACAGAGCAGTTTACCAGAAAGTTTCTTTCCGGTTTTGAACGGAAGATATTTCCTTTTTCACCATAGCCGTCTATGGGCTTCCAAATATCCCTTTGCCAATTCCACAAGAACAACCTTAGCCAAAGGCTTCTTGAAGGGAAAGATGTAACTCTGTGAGATGAATTAACAGAACACACAGCAGTTTCTCAGAAAGCTTCTATCCAATTTTGAACGGAAGATATTTCCTTTTTCACCATAGCCCTCTAAGGGCTTCTAAATATCCCTTTGCCAATTCCACAAGAACAGCCTTAGCGAAAGGCTTCTTGAAGGGAAAGATGTAACTCTGTGAGATGAATTAACAGAACACAGAGCAGTTTCTCAGAAAGCTTCTTTCCAGTTTTGAACGGAAGATATTCCTTTTTCACCATAGCCCTCTATGGGCTTCCAAATATCGCTTTGCCAATTCCAAAAGAACAGCCTTAGCGAAAGGCTTCCTGAAGGGAAAGATGTAACTCTGTGAGTTGAATTCAGAGAACACAGAGCAGTTTCTCAGAAAGCTTCTTTCCAGTTTTGAACGGAAGATATTTCCTTTTTCACCATAGCCCTCTATGGGCTTCCAAATATCCATTTGCCAATTCCACAAGAACAGCCTTAGCGAAAGGCTTCTTGAAGGGAAAGATGTAACTCTGTGAGATGAATTAACAGAACACAGAGCAGTTTCTCAGAAAGCTTCTTTCCAGTTTTGAACGGAAGATATTTCCTTTTTCACCATAGCCCTCTATGGGCTTCCAAATATCCCTTTGCCAATTCCACAAGAACAGCCTTAGCGAAAGGCTTCTTGAAGGGAAAGATGTAACTCTGTGAGATGAATTAACAGAACACAGAGCAGTTTCTCAGAAAGCTTCTTTCCAGTTTTGAACGGAAGATATTTCCTTTTTCACCGTAGCCCTCTATGGGCTTCCAAATATCCCTTTGCCAATTCCACAAGAACAGCCTTAGCGAAAGGCTTCTTGAAGGGAAAGATGTAACTCTGTGAGATGAATTAACAGGACACAGAGAAGTTTCTCAGAAAGCTTCTTTCCAGTTTTGAAAGGAAGATATTTCCTTTTTCACCATAACCCTCTATGGGCTTCCAAATATCCCTTTGCCAATTCCACAAGAACAGCCTTAGCGAAAGGCTTCTTGAAGGGAAAGATGTGACTCTGTGAGATGAATTAACAGAACACAGAGCAGTTTCTCAGAAAGCTTCTTTCCAGTTTTGAACCGAAGATAATTCCTTTGTCACCATAGGCCTCTATGGGCTTAGAAATATCCCTTTGCCAATTCCACAAGAACAGCCTTAGCGAACGGCTTCTTGAAGGGAAAGATGTAACTCTGTGAGATGAATTCACAGAACACAGAGCAGTTTCTCAGAAAGCTTCTTTCCAGTTTTGAACGGAAGATATTTCCTTTTTCACCATAGCCCTCTATGGGCTTCCAAATATCCCTTTGCCAATTCCACAAGAACAGCCTTAGCGAAAGGCTTCTTGAAGGGAAAGATGTAAGTCTGTGAGATGAATTCACAGAACACAGAGCAGTTTCTCAGAAAGCTTCTTTCCAGTTTTGAACAGAAGATATTTCCTTTTTCACCATAGCCGTCTATGGGCTTCCAAATATCCCTTTGCCAATTCCACAAGAACAGCCTTAGCGAAAGGCTTCTTGAAGGGAAAGATGTAACTCTGTGAGATGAATTCACAGAACACAGAGCAGTTTCCCAGAAAGCTTCTTTCCGGTTTTGAACGGAAGATATTTCCTTTTTCACCATAGCCGTCTATGGGCTTCCAAATATTACTTTGCCAATTCCACAAGAACAAGCTTAGCCAAAGGCTTCTTGAAGGGAAAGATGTAACTCTGTGAGATGAATTAACAGAACACAGAGCAGTTTCTCAGAAAGCTTCTATCCAATTTTGAACGGAAGATATTTCCTTTTTCACCATAGCCCTCTATGGGCTTCTAAATATCCCGTTGCCAATTCCACAAGAACAGCCTTAGCGAAAGGCTTCTTGAAGGGAAAGATGTAACTCTGTGAGATGAATTAACAGAACACAGAAAAGTTTCTCAGAAAGCTTCTTTCCAGTTTTGAACGGAAGATATTTCCTTTTTCACCATAGCCCTCTATGGGCTTCCAAATATCCCTTTGCCAATTCCACAAGAACAGCCTTAGCGAAAGGCTTCTTGAAGGAAAAGATTTAACTCTGTGAGATGAACTAACAGAACACAGAGCAGTTTTTCAGAAAGCTTCTTTCCAGTTTTGAACGGAAGATATTTCCTTTTTCACCATAGCCCTCTATGGGCTTCCAAATATCGCTTTGCCAATTCCACAAGAACAGCCTTAGCGAAAGGCTTCTTGAAGGGAAAGATGTAACTCTGTGAGATGAATTCACAGAACACAGAGCAGTTTCTCAGAAAGCTTCATTCCAGTTTTGAACGGAAGATATTTCCTTTTTCACCATAGCCCTCTATGGGCTTCCAAACATCCCTTTGCCAATTCCACAAGAACACCCTTAGCGAAAGGCTTCTTGAAGGGAAAGATGTAACTCTGTGAGATGAATTAACAGAACACAGAGCAGTTTCTCAGAAAGCTTCTTTCCAGCTTTGAACGGAAGGTATTTCCTTTTTCACCATAGCCCTCTATGGGCTTCCAAATATCCCTTTGCCAATTCCACAAGAACAGCCTCAGGGAAAGGCTTCTTGAAGGGAAAGATGTAACTCTGTGAGATGAATTCACAGAACACAGAGCAGTTTCTCAGAAAGCTTCTTTCCAGTTTTGAACGGAAGATATTTCCTTTTTCACCATAGCCCTCTATGGGCTTCCAAATATCCCTTTGCCAATTCCAAAAGAACAGCCTTAGCGAAAGGTTACTTGAAGGGATAGATGTAACTCTGTGAGATGAACTAACAGAACACAGAGCAGTTTCTCAGAAAGCTTCTTTCCAGTTTTGAACACAAGATATTTCCTTTTTCACCATAGTCCTCTAAGGGCTTCCAAATATCCTTTTGCCAATTCCACAAGACCAGCGTTAGCGAAAGGCTTCTTGAAGGGAAAGATGTAACTCTGTGAGATGAATTCAGAGAACACAGAGCAGTTTCTCAGAAAGCTTCTTTCCAGTTTTGAACGGAAGATATTTCCTTTTTCAAAATAGCTCTCTATGGTCTTCCAAATATCCCTTTGCCAATTCAACAAGAACTGCCTTAGCGAAAGGCTTCTTGAAGGGAAAGATGTAACTCTGTGAGATGAATTAACAGAACACAGAGCAGTTTCTCAGAAAGCTTCTTTCCAGTTTTGAACGGAAGATATTTCTTTTTTCACCATAGCCCTCTATGGGCTTCGAAGTATCCCTTTGCCAATTCCACAAGAACAGCCTTAGCGAATGGCTTCTTGAAGGGAAAGATGTAACTCTGTGAGATGAATTCAGAGAACACAGAGCAGTTTCTCAGAAAGCTTCTTTCTGGTTTTGAACGGAAGATATTTCCTTTTTCACCATAGCCCTCTAGGGTTTTCCAAATATCCCTTTGCCAATTCCACAAGAACAGCCTTAGCGAAAGGCTTCTTGAAGGGAAAGATGTAACTCTGTGAGATGAACTAACAGAACACAGAGCAGTTTCTCAGAAAGCTTCTATCCAATTTTGAACGGAAGATATTTCCTTTTTCACCATAGCCCTCTATGGGCTTCCAAATATCCCTTTGCCAATTCCACAAGAACAGCCTTAGCGAAAGGCTTCTTGAAGGGAAAGATGTAACTCTGTGAGATGAATTAACAGAACACAGAAAAGTTTCTCAGAAAGCTTCTTTCCAGTTTTGAACGGAAGATATTTCCTTTTTCACCATAGCCCTCTATGGGCTTCCAAATATCCCTTTGCCAATTCCACAAGAACAGCCTTAGCGAAAGGCTTCTTGAAGGAAAAGATTTAACTCTGTGAGATGAACTAACAGAACACAGAGCAGTTTCTCAGAAAGCTTCTTTCCAGTTTTGAACGGAAGATATTTCCTTTTTCACCATAGCCCTCAATGGGCTTCCAAATATCCCTTTGCCAATTCCACAAGAACAGCCTTAGCGAAAGGCTTCTTGAAGGGAAAGATGTAACTCTGTGAGATGAATTCAGAGAACACAGAGCAGTTTCTCAGAAAGCTTCTTTCCAGTTTTGAACGGAAGATATTTCCTTTTTCACCATAGCCCTCTATGGGCTTCCAAACATCCCTTTGCCATTTCCACAAGAAAAGCCTTAGCGAAAGGCTTCTTGAAGGGAAAGATGTAACTCTGTGAGATGAATTCAGAGAACACAAGCAGTTTCTCAGAAAGCTTCTTTCCAGTTTTGAACGGAAGATATTTCCTTTTTCACCATAGGCCTCTATGGGCTTCCAAATATCCCTTTGCCAATTCCACAAGAACAGCCTTAGCGAAAGGCTTCTTGAAGGGAAAGATGTAACTCTGTGAGATGAATTCACAGAACACAGAGCAGTTTCTCAGAAAGCTTCCTTCCAGTTTTGAACGGAAGATATTTCCTTTTTCACCATAGCCGTCTATGGGCTTCCAAATATCCCTTTGCCAATTCCACAAGAACAGCCTTAGCGAAAGGCTTCTTGAAGGGAAAGATGTAACTCTGTGAGATGAATTCACAGAACACAGAGCAGTTTCTCAGAAAGCTTCTTTCCGGTTTTGAACGGAAGATATTTCCTTTTTCACCATAGCCGTCTATGGGCTTCCAAATATTACTTTGCCAATTCCACAAGAAAAACCTTAGCCATAGGCTTCTTGAAGAGAAAGATGTAACTCTGTGAGATGAATTAACAGAACACAGAGCAGTTTCTCAGAAAGCTTCTTTCCAGTTTTGAACGGAAGATATTTCCTTTTTCACCATAGCCCTCTATGGGCTTCCAAATATCCCTTTGCCAATTCCACAAGAACAGCCTTAGCGAAAGGCTTCTTGAAGGGAAAGATGTAACTCTGTGAGATGAATTAACAGAACACAGAGCAGTTTCTCAGAAAGCTTCTTTCCAGTTTTTAACGGAAGATATTTCCTTTTTCAAAATAGCTCTCTATGGTTTCCAAATATCCCTTTGCCAATTCCACAAGAACTGCCTTAGCGAAAGGCTTCTTGAAGGGAAAGATGTAACTCTGTGAGATGAATTAACAGAACACAGAGCAGTTTCTAAGAAAGCTTCTTTCCAGTTTTGAACGGAAGATATTTCCTTTTTCACCATAGCCCTCTATGGGCTTCCAAATATCCCTTTGCCAATTCCACAAGAACAGCCTTAGCGAAAGGCTTCTTGAAGGGAAAGATGTAACTCTGTGAGATGAATTCAGAGAACACAAGCAGTTTCTCAGAAAGCTTCTTTCCAGTTTTGAACGGAAGATATTTCCTTTTTCACCATAGGCCTCTATGGGCTTCCAAATATCCCTTTGCCAATTCCACAAGAACAGCCTTAGCGAAAGGCTTCTTGAAGGGAAAGATGTAACTCTGTGAGATGAATTCACAGAACACAGAGCAGTTTCTCAGAAAGCTTCCTTCCAGTTTTAAACGGAAGATATTTCCTTTTTCACCATAGCCGTCTATGGGCTTCCAAATATCCCTTTGCCAATTCCACAAGAACAGCCTTAGCGAAAGGCTTCTTGAAGAGAAAGATGTAACTCTGTGAGATGAATTCACAGAACACAGAGCAGTTTCTCAGAAAGCTTCTTTCCGGTTTTGAACGGAAGATATTTCCTTTTTCACCATAGCCGTCTATGGGCTTCCAAATATTACTTTGCCAATTCCACAAGAACAACCATAGCCAAAGGCTTCTTGAAGGGAAAGATGTAACTCTGTGAGATGAATTAACAGAACACAGAACAGTTTCTAAGAAAGCTTCTTTCCAGTTTTGAACGGAAGATATTTCCTTTTTCACCATAGCCCTCTATGGGCTTCCAAATATCCCTTTGCCAATTCCACAAGAACAGCCTTAGCGAAAGGCTTCTTGAAGGGAAAGATGTAACTCTGTGAGATGAATTAACAGAACACAGAGCAGTTTCTCAGAAAGCTTCTTTCCAGTTTTGAACGGAAGATATTTCCTTTTTCAAATTAGCTCTCTATGGTTTCCAAATATCCCTTTGCCAATTCCACAAGAACTGCCTTAGCGAAAGGCTTCTTGAAGGGAAAGATGTAACTCTGTGAGATGAATTAACAGAAAACAGAGCAGTTTCTCAGAAAGCTTCTTTCCAGTTTTGAACGGAAGATATTTCCTTTTTCAACATAGCCCTCTATGGGCTTCGAAGTATCCCTTTGCCAATTCCACAAGAACAGCCTTAGCGAATGGCTTCTTGAAGGGAAAGATGTAACTCTGTGAGATGAATTCACAGAACACAGAGCAGTTTCTCAGAAAGCTTCTTTCCAGTTTTGAACGGAAGATATTTCCTTTTTCACCATAGATGTCTATGGGCTTCCAAATTTCCCTTTGCCAATTCTTCAAGAACAGCCTTAGCGAAAGGCTTCTTGAAGGGAAAGATGTAACTCTGTGAGATGAACTAACAGAACACAGAGCAGTTTCTCAGGAAGCTTCTTTCCAGTTTTGAACGGAAGCTATTTCCTTTTTCACCATAGCCCTCTATGGGTTTCCAAATATCCCTTTGCCAATTCCACAAGAACAGCCTTAGCGAAAGGCTTCTTGAAGGGAAAGATGTAACTCTGTGAGATGAATTAACAGAACACAGAGCAGTTTCTCAGAAAGCTTCTTTCCAGTTTTGAACGGAAGATATTCCTTTTTCACCATAGCCCTCTATGGGCTTCCAAATATCGCTTTGCCAATTCCAAAAGAACAGCCTTAGCGAAAGGCTTCCTGAAGGGAAAGATGTAACTCTGTGAGTTGAATTCAGAGAACACAGAGCAGTTTCTCAGAAAGCTTCTTTCCAGTTTTGAACGGAAGATATTTCCTTTTTCACCATAGCCCTCTATGGGCTTCCAAATATCCATTTGCCAATTCCACAAGAACAGCCTTAGCGAAAGGCTTCTTGAAGGGAAAGATGTAACTCTGTGAGATGAATTAACAGAACACAGAGAAGTTTCTCAGAAAGCTTCTTTCCAGTTTTGAAAGGAAGATATTTCCTTTTTCACCATAACCCTCTATGGGCTTCCAAATATCCCTTTGCCAATTCCACAAGAACAGCCTTAGCGAAAGGCTTCTTGAAGGGAAAGATGTGACTCTGTGAGATGAATTAACAGAACACAGAGAAGTTTCTCAGAAAGCTTCTTTCCAGTTTTGAACCGAAGATAATTCCTTTGTCACCATAGGCCTCTATGGGCTTCCAAATATCCCTTTGCCAATTCCACAAGAACAGCCTTAGCGAACGGCTTCTTGAAGGGAAAGATGTAACTCTGTGAGATGAATTCACAGAACACAGAGCAGTTTCTCAGAAAGCTTCTTTCCAGTTTTGAACGGAAGATATTTCCTTTTTCACCACAGCCCTCTATGGGCTTCCAAATATCCCTTTGCCAATTCCACAAGAACAGCCTTAGCGAAAGGCTTCTTGAAGGGAAAGATGTAAGTCTGTGAGATGAATTCACAGAACACAGAGCAGTTTCTCAGAAAGCTTCTTTCCAGTTTTGAACAGAAGATATTTCCTTTTTCACCATAGCCGTCTATGGGCTTCCAAATATCCCTTTGCCAATTCCACAAGAACAGCCTTAGCGAAAGGCTTCTTGAAGGGAAAGATGTAACTCTGTGAGATGAATTCACAGAACACAGAGCAGTTTCCCAGAAAGCTTCTTTCCGGTTTTGAACGGAAGATATTTCCTTTTTCACCATAGCCGTCTATGGGCTTCCAAATATTACTTTGCCAATTCCACAAGAACAAGCTTAGCCAAAGGCTTCTTGAAGGGAAAGATGTAACTCTGTGAGATGAATTAACAGAACACAGAGCAGTTTCTCAGAAAGCTTCTATCCAATTTTGAACGGAAGATATTTCCTTTTTCACCATAGCCCTCTATGGGCTTCTAAATATCCCGTTGCCAATTCCACAAGAACAGCCTTAGCGAAAGGCTTCTTGAAGGGAAAGATGTAACTCTGTGAGATGAATTAACAGAACACAGAAAAGTTTCTCAGAAAGCTTCTTTCCAGTTTTGAACGGAAGATATTTCCTTTTTCACCATAGCCCTCTATGGGCTTCCAAATATCCCTTTGCCAATTCCACAAGAACAGCCTTAGCGAAAGGCTTCTTGAAGGAAAAGATTTAACTCTGTGAGATGAACTAACAGAACACAGAGCAGTTTCTCAGAAAGCTTCTTTCCAGTTTTGAACGGAAGATATTTCCTTTTTCACCATAGCCCTCTATGGGCTTCCAAATATCGCTTTGCCAATTCCACAAGAACAGCCTTAGCGAAAGGCTTCTTGAAGGGAAAGATGTAACTCTGTGAGATGAATTCACAGAACACAGAGCAGTTTCTCAGAAAGCTTCATTCCAGTTTTGAACGGAAGATATTTCCTTTTTCACCATAGCCCTCTATGGGCTTCCAAACATCCCTTTGCCAATTCCACAAGAACAGCCTTAGCGAAAGGCTTCTTGAAGGGAAAGATGTCACTCTGTGAGATGAATTAACAGAACACAGAGCAGTTTCTCAGAAAGCTTCTTTCCAGTTGTGAACGGAAGATATTTTCTTTTTCACCACAGCCCTCTATGGGCTTCCAAATATCCCTTTGCCAATTCCACAAGAACAGCCTCAGCGAAAGGCTTCTTGAAGGGAAAGATGTAACTCTGTGAGATGAATTCACAGAACACAGAGCAGTTTCTCAGAAAGCTTCTTTCCAGTTTTGAACGGAAGATATTTCCTTTTTCACCATAGCCCTCTATGGGCTTCCAAATATCCCTTTGCCAATTCCAAAAGAACAGCCTTAGCGAAAGGTTACTTGAAGGGATAGATGTAACTCTGTGAGATGAACTAACAGAACACAGAGCAGTTTCTCAGAAAGCTTCTTTCCAGTTTTGAACACAAGATATTTCCTTTTTCACCATAGTCCTCTAAGGGCTTCCAAATATCCTTTTGCCAATTCCACAAGACCAGCGTTAGCGAAAGGCTTCTTGAAGGGAAAGATGTAACTCTGTGAGATGAATTCAGAGAACACAGAGCAGTTTCTCAGAATGCTTCTTTCCAGTTTTGAACGGAAGATATTTCCTTTTTCAAAATAGCTCTCTATGGTCTTCCAAATATCCCTTTGCCAATTCAACAAGAACTGCCTTAGCGAAAGGCTTCTTGAAGGGAAAGATGTAACTCTGTGAGATGAATTAACAGAACACAGAGCAGTTTCTCAGAAAGCTTCTTTCCAGTTTTGAACGGAAGATATTTCCTTTTTCACCATAGCCCTCTATGGGCTTCGAAGTATCCCTTTGCCAATTCCACAAGAACAGCCTTAGCGAATGGCTTCTTGAAGGGAAAGATGTAACTCTGTGAGATGAATTCAGAGAACACAGAGCAGTTTCTCAGAAAGCTTCTTTCTGGTTTTGAACGGAAGATATTTCCTTTTTCACCATAGCCCTCTAGGGTTTTCCAAATATCCCTTTGCCAATTCCACAAGAACAGCCTTAGCGAAAGGCTTCTTGAAGGGAAAGATGTAACTCTGTGAGATGAACTAACAGAACACAGAGCAGTTTCTCAGAAAGCTTCTATCCAATTTTGAACGGAAGATATTTCCTTTTTCACCATAGCCCTCTATGGGCTTCCAAATATCCCTTTGCCAATTCCACAAGAACAGCCTTAGCGAAAGGCTTCTTGAAGGGAAAGATGTAACTCTGTGAGATGAATTAACAGAACACAGAAAAGTTTCTCAGAAAGCTTCTTTCCAGTTTTGAACGGAAGATATTTCCTTTTTCACCATAGCCCTCTATGGGCTTCCAAATATCCCTTTGCCAATTCCACAAGAACAGCCTTAGCGAAAGGCTTCTTGAAGGAAAAGATTTAACTCTGTGAGATGAAATAACAGAACACAGAGCAGTTTCTCAGAAAGCTTCTTTCCAGTTTTGAACGGAAGATATTTCCTTTTTCACCATAGCCCTCAATGGGCTTCCAAATATCCCTTTGCCAATTCCACAAGAACAGCCTTAGCGAAAGGCTTCTTGAAGGGAAAGATGTAACTCTGTGAGATGAATTCAGAGAACACAGAGCAGTTTCTCAGAAAGCTTCTTTCCAGTTTTGAACGGAAGATATTTCCTTTTTCACCATAGCCCTCTATGGGCTTCCAAACATCCCTTTGCCATTTCCACAAGAAAAGCCTTAGCAAAAGGCTTCTTGAAGGGAAAGATGTAACTCTGTGAGATGAATTCAGAGAACACAAGCAGTTTCTCAGAAAGCTTCTTTCCAGTTTTGAACGGAAGATATTTCCTTTTTCACCATAGGCCTCTATGGGCTTCCAAATATCCCTTTGCCAATTCCACAAGAACAGCCTTAGCGAAAGGCTTCTTGAAGGGAAAGATGTAACTCTGTGAGATGAATTCACAGAACACAGAGCAGTTTCTCAGAAAGCTTCCTTCCAGTTTTGAACGGAAGATATTTCCTTTTTCACCATAGCCGTCTATGGGCTTCCAAATATCCCTTTGCCAATTCCACAAGAACAGCCTTAGCGAAAGGCTTCTTGAAGGGAAAGATGTAACTCTGTGAGATGAATTCACAGAACACAGAGCAGTTTCTCAGAAAGCTTCTTTCCGGTTTTGAACGGAAGATATTTCCTTTTTCACCATAGCCGTCTATGGGCTTCCAAATATTACTTTGCCAATTCCACAAGAAAAACCTTAGCCAAAGGCTTCTTGAAGAGAAAGATGTAACTCTGTGAGATGAATTAACAGAACACAGAGCAGTTTCTCAGAAAGCTTCTTTCTAGTTTTGAACGGAAGATATTTCCTTTTTCACCATAGCCCTCTATGGGCTTCCAAATATCCCTTTGCCAATTCCACAAGAACAGCCTTAGCGAAAGGCTTCTTGAAGGGAAAGATGTAACTCTGTGAGATGAATTAACAGAACACAGAGCAGTTTCTCAGAAAGCTTCTTTCCAGTTTTTAACGGAAGATATTTCCTTTTTCAAAATAGCTCTCTATGGTTTCCAAATATCCCTTTGCCAATTCCACAAGAACTGCCTTAGCGAAAGGCTTCTTGAAGGGAAAGATGTAACTCTGTGAGATGAATTAACAGAACACAGAGCAGTTTCTAAGAAAGCTTCTTTCCAGTTTTGAACGGAAGATATTTCCTTTTTCACCATAGCCCTCTATGGGCTTCCAAATATCCCTTTGCCAATTCCACAAGAACAGCCTTAGCGAAAGGCTTCTTGAAGGGAAAGATGTAACTCTGTGAGATGAATTCAGAGAACACAAGCAGTTTCTCAGAAAGCTTCTTTCCAGTTTTGAACGGAAGATATTTCCTTTTTCACCATAGGCCTCTATGGGCTTCCAAATATCCCTTTGCCAATTCCACAAGAACAGCCTTAGCGAAAGGCTTCTTGAAGGGAAAGATGTAACTCTGTGAGATGAATTCACAGAACACAGAGCAGTTTCTCAGAAAGCTTCCTTCCAGTTTTAAACGGAAGATATTTCCTTTTTCACCATAGCCGTCTATGGGCTTCCAAATATCCCTTTGCCAATTCCACAAGAACAGCCTTAGCGAAAGGCTTCTTGAAGGGAAAGATGTAACTCTGTGAGATGAATTCACAGAACACAGAGCAGTTTCTCAGAAAGCTTCTTTCCGGTTTTGAACGGAAGATATTTCCTTTTTCACCATAGCCGTCTATGGGCTTCCAAATATTACTTTGCCAATTCCACAAGAACAACCATAGCCAAAGGCTTCTTGAAGGGAAAGATGTAACTCTGTGAGATGAATTAACAGAACACAGAACAGTTTCTAAGAAAGCTTCTTTCCGGTTTTGAACGGAAGATATTTCCTTTTTCACCATAGCCGTCTATGGGCTTCCAAATATCCCTTTGCCAATTCCACAAGAACAGCCTTAGCGAAAGGCTTCTTGAAGGGAAAGATGTAACTCTGTGAGATGAATTAACAGAACACAGAGCAGTTTCTCAGAAAGCTTCTTTCCAGTTTTGAACGGAAGATATTTCCTTTTTCAAATTAGCTCTCTATGGTTTCCAAATATCCCTTTGCCAATTCCACAAGAACTGCCTTAGCGAAAGGCTTCTTGAAGGGAAAGATGTAACTCTGTGAGATGAATTAACAGAAAACAGAGCAGTTTCTCAGAAAGCTTCTTTCCAGTTTTGAACGGAAGATATTTCCTTTTTCAACATAGCCCTCTATGGGCTTCGAAGTATCCCTTTGCCAATTCCACAAGAACAGCCTTAGCGAATGGCTTCTTGAAGGGAAAGATGTAACTCTGTGAGATGAATTCACAGAACACAGAGCAGTTTCTCAGAAAGCTTCTTTCCAGTTTTGAACGGAAGATATTTCCTTTTTCACCATAGATGTCTATGGGCTTCCAAATTTCCCTTTGCCAATTCTTCAAGAACAGCCTTAGCGAAAGGCTTCTTGAAGGGAAAGATGTAACTCTGTGAGATGAACTAACAGAACACAGAGCAGTTTCTCAGGAAGCTTCTTTCCAGTTTTGAACGGAAGCTATTTCCTTTTTCACCATAGCCCTCTATGGGTTTCCAAATATCCCTTTGCCAATTCCACAAGAACAGCCTTAGCGAAAGGCTTCTTGAAGGGAAAGATGTAACTCTGTGAGATGAATTCACAGAACACAGAGAAGTTTCTCAGAAAGCTTCTTTCCAGTTTTGAACGGAAGATATTTCCTTTTTCACCATAGCCCTCTATGGGCTTCCAAATATCCCTTTGCCAATTCCACAAAAACAGCCTTAGCGAAAGGCTTCTTGAATGGAAACATGTAACTCTGTGAGATGAATTCACAGAACACAGAGCAGTTTCTCAGAAAGCTTCTTTCCAGTTTTGAACGGAAGATATTTCCTTTTTCACCATAGCCCTCTATGGGCTTAGAAATATCCCTTTGCCAATTCCACAAGAACAGCCTTAGCGAAAGGATTCTTGAAGGGAAAGATGTAACTCTGTGAGATGAATTAACAGAACACAGAGCAGTTTCTCAGAAAGCTTCTTTCCAGTTTTGAACGGAAGATATTTCCTTTTTCACCATAGCCCTCTATGGGCTTCCAAATATCGCTTTGCCAATTCCAAAAGAACAGCCGTAGCGAAAGGCTTCCTGAAGGGAAAGATGTAACTCTGTGAGTTGAATTCAGAGAACACAGAGCAGTTTCTCAGAAAGCTTCTTTCCAGTTTTGAACGGAAGATATTTCCTTTTTCACCATAGCCCTCTATGGGCTTCCAAATATCCATTTGCCAATTCCACAAGAACAGCCTTAGCGAAAGGCTTCTTGAAGGGAAAGATGTAACTCTGTTAGATGAATTAACAGAACACAGAGCAGTTTCTCAGAAAGCTTCTTTCCAGTTTTGAACGGAAGATATTTCCTTTTTCACCATAGCCCTCTATGGGCTTCCAAATATCCCTTTGCCAATTCCACAAGAACAGCCTTAGCGAAAGGCTTCTTGAAGGGAAAGATTTAACTCTGTGAGATGAATTAACAGAACACAGAGCAGTTTCTCAGAAAGCTTCTTTCCAGTTTTGAACGGAAGATATTTCCTTTTTCACCATAGCCCTCTATGGGCTTCCAAATATCCCTTTGCCATTTCCACAAGAACAGCCTTAGCGAAAGGCTTCTTGAAGGGAAAGATGTAACTCTGTGAGATGAATTAACAGGACACAGAGCAGTTTCTCAGAAAGCTTCTTTCCAGTTTTGAACGGAAGATATTTCCTTTTTCACCATAGCCGTCTATGGGCTTCCAAATATCCCTTTGCCAATTCCACAAGAACAGCCTTAGCGAACGGCTTCTTGAAGGGAAAGATGTAACTCTGTGAGATGAATTCACATAACACAGAGCAGTTTCTCAGAAAGCTTCTTTCCAGTTTTGAACGGAAGATATTTCCTTTTTCACCATAGCCCTCTATGGGCTTCCAAATATCCCTTTGCCAATTCCACAAGAACAGCCTTAGCGAAAGGCTTCTTGAAGGGAAAGATGTAAGTCTGTGAGATGAATTCACAGAACACAGAGCAGTTTCTCAGAAAGCTTCTTTCCAGTTTTGAACAGAAGATATTTCCTTTTTCACCATAGCCGTCTATGGGCTTCCAAATATCCCTTTGCCAATTCCACAAGAACAGCCTTAGCGAAAGGCTTCTTGAAGGGAAAGATGTAACTCTGTGAGATGAATTCACAGAACACAGAGCAGTTTCCCAGAAAGCTTCTTTCCGGTTTTGAACGGAAGATATTTCCTTTTTCACCATAGCCGTCTATGGGCTTCCAAATATTACTTTGCCAATTCCACAAGAACAAGCTTAGCCAAAGGCTTCTTGAAGGGAAAGATGTAACTCTGTGAGATGAATTCACAGAACACAGAGCAGTTTCTCAGAAAGCTTCTATCCAATTTTGAACGGAAGATATTTCCTTTTTCACCATAGCCCTCTATGGGCTTCTAAATATCCCTTTGCCAATTCCACAAGAACAGCCTTAGCGAAAGGCTTCTTGAAGGGAAAGATGTAACTCTGTGAGATGAATTAACAGAACACAGAAAAGTTTCTCAGAAAGCTTCTTTCCAGTTTTGAACGGAAGATATTTCCTTTTTCACCATAGCCCTCTATGGGCTTCCAAATATCCCTTTGCCAATTCCACAAGAACAGCCTTAGCGAAAGGCTTCTTGAAGGGAAAGATGTAACTCTGTGAGATGAATTAACAGAACACAGAAAAGTTTCTCAGAAAGCTTCTTTCCAGTTTTGAACGGAAGATATTTCCTTTTTCACCATAGCCCTCTATGGGCTTCCAAATATCCCTTTGCCAATTCCACAAGAACAGCCTTAGCGAAAGGCTTCTTGAAGGAAAAGATTTAACTCTGTGAGATGAACTAACAGAACACAGAGCAGTTTCTCAGAAAGCTTCTTTCCAGTTTTGAACGGAAGATATTTCCTTTTTCACCATAGCCCTCTATGGGCTTCCAAATATCCCTTTGCCAATTCCACAAGAACAGCCTTAGCGAAAGGCTTCTTGAAGGGAAAGATGTAACTGTGTGAGATGAATTCACAGAACACAGAGCAGTTTCTCAGAAAGCTTCATTCCACTTTTGAACGGAAGATATTTCCTTTTTCACCATAGCCCTCTATGGGCTTCCAAACATCCCTTTGCCAATTCCACAAGAACAGCCTTAGCGAAAGGCTTCTTGAAGGGAAAGATGTCACTCTGTGAGATGAATTAACAGAACACAGAGCAGTTTCTCAGAAAGCTTCTTTCCTGTTGTGAACGGAAGATATTTTCTTTTTCACCATAGCCCTCTATGGGCTTCCAAATATCCCTTTGCCAATTCCACAAGAACAGCCTCAGCGAAAGGCTTCTTGAAGGGAAAGATGTAACTCTGTGAGATGAATTCACAGAACACAGAGCAGTTTCTCAGAAAGCTTCTTTCCAGTTTTGAACGGAAGATATTTCCTTTTTCACCATAGCCCTCTATGGGCTTCCAAATATCCCTTTGCCAATTCCAAAAGAACAGCCTTAGCGAAAGGTTACTTGAAGGGATAGATGTAACTCTGTGAGATGAACTAACAGAACACAGAGCAGTTTCTCAGAAAGCTTCTTTCCAGTTTTGAACACAAGATATTTCCTTTTTCACCATAGTCCTCTAAGGGCTTCCAAATATCCTTTTGCCAATTCCACAAGACCAGCGTTAGCGAAAGGCTTCTTGAAGGGAAAGATGTAACTCTGTGAGATGAATTCAGAGAACACAGAGCAGTTTCTCAGAAAGCTTCTTTCCAGTTTTGAACGGAAGATATTTCCTTTTTCAAAATAGCTCTCTATGGTCTTCCAAATATCCCTTTGCCAATTCAACAAGAACTGCCTTAGCGAAAGGCTTCTTGAAGGGAAAGATGTAACTCTGTGAGATGAATTAACAGAACACAGAGCAGTTTCTCAGAAAGCTTCTTTCCAGTTTTGAACGGAAGATATTTCCTCTTTCACCATAGCCCTCTATGGGCTTCGAAGTATCCCTTTGCCAATTCCACAAGACCAGCCTTAGCGAATGGCTTCTTGAAGGGAAAGATGTAACTCTGTGAGATGAATTCAGAGAACACAGAGCAGTTTCTCAGAAAGCTTCTTTCCGGTTTTGAACGGAAGATATTTCCTTTTTCACCATAGCCCTCTAGGGTTTTCCAAATATCCCTTTGCCAATTCCACAAGAACAGCCTTAGCGAAAGGCTTCTTGAAGGGAAAGATGTAACTCTGTGAGATGAATTCAGAGAACACAGAGCAGTTTCTCAGAAAGCTTCTTTCTAGTTGTGAACGGAAGATATTTCCTTTTTCACCATAGGCCTCTATGGGCTTCCAAATATCCCTTTGCCAATTCCACAAGAACAGCCTTAGCGAAAGGCTTCTTGAAGGAAAAGATTTAACTCTGTGAGATGAACTAACAGAACACAGAGCAGTTTCTCAGAAAGCTTCTTTCCAGTTTTGAACGGAAGATATTTCCTTTTTCACCATAGCCCTCAATGGGCTTCCAAATATCCCTTTGCCAATTCCACAAGAACAGCCTTAGCGAAAGGCTTCTTGAAGGGAAAGATGTAACTCTGTGAGATGAATTCAGAGAACACAGAGCAGTTTCTCAGAAAGCTTCTTTCCAGTTTTGAACGGAAGATATTTCCTTTTTCACCATAGCCCTCTATGGGCTTCCAAACATCCCTTTGCCATTTCCACAAGAACAGCCTTAGCGAAAGGCTTCTTGAAGGGAAAGATGTAACTCTGTGAGATGAATTCAGAGAACACAAGCAGTTTCTCAGAAAGCTTCTTTCCAGTTTTGAACGGAAGATATTTCCTTTTTCACCATAGGCCTCTATGGGCTTCCAAATATCCCTTTGCCAATTCCACAAGAACAGCCTTAGCGAAAGGCTTCTTGAAGGGAAAGATGTAACTCTGTGAGATGAATTCACAGAACACAGAGCAGTTTCTCAGAAAGCTTCCTTCCAGTTTTGAACGGAAGATATTTCCTTTTTCACCATAGCCGTCTATGGGCTTCCAAATATCCCTTTGCCAATTCCACAAGAACAGCCTTAGCGAAAGGCTTCTTGAAGGGAAAGATGTAACTCTGTGAGATGAATTAACAGAACACAGAGCAGTTTCTCAGAAAGCTTCTTTCCAGTTTTGAACGGAAGATATTTCCTTTTTCACCATAGCCCTCTATGGGCTTCGAAGTATCCCTTTGCCAATTCCACAAGAACAGCCTTAGCGAATGGCATCTTGAAGGGAAAGATGTAACTCTGTGAGATGAATTCAGAGAACACAGAGCAGTTTCTCAGAAAGCTTCTTTCTAGTTGTGAACGGAAGATATTTCCTTTTTCACCATAGCCCTCTATGGGCTTCCAAATATCCCTTTGCCAATTCCACAAGAACAGCCTTAGCGAAAGGCTTCTTGAAGGGAAAGATGTAACTCTGTGAGATGAATTCACAGAACACAGAGCAGTTTCTCAGAAAGCTTCTTTCCGGTTTTGAACGGAAGATATTTCCTTTTTCACCATAGCCGTCTATGGGCTTCCAAATATTACTTTGCCAATTCCACAAGAACAAACTTAGCCAAAGGCTTCTTGAAGGGAAAGATGTAACTCTGTGAAATGAATTAACAGAACACAGAACGGTTTCTAAGAAAGCTTCTTTCCAGTTTTGAACGGAAGATATTTCCTTTTTCACCATAGCCCTCTATGGGCTTCCAAATATCCCTTTGCCAATTCCACAAGAACAGCCTTAGCGAAAGGCTTCTTGAAGGGAAAGATGTAACTCTGTGAGATGAATTCAGAGAACACAGAGCAGTTTCTCAGAAAGCTTCTTTCCAGTTTTGAACGGAAGATATTTCCTTTTTCAAAATAGCTCTCTATGGTTTCCAAATATCCCTTTGCCAATTCCACAAGAACTGCCTTAGCGAAAGGCTTCTTGAAGGGAAAGATGTAACTCTGTGAGATGAATTAACAGAAAACAGAGCAGTTTCTCAGAAAGCTTCTTTCCAGTTTTGAACGGAAGATATTTCCTTTTTCAACATAGCCCTCTATGGGCTTCGAAGTATCCCTTTGCCAATTCCACAAGAACAGCCTTAGCGAATGGCTTCTTGAAGGGAAAGATGTAACTCTGTGAGATGAATTCAGAGAACACAGAGCAGTTTCTCAGAAAGCTTCTTTCTAGTTGTGAACGGAAGATATTTCCTTTTTCACCATAGCCCTCTATGGGCTTCCAAATATCCCTTTGCCAATTCCACAAGAACAGCCTTAGCGAAAGGCTTCTTGAAGGGAAAGATGTAACTCTGTGAGATGAATTCAGAGAACACAGAGCAGTTTCTCAGAAAGCTTCTTTCCAGTTTTGGACGGAAGATATTTCCTTTTTCACCATAGCCCTCTATGGGCTTCCAAACATCCCTTTGCCAATTCCACAAGAACAGCCTTAGCGAAAGGCTTCTTGAAGGGAAAGATGTAACTCTGTGAGATGAATTCACAGAACACAGAGCAGTTTCTCAGAAAGCTTCTTTCCAGTTTTGAACGGAAGATATTTCCTTTTTCACCATAGATGTCTATGGGCTTCCAAATTTCCCTTTGCCAATTCTTCAAGAACAGCCTTAGCGAAAGGCTTCTTGAAGGGAAAGATGTAACTCTGTGAGATGAACTAACAGAACACAGAGCAGTTTCTCAGGAAGCTTCTTTCCAGTTTTGAACGGAAGCTATTTCCTTTTTCACCATAGCCCTCTATGGGTTTCCAAATATCCCTTTGCCAATTCCACAAGAACAGCCTTAGCGAAAGGCTTCTTGAAGGGAAAGATGTAACTCTGTGAGATGAATTCACAGAACACAGAGCAGTTTCTCAGAAAGCTTCTTTCCAGTTTTGAACGGAAGATATTTCCTTTTTCACCAGAGCCCTCTATGGGCTTCCAAATATCCCTTTGCCAATTCCACAAAAACAGCCTTAGCGAAAGGCTTCTTGAAGGGAAACATGTAACTCTGTGAGATGAATTCACAGAACACAGAGCAGTTTCTCAGAAAGCTTCTTTCCAGTTTTGAACGGAAGATATTTCCTTTTTCACCATAGCCCTCTATGGGCTTAGAAATATCCCTTTGCCAATTCCACAAGAACAGCCTTAGCGAAAGGATTCTTGAACGGAAAGATGTAACTCTGTGAGATGAATTAACAGAACACAGAGCAGTTTCTCAGAAAGCTTCTTTCCAGTTTTTAACGGAAGATATTTCCTTTTTCACCATAGCCCTCTATGGGCCTCCAAATATCCCTTTGCCAATTCCACAAGAACAGCCTTAGCGAAAGGCTTCTTGAAGGGAAAGATGTAACTCTGTGAGATGAATTAACAGAACACAGAGCAGTTTCTCAGAAAGCTTCTTTCCAGTTTTGAACGGAAGATATTTCCTTTTTCACCATAGCCTTCTATGGGCTTCCAAATATCCCTTTGCCAATTCCACAAGAACAGCCTTAGCGAAAGGCTTCTTGAAGGGAAAGATGTAACTCTGTGAGATGAATTAACAGGACACAGAGAAGTTTCTCAGAAAGCTTCTTTCCAGTTTTGAAAGGAAGATATTTCCTTTTTCACCATAACCCTCTATGGGCTTCCAAATATCCCTTTGCCAATTCCACAAGAACAGCCTTAGCGAAAGGCTTCTTGAAGGGAAAGATGTGACTCTGTTGGATGAATTAACAGAACACAGAGCAGTTTCTCAGAAAGCTTCTTTCCAGTTTTGAACCGAAGATAATTCCTTTTTCACCATAGGCCTCTATGGGCTTCCAAATATCCCTTTGCCAATTCCACAAGAACAGCCTTAGCGAACGGCTTCTTGAAGGGAAAGATGTAACTCTGTGAGATGAATTCACAGAACACAGAGCAGTTTCTCAGAAAGCTTCTTTCCAGTTTTGAACGGAAGATATTTCCTTTTTCACCATAGCCCTCTATGGGCTTCCAAATATCCCTTTGCCAATTCCACAAGAACAGCCTTAGCGAAAGGCTTCTTGAAGGGAAAGATGTAAGTCTGTGAGATGAATTCACAGAACACAGAGCAGTTTCTCAGAAAGCTTCTTCCCAGTTTTGAACAGAAGATATTTCCTTTTTCACCATAGCCGTCTATGGGCTTCCAAATATCCCTTTGCCAATTTCACAAGAACAGCCTTAGCGAAAGGCTTCTTGAAGGGAAAGATGTAACTCTGTGAGATGAATTCACAGAACACAGAGCAGTTTCCCAGAAAGCTTCTTTCCGGTTTTGAACGGAAGATATTTCCTTTTTCACCATAGCCGTCTATGGGCTTCCAAATATTACTTTGCCAATTCCACAAGAACAAGCTTAGCCAAAGGCTTCTTGAAGGGAAAGATGTAACTCTGTGAGATGAATTAACAGAACACAGAGCAGTTTCTCAGAAAGCTTCTATCCAATTTTGAACGGAAGATATTTCCTTTTTCACCATAGCCCTCTATGGGCTTCTAAATATCCCTTTGCCAATTCCACAAGAACAGCCTTAGCGAAAGGTTTCTTGAAGGGAAAGATGTAACTCTGTGAGATGAACTAAGAGAACACAGAGCAGTTTCTCAGAAAGCTTCTTTCCAGTTTTGAACGGAAGATATTTCCTTTTTCACCATAGCCCTCTATGGGCTTCCAAATATCCCTTTGCCAATTCCACAAGAACAGCCTTAGCGAAAGGCTTCTTGAAGGGAAAGATGTAACTCTGTGAGATGAATTCACAGAACACAGAGCAGTTTCTCAGAAAGCTTCATTCCACTTTTGAACGGAAGATATTTCCTTTTTCACCATAGCCCTCTATGGGCTTCCAAACATCCCTTTGCCAATTCCACAAGAACAGCCTTAGCGAAAGGCTTCTTGAAGGGAAAGATGTCACTCTGTGAGATGAATTAACAGAACACAGAGCAGTTTCTCAGAAAGCTTCTTTCCAGTTTTGAACGGAAGATATTTCCTTTTTCACCATAGCCCTCTATGGGCTTCCAAATATCCCTTTGCCAATTCCAAAAGAACAGCCTTAGCGAAAGGTTACTTGAAGGGATAGATGTAACTCTGTGAGATGAGCTAACAGAACACAGAGCAGTTTCTCAGAAAGCTTCTTTCCAGTTTTGAACACAAGATATTTCCTTTTTCACCATAGTCCTCTAAGGGCTTCCAAATATTCTTTTGCCAATTCCACAAGACCAGCGTTAGCGAAAGGCTTCTTGAAGGGAAAGATGTAACTCTGTGAGATGAATTCAGAGAATACAGAGCAGTTTCTCAGAAAGCTTCTTTCCAGTTTTGAACGGAAGATATTTCCTTTTTCAAAATAGCTCTCTATGGTCTTCCAAATATCCCTTTGCCAATTCAACAAGAACTGCCTTAGCGAAAGGCTTCTTGAAGGGAAAGATGTAACTCTGTGAGATGAATTCACAGAACACAGAGCAGTTTCTCAGAAAGCTTCTTTCCAGTTTTGAACGGAAGATATTTCCTTTTTCACCATAGCCCTCTATGGGCTTCGAAGTATCCCTTTGCCAATTCCACAAGAACAGCCTTAGCGAATGGCTTCTTGAAGGGAAAGATGTAACTCTGTGAGATGAATTCAGAGAACACAGAGCAGTTTCTCAGAAAGCTTCTTTCCGGTTTTGAACGGAAGATATTTCCTTTTTCACCATAGCCCTCTAGGGTTTTCCAAATATCCCTTTGCCAATTCCACAAGAACAGCCTTAGCGAAAGGCTTCTTGAAGGGAAAGATGTAACTCTGTGAGATGAATTCAGAGAACACAGAGCAGTTTCTCAGAAAGCTTCTTTCTAGTTGTGAACGGAAGATATTTCCTTTTTCACCATAGGCCTCTATGGGCTTCCAAATATCCCTTTGCCAATTCCACAAGAACAGCCTTAGCGAAAGGCTTCTTGAAGGAAAAGATTTAACTCTGTGAGATGAACTAACAGAACACAGAGCAGTTTCTCAGAAAGCTTCTTTCCAGTTTTGAACGGAAGATATTTCCTTTTTCACCATAGCCCTCAATGGGCTTCCAAATATCCCTTTGCCAATTCCACAAGAACAGCCTTAGCGAAAGGCTTCTTGAAGGGAAAGATGTAACTCTGTGAGATGAATTCAGAGAACACAGAGCAGTTTCTCAGAAAGCTTCTTTCCAGTTTTGAACGGAAGATATTTCCTTTTTCACCATAGCCCTCTATGGGCTTCCAAACATCCCTTTGCCATTTCCACAAGAACAGCCTTAGCGAAAGGCTTCTTGAAGGGAAAGATGTAACTCTGTGAGATGAATTCAGAGAACACAAGCAGTTTCTCAGAAAGCTTCTTTCCAGTTTTGAACGGAAGATATTTCCTTTTTCACCATAGGCCTCTATGGGCTTCCAAATATCCCTTTGCCAATTCCACAAGAACAGCCTTAGCGAAAGGCTTCTTGAAGGGAAAGATGTAACTCTGTGAGATGAATTCACAGAACACAGAGCAGTTTCTCAGAAAGCTTCCTTCCAGTTTTGAACGGAAGATATTTCCTTTTTCACCATAGCCGTCTATGGGCTTCCAAATATCCCTTTGCCAATTCCACAAGAACAGCCTTAGCGAAAGGCTTCTTGAAGGGAAAGATGTAACTCTGTGAGATGAATTCACAGAACACAGAGCAGTTTCTCAGAAAGCTTCTTTCCGGTTTTGAACGGAAGATATTTCCTTTTTCACCATAGCCGTCTATGGGCTTCCAAATATTACTTTGCCAATTCCACAAGAAAAACCTTAGCCAAAGGCTTCTTGAAGAGAAAGATGTAACTCTGTGAGATGAATTAACAGAACACAGAGCAGTTTCTCAGAAAGCTTCTTTCCAGTTTTGAACGGAAGATATTTCCTTTTTCACCATAGCCCTCTATGGGCTTCCAAATATCCCTTTGCCAATTCCACAAGAACAGCCTTAGCGAAAGGCTTCTTGAAGGGAAAGATGTAACTCTGTGAGATGATTTAACAGAACACAGAGCAGTTTCTCAGAAAGCTTCTTTCCAGTTTTTAACGGAAGATATTTCCTTTTTCAAAATAGCTCTCTATGGTTTCCAAATATCCCTTTGCCAATTCCACAAGAACTGCCTTAGCGAAAGGCTTCTTGAAGGGAAAGATGTAACTCTGTGAGATGAATTAACAGAACACAGAGCAGTTTCTCAGAAAGCTTCTTTCCAGTTTTTAACGGAAGATATTTCCTTTTTCAAAATAGCTCTCTATGGTTTCCAAATATCCCTTTGCCAATTCCACAAGAACTGCCTTAGCGAAAGGCTTCTTGAAGGGAAAGATGTAACTCTGTGAGATGAATTAACAGAACACAGAGCAGTTTCTCAGAAAGCTTCTTTCCAGTTTTGAACGGAAGATATTTCCTTTTTCACCATAGCCCTCTATGGGCTTCGAAGTATCCCTTTGCCAATTCCACAAGAACAGCCTTAGCGAATGGCTTCTTGAAGGGAAAGATGTAACTCTGTGAGATGAATTCAGAGAACACAGAGCAGTTTCTCAGAAAGCTTCTTTCTAGTTGTGAACGGAAGATATTTCCTTTTTCACCATAGCCCTCTATGGGCTTCCAAATATCCCTTTGCCAATTCCACAAGAACAGCCTTAGCGAAAGGCTTCTTGAAGGGAAAGATGTAACTCTGTGAGATGAATTCAGAGAACACAGAGCAGTTTCTCAGAAAGCTTCTTTCCAGTTTTGGACGGAAGATATTTCCTTTTTCACCATAGCCCTCTATGGGCTTCCAAACATCCCTTTGCCAATTCCACAAGAACAGCCTTAGCGAAAGGCTTCTTGAAGGGAAAGATGTAACTCTGTGAGATGAATTCACAGAACACAGAGCAGTTTCTCAGAAAGCTTCTTTCCAGTTTTGAACGGAAGATATTTCCTTTTTCACCATAGATGTCTATGGGCTTCCAAATTTCCCTTTGCCAATTCTTCAAGAACAGCCTTAGCGAAAGGCTTCTTGAAGGGAAAGATGTAACTCTGTGAGATGAACTAACAGAACACAGAGCAGTTTCTCAGGAAGCTTCTTTCCAGTTTTGAACGGAAGCTATTTCCTTTTTCACCATAGCCCTCTATGGGTTTCCAAATATCCCTTTGCCAATTCCACAAGAACAGCCTTAGCGAAAGGCTTCTTGAAGGGAAAGATGTAACTCTGTGAGATGAATTCACAGAACACAGAGCAGTTTCTCAGAAAGCTTCTTTCCAGTTTTGAACGGAAGATATTTCCTTTTTCACCAGAGCCCTCTATGGGCTTCCAAATATCCCTTTGCCAATTCCACAAAAACAGCCTTAGCGAAAGGCTTCTTGAAGGGAAACATGTAACTCTGTGAGATGAATTCACAGAACACAGAGCAGTTTCTCAGAAAGCTTCTTTCCAGTTTTGAACGGAAGATATTTCCTTTTTCACCATAGCCCTCTATGGGCTTAGAAATATCCCTTTGCCAATTCCACAAGAACAGCCTTAGCGAAAGGATTCTTGAAGGGAAAGATGTAACTCTGTGAGATGAATTAACAGAACACAGAGCAGTTTCTCAGAAAGCTTCTTTCCAGTTTTGAACGGAAGATATTTCCTTTTTCACCATAGCCCTCTATGGGCTTCCAAATATCCCTTTGCCAATTCCACAAGAACAGCCTTAGCGAAAGGCTTCTTGAAGGGAAAGATGTAACTCTGTGAGATGAATTAACAGAACACAGAGCAGTTTCTCAGAAAGCTTCTTTCCAGTTTTGAACGGAAGATATTTCCTTTTTCACCATAGCCTTCTATGGGCTTCCAAATATCCCTTTGCCAATTCCACAAGAACAGCCTTAGCGAAAGGCTTCTTGAAGGGAAAGATGTAACTCTGTGAGATGAATTAACAGGACACAGAGAAGTTTCTCAGAAAGCTTCTTTCCAGTTTTGAAAGGAAGATATTTCCTTTTTCACCATAACCCTCTATTGGCTTCCAAATATCCCTTTGCCAATTCCACAAGAACAGCCATAGCGAAAGGCTTCTCGAAGGGAAAGATGTGACTCTGTGAGATGAATTAACAGAACACAGAGCAGTTTCTCAGAAAGCTTCTTTCCAGTTTTGAACCGAAGATAATTCCTTTTTCACCATAGGCCTCTATGGGCTTCCAAATATCCCTTTGCCAATTCCACAAGAACAGCCTTAGCGAACGGCTTCTTGAAGGGAAAGATGTAACTCTGTGAGATGAATTCACAGAACACAGAGCAGTTTCTCAGAAAGCTTCTTTCCAGTTTTGAACGGAAGATATTTCCTTTTTCACCATAGCCCTCTATGGGCTTCCAAATATCCCTTTGCCAATTCCACAAGAACAGCCTTAGCGAAAGGCTTCTTGAAGGGAAAGATGTAAGTCTGTGAGATGAATTCACAGAACACAGAGCAGTTTCTCAGAAAGCTTCTTCCCAGTTTTGAACAGAAGATATTTCCTTTTTCACCATAGCCGTCTATGGGCTTCCAAATATCCCTTTGCCAATTTCACAAGAACAGCCTAAGCGAAAGGCTTCTTGAAGGGAAAGATGTAACTCTGTGAGATGAATTCACAGAACACAGAGCAGTTTCCCTGAAAGCTTCTTTCCGGTTTTGAACGGAAGATATTTCCTTTTTCACCATAGCCGTCTATGGGCTTCCAAATATTACTTTGCCAATTCCACAAGAACAAGCTTAGCCAAAGGCTTCTTGAAGGGAAAGATGTAACTCTGTGAGATGAATTAACAGAACACAGAGCAGTTTCTCAGAAAGCTTCTATCCAATTTTGAACGGAAGATATTTCCTTTTTCACCGTATCCCTCTATGGGCTTCTAAATATCCCTTTGCCAATTCCACAAGAACAGCCTTAGCGAAAGGCTTCTTGAAGGGAAAGATGTAACTCTCTGATATGAATTCAGAGAACACAGAGCAGTTTCTCAGAAAGCTTCTTTCTAGTTGTGAACGGAAGATATTTCCTTTTTCAACATAGGCCTCTATGGGCTTCCAAATATCCCTTTGCCAATTCCACAAGAACAGCCTTAGCGAAAGGCTTCTTGAAGGAAAAGATTTAACTCTGTGAGATGAACTAACAGAACACAGAGCAGTTTCTCAGAAAGCTTCTTTCCAGTTTTGAACGGAAGATATTTCCTTTTTCACCATAGCCCTCAATGGGCTTCCAAATATCCCTTTGCCAATTCCACAAGAACAGCCTTAGCGAAAGGCTTCTTGAAGGGAAAGATGTAACTCTGTGAGATGAATTCAGAGAACACAGAGCAGTTTCTCAGAAAGCTTTTTTCCAGTTTTGAACGGAAGATATTTCCTTTTTCACCATAGCCCTCTATGGGCTTCCAAACATCCCTTTGCCATTTCCACAAGAACAGCCTTAGCGAAAGGCTTCTTGAAGGGAAAGATGTAACTCTGTGAGATGAATTCAGAGAACACAAGCAGTTTCTCAGAAAGCTTCTTTCCAGTTTTGAACGGAAGATATTTCCTTTTTCACCATAGGCCTCTATGGGCTTCCAAATATCCCTTTGCCAATTCCACAAGAACAGCCTTAGCGAAAGGCTTCTTGAAGGGAAAGATGTAACTCTGTGAGATGAATTCACAGAACACAGAGCAGTTTCTCAGAAAGCTTCCTTCCAGTTTTGAACGGAAGATATTTCCTTTTTCACCATAGCCGTCTATGGGCTTCCAAATATCCCTTTGCCAATTCCACAAGAACAGCCTTAGCGAAAGGCTTCTTGAAGGGAAAGATGTAACTCTGTGAGATGAATTCACAGAACACAGAGCAGTTTCTCAGAAAGCTTCTTTCCGGTTTTGAACGGAAGATATTTCCTTTTTCACCATAGCCGTCTATGGGCTTCCAAATATTACTTTGCCAATTCCACAAGAAAAACCTTAGCCAAAGGCTTCTTGAAGAGAAAGATGTAACTCTGTGAGATGAATTAACAGAACACAGAGCAGTTTCTCAGAAAGCTTCTTTCCAGTTTTGAACGGAAGATATTTCCTTTTTCACCATAGCCCTCTATGGGCTTCCAAATATCCCTTTGCCAATTCCACAAGAACAGCCTTAGCGAAAGGCTTCTTGAAGGGAAAGATGTAACTCTGTGAGATGAATTAACAGAACACAGAGCAGTTTCTCAGAAAGCTTCTTTCCAGTTTTGAACGGAAGATATTTCCTTTTTCAAAATAGCTCTCTATGGTTTCCAAATATCCCTTTGCCAATTCCACAAGAACTGCCTTAGCGAAAGGCTTCTTGAAGGGAAAGATGTAACTCTGTGAGATGAATTAACAGAACACAGAGCAGTTTCTCAGAAAGCTTCTTTCCAGTTTTGAACGGAAGATATTTCCTTTTTCACCATAGCCCTCTATGGGCTTCGAAGTATCCCTTTGCCAATTCCACAAGAAAAGCCTTAGCGAATGGCTTCTTGAAGGGAAAGATGTAACTCTGTGAGATGAATTCAGAGAACACAGAGCAGTTTCTCAGAAAGCTTCTTTCTAGTTGTGAACGGAAGATATTTCCTTTTTCACCATAGCCCTCTATGGGCTTCCAAATATCCCTTTGCCAATTCCAAAAGAACAGCCTTAGCGAAAGGTTACTTGAAGGGATAGATGTAACTCTGTGAGATGAACTAACAGAACACAGAGCAGTTTCTCAGAAAGCTTCTTTCCAGTTTTGAACACAAGATATTTCCTTTTTCACCATAGTCCTCTAAGGGCTTCCAAATATCCTTTTGCCAATTCCACAAGACCAGCGTTAGCGAAAGGCTTCTTGAAGGGAAAGATGTAACTCTGTGAGATGAATTCAGAGAATACAGAGCAGTTTCTCATAAAGCTTCTTTCCAGTTTTGAACGGAAGATATTTCCTTTTTCAAAATAGCTCTCTATGGTCTTCCAAATATCCCTTTGCCAATTCAACAAGAACTGCCTTAGCGAAAGGCTTCTTGAAGGGAAAGATGTAACTCTGTGAGATGAATTAACAGAACACAGAGCAGTTTCTCAGAAAGCTTCTTTCCAGTTTTGAACGGAAGATATTTCCTTTTTCACCATAGCCCTCTATGGGCTTCGAAGTATCCCTTTGCCAATTCCACAAGAACAGCCTTAGCGAATGGCTTCTTGAAGGGAAAGATGTAACTCTGTGAGATGAATTCAGAGAACACAGAGCAGTTTCTCAGAAAGCTTCTTTCCGGTTTTGAACGGAAGATATTTCCTTTTTCACCATAGCCCTCTAGGGTTTTCCAAATATCCCTTTGCCAATTCCACAAGAACAGCCTTAGCGAAAGGCTTCTTGAAGGGAAAGATGTAACTCTGTGAGATGAATTCAGAGAACACAGAGCAGTTTCTCAGAAAGCTTCTTTCTAGTTGTGAACGGAAGATATTTCCTTTTTCACCATAGGCCTCTATGGGCTTCCAAATATCCCTTTGCCAATTCCACAAGAACAGCCTTAGCGAAAGGCTTCTTGAAGGAAAAGATTTAACTCTGTGAGATGAACTAACACAACACAGAGCAGTTTCTCAGAAAGCTTCTTTCCAGTTTTGAACGGAAGATATTTCCTTTTTCACCATAGCCCTCAATGGGCTTCCAAATATCCCTTTGCCAATTCCACAAGAACAGCCTTAGCGAAAGGCTTCTTGAAGGGAAAGATGTAACTCTGTGAGATGAATTCAGAGAACACAGAGCAGTTTCTCAGAAAGCTTCTTTCCAGTTTTGAACGGAAGATATTTCCTTTTTCACCATAGCCCTCTATGGGCTTCCAAACATCCCTTTGCCATTTCCACAAGAACAGCCTTAGCGAAAGGCTTCTTGAAGGGAAAGATGTAACTCTGTGAGATGAATTCAGAGAACACAAGCAGTTTCTTAGAAAGCTTCTTTCCAGTTTTGAACGGAAGATATTTCCTTTTTCACCATAGGCCTCTATGGGCTTCCAAATATCCCTTTGCCAATTCCACAAGAACAGCCTTAGCGAAAGGCTTCTTGAAGGGAAAGATGTAACTCTGTGAGATGAATTCACAGAACACAGAGCAGTTTCTCAGAAAGCTTCCTTCCAGTTTTGAACGGAAGATATTTCCTTTTTCACCATAGCCGTCTATGGGCTTCCAAATATCCCTTTGCCAATTCCACAAGAACAGCCTTAGCGAAAGGCTTCTTGAAGGAAAAGATGTAACTCTGTGAGATGAATTCACAGAACACAGAGCAGTTTCTCAGAAAGCTTCTTTCCGGTTTTGAACAGAAGATATTTCCTTTTTCACCATAGCCGTCTATGGGCTTCCAAATACTACTTTGCCAATTCCACAAGAAAAACCTTAGCCAAAGGCTTCTTGAAGAGAAAGATTTAACTCTGTGAGATGAATTAACAGAACAAAGAGCAGTTTCTCAGAAAGCTTCTTTCCAGTTTTGAACGGAAGATATTTCCTTTTTCACCATAGCCCTCTATGGGCTTCCAAATATCCCTTTGCCAATTCCACAAGAACAGCCTTAGCGAAAGGCTTCTTGAAGGGAAAGATGTAACTCTGTGAGATGAATTAACAGAACACAGAGCAGTTTCTCAGAAAGCTTCTTTCCAGTTTTTAACGGAAGATATTTCCTTTTTCAAAATAGCTCTCTATGGTTTCCAAATATCCCTTTGCCAATTCCACAAGAACTGCCTTAGCGAAAGGCTTCTTGAAGGGAAAGATGGAACTCTGTGAGATGAATTAACAGAAAACAGAGCAGTTTCTCAGAAAGCTTCTTTCCAGTTTTGAACGGAAGATATTTCCTTTTTCACCATAGCCCTCTATGGGCTTCCAAATATCCCTTTGCCAATTCCACAAGAACAGCCTTAGCGAAAGGCTTCTTGAAGGGAAAGATGTAACTCTGTGAGATGAATTCACAGAACACAGAGCAGCTTCTCAGAAAGCTTCTTTCCAGTTTTGAACGGAAGATATTTCCTTTTTCACCATAGCCCTCTATGGGCTTCCAAATATCCCTTTGCCAATTCCACAAGAACAGCCTTAGCGAAAGGCTTCTTGAAGGGAAAGATGTAACTCTGTGAGATGAATTAACAGAACACAGAGCAGTTTCTCAGAAAGCTTCTTTCCAGTTTTGAACGGAAGATATTTCCTTTTTCACCATAGCCCTCTATGGGCTTCCAAATATCCCTTTGCCAATTCCACAAGAACAGCCTTAGCGAAAGGCTTCTTGAAGGGAAAGATGTAACTCTGTGAGATGAATTAACAGGACACAGAGAAGTTTCTCAGAAAGGTTCTTTCCAGTTTTGAAAGGAAGATATTTCCTTTTTCACCATAACCCTCTATGGGCTTCCAAATATCCCTTTGCCAATTCCACAAGAACAGCCTTAGCGAAAGGCTTCTTGAAGGGAAAGATGTGACTCTGTGAGATGAATTAACAGAACACAGAGCAGTTTCTCAGAAAGCTTCTTTCCAGTTTTGAACCGAAGATAATTCCTTTTTCACCATAGGCCTCTATGGGCTTCCAAATATCCCTTTGCCAATTCCACAAGAACAGCCTTAGCGAACGGCTTCTTGAAGGGAAAGATGTAACTCTGTGAGATGAATTCACAGAACACAGAGCAGTTTCTCAGAAAGCTTCTTTCCAGTTTTGAACGGAAGATATTTCCTTTTTCACCATAGCCCTCTAAGGGCTTCCAAATATCCCTTTGCCAATTCCACAAGAACAGCCTTAGCGAAAGGCTTCTTGAAGGGAAAGATGTAAGTCTGTGAGATGAATTCACAGAACACAGAGCAGTTTCTCAGAAAGCTTCTTTCCAGTTTTGAACAGAAGATATTTCCTTTTTCACCATAGCCGTCTATGGGCTTCCAAATATCCCTTTGCCAATTTCACAAGAACAGCCTTAGCGAAAGGCTTCTTGAAGGGAAAGATGTAACTCTGTGAGATGAATTCACAGAACACAGAGCAGTTTCCCAGAAAGCTTCTTTCCGGTTTTGAACGGAAGATATTTCCTTTTTCACCATAGCCGTCTATGGGCTTCCAAATATTACTTTGCCAATTCCACAAGAACAAGCTTAGCCAAAGGCTTCTTGAAGGGAAAGATGTAACTCTGTGAGATGAATTAACAGAACACAGAGCAGTTTCTCAGAAAGCTTCTATCCAATTTTGAACGGAAGATATTTCCTTTTTCACCATAGCCCTCTATGGGCTTCTAAATATCCCTTTGCCAATTCCACAAGAACAGCCTTAGCGAAAGGCTTCTTGAAGGGAAAGATGTAACTCTGTGAGATGAATTAACAGAACACAGAAAAGTTTCTCAGAAAGCTTCTTTCCAGTTTTGAACGGAAGATATTTCCTTTTTCACCATAGCCCTCTATGGGCTTCCAAATATCCCTTTGCCAATTCCACAAGAACAGCCTTAGCGAAAGGCTTCTTGAAGGAAAAGATTTAACTCTGTGAGATGAACTAACAGAACACAGAGCAGTTTCTCAGAAAGCTTCTTTCCAGTTTTGAACGGAAGATATTTCCTTTTTCACCATAGCCCTCTATGGGCTTCCAAATATCCCTTTGCCAATTCCACAAGAACAGCCTTAGCGAAAGGCTTCTTGAAGGGAAAGATGTAACTCTGTGAGATTAATTCAGAGAACACAAGCAGTTTCTCAGAAAGCTTCTTTCCAGTTTTGAACGGAAGATATTTCCTTTTTCACCATAGGCCTCTATGGGCTTCCAAATATCCCTTTGCCAATTCCACAAGAACAGCCTTAGCGAAAGGCTTCTTGAAGGGAAAGATGTAACTCTGTGAGATGAATTCACAGAACACAGAGCAGTTTCTCAGAAAGCTTCCTTCCAGTTTTAAACGGAAGATATTTCCTTTTTCACCATAGCCGTCTATGGGCTTCCAAATATCCCTTTGCCAATTCCACAAGAACAGCCTTAGCGAAAGGCTTCTTGAAGGGAAAGATGTAACTCTGTGAGATGAATTCACAGAACACAGAGCAGTTTCTCAGAAAGCTTCTTTCCGGTTTTGAACGGAAGATATTTCCTTTTTCACCATAGCCGTCTATGGGCTTCCAAATATTACTTTGCCAATTCCACAAGAACAACCTTAGCCAAAGGCTTCTTGAAGGGAAAGATGTAACTCTGTGAGATGAATTTACAGAACACAGAACAGTTTCTAAGAAAGCTTCTTTCCAGTTTTGAACGGAAGATATTTCCTTTTTCACCATAGCCCTCTATGGGCTTCCAAATATCTCTTTGCCAATTCCACAAGAACAGCCTTAGCGAAAGGCTTCTTGAAGGGAAAGATGTAACTCTGTGAGATGAATTAACAGAACACAGAGCAGTTTCTCAGAAAGCTTCTTTCCAGTTTTGAACGGAAGATATTTCCTTTTTCAAAATAGCTCTCTATGGTTTCCAAATATCCCTTTGCCAATTCCACAAGAACTGCCTTAGGGAAAGGCTTCTTGAAGGGAAAGATGTAACTCTGTGAGATGAATTAACAGAAAACAGAGCAGTTTCTCAGAAAGCTTCTTTCCAGTTTTGAACGGAAGATATTTCCTTTTTCACCATAGCCCTCTATGGGCTTCGAAGTATCCCTTTGCCAATTCCACAAGAACAGCCTTAGCGAATGGCTTCTTGAAGGGAAAGATGTAACTCTGTGAGATGAATTCAGAGAACACAGAGCAGTTTCTCAGAAAGCTTCTTTCTAGTTGTGAACGGAAGATATTTCCTTTTTCACCATAGCCCTCTATGGGCTTCCAAATATCCCTTTGCCAGTTCCACAAGAACAGCCTTAGCGAAAGGCTTCTTGAAGGGAAAGATGTAACTCTGTGAGATGAATTCACAGAACACAGAGCAGTTTCTCAGAAAGCTTCTTTCCAGTTTTGAACGGAAGATATTTCCTTTTTCACCATAGCCCTCTATGGGCTTCCAAACATCCCTTTGCCAATTCCACAAGAACAGCCTTAGCGAAAGGCTTCTTGAAGGGAAAGATGTAACTCTGTGAGATGAATTCACGGAACACAGAGCAGTTTCTCAGAAAGCTTCTTTCCAGTTTTGAACGGAAGATATTTCCTTTTTCACCATAGATGTCTATGGGCTTCCAAATTTCCCTTTGCCAGTTCTTCAAGAACAGCCTTAGCGAAAGGCTTCTTGAAGGGAAAGATGTAACTCTGTGAGATGAACTAACAGAACACAGAGCAGTTTCTCAGGAAGCTTCTTTCCAGTTTTGAACGGAAGCTATTTCCTTTTTCACCATAGCGCTCTATGGGTTTCCAAATATCCCTTTGCCAATTCCACAAGAACAGCCTTAGCGAAAGGCTTCTTGAAGGGAAAGATGTAACTCTGTGAGATGAATTCACAGAACACAGAGCAGTTTCTCAGAAAGCTTCTTTCCAGTTTTGAACGGAAGATATTTCCTTTTTCACCATAGCCCTCTATGGGCTTCCAAATATCCCTTTGCCAATTCCACAAGAACAGCCTTAGCGAAAGGCTTCTTGAAGGGAAAGATGTAACTCTGTGAGATGAATTCACAGAACACAGAGCAGTTTCTCAGAAAGCTTCTTTCCAATTTTGAACGGAAGATATTTCCTTTTTCACCATAGCCCTCTATGGGCTTAGAAATATCCCTTTGCCAATTCCACAAGAACAGCCTTAGCGAAAGGATTCTTGAAGGGAAAGATGTAACTCTGTGAGATGAATTCAGAGAACACAGAGCAGTTTCTCAGAAAGCTTCTTTCCAGTTTTGAACGGAAGATATTTCCTTTTTCACCATAGCCCTCTATGGGCTTCCAAACATCCCTTTGCCAATTCCACAAGAACAGCCTTAGCGAAAGGCTTCTTGAAGGGAAAGATGTAACTCTGTGAGATGAATTGACAGAACACAGAGCAGTTTCTCAGAAAGCTTCTTTCCAGTTTTGAACGGAAGATATTTCCTTTTTCACCATAGATGTCTATGGGCTTCCAAATTTCCCTTTGCCAATTCCTCAAGAACAGCCTTAGCGAAAGGCTTCTTGAAGGGAAAGATGTAACACTGTGAGATGAACTAACAGAACACAGAGCAGTTTCTCAGAAAGCTTCTTTCCGGTTTTGAACGGAAGATATTTCCTTTTTCACCATAGCCGTCTATGGGCTTCCAAATATTACTTTGCCAATTCCACAAGAACAACCTTAGCCAAAGGATTCTTGAAGGGAAAGATGTAACTCTGTGAGATGAATTAACAGAACACAGAGCAGTTTCTCAGAAAGCTTCTTTCCAGTTTTGAACGGAAGATATTTCCTTTTTCAACATAGCCCTCTATGGGCTTCCAAATATCCCTTTGCCAATTCCACAAGAACAGCCTTAGCGAAAGGCTTCTTGAAGGGAAAGATGTAACTCTGTGAGATGAATTCACAGAACACAGAGCAGTTTCTCAGAAAGCTTCTTTCCAGTTTTGAACGGAAGATATTTCCTTTTTCACCATAGCCCTCTATGGGCTTCCAAATATCCCATTGCCAATTCCACAAAAACAGCCTTAGCGAAAGGCTTCTTGAAGGGAAAGATGTAACTCTGTGAGATGAATTCACAGAACACAGAGCAGTTTCTCAGAAAGCTTCTTTCCAGTTTTGAACGGAAGATATTTCCTTTTTCACCATAGCCCTCTATGGGCTTAGAAATATCCCTTTGCCAATTCCACAAGAACAGCCTTAGCGAAAGGATTCTTGAAGGGAAAGATGTAACTCTGTGAGATGAATTAACAGAACACAGAGCAGTTTCTCAGAAAGCTTCTTTCCAGTTTTGAACGGAAGATATTTCCTTTTTCACCATAGCCCTCTATGGGCTTCCAAATATCGCTTTGCCAATTCCAAAAGAACAGCCTTAGCGAAAGGCTTCCTGAAGGGAAAGATGTAACTCTGTGAGTTGAATTCAGAGAACACAGAGCAGTTTCTCAGAAAGCTTCTTTCCAGTTTTGAACGGAAGATATTTCCTTTTTCACCATAGCCCTCTATGGGCTTCCAAATATCCATTTGCCAATTCCACAAGAACAGCCTTAGCGAAAGGCTTCTTGAAGGGAAAGATGTAACTCTGTGAGATGAATTCAGAGAACACAGAGCAGTTTCTCAGAAAGCTTCTTTCCAGTTTTGAACGGAAGATATTTCCTTTTTCACCATAGCCCTCTATGGGCTTCCAAATATCCCTTTGCCAATTCCACAAGAACAGCCTTAGCGAAAGGCTTCTTGAAGGGAAAGATGTAACTCTGTGAGATGAATTAACAGAACACAGAGCAGTTTCTCAGAAAGCTTCTTTCCAGTTTTGAACGGAAGATATTTCCTTTTTCACCATAGACCTCTATGGGCTTCCAAATATCCCTTTGCCAATTCCACAAGAACAGCCTTAGCGAAAGGCTTCTTGAAGGGAAAGATGTAACTCTGTGAGATGAATTCACAGAACACAGAGCAGTTTCTCAGAAAGCTTCTTTCCAGTTTTGAACGGAAGATATTTCCTTTTTCTCCATAGATGTCTATGGGCTTCCAAATTTCCCTTTGCCAATTCCAAAAGAACAGCCTTAGCGAAAGGCTTCTTGAAGGGAAAGATGTAACTCTGTGAGATGAACTAACAGAACACAGAGCAGTTTCTCAGAAAGCTTCTTTCCGGTTTTGAACGGAAGATATTTCCTTTTTCACCATAGCCGTCTATGGGCTTCCAAATATTACTTTGCCAATTCCACAAGAACAACCTTAGCCAAAGGCTTCTTGAAGGGAAAGATGTAACTCTGTGAGATGAATTAACAGAACACAGAGCAGTTTCTCAGAAAGCTTCTTTCCAGTTTTGAACGGAAGATATTTCCTTTTTCAACATAGCCCTCTATGGGCTTCCAAATATCCCTTTGCCAATTCCACAAGAACAGCCTTAGCGAAAGGCTTCTTGAAGGGAAAGATGTAACTCTGTGAGATGAATTCACAGAACACAGAGCAGTTTCTCAGAAAGCTTCTTTCCAGTTTTGAACGGAAGATATTTCCTTTTTCTCCATAGATGTCTATGGGCTTCCAAATATCCCTTTGCCAATTCCAAAAGAACAGCCTTAGCGAAAGGTTACTTGAAGGGATAGATGTAACTCTGTGAGATGAACTAACAGAACACAGAGCAGTTTCTCAGAAAGCTTCTTTCCAGTTTTGAACACAAGATATTTCCTTTTTCACCATAGTCCTCTAAGGGCTTCCAAATATCCTTTTGCCAATTCCACAAGACCAGCGTTAGCGAAAGGCTTCTTGAAGGGAAAGATGTAACTCTGTGAGATGAATTCAGAGAACACAGAGCAGTTTCTCAGAAAGCTTCTTTCCAGTTTTGAACGGAAGATATTTCCTTTTTCAAAATAGCTCTCTATGGTCTTCCAAATATCCCTTTGCCAATTCAACAAGAACTGCCTTAGCGAAAGGCTTCTTGAAGGGAAAGATGTAACTCTGTGAGATGAATTAACAGAACACAGAGCAGTTTCTCAGAAAGCTTCTTTCCAGTTTTGAACGGAAGATATTTCCTTTTTCACCATAGCCCTCTATGGGCTTCGAAGTATCCCTTTGCCAATTCCACAAGAACAGCCTTAGCGAATGGCTTCTTGAAGGGAAAGATGTAACTCTGTGAGATGAATTCAGAGAACACAGAGCAGTTTCTCAGAAAGCTTCTTTCCGGTTTTGAACGGAAGATATTTCCTTTTTCACCATAGCCCTCTAGGGTTTTCCAAATATCCCTTTGCCAATTCCACAAGAACAGCCTTAGCGAAAGGCTTCTTGAAGGGAAAGATGTAACTCTGTGAGATGAATTCAGAGAACACAGAGCAGTTTCTCAGAAAGCTTCTTTCTAGTTGTGAACGGAAGATATTTCCTTTTTCACCATAGGCCTCTATGGGCTTCCAAATATCCCTTTGCCAATTCCACAAGAACAGCCTTAGCGAAAGGCTTCTTGAAGGAAAAGATTTAACTCTGTGAGATGAACTAACAGAACACAGAGCAGTTTCTCAGAAAGCTTCTTTCCAGTTTTGAACGGAAGATATTTCCTTTTTCACCATAGCCCTCAATGGGCTTCCAAATATCCCTTTGCCAATTCCACAAGAACAGCCTTAGCGAAAGGCTTCTTGAAGGGAAAGATGTAACTCTGTGAGATGAATTCAGAGAACACAGAGCAATTTCTCAGAAAGCTTCTTTCCAGTTTTGAACGGAAGATATTTCCTTTTTCACCATAGCCCTCTATGGGCTTCCAAACATCCCTTTGCCATTTCCACAAGAACAGCCTTAGCGAAAGGCTTCTTGAAGGGAAAGATGTAACTCTGTGAGATGAATCCAGAGAACACAAGCAGTTTCTCAGAAAGCTTCTTTCCAGTTTTGAACGGAAGATATTTCCTTTTTCACCATAGGCCTCTATGGGCTTCCAAATATCCCTTTGCCAATTCCACAAGAACAGCCTTAGCGAAAGGCTTCTTGAAGGGAAAGATGTAACTCTGTGAGATGAATTCACAGAACACAGAGCAGTTTCTCAGAAAGCTTCCTTCCAGTTTTGAACGGAAGATATTTCCTTTTTCACCATAGCCGTCTATGGGCTTCCAAATATCCCTTTGCCAATTCCACAAGAACAGCCTTAGCGAAAGGCTTCTTGAAGGGAAAAATGTAACTCTGTGAGATGAATTCACAGAACACAGAGCAGTTTCTCAGAAAGCTTCTTTCCGGTTTTGAACGGAAGATATTTCCTTTTTCACCATAGCCGTCTATGGGCTTCCAAATATTACTTTGCCAATTCCACAAGAAAAACCTTAGCCACAGGCTTCTTGAAGAGAAAGATGTAACTCTGTGAGATGAATTAACAGAACACAGAGCAGTTTCTCAGAAAGCTTCTTTCCAGTTTTGAACGGAAGATATTTCCTTTTTCACCATAGCCCTCTATGGGCTTCCAAATATCCCTTTGCCAATTCCACAAGAACAGCCTTAGCGAAAGGCTTCTTGAAGGGAAAGATGTAACTCTGTGAGATGAATTAACAGAACACAGAGCAGTTTCTCAGAAAGCTTCTTTCCAGTTTTGAACGGAAGATATTTCCTTTTTCAAAATAGCTCTCTATGGTTTCCAAATATCCCTTTGCCAATTCCACAAGAACTGCCTTAGCGAAAGGCTTCTTGAAGGGAAAGATGTAACTCTGTGAGATGAATTAACAGAACACAGAGCAGTTTCTCAGAAAGCTTCTTTCCAGTTTTGAACGGAAGATATTTCCTTTTTCACCATAGCCCTCTAAGGGCTTCGAAGTATCCCTTTGCCAATTCCACAAGAACAGCCTTAGCGAATGGCTTCTTGAAGGGAAAGATGTAACTCTGTGAGATGAATTCAGAGAACACAGAGCAGTTTCTCAGAAAGCTTCTTTCTAGTTGTGAACGGAAGATATTTCCTTTTTCACCATAGCCCTCTATGGGCTTCCAAATATCCCTTTGCCAATTCCACAAGAACAGCCTTAGCGAAAGGCTTCTTGAAGGGAAAGATGTAACTCTGTGAGATGAATTAACAGGACACAGAGAAGTTTCTCAGAAAGCTTCTTTCCAGTTTTGAAAGGAAGATATTTCCTTTTTCACCATAACCCTCTATGGGCTTCCAAATATCCCTTTGCCAATTCCACAAGAACAGCCTTAGCGAAAGGCTTCTTGAAGGGAAAGATGTGACTCTGTGAGATGAATTAACAGAACACATAGCAGTTTCTCAGAATGCTTCTTTCCAGTTTTGAACCGAAGATAATTCCTTTTTCACCATAGGCCTCTATGGGCTTCCAAATATCCCTTTGCCAATTCCACAAGAACAGCCTTAGCGAACGGCTTCTTGAAGGGAAAGATGTAACTCTGTGAGATGAATTCACAGAACACAGAGCAGTTTCTCAGAAAGCTTCTTTCCAGTTTTGAACGGAAGATAGTTCCTTTTTCACCATAGCCCTCTATGGGCTTCCAAATATCCCTTTGCCAATTCCACAAGAACAGCCTTAGCGAAAGGCTTCTTGAAGGGAAAGATGTAAGTCTGTGAGATGAATTCACAGAACACAGAGCAGTTTCTCAGAAAGCTTCTTTCCAGTTTTGAACAGAAGATATTTCCTTTTTCACCATAGCCGTCTATGGGCTTCCAAATATCCCTTTGCCAATTTCACAAGAACAGCCTTAGCGAAAGGCTTCTTGAAGGGAAAGATGTAACTCTGTGAGATGAATTCACAGAACACAGAGCAGTTTCCCAGAAAGCTTCTTTCCGGTTTTGAACGGAAGATATTTCCTTTTTCACCATAGCCGTCTATGGGCTTCCAAATATTACTTTGCCAATTCCACAAGAACAAGCTTAGCCAAAGGCTTCTTGAAGGGAAAGATGTAACTCTGTGAGATGAATTAACAGAACACAGAGCAGTTTCTCAGAAAGCTTCTATCCAATTTTGAACGGAAGATATTTCCTTTTTCACCATAGCCCTCTATGGGCTTCTAAATATCCCTTTGCCAATTCCACAAGAACAGCCTTAGCGAAAGGCTTCTTGAAGGGAAAGATGTAACTCTGTGAGATGAATTAACAGAACACAGAAAAGTTTCTCAGAAAGCTTCTTTCCAGTTTTGAACGGAAGATATTTCCTTTTTCACCATAGCCCTCTATGGGCTTCCAAATATCCCTTTGACAATTCCACAAGAACAGCCTTAGCGAAAGGCTTCTTGAAGGAAAAGATTTAACTCTGTGAGATGAACTAACAGAACACAGAGCAGTTTCTCAGAAAGCTTCTTTCCAGTTTTGAACGGAAGATATTTCCTTTTTCACCATAGCCCTCTATGGGCTTCCAAATATCCCTTTGCCAATTCCGCAAGAACAGCCTTAGCGAAAGGCTTCTTGAAGGGAAAGATGTAACTCTGTGAGATGAATTCACAGAACACAGAGCAGTTTCTCAGAAAGCTTCATTCCAGTTTTGAACGGAAGATATTTCCTTTTTCACCATAGCCCTCTATGGGCTTCCAAACATCCCTTTGCCAATTCCACAAGAACAGCCTTAGCGAAAGGCTTCTTGAAGGGAAAGATGTCACTCTGTGAGATGAATTAACAGAACACAGAGCAGTTTCTCAGAAAGCTTCTTTCCAGTTGTGAACGGAAGATATTTCCTTTTTCACCATAGCCCTCTATGGGCTTCCAAATATCCCTTTGCCAATTCCACAAGAACAGCCTCAGCGAAAGGCTTCTTGAAGGGAAAGATGTAACTCTGTGAGATGAATTCACAGAACACAGAGCAGTTTCTCAGAAAGCTTCTTTCCAGTTTTGAACGGAAGATATTTCCTTTTTCACCATAGCCCTCTATGGGCTTCCAAATATCCCTTTGCCAATTCCAAAAGAACAGCCTTAGCGAAAGGTTACTTGAAGGGATAGATGTAACTCTGTGAGATGAACTAACAGAACACAGAGCAGTTTCTCAGAAAGCTTCTTTCCAGTTTTGTACACAAGATATTTCCTTTTTCACCATAGTCCTCTAAGGGCTTCCAAATATCCTTTTGCCAATTCCACAAGACCAGCGTTAGCGAAAGGCTTCTTGAAGGGAAAGATGTAACTCTGTGAGATGAATTCAGAGAACACAGAGCAGTTTCTCAGAAAGCTTCTTTCCAGTTTTGAACGGAAGATATTTCCTTTTTCAAAATAGCTCTCTATGGTCTTCCAAATATCTTTTTCCCAATTCAACAAGAACTGCCTTAGCGAAAGGCTTCTTGAAGGGAAAGATTTAACTCTGTGAGATGAATTAACAGAACACAGAGCAGTTTCTCAGAAAGCTTCTTTCCAGTTTTGAACGGAAGATATTTCCTTTTTCACCATAGCCCTCTATGGGCTTCCAAACATCCCTTTGCCATTTCCACAAGAACAGCCTTAGCGAAAGGCTTCTTGAAGGGAAAGATGTAACTCTGTGAGATGAATTCAGAGAACACAGAGCAGTTTCTCAGAAAGCTTCTTTCCGGTTTTGAACGGAAGATATTTCCTTTTTCACCATAGCCCTCTAGGGTTTTCCAAATATCCCTTTGCCAATTCCACAAGAACAGCCTTAGCGAAAGGCTTCTTGAAGGGAAAGATGTAACTCTGTGAGATGAATTCAGAGAACACAGAGCAGTTTCTCAGAAATCTTCTTTCTAGTTGTGAACGGAAGATATTTCCTTTATCACCATAGGCCTCTATGGGCTTCCAAATATCCCTTTGCCAATTCCACAAGAACAGCCTTAGCGAAAGGCTTCTTGAAGGGAAAGATGTAACTCTGTGAGATGAACTAACAGAACACAGAGCAGTTTCTCAGAAAGCTTCTATCCAATTTTGAACGGAAGATATTTCCTTTTTCACCATAGCCCTCTATGGGCTTCCAAATATCCCTTTGCCAATTCCACAAGAACAGCCTTAGCGAAAGGCTTCTTGAAGGGAAAGATGTAACTCTGTGAGATGAATTAACAGAATACAGAAAAGTTTCTCAGAAAGCTTCTTTCCAGTTTTGAACGGAAGATATTTCCTTTTTCACCATAGCCCTCTATGGGCTTCCAAATATCCCTTTGCCAATTCCACAAGAACAGCCTTAGCGAAAGGCTTCTTGAAGGGAAAGATGTAACTCTGTGAGATGAATTAACAGAACACAGAGCAGTTTCTCAGAAAGCTTCTTTCCAGTTTTGAACGGAAGATATTTCCTTTTTCACCATAGGCCTCTATGGGCTTCCAAATATCCCTTTGCCAATTCCACAAGAACAGCCTTAGCGAAAGGCTTCTTGAAGGGAAAGATGTAACTCTGTGAGATGAATTCACAGAACACAGAGCAGTTTCTCAGAAAGCTTCCTTCCAGTTTTGAACGGAAGATATTTCCTTTTTCACCATAGCCGTCTATGGGCTTCCAAATATCCCTTTGCCAATTCCACAAGAACAGCCTTAGCGAAAGGCTTCTTGAAGGGAAAGATGTAACTCTGTGAGATGAATTAACAGAACACAGAGCAGTTTCTCAGAAAGCTTCTTTCCGGTTTTGAACGGAAGATATTTTCTTTTTCACCATAGCCGTCTATGGGCTTCCAAATATTACTTTGCCAATTCCACAAGAAAAACCTTAGCCAAAGGCTTCTTGAAGGGAAAGATGTAACTCTGTGAGATGAATTAACAGAACACAGAGCAGTTTCTCAGAAAGCTTCTTTCCAGTTTTGAACGGAAGATATTTCCTTTTTCACCATAGCCCTCTATGGGCTTCCAAATATCCCTTTGCCAATTCCACAAGAACAGCCTTAGCGAAAGGCTTCTTGAAGGGAAAGATGTAACTCTGTGAGATGAATTAACAGAACACAGAGCAGTTTCTCAGAAAGCTTCTTTCCAGTTTTGAACGGAAGATATTTCCTTTTTCAAAATAGCTCTCTATGGTTTCCAAATATCCCTTTGCCAATTCCACAAGAACTGCCTTAGCGAAAGGCTTCTTGAAGGGAAAATGTAACTCTGTGAGATGAATTAACAGAACACAGAGCAGTTTCTCAGAAAGCTTCTTTCCAGTTTTGAACGGAAGATATTTCCTTTTTCACCATAGCCCTCTATGGGCTTCGAAGTATCCCTTTGCCAATTCCACAAGAACAGCCTTAGAGAATGGCTTCTTGAAGGGAAAGATGTAACTCTGTGAGATGAATTCAGAGAACACAGAGCAGTTTCTCAGAAAGCTTCTTTCCAGTTTTGAACGGAAGATATTTCCTTTTTCACCATAGCCCTCTATGGGCTTCCAAACATCCCTTTGCCAATTCCACAAGAACAGCCTTAGCGAAAGGCTTCTTGAAGGGAAAGATGTAACTCTGTGAGATGAATTCACAGAACACAGAGCAGTTTCTCAGAAAGCTTCTTTCCAGTTTTGAACGGAAGATATTTCCTTTTTCACCATAGATGTCTATGGGCTTCCAAATTTCCCTTTGCCAATTCCTCAAGAACAGCCTTAGCGAAAGGCTTCTTGAAGGGAAAGATGTAACTCTGTGAGATGAACTAACAGAACACAGAGCAGTTTCTCAGGAAGCTTCTTTCCAGTTTTGAACGGAAGCTATTTCCTTTTTCACCATAGCCCTCTATGGGTTTCCAAATATCCCTTTGCCAATTCCACAAGAACAGTCTTAGCGAAAGGCTTCTTGAAGGGAAAGATGTAACTCTGTGAGATGAATTCACAGAACACAGAGCAGTTTCTCAGAAAGCTTCTTTCCAGTTTTGAACGGAAGATATTTCCTTTTTCACCATAGCCCTCTATGGGCTTCCTAATATCCCTTTGCCAATTCCACAAGAACAGCCTTAGCGAAAGGCTTCTTGAAGGGAAAGATGTAACTCTGTGAGATGAATTCACAGAACACAGAGCAGTTTCTCAGAAAGCTTCTTTCCAGTTTTGAACGGAAGATATTTCCTTTTTCACCATAGCCCTCTATGGGCTTAGAAATATCCCTTTGCCAATTCCACAAGAACAGCCTTAGCGAAAGGATTCTTGAAGGGAAAGATGTAACTCTGTGAGATGAATTCAGAGAACACAGAGCAGTTTCTCAGAAAGCTTCTTTCCAGTTTTGAACGGAAGATATTTCCTTTTTCACCATAGCCCTCTATGGGCTTCCAAACATCCCTTTGCCAATTCCACAAGAACAGCCTTAGCGAAAGGCTTCTTGAAGGGAAAGATGTAACTCTGTGAGATGAATTCACAGAACACAGAGCAGTTTCTCAGAAAGCTTCTTTCCAGTTTTGAACGGAAGATATTTCCTTTTTCACCATAGATGTCTATGGGCTTCCAAATTTCCCTTTGCCAATTCCTCAAGAACAGCCTTAGCGAAAGGCTTCTTGAAGGGAAAGATGTAACTCTGTGAGATGAACTAACAGAACACAGAGCAGTTTCTCAGAAAGCTTCTTTCCGGTTTTGAACGGAAGATATTTCCTTTTTCACCATAGCCGTCTATGGGCTTCCAAATATTACTTTGCCAATTCCACAAGAACAACCTTAGCCAAAGGCTTCTTGAAGGGAAAGATGTAACTCTGTGAGATGAATTAACAGAACACAGAGCAGTTTCTCAGAAAGCTTCTTTCCAGTTTTGAACGGAAGATATTTCCTTTTTCAACATAGCCCTCTATGGGCTTCCAAATATCGCTTTGCCAATTCCAAAAGAACAGGCTTAGCGAAAGGCTTCTTGAAGGGAAAGATGTAACTCTGTGTGTTGAATTCAGAGAACACAGAGCAGTTTCTCAGAAAGCTTCTTTCCAGTTTTGAACGGAAGATATTTCCTTTTTCACCATAGCCCTCTATGGGTTTCCAAATATCGCTTTTCCAATTGCACAAGAACAGCCTTAGCGAAAGGCTTCTTGAAGGGAAAGATGTAACTCTGAGAGATGAATTCACAGAACACAGAGCAGATTCTCAGAAAGCTTCTTTCCAGTTTTGAACGGAAGATATTTCCTTTTTCACCATAGATGTCTATGGGCTTACAAATTTCCCTTTGCCAATTCCTCAAGAACAGCCTTAGCGAAAGGCTTCTTGAAGGAAAAGATGTAACTCTGTGAGATGAATTCAGAGAACACAAGCAGTTTCTCAGAAAGCTTCTTTCCAGTTTTGAACGGAAGATATTTCCTTTTTCACCATAGGCCTCTATGGGCTTCCAAATATCTCTTTGCCAATTCCACAAGAACAGCCTTAGCGAACGGCTTCTTGAAGGGAAAGATGTAACTCTGTGAGATGAATTCACAGAACACAGAGTAGTTTCTCAGAAAGCTTCCTTCCAGTTTTGAACGGAAGATATTTCCTTTTTCACCATAGCCGTCTATGGGCTTCCAAATATCCCTTTGCCAATTCCACAAGAACAGCCTTAGCGAAAGGCTTCTTGAAGGGAAAGATGTAACTCTGTGAGATGAATTAACAGAACACAGAGCAGTTTCTCAGAAAGCTTCTTTCCAGTTTTGAACGGAAGATATTTCCTTTTTCACCATAGCCCTCTATGGGCTTCGAAGTATCCCTTTGCCAATTCCACAAGAACAGCCTTAGCGAATGGCTTCTTGAAGGGAAAGATGTAACTCTGTGAGACGAATTCAGAGAACACAGAGCAGTTTCTCAGAAAGCTTCTTTCTAGTTGTGAACGGAAGATATTTCCTTTTTCACCATAGCCCTCTATGGGCTTCCAAATATCCCTTTGCCAATTCCACAAGAAGAGCCTTAGCGAAAGGCTTCTTGAAGGGAAAGATGTAACTCTGTGAGATGAATTCAGAGAACACAAGCAGTTTCTCAGAAAGCTTCTTTCCAGTTTTGAACGGAAGATATTTCCTTTTTCACCATAGGCCTCTATGGGCTTCCAAATATCCCTTTGCCAATTCCACAAGAACAGCCTTAGCGAAAGGCTTCTTGAAGGGAAAGATGTAACTCTGTGAGATGAATTCACAGAACACAGAGCAGTTTCTCAGAAAGCTTCCTTCCAGTTTTAAACGGAAGATATTTCCTTTTTCACCATAGCCGTCTATGGGCTTCCAAATATCCCTTTGCCAATTCCACAAGAACAGCCTTAGCGAAAGGCTTCTTGAAGGGAAAGATGTAACTCTGTGAGATGAATTCACAGAACACAGAGCAGTTTCTCACAAAGCTTCTTTCCGGTTTTGAACGGAAGATATTTCCTTTTTCACCATAGCCGTCTATGGGCTTAAATATATTCCTTTGCCAATTCCAAAAGAACAACCTTAGCCAAAGGCTTCTTGAAGGGAAAGATGTAACTCTGTGAGATGAATTAACAGAACACAGAACAGTTTCTAAGAAAGCTTCTTTCCAGGTTTGAACGGAAGATATTTCCTTTTTCACCATAGCCCTCTATGGGCTTCCAAATATCCCTTTGCCAATTCCACAAGAACAGCCTTAGCGAAAGGCTTCTTGAAGGGAAAGATGTAACTCTGTGAGATGAATTAACAGAACACAGAGCAGTTTCTCAGAAAGCTTCTTTCCAGTTTTGAACGGAAGATATTTCCTTTTTCAAAATAGCTCTCTATGGTTTCCAAATATCCCTTTGCCAATTCCACAAGAACTGCCTTAGCGAAAGGCTTCTTGAAGGGAAAGATGTAACTCTGTGAGATGAATTAACAGAAAACAGAGCAGTTTCTCAGAAAGCTTCTTTCCAGTTTTGAACGGAAGATATTTCCTTTTTCTCCATAGATGTCTATGGGCTTCCAAATTTCCCTTTGCCAATTCTTCAAGAACAGCCTTAGCGAAAGGCTTCTTGAAGGGAAAGATGTAACTCTGTGAGATGAACTAACAGAACACAGAGCAGTTTCTCAGGAAGCTTCTTTCCAGTTTTGAACGGAAGCTATTTCCTTTTTCACCATAGGCCTCTATGGGTTTCCAAATATCCCTTTGCCAATTCCACAAGAACAGTCTTAGCGAAAGGCTTCTTGAAGGGAAAGATGTAACTCTGTGAGATGAATTCACAGAACACAGAGCAGTTTCTCAGAAAGCTTCTTTCCAGTTTTGAACGGAAGATATTTCCTTTTTCACCATAGCCCTCTATGGGCTTCCAAATATCCCTTTGCCAATTCCACAAGAACAGCCTTAGCGAAAGGCTTCTTGAAGGGAAAGATGTAACTCTGTGAGATGAATTCACAGAACACAGAGCAGTTTCTCAGAAAGCTTCTTTCCAGTTTTGAACGGAAGATATTTCCTTTTTCACCATAGCCCTCTATGGGCTTAGAAATATCCCTTTGCCAATTCCACAAGAACAGTCTTAGCGAAAGGATTCTTGAAGGGAAAGATGTAACTCTGTGAGATGAATTTAGAGAACACAGAGCAGTTTCTCAGAAAGCTTCTTTCCAGTTTTGAACGGAAGATATTTCCTTTTTCACCGTAGCCCTCTATGGGCTTCCAAACATCCCTTTGCCAATTCCACAAGAACAGGCTTAGCGAAAGGCTTCTTGAAGGGAAAGATGTAACTCTGTGAGATGAATTCACAGAACACAGAGCAGTTTCTCAGAAAGCTTCTTTCCAGTTTTGAACGGAAGATATTTCCTTTTTCACCATAGATGTCTATGGGCTTCCAAATTTCCCTTTGCCAATTCCTCAAGAATAGCCTTAGCGAAAGGCTTCTTGAAGGGAAAGATGTAACTCTGTGAGATGAACTAACAGAACACAGAGCAGTTTCTCAGAAAGCTTCTTTCCGGTTTTGAACGGAAGATATTTCCTTTTTCACCATAGCCGTCTATGGGCTTCCAAATATTACTTTGCGAATTCCACAAGAACAACCTTAGCCAAAGGCTTCTGGAAGGGAAAGATGTAACTCTGTGAGATGAATTAACAGAACACAGAGCAGTTTCTCAGAAAGCTTCTTTCCAGTTTTGAACGGAAGATATTTCCTTTTTCAACATAGCCCTCTATGGGCTTCCAAATATCCCTTTGCCAATTCCACAAGAACAGCCTTAGCGAAAAGCTTCTTGAAGGGAAAGATGTAACTCTGTGAGGTGAATTCACAGAACACAGAGCAGTTTCTCAGAAAGCTTCTTTCCAGTTTTGAACGGAAGATATTTCTTTTTTCACCATAGCCCTCTATGGGCTTCCAAATATCGCTTTGCCAATTCCAAAAGAACAGGCTTAGCGAAAGGCTTCTTGAAGGCAAAGATGTAACTCTGTGAGTTGAATTCAGAGAACACAGAGCAGTTTCTCAGAAAGCTTCTTTCCAGTTTTGAACGGAAGATATTTCCTTTTTCACCATAGCCCTCTATGGGTTTCCAAATATCGCTTTTCCAATTCCACAAGAACAGCCTTAGCGAAAGGCTTCTTGAAGGGAAAGATGTAACTCTGTGAGATGAATTCACAGAACACAGAGCAGATTCTCAGAAAGCTTCTTTCCAGTTTTGAACGGAAGATATTTCCTTTTTCACCATAGATGTCTATGGGCTTACAAATTTCCCTTTGCCAATTCCTCAAGAACAGCCTTAGCGAAAGGCTTCTTGAAGGGAAAGATGTAACTCTGTGAGATGAACTAACAGAACACAGAGCAGTTTCTCAGAAAGCTTCTTTCCAGTTTTGAACGGAAGATATTTCCTTTTTCACCATAGCCCTCTATGGGCTTCCAAATATCCCTTTGCCAATTCCAGAAGAACAGCCTTAGCGAAAGGCTTCTTGAAGGGAAAGATGTAACTCTGTGAGATGAATTCACAGAACACAGAGCAGTTTCTCAGAAAGCTTCTTTCCAATTTTGAACGGAAGATATTTCCTTTTTCACCATAGCCGTCTATGGGCTTCCAAATATCCCTTTGCCAATTCCACAAGAACAGCCTTAGCGAAAGGATTCTTGAAGGGAAAGATGTATCTCTGTGAGATGAACTAACAGAACAAAGAGCAGTTTCTCAGAAAGCTTCTCTCCAGTTTTGAACGGAAGATATTTCCTTTTTCACCGTAGCCGTCTATGGGCTTCCAAATATCCCTTTGCCATTTCCACAAGAACAGCCTTAGCGAAAGGCTTCTTGAAGGGAAAGATGTAACTCTGTGAGATGAATTCACAGAACACAGAGCAGTTTCTCAGAAAGCTTCTTTCCAGTTTTGAACGGAAGATATTTCCTTTTTCAAAATAGCTCTCTATGGTTTCCAAATATCCCTTTGCCAATTCCACAAGAACTGCCTTAGCGAAAGGCTTCTTGAAGGGAAAGATGTAACTCTGTGAGATGAATTAACAGAACACAGAGGAGTTTCTCAGAAAGCTTCTTACCAGTTTTGAACGGAAGATATTTCCTTTTTCACCATAGCCCTCTATGGGCTTCGAAGTATCCCTTTGCCAATTCCACAAGAACAGCCTTAGCGAATGGCTTCTTGAAGGGAAAGATGTAACTCTGTGAGATGAATTCAGAGAACACAGAGCAGTTTCTCAGAAAGCTTCTTTCTAGTTGTGAACGGAAGATATTTCCTTTTTCACTATAGCCCTCTATGGGCTTCCAAATATACCTTTGCCAATTCCACAAGAGCAGCCTTAGCGAAAGGCTTCTTGAAGGGAAAGATGTAACTCTGTGAGATGAATTCAGAGAACACAAGCAGTTTCTCAGAAAGCTTCTTTCCAGTTTTGAACGGAAGATATTTCCTTTTTCACCATAGGCCTCTATGGGCTTCCAAATATCCCTTTGCCAATTCCACAAGAACAGCCTTAGCGAAAGGCTTCTTGAAGGGAAAGATGTAACTCTGTGAGATGAATTCACAGAACACAGAGCAGTTTCTCAGAAAGCTTCCTTCCAGTTTTGAACGGAAGATATTTCCTTTTTCACCATAGCCGTCTATGGGCTTCCAAATATCCCTTTGCCAATTCCACAAGAACAGCCTTAGCGAAAGGCTTCTTGAAGGGAAAGATGTAACTCTGTGAGATGAATTCACAGAACACAGAGCAGTTTCACAGAAAGCTTCTTTCCGGTTTTGAACGGAAGATATTTCCTTTTTCACCATAGCCGTCTATGGGCTTCCAAATATTACTTTGCAAATTCCACAAGAACAACCTTAGCGAAAGGCTTCTTGAAGGGAAAGATGTAACTCTGTGAGATGAATTCACAGAACACAGAGCAGTTTCTCAGAAAGCTTCTTTCTAGTTGTGAACGGAAGATATTTCCTTTTTCACCATAGCCCTCTATGGGCTTCCAAATATCCCTTTGCCAATTCCACAAGAACAGCCTTAGCGAAAGGCTTCTTGAAGGGAAAGATGTAACTCTGTGAGATGAACTAACAGAACACAGAGCAGTTTCTCAGAAAGCTTCTATCCAATTTTGAACGGAAGATATTTCCTTTTTCACCATAGCCCTCTATGGGCTTCCAAATATCCCTTTGCCAATTCCACAAGAACAGCCTTAGCGAAAGGCTTCTTGAAGGGAAAGATGTAACTCTGTGAGATGAATTAACAGAACACAGAAAAGTTTCTCAGAAAGCTTCTTTCCAGTTTTGAACGGAAGATATTTCCTTTTTCACCATAGCCCTCTATGGGCTTCCAAATATCCCTTTGCCAATTCCACAAGAACAGCCTTAGCGAAAGGCTTCTTGAAGGAAAAGATTTAACTCTGTGAGATGAACTAACAGAACACAGAGCAGTTTCTCAGAAAGCTTCTTTCCAGTTTTGAACGGAAGATATTTCCTTTTTCACCATAGCCCTCTATGGGCTTCCAAATATCCCTTTGCCAATTCCACAAGAACAGCCTTAGCGAAAGGATTCTTGAAGGGAAAGATGTAACTCTGTGAGATGAATTCAGAGAACACAGAGCAGTTTCTCAGAAAGCTTCTTTCCAGTTTTGAACGGAAGATATTTCCTTTTTCACCATAGCCCTCTATGGGCTTCCAAACATCCCTTTGCCAATTCCACAAGAACAGCCTTAGCGAAAGGCTTCTTGAAGGAAAAGATGTAACTCTGTGAGATGAATTCACAGAACACAGAGCAGTTTCTCAGAAAGCTTCTTTCCAGTTTTGAACGGAAGATATTTCCTTTTTCACCATAGATGTCTATGGGCTTCCAAATTTCCCTTTGCCAATTCCTCAAGAACAGCCTTAGCGAAAGGCTTCTTGAAGGGAAAGATGTAACTCTGTGAGATGAACTAACAGAACACAGAGCAGTTTCTCAGAAAGCTTGTTTCCGGTTTTGAACGGAAGATATTTCCTTTTTCACCATAGCCGTCTATGGCCTTCCAAATATGACTTTGCCAATTCCACAAGAACAACCTTAGCCAAAGGCTTCTTGAAGGGAAAGATGTAACTCTGTGAGATGAATTAACAGAACACAGAGCAGTTTCTCAGAAAGCTTCTTACCAGTTTTGAACGGAAGATATTTCCTTTTTCACCATAGCCCTCTATGGGCTTCGAAGTATCCCTTTGCCAATTCCACAAGAACAGCCTTAGCGAATGGCTTCTTGAAGGGAAAGATGTAACTCTGTGAGATGAATTCAGAGAACACAGAGCAGTTTCTCAGAAAGCTTCTTTCTAGTTGTGAACGGAAGATATTTCCTTTTTCACCATAGCCCTCTATGGGCTTCCAAATATACCTTTGCCAATTCCACAAGAGCAGCCTTAGCGAAAGGCTTCTTGAAGGGAAAGATGTAACTCTGTGAGATGAATTCAGAGAACACAAGCAGTTTCTCAGAAAGCTTCTTTCCAGTTTTGAACGGAAGATATTTCCTTTTTCACCATAGGCCTCTATGGGCTTCCAAATATCCCTTTGCCAATTCCACAAGAACAGCCTTAGCGAAAGGCTTCTTGAAGGGAAAGATGTAACTCTGTGAGATGAATTCACAGAACACAGAGCAGTTTCTCAGAAAGCTTCCTTCCAGTTTTGAACGGAAGATATTTCCTTTTTCACCATAGCCGTCTATGCGCTTCCAAATATCCCTTTGCCAATTCCACAAGAACAGCCTTAGCGAAAGGCTTCTTGAAGGGAAAGATGTAACTCTGTGAGATGAATTCACAGAACACAGAGCAGTTTCACAGAAAGCTTCTTTCCGGTTTTGAACGGAAGATATTTCCTTTTTCACCATAGCCGTCTATGGGCTTCCAAATATTACTTTGCAAATTCCACAAGAACAACCTTAGCGAAAGGCTTCTTGAAGGGAAAGATGTAACTCTGTGAGATGAATTCACAGAACACAGAGCAGTTTCTCAGAAAGCTTCTTTCTAGTTGTGAACGGAAGATATTTCCTTTTTCACCATAGCCCTCTATGGGCTTCCAAATATCCCTTTGCCAATTCCACAAGAACAGCCTTAGCGAAAGGCTTCTTGAAGGGAAAGATGTAACTCTGTGAGATGAACTAACAGAACACAGAGCAGTTTCTCAGAAAGCTTCTATCCAATTTTGAACGGAAGATATTTCCTTTTTCACCATAGCCCTCTATGGGCTTCCAAATATCCCTTTGCCAATTCCACAAGAACAGCCTTAGCGAAAGGCTTCTTGAAGGGAAAGATGTAACTCTGTGAGATGAATTAACAGAACACAGAAAAGTTTCTCAGAAAGCTTCTTTCCAGTTTTGAACGGAAGATATTTCCTTTTTCACCATAGCCCTCTATGGGCTTCCAAATATCCCTTTGCCAATTCCACAAGAACAGCCTTAGCGAAAGGCTTCTTGAAGGAAAAGATTTAACTCTGTGAGATGAACTAACAGAACACAGAGCAGTTTCTCAGAAAGCTTCTTTCCAGTTTTGAACGGAAGATATTTCCTTTTTCACCATAGCCCTCTATGGGCTTCCAAATATCCCTTTGCCAATTCCACAAGAACAGCCTTAGCGAAAGGCTTCTTGAAGGGAAAGATGTAACTCTGTGAGATGAATTCAGAGAACACAGAGCAGTTTCTCAGAAAGCTTCTTTCCAGTTTTGAACGGAAGATATTTCCTTTTTCACCATAGCCCTCTATGGGCTTCCAAACATCCCTTTGCCAATTCCACAAGAACAGCCTTAGCGAAAGGCTTCTTGAAGGAAAAGATGTAACTCTGTGAGATGAATTCACAGAACACAGAGCAGTTTCTCAGAAAGCTTCTTTCCAGTTTTGAACGGAAGATATTTCCTTTTTCACCATAGATGTCTATGGGCTTCCAAATTTCCCTTTGCCAATTCCTCAAGAACAGCCTTAGCGAAAGGCTTCTTGAAGGGAAAGATGTAACTCTGTGAGATGAACTAACAGAACACAGAGCAGTTTCTCAGAAAGCTTCTTTCCGGTTTTGAACGGAAGATATTTCCTTTTTCACCATAGCCGTCTATGGCCTTCCAAATATGACTTTGCCAATTCCACAAGAACAACCTTAGCCAAAGGCTTCTTGAAGGGAAAGATGTAACTCTGTGAGATGAATTAACAGAACACAGAGCAGTTTCTCAGAAAGCTTCTTTCCGGTTTTTAACGGAAGATATTTCCTTTTTCACCATAGCCCTCTATGGGCTTCCAAATATCCCTTTGCCAATTCCACAAGAACAGCCTTAGCGAAAGGCTTCTTGAAGGGAAAGATGTAACTCTGTGAGATGAATTCACAGAACACAGAGCAGTTTCCCAGAAAGCTTCTTTCCGGTTTTGAACGGAAGATATTTCCTTTTTCACCATAGCCGTCTATGGGCTTCCAAATATTACTTTGCCAATTCCACAAGAACAAGCTTAGCCAAAGGCTTCTTGAAGGGAAAGATGTAACTCTGTGAGATGAATTAACAGAACACAGAGCAGTTTCTCAGAAAGCTTCTATCCAATTTTGAACGGAAGATATTTCCTTTTTCACCATAGCCCTCTATGGGCTTCTAAATATCCCTTTGCCAATTCCACAAGAACAGCCTTAGCGAAAGGCTTCTTGAAGGGAAAGATGTAACTCTGTGAGATGAATTAACAGAACACAGAAAAGTTTCTCAGAAAGCTTCTTTCCAGTTTTGAACGGAAGATATTTCCTTTTTCACCATAGCCCTCTATGGGCTTCCAAATATCCCTTTGACAATTCCACAAGAACAGCCTTAGCGAAAGGCTTCTTGAAGGAAAAGATTTAACTCTGTGAGATGAACTAACAGAACACAGAGCAGTTTCTCAGAAAGCTTCTTTCCAGTTTTGAACGGAAGATATTTCCTTTTTCACCATAGCCCTCTATGGGCTTCCAAATATCCCTTTGCCAATTCCGCAAGAACAGCCTTAGCGAAAGGCTTCTTGAAGGGAAAGATGTAACTCTGTGAGATGAATTCACAGAACACAGAGCAGTTTCTCAGAAAGCTTCATTCCAGTTTTGAACGGAAGATATTTCCTTTTTCACCATAGCCCTCTATGGGCTTCCAAACATCCCTTTGCCAATTCCACAAGAACAGCCTTAGCGAAAGGCTTCTTGAAGGGAAAGATGTCACTCTGTGAGATGAATTAACAGAACACAGAGCAGTTTCTCAGAAAGCTTCTTTCCAGTTGTGAACGGAAGATATTTCCTTTTTCACCATAGCCCTCTATGGGCTTCCAAATATCCCTTTGCCAATTCCACAAGAACAGCCTCAGCGAAAGGCTTCTTGAAGGGAAAGATGTAACTCTGTGAGATGAATTCACAGAACACAGAGCAGTTTCTCAGAAAGCTTCTTTCCAGTTTTGAACGGAAGATATTTCCTTTTTCACCATAGCCCTCTATGGGCTTCCAAATATCCCTTTGCCAATTCCAAAAGAACAGCCTTAGCGAAAGGTTACTTGAAGGGATAGATGTAACTCTGTGAGATGAACTAACAGAACACAGAGCAGTTTCTCAGAAAGCTTCTTTCCAGTTTTGAACACAAGATATTTCCTTTTTCACCATAGTCCTCTAAGGGCTTCCAAATATCCTTTTGCCAATTCCACAAGACCAGCGTTAGCGAAAGGCTTCTTGAAGGGAAAGATGTAACTCTGTGAGATGAATTCAGAGAACACAGAGCAGTTTCTCAGAAAGCTTCTTTCCAGTTTTGAACGGAAGATATTTCCTTTTTCAAAATAGCTCTCTATGGTCTTCCAAATATCTTTTTCCCAATTCAACAAGAACTGCCTTAGCGAAAGGCTTCTTGAAGGGAAAGATGTAACTCTGTGAGATGAATTAACAGAACACAGAGCAGTTTCTCAGAAAGCTTCTTTCCAGTTTTGAACGGAAGATATTTCCTTTTTCACCATAGCCCTCTATGGGCTTCCAAACATCCCTTTGCCATTTCCACAAGAACAGCCTTAGCGAAAGGCTTCTTGAAGGGAAAGATGTAACTCTGTGAGATGAATTCAGAGAACACAGAGCAGTTTCTCAGAAAGCTTCTTTCCGGTTTTGAACGGAAGATATTTCCTTTTTCACCATAGCCCTCTAGGGTTTTCCAAATATCCCTTTGCCAATTCCACAAGAACAGCCTTAGCGAAAGGCTTCTTGAAGGGAAAGATGTAACTCTGTGAGATGAATTCAGAGAACACAGAGCAGTTTCTCAGAAATCTTCTTTCTAGTTGTGAACGGAAGATATTTCCTTTATCACCATAGGCCTCTATGGGCTTCCAAATATCCCTTTGCCAATTCCACAAGAACAGCCTTAGCGAAAGGCTTCTTGAAGGGAAAGATGTAACTCTGTGAGATGAACTAACAGAACACAGAGCAGTTTCTCAGAAAGCTTCTATCCAATTTTGAACGGAAGATATTTCCTTTTTCACCATAGCCCTCTATGGGCTTCCAAATATCCCTTTGCCAATTCCACAAGAACAGCCTTAGCGAAAGGCTTCTTGAAGGGAAAGATGTAACTCTGTGAGATGAATTAACAGAATACAGAAAAGTTTCTCAGAAAGCTTCTTTCCAGTTTTGAACGGAAGATATTTCCTTTTTCACCATAGCCCTCTATGGGCTTCCAAATATCCCTTTGCCAATTCCACAAGAACAGCCTTAGCGAAAGGCTTCTTGAAGGGAAAGATGTAACTCTGTGAGATGAATTAACAGAACACAGAGCAGTTTCTCAGAAAGCTTCTTTCCAGTTTTGAACGGAAGATATTTCCTTTTTCACCATAGGCCTCTATGGGCTTCCAAATATCCCTTTGCCAATTCCACAAGAACAGCCTTAGCGAAAGGCTTCTTGAAGGGAAAGATGTAACTCTGTGAGATGAATTCACAGAACACAGAGCAGTTTCTCAGAAAGCTTCCTTCCAGTTTTGAACGGAAGATATTTCCTTTTTCACCATAGCCGTCTATGGGCTTCCAAATATCCCTTTGCCAATTCCACAAGAACAGCCTTAGCGAAAGGCTTCTTGAAGGGAAAGATGTAACTCTGTGAGATGAATTAACAGAACACAGAGCAGTTTCTCAGAAAGCTTCTTTCCGGTTTTGAACGGAAGATATTTTCTTTTTCACCATAGCCGTCTATGGGCTTCCAAATATTACTTTGCCAATTCCACAAGAAAAACCTTAGCCAAAGGCTTCTTGAAGGGAAAGATGTAACTCTGTGAGATGAATTAACAGAACACAGAGCAGTTTCTCAGAAAGCTTCTTTCCAGTTTTGAACGGAAGATATTTCCTTTTTCACCATAGCCCTCTATGGGCTTCCAAATATCCCTTTGCCAATTCCACAAGAACAGCCTTAGCGAAAGGCTTCTTGAAGGGAAAGATGTAACTCTGTGAGATGAATTAACAGAACACAGAGCAGTTTCTCAGAAAGCTTCTTTCCAGTTTTGAACGGAAGATATTTCCTTTTTCACCATAGCCCTCTATGGGCTTCCAAATATCCCTTTGCCAATTCCACAAGAACTGCCTTAGCGAAAGGCTTCTTGAAGGGAAAGATGTAACTCTGTGAGATGAATTAACAGAACACAGAGCAGTTTCTCAGAAAGCTTCTTTCCAGTTTTGAACGGAAGATATTTCCTTTTTCACCATAGCCCTCTATGGGCTTCGAAGTATCCCTTTGCCAATTCCACAAGAACAGCCTTAGAGAATGGCTTCTTGAAGGGAAAGATGTAACTCTGTGAGATGAATTCAGAGAACACAGAGCAGTTTCTCAGAAAGCTTCTTTCCAGTTTTGAACGGAAGATATTTCCTTTTTCACCATAGCCCTCTATGGGCTTCCAAACATCCCTTTGCCAATTCCACAAGAACAGCCTTAGCGAAAGGCTTCTTGAAGGGAAAGATGTAACTCTGTGAGATGAATTCACAGAACACAGAGCAGTTTCTCAGAAAGCTTCTTTCCAGTTTTGAACGGAAGATATTTCCTTTTTCACCATAGATGTCTATGGGCTTCCAAATTTCCTTTTGCCAATTCCTCAAGAACAGCCTTAGCGAAAGGCTTCTTGAAGGGAAAGATGTAACTCTGTGAGATGAACTAACAGAACACAGAGCAGTTTCTCAGGAAGCTTCTTTCCAGTTTTGAACGGAAGCTATTTCCTTTTTCACCATAGCCCTCTATGGGTTTCCAAATATCCCTTTGCCAATTCCACAAGAACAGTCTTAGCGAAAGGCTTCTTGAAGGGAAAGATGTAACTCTGTGAGATGAATTCACAGAACACAGAGCAGTTTCTCAGAAAGCTTCTTTCCAGTTTTGAACGGAAGATATTTCCTTTTTCACCATAGCCCTCTATGGGCTTCCTAATATCCCTTTGCCAATTCCACAAGAACAGCCTTAGCGAAAGGCTTCTTGAAGGGAAAGATGTAACTCTGTGAGATGAATTCACAGAACACAGAGCAGTTTCTCAGAAAGCTTCTTTCCAGTTTTGAACGGAAGATATTTCCTTTTTCACCATAGCCCTCTATGGGCTTAGAAATATCCCTTTGCCAATTCCACAAGAACAGCCTTAGCGAAAGGATTCTTGAAGGGAAAGATGTAACTCTGTGAGATGAATTCAGAGAACACAGAGCAGTTTCTCAGAAAGCTTCTTTCCAGTTTTGAACGGAAGATATTTCCTTTTTCACCATAGCCCTCTATGGGCTTCCAAACATCCCTTTGCCAATTCCACAAGAACAGCCTTAGCGAAAGGCTTCTTGAAGGGAAAGATGTAACTCTGTGAGATGAATTCACAGAACACAGAGCAGTTTCTCAGAAAGCTTCTTTCCAGTTTTGAACGGAAGATATTTCCTTTTTCACCATAGATGTCTATGGGCTTCCAAATTTCCCTTTGCCAATTCCTCAAGAACAGCCTTAGCGAAAGGCTTCTTGAAGGGAAAGATGTAACTCTGTGAGATGAACTAACAGAACACAGAGCAGTTTCTCAGAAAGCTTCTTTCCGGTTTTGAACGGAAGATATTTCCTTTTTCACCATAGCCGTCTATGGGCTTCCAAATATTACTTTGCCAATTCCACAAGAACAACCTTAGCCAAAGGCTTCTTGAAGGGAAAGATGTAACTCTGTGAGATGAATTAACAGAACACAGAGCAGTTTCTCAGAAAGCTTCTTTCCAGTTTTGAACGGAAGATATTTCCTTTTTCAACATAGCCCTCTATGGGCTTCCAAATATCGCTTTGCCAATTCCAAAAGAACAGGCTTAGCGAAAGGCTTCTTGAAGGGAAAGATGTAACTCTGTGTGTTGAATTCAGAGAACACAGAGCAGTTTCTCAGAAAGCTTCTTTCCAGTTTTGAACGGAAGATATTTCCTTTTTCACCATAGCCCTCTATGGGTTTCCAAATATCGCTTTTCCAATTGCACAAGAACAGCCTTAGCGAAAGGCTTCTTGAAGGGAAAGATGTAACTCTGAGAGATGAATTCACAGAACACAGAGCAGATTCTCAGAAAGCTTCTTTCCAGTTTTGAACGGAAGATATTTCCTTTTTCACCATAGATGTCTATGGGCTTACAAATTTCCCTTTGCCAATTCCTCAAGAACAGCCTTAGCGAAAGGCTTCTTGAAGGAAAAGATGTAACTCTGTGAGATGAATTCAGAGAACACAAGCAGTTTCTCAGAAAGCTTCTTTCCAGTTTTGAACGGAAGATATTTCCTTTTTCACCATAGGCCTCTATGGGCTTCCAAATATCTCTTTGCCAATTCCACAAGAACAGCCTTAGCGAACGGCTTCTTGAAGGGAAAGATGTAACTCTGTGAGATGAATTCACAGAACACAGAGTAGTTTCTCAGAAAGCTTCCTTCCAGTTTTGAACGGAAGATATTTCCTTTTTCACCATAGCCGTCTATGGGCTTCCAAATATCCCTTTGCCAATTCCACAAGAACAGCCTTAGCGAAAGGCTTCTTGAAGGGAAAGATGTAACTCTGTGAGATGAATTCAGAGAACACAGAGCAGTTTCTCAGAAAGCTTCTTTCCAGTTTTGAACGGAAGATATTTCCTTTTTCACCATAGCCCTCTATGGGCTTCCAAACATCCCTTTGCCATTTCCACAAGAACAGCCTTAGCGAAAGGCTTCTTGAAGGGAAAGATGTAACTCTGTGAGATGAATTCAGAGAACACAAGCAGTTTCTTAGAAAGCTTCTTTCCAGTTTTGAACGGAAGATATTTCCTTTTTCACCATAGGCCTCTATGGGCTTCCAAATATCCCTTTGCCAATTCCACAAGAACAGCCTTAGCGAAAGGCTTCTTGAAGGGAAAGATGTAACTCTGTGAGATGAATTCACAGAACACAGAGCAGTTTCTCAGAAAGCTTCCTTCCAGTTTTGAACGGAAGATATTTCCTTTTTCACCATAGCCGTCTATGGGCTTCCAAATATCCCTTTGACAATTCCACAAGAACAGCCTTAGCGAAAGGCTTCTTGAAGGAAAAGATTTAACTCTGTGAGATGAACTAACAGAACACAGAGCAGTTTCTCAGAAAGCTTCTTTCCAGTTTTGAACGGAAGATATTTCCTTTTTCACCATAGCCCTCTATGGGCTTCCAAATATCCCTTTGCCAATTCCACAAGAACAGCCTTAGCGAAAGGCTTCTTGAAGGGAAAGATGTAACTCTGTGAGATGAATTAACAGAACACAGAGCAGTTTCTCAGAAAGCTTCTTTCCAGTTTTTAACGGAAGATATTTCCTTTTTCAAAATAGCTCTCTATGGTTTCCAAATATCCCTTTGCCAATTCCACAAGAACTGCCTTAGCGAAAGGCTTCTTGAAGGGAAAGATGGAACTCTGTGAGATGAATTAACAGAAAACAGAGCAGTTTCTCAGAAAGCTTCTTTCCAGTTTTGAACGGAAGATATTTCCTTTTTCACCATAGCCCTCTATGGGCTTCCAAATATCCCTTTGCCAATTCCACAAGAACAGCCTTAGCGAAAGGCTTCTTGAAGGGAAAGATGTAACTCTGTGAGATGAATTCACAGAACACAGAGCAGCTTCTCAGAAAGCTTCTTTCCAGTTTTGAACGGAAGATATTTCCTTTTTCACCATAGCCCTCTATGGGCTTCCAAATATCCCTTTGCCAATTCCACAAGAACAGCCTTAGCGAAAGGCTTCTTGAAGGGAAAGATGTAACTCTGTGAGATGAATTAACAGAACACAGAGCAGTTTCTCAGAAAGCTTCTTTCCAGTTTTGAACGGAAGATATTTCCTTTTTCACCATAGCCCTCTATGGGCTTCCAAATATCCCTTTGCCAATTCCACAAGAACAGCCTTAGCGAAAGGCTTCTTGAAGGGAAAGATGTAACTCTGTGAGATGAATTAACAGGACACAGAGAAGTTTCTCAGAAAGGTTCTTTCCAGTTTTGAAAGGAAGATATTTCCTTTTTCACCATAACCCTCTATGGGCTTCCAAATATCCCTTTGCCAATTCCACAAGAACAGCCTTAGCGAAAGGCTTCTTGAAGGGAAAGATGTGACTCTGTGAGATGAATTAACAGAACACAGAGCAGTTTCTCAGAAAGCTTCTTTCCAGTTTTGAACCGAAGATAATTCCTTTTTCACCATAGGCCTCTATGGGCTTCCAAATATCCCTTTGCCAATTCCACAAGAACAGCCTTAGCGAACGGCTTCTTGAAGGGAAAGATGTAACTCTGTGAGATGAATTCACAGAACACAGAGCAGTTTCTCAGAAAGCTTCTTTCCAGTTTTGAACGGAAGATATTTCCTTTTTCACCATAGCCCTCTAAGGGCTTCCAAATATCCCTTTGCCAATTCCACAAGAACAGCCTTAGCGAAAGGCTTCTTGAAGGGAAAGATGTAAGTCTGTGAGATGAATTCACAGAACACAGAGCAGTTTCTCAGAAAGCTTCTTTCCAGTTTTGAACAGAAGATATTTCCTTTTTCACCATAGCCGTCTATGGGCTTCCAAATATCCCTTTGCCAATTTCACAAGAACAGCCTTAGCGAAAGGCTTCTTGAAGGGAAAGATGTAACTCTGTGAGATGAATTCACAGAACACAGAGCAGTTTCCCAGAAAGCTTCTTTCCGGTTTTGAACGGAAGATATTTCCTTTTTCACCATAGCCGTCTATGGGCTTCCAAATATTACTTTGCCAATTCCACAAGAACAAGCTTAGCCAAAGGCTTCTTGAAGGGAAAGATGTAACTCTGTGAGATGAATTAACAGAACACAGAGCAGTTTCTCAGAAAGCTTCTATCCAATTTTGAACGGAAGATATTTCCTTTTTCACCATAGCCCTCTATGGGCTTCTAAATATCCCTTTGCCAATTCCACAAGAACAGCCTTAGCGAAAGGCTTCTTGAAGGGAAAGATGTAACTCTGTGAGATGAATTAACAGAACACAGAAAAGTTTCTCAGAAAGCTTCTTTCCAGTTTTGAACGGAAGATATTTCCTTTTTCACCATAGCCCTCTATGGGCTTCCAAATATCCCTTTGCCAATTCCACAAGAACAGCCTTAGCGAAAGGCTTCTTGAAGGAAAAGATTTAACTCTGTGAGATGAACTAACAGAACACAGAGCAGTTTCTCAGAAAGCTTCTTTCCAGTTTTGAACGGAAGATATTTCCTTTTTCACCATAGCCCTCTATGGGCTTCCAAATATCCCTTTGCCAATTCCACAAGAACAGCCTTAGCGAAAGGCTTCTTGAAGGGAAAGATGTAACTCTGTGAGATGAATTCAGAGAACACAGAGCAGTTTCTCAGAAAGCTTCATTCCACTTTTGAACGGAAGATATTTCCTTTTTCACCATAGCCCTCTATGGGCTTCGAAGTATCCCTTTGCCAATTCCACAAGAACAGCCTTAGCGAATGGCTTCTTGAAGGGAAAGATGTAACTCTGTGAGATGAATTCAGAGAACACAGAGCAGTTTCTCAGAAAGCTTCTTTCTAGTTGTGAACGGAAGATATTTCCTTTTTCACCATAGCCCTCTATGGGCTTCCAAATATCCCTTTGCCAATTCCACAAGAACAGCCTTAGCGAAAGGCTTCTTGAAGGGAAAGATGTAACTCTGTGAGATTAATTCAGAGAACACAAGCAGTTTCTCAGAAAGCTTCTTTCCAGTTTTGAACGGAAGATATTTCCTTTTTCACCATAGGCCTCTATGGGCTTCCAAATATCCCTTTGCCAATTCCACAAGAACAGCCTTAGCGAAAGGCTTCTTGAAGGGAAAGATGTAACTCTGTGAGATGAATTCACAGAACACAGAGCAGTTTCTCAGAAAGCTTCCTTCCAGTTTTAAACGGAAGATATTTCCTTTTTCACCATAGCCGTCTATGGGCTTCCAAATATCCCTTTGCCAATTCCACAAGAACAGCCTTAGCGAAAGGCTTCTTGAAGGGAAAGATGTAACTCTGTGAGATGAATTCACAGAACACAGAGCAGTTTCTCAGAAAGCTTCTTTCCGGTTTTGAACGGAAGATATTTCCTTTTTCACCATAGCCGTCTATGGGCTTCCAAATATTACTTTGCCAATTCCACAAGAACAACCTTAGCCAAAGGCTTCTTGAAGGGAAAGATGTAACTCTGTGAGATGAATTTACAGAACACAGAACAGTTTCTAAGAAAGCTTCTTTCCAGTTTTGAACGGAAGATATTTCCTTTTTCACCATAGCCCTCTATGGGCTTCCAAATATCTCTTTGCCAATTCCACAAGAACAGCCTTAGCGAAAGGCTTCTTGAAGGGAAAGATGTAACTCTGTGAGATGAATTAACAGAACACAGAGCAGTTTCTCAGAAAGCTTCTTTCCAGTTTTGAACGGAAGATATTTCCTTTTTCAAAATAGCTCTCTATGGTTTCCAAATATCCCTTTGCCAATTCCACAAGAACTGCCTTAGGGAAAGGCTTCTTGAAGGGAAAGATGTAACTCTGTGAGATGAATTAACAGAAAACAGAGCAGTTTCTCAGAAAGCTTCTTTCCAGTTTTGAACGGAAGATATTTCCTTTTTCACCATAGCCCTCTATGGGCTTCGAAGTATCCCTTTGCCAATTCCACAAGAACAGCCTTAGCGAATGGCTTCTTGAAGGGAAAGATGTAACTCTGTGAGATGAATTCAGAGAACACAGAGCAGTTTCTCAGAAAGCTTCTTTCTAGTTGTGAACGGAAGATATTTCCTTTTTCACCATAGCCCTCTATGGGCTTCCAAATATCCCTTTGCCAGTTCCACAAGAACAGCCTTAGCGAAAGGCTTCTTGAAGGGAAAGATGTAACTCTGTGAGATGAATTCACAGAACACAGAGCAGTTTCTCAGAAAGCTTCTTTCCAGTTTTGAACGGAAGATATTTCCTTTTTCACCATAGCCCTCTATGGGCTTCCAAACATCCCTTTGCCAATTCCACAAGAACAGCCTTAGCGAAAGGCTTCTTGAAGGGAAAGATGTAACTCTGTGAGATGAATTCACGGAACACAGAGCAGTTTCTCAGAAAGCTTCTTTCCAGTTTTGAACGGAAGATATTTCCTTTTTCACCATAGATGTCTATGGGCTTCCAAATTTCCCTTTGCCAGTTCTTCAAGAACAGCCTTAGCGAAAGGCTTCTTGAAGGGAAAGATGTAACTCTGTGAGATGAACTAACAGAACACAGAGCAGTTTCTCAGGAAGCTTCTTTCCAGTTTTGAACGGAAGCTATTTCCTTTTTCACCATAGCGCTCTATGGGTTTCCAAATATCCCTTTGCCAATTCCACAAGAACAGCCTTAGCGAAAGGCTTCTTGAAGGGAAAGATGTAACTCTGTGAGATGAATTCACAGAACACAGAGCAGTTTCTCAGAAAGCTTCTTTCCAGTTTTGAACGGAAGATATTTCCTTTTTCACCCTAGCCCTCTATGGGCTTCCAAATATCCCTTTGCCAATTCCACAAGAACAGCCTTAGCGAAAGGCTTCTTGAAGGGAAAGATGTAACTCTGTGAGATGAATTCACAGAACACAGAGCAGTTTCTCAGAAAGCTTCTTTCCAATTTTGAACGGAAGATATTTCCTTTTTCACCATAGCCCTCTATGGGCTTAGAAATATCCCTTTGCCAATTCCACAAGAACAGCCTTAGCGAAAGGATTCTTGAAGGGAAAGATGTAACTCTGTGAGATGAATTCAGAGAACACAGAGCAGTTTCTCAGAAAGCTTCTTTCCAGTTTTGAACGGAAGATATTTCCTTTTTCACCATAGCCCTCTATGGGCTTCCAAACATCCCTTTGCCAATTCCACAAGAACAGCCTTAGCGAAAGGCTTCTTGAAGGGAAAGATGTAACTCTGTGAGATGAATTGACAGAACACAGAGCAGTTTCTCAGAAAGCTTCTTTCCAGTTTTGAACGGAAGATATTTCCTTTTTCACCATAGATGTCTATGGGCTTCCAAATTTCCCTTTGCCAATTCCTCAAGAACAGCCTTAGCGAAAGGCTTCTTGAAGGGAAAGATGTAACACTGTGAGATGAACTAACAGAACACAGAGCAGTTTCTCAGAAAGCTTCTTTCCGGTTTTGAACGGAAGATATTTCCTTTTTCACCATAGCCGTCTATGGGCTTCCAAATATTACTTTGCGAATTCCACAAGAACAACCTTAGCCAAAGGATTCTTGAAGGGAAAGATGTAACTCTGTGAGATGAATTAACAGAACACAGAGCAGTTTCTCAGAAAGCTTCTTTCCAGTTTTGAACGGAAGATATTTCCTTTTTCAACATAGCCCTCTATGGGCTTCCAAATATCCCTTTGCCAATTCCACAAGAACAGCCTTAGCGAAAGGCTTCTTGAAGGGAAATATGTAACTCTGTGAGATGAATTCACAGAACACAGAGCAGTTTCTCAGAAAGCTTCTTTCCAGTTTTGAACGGAAGATATTTCCTTTTTCACCATAGCCCTCTATGGGCTTCCAAATATCCCATTGCCAATTCCACAAAAACAGCCTTAGCGAAAGGCTTCTTGAAGGGAAAGATGTAACTCTGTGAGATGAATTCACAGAACACAGAGCAGTTTCTCAGAAAGCTTCTTTCCAGTTTTGAACGGAAGATATTTCCTTTTTCACCATAGCCCTCTATGGGCTTAGAAATATCCCTTTGCCAATTCCACAAGAACAGCCTTAGCGAAAGGATTCTTGAAGGGAAAGATGTAACTCTGTGAGATGAATTAACAGAACACAGAGCAGTTTCTCAGAAAGATTCTTTCCAGTTTTGAACGGAAGATATTTCCTTTTTCACCATAGCCCTCTATGGGCTTCCAAATATCGCTTTGCCAATTCCAAAAGAACAGCCTTAGCGAAAGGCTTCCTGAAGGGAAAGATGTAACTCTGTGAGTTGAATTCAGAGAACACAGAGCAGTTTCTCAGAAAGCTTCTTTCCAGTTTTGAACGGAAGATATTTCCTTTTTCACCATAGCCCTCTATGGGCTTCCAAATATCCATTTGCCAATTCCACAAGAACAGCCTTAGCGAAAGGCTTCTTGAAGGGAAAGATGTAACTCTGTGAGATGAATTCAGAGAACACAGAGCAGTTTCTCAGAAAGCTTCTTTCCAGTTTTGAACGGAAGATATTTCCTTTTTCACCATAGCCCTCTATGGGCTTCCAAATATCCCTTTGCCAATTCCACAAGAACAGCCTTAGCGAAAGGCTTCTTGAAGGGAAAGATGTAACTCTGTGAGATGAATTAACAGAACACAGAGCAGTTTCTCAGAAAGCTTCTTTCCAGTTTTGAACGGAAGATATTTCCTTTTTCACCATAGACCTCTATGGGCTTCCAAATATCCCTTTGCCAATTCCACAAGAACAGCCTTAGCGAAAGGCTTCTTGAAGGGAAAGATGTAACTCTGTGAGATGAATTCACAGAACACAGAGCAGTTTCTCAGAAAGCTTCTTTCCAGTTTTGAACGGAAGATATTTCCTTTTTCTCCATAGATGTCTATGGGCTTCCAAATTTCCCTTTGCCAATTCCAAAAGAACAGCCTTAGCGAAAGGCTTCTTGAAGGGAAAGATGTAACTCTGTGAGATGAACTAACAGAACACAGAGCAGTTTCTCAGAAAGCTTCTTTCCGGTTTTGAACGGAAGATATTTCCTTTTTCACCATAGCCGTCTATGGGCTTCCAAATATTACTTTGCCAATTCCACAAGAACAACCTTAGCCAAAGGCTTCTTGAAGGGAAAGATGTAACTCTGTGAGATGAATTAACAGAACACAGAGCAGTTTCTCAGAAAGCTTCTTTCCAGTTTTGAACGGAAGATATTTCCTTTTTCAACATAGCCCTCTATGGGCTTCCAAATATCCCTTTGCCAATTCCACAAGAACAGCCTTAGCGAAAGGCTTCTTGAAGGGAAAGATGTAACTCTGTGAGATGAATTCACAGAACACAGAGCAGTTTCTCAGAAAGCTTCTTTCCAGTTTTGAACGGAAGATATTTCCTTTTTCTCCATAGATGTCTATGGGCTTCCAAATATCCCTTTGCCAATTCCAAAAGAACAGCCTTAGCGAAAGGTTACTTGAAGGGATAGATGTAACTCTGTGAGATGAACTAACAGAACACAGAGCAGTTTCTCAGAAAGCTTCTTTCCAGTTTTGAACACAAGATATTTCCTTTTTCACCATAGTCCTCTAAGGGCTTCCAAATATCCTTTTGCCAATTCCACAAGACCAGCGTTAGCGAAAGGCTTCTTGAAGGGAAAGATGTAACTCTGTGAGATGAATTCAGAGAACACAGAGCAGTTTCTCAGAAAGCTTCTTTCCAGTTTTGAACGGAAGATATTTCCTTTTTCAAAATAGCTCTCTATGGTCTTCCAAATATCCCTTTGCCAATTCAACAAGAACTGCCTTAGCGAAAGGCTTCTTGAAGGGAAAGATGTAACTCTGTGAGATGAATTAACAGAACACAGAGCAGTTTCTCAGAAAGCTTCTTTCCAGTTTTGAACGGAAGATATTTCCTTTTTCACCATAGCCCTCTATGGGCTTCGAAGTATCCCTTTGCCAATTCCACAAGAACAGCCTTAGCGAATGGCTTCTTGAAGGGAAAGATGTAACTCTGTGAGATGAATTCAGAGAACACAGAGCAGTTTCTCAGAAAGCTTCTTTCCGGTTTTGAACGGAAGATATTTCCTTTTTCACCATAGCCCTCTAGGGTTTTCCAAATATCCCTTTGCCAATTCCACAAGAACAGCCTTAGCGAAAGGCTTCTTGAAGGGAAAGATGTAACTCTGTGAGATGAATTCAGAGAACACAGAGCAGTTTCTCAGAAAGCTTCTTTCTAGTTGTGAACGGAAGATATTTCCTTTTTCACCATAGGCCTCTATGGGCTTCCAAATATCCCTTTGCCAATTCCACAAGAACAGCCTTAGCGAAAGGCTTCTTGAAGGAAAAGATTTAACTCTGTGAGATGAACTAACAGAACACAGAGCAGTTTCTCAGAAAGCTTCTTTCCAGTTTTGAACGGAAGATATTTCCTTTTTCACCATAGCCCTCAATGGGCTTCCAAATATCCCTTTGCCAATTCCACAAGAACAGCCTTAGCGAAAGGCTTCTTGAAGGGAAAGATGTAACTCTGTGAGATGAATTCAGAGAACACAGAGCAATTTCTCAGAAAGCTTCTTTCCAGTTTTGAACGGAAGATATTTCCTTTTTCACCATAGCCCTCTATGGGCTTCCAAACATCCCTTTGCCATTTCCACAAGAACAGCCTTAGCGAAAGGCTTCTTGAAGGGAAAGATGTAACTCTGTGAGATGAATCCAGAGAACACAAGCAGTTTCTCAGAAAGCTTCTTTCCAGTTTTGAACGGAAGATATTTCCTTTTTCACCATAGGCCTCTATGGGCTTCCAAATATCCCTTTGCCAATTCCACAAGAACAGCCTTAGCGAAAGGCTTCTTGAAGGGAAAGATGTAACTCTGTGAGATGAATTCACAGAACACAGAGCAGTTTCTCAGAAAGCTTCCTTCCAGTTTTGAACGGAAGATATTTCCTTTTTCACCATAGCCGTCTATGGGCTTCCAAATATCCCTTTGCCAATTCCACAAGAACAGCCTTAGCGAAAGGCTTCTTGAAGGGAAAAATGTAACTCTGTGAGATGAATTCTCAGAACACAGAGCAGTTTCTCAGAAAGCTTCTTTCCGGTTTTGAACGGAAGATATTTCCTTTTTCACCATAGCCGTCTATGGGCTTCCAAATATTACTTTGCCAATTCCACAAGAAAAACCTTAGCCACAGGCTTCTTGAAGAGAAAGATGTAACTCTGTGAGATGAATTAACAGAACACAGAGCAGTTTCTCAGAAAGCTTCTTTCCAGTTTTGAACGGAAGATATTTCCTTTTTCACCATAGCCCTCTATGGGCTTCCAAATATCCCTTTGCCAATTCCACAAGAACAGCCTTAGCGAAAGGCTTCTTGAAGGGAAAGATGTAACTCTGTGAGATGAATTAACAGAACACAGAGCAGTTTCTCAGAAAGCTTCTTTCCAGTTTTGAACGGAAGATATTTCCTTTTTCAAAATAGCTCTCTATGGTTTCCAAATATCCCTTTGCCAATTCCACAAGAACTGCCTTAGCGAAAGGCTTCTTGAAGGGAAAGATGTAACTCTGTGAGATGAATTAACAGAACACAGAGCAGTTTCTCAGAAAGCTTCTTTCCAGTTTTGAACGGAAGATATTTCCTTTTTCACCATAGCCCTCTAAGGGCTTCGAAGTATCCCTTTGCCAATTCCACAAGAACAGCCTTAGCGAATGGCTTCTTGAAGGGAAAGATGTAACTCTGTGAGATGAATTCAGAGAACACAGAGCAGTTTCTCAGAAAGCTTCTTTCTAGTTGTGAACGGAAGATATTTCCTTTTTCACCATAGCCCTCTATGGGCTTCCAAATATCCCTTTGCCAATTCCACAAGAACAGCCTTAGCGAAAGGCTTCTTGAAGGGAAAGATGTAACTCTGTGAGATGAATTAACAGGACACAGAGAAGTTTCTCAGAAAGCTTCTTTCCAGTTTTGAAAGGAAGATATTTCCTTTTTCACCATAACCCTCTATGGGCTTCCAAATATCCCTTTGCCAATTCCACAAGAACAGCCTTAGCGAAAGGCTTCTTGAAGGGAAAGATGTGACTCTGTGAGATGAATTAACAGAACACATAGCAGTTTCTCAGAATGCTTCTTTCCAGTTTTGAACCGAAGATAATTCCTTTTTCACCATAGGCCTCTATGGGCTTCCAAATATCCCTTTGCCAATTCCACAAGAACAGCCTTAGCGAACGGCTTCTTGAAGGGAAAGATGTAACTCTGTGAGATGAATTCACAGAACACAGAGCAGTTTCTCAGAAAGCTTCTTTCCAGTTTTGAACGGAAGATAGTTCCTTTTTCACCATAGCCCTCTATGGGCTTCCAAATATCCCTTTGCCAATTCCACAAGAACAGCCTTAGCGAAAGGCTTCTTGAAGGGAAAGATGTAAGTCTGTGAGATGAATTCACAGAACACAGAGCAGTTTCTCAGAAAGCTTCTTTCCAGTTTTGAACAGAAGATATTTCCTTTTTCACCATAGCCGTCTATGGGCTTCCAAATATCCCTTTGCCAATTTCACAAGAACAGCCTTAGCGAAAGGCTTCTTGAAGGGAAAGATGTAACTCTGTGAGATGAATTCACAGAACACAGAGCAGTTTCCCAGAAAGCTTCTTTCCGGTTTTGAACGGAAGATATTTCCTTTTTCACCATAGCCGTCTATGGGCTTCCAAATATTACTTTGCCAATTCCACAAGAACAAGCTTAGCCAAAGGCTTCTTGAAGGGAAAGATGTAACTCTGTGAGATGAATTAACAGAACACAGAGCAGTTTCTCAGAAAGCTTCTATCCAATTTTGAACGGAAGATATTTCCTTTTTCACCATAGCCCTCTATGGGCTTCTAAATATCCCTTTGCCAATTCCACAAGAACAGCCTTAGCGAAAGGCTTCTTGAAGGGAAAGATGTAACTCTGTGAGATGAATTAACAGAACACAGAAAAGTTTCTCAGAAAGCTTCTTTCCAGTTTTGAACGGAAGATATTTCCTTTTTCACCATAGCCCTCTATGGGCTTCCAAATATCCCTTTGACAATTCCACAAGAACAGCCTTAGCGAAAGGCTTCTTGAAGGAAAAGATTTAACTCTGTGAGATGAACTAACAGAACACAGAGCAGTTTCTCAGAAAGCTTCTTTCCAGTTTTGAACGGAAGATATTTCCTTTTTCACCATAGCCCTCTATGGGCTTCCAAATATCCCTTTGCCAATTCCGCAAGAACAGCCTTAGCGAAAGGCTTCTTGAAGGGAAAGATGTAACTCTGTGAGATGAATTCACAGAACACAGAGCAGTTTCTCAGAAAGCTTCATTCCAGTTTTGAACGGAAGATATTTCCTTTTTCACCATAGCCCTCTATGGGCTTCCAAACATCCCTTTGCCAATTCCACAAGAACAGCCTTAGCGAAAGGCTTCTTGAAGGGAAAGATGTCACTCTGTGAGATGAATTAACAGAACACAGAGCAGTTTCTCAGAAAGCTTCTTTCCAGTTGTGAACGGAAGATATTTCCTTTTTCACCATAGCCCTCTATGGGCTTCCAAATATCCCTTTGCCAATTCCACAAGAACAGCCTCAGCGAAAGGCTTCTTGAAGGGAAAGATGTAACTCTGTGAGATGAATTCACAGAACACAGAGCAGTTTCTCAGAAAGCTTCTTTCCAGTTTTGAACGGAAGATATTTCCTTTTTCACCATAGCCCTCTATGGGCTTCCAAATATCCCTTTGCCAATTCCAAAAGAACAGCCTTAGCGAAAGGTTACTTGAAGGGATAGATGTAACTCTGTGAGATGAACTAACAGAACACAGAGCAGTTTCTCAGAAAGCTTCTTTCCAGTTTTGAACACAAGATATTTCCTTTTTCACCATAGTCCTCTAAGGGCTTCCAAATATCCTTTTGCCAATTCCACAAGACCAGCGTTAGCGAAAGGCTTCTTGAAGGGAAAGATGTAACTCTGTGAGATGAATTCAGAGAACACAGAGCAGTTTCTCAGAAAGCTTCTTTCCAGTTTTGAACGGAAGATATTTCCTTTTTCAAAATAGCTCTCTATGGTCTTCCAAATATCTTTTTCCCAATTCAACAAGAACTGCCTTAGCGAAAGGCTTCTTGAAGGGAAAGATGTAACTCTGTGAGATGAATTAACAGAACACAGAGCAGTTTCTCAGAAAGCTTCTTTCCAGTTTTGAACGGAAGATATTTCCTTTTTCACCATAGCCCTCTATGGGCTTCCAAACATCCCTTTGCCATTTCCACAAGAACAGCCTTAGCGAAAGGCTTCTTGAAGGGAAAGATGTAACTCTGTGAGATGAATTCAGAGAACACAGAGCAGTTTCTCAGAAAGCTTCTTTCCGGTTTTGAACGGAAGATATTTCCTTTTTCACCATAGCCCTCTAGGGTTTTCCAAATATCCCTTTGCCAATTCCACAAGAACAGCCTTAGCGAAAGGCTTCTTGAAGGGAAAGATGTAACTCTGTGAGATGAATTCAGAGAACACAGAGCAGTTTCTCAGAAATCTTCTTTCTAGTTGTGAACGGAAGATATTTCCTTTATCACCATAGGCCTCTATGGGCTTCCAAATATCCCTTTGCCAATTCCACAAGAACAGCCTTAGCGAAAGGCTTCTTGAAGGGAAAGATGTAACTCTGTGAGATGAACTAACAGAACACAGAGCAGTTTCTCAGAAAGCTTCTATCCAATTTTGAACGGAAGATATTTCCTTTTTCACCATAGCCCTCTATGGGCTTCCAAATATCCCTTTGCCAATTCCACAAGAACAGCCTTAGCGAAAGGCTTCTTGAAGGGAAAGATGTAACTCTGTGAGATGAATTAACAGAATACAGAAAAGTTTCTCAGAAAGCTTCTTTCCAGTTTTGAACGGAAGATATTTCCTTTTTCACCATAGCCCTCTATGGGCTTCCAAATATCCCTTTGCCAATTCCACAAGAACAGCCTTAGCGAAAGGCTTCTTGAAGGGAAAGATGTAACTCTGTGAGATGAATTAACAGAACACAGAGCAGTTTCTCAGAAAGCTTCTTTCCAGTTTTGAACGGAAGATATTTCCTTTTTCACCATAGGCCTCTATGGGCTTCCAAATATCCCTTTGCCAATTCCACAAGAACAGCCTTAGCGAAAGGCTTCTTGAAGGGAAAGATGTAACTCTGTGAGATGAATTCACAGAACACAGAGCAGTTTCTCAGAAAGCTTCCTTCCAGTTTTGAACGGAAGATATTTCCTTTTTCACCATAGCCGTCTATGGGCTTCCAAATATCCCTTTGCCAATTCCACAAGAACAGCCTTAGCGAAAGGCTTCTTGAAGGGAAAGATGTAACTCTGTGAGATGAATTAACAGAACACAGAGCAGTTTCTCAGAAAGCTTCTTTCCGGTTTTGAACGGAAGATATTTTCTTTTTCACCATAGCCGTCTATGGGCTTCCAAATATTACTTTGCCAATTCCACAAGAAAAACCTTAGCCAAAGGCTTCTTGAAGGGAAAGATGTAACTCTGTGAGATGAATTAACAGAACACAGAGCAGTTTCTCAGAAAGCTTCTTTCCAGTTTTGAACGGAAGATATTTCCTTTTTCACCATAGCCCTCTATGGGCTTCCAAATATCCCTTTGCCAATTCCACAAGAACAGCCTTAGCGAAAGGCTTCTTGAAGGGAAAGATGTAACTCTGTGAGATGAATTAACAGAACACAGAGCAGTTTCTCAGAAAGCTTCTTTCCAGTTTTGAACGGAAGATATTTCCTTTTTCAAAATAGCTCTCTATGGTTTCCAAATATCCCTTTGCCAATTCCACAAGAACTGCCTTAGCGAAAGGCTTCTTGAAGGGAAAGATGTAACTCTGTGAGATGAATTAACAGAACACAGAGCAGTTTCTCAGAAAGCTTCTTTCCAGTTTTGAACGGAAGATATTTCCTTTTTCACCATAGCCCTCTATGGGCTTCGAAGTATCCCTTTGCCAATTCCACAAGAACAGCCTTAGAGAATGGCTTCTTGAAGGGAAAGATGTAACTCTGTGAGATGAATTCAGAGAACACAGAGCAGTTTCTCAGAAAGCTTCTTTCCAGTTTTGAACGGAAGATATTTCCTTTTTCACCATAGCCCTCTATGGGCTTCCAAACATCCCTTTGCCAATTCCACAAGAACAGCCTTAGCGAAAGGCTTCTTGAAGGGAAAGATGTAACTCTGTGAGATGAATTCACAGAACACAGAGCAGTTTCTCAGAAAGCTTCTTTCCAGTTTTGAACGGAAGATATTTCCTTTTTCACCATAGATGTCTATGGGCTTCCAAATTTCCCTTTGCCAATTCCTCAAGAACAGCCTTAGCGAAAGGCTTCTTGAAGGGAAAGATGTAACTCTGTGAGATGAACTAACAGAACACAGAGCAGTTTCTCAGGAAGCTTCTTTCCAGTTTTGAACGGAAGCTATTTCCTTTTTCACCATAGCCCTCTATGGGTTTCCAAATATCCCTTTGCCAATTCCACAAGAACAGTCTTAGCGAAAGGCTTCTTGAAGGGAAAGATGTAACTCTGTGAGATGAATTCACAGAACACAGAGCAGTTTCTCAGAAAGCTTCTTTCCAGTTTTGAACGGAAGATATTTCCTTTTTCACCATAGCCCTCTATGGGCTTCCTAATATCCCTTTGCCAATTCCACAAGAACAGCCTTAGCGAAAGGCTTCTTGAAGGGAAAGATGTAACTCTGTGAGATGAATTCACAGAACACAGAGCAGTTTCTCAGAAAGCTTCTTTCCAGTTTTGAACGGAAGATATTTCCTTTTTCACCATAGCCCTCTATGGGCTTAGAAATATCCCTTTGCCAATTCCACAAGAACAGCCTTAGCGAAAGGATTCTTGAAGGGAAAGATGTAACTCTGTGAGATGAATTCAGAGAACACAGAGCAGTTTCTCAGAAAGCTTCTTTCCAGTTTTGAACGGAAGATATTTCCTTTTTCACCATAGCCCTCTATGGGCTTCCAAACATCCCTTTGCCAATTCCACAAGAACAGCCTTAGCGAAAGGCTTCTTGAAGGGAAAGATGTAACTCTGTGAGATGAATTCACAGAACACAGAGCAGTTTCTCAGAAAGCTTCTTTCCAGTTTTGAACGGAAGATATTTCCTTTTTCACCATAGATGTCTATGGGCTTCCAAATTTCCCTTTGCCAATTCCTCAAGAACAGCCTTAGCGAAAGGCTTCTTGAAGGGAAAGATGTAACTCTGTGAGATGAACTAACAGAACACAGAGCAGTTTCTCAGAAAGCTTCTTTCCGGTTTTGAACGGAAGATATTTCCTTTTTCACCATAGCCGTCTATGGGCTTCCAAATATTACTTTGCCAATTCCACAAGAACAACCTTAGCCAAAGGCTTCTTGAAGGGAAAGATGTAACTCTGTGAGATGAATTAACAGAACACAGAGCAGTTTCTCAGAAAGCTTCTTTCCAGTTTTGAACGGAAGATATTTCCTTTTTCAACATAGCCCTCTATGGGCTTCCAAATATCGCTTTGCCAATTCCAAAAGAACAGGCTTAGCGAAAGGCTTCTTGAAGGGAAAGATGTAACTCTGTGTGTTGAATTCAGAGAACACAGAGCAGTTTCTCAGAAAGCTTCTTTCCAGTTTTGAACGGAAGATATTTCCTTTTTCACCATAGCCCTCTATGGGTTTCCAAATATCGCTTTTCCAATTGCACAAGAACAGCCTTAGCGAAAGGCTTCTTGAAGGGAAAGATGTAACTCTGAGAGATGAATTCACAGAACACAGAGCAGATTCTCAGAAAGCTTCTTTCCAGTTTTGAACGGAAGATATTTCCTTTTTCACCATAGATGTCTATGGGCTTACAAATTTCCCTTTGCCAATTCCTCAAGAACAGCCTTAGCGAAAGGCTTCTTGAAGGAAAAGATGTAACTCTGTGAGATGAATTCAGAGAACACAAGCAGTTTCTCAGAAAGCTTCTTTCCAGTTTTGAACGGAAGATATTTCCTTTTTCACCATAGGCCTCTATGGGCTTCCAAATATCTCTTTGCCAATTCCACAAGAACAGCCTTAGCGAACGGCTTCTTGAAGGGAAAGATGTAACTCTGTGAGATGAATTCACAGAACACAGAGTAGTTTCTCAGAAAGCTTCCTTCCAGTTTTGAACGGAAGATATTTCCTTTTTCACCATAGCCGTCTATGGGCTTCCAAATATCCCTTTGCCAATTCCACAAGAACAGCCTTAGCGAAAGGCTTCTTGAAGGGAAAGATGTAACTCTGTGAGATGAATTAACAGAACACAGAGCAGTTTCTCAGAAAGCTTCTTTCCAGTTTTGAACGGAAGATATTTCCTTTTTCACCATAGCCCTCTATGGGCTTCGAAGTATCCCTTTGCCAATTCCACAAGAACAGCCTTAGCGAATGGCTTCTTGAAGGGAAAGATGTAACTCTGTGAGACGAATTCAGAGAACACAGAGCAGTTTCTCAGAAAGCTTCTTTCTAGTTGTGAACGGAAGATATTTCCTTTTTCACCATAGCCCTCTATGGGCTTCCAAATATCCCTTTGCCAATTCCACAAGAAGAGCCTTAGCGAAAGGCTTCTTGAAGGGAAAGATGTAACTCTGTGAGATGAATTCAGAGAACACAAGCAGTTTCTCAGAAAGCTTCTTTCCAGTTTTGAACGGAAGATATTTCCTTTTTCACCATAGGCCTCTATGGGCTTCCAAATATCCCTTTGCCAATTCCACAAGAACAGCCTTAGCGAAAGGCTTCTTGAAGGGAAAGATGTAACTCTGTGAGATGAATTCACAGAACACAGAGCAGTTTCTCAGAAAGCTTCCTTCCAGTTTTAAACGGAAGATATTTCCTTTTTCACCATAGCCGTCTATGGGCTTCCAAATATCCCTTTGCCAATTCCACAAGAACAGCCTTAGCGAAAGGCTTCTTGAAGGGAAAGATGTAACTCTGTGAGATGAATTCACAGAACACAGAGCAGTTTCTCACAAAGCTTCTTTCCGGTTTTGAACGGAAGATATTTCCTTTTTCACCATAGCCGTCTATGGGCTTAAATATATTCCTTTGCCAATTCCAAAAGAACAACCTTAGCCAAAGGCTTCTTGAAGGGAAAGATGTAACTCTGTGAGATGAATTAACAGAACACAGAACAGTTTCTAAGAAAGCTTCTTTCCAGGTTTGAACGGAAGATATTTCCTTTTTCACCATAGCCCTCTATGGGCTTCCAAATATCCCTTTGCCAATTCCACAAGAACAGCCTTAGCGAAAGGCTTCTTGAAGGGAAAGATGTAACTCTGTGAGATGAATTAACAGAACACAGAGCAGTTTCTCAGAAAGCTTCTTTCCAGTTTTGAACGGAAGATATTTCCTTTTTCAAAATAGCTCTCTATGGTTTCCAAATATCCCTTTGCCAATTCCACAAGAACTGCCTTAGCGAAAGGCTTCTTGAAGGGAAAGATGTAACTCTGTGAGATGAATTAACAGAAAACAGAGCAGTTTCTCAGAAAGCTTCTTTCCAGTTTTGAACGGAAGATATTTCCTTTTTCTCCATAGATGTCTATGGGCTTCCAAATTTCCCTTTGCCAATTCTTCAAGAACAGCCTTAGCGAAAGGCTTCTTGAAGGGAAAGATGTAACTCTGTGAGATGAACTAACAGAACACAGAGCAGTTTCTCAGGAAGCTTCTTTCCAGTTTTGAACGGAAGCTATTTCCTTTTTCACCATAGGCCTCTATGGGTTTCCAAATATCCCTTTGCCAATTCCACAAGAACAGTCTTAGCGAAAGGCTTCTTGAAGGGAAAGATGTAACTCTGTGAGATGAATTCACAGAACACAGAGCAGTTTCTCAGAAAGCTTCTTTCCAGTTTTGAACGGAAGATATTTCCTTTTTCACCATAGCCCTCTATGGGCTTCCAAATATCCCTTTGCCAATTCCACAAGAACAGCCTTAGCGAAAGGCTTCTTGAAGGGAAAGATGTAACTCTGTGAGATGAATTCACAGAACACAGAGCAGTTTCTCAGAAAGCTTCTTTCCAGTTTTGAACGGAAGATATTTCCTTTTTCACCATAGCCCTCTATGGGCTTAGAAATATCCCTTTGCCAATTCCACAAGAACAGTCTTAGCGAAAGGATTCTTGAAGGGAAAGATGTAACTCTGTGAGATGAATTTAGAGAACACAGAGCAGTTTCTCAGAAAGCTTCTTTCCAGTTTTGAACGGAAGATATTTCCTTTTTCACCATAGCCCTCTATGGGCTTCCAAACATCCCTTTGCCAATTCCACAAGAACAGGCTTAGCGAAAGGCTTCTTGAAGGGAAAGATGTAACTCTGTGAGATGAATTCACAGAACACAGAGCAGTTTCTCAGAAAGCTTCTTTCCAGTTTTGAACGGAAGATATTTCCTTTTTCACCATAGATGTCTATGGGCTTCCAAATTTCCCTTTGCCAATTCCTCAAGAATAGCCTTAGCGAAAGGCTTCTTGAAGGGAAAGATGTAACTCTGTGAGATGAACTAACAGAACACAGAGCAGTTTCTCAGAAAGCTTCTTTCCGGTTTTGAACGGAAGATATTTCCTTTTTCACCATAGCCGTCTATGGGCTTCCAAATATTACTTTGCGAATTCCACAAGAACAACCTTAGCCAAAGGCTTCTTGAAGGGAAAGATGTAACTCTGTGAGATGAATTAACAGAACACAGAGCAGTTTCTCAGAAAGCTTCTTTCCAGTTTTGAACGGAAGATATTTCCTTTTTCAACATAGCCCTCTATGGGCTTCCAAATATCCCTTTGCCAATTCCACAAGAACAGCCTTAGCGAAAAGCTTCTTGAAGGGAAAGATGTAACTCTGTGAGGTGAATTCACAGAACACAGAGCAGTTTCTCAGAAAGCTTCTTTCCAGTTTTGAACGGAAGATATTTCTTTTTTCACCATAGCCCTCTATGGGCTTCCAAATATCGCTTTGCCAATTCCAAAAGAACAGGCTTAGCGAAAGGCTTCTTGAAGGCAAAGATGTAACTCTGTGAGTTGAATTCAGAGAACACAGAGCAGTTTCTCAGAAAGCTTCTTTCCAGTTTTGAACGGAAGATATTTCCTTTTTCACCATAGCCCTCTATGGGTTTCCAAATATCGCTTTTCCAATTCCACAAGAACAGCCTTAGCGAAAGGCTTCTTGAAGGGAAAGATGTAACTCTGTGAGATGAATTCACAGAACACAGAGCAGATTCTCAGAAAGCTTCTTTCCAGTTTTGAACGGAAGATATTTCCTTTTTCACCATAGATGTCTATGGGCTTACAAATTTCCCTTTGCCAATTCCTCAAGAACAGCCTTAGCGAAAGGCTTCTTGAAGGGAAAGATGTAACTCTGTGAGATGAACTAACAGAACACAGAGCAGTTTCTCAGAAAGCTTCTTTCCAGTTTTGAACGGAAGATATTTCCTTTTTCACCATAGCCCTCTATGGGCTTCCAAATATCCCTTTGCCAATTCCAGAAGAACAGCCTTAGCGAAAGGCTTCTTGAAGGGAAAGATGTAACTCTGTGAGATGAATTCACAGAACACAGAGCAGTTTCTCAGAAAGCTTCTTTCCAATTTTGAACGGAAGATATTTCCTTTTTCACCATAGCCGTCTATGGGCTTCCAAATATCCCTTTGCCAATTCCACAAGAACAGCCTTAGCGAAAGGATTCTTGAAGGGAAAGATGTATCTCTGTGAGATGAACTAACAGAACAAAGAGCAGTTTCTCAGAAAGCTTCTCTCCAGTTTTGAACGGAAGATATTTCCTTTTTCACCATAGCCGTCTATGGGCTTCCAAATATCCCTTTGCCATTTCCACAAGAACAGCCTTAGCGAAAGGCTTCTTGAAGGGAAAGATGTAACTCTGTGAGATGAATTCACAGAACACAGAGCAGTTTCTCAGAAAGCTTCTTTCCAGTTTTGAACGGAAGATATTTCCTTTTTCAAAATAGCTCTCTATGGTTTCCAAATATCCCTTTGCCAATTCCACAAGAACTGCCTTAGCGAAAGGCTTCTTGAAGGGAAAGATGTAACTCTGTGAGATGAATTAACAGAACACAGAGGAGTTTCTCAGAAAGCTTCTTACCAGTTTTGAACGGAAGATATTTCCTTTTTCACCATAGCCCTCTATGGGCTTCGAAGTATCCCTTTGCCAATTCCACAAGAACAGCCTTAGCGAATGGCTTCTTGAAGGGAAAGATGTAACTCTGTGAGATGAATTCAGAGAACACAGAGCAGTTTCTCAGAAAGCTTCTTTCTAGTTGTGAACGGAAGATATTGCCTTTTTCACTATAGCCCTCTATGGGCTTCCAAATATACCTTTGCCAATTCCACAAGAGCAGCCTTAGCGAAAGGCTTCTTGAAGGGAAAGATGTAACTCTGTGAGATGAATTCAGAGAACACAAGCAGTTTCTCAGAAAGCTTCTTTCCAGTTTTGAACGGAAGATATTTCCTTTTTCACCATAGGCCTCTATGGGCTTCCAAATATCCCTTTGCCAATTCCACAAGAACAGCCTTAGCGAAAGGCTTCTTGAAGGGAAAGATGTAACTCTGTGAGATGAATTCACAGAACACAGAGCAGTTTCTCAGAAAGCTTCCTTCCAGTTTTGAACGGAAGATATTTCCTTTTTCACCATAGCCGTCTATGGGCTTCCAAATATCCCTTTGCCAATTCCACAAGAACAGCCTTAGCGAAAGGCTTCTTGAAGGGAAAGATGTAACTCTGTGAGATGAATTCACAGAACACAGAGCAGTTTCACAGAAAGCTTCTTTCCGGTTTTGAACGGAAGATATTTCCTTTTTCACCATAGCCGTCTATGGGCTTCCAAATATTACTTTGCAAATTCCACAAGAACAACCTTAGCGAAAGGCTTCTTGAAGGGAAAGATGTAACTCTGTGAGATGAATTCACAGAACACAGAGCAGTTTCTCAGAAAGCTTCTTTCTAGTTGTGAACGGAAGATATTTCCTTTTTCACCATAGCCCTCTATGGGCTTCCAAATATCCCTTTGCCAATTCCACAAGAACAGCCTTAGCGAAAGGCTTCTTGAAGGGAAAGATGTAACTCTGTGAGATGAACTAACAGAACACAGAGCAGTTTCTCAGAAAGCTTCTATCCAATTTTGAACGGAAGATATTTCCTTTTTCACCATAGCCCTCTATGGGCTTCCAAATATCCCTTTGCCAATTCCACAAGAACAGCCTTAGCGAAAGGCTTCTTGAAGGGAAAGATGTAACTCTGTGAGATGAATTAACAGAACACAGAAAAGTTTCTCAGAAAGCTTCTTTCCAGTTTTGAACGGAAGATATTTCCTTTTTCACCATAGCCCTCTATGGGCTTCCAAATATCCCTTTGCCAATTCCACAAGAACAGCCTTAGCGAAAGGCTTCTTGAAGGAAAAGATTTAACTCTGTGAGATGAACTAACAGAACACAGAGCAGTTTCTCAGAAAGCTTCTTTCCAGTTTTGAACGGAAGATATTTCCTTTTTCACCATAGCCCTCTATGGGCTTCCAAATATCCCTTTGCCAATTCCACAAGAACAGCCTTAGCGAAAGGATTCTTGAAGGGAAAGATGTAACTCTGTGAGATGAATTCAGAGAACACAGAGCAGTTTCTCAGAAAGCTTCTTTCCAGTTTTGAACGGAAGATATTTCCTTTTTCACCATAGCCCTCTATGGGCTTCCAAGCATCCCTTTGCCAATTCCACAAGAACAGCCTTAGCGAAAGGCTTCTTGAAGGAAAAGATGTAACTCTGTGAGATGAATTCACAGAACACAGAGCAGTTTCTCAGAAAGCTTCTTTCCAGTTTTGAACGGAAGATATTTCCTTTTTCACCATAGATGTCTATGGGCTTCCAAATTTCCCTTTGCCAATTCCTCAAGAACAGCCTTAGCGAAAGGCTTCTTGAAGGGAAAGATGTAACTCTGTGAGATGAACTAACAGAACACAGAGCAGTTTCTCAGAAAGCTTGTTTCCGGTTTTGAACGGAAGATATTTCCTTTTTCACCATAGCCGTCTATGGCCTTCCAAATATGACTTTGCCAATTCCACAAGAACAACCTTAGCCAAAGGCTTCTTGAAGGGAAAGATGTAACTCTGTGAGATGAATTAACAGAACACAGAGCAGTTTCTCAGAAAGCTTCTTACCAGTTTTGAACGGAAGATATTTCCTTTTTCACCATAGCCCTCTATGGGCTTCGAAGTATCCCTTTGCCAATTCCACAAGAACAGCCTTAGCGAATGGCTTCTTGAAGGGAAAGATGTAACTCTGTGAGATGAATTCAGAGAACACAGAGCAGTTTCTCAGAAAGCTTCTTTCTAGTTGTGAACGGAAGATATTTCCTTTTTCACCATAGCCCTCTATGGGCTTCCAAATATACCTTTGCCAATTCCACAAGAGCAGCCTTAGCGAAAGGCTTCTTGAAGGGAAAGATGTAACTCTGTGAGATGAATTCAGAGAACACAAGCAGTTTCTCAGAAAGCTTCTTTCCAGTTTTGAACGGAAGATATTTCCTTTTTCACCATAGGCCTCTATGGGCTTCCAAATATCCCTTTGCCAATTCCACAAGAACAGCCTTAGCGAAAGGCTTCTTGAAGGGAAAGATGTAACTCTGTGAGATGAATTCACAGAACACAGAGCAGTTTCTCAGAAAGCTTCCTTCCAGTTTTGAACGGAAGATATTTCCTTTTTCACCATAGCCGTCTATGCGCTTCCAAATATCCCTTTGCCAATTCCACAAGAACAGCCTTAGCGAAAGGCTTCTTGAAGGGAAAGATGTAACTCTGTGAGATGAATTCACAGAACACAGAGCAGTTTCACAGAAAGCTTCTTTCCGGTTTTGAACGGAAGATATTTCCTTTTTCACCATAGCCGTCTATGGGCTTCCAAATATTACTTTGCAAATTCCACAAGAACAACCTTAGCGAAAGGCTTCTTGAAGGGAAAGATGTAACTCTGTGAGATGAATTCACAGAACACAGAGCAGTTTCTCAGAAAGCTTCTTTCTAGTTGTGAACGGAAGATATTTCCTTTTTCACCATAGCCCTCTATGGGCTTCCAAATATCCCTTTGCCAATTCCACAAGAACAGCCTTAGCGAAAGGCTTCTTGAAGGGAAAGATGTAACTCTGTGAGATGAACTAACAGAACACAGAGCAGTTTCTCAGAAAGCTTCTATCCAATTTTGAACGGAAGATATTTCCTTTTTCACCATAGCCCTCTATGGGCTTCCAAATATCCCTTTGCCAATTCCACAAGAACAGCCTTAGCGAAAGGCTTCTTGAAGGGAAAGATGTAACTCTGTGAGATGAATTAACAGAACACAGAAAAGTTTCTCAGAAAGCTTCTTTCCAGTTTTGAACGGAAGATATTTCCTTTTTCACCATAGCCCTCTATGGGCTTCCAAATATCCCTTTGCCAATTCCACAAGAACAGCCTTAGCGAAAGGCTTCTTGAAGGAAAAGATTTAACTCTGTGAGATGAACTAACAGAACACAGAGCAGTTTCTCAGAAAGCTTCTTTCCAGTTTTGAACGGAAGATATTTCCTTTTTCACCATAGCCCTCTATGGGCTTCCAAATATCCCTTTGCCAATTCCACAAGAACAGCCTTAGCGAAAGGCTTCTTGAAGGGAAAGATGTAACTCTGTGAGATGAATTCAGAGAACACAGAGCAGTTTCTCAGAAAGCTTCTTTCCAGTTTTGAACGGAAGATATTTCCTTTTTCACCATAGCCCTCTATGGGCTTCCAAACATCCCTTTGCCAATTCCACAAGAACAGCCTTAGCGAAAGGCTTCTTGAAGGAAAAGATGTAACTCTGTGAGATGAATTCACAGAACACAGAGCAGTTTCTCAGAAAGCTTCTTTCCAGTTTTGAACGGAAGATATTTCCTTTTTCACCATAGATGTCTATGGGCTTCCAAATTTCCCTTTGCCAATTCCTCAAGAACAGCCTTAGCGAAAGGCTTCTTGAAGGGAAAGATGTAACTCTGTGAGATGAACTAACAGAACACAGAGCAGTTTCTCAGAAAGCTTCTTTCCGGTTTTGAACGGAAGATATTTCCTTTTTCACCATAGCCGTCTATGGCCTTCCAAATATGACTTTGCCAATTCCACAAGAACAACCTTAGCCAAAGGCTTCTTGAAGGGAAAGATGTAACTCTGTGAGATGAATTAACAGAACACAGAGCAGTTTCTCAGAAAGCTTCTTTCCGGTTTTTAACGGAAGATATTTCCTTTTTCACCATAGCCCTCTATGGGCTTCCAAATATCCCTTTGCCAATTCCACAAGAACAGCCTTAGCGAAAGGCTTCTTGAAGGGAAAGATGTAACTCTGTGAGATGAATTCACAGAACACAGAGCAGTTTCCCAGAAAGCTTCTTTCCGGTTTTGAACGGAAGATATTTCCTTTTTCACCATAGCCGTCTATGGGCTTCCAAATATTACTTTGCCAATTCCACAAGAACAAGCTTAGCCAAAGGCTTCTTGAAGGGAAAGATGTAACTCTGTGAGATGAATTAACAGAACACAGAGCAGTTTCTCAGAAAGCTTCTATCCAATTTTGAACGGAAGATATTTCCTTTTTCACCATAGCCCTCTATGGGCTTCTAAATATCCCTTTGCCAATTCCACAAGAACAGCCTTAGCGAAAGGCTTCTTGAAGGGAAAGATGTAACTCTGTGAGATGAATTAACAGAACACAGAAAAGTTTCTCAGAAAGCTTCTTTCCAGTTTTGAACGGAAGATATTTCCTTTTTCACCATAGCCCTCTATGGGCTTCCAAATATCCCTTTGACAATTCCACAAGAACAGCCTTAGCGAAAGGCTTCTTGAAGGAAAAGATTTAACTCTGTGAGATGAACTAACAGAACACAGAGCAGTTTCTCAGAAAGCTTCTTTCCAGTTTTGAACGGAAGATATTTCCTTTTTCACCATAGCCCTCTATGGGCTTCCAAATATCCCTTTGCCAATTCCGCAAGAACAGCCTTAGCGAAAGGCTTCTTGAAGGGAAAGATGTAACTCTGTGAGATGAATTCACAGAACACAGAGCAGTTTCTCAGAAAGCTTCATTCCAGTTTTGAACGGAAGATATTTCCTTTTTCACCATAGCCCTCTATGGGCTTCCAAACATCCCTTTGCCAATTCCACAAGAACAGCCTTAGCGAAAGGCTTCTTGAAGGGAAAGATGTCACTCTGTGAGATGAATTAACAGAACACAGAGCAGTTTCTCAGAAAGCTTCTTTCCAGTTGTGAACGGAAGATATTTCCTTTTTCACCATAGCCCTCTATGGGCTTCCAAATATCCCTTTGCCAATTCCACAAGAACAGCCTCAGCGAAAGGCTTCTTGAAGGGAAAGATGTAACTCTGTGAGATGAATTCACAGAACACAGAGCAGTTTCTCAGAAAGCTTCTTTCCAGTTTTGAACGGAAGATATTTCCTTTTTCACCATAGCCCTCTATGGGCTTCCAAATATCCCTTTGCCAATTCCAAAAGAACAGCCTTAGCGAAAGGTTACTTGAAGGGATAGATGTAACTCTGTGAGATGAACTAACAGAACACAGAGCAGTTTCTCAGAAAGCTTCTTTCCAGTTTTGAACACAAGATATTTCCTTTTTCACCATAGTCCTCTAAGGGCTTCCAAATATCCTTTTGCCAATTCCACAAGACCAGCGTTAGCGAAAGGCTTCTTGAAGGGAAAGATGTAACTCTGTGAGATGAATTCAGAGAACACAGAGCAGTTTCTCAGAAAGCTTCTTTCCAGTTTTGAACGGAAGATATTTCCTTTTTCAAAATAGCTCTCTATGGTCTTCCAAATATCTTTTTCCCAATTCAACAAGAACTGCCTTAGCGAAAGGCTTCTTGAAGGGAAAGATGTAACTCTGTGAGATGAATTAACAGAACACAGAGCAGTTTCTCAGAAAGCTTCTTTCCAGTTTTGAACGGAAGATATTTCCTTTTTCACCATAGCCCTCTATGGGCTTCCAAACATCCCTTTGCCATTTCCACAAGAACAGCCTTAGCGAAAGGCTTCTTGAAGGGAAAGATGTAACTCTGTGAGATGAATTCAGAGAACACAGAGCAGTTTCTCAGAAAGCTTCTTTCCGGTTTTGAACGGAAGATATTTCCTTTTTCACCATAGCCCTCTAGGGTTTTCCAAATATCCCTTTGCCAATTCCACAAGAACAGCCTTAGCGAAAGGCTTCTTGAAGGGAAAGATGTAACTCTGTGAGATGAATTCAGAGAACACAGAGCAGTTTCTCAGAAATCTTCTTTCTAGTTGTGAACGGAAGATATTTCCTTTATCACCATAGGCCTCTATGGGCTTCCAAATATCCCTTTGCCAATTCCACAAGAACAGCCTTAGCGAAAGGCTTCTTGAAGGGAAAGATGTAACTCTGTGAGATGAACTAACAGAACACAGAGCAGTTTCTCAGAAAGCTTCTATCCAATTTTGAACGGAAGATATTTCCTTTTTCACCATAGCCCTCTATGGGCTTCCAAATATCCCTTTGCCAATTCCACAAGAACAGCCTTAGCGAAAGGCTTCTTGAAGGGAAAGATGTAACTCTGTGAGATGAATTAACAGAATACAGAAAAGTTTCTCAGAAAGCTTCTTTCCAGTTTTGAACGGAAGATATTTCCTTTTTCACCATAGCCCTCTATGGGCTTCCAAATATCCCTTTGCCAATTCCACAAGAACAGCCTTAGCGAAAGGCTTCTTGAAGGGAAAGATGTAACTCTGTGAGATGAATTAACAGAACACAGAGCAGTTTCTCAGAAAGCTTCTTTCCAGTTTTGAACGGAAGATATTTCCTTTTTCACCATAGGCCTCTATGGGCTTCCAAATATCCCTTTGCCAATTCCACAAGAACAGCCTTAGCGAAAGGCTTCTTGAAGGGAAAGATGTAACTCTGTGAGATGAATTCACAGAACACAGAGCAGTTTCTCAGAAAGCTTCCTTCCAGTTTTGAACGGAAGATATTTCCTTTTTCACCATAGCCGTCTATGGGCTTCCAAATATCCCTTTGCCAATTCCACAAGAACAGCCTTAGCGAAAGGCTTCTTGAAGGGAAAGATGTAACTCTGTGAGATGAATTAACAGAACACAGAGCAGTTTCTCAGAAAGCTTCTTTCCGGTTTTGAACGGAAGATATTTTCTTTTTCACCATAGCCGTCTATGGGCTTCCAAATATTACTTTGCCAATTCCACAAGAAAAACCTTAGCCAAAGGCTTCTTGAAGGGAAAGATGTAACTCTGTGAGATGAATTAACAGAACACAGAGCAGTTTCTCAGAAAGCTTCTTTCCAGTTTTGAACGGAAGATATTTCCTTTTTCACCATAGCCCTCTATGGGCTTCCAAATATCCCTTTGCCAATTCCACAAGAACAGCCTTAGCGAAAGGCTTCTTGAAGGGAAAGATGTAACTCTGTGAGATGAATTAACAGAACACAGAGCAGTTTCTCAGAAAGCTTCTTTCCAGTTTTGAACGGAAGATATTTCCTTTTTCAAAATAGCTCTCTATGGTTTCCAAATATCCCTTTGCCAATTCCACAAGAACTGCCTTAGCGAAAGGCTTCTTGAAGGGAAAGATGTAACTCTGTGAGATGAATTCAGAGAACACAGAGCAGTTTCTCAGAAAGCTTCTTTCCAGTTTTGAACGGAAGATATTTCCTTTTTCACCATAGATGTCTATGGGCTTCCAAACATCCCTTTGCCAATTCCACAAGAACAGCCTTAGCGAAAGGCTTCTTGAAGGGAAAGATGTAACTCTGTGAGATGAATTCACAGAACACAGAGCAGTTTCTCAGAAAGCTTCTTTCCAGTTTTGAACGGAAGATATTTCCTTTTTCACCATAGATGTCTATGGGCTTCCAAATTTCCCTTTGCCAATTCCTCAAGAACAGCCTTAGCGAAAGGCTTCTTGAAGGGAAAGATGTAACTCTGTGAGATGAACTAACAGAACACAGAGCAGTTTCTCAGGAAGCTTCTTTCCAGTTTTGAACGGAAGCTATTTCCTTTTTCACCATAGCCCTCTATGGGTTTCCAAATATCCCTTTGCCAATTCCACAAGAACAGTCTTAGCGAAAGGCTTCTTGAAGGGAAAGATGTAACTCTGTGAGATGAATTCACAGAACACAGAGTAGTTTCTCAGAAAGCTTCTTTCCAGTTTTGAACGGAAGATATTTCCTTTTTCACCATAGCCCTCTATGGGCTTCCTAATATCCCTTTGCCAATTCCACAAGAACAGCCTTAGCGAAAGGCTTCTTGAAGGGAAAGATGTAACTCTGTGAGATGAATTCACAGAACACAGAGCAGTTTCTCAGAAAGCTTCTTTCCAGTTTTGAACGGAAGATATTTCCTTTTTCACCATAGCCCTCTATGGGCTTAGAAATATCCCTTTGCCAATTCCACAAGAACAGCCTTAGCGAAAGGATTCTTGAAGGGAAAGATGTAACTCTGTGAGATGAATTCAGAGAACACAGAGCAGTTTCTCAGAAAGCTTCTTTCCAGTTTTGAACGGAAGATATTTCCTTTTTCACCATAGCCCTCTATGGGCTTCCAAACATCCCTTTGCCAATTCCACAAGAACAGCCTTAGCGAAAGGCTTCTTGAAGGGAAAGATGTAACTCTGTGAGATGAATTCACAGAACACAGAGCAGTTTCTCAGAAAGCTTCTTTCCAGTTTTGAACGGAAGATATTTCCTTTTTCACCATAGATGTCTATGGGCTTCCAAATTTCCCTTTGCCAATTCCTCAAGAACAGCCTTAGCGAAAGGCTTCTTGAAGGGAAAGATGTAACTCTGTGAGATGAACTAACAGAACACAGAGCAGTTTCTCAGAAAGCTTCTTTCCGGTTTTGAACGGAAGATATTTCCTTTTTCACCATAGCCGTCTATGGGCTTCCAAATATTACTTTGCCAATTCCACAAGAACAACCTTAGCCAAAGGCTTCTTGAAGGGAAAGATGTAACTCTGTGAGATGAATTAACAGAACACAGAGCAGTTTCTCAGAAAGCTTCTTTCCAGTTTTGAACGGAAGATATTTCCTTTTTCAACATAGCCCTCTATGGGCTTCCAAATATCGCTTTGCCAATTCCAAAAGAACAGGCTTAGCGAAAGGCTTCTTGAAGGGAAAGATGTAACTCTGTGTGTTGAATTCAGAGAACACAGAGCAGTTTCTCAGAAAGCTTCTTTCCAGTTTTGAACGGAAGATATTTCCTTTTTCACCATAGCCCTCTATGGGTTTCCAAATATCGCTTTTCCAATTGCACAAGAACAGCCTTAGCGAAAGGCTTCTTGAAGGGAAAGATGTAACTCTGAGAGATGAATTCACAGAACACAGAGCAGATTCTCAGAAAGCTTCTTTCCAGTTTTGAACGGAAGATATTTCCTTTTTCACCATAGATGTCTATGGGCTTACAAATTTCCCTTTGCCAATTCCTCAAGAACAGCCTTAGCGAAAGGCTTCTTGAAGGAAAAGATGTAACTCTGTGAGATGAATTCAGAGAACACAAGCAGTTTCTCAGAAAGCTTCTTTCCAGTTTTGAACGGAAGATATTTCCTTTTTCACCATAGGCCTCTATGGGCTTCCAAATATCTCTTTGCCAATTCCACAAGAACAGCCTTAGCGAACGGCTTCTTGAAGGGAAAGATGTAACTCTGTGAGATGAATTCACAGAACACAGAGTAGTTTCTCAGAAAGCTTCCTTCCAGTTTTGAACGGAAGATATTTCCTTTTTCACCATAGCCGTCTATGGGCTTCCAAATATCCCTTTGCCAATTCCACAAGAACAGCCTTAGCGAAAGGCTTCTTGAAGGGAAAGATGTAACTCTGTGAGATGAATTAACAGAACACAGAGCAGTTTCTCAGAAAGCTTCTTTCCAGTTTTGAACGGAAGATATTTCCTTTTTCACCATAGCCCTCTATGGGCTTCGAAGTATCCCTTTGCCAATTCCACAAGAACAGCCTTAGCGAATGGCTTCTTGAAGGGAAAGATGTAACTCTGTGAGACGAATTCAGAGAACACAGAGCAGTTTCTCAGAAAGCTTCTTTCTAGTTGTGAACGGAAGATATTTCCTTTTTCACCATAGCCCTCTATGGGCTTCCAAATATCCCTTTGCCAATTCCACAAGAAGAGCCTTAGCGAAAGGCTTCTTGAAGGGAAAGATGTAACTCTGTGAGATGAATTCAGAGAACACAAGCAGTTTCTCAGAAAGCTTCTTTCCAGTTTTGAACGGAAGATATTTCCTTTTTCACCATAGGCCTCTATGGGCTTCCAAATATCCCTTTGCCAATTCCACAAGAACAGCCTTAGCGAAAGGCTTCTTGAAGGGAAAGATGTAACTCTGTGAGATGAATTCACAGAACACAGAGCAGTTTCTCAGAAAGCTTCCTTCCAGTTTTAAACGGAAGATATTTCCTTTTTCACCATAGCCGTCTATGGGCTTCCAAATATCCCTTTGCCAATTCCACAAGAACAGCCTTAGCGAAAGGCTTCTTGAAGGGAAAGATGTAACTCTGTGAGATGAATTCACAGAACACAGAGCAGTTTCTCACAAAGCTTCTTTCCGGTTTTGAACGGAAGATATTTCCTTTTTCACCATAGCCGTCTATGGGCTTAAATATATTCCTTTGCCAATTCCAAAAGAACAACCTTAGCCAAAGGCTTCTTGAAGGGAAAGATGTAACTCTGTGAGATGAATTAACAGAACACAGAACAGTTTCTAAGAAAGCTTCTTTCCAGGTTTGAACGGAAGATATTTCCTTTTTCACCATAGCCCTCTATGGGCTTCCAAATATCCCTTTGCCAATTCCACAAGAACAGCCTTAGCGAAAGGCTTCTTGAAGGGAAAGATGTAACTCTGTGAGATGAATTAACAGAACACAGAGCAGTTTCTCAGAAAGCTTCTTTCCAGTTTTGAACGGAAGATATTTCCTTTTTCAAAATAGCTCTCTATGGTTTCCAAATATCCCTTTGCCAATTCCACAAGAACTGCCTTAGCGAAAGGCTTCTTGAAGGGAAAGATGTAACTCTGTGAGATGAATTAACAGAAAACAGAGCAGTTTCTCAGAAAGCTTCTTTCCAGTTTTGAACGGAAGATATTTCCTTTTTCTCCATAGATGTCTATGGGCTTCCAAATTTCCCTTTGCCAATTCTTCAAGAACAGCCTTAGCGAAAGGCTTCTTGAAGGGAAAGATGTAACTCTGTGAGATGAACTAACAGAACACAGAGCAGTTTCTCAGGAAGCTTCTTTCCAGTTTTGAACGGAAGCTATTTCCTTTTTCACCATAGGCCTCTATGGGTTTCCAAATATCCCTTTGCCAATTCCACAAGAACAGTCTTAGCGAAAGGCTTCTTGAAGGGAAAGATGTAACTCTGTGAGATGAATTCACAGAACACAGAGCAGTTTCTCAGAAAGCTTCTTTCCAGTTTTGAACGGAAGATATTTCCTTTTTCACCATAGCCCTCTATGGGCTTCCAAATATCCCTTTGCCAATTCCACAAGAACAGCCTTAGCGAAAGGCTTCTTGAAGGGAAAGATGTAACTCTGTGAGATGAATTCACAGAACACAGAGCAGTTTCTCAGAAAGCTTCTTTCCAGTTTTGAACGGAAGATATTTCCTTTTTCACCATAGCCCTCTATGGGCTTAGAAATATCCCTTTGCCAATTCCACAAGAACAGTCTTAGCGAAAGGATTCTTGAAGGGAAAGATGTAACTCTGTGAGATGAATTTAGAGAACACAGAGCAGTTTCTCAGAAAGCTTCTTTCCAGTTTTGAACGGAAGATATTTCCTTTTTCACCATAGCCCTCTATGGGCTTCCAAACATCCCTTTGCCAATTCCACAAGAACAGGCTTAGCGAAAGGCTTCTTGAAGGGAAAGATGTAACTCTGTGAGATGAATTCACAGAACACAGAGCAGTTTCTCAGAAAGCTTCTTTCCAGTTTTGAACGGAAGATATTTCCTTTTTCACCATAGATGTCTATGGGCTTCCAAATTTCCCTTTGCCAATTCCTCAAGAATAGCCTTAGCGAAAGGCTTCTTGAAGGGAAAGATGTAACTCTGTGAGATGAACTAACAGAACACAGAGCAGTTTCTCAGAAAGCTTCTTTCCGGTTTTGAACGGAAGATATTTCCTTTTTCACCATAGCCGTCTATGGGCTTCCAAATATTACTTTGCGAATTCCACAAGAACAACCTTAGCCAAAGGCTTCTTGAAGGGAAAGATGTAACTCTGTGAGATGAATTAACAGAACACAGAGCAGTTTCTCAGAAAGCTTCTTTCCAGTTTTGAACGGAAGATATTTCCTTTTTCAACATAGCCCTCTATGGGCTTCCAAATATCCCTTTGCCAATTCCACAAGAACAGCCTTAGCGAAAAGCTTCTTGAAGGGAAAGATGTAACTCTGTGAGGTGAATTCACAGAACACAGAGCAGTTTCTCAGAAAGCTTCTTTCCAGTTTTGAACGGAAGATATTTCTTTTTTCACCATAGCCCTCTATGGGCTTCCAAATATCGCTTTGCCAATTCCAAAAGAACAGGCTTAGCGAAAGGCTTCTTGAAGGCAAAGATGTAACTCTGTGAGTTGAATTCAGAGAACACAGAGCAGTTTCTCAGAAAGCTTCTTTCCAGTTTTGAACGGAAGATATTTCCTTTTTCACCATAGCCCTCTATGGGTTTCCAAATATCGCTTTTCCAATTCCACAAGAACAGCCTTAGCGAAAGGCTTCTTGAAGGGAAAGATGTAACTCTGTGAGATGAATTCACAGAACACAGAGCAGATTCTCAGAAAGCTTCTTTCCAGTTTTGAACGGAAGATATTTCCTTTTTCACCATAGATGTCTATGGGCTTACAAATTTCCCTTTGCCAATTCCTCAAGAACAGCCTTAGCGAAAGGCTTCTTGAAGGGAAAGATGTAACTCTGTGAGATGAACTAACAGAACACAGAGCAGTTTCTCAGAAAGCTTCTTTCCAGTTTTGAACGGAAGATATTTCCTTTTTCACCATAGCCCTCTATGGGCTTCCAAATATCCCTTTGCCAATTCCAGAAGAACAGCCTTAGCGAAAGGCTTCTTGAAGGGAAAGATGTAACTCTGTGAGATGAATTCACAGAACACAGAGCAGTTTCTCAGAAAGCTTCTTTCCAATTTTGAACGGAAGATATTTCCTTTTTCACCATAGCCGTCTATGGGCTTCCAAATATCCCTTTGCCAATTCCACAAGAACAGCCTTAGCGAAAGGATTCTTGAAGGGAAAGATGTATCTCTGTGAGATGAACTAACAGAACAAAGAGCAGTTTCTCAGAAAGCTTCTCTCCAGTTTTGAACGGAAGATATTTCCTTTTTCACCATAGCCGTCTATGGGCTTCCAAATATCCCTTTGCCATTTCCACAAGAACAGCCTTAGCGAAAGGCTTCTTGAAGGGAAAGATGTAACTCTGTGAGATGAATTCACAGAACACAGAGCAGTTTCTCAGAAAGCTTCTTTCCAGTTTTGAACGGAAGATATTTCCTTTTTCAAAATAGCTCTCTATGGTTTCCAAATATCCCTTTGCCAATTCCACAAGAACTGCCTTAGCGAAAGGCTTCTTGAAGGGAAAGATGTAACTCTGTGAGATGAATTAACAGAAAACAGAGGAGTTTCTCAGAAAGCTTCTTACCAGTTTTGAACGGAAGATATTTCCTTTTTCACCATAGCCCTCTATGGGCTTCGAAGTATCCCTTTGCCAATTCCACAAGAACAGCCTTAGCGAATGGCTTCTTGAAGGGAAAGATGTAACTCTGTGAGATGAATTCAGAGAACACAGAGCAGTTTCTCAGAAAGCTTCTTTCTAGTTGTGAACGGAAGATATTTCCTTTTTCACTATAGCCCTCTATGGGCTTCCAAATATACCTTTGCCAATTCCACAAGAGCAGCCTTAGCGAAAGGCTTCTTGAAGGGAAAGATGTAACTCTGTGAGATGAATTCAGAGAACACAAGCAGTTTCTCAGAAAGCTTCTTTCCAGTTTTGAACGGAAGATATTTCCTTTTTCACCATAGGCCTCTATGGGCTTCCAAATATCCCTTTGCCAATTCCACAAGAACAGCCTTAGCGAAAGGCTTCTTGAAGGGAAAGATGTAACTCTGTGAGATGAATTCACAGAACACAGAGCAGTTTCTCAGAAAGCTTCCTTCCAGTTTTGAACGGAAGATATTTCCTTTTTCACCATAGCCGTCTATGGGCTTCCAAATATCCCTTTGCCAATTCCACAAGAACAGCCTTAGCGAAAGGCTTCTTGAAGGGAAAGATGTAACTCTGTGAGATGAATTCACAGAACACAGAGCAGTTTCACAGAAAGCTTCTTTCCGGTTTTGAACGGAAGATATTTCCTTTTTCACCATAGCCGTCTATGGGCTTCCAAATATTACTTTGCAAATTCCACAAGAACAACCTTAGCGAAAGGCTTCTTGAAGGGAAAGATGTAACTCTGTGAGATGAATTCACAGAACACAGAGCAGTTTCTCAGAAAGCTTCTTTCTAGTTGTGAACGGAAGATATTTCCTTTTTCACCATAGCCCTCTATGGGCTTCCAAATATCCCTTTGCCAATTCCACAAGAACAGCCTTAGCGAAAGGCTTCTTGAAGGGAAAGATGTAACTCTGTGAGATGAACTAACAGAACACAGAGCAGTTTCTCAGAAAGCTTCTATCCAATTTTGAACGGAAGATATTTCCTTTTTCACCATAGCCCTCTATGGGCTTCCAAATATCCCTTTGCCAATTCCACAAGAACAGCCTTAGCGAAAGGCTTCTTGAAGGGAAAGATGTAACTCTGTGAGATGAATTAACAGAACACAGAAAAGTTTCTCAGAAAGCTTCTTTCCAGTTTTGAACGGAAGATATTTCCTTTTTCACCATAGCCCTCTATGGGCTTCCAAATATCCCTTTGCCAATTCCACAAGAACAGCCTTAGCGAAAGGCTTCTTGAAGGAAAAGATTTAACTCTGTGAGATGAACTAACAGAACACAGAGCAGTTTCTCAGAAAGCTTCTTTCCAGTTTTGAACGGAAGATATTTCCTTTTTCACCATAGCCCTCTATGGGCTTCCAAATATCCCTTTGCCAATTCCACAAGAACAGCCTTAGCGAAAGGATTCTTGAAGGGAAAGATGTAACTCTGTGAGATGAATTCAGAGAACACAGAGCAGTTTCTCAGAAAGCTTCTTTCCAGTTTTGAACGGAAGATATTTCCTTTTTCACCATAGCCCTCTATGGGCTTCCAAACATCCCTTTGCCAATTCCACAAGAACAGCCTTAGCGAAAGGCTTCTTGAAGGAAAAGATGTAACTCTGTGAGATGAATTCACAGAACACAGAGCAGTTTCTCAGAAAGCTTCTTTCCAGTTTTGAACGGAAGATATTTCCTTTTTCACCATAGATGTCTATGGGCTTCCAAATTTCCCTTTGCCAATTCCTCAAGAACAGCCTTAGCGAAAGGCTTCTTGAAGGGAAAGATGTAACTCTGTGAGATGAACTAACAGAACACAGAGCAGTTTCTCAGAAAGCTTGTTTCCGGTTTTGAACGGAAGATATTTCCTTTTTCACCATAGCCGTCTATGGCCTTCCAAATATGACTTTGCCAATTCCACAAGAACAACCTTAGCCAAAGGCTTCTTGAAGGGAAAGATGTAACTCTGTGAGATGAATTAACAGAACACAGAGCAGTTTCTCAGAAAGCTTCTTACCAGTTTTGAACGGAAGATATTTCCTTTTTCACCATAGCCCTCTATGGGCTTCGAAGTATCCCTTTGCCAATTCCACAAGAACAGCCTTAGCGAATGGCTTCTTGAAGGGAAAGATGTAACTCTGTGAGATGAATTCAGAGAACACAGAGCAGTTTCTCAGAAAGCTTCTTTCTAGTTGTGAACGGAAGATATTTCCTTTTTCACCATAGCCCTCTATGGGCTTCCAAATATACCTTTGCCAATTCCACAAGAGCAGCCTTAGCGAAAGGCTTCTTGAAGGGAAAGATGTAACTCTGTGAGATGAATTCAGAGAACACAAGCAGTTTCTCAGAAAGCTTCTTTCCAGTTTTGAACGGAAGATATTTCCTTTTTCACCATAGGCCTCTATGGGCTTCCAAATATCCCTTTGCCAATTCCACAAGAACAGCCTTAGCGAAAGGCTTCTTGAAGGGAAAGATGTAACTCTGTGAGATGAATTCACAGAACACAGAGCAGTTTCTCAGAAAGCTTCCTTCCAGTTTTGAACGGAAGATATTTCCTTTTTCACCATAGCCGTCTATGCGCTTCCAAATATCCCTTTGCCAATTCCACAAGAACAGCCTTAGCGAAAGGCTTCTTGAAGGGAAAGATGTAACTCTGTGAGATGAATTCACAGAACACAGAGCAGTTTCACAGAAAGCTTCTTTCCGGTTTTGAACGGAAGATATTTCCTTTTTCACCATAGCCGTCTATGGGCTTCCAAATATTACTTTGCAAATTCCACAAGAACAACCTTAGCGAAAGGCTTCTTGAAGGGAAAGATGTAACTCTGTGAGATGAATTCACAGAACACAGAGCAGTTTCTCAGAAAGCTTCTTTCTAGTTGTGAACGGAAGATATTTCCTTTTTCACCATAGCCCTCTATGGGCTTCCAAATATCCCTTTGCCAATTCCACAAGAACAGCCTTAGCGAAAGGCTTCTTGAAGGGAAAGATGTAACTCTGTGAGATGAACTAACAGAACACAGAGCAGTTTCTCAGAAAGCTTCTATCCAATTTTGAACGGAAGATATTTCCTTTTTCACCATAGCCCTCTATGGGCTTCCAAATATCCCTTTGCCAATTCCACAAGAACAGCCTTAGCGAAAGGCTTCTTGAAGGGAAAGATGTAACTCTGTGAGATGAATTAACAGAACACAGAAAAGTTTCTCAGAAAGCTTCTTTCCAGTTTTGAACGGAAGATATTTCCTTTTTCACCATAGCCCTCTATGGGCTTCCAAATATCCCTTTGCCAATTCCACAAGAACAGCCTTAGCGAAAGGCTTCTTGAAGGAAAAGATTTAACTCTGTGAGATGAACTAACAGAACACAGAGCAGTTTCTCAGAAAGCTTCTTTCCAGTTTTGAACGGAAGATATTTCCTTTTTCACCATAGCCCTCTATGGGCTTCCAAATATCCCTTTGCCAATTCCACAAGAACAGCCTTAGCGAAAGGCTTCTTGAAGGGAAAGATGTAACTCTGTGAGATGAATTCAGAGAACACAGAGCAGTTTCTCAGAAAGCTTCTTTCCAGTTTTGAACGGAAGATATTTCCTTTTTCACCATAGCCCTCTATGGGCTTCCAAACATCCCTTTGCCAATTCCACAAGAACAGCCTTAGCGAAAGGCTTCTTGAAGGAAAAGATGTAACTCTGTGAGATGAATTCACAGAACACAGAGCAGTTTCTCAGAAAGCTTCTTTCCAGTTTTGAACGGAAGATATTTCCTTTTTCACCATAGATGTCTATGGGCTTCCAAATTTCCCTTTGCCAATTCCTCAAGAACAGCCTTAGCGAAAGGCTTCTTGAAGGGAAAGATGTAACTCTGTGAGATGAACTAACAGAACACAGAGCAGTTTCTCAGAAAGCTTCTTTCCGGTTTTGAACGGAAGATATTTCCTTTTTCACCATAGCCGTCTATGGCCTTCCAAATATGACTTTGCCAATTCCACAAGAACAACCTTAGCCAAAGGCTTCTTGAAGGGAAAGATGTAACTCTGTGAGATGAATTAACAGAACACAGAGCAGTTTCTCAGAAAGCTTCTTTCCGGTTTTTAACGGAAGATATTTCCTTTTTCACCATAGCCCTCTATGGGCTTCCAAATATCCCTTTGCCAATTCCACAAGAACAGCCTTAGCGAAAGGCTTCTTGAAGGGAAAGATGTAACTCTGTGAGATAAATTCACAGAACACAGAGCAGTTTCTCAGAAAGCTTCTTTCCAGTTTTGAACGGAAGATATTTCCTTTTTCAAAATAGCTCTCTATGGTTTCCAAATATCCCGTTGCCAATTCCACAAGAACTGCCTTAGCGAAAGGCTTCTTGAAGGGAAAGATGTAACTCTGTGAGATGAATTAACAGAACACAGAGCAGTTTCTCAGAAAGCTTCTTTCCAGTTTTGAACGGAAGATATTTCCTTTTTCACCATAGCCCTTTATGGGCTTCAAAGTATCCCTTTGCCAATTCCACAAGAACAGCCTTAGCGAATGGCTTCTTGAAGGGAAAGATGTAACTCTGTGAGATGAATTCAGAGAACACAGAGCAGTTTCTCAGAAAGCTTCTTTCTAGTTGTGAACGGAAGATATTTCCTTTTTCACCATAGCCCTCTATGGGCTTCCAAATATCCCTTTGCCAATTCCACAAGAACAGCCTTAGCGAAAGGCTTCTTGAAGGGAAAGATGTAACTCTGTGAGATGAATTCAGGGAACCCAAGCAGTTTCTCAGAAAGCTTCTTTCCAGTTTTGAACGGAAGATATTTCCTTTTTCACCATAGGCCTCTATGGGCTTCCAAATATCCCTTTGCCAATTCCACAAGAACAGCCTTAGCGAAAGGCTTCTTGAAGGGAAAGATGTAACTCTGTGAGATGAATTAACAGAACACAGAGCAGTTTCTCAGAAAGCTTCTTTCCAGTTTTGAACGGAAGATATTTCCTTTTTCACCATAGCCCTCTATGGGTTTCCAAATATCGCTTTTCCAATTCCACAAGAACAGCCTTAGCGAAAGGCTTCTTGAAGGGAAAGATGTAACTCTGTGAGATGAATTCACAGAACACAGAGCAGTTTCTCAGAAAGCTTCTTTCCAGTTTTGAACGTAAGATATTTCCTTTTTCACCATAGATGTCTATGGGCTTCCAAATTTCCCTTTGCCAATTCCTCAAGAACAGCCTTAGCGAAAGGCTTCTTGAAGGGAAAGATGTAACTCTGTGAGATGAACTAACAGAACACAGAGCAGTTTCTCAGAAAGCTTCTTTCCGGTTTTGAACGGAAGATATTTCCTTTTTCACCATAGCCGTCTATGGGCTTCCAAATATTACTTTGCCAATTCCACAAGAACAACCTTAGCCAAAGGCTTCTTGAAGGGAAAGATGTAACTCTGTGAGATGAATTAACAGAACACAGAGAAGTTTCTCAGAAAGCTTCTTTCCAGTTTTTAACGGAAGATATTTCCTTTTTCACCATAGCCCTCTATGGGCTTCCAAATATCCCTTTGCCAATTCCACAAGAACAGCCTTAGCGAAAGGCTTCTTGAAGGGAAAGATGTAACTCTGTGAGATGAATTAACAGAACACAGAGCAGTTTCTCAGAAAGCTTCTTACCAGTTTTGAACGGAAGATATTTCCTTTTTCACCATAGCCCTCTATGGGCTTCGAAGTATCCCTTTGCCAATTCCACAAGAACAGCCTTAGCGAATGGCTTCTTGAAGGGAAAGATGTAACTCTGTGAGATGAACTAACAGAACACAGAGCAGTTTCTCAGGAAGCTTCTTTCCAGTTTTGAACAGAAGCTATTTCCTTTTTCACCATAGCCCTCTATGGGCTTCCAAATATCCCTTTGCCAATTCCACAAGAACAGCCTTAGCGAAAGGCTTCTTGAAGGGAAAGATGTAACTCTGTGTGATGAATTCACAGAACACAGAGCAGTTTCTCAGAAAGCTTCTTTCCAGTTTTGAACGGAAGATATTTCCTCTTTCACCATAGCCCTCTATGGGCTTCCAAATATCCCTTTGCCAATTCCACAAGAACAGCCTTAGCGAAAGGCTTCTTGAAGGGAAAGATGTAACTCTGTGAGATGAATTCACAGAACACAGAGCAGTTTCTCAGAAAGCTTCTTTCCAGTTTTGAACGGAAGATATTTCCTTTTTCACCATAGCCGTCTATGGGCTTAGAAATATCCCTTTGCCAATTCCACAAGAACAGCCTTAGCGAAAGGATTCTTGAAGGGAAACATGTAACTCTGTGAGATGAATTAACAGAACACAGAGCAGTTTCTCAGAAAGCTTCTTTCCAGTTTTGAACGGAAGATATTTCCTTTTTCACCATAGCCGTCTATGGGCTTCCAAATATCCCTTTGCCATTTCCACAAGAACACCCTTAGCGAAAGGCTTCTTGAAGGGAAAGATGTAACTCTGTGAGATGAATTCAGAGAACACAGGCAGTTTCTCAGAAAGCTTCTTTCCAGTTTTGAACGGAAGATATTTCCTTTTTCACCATAGGCCTCTATGGGCTTCCAAATATCCCTTTGCCAATTCCACAAGAACAGCCTTAGCGAAAGGCTTCTTGAAGGGAAAGATGTAACTCTGTGAGATGAATTCACAGAACACAGAGCAGTTTCTCAGAAAGCTTCTTTCCAGTTTTGAACGGAAGATATTTCCTTTTTCACCATAGCCCTCTATGGGCTTCCAAATATCGCTTTGCCAATTCCAAAAGAACAGCCTTAGCGAAAGGCTTCTTGAAGGGAAAGATGTAACTCTGTGAGTTGAATTCAGAGAACACAGAGCAGTTTCTCAGAAAGCTTCTTTCCAGTTTTGAACGGAAGATATTTCCTTTTTCACCATAGCCCTCTATGGGTTTCCAAATATCCCTTTTCCAATTCCACAAGAACAGCCTTAGCGAAAGGCTTCTTGAAGGGAAAGATGTAACTCTGTGAGATGAATTCACAGAACACAGAGCAGTTTCTCAGAAAGCTTCTTTCCAGTTTTGAACGGAAGATATTTCCTTTTTCACCATAGATGTCTATGGGCTTCCAAATTTCCCTTTGCCAATTCCTCAAGAACAGCCTTAGCGAAAGGCTTCTTGAAGGGAAAGATGTAACTCTGTGAGATGAACTAACAGAACACAGAGCAGTTTCTCAGAAAGCTTCTTTTCAGTTTTGAACGGAAGATATTTCCTTTTTCACCGTAGCCCTCTATGGGCTTCCAAATATCCCTTTGCCAATTCCAGAAGAAGAGCCTTAGCGAACGGCTTCTTGAAGGGAAAGATGTAACTCTGTGAGATGAATTCACAGAACACAGAGCAGTTTCTCAGAAAGCTTCTTTCCAGTTTTGAACGGAAGATATTTCCTTTTTCACCATAGCCGTCTATGGGCTTCCAAATATCCCTTTGCCAATTCCACAAGAACAGCCTTAGCGAAAGGATTCTTGAAGGGAAAGATGTATCTCTGTGAGATGAACTAACAGAACACAGAGCAGTTTCTCAGAAAGCTTCTCTCCAGTTTTGAACGGAAGATATTTCCTTTTTCACCATAGTCGTCTATGGGCTTCCAAATATCCCTTTGCCATTTCCACAAGAACAGCCTTAGCGAAAGGCTTCTTGAAGGGAAAGATGTAACTCTGTGAGATGAATTCAGAGAACACAGAGCAGTTTCTCAGAAAGCTTCTTTCCAGTTTTGAACGGAAGATATTTCATTTTTCACCATAGGCCTCTATGGGCTTCCAAATATCCCTTTGCCAATTCCACAATAACAGCCTTAGCGAAAGGCTTCTTGAAGGGAAAGATGTAACTCTGTGAGATGAATTAACAGAACACAGAGCAGTTTCTCAGAAAGCTTCTTTCCAGTTTTCAACGGAAGATATTTCCTTTTTCACCATAGCCCTCTATGGGCTTCCAAATATCCCTTTGCCAATTCCACAAGAACAGCCTTAGCGAAAGGCTTCTTGAAGGGAAAGATGTAACTCTGTGAGATGAATTAACAGAACACAGAGCAGTTTCTCAGAAAGCTTCTTTCCAGTTTTGAACGGAAGATATTTCCTTTTTCACCATAGCCCTCTATGGGCTTCCAAATATCCCTTTGCCAATTCCACAAGAACAGCCTTAGCGAAAGGCTTCTTGAAGGGAAAGATGTAACTCTGTGAGATGAATTCAGGGAACCCAAGCAGTTTCTCAGAAAGCTTCTTTCCAGTTTTGAACGGAAGATATTTCCTTTTTCACCATAGGCCTCTATGGGCTTCCAAATATCCCTTTGCCAATTCCACAAGAACAGCCTTAGCGAAAGGCTTCTTGAAGGGAAAGATGTAACTCTGTGAGATGAATTAACAGAACACAGAGCAGTTTCTCAGAAAGCTTCTTTCCAGTTTTGAACGGAAGATATTTCCTTTTTCACCATAGCCCTCTATGGGTTTCCAAATATCGCTTTTCCAATTCCACAAGAACAGCCTTAGCGAAAGGCTTCTTGAAGGGAAAGATGTAACTCTGTGAGATGAATTCACAGAACACAGAGCAGTTTCTCAGAAAGCTTCTTTCCAGTTTTGAACGTAAGATATTTCCTTTTTCACCATAGATGTCTATGGGCTTCCAAATTTCCCTTTGCCAATTCCTCAAGAACAGCCTTAGCGAAAGGCTTCTTGAAGGGAAAGATGTAACTCTGTGAGATGAACTAACAGAACACAGAGCAGTTTCTCAGAAAGCTTCTTTCCGGTTTTGAACGGAAGATATTTCCTTTTTCACCATAGCCGTCTATGGGCTTCCAAATATTACTTTGCCAATTCCACAAGAACAACCTTAGCCAAAGGCTTCTTGAAGGGAAAGATGTAACTCTGTGAGATGAATTAACAGAACACAGAGAAGTTTCTCAGAAAGCTTCTTTCCAGTTTTTAACGGAAGATATTTCCTTTTTCACCATAGCCCTCTATGGGCTTCCAAATATCCCTTTGCCAATTCCACAAGAACAGCCTTAGCGAAAGGCTTCTTGAAGGGAAAGATGTAACTCTGTGAGATGAATTAACAGAACACAGAGCAGTTTCTCAGAAAGCTTCTTACCAGTTTTGAACGGAAGATATTTCCTTTTTCACCATAGCCCTCTATGGGCTTCGAAGTATCCCTTTGCCAATTCCACAAGAACAGCCTTAGCGAATGGCTTCTTGAAGGGAAAGATGTAACTCTGTGAGATGAATTCAGAGAACACAGAGCAGTTTCTCAGAAAGCTTCTTTCTAGTTGTGAACGGAAGATATTTCCTTTTTCACCATAGCCCTCTATGGGCTTCCAAATATCCCTTTGCCAATTCCACAAGAACAGCCTTAGCGAAAGGCTTCTTGAAGGGAAAGATGTAACTCTGTGAGATGAATTCAGAGAACACAAGCAGTTTCTCAGAAAGCTTCTTTCCAGTTTTGAACGGAAGATATTTCCTTTTTCACCATAGGCCTCTATGGGCTTCCAAATATCCCTTTGCCAATTCCACAAGAACAGCCTTAGCGAAAGGCTTCTTGAAGGGAAAGATGTAACTCTGTGAGATGAATTCACAGAACACAGAGCAGTTTCTCAGAAAGCTTCCTTCCAGTTTTGAACGGAAGATATTTCCTTTTTCACCATAGCCGTCTATGGGCTTCCAAATATCCCTTTGCCAATTCCACAAGAACAGCCTTAGCGAAAGGCTTCTTGAAGGGAAAGATGTAACTCTGTGAGATGAATTCACAGAACACAGAGCAGTTTCTCAGAAAGCTTCTTTCCGGTTTTGAACGGAAGATATTTCCTTTTTCACCATAGCCGTCCATGGGCTTCCAAATATTACTTTGCCAATTCCACAAGAACAGCCTTAGCGAAAGGCTTCTTGAAGGGAAAGATGTAACTCTGTGAGATGAACTAACAGAACACAGAGCAGTTTCTCAGGAAGCTTCTTTCCAGTTTTGAACAGAAGCTATTTCCTTTTTCACCATAGCCCTCTATGGGCTTCCAAATATCCCTTTGCCAATTCCACAAGAACAGCCTTAGCGAAAGGCTTCTTGAAGGGAAAGATGTAACTCTGTGTGATGAATTCACAGAACACAGAGCAGTTTCTCAGAAAGCTTCTTTCCAGTTTTGAACGGAAGATATTTCCTCTTTCACCATAGCCCTCTATGGGCTTCCAAATATCCCTTTGCCAATTCCACAAGAACAGCCTTAGCGAAAGGCTTCTTGAAGGGAAAGATGTAACTCTGTGAGTTGAATTCAGAGAACACAGAGCAGTTTCTCAGAAAGCTTCTTTCCAGTTTTGAACGGAAGATATTTCCTTTTTCACCATAGCCCTCTATGGGTTTCCAAATATCGCTTTTCCAATTCCACAAGAACAGCCTTAGCGAAAGGCTTCTTGAAGGGAAAGATGTAACTCTGTGAGATGAATTCACAGAACACAGAGCAGTTTCTCAGAAAGCTTCTTTCCAGTTTTGAACGGAAGATATTTCCTTTTTCACCATAGATGTCTATGGGCTTCCAAATTTCCCTTTGCCAATTCCTCAAGGACAGCCTTAGCGAAAGGCTTCTTGAAGGGAAAGATGTAACTCTGTGAGATGAACTAACAGAACACAGAGCAGTTTCTCAGAAAGCTTCTTTTCAGTTTTGAACGGAAGATATTTCCTTTTTCACCGTAGCCCTCTATGGGCTTCCAAATATCCCTTTGCCAATTCCAGAAGAAGAGCCTTAGCGAACGGCTTCTTGAAGGGAAAGATGTAACTCTGTGAGATGAATTCACAGAACACAGAGCAGTTTCTCAGAAAGCTTCTTTCCAGTTTTGAACGGAAGATATTTCCTTTTTCACCATAGCCGTCTATGGGCTTCCAAATATCCCTTTGCCAATTCCACAAGAACAGCCTTAGCGAAAGGATTCTTGAAGGGAAAGATGTATCTCTGTGAGATGAACTAACAGAACACAGAGCATTTTCTCAGAAAGCTTCTCTCCAGTTTTGAACGGAAGATATTTCCTTTTTCACCATAGTCGTCTATGGGCTTCCAAATATCCCTTTGCCATTTCCACAAGAACAGCCTTAGCGAAAGGCTTCTTGAAGGGAAAGATGTAACTCTGTGAGATGAATTCAGAGAACACAGAGCAGTTTCTCAGAAAGCTTCTTTCCAGTTTTGAACGGAAGATATTTCATTTTTCACCATAGGCCTCTATGGGCTTCCAAATATCCCTTTGCCAATTCCACAATAACAGCCTTAGCGAAAGGCTTCTTGAAGGGAAAGATGTAACTCTGTGAGATGAATTAACAGAACACAGAGCAGTTTCTCAGAAAGCTTCTTTCCAGTTTTCAACGGAAGATATTTCCTTTTTCACCATAGCCCTCTATGGGCTTCCAAATATCCCTTTGCCAATTCCACAAGAACAGCCTTAGCGAAAGGCTTCTTGAAGGGAAAGATGTAACTCTGTGAGATGAATTAACAGAACACAGAGCAGTTTCTCAGAAAGCTTCTTTCCAGTTTTGAACGGAAGATATTTCCTTTTTCACCATAGCCGTCTATGGGCTTCCAAATATCGCTTTGCCAATTCCAAAAAAACAGCCTTAGCGAAAGGCTTCTTGAAGGGAAAGATGTAACTCTGTGAGATGAATTCAGAGAACACAGAGCAATTTCTCAGAAAGCTTCTTTCCAGTTTTGAACGGAAGTTATTTCCTTTTTCACCATAGCCCTCTACGGGCTTCCAAATATCCCTTTGCCAATTCCACAAGAACAGCCTTAGCGAAAGGCTTCTTGAAGGGAAAGATGTAACTCTGTGAGATGAATTCAGAGAACACAAAGCAGTTTCTCAGAAAGCTTCTTTCCAGTTTTGAACGGAAGATATTTCCTTTTTCACCATAGCCCTCTATGGGCTTCCAAATATCCCTTTGCCAATTTCACAAGAACAGCCTTAGCGAAAGGCTTCTTGAAGGGAAAGATGTAACTCTGTGAGATGAACTAACAGAACACAGAGCAGTTTCTCAGAAAGCTTCTATCCAATTTTGAACGGAAGATATTTCCTTTTTCACCATAGCCCTCTATGGGCTTCCAAATATCCCTTTGCCAATTCCACAAGAACAGCCTTAGCGAAAGGCTTCTTGAAGGGAAAGATGTAACTCTGTGAGATGAATTAACAGAACACAGAAAAGTTTCTCAGAAAGCTTCTTTCCAGTTTTGAACGGAAGATATTTCCTTTTTCACCATAGCCCTCTATGGGCTTCCAAATATCCCTTTGCCAATTCCACAAGAACAGCCTTAGCGAAAGGCTTCTTGAAGGGAAAGATGTAACTCTGTGAGATGAATTCAGAGAACACAGAGCAGTTTCTCAGAAAGCTTCTTTCCAGTTTTGAACGGAAGATATTTCCTTTTTCACCATAGCCCTCTATGGGCTTCCAAACATCCCTTTGCCAATTCCACAAGAACAGCCTTAGCGAAAGGCTTCTTGAAGGGAAAGATGTAACTCTGTGAGATGAATTCACAGAACACAGAGCAGTTTCTCAGAAAGCTTCTTTCCAGTTTTGAACGGAAGATATTTCCTTTTTCAAAATAGCTCTCTATGGTTTCCAAATATCCCTTTGCCAATTCCACAAGAACTGCCTTAGCGAAAGGCTTCTTGAAGGGAAAGATGTAACTCTGTGAGATGAATTAACAGAACACAGAGCAGTTTCTCAGAAAGCTTCCTTCCAGTTTTGAACGGAAGATATTTCCTTTTTCACCATAGCCCTCTATGGGCTTCGAAGTATCCCTTTGCCAATTCCACAAGAACAGCCTTAGCGAATGGCTTCTTGAAGGGAAAGATGTAACTCTGTGAGACGAATTCAGAGAACACAGAGCAGTTTCTCAGAAAGCTTCTTTCTAGTTGTGAACGGAAGATATTTCCTTTTTCACCATAGCCCTCTATGGGCTTCCAAATATCCCTTTGCCAATTCCACAAGAAGAGCCTTAGCGAAAGGCTTCTTGAAGGGAAAGATGTAACTCTGTGAGATGAATTCAGAGAACACAAGCAGTTTCTCAGAAAGATTCTTTCCAGTTTTGAACGGAAGATATTTCCTTTTTCACCATAGGCCTCTATGGGCTTCCAAATATCCCTTTGCCAATTCCACAAGAACAGCCTTAGCGAAAGGCTTCTTGAAGGGAAAGATGTAACTCTGTGAGATGAATTCACAGAACACAGAGCAGTTTCTCAGAAAGCTTCCTTCCAGTTTTAAACGGAAGATATTTCCTTTTTCACCATAGCCGTCTATGGGCTTCCAAATATCCCTTTGCCAATTCCACAAGAACAGCCTTAGCGAAAGGCTTCTTGAAGGGAAAGATGTAACTCTGTGAGATGAATTCACAGAACACAGAGCAGTTTCTCACAAAGCTTCTTTCCGGTTTTGAACGGAAGATATTTCCTTTTTCAAAATAGCCGTCTATGAGCTTAAATATATTACTTTGCCAATTCCAAAAGAACAACCTTAGCCAAAGGCTTCTTGAAGGGAAAGATGTAACTCTGTGAGATGAATTAACAGAACACAGAACAGTTTCTAAGAAAGCTTCTTTCCAGGTTTGAACGGAAGATATTTCCTTTTTCACCATAGCCCTCTATGGGCTTCCAAATATCCCTTTGCCAATTCCACAAGAACAGCCTTAGCGAAAGGCTTCTTGAAGGGAAAGATGTAACTCTGTGAGATGAATTAACAGAACACAGAGCAGTTTCTCAGAAAGCTTCTTTCCAGTTTTGAACGGAAGATATTTCCTTTTTCAAAATAGCTCTCTATGGTTTCCAAATATCCCTTTGCCAATTCCACAAGAACTGCCTTAGCGAAAGGCTTCTTGAAGGGAAAGATGTAACTCTGTGAGATGAATTAACAGAAAACAGAGCAGTTTCTCAGAAAGCTTCTTTCCAGTTTTGAACGGAAGATATTTCCTTTTTCACCATAGATGTCTATGGGCTTCCAAATTTCCCTTTGCCAATTCTTCAAGAACAGCCTTAGCGAAAGGCTTCTTGAAGGGAAAGATGTAACTCTGTGAGATGAACTAACAGAACACAGAGCAGTTTCTCAGGAAGCTTCTTTCCAGTTTTGAACGGAAGCTATTTCCTTTTTCACCATAGGCCTCTATGGGTTTCCAAATATCCCTTTGCCAATTCCACAAGAACAGTCTTAGCGAAAGGCTTCTTGAAGGGAAAGATGTAACTCTGTGAGATGAATTCACAGAACACAGAGCAGTTTCTCAGAAAGCTTCTTTCCAGTTTTGAACGGAAGATATTTCCTTTTTCACCATAGCCCTCTATGGGCTTCCAAATATCCCTTTGCCAATTCCACAAGAACAGCCTTAGCGAAAGGCTTCTTGAAGGGAAAGATGTAACTCTGTGAGATGAATTCACAGAACACAGAGCAGTTTCTCAGAAAGCTTCTTTCCAGTTTTGAACGGAAGATATTTCCTTTTTCACCATAGCCCTCTATGGGCTTAGAAATATCCCTTTGCCAATTCCACAAGAACAGCCTTAGCGAAAGGATTCTTGAAGGGAAAGATGTAACTCTGTGGGATGAATTTAGAGAACACAGAGCAGTTTCTCAGAAAGCTTCTTTCCAGTTTTGAACGGAAGATATTTCCTTTTTCACCATAGCCCTCTATGGGCTTCCAAACATCCCTTTGCCAATTCCACAAGAACAGCCTTAGCGAAAGGCTTCTTGAAGGGAAAGATGTAACTCTGTGAGATGAATTCACAGAACACAGAGCAGTTTCTCAGAAAGCTTCTTTCCAGTTTTGAACGGAAGATATTTCCTTTTTCACCATAGATGTCTATGGGCTTCCAAATTTCCCTTTGCCAATTCCTCAAGAACAGCCTTAGCGAAAGGCTTCTTGAAGGGAAAGATGTAACTCTGTGAGATGAACTAACAGAACACAGAGCAGTTTCTCAGAAAGCTTCTTTCCGGTTTTGAACGGAAGATATTTCCTTTTTCACCATAGCCGTCTATGGGCTTCCAAATATTACTTTGCCAATTCCACAAGAACAACCTTAGCCAAAGGCTTCTTGAAGGGAAAGATGTAACTCTGTGAGATGAATTAACAGAACACAGAGCAGTTTCTCAGAAAGCTTCTTTCCAGTTTTGAACGGAAGATATTTCCTTTTTCAACATAGCCCTCTATGGGCTTCCAAATATCCCTTTGCCAATTCCACAAGAACAGCCTTAGCGAAAGGCTTCTTGAAGGGAAAGATGTAACTCTGTGAGATGAATTCACAGAACACAGAGCAGTTTCTCAGAAAGCTTCTTTCCAGTTTTGAACGGAAGATATTTCCTTTTTCACCATAGCCCTCTATGGGCTTCCAAATATCGCTTTGCCAATTCCAAAAGAACAGGCTTAGCGAAAGGCTTCTTGAAGGGAAAGATGTAACTCTGTGAGTTGAATTCAGAGAACACAGAGCAGTTTCTCAGAAAGCTTCTTTCCAGTTTTGAACGGAAGATATTTCCTTTTTCACCATAGCCCTCTATGGGTTTCCAAATATCGCTTTTCCAATTCCACAAGAACAGCCTTAGCGAAAGGCTTCTTGAAGGGAAAGATGTAACTCTGTGACATGAATTCACAGAACACAGAGCAGATTCTCAGAAAGCTTCTTTCCAGTTTTGAACGGAAGATATTTCCTTTTTCACCATAGATGTCTATGGGCTTACAAATTTCCCTTTGCCAATTCCTCAAGAACAGCCTTAGCGAAAGGCTTCTTGAAGGGAAAGATGTAACTCTGTGAGATGAACTAACAGAACACAGAGCAGTTTCTCAGAAAGCTTCTTTCCAGTTTTGAACGGAAGATATTTCCTTTTTCACCATAGCCCCCTATGGGCTTCCAAATATCCCTTTGCCAATTCCAGAAGAACAGCCTTAGCGAAAGGCTTCTTGAAGGGAAAGATGTAACTCTGTGAGATGAATTCACAGAACACAGAGCAGTTTCTCAGAAAGCTTCTTTCCAATTTTGAACGGAAGATATTTCCTTTTTCACCATAGCCGTCTATGGGCTTCCAAATATCCCTTTGCCAATTCCACAAGAACAGCCTTAGCGAAAGGATTCTTGAAGGGAAAGATGTATCTCTGTGAGATGAACTAACAGAACACAGAGCAGTTTCTCAGAAAGCTTCTCTCCAGTTTTGAACGGAAGATATTTCCTTTTTCACCATAGCCGTCTATGGGCTTCCAAATATCCCTTTGCCATTTCCACAAGAACAGCCTTAGCGAAAGGCTTCTTGAAGGGAAAGATGTAACTCTGTGAGATGAATTCAGAGAACACAGAGCAGTTTCTCAGAAAGCTTCTTTCCAGTTTTGAACGGAAGATATTTCCTTTTTCAAAATAGCTCTCTATGGTTTCCAAATATCCCTTTGCCAATTCCACAAGAACTGCCTTAGCGAAAGGCTTCTTGAAGGGAAAGATGTAACTCTGTGAGATGAATTAACAGAACACAGAGGAATTTCTCAGAAAGCTTCTTACCAGTTTTGAACGGAAGATATTTCCTTTTTCACCATAGCCCTCTATGGGCTTCGAAGTATCCCTTTGCCAATTCCACAAGAACAGCCTTAGCGAATGGCTTCTTGAAGGGAAAGATGTAACTCTGTGAGATGAATTCAGAGAACACAGAGCAGTTTCTCAGAAAGCTTCTTTCTAGTTGTGAACGGAAGATATTTCCTTTTTCACCATAGCCCTCTATGGGCTTCCAAATATACCTTTGCCAATTCCACAAGAGCAGCCTTAGCGAAAGGCTTCTTGAAGGGAAAGATGTAACTCTGTGAGATGAATTCAGAGAACACAAGCAGTTTCTCAGAAAGCTTCTTTCCAGTTTTGAACGGAAGATATTTCCTTTTTCACCATAGGCCTCTATGGGCTTCCAAATATCCCTTTGCCAATTCCACAAGAACAGCCTTAGCGAAAGGCTTCTTGAAGGGAAAGATGTAACTCTGTGAGATGAATTCACAGAACACAGAGCAGTTTCTCAGAAAGCTTCCTTCCAGTTTTGAACGGAAGATATTTCCTTTTTCACCATAGCCGTCTATGGGCTTCCAAATATCCCTTTGCCAATTCCACAAGAACAGCCTTAGCGAAAGGCTTCTTGAAGGGAAAGATGTAACTCTGTGAGATGAATTCACAGAACACAGAGCAGTTTCTCAGAAAGCTTCTTTCCGGTTTTGAACGGAAGATATTTCCTTTTTCACCATAGCCGTCTATGGGCTTCCAAATATTACTTTGCCAATTCCACAAGAACAACCTTAGCGAAAGGCTTCTTGAAGGGAAAGATGTAACTCTGTGAGATGAATTCACAGAACACAGAGCAGTTTCTCAGAAAGCTTCTTTCTAGTTGTGAACGGAAGATATTTCCTTTTTCACCATAGCCCTCTATGGGCTTCCAAATATCCCTTTGCCAATTCCACAAGAACAGCCTTAGCGAAAGGCTTCTTGAAGGGAAAGATGTAACTCTGTGAGATGAACTAACAGAACACAGAGCAGTTTCTCAGAAAGCTTCTATCCAATTTTGAACGGAAGATATTTCCTTTTTCACCATAGCCCTCTATGGGCTTCCAAATATCCCTTTGCCAATTCCACAAGAACAGCCTTAGCGAAAGGCTTCTTGAAGGGAAAGATGTAACTCTGTGAGATGAATTAACAGAACACAGAAAAGTTTCTCAGAAAGCTTCTTTCCAGTTTTGAACGGAAGATATTTCCTTTTTCACCATAGCCCTCTATGGGCTTCCAAATATCCCTTTGCCAATTCCACAAGAACAGCCTTAGCGAAAGGCTTCTTGAAGGAAAAGATTTAACTCTGTGAGATGAACTAACAGAACACAGAGCAGTTTCTCAGAAAGCTTCTTTCCAGTTTTGAACGGAAGATATTTCCTTTTTCACCATAGCCCTCTATGGGCTTCCAAATATCCCTTTGCCAATTCCACAAGAACAGCCTTAGCGAAAGGCTTCTTGAAGGGAAAGATGTAACTCTGTGAGATGAATTCAGAGAACACAGAGCAGTTTCTCAGAAAGCTTCTTTCCAGTTTTGAACGGAAGATATTTCCTTTTTCACCATAGCCCTCTATGGGCTTCCAAACATCCCTTTGCCAATTCCACAAGAACAGCCTTAGCGAAAGGCTTCTTGAAGGAAAAGATGTAACTCTGTGAGATGAATTCACAGAACACAGAGCAGTTTCTCAGAAAGCTTCTTTCCAGTTTTGAACGGAAGATATTTCCTTTTTCACCATAGATGTATATGGGCTTCCAAATTTCCCTTTGCCAATTCCTCAAGAACAGCCTTAGCGAAAGGCTTCTTGAAGGGAAAGATGTAACTCTGTGAGATGAACTAACAGAACACAGAGCAGTTTCTCAGAAAGCTTCTTTCCGGTTTTGAACGGAAGATATTTCCTTTTTCACCATAGCCGTCTATGGCCTTCCAAATATGACTTTGCCAATTCCACAAGAACAACCTTAGCCAAAGGCTTCTTGAAGGGAAAGATGTAACTCTGTGAGATGAATTAACAGAACACAGAGCAGTTTCTCAGAAAGCTTCTTTCCAGTTTTGAACGGAAGATATTTCCTTTTTCACCATAGCCCTCTATGGGCTTCCAAATATCGCTTTGCCAATTCCAAAAAAACAGCCTTAGCGAAAGGCTTCTTGAAGGGAAAGATGTAACTCTGTGAGATGAATTCAGAGAACACAGAGCAATTTCTCAGAAAGCTTCTTTCCAGTTTTGAACGGAAGATATTTCCTTTTTCACCATAGCCCTCTACGGGCTTCCAAATATCCCTTTGCCAATTCCACAAGAACAGCCTTAGCGAAAGGCTTCTTGAAGGGAAAGATGTAACTCTGTGAGATGAATTCAGAGAACACAAAGCAGTTTCTCAGAAAGCTTCTTTCCAGTTTTGAACGGAAGATATTTCCTTTTTCACCATAGCCCTCTATGGGCTTCCAAATATCCCTTTGCCAATTCCACAAGAACAGCCTTAGCGAAAGGCTTCTTGAAGGGAAAGATGTAACTCTGTGAGATGAACTAACAGAACACAGAGCAGTTTCTCAGAAAGCTTCTATCCAATTTTGAACGGAAGATATTTCCTTTTTCACCATAGCCCTCTATGGGCTTCCAAATATCCCTTTGCCAATTCCACAAGAACAGCCTTAGCGAAAGGCTTCTTGAAGGGAAAGATGTAACTCTGTGAGGTGAATTAACAGAACACAGAAAAGTTTCTCAGAAAGCTTCTTTCCAGTTTTGAACGGAAGATATTTCCTTTTTCACCATAGCCCTCTATGGGCTTCCAAATATCCCTTTGCCAATTCCACAAGAGCAGCCTTAGCGAAAGGCTTCTTGAAGGGAAAGATGTAACTCTGTGAGATGAATTCAGAGAACACAGAGCAGTTTCTCAGAAAGCTTCTTTCCAGTTTTGAACGGAAGATATTTCCTTTTTCACCATAGCCCTCTATGGGCTTCCAAACATCCCTTTGCCAATTCCACAAGAACAGCCTTAGCGAAAGGCTTCTTGAAGGGAAAGATGTAACTCTGTGAGATGAATTCACAGAACACAGAGCAGTTTCTCAGAAAGCTTCTTTCCAGTTTTGAACGGAAGATATTTCCTTTTTCAAAATAGCTCTCTATGGTTTCCAAATATCCCTTTGCCAATTCCACAAGAACTGCCTTAGCGAAAGGCTTCTTGAAGGGAAAGATGTAACTCTGTGAGATGAATTAACAGAACACAGAGCAGTGTCTCAGAAAGCTTCCTTCCAGTTTTGAACGGAAGATATTTCCTTTTTCACCATAGCCCTCTATGGGCTTCGAAGTATCCCTTTGCCAATTCCACAAGAACAGCCTTAGCGAATGGCTTCTTGAAGGGAAAGATGTAACTCTGTGAGACGAATTCAGAGAACACAGAGCAGTTTCTCAGAAAGCTTCTTTCTAGTTGTGAACGGAAGATATTTCCTTTTTCACCATAGCCCTCTATGGGCTTCCAAATATCCCTTTGCCAATTCCACAAGAAGAGCCTTAGCGAAAGGCTTCTTGAAGGGAAAGATGTAACTCTGTGAGATGAATTCAGAGAACACAAGCAGTTTCTCAGAAAGCTTCTTTCCAGTTTTGAACGGAAGATATTTCCTTTTTCACCATAGGCCTCTATGGGCTTCCAAATATCCCTTTGCCAATTCCACAAGAACAGCCTTAGCGAAAGGCTTCTTGAAGGGAAAGATGTAACTCTGTGAGATGAATTCACAGAACACAGAGCAGTTTCTCAGAAAGCTTCCTTCCAGTTTTAAACGGAAGATATTTCCTTTTTCACCATAGCCGTCTATGGGCTTCCAAATATCCCTTTGCCAATTCCACAAGAACAGCCTTAGCGAAAGGCTTCTTGAAGGGAAAGATGTAACTCTGTGAGATGAATTCACAGAACACAGAGCAGTTTCTCACAAAGCTTCTTTCCGGTTTTGAACGGAAGATATTTCCTTTTTCACCATAGCCGTCTATGGGCTTAAATATATTACTTTGCCAATTCCAAAAGAACAACCTTAGCCAAAGGCTTCTTGAAGGGAAAGATGTAACTCTGTGAGATGAATTAACAGAACACAGAACAGTTTCTAAGAAAGCTTCTTTCCAGGTTTGAACGGAAGATATTTCCTTTTTCACCATAGCCCTCTATGGGCTTCCAAATATCCCTTTGCCAATTCCACAAGAACAGCCTTAGCGAAAGGCTTCTTGAAGGGAAAGATGTAACTCTGTGAGATGAATTAACAGAACACAGAGCAGTTTCTCAGAAAGCTTCTTTCCAGTTTTGAACGGAAGATATTTCCTTTTTCAAAATAGCTCTCTATGGTTTCCAAATATCCCTTTGCCAAATCCACAAGAACTGCCTTAGCGAAAGGCTTCTTGAAGGGAAAGATGTAACTCTGTGAGATGAATTAACAGAACACAGAGCAGTTTCTCAGAAAGCTTCTTTCCAGTTTTGAACGGAAGTTATTTCCTTTTTTACCATAGATGTCTATGGGCTTCCAAATTTCCCTTTGCCAATTCTTCAAGAACAGCCTTAGCGAAAGGCTTCTTGAAGGGAAAGATGTAAATCTGTGAGATGAACGAACAGAACACAGAGCAGTTTCTCAGGAAGCTTCTTTCCAGTTTTGAACGGAAGCTATTTCCTTTTTCACCATAGGCCTCTATGGGTTTCCAAATATCCCTTTGCCAATTCCACAAGAACAGTCTTAGCGAAAGGCTTCTTGAAGGGAAAGATGTAACTCTGTGAGATGAATTCACAGAACACAGAGCAGTTTCTCAGAAAGCTTCTTTCCAGTTTTGAACGGAAGATATTTCCTTTTTCACCATAGCCCTCTATGGGCTTCCAAATATCCCTTTGCCAATTCCACAAGAACAGCCTTAGCGAAAGGCTTCTTGAAGGGAAAGATGTAACTCTGTGAGATGAATTCACAGAACACAGAGCAGTTTCTCAGAAAGCTTCTTTCCAGTTTTGAACGGAAGATATTTCCTTTTTCACCATAGCCCTCTATGGGCTTAGAAATATCCCTTTGCCAATTCCACAAGAACAGCCTTAGCGAAAGGATTCTTGAAGGGAAAGATGTAACTCTGTGAGATGAATTTAGAGAACACAGAGCAGTTTCTCAGAAAGCTTCTTTCCAGTTTTGAACGGAAGATATTTCCTTTTTCACCATAGCCCTCTAGGGGCTTCCAAACATCCCTTTGCCAATTCCACAAGAACAGCCTTAGCGAAAGGCTTCTTGAAGGGAAAGATGTAACTCTGTGAGATAAATTCACAGAACACAGAGCAGTTTCTCAGAAAGCTTCTTTCCAGTTTTGAACGGAAGATATTTCCTTTTTCACCATAGATGTCTATGGGCTTCCAAATTTCCCTTTGCCAATTCCTCAAGAACAGCCTTAGCGAAAGGCTTCTTGAAGGGAAAGATGTAACTCTGTGAGATGAACTAACAGAACACAGAGCAGTTTCTCAGAAAGCTTCTTTCCGGTTTTGAACGGAAGATATTTCCTTTTTCACCATAGCCGTCTATGGGCTTCCAAATATTACTTTGCCAATTCCACAAGAACAAACTTAGCCAAAGGCTTCTTGAAGGGAAAGATGTAACTCTGTGAGATGAATTAACAGAACACAGAGCAGTTTCTCAGAAAGCTTCTTTCCAGTTTTGAACGGAAGATATTTCCTTTTTCAACATAGCCCTCTATGGGCTTCCAAATATCCCTTTGCCAATTCCACAAGAACAGCCTTAGCGAAAGGCTTCTTGAAGGGAAAGATGTAACTCTGTGAGATGAATTCACAGAACACAGAGCAGTTTCTCAGAAAGCTTCTTTCCAGTTTTGAACGGAAGATATTTCCTTTTTCACCATAGCCCTCTATGGGCTTCCAAATATCGCTTTGCCAATTCCAAAAGAACAGGCTTAGCGAAAGGCTTCTTGAAGGGAAAGATGTAACTCTGTGAGTTGAATTCAGAGAACACTGAGCAGTTTCTCAGAAAGCTTCTTTCCAGTTTTGAACGGAAGATATTTCCTTTTTCACCATAGCCCTCTATGGGTTTCCAAATATCGCTTTTCCAATTCCACAAGAACAGCCTTAGCGAAAGGCTTCTTGAAGGGAAAGATGTAACTCTGTGACATGAATTCACAGAACACAGAGCAGATTCTCAGAAAGCTTCTTTCCAGTTTTGAACGGAAGATATTTCCTTTTTCACCATAGATGTCTATGGGCTTACAAATTTCCCTTTGCCAATTCCTCAAGAACAGCCTTAGCGAAAGGCTTCTTGAAGGGAAAGATGTAACTCTGTGAGATGAACTAACAGAACACAGAGCAGTTTCTCAGAAAGCTTCTTTCCAGTTTTGAACGGAAGATATTTCCTTTTTCACCATAGCCCTCTATGGGCTTCCAAATATCCCTTTGCCAATTCCAGAAGAACAGCCTTAGCGAAAGGCTTCTTGAAGGGAAAGATGTAACTCTGTGAGATGAATTCACAGAACACAGAGCAGTTTCTCAGAAAGCTTCTTTCCAATTTTGAACGGAAGATATTTCCTTTTTCACCATAGCCGTCTATGGGCTTCCAAATATCCCTTTGCCAATTCCACAAGAACAGCCTTAGCGAAAGGATTCTTGAAGGGAAAGATGTATCTCTGTGAGATGAACTAACAGAACACAGAGCAGTTTCTCAGAAATCTTCTCTCCAGTTTTGAACGGAAGATATTTCCTTTTTCACCATAGCCGTCTATGGGCTTCCAAATATCCCTTTGCCATTTCCACAAGAACAGCCTTAGCGAAAGGCTTCTTGAAGGGAAAGATGTAACTCTGTGAGATGAATTCACAGAACACAGAGCAGTTTCTCAGAAAGCTTCTTTCCAGTTTTGAACGGAAGATATTTCCTTTTTCAAAATAGCTCTCTATGGTTTCCAAATATCCCTTTGCCAATTCCACAAGAACTGCCTTAGCGAAAGGCTTCTTGAAGGGAAAGATGTAACTCTGTGAGATGAATTAACAGAACACAGAGGAGTTTCTCAGAAAGCTTCTTACCAGTTTTGAACGGAAGATATTTCCTTTTTCACCATAGCCCTCTATGGGCTTCGAAGTATCCCTTTGCCAATTCCACAAGAACAGCCTTAGCGAATGGCTTCTTGAAGGGAAAGATGTAACTCTGTGAGATGAATTCAGAGAACACAGAGCAGTTTCCCAGAAAGCTTCTTTCCAGTTGTGAACGGAAGATATTTCCTTTTTCACCATAGCCCTCTATGGGCTTCCAAATATACCTTTGCCAATTCCACAAGAGCAGCCTTAGCGAAAGGCTTCTTGAAGGGAAAGATGTAACTCTGTGAGATGAATTCAGAGAACACAAGCAGTTTCTCAGAAAGCTTCTTTCCAGTTTTGAACGGAAGATATTTCCTTTTTCACCATAGGCCTCTATGGGCTTCCAAATATCCCTTTGCCAATTCCACAAGAACAGCCTTAGCGAAAGGCTTCTTGAAGGAAAAGATTTAACTCTGTGAGATGAACTAACAGAACACAGAGCAGTTTCTCAGAAAGCTTCTTTCCAGTTTTGAACGGAAGATATTTCCTTTTTCACCATAGCCCTCTATGGGCTTCCAAATATCCCTTTGCCAATTCCACAAGAACAGCCTTAGCGAAAGGCTTCTTGAAGGGAAAGATGTAACTCTGTGAGATGAATTCAGAGAAGACAGAGCAGTTTCTCAGAAATCTTCTTTCCAGTTTTGAACGGAAGATATTTCCTTTTTCACCATAGCCCTCTATGGGCTTCCAAACATCCCTTTGCCAATTCCACAAGAACAGCCTTAGCGAAAGGCTTCTTGAAGGAAAAGATGTAACTCTGTGAGATGAATTCACAGAACACAGAGCAGTTTCTCAGAAAGCTTCTTTCCAGTTTTGAACGGAAAATATTTCCTTTTTCACCATAGATGTCTATGGGCTTCCAAATTTCCCTTTGCCAATTCCTCAAGAACAGCCTTAGCGAAAGGCTTCTTGAAGGGAAAGATGTAACTCTGTGAGATGAACTAACAGAACACAGAGCAGTTTCTCAGAAAGCTTCTTTCCGGTTTTGAACGGAAGATATTTCCTTTTTCACCATAGCCGTCTATGGCCTTCCAAATATGACTTTGCCAATTCCACAAGAACAACCTTAGCCAAAGGCTTCTTGAAGGGAAAGATGTAACTCTGTGAGATGAATTAACAGAACACAGAGCAGTTTCTCAGAAAGCTTCTTTCCAGTTTTTAACGGAAGTTATTTCCTTTTTCACCATAGCCCTCTATGGGCTTCCAAATATCCCTTTGCCAATTCCACAAGAACAGCCTTAGCGAAAGGCTTCTTGAAGGGAAAGATGTAACTCTGTGAGATGAATTCACAGAACACAGAGCAGTTTCTCAGAAAGCTTCTTTCCAGTTTTGAACGGAAGATATTTCCTTTTTCAAAATAGCTCTCTATGGTTTCCAAATATCCCGTTGCCAATTCCACAAGAACAGCCTTAGCGAAAGGCTTCTTGAAGGGAAAGATGTAACTCTGTGAGATGAATTAACAGAACACAGAGCAGTTTCTCAGAAAGCTTCTTTCCAGTTTTGAACGGAAGATATTTCCTTTTTCACCATAGCCCTCTATGGGCTTCGAAGTATCCCTTTGCCAATTCCACAAGAACAGCCTTAGCGAATGGCTTCTTGAAGGGAAAGATGTAACTCTGTGAGATGAATTCAGAGAACACAGAGCAGTTTGTCAGACAGCTTCTTTCTAGTTGTGAACGGAAGATATTTCCTTTTTCACCATAGCCCTCCATGGGCTTCCAAATATCCCTTTGCCAATTCCACAAGAACAGCCTTAGCGAAAGGCTTCTTGAAGGGAAAGATGTAACTCTGTGAGATGAATTCAGAGAACCCAAGCAGTTTCTCAGAAAGCTTCTTTCCAGTTTTGAACGGAAGATATTTCCTTTTTCACCATAGGCCTCTATGGGCTTCCAAATATCCCTTTGCCAATTCCACAAGAACAGCCTTAGCGAAAGGCTTCTTGAAGGGAAAGATGTAACTCTGTGAGATGAATTAACAGAACACAGAGCAGTTTCTCAGAAAGCTTCTTTCCAGTTTTGAACGGAAGATATTTCCTTTTTCACCATAGCCCTCTATGGGTTTCCAAATATCGCTTTTCCAATTCCACAAGAACAGCCTTATCGAAAGGCTTCTTGAAGGGAAAGATGTAACTCTGTGAGATGAATTCACAGAACACAGAGCAGTTTCTCAGAAAGCTTCTTTCCAGTTTTGAACGTAAGATATTTCCTTTTTCACCATAGATGTCTATGGGCTTCCAAATTTCCCTTTGCCAATTCCTCAAGAACAGCCTTAGCGAAAGGCTTCTTGAAGGTAAAGATGTAACTCTGTGAGATGAACTAACAGAACACAGAGCAGTTTCTCAGAAAGCTTCTTTCCGGTTTTGAACGGAAGATATTTCCTTTTTCACCATAGCCGTCTATGGGCTTCCAAATATTACTTTGCCAATTCCACAAGAACAACCTTAGCCAAAGGCTTCTTGAAGGGAAAGATGTAACTCTGTGAGATGAATTAACAGAACAGAGAGAAGTTTCTCAGAAAGCTTCTTTCCAGTTTTTAACGGAAGATATTTCCTTTTTCACCATAGCCCTCTATGGGCTTCCAAATATCCCTTTGCCAATTCCACAAGAACAGCCTTAGCGAAAGGCTTCTTGAAGGGAAAGATGTAACTCTGTGAGATGAATTCACAGAACACAGAGCAGTTTCTCAGAAAGCTTCTTTCCAGTTTTGAACGGAAGATATTTCCTTTTTCAAAATAGCTCTCTATGGTTTCCAAATATCCCTTTGCCAATTCCACAAGAACTGCCTTAGCGAAAGGCTTCTTGAAGGGAAAGATGTAACTCTGTGAGATGAATTAACAGAACACAGAGCAGTTTCTCAGAAAGCTTCTTACCAGTTTTGAACGGAAGATATTTCCTTTTTCACCATAGCCCTCTATGGGCTTCGAAGTATCCCTTTGCCAATTCCACAAGAACAGCCTTAGCGAATGGCTTCTTGAAGGGAAAGATGTAACTCTGTGAGATGAATTCAGAGAACACAGAGCAGTTTCTCAGAAAGCTTCTTTCTAGTTGTGAACGGAAGATATTTCCTTTTTCACCATAGCCCTCTATGGGCTTCCAAATATCCCTTTGCCAATTCCACAAGAACAGCCTTAGCGAAAGGCTTCTTGAAGGGAAAGATGTAACTCTGTGAGATGAATTCAGAGAACACAAGCAGTTTCTCAGAAAGCTTCTTTCCAGTTTTGAACGGAAGATAATTCCTTTTTCACCATAGGCCTCTATGGGCTTCCAAATATCCCTTTGCCAATTCCACAAGAACAGCCTTAGCGAAAGGCTTCTTGAAGGGAAAGATGTAACTCTGTGAGATGAATTCACAGAACACAGAGCAGTTTCTCAGAAAGCTTCCTTCCAGTTTTGAACGGAAGATATTTCCTTTTTCACCATAGCCGTCTATGGGCTTCCAAATATCCCTTTGCCAATTCCACAAGAACAGCCTTAGCGAAAGGCTTCTTGAAGGGAAAGATGTAACTCTGTGAGATGAATTCACAGAACACAGAGCAGTTTCTCAGAAAGCTTCTTTCCGGTTTTGAACGGAAGATATTTCCTTTTTCACCATAGCCGTCTATGGGCTTCCAAATATTACTTTGCCAATTCCACAAGAACAACCTTAGCCAAAGGCTTCTTGAAGGGAAAGATGTAACTCTGTGAGATGAATTAACAGAACACAGAGCAGTTTCTCAGAAAGCTTCTTTCCAGTTTTGAACGGAAGATATTTCCTTTTTCACCATAGACCTCTATGGGCTTCCAAATATCCCTTTGCCAATTCCACAAGAACAGCCTTAGCGAAAGGCTTCTTGAAGGGAAAGATGTAACTCTGTGAGATGAATTAACAGAACACAGAGCAGTTTCTCAGAAAGCTTCTTTCCAGTTTTGAACGGAAGATATTTCCTTTTTCAAAATAGCTCTCTATGGTTTCCAAATATCCCTTTGCCAATTCCACAAGAACTGCCTTAGCGAAAGGCTTCTTGAAGGGAAAGATGTAACTCTGTGAGATGAATTAACAGAAAACAGAGCAGTTTCTCAGAAAGCTTCTTTCCACTTTTGAACGGAAGATATTTCCTTTTTCACCATAGCCCTCTATGGGCTTCCAAAGATCCCTTTGCCAATTCCACAAGAACAGCCTTAGCGAAAGGCTTCTTGAAGGGAAAGATGTAACTCTGTGAGATGAATTCACAGAACACAGAGCAGTTTCTCAGAAAGCTTCTTTCCAGTTTTGAACGGAAGATATTTCCTTTTTCACCATAGATGTCTATGGGCTTCCAAATTTCCCTTTGCCAATTCCTCAAGAACAGCCTTAGCGAAAGGCTTCTTGAAGGGAAAGATGTAACTCTGTGAGATGAACTAACAGAACACAGAGCAGTTTCTCAGGAAGCTTCTTTCCAGTTTTGAACAGAAGCTATTTCCTTTTTCACCATAGCCCTCTATGGGCTTCCAAATATCCCTTTGCCAATTCCACAAGAACAGCCTTAGCGAAAGGCTTCTTGAAGGTAAAGATGTAACTCTGTGTGATGAATTCACAGAACACAGAGCAGTTTCTCAGAAAGCTTCTTTCCAGTTTTGAACGGAAGATATTTCCTCTTTCACCATAGCCCTCTATGGGCTTCCAAATATCCCTTTGCCAATTCCACAAGAACAGCCTTAGCGAAAGGCTTCTTGAAGGGAAAGATGTAACTCTGTGAGATGAATTAACAGAACACAGAGCAGTTTCTCAGAAAGCTTCTTTCCAGTTTTGAACGGAAGATATTTCCTTTTTCACCATAGCCGTCTATGGGCTTCCAAATATCCCTTTGCCATTTCCACAAGAACACCCTTAGCGAAAGGCTTCTTGAAGGGAAAGATGTAACTCTGTGAGATGAATTCAGAGAACACAGGCAGTTTCTCAGAAAGCTTCTTTCCAGTTTTGAACGGAAGATATTTCCTTTTTCACCATAGGCCTCTATGGGCTTCCAAATATCCCTTTGCCAATTCCACAAGAACAGCCTTAGCGAAAGGCTTCTTGAAGGGAAAGATGTAACTCTGTGAGATGAATTCACAGAACACAGAGCAGTTTCTCAGAAAGCTTCCTTCCAGTTTTGAACGGAAGATATTTCCTTTTTCACCATAGCCGTCTATGGGCTTCCAAATATCCCTTTGCCAATTCCACAAGAACAGCCTTAGAGAAAGGCTTCTTGAAGGGAAAGATGTAACTCTGTGAGATGAATTCAGAGAACACAGAGCAGTTTCTCAGAAAGCCTCTTTCCGGTTTTGAACGGAAGATATTTCCTTTTTCACCATAGCCCTCTAAGGGCTTCCAAATATCCCTTTGCCAGATCCACAAGAAAAGCCTTAGCGAAAGGCTTCTTGAAGGGAAAGATGTAACTCTGTGAGATGAATTCACAGAACACAGAGCTGTTTCTCAGAAAGCTTCTTTCCAGTTTTGAACGGAAGATATTTCCTTTTTCACCATAGCCCTCTATGTGCTTCCAAATATCCCTTTGCCAATTCCACAAGAACAGCATTAGCGAAAGGCTTCTTGAAGGGAAAGATGTAACTCTGTGAGATGAATTCAGAGAACACAGAGCAGTTTCTCAGAAAGCTTCTTTCCAGTTTTGAACGGAAGATATTTCCTTTTTCACCATAGCCCTCTATGGGCTTCCAAACATCCCTTTGCCAATTCCACAAGAACAGCCTTAGCGAAAGGCTTCTTGAAGGGAAAGATGTCACTCTGTGAGATGCATTAACAGAACACAGAGCAGTTTCTCAGAAAGCTTCTTTCCAGTTGTGAACGGAAGGTATTTTCTTTTTCACCATAGCCCTCTATGGGCTTCCAAATATCCCTTTGCCAATTCCACAAGAACAGCCTTAGCGAAAGGCTTCTTGAAGGGAAAGATGTAACTCTGTGAGATGAATTCAGAGAACACAGAGCAGTTTCTCAGAAAGCTTCTCTCCAGTTTTGAACGGAAGATATTTCCTTTTTCAAAATAGCTCTCTATGGGCTTCCAAATATCCCTTTGCCAATTCCACAAGAACTGCCCTAGCGAAAGGCTTCTTGAAGGGAAAGATGTAACTCTGTGAGATGAATTAACAGAACACAGAGCAGTTTCTCACAAAGGTTCTTTCCAGTTTTGAACGGAAGATATTTCCTTTTTCACCATAGCCTTCTATGGGCTTCCAAATATCCCTTTGCCAATTCCACAAGAACAGCCTTAGCGAAAGGTTTCTTGAAGGGATAGATGTAATTCTGTGAGATGAACTAACAGAACACAGAGCAGTTTCTCAGAAAGCTTCTTTCCAGTTTTGAACGGAAGATATTTCCTTTTTCACCATAGCCCTCTAGGTGCTTCCAAATATCCCTTTGCCAATTCCACAAGAACAGCCTTAGCGAAAGGCTTCTTGAAGGGAAAGATGTAACTCTGTGAGATGAATTCAGAGAACACAGAGCAGTTTCTCAGAAAGCTTCTTTCCAGTTTTGAACGGAAGATATTTCCTTTTTCACCATAGATCTCTATGGGCTTCCAAATATCCCTTTGCCAATTCCACAAGAACAGCCTTAGCGAAAGGCTTCTTGAAGGGAAAGATGTAACTCTGTGAGATGAATTCAGAGAAGACAGAGCAGTTTCTCAGAAAGCTTCTTTCCAGTTGTGAACGAAGATATTTCCTTTTTCACCATAGCCTTCTATGGGCTTCCAAATATCCCTTTGCCAATTCCACAAGAACAGCCTTAGCGAAAGTTTTCTTGAAGGGATAGATGTAATTCTGTGAGATGAACTAACAGAACACAGAGCAGTTTCTCAGAAAGCTTCTTTCCAGTTTTGAACGGAAGATATTTCCTTTTTCACCATAGCCCTCTAGGTGCTTCCAAATATCCCTTTGCCAATTCCACAAGAACAGCCTTAGCGAAAGGCTTCTTGAAGGGAAAGATGTAACTCTGTGAGATGAATTCAGAGAACACAGAGCAGTTTCTCAGAAAGCTTCTTTCCAGTTTTGAACGGAAGATATTTCCTTTTTCACCATAGATCTCTATGGGCTTCCAAACATCCCTTCGCCAATTCCACAAGAACATCCTTAGCGAAAGGCTTCTTGAAGGGAAAGATGTCACTCTGTGAGATGAATTAACAGAACACACAGCAGTTTCTCAGAAAGCTTCTTTCCAGTTTCCAACGGAAGATATTTTCTTTTCCACCATAGCCCTCTATGGGCTTCTAAATATCCCTTTGCCAATTCGAAAAGACCAGCGTTAGCGAAAGGCTTCTTGAAGGGAAAGATGTAACTCTGTGAGATGAATTCAGAGAACACAGAGCAGCTTCTGAGAAAGCTTCTTTCCACTTTTGAACGGAATATATTTCCTTTTTCACCATAGCTCTCTATGGGCTTTCAAGTATCCCTTTTCCAATTCCACAAGAACAGCCTTAGCGAAAGGCTTTTTGAAGGGAAAGATGTAACTCTGTGAGATGAATTAACAGAACACAGAGCTGTTTCTCAGAAAGCTTCTTTCCATTTTTGAACGGAAGATATTTCCTTTTTCACCATAGCCCTCTATGGGCTTCCAAATATCCCTTTGCCAGTTCCACAAGAAAAGCCTTAGCGAAAGGTTTCTTGAAGGGAAAGATGTAACTCTGTGAGATGAACTAACAGAACACAGAGCAGTTTCTCAGAAAGCTTCTTTCCAGTTTTGAACGGAAGATATTTCCTGTTTCACCTTAGCCCTCTATGGGCTTCCAAACATCCCTTTGCCAATTCCACAAGAACAGCCTTAGCGAAAGGCTTCTTGAAGGGAAAGATGTCACTCTGTGTGATGAATTAACAGAACACAGAGCAGTTTCTCAGAAAGCTTCTTTCCAGTTGTGAACGGAAGATATTTTCTTTTTCACCATAGCCCTCTATGGGCTTTCAAATATCCCTTTGCCAATTCCACAAGAACAGCCATAGCGAACGGCTTTTAGAAGGGAAAGATGTAACTCTGTGAGATGAATTAACAGAACGCAGAGCAATTTCTCAGAAAGCTTCTCTCTAGGTTTGGAACTGAAGATATTTCCTTTTTCACCATAGCCCTCTATGGGCTTCCAAATATCCCTTTGCCAGTTCCACAGGAACAGCCTTAGCGAAAGGCTTCTTGAAGGGAAAGATGTAACTCTGTGAGATGGACTAACAGAACACAGAGCAGTTTCTCAGAAAGCTTGTTTCCAGTTTTGAACGGAAGATATTTCCTTTTTCACCATAGCTCTCTATGGGCTTCCAAATATCCCTTTGCCAATTCCACAAGAACATCCTTAGCGAAAGGCTTCTTGAAGGGAAAGATGTAACTCTGTGAGATGAACTAACAGAACAGAGAGGAGTTTCTCAGAAAGCTTCTTTCCAGTTTTGAACGGAAGATATTTCCTTTTTCACCGTAGCCCTCTATGGGTTTCCAAATATCCCTTTGCCAATTCCACAAGAACAGCCTTAGCGAAAGGCTTCTTGAAGGGAAAGATGTAACTCTGTGAGGTGAATTCAGAGAACACAGAGCAGTTTCTCAGATAGCTTCTTTCCAGTTTTGAATGGAAGATATTTCCTTTTTCACCATAGTCCTCTATGGGCTTCCAAATACCACTTTGCCAATTCCACAAAACCAGCCTTAGCGAAAGGCTTCTTGAAGGGAAAGATGTAACTCTGTGAGATGAATTCAGAGAACACAGAGCAGTTTCTCAGAAAGCTTCATTCCAGTTTTGAACGGAAGATATTTCCTTTTCCACCATAGCCCTCTTTGGGCTTCCAAATATCCCTTTGCCAATTCCACAAGAATAGCCTTAGCGAAAGGCTTCTTGAAGGGAAAGATGTAACTCTGTGAGATGAATTAACAGAACACAGAGCAGTTTCTCAGAAAGCTTCTTTCCAGTTGTGAACGGAAGATATTTTCTTTTTCACTATAGCCCTCTATGTGCTTCCAAATATCCCTTTGCCAATTCCACAAGAACAGCCTTAGCGAAAGGCTTCTTGAAGGGAAAGATGTAACTCTGTGAGATGAATTCAGAGAACACAGAGCAGTTTCTCAGAAAGCTTTTTTCCAGTTTTGAACGGAAGATATTTCCTTTTTCAAAATAGCCCTCTATGGGCTTCCAAACATCCCTTTGCCAATTCCACAAGAACAGCCTTAGCGAAAGGCTTCTTGAAGGGAAAGATGGCATTCTGTGAGATGAATTAACAGAACACAGAGCAGTTTCTCAGAAAGCTTCTTTCCAGTTGTGAACGGAAGATATTTTCTTTTTCACTATAGCCCTCTATGGGCTTCCAAATATCCCTTTGGCAATTCCACAAGAACAGCCTTAGCGAAAGGCTTCTTGAAGGGAAAGACGTAACTCTGTGAGACGAATTCAGAGAACACAGAGCAGTTTCTCAGAAAGCTTCTTTCCAGTTTGGAACTGAAGATATTTCCTTTTTCACCATAGCCCTCTATGGGCTTCCAAATATCCCTTTGCCAGTTCCACAGGAACAGCCTTAGCGAAAGGCTTCTTGAAGGGAAAGATGTAACTCTGTGAGATGAACTAACAGAACACAGAGCAGTTTCTCAGAAAGCTTCTTTCCAGTTTTGAACGGAAGATATTTCCTTTTTCACCATAGCCCTCTATGGGCTTCCAAATATCCCTTTGCCAATTCCACAAGAACAGCCTTAGCGAAAGGCTTCTTGAAGGGAAAGATGTAACTCTGTGAGATGAATTCAGAGAACACAGAGCAGTTTCTCAGAAAGCTTCTTTCCAGTTGTGAACGAAGATATTTCCTTTTTCACCATAGCCTTCTATGGGCTTCCAAATATCCCTTTGCCAATTCCACAAGAACAGCCTTAGCGAAAGGTTTCTTGAAGGGATAGATGTAATTCTGTGAGATGAACTAACAGAACACAGAGCAGTTTCTCAGAAAGCTTCTTTCCAGTTTTGAACGGAAGATATTTCCTTTTTCACCATAGCCCTCTAGGTGCTTCCAAATATCCCTTTGCCAATTCCACAAGAACAGCCTTAGCGAAAGGCTTCTTGAAGGGAAAGATGTAACTCTGTGAGATGAATTCAGAGAACACAGAGCAGTTTCTCAGAAAGCTTCTTTCCAGTTTTGAACGGAAGATATTTCCTTTTTCACCACAGATCTCTATGGGCTTCCAAACATCCCTTCGCCAATTCCACAAGAACATCCTTAGCGAAAGGCTTCTTGAAGGGAAAGATGTCACTCTGTGAGATGAATTAACAGAACACAGAGCAGTTTCTCAGAAAGCTTCTTTCCAGTTTCCAACGGAAGATATTTTCTTTTCCACCATAGCCCTCTATGGGCTTCCAAATATCCCTTTGCCTATTCGAAAAGACCAGCGTTAGCGAAAGGCTTCTTGAAGGGAAAGATGTAACTCTGTGAGATGAATTCAGAGAACACAGAGCAGTTTCTGAGAAAGCTTCTTTCCACTTTTGAACGGAAGATATTTCCTTTTTCACCATAGCCCTCTATGGGCTTCCAAATATCCCTTTGCCAATTCCACAAGAACTGCCTTAGCGAAAGGCTTCTTGAAGGGAAAGATGTAACTCTGTGAGATGAATTAACAGAACACAGAGCAGTTTCTCAGAAAGCTTCTTTCCAGCTTTGAACGGAAGGTATTTCCTTTTTCACCATAGCCCTCTATGGGCTTCCAAATATCCCTTTGCCAATTCCACAAGAACAGGCTTAGCGAAAGGCTTCTTGAAGGGAAAGATGTAACTCTGTGAGATGAATTCAGAGAACACAGAGCAGTTTCTCAGAAAGCTTCTTTCCAGTTTTGAACACAATATATTTCCTTTTTCACCATAGCTCTCTATGGGCTTTCAAGTATCCCTTTTCCAATTCCACAAGAACAGCCTTAGCGAAAGGCTTTTTGAAGGGAAAGATGTAACTCTGTGAGATGAATTAACAGAACACAGAGCTGTTTCTCAGAAAGCTTCTTTCCATTTTTGAACGGAAGATATTTCCTTTTTCACCATAGCCCTCTATGGGCTTCCAAATATCCCTTTGCCAGTTCCACAAGAAAAGCCTTAGCGAAAGGTTTCTTGAAGGGAAAGATGTAACTCTGTGAGATGAACTAACAGAACACAGAGCAGTTTCTCAGAAAGCTTCTTTCCAGTTGTGAACGGAAGATATTTTCTTTTTCACTATAGCCCTCTATGTGCTTCCAAATATCCCTTTGCCAATTCCACAAGAACAGCCTTAGCGAAAGGCTTCTTGAAGGGAAAGATGTAACTCTGTGAGATGAATTCAGAGAACACAGAGCAGTTTCTCAGAAAGCTTTTTTCCAGTTTTGAACGGAAGATATTTCCTTTTTCACCATAGCCGTCTATGGGCTTCCAAACATCCCTTTGCCAATTCCACAAGAACAGCCTTAGCGAAAGGCTTCTTGAAGGGAAAGATGGCATTCTGTGAGATAAATTAACAGAACACAGAGCAGTTTCTCAGAAAGCTTCTTTCCAGTTGTGAACGGAAGATATTTTCTTTTTCACTATAGCCCTCTATGGGCTTCCAAATATCCCTTTGCCAATTCCACAAGAACAGCCTTAGCGAAAGGCTTCTTGAAGGGAAAGACGTAACTCTGTGAGATGAATTCAGAGAACACAGAGCAGTTTCTCAGAAAGCTTCTTTCCAGTTTTCAACGGAAGATATTTCCTTTTTCACCATAGCCCTCTATGGGCTTCCAAACATCCCTTTGCCAATTCCACAAGAACAGCCTTAGCGAAAGGCTTCTTGAAGGGAAAGATGTCACTCTGTGAGATGAAATAACAGAACACAGAGCAGTTTCTCAGAGAGCTTCTTTCCAGTTGTGAACGGAAGATATTTTCTTTTTCACCAAAGCCCTCTATGGGCTTCCAAATATCCCTTTGCCAATTCCACAAGAACAGCCTTAGCGAAAGGCTTCTTGAAGGGAAAGATGTAACTCTGTGAGATGAATTCAGAGAACACAGAGCAGTTTCTCAGAAAGCTTCTTTCCAGTTTTGAACGGAATATATTTCCTTTCTCACCATAGCTCTCTATGGGCTTTCAAGTATCCCTTTTCCAATTCCACAAGAACAGCCTTAGCGAAAGGCTTTTTGAAGGGAAAGATGTAACTCTGTGAGATGAATTAACAGAACACAGAGCTGTTTCTCAGAAAGCTTCTTTCCATTTTTGAACGGAAGATATTTCCTTTTTCACCATAGCCCTCTATGGGCTTCCAAATATCCCTTTGCCAGTTCCACAAGAAAAGCCTTAGCGAAAGGTTTCTTGAAGGGAAAGATGTAACTCTGTGAGATGAACTAACAGAACACAGAGCAGTTTCTCAGAAAGCTTCTTTCCAGTTTTGAACGGAAGATATTTCCTGTTTCACCTTAGCCCTCTATGGGCTGCCAAACATCCCTTTGCCAATTCCACAAGAACAGCCTTAGCGAAAGGCTTCTTGAAGGGAAAGATGTCACTCTGTGAGATGAATTAACAGAACACAGAGCAGTTTCTCAGAAAGCTTCTTTCCAGTTGTGAACGGAAGATATTTTCTTTTTCACCATAGCCCTCTATGGGCTTTCAAATATCCCTTTGCCAATTCCACAAGAACAGCCATAGCGAACGGCTTTTAGAAGGGAAAGATGTAACTCTGTGAGATGAATTAACAGAACGCAGAGCAATTTCTCAGAAAGCTTCTCTCTAGTTTGGAACTGAAGATATTTCCTTTTTCACCATAGCCCTCTATGGGCTTCCAAATATCCCTTTGCCAGTTCCACAGGAATAGCCTTAGCGAAAGGCTTCTTGAAGGGAAAGATGTAACTCTGTGAGATGAACTAACAGAACACAGAGCAGTTTCTCAGAAAGCTTCTTTCCAGTTTTGAACGGAAGATATTTCCTTTTTCACCATAGATCTCTATGGGCTTCCAAATATCCCTTTGCCAATTCCACAAGAACAGCCTTAGCGAAAGGCTTCTTGAAGGGAAAGATGTAACTCTGTGAGATGAATTCAGAGAAGACAGAGCAGTTTCTCAGAAAGCTTCTTTCCAGTTGTGAACGAAGATATTTCCTTTTTCACCATAGCCTTCTATGGGCTTCCAAATATCCCTTTGCCAATTCCACAAGAACAGCCTTAGCGAAAGTTTTCTTGAAGGGATAGATGTAATTCTGTGAGATGAACTAACAGAACACGGAGCAGTTTCTCAGAAAGCTTCTTTCCAGTTTTGAACGGAAGATATTTCCTTTTTCACCATAGCCCTCTAGGTGCTTCCAAATATCCCTTTGCCAATTCCACAAGAACAGCCTTAGCGAAAGGCTTCTTGAAGGGAAAGATGTAACTCTGTGAGATGAATTCAGAGAACACAGAGCAGTTTCTCAGAAAGCTTCTTTCCAGTTTTGAACGGAAGATATTTCCTTTTTCACCATAGATCTCTATGGGCTTCCAAACATCCCTTCGCCAATTCCACAAGAACATCCTTAGCGAAAGGCTTCTTGAAGGGAAAGATGTCACTCTGTGAGATGAATTAACAGAACACACAGCAGTTTCTCAGAAAGCTTCTTTCCAGTTTCCAACGGAAGATATTTTCTTTTCCACCATAGCCCTCTATGGGCTTCTAAATATCCCTTTGCCAATTCGAAAAGACCAGCGTTAGCGAAAGGCTTCTTGAAGGGAAAGATGTAACTCTGTGAGATGAATTCAGAGAACACAGAGCAGCTTCTGAGAAAGCTTCTTTCCACTTTTGAACGGAAGATATTTCCTTTTTCACCATAGCCCTCTATGGGCTTCCAAATATCCCTTTGCCAATTCCACAAGAACTGCCTTAGCGAAAGGCTTCTTGAAGGGAAAGATGTAACTCTGTGAGATGAATTAACAGAACACAGAGCAGTTTCTCAGAAAGCTTCTTTCCAGCTTTGAACGGAAGGTATTTCCTTTTTCACCATAGCCCTCTATGGGCTTCCAAATATCCCTTTGCCAATTCCACAAGAACAGGCTTAGCGAAAGGCTTCTTGAAGGGAAAGATGTAACTCTGTGAGATGAATTCAGAGAACACAGAGCAGTTTCTCAGAAAGCTTCTTTCCAGTTTTGAACGGAATATATTTCCTTTTTCACCATAGCTCTCTATGGGCTTTCAAGTATCCCTTTTCCAATTCCACAAGAACAGCCTTAGCGAAAGGCTTTTTGAAGGGAAAGATGTAACTCTGTGAGATGAATTAACAGAACACAGAGCTGTTTCTCAGAAAGCTTCTTTCCATTTTTGAACGGAAGATATTTCCTTTTTCACCATAGCCCTCTATGGGCTTCCAAATATCCCTTTGCCAGTTCCACAAGAAAAGCCTTAGCGAAAGGTTTCTTGAAGGGAAAGATGTAACTCTGTGAGATGAACTAACAGAACACAGAGCAGTTTCTCAGAAAGCTTCTTTCCAGTTTTGAACGGAAGATATTTCCTGTTTCACCTTAGCCCTCTATGGGCTTCCAAACATCCCTTTGCCAATTCCACAAGAACAGCCTTAGCGAAAGGCTTCTTGAAGGGAAAGATGTCACTCTGTGTGATGAATTAACAGAACACAGAGCAGTTTCTCAGAAAGCTTCTTTCCAGTTGTGAACGGAAGATATTTTCTTTTTCACCATAGCCCTCTATGGGCTTTCAAATATCCCTTTGCCAATTCCACAAGAACAGCCATAGCGAACGGCTTTTAGAAGGGAAAGATGTAACTCTGTGAGATGAATTAACAGAACGCAGAGCAATTTCTCAGAAAGCTTCTCTCTAGGTTTGGAACTGAAGATATTTCCTTTTTCACCATAGCCCTCTATGGGCTTCCAAATATCCCTTTGCCAGTTCCACAGGAACAGCCTTAGCGAAAGGCTTCTTGAAGGGAAAGATGTAACTCTGTGAGATGGACTAACAGAACACAGAGCAGTTTCTCAGAAAGCTTGTTTCCAGTTTTGAACGGAAGATATTTCCTTTTTCACCATAGCCCTCTATGGGCTTCCAAATATCCCTTTGCCAATTCCACAAGAACATCCTTAGCGAAAGGCTTCTTGAAGGGAAAGATGTAACTCTGTGAGATGAACTAACAGAACAGAGAGGAGTTTCTCAGAAAGCTTCTTTCCAGTTTTGAACGGAAGATATTTCCTTTTTCACCGTAGCCCTCTATGGGTTTCCAAATATCCCTTTGCCAATTCCACAAGAACAGCCTTAGCGAAAGGCTTCTTGAAGGGAAAGATGTAACTCTGTGAGGTGAATTCAGAGAACACAGAGCAGTTTCTCAGATAGCTTCTTTCCAGTTTTGAATGGAAGATATTTCCTTTTTCACCATAGTCCTCTATGGGCTTCCAAATACCACTTTGCCAATTCCACAAAACCAGCCTTAGCGAAAGGCTTCTTGAAGGGAAAGATATAACTCTGTGAGATGAATTCAGAGAACACAGAGCAGTTTCTCAGAAAGCTTCATTCCAGTTTTGAACGGAAGATATTTCCTTTTCCACCATAGCCCTCTATGGGCTTCCAAATATCCCTTTGCCAATTCCACAAGAATAGCCTTAGCGAAAGGCTTCTTGAAGGGAAAGATGTAACTCTGTGAGATGAATTAACAGAACACAGAGCAGTTTCTCAGAAAGCTTCTTTCCAGTTGTGAACGGAAGATATTTTCTTTTTCACTATAGCCCTCTATGTGCTTCCAAATATCCCTTTGCCAATTCCACAAGAACAGCCTTAGCGAAAGGCTTCTTGAAGGGAAAGATGTAACTCTGTGAGATGAATTCAGAGAACACAGAGCAGTTTCTCAGAAAGCTTTTTTCCAGTTTTGAACGGAAGATATTTCCTTTTTCAAAATAGCCCTCTATGGGCTTCCAAACATCCCTTTGCCAATTCCACAAGAACAGCCTTAGCGAAAGGCTTCTTGAAGGGAAAGATGGCATTCTGTGAGATGAATTAACAGAACACAGAGCAGTTTCTCAGAAAGCTTCTTTCCAGTTGTGAACGGAAGATATTTTCTTTTTCACTATAGCCCTCTATGGGCTTCCAAATATCCCTTTGGCAATTCCACAAGAACAGCCTTAGCGAAAGGCTTCTTGAAGGGAAAGACGTAACTCTGTGAGACGAATTCAGAGAACACAGAGCAGTTTCTCAGAAAGCTTCTTTCCAGTTTGGAACTGAAGATATTTCCTTTTTCACCATAGCCCTCTATGGGCTTCCAAATATCCCTTTGCCAGTTCCACAGGAACAGCCTTAGCGAAAGGCTTCTTGAAGGGAAAGATGTAACTCTGTGAGATGAACTAACAGAACACAGAGCAGTTTCTCAGAAAGCTTCTTTCCAGTTTTGAACGGAAGATATTTCCTTTTTCACCATAGCCCTCTATGGGCTTCCAAATATCCCTTTGCCAATTCCACAAGAACAGCCTTAGCGAAAGGCTTCTTGAAGGGAAAGATGTAACTCTGTGAGATGAATTCAGAGAACACAGAGCAGTTTCTCAGAAAGCTTCTTTCCAGTTGTGAACGAAGATATTTCCTTTTTCACCATAGCCTTCTATGGGCTTCCAAATATCCCTTTGCCAATTCCACAAGAACAGCCTTAGCGAAAGGTTTCTTGAAGGGATAGATGTAATTCTGTGAGATGAACTAACAGAACACAGAGCAGTTTCTCAGAAAGCTTCTTTCCAGTTTTGAACGGAAGATATTTCCTTTTTCACCATAGCCCTCTAGGTGCTTCCAAATATCCCTTTGCCAATTCCACAAGAACAGCCTTAGCGAAAGGCTTCTTGAAGGGAAAGATGTAACTCTGTGAGATGAATTCAGAGAACACAGAGCAGTTTCTCAGAAAGCTTCTTTCCAGTTTTGAACGGAAGATATTTCCTTTTTCACCACAGATCTCTATGGGCTTCCAAACATCCCTTCGCCAATTCCACAAGAACATCCTTAGCGAAAGGCTTCTTGAAGGGAAAGATGTCACTCTGTGAGATGAATTAACAGAACACAGAGCAGTTTCTCAGAATGCTTCTTTCCAGTTTCCAACGGAAGATATTTTCTTTTCCACCATAGCCCTCTATGGGCTTCCAAATATCCCTTTGCCTATTCGAAAAGACCAGCGTTAGCGAAAGGCTTCTTGAAGGGAAAGATGTAACTCTGTGAGATGAATTCAGAGAACACAGAGCAGTTTCTGAGAAAGCTTCTTTCCACTTTTGAACGGAAGATATTTCCTTTTTCACCATAGCCCTCTATGGGCTTCCAAATATCCCTTTGCCAATTCCACAAGAACTGCCTTAGCGAAAGGCTTCTTGAAGGGAAAGATGTAACTCTGTGAGATGAATTAACAGAACACAGAGCAGTTTCTCAGAAAGCTTCTTTCCAGCTTTGAACGGAAGGTATTTCCTTTTTCACCATAGCCCTCTATGGGCTTCCAAATATCCCTTTGCCAATTCCACAAGAACAGGCTTAGCGAAAGGCTTCTTGAAGGGAAAGATGTAACTCTGTGAGATGAATTCAGAGAACACAGAGCAGTTTCTCAGAAAGCTTCTTTCCAGTTTTGAACACAATATATTTCCTTTTTCACCATAGCTCTCTATGGGCTTTCAAGTATCCCTTTTCCAATTCCACAAGAACAGCCTTAGCGAAAGGCTTTTTGAAGGGAAAGATGTAACTCTGTGAGATGAATTAACAGAACACAGAGCTGTTTCTCAGAAAGCTTCTTTCCATTTTTGAACGGAAGATATTTCCTTTTTCACCATAGCCCTCTATGGGCTTCCAAATATCCCTTTGCCAGTTCCACAAGAAAAGCCTTAGCGAAAGGTTTCTTGAAGGGAAAGATGTAACTCTGTGAGATGAACTAACAGAACACAGAGCAGTTTCTCAGAAAGCTTCTTTCCAGTTGTGAACGGAAGATATTTTCTTTTTCACTATAGCCCTCTATGTGCTTCCAAATATCCCTTTGCCAATTCCACAAGAACAGCCTTAGCGAAAGGCTTCTTGAAGGGAAAGATGTAACTCTGTGAGATGAATTCAGAGAACACAGAGCAGTTTCTCAGAAAGCTTTTTTCCAGTTTTGAACGGAAGATATTTCCTTTTTCACCATAGCCGTCTATGGGCTTCCAAACATCCCTTTGCCAATTCCACAAGAACAGCCTTAGCGAAAGGCTTCTTGAAGGGAAAGATGGCATTCTGTGAGATAAATTAACAGAACACAGAGCAGTTTCTCAGAAAGCTTCTTTCCAGTTGTGAACGGAAGATATTTTCTTTTTCACTATAGCCCTCTATGGGCTTCCAAATATCCCTTTGCCAATTCCACAAGAACAGCCTTAGCGAAAGGCTTCTTGAAGGGAAAGACGTAACTCTGTGAGATGAATTCAGAGAACACAGAGCAGTTTCTCAGAAAGCTTCTTTCCAGTTTTCAACGGAAGATATTTCCTTTTTCACCATAGCCCTCTATGGGCTTCCAAACATCCCTTTGCCAATTCCACAAGAACAGCCTTAGCGAAAGGCTTCTTGAAGGGAAAGATGTCACTCTGTGAGATGAAATAACAGAACACAGAGCAGTTTCTCAGAGAGCTTCTTTCCAGTTGTGAACGGAAGATATTTTCTTTTTCACCAAAGCCCTCTATGGGCTTCCAAATATCCCTTTGCCAATTCCACAAGAACAGCCTTAGCGAAAGGCTTCTTGAAGGGAAAGATGTAACTCTGTGAGATGAATTCAGAGAACACAGAGCAGTTTCTCAGAAAGCTTCTTTCCAGTTTTGAACGGAATATATTTCCTTTCTCACCATAGCTCTCTATGGGCTTTCAAGTATCCCTTTTCCAATTCCACAAGAACAGCCTTAGCGAAAGGCTTTTTGAAGGGAAAGATGTAACTCTGTGAGATGAATTAACAGAACACAGAGCTGTTTCTCAGAAAGCTTCTTTCCATTTTTGAACGGAAGATATTTCCTTTTTCACCATAGCCCTCTATGGGCTTCCAAATATCCCTTTGCCAGTTCCACAAGAAAAGCCTTAGCGAAAGGTTTCTTGAAGGGAAAGATGTAACTCTGTGAGATGAACTAACAGAACACAGAGCAGTTTCTCAGAAAGCTTCTTTCCAGTTTTGAACGGAAGATATTTCCTGTTTCACCTTAGCCCTCTATGGGCTTCCAAACATCCCTTTGCCAATTCCACAAGAACAGCCTTAGCGAAAGGCTTCTTGAAGGGAAAGATGTCACTCTGTGAGATGAATTAACAGAACACAGAGCAGTTTCTCAGAAAGCTTCTTTCCAGTTGTGAACGGAAGATATTTTCTTTTTCACCATAGCCCTCTATGGGCTTTCAAATATCCCTTTGCCAATTCCACAAGAACAGCCATAGCGAACGGCTTTTAGAAGGGAAAGATGTAACTCTGTGAGATGAATTAACAGAACGCAGAGCAATTTCTCAGAAAGCTTCTCTCTAGTTTGGAACTGAAGATATTTCCTTTTTCACCATAGCCCTCTATGGGCTTCCAAATATCCCTTTGCCAGTTCCACAGGAATAGCCTTAGCGAAAGGCTTCTTGAAGGGAAAGATGTAACTCTGTGAGATGAACTAACAGAACACAGAGCAGTTTCTCAGAAAGCTTCTTTCCAGTTTTGAACGGAAGATATTTCCTTTTTCACCATAGCCCTCTATGGGCTTCCAAATATCCCTTTGCCAATTCCACAAGAACAGCCTTAGCGAAAGGCTTCTTGAAGGGAAAGATGTAACTCTGTGAGATGAATTCAGAGAACACAGAGCAGTTTCTCAGAAAGCTTCTTTCCAGTTGTGAACGAAGATATTTCCTTTTTCACCATAGCCTTCCATGGGCTTCCAAATATACCTTTGCCAATTCCACAAGAACAGCCTTAGCGAAAGTTTTCTTGAAGGGATAGATGTAATTCTGTGAGATGAACTAACAGAACACAGAGCAGTTTCTCAGAAAGCTTCTTTCCAGTTTTGAACGGAAGATATTTCCTTTTTCAACATAGATCTCTATGGGCTTCCAAACATCCCTTCGCCAATTCCACAAGAACATCCTTAGCGAAAGGCTTCTTGAAGGGAAAGATGTCACTCTGTGAGATGAATTAACAGAACACAGAGCAGTTTCTCAGAAAGCTTCTTTCCAGTTTCCAACGGAAGATATTTTCTTTTCCACCATAGCCCTCTATGGGCTTCCAAATATCCCTTTGCCAATTCGAAAAGACCAGCGTTAGCGAAAGGCTTCTTGAAGGGAAAGATGTAACTCTGTGAGATGAATTCAGAGAACACAGAGCAGTTTCTGAGAAAGCTTCTTTCCACTTTTGAACGGAAGATATTTCCTTTTTCACCATAGCCCTCTATGGGATTCCAAATATCCCTTTGCCAATTCCACAAGAACAGCCATAGCGAACGGCTTTTAGAAGGGAAAGATGTAACTCTGTGAGATGAATTAACAGAACGCAGAGCAATTTCTCAGAAACCTTCTCTCTAGTTTGGAACTGAAGATATTTCCTTTTTCACCATAGCCCTCTATGGGCTTCCAAATATCCCTTTGCCAGTTCCACAGGAACAGCCTTAGCGAAAGGCTTCTTGAAGGGAAAGATGTAACTCTGTGAGATGGACTAACAGAACACAGAGCAGTTTCTCAGAAAGCTTCTTTCCAGTTTTGAACGGAAGATATTTCCTTTTTCACCATAGCCCTCTATGGGCTTCCAAATATCCCTTTGCCAATTCCACAAGAACATCCTTAGCGAAAGGCTTCTTGAAGGGAAAGATGTATCTCTGTGAGATGAACTAACAGAACAGAGAGGAGTTTCTCAGAAAGCTTCTTTCCAGTTTTGAACGGAAGATATTTCCTTTTTCACCGTAGCCCTCTATGGGCTTCCAAATATCCCTTTGCCAATTCCACAAGAACAGCCTTAGCGAAAGGCTTCTTGAAGGGAAAGATGTAACTCTGTGAGATGAATTCAGAGAACACAGAGCAGTTTCTCAGAAAGCTTCTTTCCAGTTTTGAATGGAAGATATTTCCTTTTTCACCATAGTCCTCTATGGGCTTCCAAATACCACTTTGCCAATTCCACAAAACCAGCCTTAGCGAAAGGCCTCTTGAAGGGAAAGATGTAACTCTGTGAGATGAATTCAGAGAACACAGAACAGTTTCTCAGAAAGCTTCATTCCAGTTTTGAACGGAATATATTTCCTTTTCCACCATAGCCCTCTATGGGCTTCCAAATATCCCTTTGCCAATTCCACAAGAATAGCCTTAGCGAAAGGCTTCTTGAAGGGAAAGATGTAACTCTGTGAGATGAATTAACAGAACACAGAGCAGTTTCTCAGAAAGCTTCTTTCCAGTTGTGAACGGAAGATATTTTCTTTTTCACTATAGCCCTCTATGTGCTTCCAAATATCCCTTTGCCAATTCCACAAGAACAGCCTTAGCGAAAGGCTTCTTGAAGGGAAAGATGTAACTCTGTGAGATGAATTCAGAGAACACAGAGCAGTTTCTCAGAAAGCTTTTTTCCAGTTTTGAACGGAAGATATTTCCTTTTTCACCATAGCCCTCTATGGGCTTCCAAACATCCCTTTGCCAATTCCACAAGAACAGCCTTAGCGAAAGGCTTCTTGAAGGGAAAGATGGCATTCTGTGAGATGAATTAACAGAACACAGAGCAGTTTCTCAGAAAGCTTCTTTCCAGTTGTGAACGGAAGATATTTTCTTTTTCACTATAGCCCTCTATGGGCTTCCAAATATCCCTTTGCCAATTCCACAAGAACAGCCTTAACGAAAGGCTTCTTGAAGGGAAAGACGTAACTCTGTGAGATGAATTCAGAGAACACAGAGCAGTTTCTCAGAAAGCTTCTTTCCAGTTTTGAACGGAAGATATTTCCTTTTTCACCATAGCACTTTTTTGTCTTCCAAATATCCCTTTGCCAATTCCACAAGAACAGCCTTAGCGAAAGGTTTCTTGAACGGATAGATGTAACTCTGTGAGATGAACTAACAGAACACAGAGCAGTTTCTCAGAGAGCTTCTTTCCAGTTTTGAACGGAAGATATTTCCTTTTTCACCATAGTCCTCTATGGGCTTCCAAATATCCCTTTGCCAATTCCACAAGACCAGCGTTAGCGAAAGGCTTCTTGAAGGGAAAGATGTAACTCTGTGAGATGAATTCAGAGAACACAGAGCAGTTTCTCAGAAAGCTTCTTTCCAGTTTTGAACGGAAGATATTTCCTTTTTCAAAATAGCACTCTATGGGCTTCCAAATATCCCTTTGCCAATTCCACAAGAACTGCCTTAGCGAAAGGCTTCTTGAAGGGAAAGATGTAACTCTGTGAGATGAATTAACATAACACAGAGCAGTTTCTCACAAAGCTTCTTTCCAGTTTTGAACGGAAGATGTTTCCTTTTTCACCATAGCCCTCTATGGGCTTCGAAATATCCCTTTGCCAATTCCACAAGAACAGCCTTAGCGAAAGGCTTCTTGAAGGGAAAGATGTAACTCTGTGAGATGAATTCAGAGAACACAGAGCAGTTTCTCAGAAAGCTTCTTTCCATTTTTGAACGGAATATATTTCCTTTTTCACCATAGGTCTCTATGGGCTTTCAAATATCCCTTTTCCAATTCCACAAGAACAGCCTTAGCGAAAGGCTTTTTGAAGGGAAAGATGTAACTCTGTGAGATGAATTAACAGAACACAGAGCTGTTTCTCAGAAAGCTTCTTTCCATTTTTGAACGGAAGATATTTCCTTTTTCACCATAGCCCTCTAAGGGCTTCCAAATATCCCTTTGCCAGTTCCACAAGAAAAGCCTTAGCGAAAGGTTTCTTGAAGGGAAAGATGTAACTCTGTGAGATGAACTAACAGAACACAGAGCAGTTTCTCAGAAAGCTTCTTTCCAGTTTTGAACGGAAGATATTTCCTTTTTCACCATAGCCCTCTATGGGCTTCCAAACATCCCTTTGCCAATTCCACAAGAACAGCCTTAGCGAAAGGCTTCTTGAAGGGAAAGATGTAACTCTGTGAGATGAATTCAGAGAACACAGAGCAGTTTCTCAGAAAGCTTCTTTCCAGTTTTGAACACAATATATTTCCTTTTTCACCATAGGTCTCTATGGGCTTTCAAATATCCCTTTTCCAATTCCACAAGAACAGCCTTAGCGAAAGGCTTTTTGAAGGGAAAGATGTAACTCTGTGAGATGAATTAACAGAACACAGAGCTGTTTCTCAGAAAGCTTCTTTCCATTTTTGAACGGAAGATATTTCCTTTTTCACCATAGCCCTCTAAGGACTTCCAAATATCCCTTTGCCAGTTCCACAAGAAAAGCCTTAGCGAAAGGTTTCTTGAAGGGAAAGATGTAACTCTGTGAGATGAACTAACAGAACACAGAGCAGTTTCTCAGAAAGCTTCTTTCCAGTTTTGAACGGAAGATATTTCCTTTTTCACCATAGCCCTCTATGGGCTTCCAAACATCCCTTTGCCAATTCCACAAGAACAGCCTTAGCGAAAGGCTTCCTGAAGGGAAAGATGTCACTCTGTGAGATGAATTAACAGAACACAGAGCAGTTTCTCAGAAAGCTTCTTTCCAGTTGTGAACGGAAGATAATTTCTTTTTCACCATAGACCTCTATGGGCTTTCAAATATCCCTTTGCCAATTCCACAAGACAAGCCTTAGCGAACGGCTTCTTGAAGGGAAAGATGTAACTCTGTGAGATGAATTCAGAGAACACAGAGCAGTTTCTCAGAAAGCTTCTTTCCAGTTTTGAACGGAAGATATTTCCTTTTTCAAAATAGCTCTCTATGGGCTTCCAAATATCCCTTTGCCAATTCCACAAGAACTGCCTTAGCGAAAGGCTTCTTGAAGGGAAAGATGTAACTCTGTGAGATGAATTAACAGAACACAGAGCAGTTTCTCACAAAGGTTCTTTCCAGTTTTGAACGGAAGATATTTCCTTTTTCACCATAGCCCTCTATGGGCTTCGAAATATCCCTTTGCCAATTCCACAAGAACAGCCTTAGCGAAAGGCTTCTTGAAGGGAAAGATGTAACTCTGTGAGATGAATTCAGAGAACACAGAGCAGTTTCTCAGAAAGCTTCTTTCCAGTTTTGAACGGAATATATTTCCTTTCTCACCCTAGCTCTCTATGGGCTTTCAAGTATCCCTTTTCCAATTCCACAAGAACAGCCTTAGCGAAAGGCTTTTTGAAGGGAAAGATGTAACTCTGTGAGATGAATTAACAGAACACAGAGCTGTTTCTCAGAAAGCTTCTTTCCATTTTTGAACGGAAGATATTTCCTTTTTCACCATAGCCCTCTATGGGCTTCCAAATATCCCTTTGCCAGTTCCACAAGAAAAGCCTTAGCGAAAGGTTTCTTGAAGGGAAAGATGTAACTCTGTGAGATGAACTAACAGAACACAGAGCAGTTTCTCAGAAAGCTTCTTTCCAGTTGTGAACGGAAGATATTTTCTTTTTCACTATAGCCCTCTATGTGCTTCCAAATATCCCTTTGCCAATTCCACAAGAACAGCCTTAGCGAAAGGCTTCTTGAAGGGAAAGATGTAACTCTGTGAGATGAATTCAGAGAACACAGAGCAGTTTCTCAGAAAGCTTTTTTCCAGTTTTGAACGGAAGATATTTCCTTTTTCACCATAGCCGTCTATGGGCTTCCAAACATCCCTTTGCCAATTCCACAAGAACAGCCTTAGCGAAAGGCTTCTTGAAGGGAAAGATGGCATTCTGTGAGATAAATTAACAGAACACAGAGCAGTTTCTCAGAAAGCTTCTTTCCAGTTGTGAACGGAAGATATTTTCTTTTTCACTATAGCCCTCTATGGGCTTCCAAATATCCCTTTGCCAATTCCACAAGAACAGCCTTAGCGAAAGGCTTCTTGAAGGGAAAGACGTAACTCTGTGAGATGAATTCAGAGAACACAGAGCAGTTTCTCAGAAAGCTTCTTTCCAGTTTTCAACGGAAGATATTTCCTTTTTCACCATAGCCCTCTATGGGCTTCCAAACATCCCTTTGCCAATTCCACAAGAACAGCCTTAGCGAAAGGCTTCTTGAAGGGAAAGATGTCACTCTGTGAGATGAAATAACAGAACACAGAGCAGTTTCTCAGAGAGCTTCTTTCCAGTTGTGAACGGAAGATATTTTCTTTTTCACCAAAGCCCTCTATGGGCTTCCAAATATCCCTTTGCCAATTCCACAAGAACAGCCTTAGCGAAAGGCTTCTTGAAGGGAAAGATGTAACTCTGTGAGATGAATTCAGAGAACACAGAGCAGTTTCTCAGAAAGCTTCTTTCCAGTTTTGAACGGAATATATTTCCTTTCTCACCATAGCTCTCTATGGGCTTTCAAGTATCCCTTTTCCAATTCCACAAGAACAGCCTTAGCGAAAGGCTTTTTGAAGGGAAAGATGTAACTCTGTGAGATGAATTAACAGAACACAGAGCTGTTTCTCAGAAAGCTTCTTTCCATTTTTGAACGGAAGATATTTCCTTTTTCACCATAGCCCTCTATGGGCTTCCAAATATCCCTTTGCCAGTTCCACAAGAAAAGCCTTAGCGAAAGGTTTCTTGAAGGGAAAGATGTAACTCTGTGAGATGAACTAACAGAACACAGAGCAGTTTCTCAGAAAGCTTCTTTCCAGTTTTGAACGGAAGATATTTCCTGTTTCACCTTAGCCCTCTATGGGCTTCCAAACATCCCTTTGCCAATTCCACAAGAACAGCCTTAGCGAAAGGCTTCTTGAAGGGAAAGATGTCACTCTGTGAGATGAATTAACAGAACACAGAGCAGTTTCTCAGAAAGCTTCTTTCCAGTTGTGAACGGAAGATATTTTCTTTTTCACCATAGCCCTCTATGGGCTTTCAAATATCCCTTTGCCAATTCCACAAGAACAGCCATAGCGAACGGCTTTTAGAAGGGAAAGATGTAACTCTGTGAGATGAATTAACAGAACGCAGAGCAATTTCTCAGAAAGCTTCTCTCTAGTTTGGAACTGAAGATATTTCCTTTTTCACCATAGCCCTCTATGGGCTTCCAAATATCCCTTTGCCAGTTCCACAGGAATAGCCTTAGCGAAAGGCTTCTTGAAGGGAAAGATGTAACTCTGTGAGATGAACTAACAGAACACAGAGCAGTTTCTCAGAAAGCTTCTTTCCAGTTTTGAACGGAAGATATTTCCTTTTTCACCATAGCCCTCTATGGGCTTCCAAATATCCCTTTGCCAATTCCACAAGAACAGCCTTAGCGAAAGGCTTCTTGAAGGGAAAGATGTAACTCTGTGAGATGAATTCAGAGAACACAGAGCAGTTTCTCAGAAAGCTTCTTTCCAGTTGTGAACGAAGATATTTCCTTTTTCACCATAGCCTTCCATGGGCTTCCAAATATACCTTTGCCAATTCCACAAGAACAGCCTTAGCGAAAGTTTTCTTGAAGGGATAGATGTAATTCTGTGAGATGAACTAACAGAACACAGAGCAGTTTCTCAGAAAGCTTCTTTCCAGTTTTGAACGGAAGATATTTCCTTTTTCAACATAGATCTCTATGGGCTTCCAAACATCCCTTCGCCAATTCCACAAGAACATCCTTAGCGAAAGGCTTCTTGAAGGGAAAGATGTCACTCTGTGAGATGAATTAACAGAACACAGAGCAGTTTCTCAGAAAGCTTCTTTCCAGTTTCCAACGGAAGATATTTTCTTTTCCACCATAGCCCTCTATGGGCTTCCAAATATCCCTTTGCCAATTCGAAAAGACCAGCGTTAGCGAAAGGCTTCTTGAAGGGAAAGATGTAACTCTGTGAGATGAATTCAGAGAACACAGAGCAGTTTCTGAGAAAGCTTCTTTCCACTTTTGAACGGAAGATATTTCCTTTTTCACCATAGCCCTCTATGGGATTCCAAATATCCCTTTGCCAATTCCACAAGAACAGCCATAGCGAACGGCTTTTAGAAGGGAAAGATGTAACTCTGTGAGATGAATTAACAGAACGCAGAGCAATTTCTCAGAAACCTTCTCTCTAGTTTGGAACTGAAGATATTTCCTTTTTCACCATAGCCCTCTATGGGCTTCCAAATATCCCTTTGCCAGTTCCACAGGAACAGCCTTAGCGAAAGGCTTCTTGAAGGGAAAGATGTAACTCTGTGAGATGGACTAACAGAACACAGAGCAGTTTCTCAGAAAGCTTCTTTCCAGTTTTGAACGGAAGATATTTCCTTTTTCACCATAGCCCTCTATGGGCTTCCAAATATCCCTTTGCCAATTCCACAAGAACATCCTTAGCGAAAGGCTTCTTGAAGGGAAAGATGTATCTCTGTGAGATGAACTAACAGAACAGAGAGGAGTTTCTCAGAAAGCTTCTTTCCAGTTTTGAACGGAAGATATTTCCTTTTTCACCGTAGCCCTCTATGGGCTTCCAAATATCCCTTTGCCAATTCCACAAGAACAGCCTTAGCGAAAGGCTTCTTGAAGGGAAAGATGTAACTCTGTGAGATGAATTCAGAGAACACAGAGCAGTTTCTCAGAAAGCTTCTTTCCAGTTTTGAATGGAAGATATTTCCTTTTTCACCATAGTCCTCTATGGGCTTCCAAATACCACTTTGCCAATTCCACAAAACCAGCCTTAGCGAAAGGCCTCTTGAAGGGAAAGATGTAACTCTGTGAGATGAATTCAGAGAACACAGAACAGTTTCTCAGAAAGCTTCATTCCAGTTTTGAACGGAATATATTTCCTTTTCCACCATAGCCCTCTATGGGCTTCCAAATATCCCTTTGCCAATTCCACAAGAATAGCCTTAGCGAAAGGCTTCTTGAAGGGAAAGATGTAACTCTGTGAGATGAATTAACAGAACACAGAGCAGTTTCTCAGAAAGCTTCTTTCCAGTTGTGAACGGAAGATATTTTCTTTTTCACTATAGCCCTCTATGTGCTTCCAAATATCCCTTTGCCAATTCCACAAGAACAGCCTTAGCGAAAGGCTTCTTGAAGGGAAAGATGTAACTCTGTGAGATGAATTCAGAGAACACAGAGCAGTTTCTCAGAAAGCTTTTTTCCAGTTTTGAACGGAAGATATTTCCTTTTTCACCATAGCCCTCTATGGGCTTCCAAACATCCCTTTGCCAATTCCACAAGAACAGCCTTAGCGAAAGGCTTCTTGAAGGGAAAGATGGCATTCTGTGAGATGAATTAACAGAACACAGAGCAGTTTCTCAGAAAGCTTCTTTCCAGTTGTGAACGGAAGATATTTTCTTTTTCACTATAGCCCTCTATGGGCTTCCAAATATCCCTTTGCCAATTCCACAAGAACAGCCTTAGCGAAAGGCTTCTTGAAGGGAAAGACGTAACTCTGTGAGATGAATTCAGAGAACACAGAGCAGTTTCTCAGAAAGCTTCTTTCCAGTTTTGAACGGAAGATATTTCCTTTTTCACCATAGCACTTTTTTGTCTTCCAAATATCCCTTTGCCAATTCCACAAGAACAGCCTTAGCGAAAGGTTTCTTGAACGGATAGATGTAACTCTGTGAGATGAACTAACAGAACACAGAGCAGTTTCTCAGAGAGCTTCTTTCCAGTTTTGAACGGAAGATATTTCCTTTTTCACCATAGTCCTCTATGGGCTTCCAAATATCCCTTTGCCAATTCCACAAGACCAGCGTTAGCGAAAGGCTTCTTGAAGGGAAAGATGTAACTCTGTGAGATGAATTCAGAGAACACAGAGCAGTTTCTCAGAAAGCTTCTTTCCAGTTTTGAACGGAAGATATTTCCTTTTTCAAAATAGCACTCTATGGGCTTCCAAATATCCCTTTGCCAATTCCACAAGAACTGCCTTAGCGAAAGGCTTCTTGAAGGGAAAGATGTAACTCTGTGAGATGAATTAACATAACACAGAGCAGTTTCTCACAAAGCTTCTTTCCAGTTTTGAACGGAAGATGTTTCCTTTTTCACCATAGCCCTCTATGGGCTTCGAAATATCCCTTTGCCAATTCCACAAGAACAGCCTTAGCGAAAGGCTTCTTGAAGGGAAAGATGTAACTCTGTGAGATGAATTCAGAGAACACAGAGCAGTTTCTCAGAAAGCTTCTTTCCATTTTTGAACGGAATATATTTCCTTTTTCACCATAGGTCTCTATGGGCTTTCAAATATCCCTTTTCCAATTCCACAAGAACAGCCTTAGCGAAAGGCTTTTTGAAGGGAAAGATGTAACTCTGTGAGATGAATTAACAGAACACAGAGCTGTTTCTCAGAAAGCTTCTTTCCATTTTTGAACGGAAGATATTTCCTTTTTCACCATAGCCCTCTAAGGGCTTCCAAATATCCCTTTGCCAGTTCCACAAGAAAAGCCTTAGCGAAAGGTTTCTTGAAGGGAAAGATGTAACTCTGTGAGATGAACTAACAGAACACAGAGCAGTTTCTCAGAAAGCTTCTTTCCAGTTTTGAACGGAAGATATTTCCTTTTTCACCATAGCCCTCTATGGGCTTCCAAACATCCCTTTGCCAATTCCACAAGAACAGCCTTAGCGAAAGGCTTCTTGAAGGGAAAGATGTAACTCTGTGAGATGAATTCAGAGAACACAGAGCAGTTTCTCAGAAAGCTTCTTTCCAGTTTTGAACACAATATATTTCCTTTTTCACCATAGGTCTCTATGGGCTTTCAAATATCCCTTTTCCAATTCCACAAGAACAGCCTTAGCGAAAGGCTTTTTGAAGGGAAAGATGTAACTCTGTGAGATGAATTAACAGAACACAGAGCTGTTTCTCAGAAAGCTTCTTTCCATTTTTGAACGGAAGATATTTCCTTTTTCACCATAGCCCTCTAAGGACTTCCAAATATCCCTTTGCCAGTTCCACAAGAAAAGCCTTAGCGAAAGGTTTCTTGAAGGGAAAGATGTAACTCTGTGAGATGAACTAACAGAACACAGAGCAGTTTCTCAGAAAGCTTCTTTCCAGTTTTGAACGGAAGATATTTCCTTTTTCACCATAGCCCTCTATGGGCTTCCAAACATCCCTTTGCCAATTCCACAAGAACAGCCTTAGCGAAAGGCTTCCTGAAGGGAAAGATGTCACTCTGTGAGATGAATTAACAGAACACAGAGCAGTTTCTCAGAAAGCTTCTTTCCAGTTGTGAACGGAAGATAATTTCTTTTTCACCATAGACCTCTATGGGCTTTCAAATATCCCTTTGCCAATTCCACAAGACAAGCCTTAGCGAACGGCTTCTTGAAGGGAAAGATGTAACTCTGTGAGATGAATTCAGAGAACACAGAGCAGTTTCTCAGAAAGCTTCTTTCCAGTTTTGAACGGAAGATATTTCCTTTTTCAAAATAGCTCTCTATGGGCTTCCAAATATCCCTTTGCCAATTCCACAAGAACTGCCTTAGCGAAAGGCTTCTTGAAGGGAAAGATGTAACTCTGTGAGATGAATTAACAGAACACAGAGCAGTTTCTCACAAAGGTTCTTTCCAGTTTTGAACGGAAGATATTTCCTTTTTCACCATAGCCCTCTATGGGCTTCGAAATATCCCTTTGCCAATTCCACAAGAACAGCCTTAGCGAAAGGCTTCTTGAAGGGAAAGATGTAACTCTGTGAGATGAATTCAGAGAACACAGAGCAGTTTCTCAGAAAGCTTCTTTCCAGTTTTGAACGGAATATATTTCCTTTCTCACCCTAGCTCTCTATGGGCTTTCAAGTATCCCTTTTCCAATTCCACAAGAACAGCCTTAGCGAAAGGCTTTTTGAAGGGAAAGATGTAACTCTGTGAGATGAATTAACAGAACACAGAGCTGTTTCTCAGAAAGCTTCTTTCCATTTTTGAACGGAAGATATTTCCTTTTTCACCATAGCCCTCTATGGGCTTCCAAATATCCCTTTGCCAGTTCCACAAGAAAAGCCTTAGCGAAAGGTTTCTTGAAGGGAAAGATGTAACTCTGTGAGATGAATTCAGAGAACACAGAGCATTTTCTCAGAAAGCTTCTTTCCAGTTTTGAACGGAAGATATTTCCTTTTTCACCATAGCTCTTTATGGGCTTCCAAATATCCCTTTGCCAATTCCACAAGAACAGCCTTAGCGAAAGGCTTCTTGAAGGGAAAGATGTAACTCTGTGAGATGAATTAACAGAACGCAGAGCAATTTCTCCGAAAGCTTCTCTCTAGTTTGGAACTGAAGATATTTCCTTTTACACCATAGCCCTCTATGGGCTTCCAAATATCCCTTTGCCAGTTCCACAGGAACAGCCTTAGCGAAAGGCTTCTTGAAGGGAAAGATGTAACTCTGTGAGATGAACTAACAGAACACAGAGCAGTTTCTCAGAAAGCTTCTTTCCAGTTTTGAACGGAAGATATTTCCTTTTTCACCATAGCCCTCTATGGGCTTCCAAATATCCCTTTGCCAATTCCACAAGAACATCCTTAGCGAAAGGCTTCTTGAAGGGAAAGATGTAACTCTGTGAGATGAACTAACAGAACAGAGAGGAGTTTCTCAGAAAGCTTCTTTCCAGTTTTGAACGGAAGATATTTCGTTTTTCACCGTAGCCCTCTATTGGCTTCCAAATATCCCTTGGCCAATTCCACAAGAACAGCCTTAGCGAAAGGCTTCTTGAAGGGAAAGATGTAACTCTGTGAGATGAATTCAGAGAACACAGAGCAGTTTCTCAGAAAGCTTCTTTCCAGTTGTGAACGGAAGATATTTTCTTTTTCACTATAGCCCTCTATGGGCTTCCAAATATCCCTTTGCCAATTCCACAAGAACAGCCTTAGCGAAAGGCTTCTTGAAGGGAAAGATGTAACTCTGTGAGATGAATTCAGAGAACACAGAGCAGTTTCTCAGAAAGCTTCTTTCCAGTTTTGAACGGAAGATATTTCCTTTTTCACCATAGCACTTTTTGGGCTTCCAAATATCCCTTTGCCAATTCCACAAGAACAGCCTTAGCGAAAGGTTTCTTGAAGGGATAGATGTAACTCTGCGAGATGAACTAACAGAACACAGAGCAGTTTCTCAGAAAGCTTCTTTCCAGTTTTGAACGGAAGATATTTCCTTTTTCAAAATAGCTCTCTATGGGCTTCAAATATCCCTTTGCCAATTCCACAAGAACTGCCTTAGCGAAAGGCTTCTTGAAGGGAAAGATGTAACTCTGTGAGATGAATTAACAGAACACAGAGCAGTTTCTCACAAAGCTTCTTTCCAGTTTTGAACGGAAGATATTTCCTTTTTCACCATAGCCCTCTATGGGCTTCGAAATATCCCTTTGCCAATTCCACAAGAACAGCCTTAGCGAAAGGCTTCTTGAAGGGAAAGATGTAACTCTGTGAGATGAATTCAGAGAATACAGAGCAGTTTCTCAGAAAGCTTCTTTCCAGTTTTGAATGGAATATATTTCCTTTTTCACCATAGCTCTCTATGGGCTTTCAAATATCCCTTTTCCAATTCCACAAGAACAGCCTTAGCGAAAGGCTTTTTGAAGGGAAAGATGTAACTCTGTGAGATGAATTAACAGAACACAGAGCTGTTTCTCAGAAAGCTTCTTTCCATTTTTGAACGGAAGATATTTCCTTTTCCACCATAGCCCTCTATGGGCTTCCAAATATCCCTTTGCCAGTTCCACAAGAAAAGCCTTAGCGAAAGGTTTCTTGAAGGGAAAGATGTAACTCTGTGAGATGAACTAACAGAACACAGAGCAGTTTCTCAGAAAGCTTCTTTCCAGTTTTGAACGGAAGATATTTCCTTTTTCACCATAGCCCTCTATGGGCTTCCAAACATCCCTTTGCCAATTCCACAAGAACAGCCTTAGCGAAAGGCTTCTTGAAGGGAAAGATGTCACTCTGTGAGATGAATTAACAGAACACAGAGCAGTTTCTCAGAAAGCTTCTTTCCAGTTGTGAACGGAAGATATTTTCTTTTTCACCCTAGCCCTCTATGGGCTTTCAAATATCCCTTTGCCAATTCCACAAGAACAGCCATAGCGAACGGCTTTTAGAAGGGAAAGATGTAACTCTGTGAGATGAATTAACAGAACACAGAGCAGTTTCTCAGAAAGCTTTTTTCCAGTTTTGAACGGAAGATATTTCCTATTTCACCATAGCCCTCTATGGGCTTCCAAATATCCCTTTGCCAGTTCCACAGGAACAGCCTTAGCGAAAGGCTTCTTGAAAGGAAAGATGTAACTCTGTGAGATGAATTCAGAGAACACAGAGCTGTTTCTCAGAAAGCTTCTTTCCCGTTTTGAACGGAAGATATTTCCTTTTTCACCATAGCCCTTTATGGGCTTCCAAATATCCCTTTGCCAATTCCACAAGAACAGCCTTAGCGAAAGGCTTCTTGAATGGAAAGATGTAACTCTGTGAGATGAATTCAGAGAACACAGAGCAGTTTCTCAGAAAGCTTCTTTCCAGTTGTGAACGAAGATATTTCCTTTTTCACCATAGCCCTCTATGGGCTTCCAAATATCCCTTTGCCAATTCCACAAGAACAGCCTTAGCGAAAGTTTTCCTGAAGGGATAGATGTAATTCTGTGAGATGAACTAACAGAACACAGAGCAGTTTCTCAGAAAGCTTCTTTCCACTTTTGAACAGAAGATATTTCCTTTTTCACCATAGTCCTCTATGGGCTTCCAAATATCCCTTTGCCAATTCCACAAGACCAGCGTTAGCGAAAGTCTTCTTGAAGGGAAAGATGTAACTCTGTGAGATGAATTCAGAGAACACAGAGCAGTTTCTCAGCAAGCTTCTTTCCAGTTTTGAACGGAAGATATTTCCTTTTTCAAAATAGCTCTCTATGGGCTTCCAAATATCCCTTTGCCAATTCCACAAGAACTGCCTTAGCGAAAGGCTTCTTGAAGGGAAAGATGTAACTCTGTGAGATCAATTAACAGAACACAGAACAGTTTCTCAGAAAGCTTCATTCCAGTTTTGAACGGAAGATATTTCCTTGTTCACCGTAGCCCTCTATGGGCTTCGAAATATCCCTTTGCCAATTCCACAAGAACAGCCTTGGCGAAAGGCTTCTTGAAGGGAAAGATGTAACTCTGTGAGATGAATTCAGAGAACACAGAGCAGTTTCTCAGAAAGCTTCTTTCCAGTTTTGAACGGAAGATATTTCCTTTTTCACCATAGCCCTCTATGGGCTTTCAAATATCCCTTTGCCAATTCCACAAGAACAGCCTTAGCGAAAGGCTTTTTGAAGGGAAAGATGTAACTCTGTGAGATGAATTAACAGAACTCAGAGCTGTTTCTCAGAAAGCTTCTTTCCAGTTTTGAACGGAAGATATTTCCTTTTTCACCATAGCCCTCTATGGGCTTCCAAATATCCCTTTGCCAGTTCCACAAGAACAGCCTTAGCGAAAGGTTTCTTGAAGGGAAAGATGTAACTCTGTGAGATGAACTAACAGAACACAGAGCAGTTTCTCAGAAAGCTTCTTTCCAGTTTTGAACGGAAGATATTTCCTTTTTCACCATAGCCCTCTATGGGCTTCCAAACATCCCTTTGCCAATTAAACAAGAACAGCCTTAGCGAAAGGCTTCTTGAAGGGAAAGATGTAACTCTCTGAGATTAATTCAGAGAACACAGAGCAGTTTCTCAGAAAGCTTCTTTCCAGTTGTGAACGAAGACATTTCCTTTTTCACCATAGCCCTCTATGGGCTTCCAAATATCCCTTTGCCAATTCCACAAGAACAGCCTTAGCGAAAGGTTTCCTGAAGGGATAGATGTAATTCTGTGAGATGAACTAACGGAACACAGAGCAGTTTCACAGAAAGCTTCTTTCCAGTTTTGAATGGAAGATATTTCCTTTTTCACCATAATCCTCTATGGGCTTCCAAATATCACTTTGCTAATTCCACAAAACCAGCCTTAGCGAAAGGCTTCTTGAAGGGAAAGATGTAACTCTCTGAGATGAATTCAGAGAACACAGAGCAGTTTCTCAGAAAGTTTCTTTCCAGTTTTGAACGTAAGATATTTCCTTTTTCACCATAGCCCTGTATGGGCTTCCAAATATCCCTTTGCCAATTCCACAAGAACAGCCTCAGCGAAAGGCTTCTTGAGGGAAAGATGTAACTCTGTGAGATGAATTAACAGAACACAGAGCTGTTTCTCAGAAAGCTTCTTTCCAGTTTTGAACGGAAGATATTTCCTTTTTCACCATAGCCCTCTATGGGCTTCCAAATATCCCTTTGCCAGTTCCACAAGAAAAGCCTTAGCGAAAGGTTTCTTGAAGGGAAAGATGTAACTCTGTGAGATGAACTAACAGAACACAGAGCAGTTTCTCAGAAAGCTTCTTTCCAGTTTTGAACGGAAGATATTTCCTTTTTCACCATAGCCCTCTATGGGCTTCCAAACATCCCTTTGCCAATTCCACAAGAACAGCCTTAGCGAAAGGCTTCTTGAAGGGAAAGATGTAACTCTGTGAGATGAATTCAGAGAACACAGAGCAGTTTCTCAGAAAGCTTCTTTCCATTTTTGAACGGAATATATTTCCTTTTTCACCATAGGTCTCTATGGGCTTTCAAATATCCCTTTTCCAATTCCACAAGAACAGCCTTAGCGAAAGGCTTTTTGAAGGGAAAGATGTAACTCTGTGAGATGAATTAACAGAACACAGAGCTGTTTCTCAGAAAGCTTCTTTCCATTTTTGAACGGAAGATATTTCCTTTTTCACCATAGCCCTCTAAGGGCTTCCAAATATCCCTTTGCCAGTTCCACAAGAAAAGCCTTAGCGAAAGGTTTCTTGAAAGGAAAGATGTAACTCTGTGAGATGAACTAACAGAACACAGAGCAGTTTCTCAGAAAGCTTCTTTCCAGTTTTGAACGGAAGATATTTCCTTTTTCACCATAGCCCTCTATGGGCTTCCAAACATCCCTTTGCCAATTCCACAAGAACAGCCTTAGCGAAAGGCTTCCTGAAGGGAAAGATGTCACTCTGTGAGATGAATTAACAGAACACAGAGCAGTTTCTCAGAAAGCTTCTTTCCAGTTGTGAACGGAAGATAATTTCTTTTTCACCATAGACCTCTATGGGCTTTCAAATATCCCTTTGCCAATTCCACAAGACCAGCCTTAGCGAACGGCTTCTTGAAGGGAAAGATGTAACTCTGTGAGATGAATTCAGAGAACACAGAGCAGTTTCTCAGAAAGCTTCTTTCCAGTTTTGAACGGAAGATATTTCCTTTTTCAAAATAGCTCTCTATGGGCTTCCAAATATCCCTTTGCCAATTCCACAAGAACTGCCTCAGCGAAAGGCTTCTTGAAGGGAAAGATGTAACTCTGTGAGATGAATTAACAGAACACAGAGCAGTTTCTCACAAAGGTTCTTTCCAGTTTTGAACGGAAGATATTTCCTTTTTCACCATAGCCCTCTATGGGCTTCGAAATATCCCTTTGCCAATTCCACAAGAACAGCCTTAGCGAAAGGCTTCTTGAAGGGAAAGATGTAACTCTGTGAGATGAATTCAGAGAACACAGAGCAGTTTCTCAGAAAGCTTCTTTCCAGTTTTGAACGGAATATATTTCCTTTCTCACCATAGCTCTCTATGGGCTTTCAAGTATCCCTTTTCCAATTCCACAAGAACAGCCTTAGCGAAAGGCTTTTTGAAGGGAAAGATGTAACTCTGTGAGATGAATTAACAGAACACAGAGCTGTTTCTCAGAAAGCTTCTTTCCATTTTTGAACGGAAGATATTTCCTTTTTCACCATAGCCCTCTATGGGCTTCCAAATATCCCTTTGCCAGTTCCACAAGAAAAGCCTTAGCGAAAGGTTTCTTGAAGGGAAAGATGTAACTCTGTGAGATGAATTCAGAGAACACAGAGCAGTTTCTCAGAAAGCTTCTTTCCAGTTTTGAACGGAAGATATTTCCTTTTTCACCATAGCTCTTTATGGGCTTCCAAATATCCCTTTGCCAATTCCACAAGAACAGCCTTAGCGAAAGGCTTCTTGAAGGGAAAGATGTAACTCTGTGAGATGAATTAACAGAACGCAGAGCAATTTCTCAGAAAGCTTCTCTCTAGTTTGGAACTGAAGATATTTCCTTTTACACCATAGCCCTCTATGGGCTTCCAAATATCCCTTTGCCAGTTCCACAGGAACAGCCTTAGCGAAAGGCTTCTTGAAGGGAAAGATGTAACTCTGTGAGATGAACTAACAGAACACAGAGCAGTTTCGCAGAAAGCTTCTTTCCAGTTTTGAACGGAAGATATTTCCTTTTTCACCATAGCCCTCTATGGGCTTCCAAATATCCCTTTGCCAATTCCACAAGAACATCCTTAGCGAAAGGCTTCTTGAAGGGAAAGATGTAACTCTGTGAGATGAACTAACAGAACAGAGAGGAGTTTCTCAGAAAGCTTCTTTCCAGTTTTGAACGGAAGATATTTCGTTTTTCACCGTAGCCCTCTATTGGCTTCCAAATATCCCTTTGCCAATTCCACAAGAACAGCCTTAGCGAAAGGCTTCTTGAAGGGAAAGATGTAACTCTGTGAGATGAATTCAGAGAACACAGAGCAGTTTCTCAGAAAGCTTCTTTCCAGTTGTGAACGGAAGATATTTTCTTTTTCACTATAGCCCTCTATGGGCTTCCAAATATCCCTTTGCCAATTCCACAAGAACAGCCTTAGCGAAAGGCTTCTTGAAGGGAAAGATGTAACTCTGTGAGATGAATTCAGAGAACACAGAGCAGTTTCTCAGAAAGCTTCTTTCCAGTTTTGAATGGAAGATATTTCCTTTTTCACCATAGCACTTTTTGGGCTTCCAAATATCCCTTTGCCAATTCCACAAGAACAGCCTTAGCGAAAGGTTTCTTGAATGGATAGATGTAACTCTGTGAGATGAACTAACAGAACACAGAGCAGTTTCTCAGAAAGCTTCTTTCCAGTTTTGAACGGAAGATATTTCCTTTTTCAAAATAGTTCTCTATGGGCTTCAAATATCCCTTTGCCAATTCCACAAGAACTGCCTTAGCGAAAGGCTTCTTGAAGGGAAAGATGTAACTCTGTGAGATGAATTAACAGAACACAGAGCAGTTTCTCACAAAGCTTCTTTCCAGTTTTGAACGGAAGATATTTCCTTTTTCACCATAGCCCTCTATGGGCTTCGAAATATCCCTTTGCCAATTCCACAAGAACAGCCTTAGCGAAAGGCTTCTTGAAGGGAAAGATGTAACTCTGTGAGATGAATTCAGAGAATACAGAGCAGTTTCTCAGAAAGCTTCTTTCCAGTTTTGAATGGAATATATTTCCTTTTTCACCATAGCTCTCTATGGGCTTTCAAATATCCCTTTTCCAATTCCACAAGAACAGCCTTAGCGAAAGGCTTTTTGAAGGGAAAGATGTAACTCTGTGAGATGAATTAACAGAACACAGAGCTGTTTCTCAGAAAGCTTCTTTCCATTTTTGAACGGAAGATATTTCCTTTTTCACCATAGCCCTCTATGGGCTTCCAAATATCCCTTTGCCAGTTCCACAAGAAAAGCCTTAGCGAAAGGCTTCTTGAAGGGAAAGATGTAACTCTGTGAGAAGAATTCAGAGAACACAGAGCAGTTTCTCAGAAAGCTTCTTTCCAGTTTTGAACGGAAGATATTTCCTTTTTCACCATAGCCCTCTAGGGGCTTCCAAACATCCCTTTGCCAATTCCACAAGAACAGCCTTAGCGAAAGGCTTCCTGAAGGGAAAGATGTCACTCTGTGAGATGAATTAACAGAACACAGAGCAGTTTCTCAGAAAGCTTCTTTCCAGTTGTGAACGGAAGATATTTTCTTTTTCACCATAGCCCTCTATGGGCTTTCAAATATCCCTTTGCCAATTTCACAAAAAGAGCCTTAGCGAAAGGCTTCTTGAAGGGAAAGATGTAACTCTGTGAGATGAATTCAGAGAACACAGAGCAGTTTCTCAGAAAGCTTCATTCCAGTTTTGAACGGAAGATATTTCCTTTTACACCATAGCCCTCTATGGGCTTCCAAATATCCCTTTGCCAATTCCACAAGAATAGCCTTAGCGAAAGGCTTCTTGAAGGGAAAGATGTAACTCTGTGAGATGAATTAACAGAACACAGAGCAGTTTCTCAGAAAGCTTCTTTCCAGTTGTGAATGGAAGATATTTTCTTTTTCACCATAGCCCTCTATGGGATCCAAATATCCCTTTGCCAATTCCACAAGAACAGCCTTAGCGAAAGGCTTCTTGAAGGGAAAGATGTAACTCTGTGAGATGAATTCAGAGAACACAGAGCAGTTTTTCCGAAAGCTTCTTTCCAGTTTTGAACGGAAGATATTTCCTTTTTCACCATAGCACTTTTTGGGCTTCCAAATATCCCTTTGCCAATTCCACAAGAACAGCCTTAGCGAAAGGTTTCTTGAAGGGATAGATGTAACTCTGTGAGATAAACTAACAGGACACAGAGCAGTTTCTCAGAAAGCTTCTTTCCAGTTTTGAACAGAAGATATTTCCTTTTTCACCATTGTCCTCTATGGGCTTCCAAATATCCCTTTGCCAATTCCACAAGACCAGCGTTAGCGAAAGGCTTCTTGAAGGGATAGATGTAACTCTGTGAGATGAATTCAGAGAACACAGAGCAGTTTCTCAGAAAGCTTCTTTCCAGTTTTGAACGGAACATATTTCCTTTTTCAAAATAGCTCTCTATGGGTTTCCAAATATCCCTTTTCCAATTCCACAAGAACTGCCTTAGCGAAAGGTTTCTTGAAGGGAAAGATGTAACTCTGTTAGATGAATTAACAGAACACAGAGCAGTTTCTCACAAAGCTTCTTTCCAGTTTTGAACGGAAGATATTTCCTTTTTCACCATAGCCCTTTATGGGCTTCGAAATATCCCTTTGCCAATTCCACAAGAACAGCCTTAGCGAAAGGCTTCTTGAAGGGAAAGATGTAACTCTGTGATATGAATTCAGAGAACACAGAGCAGATTCTCAGAAAGCTTCTTTCCAGTTTTGAACGGAAGATATTTCCTTTTTCAAAATAGCTCTCTATGGGCTTCCAAATATCCCTTTGCCAATTCCACAAGAACTGCCTTAGCGAAAGGCTTCTTGAAGGGAAAGATGTAACTCTGTGAGATGAATTAACAGAACACAGAGCAGTTTCTCACAAAGGTTCTTTCCAGTTTTGAACGGAAGATATTTCCTTTTTCACCATAGCCCTCTATGGGCTTCGAAATATCCCTTTGCCAATTCCACAAGAACAGCCTTAGCGAAAGGCTTCTTGAAGGGAAAGATGTAACTCTGTGAGATGAATTCAGAGAACACAGAGCAGTTTCTCAGAAAGCTTCTTTCCAGTTTTGAACGGAATATATTTCCTTTCTCACCATAGCTCTCTATGGGCTTTCAAGTATCCCTTTTCCAATTCCACAAGAACAGCCTTAGCGAAAGGCTTTTTGAAGGGAAAGATGTAACTCTGTGAGATGAATTAACAGAACACAGAGCTGTTTCTCAGAAAGCTTCTTTCCATTTTTGAACGGAAGATATTTCCTTTTTCACCATAGCCCTCTATGGGCTTCCAAATATCCCTTTGCCAGTTCCACAAGAAAAGCCTTAGCGAAAGGTTTCTTGAAGGGAAAGATGTAACTCTGTGAGATGAATTCAGAGAACACAGAGCAGTTTCTCAGAAAGCTTCTTTCCAGTTTTGAACGGAAGATATTTCCTTTTTCACCATAGCTCTTTATGGGCTTCCAAATATCCCTTTGCCAATTCCACAAGAACAGCCTTAGCGAAAGGCTTCTTGAAGGGAAAGATGTAACTCTGTGAGATGAATTAACAGAACGCAGAGCAATTTCTCAGAAAGCTTCTCTCTAGTTTGGAACTGAAGATATTTCCTTTTACACCATAGCCCTCTATGGGCTTCCAAATATCCCTTTGCCAGTTCCACAGGAACAGCCTTAGCGAAAGGCTTCTTGAAGGGAAAGATGTAACTCTGTGAGATGAACTAACAGAACACAGAGCAGTTTCTCAGAAAGCTTCTTTCCAGTTTTGAACGGAAGATATTTCCTTTTTCACCATAGCCCTCTATGGGCTTCCAAATATCCCTTTGCCAATTCCACAAGAACATCCTTAGCGAAAGGCTTCTTGAAGGGAAAGATGTAACTCTGTGAGATGAACTAACAGAACAGAGAGGAGTTTCTCAGAAAGCTTCTTTCCAGTTTTGAACGGAAGATATTTCGTTTTTCACCGTAGCCCTCTATTGGCTTCCAAATATCCCTTTGCCAATTCCACAAGAACAGCCTTAGCGAAAGGCTTCTTGAAGGGAAAGATGTAACTCTGTGAGATGAATTCAGAGAACACAGAGCAGTTTCTCAGAAAGCTTCTTTCCAGTTGTGAACGGAAGATATTTTCTTTTTCACTATAGCCCTCTATGGGCTTCCAAATATCCCTTTGCCAATTCCACAAGAACAGCCTTAGCGAAAGGCTTCTTGAAGGGAAAGATGTAACTCTGTGAGATGAATTCAGAGAACACAGAGCAGTTTCTCAGAAAGCTTCTTTCCAGTTTTGAACGGAAGATATTTCCTTTTTCACCATAGCACTTTTTGGGCTTCCAAATATCCCTTTGCCAATTCCACAAGAACAGCCTTAGCGAAAGGTTTCTTGAAGGGATAGATGTAACTCTGTGAGATGAACTAACAGAACACAGAGCAGTTTCTCAGAAAGCTTCTTTCCAGTTTTGAACGGAAGATATTTCCTTTTTCAAAATAGCTCTCTATGGGCTTCAAATATCCCTTTGCCAATTCCACAAGAACTGCCTTAGCGAAAGGCTTCTTGAAGGGAAAGATGTAACTCTGTGAGATGAATTCACAGAACACAGAGCAGTTTCTCACAAAGCTTCTTTCCAGTTTTGAACGGAAGATATTTCCTTTTTCACCATAGCCCTCTATGGGCTTCGAAATATCCCTTTGCCAATTCCACAAGAACAGCCTTAGCGAAAGGCTTCTTGAAGGGAAAGATGTAACTCTGTGAGATGAATTCAGAGAATACAGAGCAGTTTCTCAGAAAGCTTCTTTCCAGTTTTGAATGGAATATATTTCCTTTTTCACCATAGCTCTCTATGGGCTTTCAAATATCCCTTTTCCAATTCCACAAGAACAGCCTTAGCGAAAGGCTTTTTGAAGGGAAAGATGTAACTCTGTGAGATGAATTAACAGAACACAGAGCTGTTTCTCAGAAAGCTTCTTTCCATTTTTGAACGGAAGATATTTCCTTTTTCACCATAGCCCTCTATGGGCTTCCAAATATCCCTTTGCCAGTTCCACAAGAAAAGCCTTAGCGAAAGGCTTCTTGAAGGGAAAGATGTAACTCTGTGAGAAGAATTCAGAGAACACAGAGCAGTTTCTCAGAAAGCTTCTTTCCAGTTTTGAACGGAAGATATTTCCTTTTTCACCATAGCCCTCTATGGGCTTCCAAACATCCCTTTGCCAATTCCACAAGAACAGCCTTAGCGAAAGGCTTCCTGAAGGGAAAGATGTCACTCTGTGAGATGAATTAACAGAACACAGAGCAGTTTCTCAGAAAGCTTCTTTCCAGTTGTGAACGGAAGATATTTTCTTTTTCACCATAGCCCTCTATGGGCTTTCAAATATCCCTTTGCCAATTTCACAAAAAGAGCCTTAGCGAAAGGCTTCTTGAAGGGAAAGATGTAACTCTGTGAGATGAATTCAGAGAACACAGAGCAGTTTCTCAGAAAGCTTCATTCCAGTTTTGAACGGAAGATATTTCCTTTTACACCATAGCCCTCTATGGGCTTCCAAATATCCCTTTGCCAATTCCACAAGAATAGCCTTAGCGAAAGGCTTCTTGAAGGGAAAGATGTAACTCTGTGAGATGAATTAACAGAACACAGAGCAGTTTCTCAGAAAGCTTCTTTCCAGTTGTGAATGGAAGATATTTTCTTTTTCACCATAGCCCTCTATGGGATCCAAATATCCCTTTGCCAATTCCACAAGAACAGCCTTAGCGAAAGGCTTCTTGAAGGGAAAGATGTAACTCTGTGAGATGAATTCAGAGAACACAGAGCAGTTTTTCCGAAAGCTTCTTTCCAGTTTTGAACGGAAGATATTTCCTTTTTCACCATAGCACTTTTTGGGCTTCCAAATATCCCTTTGCCAATTCCACAAGAACAGCCTTAGCGAAAGGTTTCTTGAAGGGATAGATGTAACTCTGTGAGATAAACTAACAGGACACAGAGCAGTTTCTCAGAAAGCTTCTTTCCAGTTTTGAACAGAAGATATTTCCTTTTTCACCATTGTCCTCTATGGGCTTCCAAATATCCCTTTGCCAATTCCACAAGACCAGCGTTAGCGAAAGGCTTCTTGAATTGATAGATGTAACTCTGTGAGATGAATTCAGAGAACACAGAGCAGTTTCTCAGAAAGCTTCTTTCCAGTTTTGAACGGAACATATTTCCTTTTTCAAAATAGCTCTCTATGGGTTTCCAAATATCCCTTTTCCAATTCCACAAGAACTGCCTTAGCGAAAGGCTTCTTGAAGGGAAAGATGTAACTCTGTTAGATGAATTAACAGAACACAGAGCAGTTTCTCACAAAGCTTCTTTCCAGTTTTGAACGGAAGATATTTCCTTTTTCACCATAGCCCTTTATGGGCTTCGAAATATCCCTTTGCCAATTCCACAAGAACAGCTTTAGCGAAAGGCTTCTTGAAGGGAAAGATGTAACTCTGTGATATGAATTCAGAGAACACAGAGCAGTTTCTCAGAAAGCTTCTTTCCAGTTTTGAACGGAATATATTTCCTTTTTCACCATAGCTCTCTATGGGCTTTCAAATATCCCTTTTCCAATTCCACAAGAACAGCCTTAGCGAAAGGCTTTTTGAAGGGAAAGATGTAACTCTGTGAGATGAATTAACAGAACACAGAGCTGTTTCTCAGAAAGCTTCTTTCCATTTTTGAACGGAAGATATTTCCTTTTCCACCATAGCCCTCTATGGGCTTCCAAATATCCCTTTTCCAGTTCCACAAGAAAAGCCTTAGCGAAAGGTTTCTTGAAGGGAAAGATGTAACTCTGTGAGATGAACTAACAGAACACAGAGCAGTTTCTCAGAAAGCTTCTTTCCAGTTTTGAACGGAAGATATTTCCTTTCTCACCATAGCTCTCTATGGGCTTTCAAGTATCCCTTTTCCAATTCCACAAGAACAGCCTTAGCGAAAGGCTTTTTGAAGGGAAAGATGTAACTCTGTGAGATGAATTAACAGAACACAGAGCTGTTTCTCAGAAAGCTTCTTTCCATTTTTGAACGGAAGATATTTCCTTTTTCACCATAGCCCTCTATGGGCTTCCAAATATCCCTTTGCCAGTTCCACAAGAAAAGCCTTAGCGAAAGGTTTCTTGAAGGGAAAGATGTAACTCTGTGAGATGAATTCAGAGAACACAGAGCAGTTTCTCAGAAAGCTTCTTTCCAGTTTTGAACGGAAGATATTTCCTTTTTCACCATAGCTCTTTATGGGCTTCCAAATATCCCTTTGCCAATTCCACAAGAACAGCCTTAGCGAAAGGCTTCTTGAAGGGAAAGATGTAACTCTGTGAGATGAATTAACAGAACGCAGAGCAATTTCTCAGAAAGCTTCTCTCTAGTTTGGAACTGAAGATATTTCCTTTTACACCATAGCCCTCTATGGGCTTCCAAATATCCCTTTGCCAGTTCCACAGGAACAGCCTTAGCGAAAGGCTTCTTGAAGGGAAAGATGTAACTCTGTGAGATGAACTAACAGAACACAGAGCAGTTTCTCAGAAAGCTTCTTTCCAGTTTTGAACGGAAGATATTTCCTTTTTCACCATAGCCCTCTATGGGCTTCCAAATATCCCTTTGCCAATTCCACAAGAACATCCTTAGCGAAAGGCTTCTTGAAGGGAAAGATGTAACTCTGTGAGATGAACTAACAGAACAGAGAGGAGTTTCTCAGAAAGCTTCTTTCCAGTTTTGAACGGAAGATATTTCGTTTTTCACCGTAGCCCTCTATTGGCTTCCAAATATCCCTTTGCCAATTCCACAAGAACAGCCTTAGCGAAAGGCTTCTTGAAGGGAAAGATGTAACTCTGTGAGATGAATTCAGAGAACACAGAGCAGTTTCTCAGAAAGCTTCTTTCCAGTTGTGAACGGAAGATATTTTCTTTTTCACTATAGCCCTCTATGGGCTTCCAAATATCCCTTTGCCAATTCCACAAGAACAGCCTTAGCGAAAGGCTTCTTGAAGGGAAAGATGTAACTCTGTGAGATGAATTCAGAGAACACAGAGCAGTTTCTCAGAAAGCTTCTTTCCAGTTTTGAACGGAAGATATTTCCTTTTTCACCATAGCACTTTTTGGGCTTCCAAATATCCCTTTGCCAATTCCACAAGAACAGCCTTAGCGAAAGGTTTCTTGAAGGGATAGATGTAACTCTGTGAGATGAACTAACAGAACACAGAGCAGTTTCTCAGAAAGCTTCTTTCCAGTTTTGAACGGAAGATATTTCCTTTTTCAAAATAGCTCTCTATGGGCTTCAAATATCCCTTTGCCAATTCCACAAGAACTGCCTTAGCGAAAGGCTTCTTGAAGGGAAAGATGTAACTCTGTGAGATGAATTAACAGAACACAGAGCAGTTTCTCACAAAGCTTCTTTCCAGTTTTGAACGGAAGATATTTCCTTTTTCACCATAGCCCTCTATGGGCTTCGAAATATCCCTTTGCCAATTCCACAAGAACAGCCTTAGCGAAAGGCTTCTTGAAGGGAAAGATGTAACTCTGTGAGATGAATTCAGAGAATACAGAGCAGTTTCTCAGAAAGCTTCTTTCCAGTTTTGAATGGAATATATTTCCTTTTTCACCATAGCTCTCTATGGGCTTTCAAATATCCCTTTTCCAATTCCACAAGAACAGCCTTAGCGAAAGGCTTTTTGAAGGGAAAGATGTAACTCTGTGAGATGAATTAACAGAACACAGAGCTGTTTCTCAGAAAGCTTCTTTCCATTTTTGAACGGAAGATATTTCCTTTTTCACCATAACCCTCTATGGGCTTCCAAATATCCCTTTGCCAGTTCCACAAGAAAAGCCTTATCGAAAGGCTTCTTGAAGGGAAAGATGTAACTCTGTGAGAAGAATTCAGAGAACACAGAGCAGTTTCTCAGAAAGCTTCTTTCCAGTTTTGAACGGAAGATATTTCCTTTTTCACCATAGCCCTCTATGGGCTTCCAAACATCCCTTTGCCAATTCCACAAGAACAGCCTTAGCGAAAGGCTTCCTGAAGGGAAAGATGTCACTCTGTGAGATGAATTAACAGAACACAGAGCAGTTTCTCAGAAAGCTTCTTTCCAGTTGTGAACGGAAGATATTTTCTTTTTCACCATAGCCCTCTATGGGCTTTCAAATATCCCTTTGCCAATTTCACAAAAAGAGCCTTAGCGAAAGGCTTCTTGAAGGGAAAGATGTAACTCTGTGAGATGAATTCAGAGAACACAGAGCAGTTTCTCAGAAAGCTTCATTCCAGTTTTGAACGGAAGATATTTCCTTTTACACCATAGCCCTCTATGGGCTTCCAAATATCCCTTTGCCAATTCCACAAGAATAGCCTTAGCGAAAGGCTTCTTGAAGGGAAAGATGTAACTCTGTGAGATGAATTAACAGAACACAGAGCAGTTTCTCAGAAAGCTTCTTTCCAGTTGTGAATGGAAGATATTTTCTTTTTCACCATAGCCCTCTATGGGATCCAAATATCCCTTTGCCAATTCCACAAGAACAGCCTTAGCGAAAGGCTTCTTGAAGGGAAAGATGTAACTCTGTGAGATGAATTCAGAGAACACAGAGCAGTTTTTCCGAAAGCTTCTTTCCAGTTTTGAACGGAAGATATTTCCTTTTTCACCATAGCACTTTTTGGGCTTCCAAATATCCCTTTGCCAATTCCACAAGAACAGCCTTAGCGAAAGGTTTCTTGAAGGGATAGATGTAACTCTGTGAGATAAACTAACAGGACACAGAGCAGTTTCTCAGAAAGCTTCTTTCCAGTTTTGAACAGAAGATATTTCCTTTTTCAACATTGTCCTCTATGGGCTTCCAAATATCCCTTTGCCAATTCCACAAGACCAGCGTTAGCGAAAGGCTTCTTGAAGGGATAGATGTAACTCTGTGAGATGAATTCAGAGAACACAGAGCAGTTTCTCAGAAAGCTTCTTTCCAGTTTTGAACGGAACATATTTCCTTTTTCAAAATAGCTCTCTATGGGTTTCCAAATATCCCTTTTCCAATTCCACAAGAACTGCCTTAGCGAAAGGCTTCTTGAAGGGAAAGATGTAACTCTGTTAGATGAATTAACAGAACACAGAGCAGTTTCTCACAAAGCTTCTTTCCAGTTTTGAACGGAAGATATTTCCTTTTTCACCATAGCCCTTTATGGGCTTCGAAATATCCCTTTGCCAATTCCACAAGAACAGCCTTAGCGAAAGGCTTCTTGAAGGGAAAGATGTAACTCTGTGATATGAATTCAGAGAACACAGAGCAGTTTCTCAGAAAGCTTCTTTCCAGTTTTGAACGGAATATATTTCCTTTTTCACCATAGCTCTCTATGGGCTTTCAAATATCCCTTTTCCAATTCCACAAGAACAGCCTTAGCGAAAGGCTTTTTGAAGGGAAAGATGTAACTCTGTGAGATGAATTAACAGAACACAGAGCTGTTTCTCAGAAAGCTTCTTTCCATTTTTGAACGGAAGATATTTCCTTTTCCACCATAGCCCTCTATGGGCTTCCAAATATCCCTTTTCCAGTTCCACAAGAAAAGCCTTAGCGAAAGGTTTCTTGAAGGGAAAGATGTAACTCTGTGAGATGAACTAACAGAACACAGAGCAGTTTCTCAGAAAGCTTCTTTCCAGTTTTGAACGGAAGATATTTCCTTTTTCACCATAGCCCTCTATGGGCTTCCAAACATCCCTTTGCCAATTCCACAAGAACAGCCTTAGCGAAAGGCTTCTTGAAGGGAAAGATGTCACTCTGTGAGATGAATTAACAGAACACAGAGCAGTTTCTCAGAAAGCTTCTTTCCAGTTGTGAACGGAAGATATTTTCTTTTTCACCCTAGCCCTCTATGGGCTTTCAAATATCCCTTTGCCAATTCCACAAGAACAGCCATAGCGAACGGCTTTTAGAAGGGAAAGATGTAACTGTGTGAGATGAATTAACAGAACACAGAGCAGTTTCTCAGAAAGCTTTTTTCCAGTTTTGAACGGAAGATATTTCCTTTTTCACCATAGCCCTCTATGGGCTTCCAAATATCCCTTTGCCAGTTCCACAGGAACAGCCTTAGCGAAAGGCTTCTTGAAAGGAAAGATGTAACTCTGTGAGATGAATTCAGAGAACACAGAGCTGTTTCTCAGAAAGCTTCTTTCCCGTTTTGAACGGAAGATATTTCCTTTTTCACCATAGCCCTTTATGGGCTTCCAAATATCCCTTTGCCAATTCCACAAGAACAGCCTTAGCGAAAGGCTTCTTGAATGGAAAGATGTAACTCTGTTAGATGAATTCAGAGAACACAGAGCAGTTTCTCAGAAAGCTTCTTTCCAGTTGTGAACGAAGATATTTCCTTTTTCACCATAGCCCTCTATGGGCTTCCAAATATCCCTTTGCCAATTCCACAAGAACAGCCTTAGCGAAAGTTTTCCTGAAGGGATAGATGTAATTCTGTGAGATAAACTAACAGAACACAGAGCAGTTTCTCAGAAAGCTTCTTTCCACTTTTGAACAGAAGATATTTCCTTTTTCACCATAGTCCTCTATGGGCTTTCAAATATCCCTTTGCCAATTCCACAAGACCAGCGTTAGCGAAAGTCTTCTTGAAGGGAAAGATGTAACTCTGTGAGATGAATTCAGAGAACACAGAGCAGTTTCTCAGCAAGCTTCTTTCCAGTTCTGAACGGAAGATATTTCCTTTTTCAAAATACCTCTCTATGGGCTTCCAAATATCCCTTTGCCAATTCCACAAGAACTGCCTTAGCGAAAGGCTTCTTTAAGGGAAAGATGTAACTCTGTGAGATGAATTAACAGAACACAGAACAGTTTCTCAGAAAGCTTCATTCCAGTTTTGAACGGAAGATATTTCCTTTTTCACCGTAGCCCTCTATGGGGTTCGAAATATCCCTTTGCCAATTCCACAAGAACAGCCTTGGCGAAAGGCTTCTTGAAGGGAAAGATGTAACTCTGTGAGATGAATTCAGAGAACACAGAGCAGTTTCTCAGAAAGCTTCTTTCCAGTTTTGAACGGAAGATATTTCCTTTTTCACCATAGCCCTCTATGGGCTTTCAAATATCCCTTTGCCAATTCCACAAGAACAGCCTTAGCGAAAGGCTTTTTGAAGGGAAAGATGTAACTCTGTGAGATGAATTAACAGAACTCAGAGCTGTTTCTCAGAAAGCTTCTTTCCAGTTTTGAACGGAAGATATTTCCTTTTTCACCATAGCCCTCTATGGGCTTCCAAATATCCCTTTGCCAGTTCCACAAGAACAGCCTTAGCGAAAGGTTTCTTGAAGGGAAAGATGTAACTCTGTGAGATGAACTAACAGAACACAGAGCAGTTTCTCAGAAAGCTTCTTTCCAGTTTTGAACGGAAGATATTTCCTTTTTCACCATAGCCCTCTATGGGCTTCCAATCATCCCTTTGCCAATTCCACAAGAACAGCCTTAGCGAAAGGCTTCTTGAAGGGAAAGATGTAACTCTCTGAGATGAATTCAGAGAACACAGAGCAGTTTCTCAGAAAGTTTCTTTCCAGTTTTGAACGTAAGATATTTCCTTTTTCACCATAGCCCTCTATGGGCTTCCAAATATCCCTTTGCCAATTCCACAAGAACAGCCTCAGCGAAAGGCTTCTTGAGGGAAAGATGTAACTCTGTGAGATGAATTAACAGAACACAGAGCTGTTTCTCAGAAAGCTTCTTTCCAGTTTTGAACGGAAGATATTTCCTTTTTCACCATAGCCCTCTATGGGCTTCCAAATATCCCTTTGCCAGTTCCACAAGAACAGCCTTAGCGAAAGGTTTCTGGAAGGGAAAGATGTAACTCTGTGAGATGAACTAACAGAACACAGAGCAGTTTCTCAGAAAGCTTCTTTCCAGTTTTGAACGGAAGATATTTCCTTTTTCACCATAGCCCTCTATGGGCTTCCAAACATCCCTTTGCCAATTCCACAAGAACAGCCTTAGCGAAAGGCTTCTTGAAGGGAAAGATGTCACTCTGTGAGATGAATTAACAGAACACAGAGCAGTTTCTCAGAAAGCTTCTTTCCAGTTGTGAACGGAAGATATTTTCTTTTTCACCATAGCCCTCTATGGGCTTTCAAATATCCCTTTGCCAATTCCACAAGAACAGCCATAGCGAACGGCTTTTAAAAGGGAAAGATGTAACTCTGTGAGATGAATTAACAGAACACAGAGCAGTTACTCAGAAAGCTTCTCTCTAGTTTTGAACTGAAGATATTTCCTTTTTCACCATAGCCCTCTATGGGCTTCCAAATATCCCTTTGCCAGTTCCACAGAAACAGCCTTAGCGAAAGGCTTCTTGAAAGGAAAGATGTAACTCTGTGAGATGAACTAACAGAACACAGAGCAGTTTCTCAGAAAGCTTCTTTCCAGTTTTGAACGGAAGATATTTCCTTTTTCATCATAGCCCTCTATGGGCTTACAAATATCCCTTTGCCAATTCCACAAGAACATCCTTAGCGAAAGGCTTCTTGAAGGGAAATATGAAACTCTGTGAGATGAACTAACAGAACAGAGAGCAGTTTCTCAGAAAGCTTCTTTCCAGTTTTGAACGGAAGATATTTCCTTTTTCACCGTAGCCCTCTATGTGCCTCCAAATATCCCTTTGCCAATTTCACAAGAACAGCTTTAGCGAAAGGCTTCTTGAAGGGAAAGATGTAACTCTGTGAGATGAATTCAGAGAACACAGAGCTGTTTCTCAGAAAGCTTCTTTCCAGTTTTGAACGGAAGATATTTCCTTTTTCACCATAGCCCTTTATGGGCTTCAAAATATCCCTTTGCCAATTCCACAAGAACAGCCTTAGCGAAAGGCTTCTTGAATGGAAAGATGTAACTCTGTGAAATGAATTCAGAGAACACAGAGCAGTTTCTCAGAAACCTTCTTTCCAGTTGTGAACGAAGATATTTCCTTTTTCACCATAGCCTTCTATGGGCTTCCAAATATCCCTTTGCCAATTCCACAAGAACAGCCTTAGCGAAAGGTTTCCTGAAGGGATAGATGTAATTCTGTGAGATGAACTAACAGAACACAGAGCAGTTTCTCAGAAAGCTTCTTTCCAGTTTTGAACGGAAGATATTTCCTTTTTCACCATAGTCCTCTATGGGCTTCCAAATATCACTTTGCCAATACCACAAGACCAGCCTTATCGAAAGGCTTCTTGAAAGGAAAGATGTAACTCTGTGAGATGAATTCAGAGAACACAGAGCAGTTTCTCAGAAAGCTTCATTCCAGTTTTGAACGGAAGATATTTCCTTTTCCACCATAGCCCTCTATGGGCTTCCAAATATCCCTTTGCCAATTCCACAAGAATAGCCTTTGCGAAAGGCTTCTTGAAGGGAAAGATGTAACTCTGTGAGATGAATTAACAGAACACAGAGCAGTTTCTCAGAAAGCTTCTTTCCAGTTTTGAACGGAAGATATTTCCTTTTTCACCATAGCCCTCTATGTGCTTCCAAATATCCCTTTGCCAATTCCACAAGAACAGCCTTAGCGAAAGGCTTCCTGAAGGGAAAGATGTAACTCTGTGAGATGAATTCAGAGAACACAGAGCAGTTTCTCAGAAAGCTTCTTTCCAGTTTTGAACGGAAGATATTTCCTTTTTCACCATAGCCCTCTATGGGCTTCCAAACATCCCTTTGCCAATTCCACAAGAACAGCCTTAGCGAAAGGCTTCTTGAAGGGAAAGATGGCATTCTGTGAGATGAATTAACAGAACACAGAGCAGTTTCTCAGAAAGCTTCTTTCCAGTTGTGAACGGAAGATATTTTCTTTTTCACCATAGCCCTCTATGGGCTTCCAAATATCCCTTTGCCATTTCCACAAGAACAGCCTTAGCGAAAGGCTTCTTGAAGCGAAAGATGTAACTCTGTGAGATGAATTCAGAGAACACAGAGCAGTTTCTCAGAAAGCTTCTTTCCAGTTTTGAACGGAAGATATTTCCTTTTTCACCATAGCCCTTTTTGGGCTTCCAAATATCCCTTTGCCAATTCCACAAGAACAGCCTTAGCGAAAGGTTTCTGGAAGGGATAGATGTAACTCTGTGAGATAAACTAACAGGACACAGAGCAGTTTCTCAGAAAGCTTCTTTCCAGTTTTGAACAGAAGATATTTCCTTTTTCACCATTGTCCTCTATGGGCTTCCAAATATCCCTTTGCCAATTCCACAAGACCAGCGTTAGCGAAAGGCTTCTTGAAGGGATAGATGTAACTCTGTGAGATGAATTCAGAGAACACAGAGCAGTTTCTCAGAAAGCTTCTTTCCAGTTTTGAACGGAACATATTTCCTTTTTCAAAATAGCTCTCTATGGGTTTCCAAATATCCCTTTTCCAATTCCACAAGAACTGCCTTAGCGAAAGGCTTCTTGAAGGGAAAGATGTAACTCTGTTAGATGAATTAACAGAACACAGAGCAGTTTCTCACAAAGCTTCTTTCCAGTTTTGAACGGAAGATATTTCCTTTTTCACCATAGCCCTTTATGGGCTTCGAAATATCCCTTTGCCAATTCCACAAGAACAGCCTTAGCGAAAGGCTTCTTGAAGGGAAAGATGTAACTCTGTGATATGAATTCAGAGAACACAGAGCAGTTTCTCAGAAAGCTTCTTTCCAGTTTTGAACGGAATATATTTCCTTTTTCACCATAGCTCTCTATGGGCTTTCAAATATCCCTTTTCCAATTCCACAAGAACAGCCTTAGCGAAAGGCTTTTTGAAGGGAAAGATGTAACTCTGTGAGATGAATTAACAGAACACAGAGCTGTTTCTCAGAAAGCTTCTTTCCATTTTTGAACGGAAGATATTTCCTTTTCCACCATAGCCCTCTATGGGCTTCCAAATATCCCTTTTCCAGTTCCACAAGAAAAGCCTTAGCGAAAGGTTTCTTGAAGGGAAAGATGTAACTCTGTGAGATGAACTAACAGAACACAGAGCAGTTTCTCAGAAAGCTTCTTTCCAGTTTTGAACGGAAGATATTTCCTTTTTCACCATAGCCCTCTATGGGCTTCCAAACATCCCTTTGCCAATTCCACAAGAACAGCCTTAGCGAAAGGCTTCTTGAAGGGAAAGATGTCACTCTGTGAGATGAATTAACAGAACACAGAGCAGTTTCTCAGAAAGCTTCTTTCCAGTTGTGAACGGAAGATATTTTCTTTTTCACCCTAGCCCTCTATGGGCTTTCAAATATCCCTTTGCCAATTCCACAAGAACAGCCATAGCGAACGGCTTTTAGAAGGGAAAGATGTAACTGTGTGAGATGAATTAACAGAACACAGAGCAGTTTCTCAGAAAGCTTTTTTCCAGTTTTGAACGGAAGATATTTCCTTTTTCACCATAGCCCTCTATGGGCTTCCAAATATCCCTTTGCCAGTTCCACAGGAACAGCCTTAGCGAAAGGCTTCTTGAAAGGAAAGATGTAACTCTGTGAGATGAATTCAGAGAACACAGAGCTGTTTCTCAGAAAGCTTCTTTCCCGTTTTGAACGGAAGATATTTCCTTTTTCACCATAGCCCTTTATGGGCTTCCAAATATCCCTTTGCCAATTCCACAAGAACAGCCTTAGCGAAAGGCTTCTTGAATGGAAAGATGTAACTCTGTGAGATGAATTCAGAGAACACAGAGCAGTTTCTCAGAAAGCTTCTTTCCAGTTGTGAACGAAGATATTTCCTTTTTCACCATAGTCCTCTATGGGCTTCCAAATATCCCTTTGCCAATTCCACAAGAACAGCCTTAGCGAAAGTTTTCCTGAAGGGATAGATGTAATTCTGTGAGATAAACTAACAGAACACAGAGCAGTTTCTCAGAAAGCTTCTTTCCACTTTTGAACAGAAGATATTTCCTTTTTCACCATAGTCCTCTATGGGCTTTCAAATATCCCTTTGCCAATTCCACAAGAACAGCCTTAGCGAAAGGCTTCTTGAATGGAAAGATGTAACTCTGTGAAATGAATTCAGAGAACACAGAGCAGTTTCTCAGAAACCTTCTTTCCAGTTGTGAACGAAGATATTTCCTTTTTCACCATAGCCTTCTATGGGCTTCCAAATATCCCTTTGCCAATTCCACAAGAACAGCCTTAGCGAAAGGTTTCCTGAAGGGATAGATGTAATTCTGTGAGATGAACTAACAGAACACAGAGCAGTTTCTCAGAAAGCTTCTTTCCAGTTTTGAACGGAAGATATTTCCTTTTTCACCATAGTCCTCTATGGGCTTCCAAATATCACTTTGCCAATACCACAAGACCAGCCTTATCGAAAGGCTTCTTGAAAGGAAAGATGTAACTCTGTGAGATGAAATCAGAGAACACAGAGCAGTTTCTCAGAAAGCTTCATTCCAGTTTTGAACGGAAGATATTTCCTTTTCCACCATAGCCCTCTATGGGCTTCCAAATATCCCTTTGCCAATTCCACAAGAATAGCCTTTGCGAAAGGCTTCTTGAAGGGAAAGATGTAACTCTGTGAGATGAATTAACAGAACACAGAGCAGTTTCTCAGAAAGCTTCTTTCCAGTTTTGAACGGAAGATATTTCCTTTTTCACCATAGCCCTCTATGTGCTTCCAAATATCCCTTTGCCAATTCCACAAGAACAGCCTTAGCGAAAGGCTTCCTGAAGGGAAAGATGTAACTCTGTGAGATGAATTCAGAGAACACAGAGCAGTTTCTCAGAAAGCTTCTTTCCAGTTTTGAACGGAAGATATTTCCTTTTTCACCATAGCCCTCTATGGGCTTCCAAACATCCCTTTGCCAATTCCACAAGAACAGCCTTAGCGAAAGGCTTCTTGAAGGGAAAGATGGCATTCTGTGAGATGAATTAACAGAACACAGAGCAGTTTCTCAGAAAGCTTCTTTCCAGTTGTGAACGGAAGATATTTTCTTTTTCACCATAGCCCTCTATGGGCTTCCAAATATCCCTTTGCCATTTCCACAAGAACAGCCTTAGCGAAAGGCTTCTTGAAGCGAAAGATGTAACTCTGTGAGATGAATTCAGAGAACACAGAGCAGTTTCTCAGAAAGCTTCTTTCCAGTTTTGAACGGAAGATATTTCCTTTTTCACCATAGCCCTTTTTGGGCTTCCAAATATCCCTTTGCCAATTCCACAAGAACAGCCTTAGCGAAAGGTTTCTGGAAGGGATAGATGTAACTCTGTGAGATGAACTAACAGAACACAGAGCAGTTTCTCAGAAAGCTTCTTTCCACTTTTGAACAGAAGATATTTCCTTTTTCACCATAGTCCTCTATGGGCTTCCAAATATCCCTTTGCCAATTCCACAAGACCAGCGTTAGCGAAAGGCTTCTTGAAGGGAAAGATGTAACTCTGTGAGATGAATTCAGAGAACACAGAGCAGTTTCTCAGAAAGCTTCTTTCCAGTTTTGAATGGAAGACATTTCCTTTTTCAAAATAGCTCTCTATGGGCTTCCAAATATCCCTTTGCCAATTCCACAAGAACTGCCTTAGCGAAAGGCTTCTTGAAGGGAAAGATGTAACTCTGTGAGATGAATTAACAGAACACAGAACAGTTTCTCAGAAAGCTTCTTTCCAGTTTTGAACGGAAGATATTTCCTTTTTCACCGTAGCCCTCTATGGGCTTCGAAATATCCCTTTGCCAATTCCACAAGAACAGCCTTGGCGAAAGGCTTCTTGAAGGGAAAGATGTAACTCTGTGAGATGAATTCAGAGAACACAGAGCAGTTTCTCAGAAAGCTTCTTTCCAGTTTTGAACGGAAGATATTTCCTTTTTCACCATAGCCCTCTATGGGCTTTCAAATATCCCTTTGCCAATTCCACAAGAACAGCCTTAGCGAAAGGCTTTTTGAAGGGAAAGATGTAACTCTGTGAGATGAATTAACAGAACTCAGAGCTGTTTCTCAGAAAGCTTCTTTCCAGTTTTGAACGGAAGATATTTCCTTTTTCACCATAGCCCTCTATGGGCTTCCAAATATCCCTTTGCCAGTTCCACAAGAACAGCCTTAGCGAAAGGTTTCTTGAAGGGAAAGATGTAACTCTGTGAGATGAACTAACAGAACACAGAGCAGTTTCTCAGAAAGCTTCTTTCCAGTTTTGAACGGAAGATATTTCCTTTTTCACCATAGCCCTCTATGGGCTTCCAAACATCCCTTTGCCAATTCCACAAGAACAGCCTTAGCGAAAGGCTTCTTGAAGGGAAAGATGTAACTCTGTGAGATGAATTCAGAGAACACAGAGCAGTTTCTCAGAAAGCTTCTTTCCAGTTTTGAACGGAAGATATTTCCTTTTTCACTATAGCCCTCTATGTGCTTCCAAATATCCCTTTGCCAATTCCACAAGAACAGCCTTAGCGAAAGGCTTCTTGAAGGGAAAGATGTAACTCTGTGAGATGAATTCAGAGAACACAGAGCAGTTTCTCAGAAAGCTTCTTTCCAGTTTTGAACGGAAGATATTTCCTTTTTCACCATAGCCCTCTATGGGCTTCCAAACATCCCTTTGCCAATTCCACAAGAACAGGCTTAGCGAAAGGCTTCTTGAAGGGAAAGATGGCATTCTGTGAGATGAATTAACAGAACACAGAGCAGTTTCTCAGAAAGCTTCTTTCCAGTTGTGAACGGATGATATTTTCTTTTTCACTATAGCCCTCTATGGGCTTCCAAATATCCCTTTGCCAATTCCACAAGAACAGCCTTAGCGAAAGGCTTCTTGAAGGGAAAGATGTAACTCTGTGAGATGAATTCAGAGAACACAGAGCAGTTTCTCAGAAAGCTTCTTTCCAGTTTTGAACGGAAGATATTTCCTTTTTCACCATAGCACTTTTTGGGCTTCCAAATATCCCTTTGCCAATTCCACAAGAACAGCCTTAGCGACAGGTTTCTTGAAGGGATAGATGTAACTCTGTGAGATGAACTAACAGAACACAGAGCAGTTTCTCAGAAAGCTTCTTTCCAGTTTTGAACGGAAGATATTTCCTTTTTCACCATAGTCCTCTATGGGCTTCCAAATATCCCTTTGCCAATTCCACAAGACCAGCGTTAGCGAAAGGCTTCTTGAAGGGAAAGATGTAACTCTGTGAGATGAATTCAGAGAACACAGAGCAGTTTCTCAGAAAGCTTCTTTCCAGTTTTGAACGGAAGATATTTCCTTTTTCAAAATAGCCCTCTATGGGCTTCCAAACATCCCTTTGCCAATTCCACAAGAACAGCCTTAGCGAAAGGCTTCTTGAAGGGAAAGATGTCACTCTGTGAGATGAATTAACAGAACACAGAGCAGTTTCTCAGAAAGCTTCTTTCCAGTTGTGAACGGAAGATATTTTCTTTTTCACCATAGCCCTCTATGGGATCCAAATATCCCTTTTCCAATTCCACAAGAACAGCCTTAGCGAAAGGCTTCTTGAAGGGAAAGATGTAACTCTGTGAGATGAATTCAGAGAACACAGAGCAGTTTTTCCGAAAGCTTCTTTCCAGTTTTGAACGGAAGATATTTCCTTTTTCACCATAGCACTTTTTGGGCTTCCAAATATCCCTTTGCCAATTCCACAAGAACAGCCTTAGCGAAAGGTTTCTTGAAGGGATAGATGTAACTCTGTGACATGAACTAACAGAACACAGAGCAGTTTCTCAGAAAGCTTCTTTCCAGTTTTGAACAGAAGATATTTCCTTTTTCACCATTGTCCTCTATGGGCTTCCAAATATCCCTTTGCCAATTCCACAAGACCAGCGTTAGCGAAAGGCTTCTTGAAGGGAAAGATGTAACTCTGTGAGATGAATTCAGAGAACACAGAGCAGTTTCTCAGAAAGCTTCTCTCTAGTTTTGAACTGAAGATATTTCCTTTTTCACCATAGCCCTCTATGGGCTTCCAAATATCCCTTTGCCAGTTCCACAGGAACAGCCTTAGCGAAAGGCTTCTTGAAAGGAAAGATGTAACTCTGTGAGATGAACTAACAGAACACAGAGCAGTTTCTCAGAAAGCTTCTTTCCAGTTTTGAACGGAAGATATTTCCTTTTTCATCATAGCCCTCTATGGGCTTACAAATATCCCTTTGCCAATTCCACAAGAACATCCTTAGCGAAAGGTTTCTTGAAGGGAAATATGAAACTCTGTGTGATGAACTAACAAAACAGAGAGCAGTTTCTCAGAAAGCTTCTTTCCAGTTTTGAACGGAAGATATTTCCTTTTTCACCATAGTCTTCTATGGGCTTCCAAATATCACTTTGCCAATACCACAAGACCAGCCTTAGCGAAAGGCTTCTTGAAGGGAAAGATGTAACTCTGTGAGATGAATTCAGAGAACACAGAGCAGTTTCTCAGAAAGCTTCATTCCAGTTTTGAACGGAAGATATTTCCTTTTCCACCATAGCCCTCTATGGGCTTCCAAATATCCCTTTGCCAATTCCACAAGAACAGCCTTAGCGAAAGGCTTCTTGAAGGGAAAGATGTAACTGTGTGAGATGAATTAACATAACACAGAGCAGTTTCTCAGAAAGCTTCTTTCCAGTTTTGAACGGAAGATATTTCCTTTTCCCCATAGCCCTCTATGTGCTTCCAAATATCCCTTTGCCAATTCCACAAGAACAGCCTTAGCGAAAGGCTTCTTGAAGGGAAAGATGTAACTCTGTGAGATGAATTCAGAGAACACAGAGCAGTTTCTCAGAAAGCTTCTTTCCAGTTTTGAACGGAAGATATTTCCTTTTTCAAAATAGCTCTCTATGGGCTTCAAATATCCCTTTGCAAATTCCACAAGAACTGCCTTAGCGAAAGGCTTCTTGAAGGGAAAGATGTAACTCTGTGAGATGAATTAACAGAACACAGAGCAGTTTCTCACAAAGCTTCTTTCCAGTTTTGAACGGAAGATATTTCCTTTTTCACCATAGCCCTCTATGGGCTTCGAAATATCCCTTTGCCAATTCCACAAGAACAGCCTTAGCGAAAGGCTTCTTGAAGAGAAAGATGTAACTCTGTTAGATGAATTCAGAGAACACAGAGCAGTTTCTCAGAAAGCTTCTTTCCAGTTTTGAACGGAATATATTTCCTTTTTCACCATAGCTCTCTATGGGCTTTCAAATATCCCTTTTCCAATTCCACAAGAACAGCCTTAGCGAAAGGCTTTTTGAAGGGAAAGATGTAACTCTGTGAGATGAATTAACAGAACACAGAGCTGTTTCTCAGAAAGCTTCTTTCCAGTTTTGAACGGAAGATATTTCCTTTTTCACCATAGCCCTCTAGGGGCTTCCAAATATCCCTTTGCCAGTTCCACAAGAAAAGCCTTAGCGAAAGGTTTCTTGAAGGGAAAGATGTAACTCTGTGAGATGAACTAACAGAACACAGAGCAGTTTCTCAGAAAGCTTCTTTCCAGTTTTGAACGGAAGATATTTCCTTTTTCACCATAGCCCTCTATGGGCTTCCAAACATCCCTTTGCCAATTCCACAAGAACAGCCTTAGCGAAAGGCTTCTTGAAGGGAAAGATGTAACTCTGTGAGATGAATTCAGAGAACACAGAGCAGTTTCTCAGAAAGCTTCTTTCCAGTTTTGAACGGAAGATATTTCCTTTTTCACCATAGCCCTTTTTGGGCTTCCAAATATCCCTTTGCCAATTCCACAAGAACAGCCTTAGCGAAAGGTTTCTTGAAGGGATAGATGTAACTCGGTGAGATGAACTAACAGAACACAGAGCAGTTTCTCAGAAAGCTTCTTTCCACTTTTGAACAGAAGATATTTCCTTTTTCACCATAGTCCTCTATGGGCTTCCAAATATCCCTTTGCCAATTCCACAAGACCAGCGTTAGCGAAAGGCTTCTTGAAGGGAAAGATGTAACTCTGTGAGATGAATTCACAGAACACAGAGCAGTTTCTCAGAAAGCTTCTTTCCAGTTTTGAACGGAAGATATTTCCTTTTTCAACATAGCCCTCTATGGGCTTCCAAATATCCCTTTGCCAATTCCACAAGAACATCCTTAGCGAAAGGCTTCTTGAAGGGAAAGATGTAACTCTGTGAGATGAATTAACAGAACACAGAGCAGTTTCTCAGAAAGCTTCTTTCCAGTTTTGAACGGAAGATATTTCCTTTTTCACCATAGCCCTCTATGGGCTTCGAAATATCCCTTTGCCAATTCCACAAGAACAGCCTTGGCGAAAGGCTTCTTGAAGGTAAAGATGTAACTCTGTGAGATGAATTCAGAGAACACAGAGCAGTTTCTCAGAAAGCTTCTTTCCAGTTTTGAACGGAAGATATTTCCTTTTTCACCATAGCCCTCTATGGGATTTCAAATATCCCTTTGCCAATTCCACAAGAACAGCCTTAGCGAAAGGCTTTTTGAAGGCAAAGATGTAACTCTGTGAGATGATTTAACAGAACACAGAGCTGTTTCTCAGAAAGCTTCTTTCCAGTTTTGAACGGAAGATATTTCCTTTTTCACCATAGCCCTCTATGGGCTTCCAAATATCCCTTTGCCAGTTCCACAAGAACAGCCTTAGCGAAAGGTTTCTTGAAGGGAAAGATGTAACTCTGTGAGATGAACTAACAGAACACAGAGCAGTTTCTCAGAAAGCTTCTTTCCAGTTTTGAACGGAAGATATTTCCTTTTTCACCATAGCCCTCTATGGGCTTCCAAACATCCCTTTGCCAATTCCACAAGAACAGCCTTAGCGAAAGGCTTCTTGAAGGGAAAGATGTAACTCTGTGAGATGAATTCAGAGAACACAGAGCAGTTTCTCAGAAAGCTTCTTTCCAGTTTTGAACGGAAGATATTTCCTTTTTCACCATAGTCCTCTATGGGCTTCCAAATATCACTTTGCCAATTCCACAAGACCAGCCTTAGGGAAAGGCTTTTTGAAGGGAAAGATGTAACTCTGTGAGATGAATTCAGAGAACACAGAGCAGTTTCTCAGAAAGCTTCATTCCAGTTTTGAACGGAAGATATTTCCTTTTCCAACATAGCCCTCTATGGGCTTCCAAATATCCCTTTGCCAATTCCACAAGAACAGCCTTAGCGAAAGGCTTCTTGAAGGGAAAGATGTAACTCTGTGAGATGAATTCAGAGAACACAGAGCAGTTTCTCAGAAAGCTTCTTTCCAGTTTTGAACGGAAGATATTTCCTTTTTCAACATAGCCCTTTTTGGGCTTCCAAATATCCCTTTGCCAATTCCACAAGAACAGCCTTAGCGAAAGGTTTCTTGAAGGGATAGATGTAACTCTGTGAGATGAACTAACAGAACACAGAGCAGTTTCTCAGAAAGCTTCTTTCCACTTTTGAACAGAAGATATTTCCTTTTTCACCGTAGTCCTCTAAGGGCTTCCAAATATCCCTTTGCCAATTCCACAAGACCAGCGTTAGCGACAGGCTTCTTGAAGGGAAAGATGTAACTCTGTGAGATGAATTCAGAGAACACAGAGCAGTTTCTCAGCAAGCTTCTTTCCAGTTTTGACCGGAAGATATTTCCTTTTTCAAAATAGCTCTCTATGGGCTTCCAAATATCCCTTTGCCAATTCCACAAGAACAGCCTTAGCGAACGACTTTTAGAAGGGAAACATGTAACTCTGTGAGATGAATGAACAGAAAACAGTGCAGTTTCTCAGAAAGCTTCTTTCCAGTTTTGAACGTAAGATATTTCCTTTTTCACCATAGTCCTCTATGGGCTTCCCATTATCCCTTTGCCAGTTCCACAGGAACAGCCTTAGCGAAAGGCTTCTTGAAGGGAAAGATGTAACTCTGTGAGATGAACTAACAGAACACAGAGCAGTTTCTCAGAAAGCTTCTTTCCAGTTTTGAACGGAAGATATTTCCTTTTTCACCATAGTCCTCTATGGGCTTCGAAATATCCCTTTGCCAATTCCACAAGACCAGCCTTAGCGAAAGGCTTCTTGAAGGGAAAGATGTAACTCTGTGCGATGAATTCAGAGAACACAGAGCAGTTTCTCAGAAAGCTTCTTTCTAGTTTTGAACGGAAGATATTTCCTTTTTCACCATAGCCCTCTATGGGCTTCCAAATATCCCTTTGCGAGTTCCACAGGAACAGCCTTAGCGAAAGGCTTCTTGAAGGGAAAGATGTAAATCTGTGAGATGAACTAACAGAACACAGAGCAGTTTCTCAGAAAGCTTCTTTCCAGTTTGAACGGAAGATATTTCCTTTTTCACCATAGCCCTCTATGGGCTTCCAAATATCCCTTTGCCAATTCCACAAGAATATCCTTAGCGAATGGCTTCTTGAAGGGAAAGATGTAACTCTGTGAGATGAACTAACAGAACAGAGAGCAGTTTCTCAGAAAGCTTCTTTCCAGTTTTGAACGGAAGATATTACCTTTTTCACCATAGCCCTCTATGGGCTTCCGAATATCCCTTTGCCAATTCCACAAGAACAGCCTTAGCTAAAGGCTTCTTGAAGGGAAAGATGTAATTCTGTGAGATGAATTCAGAGAAGAGAGAGCAGTTTCTCAGAAAGCTTCTTTCCAGTTTTGAACGGAAGATATTTCCTTTTTCACCATAGCCCTTTATGGGCTTCCAAATATCCCTTTGCCAATTCCACAAGAACAGCCTTAGCCAAAGGCTTCTTGAAGGGAAAGATGTAACTCTGTGAGATGAATTCAGAGAACACAGAGCAGTTTCTCAGAAAGCTTCTTTCCAGTTGTGAACGAAGATATTTCCTTTTTCACCATAGCCCTCTATGGGCTTCCAAATATCCCCTTGCCAATTCCACAAGAACAGCCTTAGCGAAATTTTTCTTGAAGGGATAGATGTAACTCTGTGAGATTAACTAACAGAACACAGAGCAGTTTCTCAGAAAGCTTCTTTCCAGTTTTGAACGGAAGATATTTCCTTTTTCACCATAGCCCTCTATGGGCTTCCAAATATCCCTTTGCCAATTCCACAAGGACAGCCTTAGGGAAAGGATTCTTGAAGGGAAAGATGTAACTCTGTGAGATGAATTCAGAGAACACAGAGCAGTTTCTCAGAAAGCTTCTTTCCAGTTTTGAACGGAAGATATTTCCTTTTTCACCATAGCCCTCTTTGGGCTTCCAAACATCCCTTTGCCAATTCCACAAGAACAGCCTTAGCGAAAGGCTTCTTGAAGGGAAAGATGTCACTCTGTGAGATGAATTAACAGAACACGGAGCAGTTTCTCAGAAAGCTTCTTTCCAGTTGTGAACGGAAGATATTTTCTTTTTCACCATAGCCCTCTATGGGCTTCCAAATATCCCTTTGCCAATTCCACAAAAACAGCCTTAGCGAAAGGCTTCTTGAAGGGAAAGATGTAACTCTGTGAGCTGAATTCAGAGAACACAGAGTAGTTTCTCAGAAAGCTTCTTTCCAGTTTTGAACGGAAGATATTTCCTTTTTCACCATAGCCCTCTATGGGCTTCCAAATATCCCTTTGCCAATTCCACAAGAACAGCCTTAGCGAAAGGTTTCTTGAAGGGATAGATGTAACTCTGTGAGATAAACTAACAGAACACAGAGCAGTTTCTCAGAAAGCTTCTTTCCAGTTTTGAACAGAAGATATTTCCTTTTTCACCATAGCCCTCTATGGGCTTCCAAATATCCCTTTGCCAATTCCACAAGACCAGCCTTAGCGAAAGGCTTCTTGAAGGGAAAGATGTAACTCTGTGAGATGAATTCAGAGAACACAGAGCAGTTTCTCAGAAAGCTTCTTTCCAGTTTTGAACGGAAGATATTTCCTTTTTCAAAATAGCTCTCTATGGGCTTCCAAATATCCCTTTGCCAATTCCACAAGAACAGCCTTAGCGAAAGGCTTCTTGAAGGGAAAGATGTAACTCTGTGAGATGAATTAACAGAACACAGAGCAGTTTCTCACAAAGCTCCTTTCCAGTTTTGAACGGAAGATATTTCCTTTTTCACCATAGCCCTCTATGGGCTTCCAAATATCCCTTTGCCAATTCCACAAGAACAGCCTTAGCGAAAGGCTACTTGAAGGGAAAGATGTAACTCTGTGAGATGAACTAACAGAACACAGAGCAGTTTCTCAGAAAGCTTCTTTCCAGTTTTGAACGTAAGATATTTCCTTTTTCACCATAGCCCTCTATGGGCTTCCAAATATCCCTTTGCCAATTCCACAAGAACAGCCTCAGCGAAAGGCTTCTTGAAGGGAAAGATGTAACTCTGTGAGATGAATTCAGAGAACACAGAGCAGTTTCTCAGAAAGCTTCTTTCCAGTTGTGAACGAAGATATTTCCTTTTTCAACATAGCCCTCTATGGGCTTCCAAATATCCCTTTGCCAATTCCACAAGAACACCCTTAGCGAAAGGTTTCTTGAAGGGATAGATGTAATTCTGTGAGATGAACTAACAGAACACAGAGCAGTTTCTCAGAAAGCTTCTTTCCAGTTTTGAACGGAAGATATTTCCTTTTTCACCATAGCCCTCTAGGTGCTTCCAAATATCCCTTTGCCAATTCCACAAGAACAGCCTTAGCGAAAGGCTTCTTGAAGGGAAAGATGTCACTCTGTGAGATGAATTAACAGAACACAGAGCAGTTTCTCAGAAAGCTTCTTTCCAGTTTCCAACGGAAGATATTTTCTTTTCCACCGTAGCCCTCTATGGGCTTCCAAATATCCCTTTGCCAATTCGAAAAGACCAGCGTTAGCGAAAGGCTTCTTGAAGGGAAAGATGTAACTCTGTGAGATGAATTCAGAGAACACAGACCAGTTTCTGAGAAAGCTTCTTTCCACTTTTGAACGGAAGATATTTCCTTTTTCACCATAGCCGTCTATGGGCTTCCAAATATCCCTTTGCCAATTCCACAAGAACTGCCTTAGCGAAAGGCTTCTTGAAGGGAAAGGTGTAACTCTGTGAGATGAATTCAGAGAACACAGAGCAGTTTCTCAGAAAGCTTCTTTCCAGCTTTGAACGGAAGATATTTCCTTTTTCACCATAGCCCTCTATGGGCTTCCAAATATCCCTTTGCCAATTCCAGAAGAACAGGCTTAGCGAAAGGCTTCTTGAAGGGAAAGATGTAACTCTGTGAGATGAATTCAGAGAACACAGAGCAGTTTCTCACAAACCTTCTTTCCAGTTTTGAACGGAAGATATTTCCTTTTTCACCATAGCCCTCTATGGGCTTCCAAATATCCCTTTGCCAATCCACAAGAACATCCTTAGCGAAAGGCTTCCTGAAGGGAAAGATGTAACTCTGTGAGATGAACTAACAGAACAGAGAGCAGTTTCTCAGAAAGCTTCTTTCCAGTTTTGAACGGAAGATATTTAATTTTTCACCATAGCCCTCTATGGGCTTCCAAATATCCCTTTGCCAATTCCACAAGAACAGCCTTAGCGAAAGGCTTCTTTAAGGGAAAGATGTAACTCTGTGAGATGAATTCAGAGAACACAGAGCAGTTTCTCAGAAAGCTTCTTTCCAGTTTTGAACGGAAGATATTTCCTTTTTCACCATAGCCCTTTATGGGCTTTCAAATATCCCTTTGCCAATTCCACAAGAACAGCCTTAGCGAACGACTTTTAGAAGGGAAACATGTAACTCTGTGAGATGAATGAACAGAACACAGTGCAGTTTCTCAGAAAGCTTCTTTCCAGTTTTGAACGGAAGATATTTCCTTTTTCACCATAGCCCTTTATGGGCTTCCAATATCCCTTTGCCAATTCCACAAGAACAGCCTTAGCGAAAGGCTTCTTGAAGGGAAAGATGTAACTCTGTGAGATGAATTCAGAGAACACAGAGCAGTTTCTCAGAAAGCTTCTTTCCAGTTGTGAACGAAGATATTTCCTTTTTCACCATAGCCCTCTATGGGCTTCCAAATATCCCTTTGCCAATTCCACAAGAACAGCCTTAGGGAAAGGTTTCTTGAAGGGATAGATGTAACTCTGTGAGATGAACTAACAGAACACAGAGCAGTTTCTCAGAAAGCTTCTTTCCAGTTTTGAACAGAAGATATTTCCTTTTTCACCATTGTCCTCTATGGGCTTCGAAATATCCCTTTGCCAATTCCACAAGAACAGCCTTAGCGAACGGCTTTTAGAAGGGAAAGATGTAACTCTGTGAGATGAATTAACAGAACACAGAGCATTTTCTCAGAAAGCTTCTTTCTAGTTTTGAACTTAAGATATTTCCTTTTTCACCATAGCCCTCTATGGGCTTCCAAATATCCCTTTGCGAGTTCCACAGGAACAGCCTTAGCGAAAGGCTTCTTGAAGGGAAAGATGTGACTCTGAGAGATGAACTAACAGAACACAGAGCAGTTTCTCAGAAAGCTTCTTTCCAGTTTGAACAGAAGATATTTCCTTTTTCACCATAGCCCTCTATGGGCTTCCAAATATCCCTTTGCCAATTCCACAAGAATATCTTTAGCGAAAGGCTTCCTGAAGGGAAAGATGTAACTCTGTGAGATGAACTAACAGAACAGAGAGCAGTTTCTCAGAAAGCTTCTTTCCAGTTTTGAACGGAAGATATTTCCTTTTTCACCATAGCCCTCTATGGGCTTCCGAATATCCCTTTGCCAATTCCACAAGAACAGCCTTAGCGATAGGCTTCTTGAAGGGAAAGATGTAATT